>NC_091848.1:31134-1231134 GCF_037783145.1 Equus przewalskii | reverse complement strand
ATCATTAAAAGAACTGGAAAAATTTTCTTTTGTCTTTTTGAATTTTTGTTGAAGAAAGCAGTGAACTGCTTATTCACGTTTTACCCCTTTTTGGAAGAAGTCTCCTCTTTAGAGAATAAGTTTTCCTTCATGTTATACATAAGAATTTGAATATATAAAATTTTTTCAAGTTGAAAAATCTCTTTATCTTTTAGTAAAGTGGTATGGAGTAAGAAATTATTGGCTTCAAGAGATTCACAGTACTATCAAAGTTCACACCTGCTGCACCGATAACTAACATTTGAACCCAATCTGAAATGCCTGTTCCAAGGGAGAAACAAAACATTGGGTGAGGCCATTCCTTTTTATCAAACAGTTTCAGGAGGTTGACTTGGCCATGAATCAGCAGCTGAGCAAATAAGTGCCTTTGTCTTAGAGGGGGATTGGGGCAGCGTACTGTAGCATCCACTACAGTTCACCCCGGCACCATTCCAATCCCTTTGTTTTATATAATAATTTCATCTCATATGGAAGCAGCTTCTGTGAGATGCTGATTTATCTCTTTTCCTGAAGAAAATTAGAAGAAGGTTAGTGAGGGGATCTATCATCTGTACCACTCCAGCTGGTGTCAAGCCAGCAATTGGTGCTCATTATCTCTATGGTAGGTTGAATAATGGCCCCCCACAAATGTCTACATCCTAAACCCTGGCACCTGTGAATTTTATCTTACATGGAAAAAGGGATTTTTCAGATGTAATGTAGTTAAAAATCTTGACTGGGGATGTTATCCTGTATTATCTGAGTAGGTCCAATATAATCACAAGGGTCCTTATAATAGGGAGGCAAGAAGGTCAAAGGCAGAAGAAGGAGATAGGATGAGGAAGGCAGAGGTTGGTGATGCATTTGGAAGATGGAGGCTCCTAGAGGCCATGAGCCAAGAAATGCAGGTAACCTCTAGAAGTTAGAAAAGATGAGGAATTGGATTCTCCCCTCAGAGCCTTCAGAGGAACAAGCCCTGCTGACACATTGACTTTAGCCAGTGAGACTAATTTTTGATTTTTGACCTCCAGAACTAGAAGAAAATTAATTTGTCAACACAAATTCTTGAGTCACTAAGAATGTGGTAATTTGTTACAACAGCAGCAAGAAAGCTAACAGAGTCTCCCTCCCCTACCGCCTAGTCTAGATTTCTTTCATCTTTAGCTGGCACCTCTGCTGATTTAAGTTGCATTCTACTTGAGTGACTCAGATGCATTTTCCCGAGGGATCTGCATCCCTGGTCTCCATGTCTTTCTTAGGTTATGACTGCTCCATTGTCCACTTATCATCAAAATTGGGCAGGGCAGTGCCTAGAGATGCCCCCATTGTGTAACAGCAGCCCCACCATCTTCTGATGATATGGTCAATTACCCTTTCCAGGATGGGGACTCCTTTTGTTTTCTGCTGGTCTCTTGACATGGGAACCTGAAGTGACTGGGTTCCCAGGCTCATGTATTCTACCCAAAGCAAATTCAACACGATGTAATGGTCATTTCTTTAGTATGTATATTGCCTCTTGGAGGATGGTGGCCCATCCTCACAGAATATTAGATTGTACTCCTTCGAGAGCCTGTTCTGTTGATCTATTAGTCCAGCAGTTTCAGAGTGGGGGAGGAGAGGCCAAGGTAGGTGATAGGACCAGTGAATCCCATGATCATGTGCCCACTTGCTGGACCTCCTTTGCTGTAAAGTGGTTCTTTGGTCAGATGTAATGTTGTTTAGGATCCTGTGTCATCAGGTCACGTACTTTGTAATTCCTCAAATAGTGGTTCACACTTAGGCCCTGTGGGCAGGAAAGGCAACCCAAACCCAGCTTACATGTAAACTCTACTTAATGTAATTGATGTCTCTCCCAGGATGGAAAAGATCTAATGTAAATAACTTGTCACCAAATGATTGATGGGTTTCCTTGAAGGATGGTGCCATTTTAGGGGCTCAGCATTGACCTCTGTTGCCAGCAGATTGCACATTTAGGCAAAGACAATCATAACAAGATGAACCTTGGTGAATAGGAGCTTACGGTGTTGGGCAGTGCTTAGCTTCTATCCCACCAAGGTTACTCCATTTATGCACCCATTGGATCACACTGTGGTGGCTATGACAAAGGCTTGACCAATGTCATCTGGCTGAGTCATTCTATCTAATTGTATTTTTTAGTGCCTCTTCCGTGGTGAATGCTCTCATTGGCATTAACATAGAATGAAAACTATACTTATACTTTGTGCCCAATACCATGTGTCTAGCCATGTACTTCTTACTCAGAGTTCCTTTTCTCCAATCACTCTATCTTTCTTCTTGTAGGCCCTTGGCCGTTCAGCCAAGCCATCTGCCACTGGTCATGATGCTTAGCTCTTACCTGTACATTCCTCTTTCCATACAAAGTTAATGACCAGGTGCACAGACTGGAGCACTGCCCACTGGGGGAATTTTTCCCTCACAACTCTCTTTCAGGGCCACCTCTAAGTAAGTCTATATTGTAACAGTAGTCAAATTTTGACCTTTACTCACATACTGAGCCAACCCATCAGTAAACCAAGTTCAGTCATTTTCCTCCTCTGTCAATGGATCATAAGGGAACCTCCCATATGGCCATAGGTGTGTCCCAGGGTAAGGTGTCATTTCTACAGTAGTAGATGACTTAGGGATCTGGGCAACCTGTTCACACAGTTTATTTGTGTCCTCTGTCCTTGCCTGTGTCTGATCCAAGATGTACTACTTTCTAGTAAAATAATTCAACTCTGAAAGGTAATAAAAAACCAACATCATAATATAAAATAATATGACATATCTAAGACCAAATATACGTATCATATCATTTCACGTAAACAGTCAAAACTCACCTGTTAAAATAAAAAGACATTTAGATTGGATCAAAAGGCAAAATCTAGCAAACAAGAGACATACGTTCAATAAAATGGTTTACAAAGTGTACAAATAAAAAGATAAAAAATTTTAAAAAGATTTACTTCGCCAATTAAAAATACATGTTAATAATTCAAATTAAAGCAAATCCTTTTGATATTTACAGTAACACTGTACCACATATTCAAACCTAATATAAAGGCTATTTTTTTGAACCATGCCAAATTACCAAGCAAAGAACGGGAAATGACACATTGAGATAGGAAATCAACGCTGATCCAAGATTAATCTTCTTTGCTGAAAATTCTGAGAAGCAGTTTGTACACACATTTGCTAAAACAAGGCTCTCTGTTCTCAAATGAAGATCTGTGATGTCTGCATGGAACCCCGCCATTCTTCAATTGCTGTTTGTGACAGAATGGTTTGGAATCGTATGATGATCAAGTACTACCTCCTGATTTTTCTATAACCTGTATACTAGGTATACCATTGGCTATTAAGAAGTATCAAAGGGGCCATCCTGGTGGCATAGCAGTTAAGTTCTCATGCTCCTTCAGTGGCCCAGGGTTGCCAGTTCAGATCCTGGGCATGGACCTACACACTGCTCATCAAGCTATGCTGTGGCAGGCATCCCACATATAAAATAGAGGAAGATGGACACAGATGTTAGCTCAGGGCCAATCTTCCTCAAAAAAAAGAAAGCATTGAGAGTGACGTCAGCATCATGGTGGAGTTAAGTTGCCTGGGATTCTCTCCCCTCCAGCATACAATGAAAAGGGGCATCCGTACTCCACAGAGGATATCCTAACACAACACGAAAACGTCAGAGAGACACACAGCCACATGACAGAGGATGGAGAGGCTGGAGACCCCCTCAGAGGAGCTGGAATGTGGTAAGAGAGAACTTCTCTCCCCCTCCAAAGACCGTGATCCAAAACCACAGGAGGATCCATGAGGGAAAGAATGGGCGAGGGGAAGTTCATTCACGGGAACATCAAGGACCCCCAAGGGCCCATGCAGCCTAGAGGGAAGACCTCTACCAGGCTGAGAGCTTTTGCGGGGGTAGTGACCTCATCAAGCCAACACCCCAGGAGACCAGATAGTGAGAGCTGATCGAGAAAGCCTGGAGTGCACACAGGAGAAAGCACCCCTCCCCCCACCAGTCCCACACCACTCCAGTGCCTGGGATCTCTGCTGAAGGTGATGGGCTCAGAATACGTGGCTCTTGACTCCCACCCAGTGGTGATAGGCAGTAACTGGAACCAAATAATATCAGGATGCATAAGATCCAAGCCACCTCCTCTAGCAACATAAAAAATTTTATCGAATCTCCAGACCAGAGAGAAAATGACAAGTACTCAGAATTCAGTCCTGAGGACACAGAAATATGTAATCTAAATGACAATGAATTCAAAATAGCTATCATCAGAAAACTCAACGAGGTAAAAGAGAATGTAGAGAAACAATTCAGCGAGTTCAGGAGCTACTTCACAAAAGAGATTGAAAATATAAAGAAGATTGAAAATATAAAGAAGAATCAATCAGAAATATTAGAGATGAAAGACACAATGGAAGAGATAAAACAAAAAACAGATTCCCTGAACGCTCAAGTGGACATCATAGAGGAGTGTATCAGCATAATCAAAGATAGACATGTTGAAATGCTCCAGACAGAGGAGGAGAGAGAACTAAGACTAAAAAGAAATGAAGAAAGTCTCTGAGAAATGTCTGACTTAATAAGGAAATGCAACATAAGAATTATAGGTATTCAAGAAGAAGAGAAGGAGAATGGAGCAGAAAGTTTGTTCAAAGAAATAATAGCAGAGAACTTCCAAAACCTAGGGAAAGAGAGAGAAATCCATGTGGAAAAGACTTCCAGATCTCCTAGATATGGCAATGTAAAAAGACCTACTGCAAGGCATATAGTAGTAAAACTGGCAAAAAAATGAATGACAAAGAAAGAATACTAAGGGCAGTAAGGCAGAAGAAAATAACCTACAAAGGAACCCCTATCAGGCTTTCAGCAGATTTCTCAGCAGAAACCGTACAAGCTAAGAGAGAATGGAATGACATATTCGAATCTTTAAAAGACAAATATTTTCAGCCAAAAATACTCTATCCAGCAAAAATATGCTTCAAATATGATAAAGAAATAAAAACTTTCCCAGACAAACAAAATCTAAGGGAGTTCATAGCCACAAGACCCCCCCCCTTAAAGAAATCCTCAAGAAGGCCCTCATACCTGAAAAAAAGGGAGGGAGAAGGGGGTCACAAAGCATGGAGTAAGGAGCTAAATAGGTAGACAGACACAGAATAGGATAGCAAATACTCAAGTATAGCATTAAAGATAAAGGGAAGGAAAACACCAAAAACAAAGATGATCTTGTCATTTTAACCACATACTCACAACCCAAGATGGAATCAGATCTGAGAAAAACAACTTAGGAGGGGAAGAGGAAAGGAATTGAATTGGTTTAGACTAAGGAAATAAGAGGCCATCAGAAAACGGACTATCTTATACTCAAGATTCTGAATACAAACCTCATGGTAACCACTAAACAAAAAAGCAGAACAGAGACACAAATAATAAATAAGGAGAAAACAAAGAAACACATCATAAAACTACATAATTCAATGGATAGACCAAAACACACAGGACGAGAAACAAAGGATATGCAGGAGAACCGGAAAACGAGTGATAAAATGACAGCATTAAGCACTCATACATCGACAGTCACCCTAAATGTAAATGGATTGAATTCTCCAATAAGAAGACACAGAGTGGCAAGATGGATTAAAGAACAAGACCCAACAATATGCTGCCTCTAGGAAACACATCTCAGCTCCAATGACAAACACAGGCTCAGAGTGAAGGGATGGAGGACGATACTCTAAGCTAATGGCAAACAAAAGAAAGCAGGTGTTGCAATACTTATATCAGACAAAGTAAACTGCAAGATAAGACAGGTAAAGAGAGACAAAGAGGGACAGTATATAATGATCAAAGGGACACTCCATCAAGAAGAAGTAACATTTATATATAAATATCTATGCACCCAACACAGGAGCACCAAAGTACATAAAGCAACTATTAACAAATCTAAAAGAAGATATTGATAATAACACAATAATAGTAGGGGACCTCAACACTCCACTCACATCAATGGATTTATCATCCAGACAGAAAATCAACAAGGAAACAGTGGAATTAAATGAAAAGCTTAACCAGTTGGACTTAATAGACATATACAGAACACTCCATCCAAAACAGCAGAATACACGTTCTTCTCAAGTGCGCATGGAACATTCTCAAGGATAGACCATATGTTGGGAAACAAGGCAAGCCTCGATAAATGTAATAAAATTGAAACAATAACAAGCATTGTTTCTGATCACAATGCTATAAAGCTAGAAATTAATTAGAAGAAAAGAAGCTGAGAAAGGGACAAAGATGTGGAGACTAAACAACATGCTACTGAAGTAGCAATGGATCATTGAAGAAATTAAAGAAGAAATCAAAAAATAACTGGAGACAAATGAAAATAATACCATACCATACCATACCAACTCATATGGGATGCAGCAAAAGCCAAATTACAAGGGAAATTCATTGCAATACAGGCACACCTTAACAAATGAGAAAAATTCCAAATAGGCAATCTCAAATTACACCTAACTGAATTAGAAATAGAAGAACAAACAAGGCCCAATGTCAGCAGAAGGAGAGAAGTAATAAAAATCAGAGCAGAAATAAATGCTATTGAAACAAAAAAGGCAGTAGAAAGGATCAATGAAACAAAAGCTGGTTCTTTGAGAAGATAAATAAAATTGACAAATGCTTAGCCAGACTGGCAAAGAAAAAAAGAGAGAAAGCTCAGATAAGCAAAATTAGAAATGAAAGAGTAGAAATAATAACAGATTCCACAGAAATACAACACATTATAAGAGAATACTATGAAAAACTATATGCCAACAAAATGGATAATCTAGAGGAAATGGATAAATTCTTAGACTCTTACAACCTCCCAAAGCTGAATCAAGAAGAAACAGAGAATCTGAGTAGACCAATTATAAGGAAAAAGATTGAAACAGTAATCAAAAGCATCCCAAAGAATAAAACCCCAGGACCAGACAGCTTCCTTGGGTAATTCTACTAAACTCTCAGAGAGGACTTAATACCTATCCTTCTCAAGCTATTTGGAAAAATTAGGGAGGACGGAACACTTTCTAACACATTCTACGGGGCCAGCATCACTCTGATACCAAAGCCTGACAAGGACAGCACAAAAAAAGGAAAACCACAGGCCAATATCGCTGATAAACATAGATGCAAAAATCCTCAACAAAATTTTGGCAAACCGAATACAGCAATACATCAAAAGAATCATACATCATGATCAAGTGGGATTCATACCAGGGACACAGGGATGGTTCAACATCCGCAAATCAATCAATGTGATATACCACATCAACAAAATGAGGAATAAAAACCACATAATCATCTCAATAGATGCAGAGAAACCATTTGACAAGATCCAACATCCAGTCATGATAAAAACTCTTAACAAAATGGGAGTAGGAGGAAATTACCTTAACATAATAAAGGCCATATATGAGAAACCCACAGCCAACATCATACTCAATGGGCAAAAATTGAACGCCATCCCCCTGAGAATATGAATAAGACAAGGATGCTCGCTATCACCACTCTTATTCAACATAGTACTGGAGGTTTTGGCCAGAGAAACTAGGCAAGAAAAAGGAATAAAAGGAATCCAAATAGGGAGTGAAGAAGTGAAACTCTCACTGTTTGCAGATGACATGATCTTATATATAGAAAACCCCAAAGAATCCATCGGAAAACTAATAGAAATAATTGACAGCTAGAGTGAAGTTGCAGGAAACAAAATCAACTTACAAAAATCAGTTGCTTTTCTATACTCTAATAACGAACTTACAGAAAGAGAACGCAAGAATACAGTTCCATTTACAGTTGCAACTAAAAGAATAAAGTACCTATGAATAAATTTAACCAAGGAGGTGAAGGACTTATACAATGAAAACTGTAAGACATTACTGGAAAAAACTGATAATGATACAGAGATGGAAAGAGATTCCATGCACATGGATTGGAAGAATAAACATAGTTAAAATGTCTATACTACCCAAAGCAATCTACAGATTCAATGCAATCCCAATCAGAAGCCCAATGACATTCTTCCTGGTAATAGAACAAAGAACCCTAAAATTCATATGGGGCAACCAAAGACCCAGAATTTCTAAGTCAACACTGAGAAAAAAGAACAAAGCTGGAGGTATCATAATCCCTGACTTCAAAATGTACTACAAAGCCATAGTGATCAAAATGGCATGGTACTGACACAAAAATAGGCACACAGATCAATGGTACCGAACTGAAAGCCCAGAAATAAAACCCTACACCTATGGACAGCTAATCTTCAACAAAGGTGCCAAGAACATACAATGGAGAAAAGATAGTCTCTTCAATAAACGGTGTTGGGAAAACTGGACAGCCACATGCAAAAGAATGAAAGTAGACCATTATCTCAAGCCATACACAAAAATAAACTCAAAGTGGATCAAAGACTTGAAGATAAGTCCTGAAACCATAAAACTCCTGGAAGATAATATGGGTGGTACACTCTTTGACATCGAACTAAAAAGGATCTTTTGAATATCATGTCTTCTCAGACAAGGGAAACAAAAGAAAAAATAAACAAGTGGGAATTCATCAGACTAGAGAGCTTTTGCAAGGCAAAAGAAACTAGGATCAAAACAAAGAGACAACACACCAATTGGGAGAAAATATTTGTAAATCATATATCAGACAAGGGATTAATCTCCATAATATATAAGGAACTCACACAACTGAACAATAAAAAAACAAACAGCCTGATCAAAAAATGGGCAGAGGATGTGAACAGACATTTTTCCAAAAAAAAATATACAGATGGCCAATAAACACATGAAAAGGTGTTCAACATCACTAATCATCAGGGAAAGTCAAATCAAAACTACGCTAAGATACCACCTTATGAGGGCTTAAAATGGCTATCATCACTGACTAAAAATAAATATTGGAGAGGGTATGGAGAAAAGAGAACCCTCATAAACTGCTGGAGGGAATGCACACTGGTGCAGCCACTGTGGAAAACAGTATGGAGATTCCTCAAAAAACTAAAAATAGAACTACCGTATGACCCAGCTATCCCACTACTGGGTATCTACTGAAACAACTTAAAATCAACAATCGAAAGTAACACATGCACCCCTATGTTCATTGTAGCTCTATTCACAATAGCCAAGACTTGGAAACAATCCAACTGCCCATTGACTGATGATTGGATAAAGAAGATGTGGTGTCCATATACAATGGAATACTACTCAGCCATAAAAAAGACAAATTCATCCTATTTGCAACAACATGGAAGGACCTTGAGGGAATTATGCTAAGTGAAATAAGCCATGCTGAGAAAGACAAACACCAGATGATTTCACTCATATGTGGAATATGAACAAAGACATGGACAAAGAAAACATTTCAGTGGTTACCAGGGGAAGGGGGCGGAGGGTGGGCACAGGGGGTGAAGGGGAGCACAGTCAAGAAATAATGTACAACTGAAATCTCACATTGGTGTAAACTATTATGAACTCAATAAAAAAAAAGCATTGAATAATGACTACTAAGTTGTTTTATACAAAGTTATATAAACAAGCTTAACAGCCATTCATTTGATGTAACATAGGCTGTAAAAGGAATTTTAAAAATAAGAATAAAATGGGCAGATGATTCTAGACAAATGCGATAAATGCAAACCAAAGAACCAGGGATCATGATCTTTATATCAGACAAGGAAAACTTCATGCCATAAAGCATTTAATGAGACAAAGAAAGGCACTTTTTATGATAAAAGATTCTGTTCACAAGTTATAAAGCTCCAGAATATCTAGGTATCAAATTACGTAGCAACAATATTGAAAAAACAAAAACTCCAGGAGATACCAGGAAAAACAGATAAGACACATTAGTTGCAGGAAATTTTAATTTACTTCTTTTGGGGCATGCGCACTAAAGTAAAAAAAATTAGTAAGATTGTAGATAATCTCTTCCAAAATCTTTTTATGAAATTATCATAAAATTGATATGTAACCTGACAGACATAAAGATCAATCCCTCTAATACTGATGCAAAAATTTTAAATAAAATATTAATAAACCAAATCCAGCAGCACATTAAAAAATTAATTTCCCAAGATCCAATGGGATATATTCCAGGAATGCAAAAATAACTAACATCAGAAAATTGTTTTCTATAATTTATCTTATTAATAGATTTAAGGGAAAAAATAATGTGATATATCTATAAATGCTAAAAAGGCATTTAATGAAATTCATCATCCATTCTGGACTAAAAATAAATTTAATAAAATAGAAATAGATTGGTACTTCCTTAACATTATAAAATATATCTATTTCACACCAAAAAACCATCATAATGCTTACTAGAGAAATTCTAGGAGTGTTTTTATTAAAGTCAGGAACTATATAAAAGACTTTCTAGTATACTATGCTTATTTTACATTTTTCTAGAGATGCTAGCCAAAGCAATTAATAAGAGAATAAAATTAGCAACACAGGGTTTTGAAAGGAGGAGGCAAAATTATCGTCTCTTGTAAATAATGTGATAACATACCTGGAAAACCCAAGAGTATCATGAAAACATGCTCACGGCAAAATAACTCAGTGTAGTGGTAGGGTGTTAAATTAGTGTGCAGAAACTGGTAGATTTCATATAGTGGCGTTAGTGCCAATAACCAGTTAGTAGAAATAATGGCCAAGAAGGACCAAGTTAGAATGTCAACAAATAGATAAAATACCTAGATATATAAAAAATCTGCATAAAGAAATGTGCATGCTCTAGATTAAGGAATCTTTAAAATCTTTCTGAGGGACACAAAAGTGGGCTTGAAAAGTAGAACGGCGAGTAATGTTCTTGCACAGGAAACTCAGCATCATAAACGTGTCAGTTATCCCTAAGTTAATTAAAATAGCTTAAGAAAAAAGCCATCACAAATTGTCTTTTGAAACTAGACAAGCTGTGCCTATAGCTCCTGTGAAGTAATGATAATAATAGAATAGAGTAATTACAACTAGGAAAAAATCTAAAAAAGAAGAGTAACTAAAAGAGACCCGTCTAGCAGATACTAAAACACTTCCACTTACGGGAGCTTGTCCTATGCGTGAGCCCTGTAAGCGTAAAGTAACTTGCACATGAGGTTGGTCATTGCAGCATTTTTTGTAATTCCAAAGATGGGAAACTGTCTAAATCTTCATCAAAAGGGGACAAATTAAATATCCCATAGTACATCCTTACATTGGAATACTATTCTGCCATAAAAGGAAGTGGGGAAAACTCTTTATATGTTAGTGGAATGATCTTCATGATTCAGTGTGAAGTGAAAAAGCAGGATGCAGATTTTTGTGTCTGTTATGCTACCATTTGTGTGTAAAGTAAGTAGGTCGGAGTATGTGTGTTTATGTCTGTGTATGTATGTATATCAGGTATTTCTATAGGTAGGCACATACGCTTACTTGAATGTGTATGAGCAATCTTTGGAAGGATACACAAGAAAGTAATAGCTTGGCTCTTTGTGGGAGAGTAATAAGCAGGGGGGAAGGGAGATTCTATGTCCCATTTTTTAAATTAAATTTTAAATTAAGATTCATAAATATATTTTTTCAAATAAATAATTTTGAAAATTATTGCGAAGGAAAACTTCTTTCCTTGAGGAATGTCTATTCAATTAAAACCGATGAACCATTACTGAATGTCAACTATGTACCAGTACTATTAATGTTCCAGAAGGAATGTGCTGCACCATTTCTTCCTTTCCTTGGAGTCCAGAAATCTTAGAAAAAAATCTTATGGATCAATCACCTTAACCATCTTAGCACTTACAGTTGGAATATAGGCTTCCTTCTGTCAATGACATTGGTTCTCTGTTCCATCTACCTTTGTGTATATTCGCTTTATTACGTAAAAGTAACCAATATGATATTTCTTCATATTTGAAGATGATGTCATTAAAAGTAACTGCTATTTACAAGGAGAGTTGTGGCCAAAGATAGTGATTTTAGCCCGAGAGTGTTCTCTGTTATTTTTCTCCCCAAAGGATGGTTTTAACTTTTCATTGCTGCAGAGACTTTTGGAAGAGTCAGCATCATTTTTTGCACTTTATAGTCTGGTTTTTCTCTATGGTTTGGTTCTACAAGAATCTACTTGCTGCAGAGCAGGATTTTATTCTGGCACAAGTAAAAATTCTGCTGCACTGAAATAAAGAATACACTCATCAACAAAGGAGGAAGATAAAGAAAATACGCTAAAACAATCCACCAAACCAAGTGGTGCTCATTCTAGGACTGCGAGGATGGATAACATCTGGAAATTTCATCCCGTGTGGTAACATTTCACATCCACAAGCCAGCTAAGAAAAAAATGCTTGGTTATCTCCATTGGTGCCAAGAGGGCATTTAAAAAAATTAAAATGAATATGGAAACTTTCAAATTATGAAGAAAATGATGTGTCCTATATGATTTAATACTTTATAGTATTTTTTGCTTTGGACCACAGAATTTTATATCAAAAATCAGGAACTAAAACCAGAAAAAAATCAACATTCTTGCTTTTATCACTTTTATGTGAAAAGCTTAGGAAATTCTAGTCGACACAATAAGCCATGTAAAGATATGTAAAAATGTATAGATAAAGAGATGTAAAATGTATAGATACAATGCAGAAATCTTTCCAGAAAACCCAAGAAAATGATCTGAAAAATTATCATAATTAAGAAGAGCTGAGCTAAACAGCTGGATACAAAATAAATACAAAAATGCTATAAGTTGACTTAATCAGCAATAAGAAAAAGTTGTGATGAGGAAAAAGAAATTTTGTTAACAACACTACCAGAGAGAAAATACACTAGGAAACACCTTTAAAAGTTCATGGAGCTTGGGGCCGGCCCCGTGGCCGAGTGGTTAAGTTCGCTCGCTCCACTGCTGGGGCCCAAGGTTTTGCCTGTTCGGATCCTGGGTGCAGACACGGCACCGCTCCTCAGGCCACGTTGAGGCGGCGTCCCACATGCCACAACTAGAAGGACCTGCAACTAAGATATACAACTATGTAGCGGAGGCATTTGGGGAGATAAAGCAGAAAAAAACCAAGATTGTCAACAGTTGTTAGCTCAGGTGCCAATCTTTAAAAAAAAAAAGTTCATGGAGTTTATATGAAAATACTGACAAATTAATATTGTAAAGAATTGAGAAATGGAACAAGCAAACAGAAAAGACAGACCTGAAATGGAACCTGGTGTGTATAAAACAGTTCCTAGGAAATGAGCTATTCCATAAGCATTGGGGGTGAAAATTAGATTAGCTGTTTAGTAGAAAATGTACCTTTACTTATTTGCATAAATACCAGATAGATTTAGAGCTAAGTGAGTGGTTAAAAGATTAATTTTTAAAGTACCAAATATTAAATGTTTTGTCAAGTTTTTTTTAAATCTAGAAAAAATGCAGGTGAATTTTTACTACACCTTTGAATAAGGAAACCTTGAAGTTAAGAAACAAGCCGTTAAAGGCATCACACAGAAAGAAAGGAGCGTGTGTAGATGGCTACTTGCGTGCGCTTGGAGCACCCCTGTCAGGCAGGGCGCTGAGGAGAGAGGAGCCAACTTTTCACTGCAAGCCCTTCCTGTGTGTCTTTTGTATTTTTGTACCATGTCCAGGTATTATCTTTTTTAAAAAAATAAATAATTTTGACAAATTTCCAATTTAAAAAAGAAAAAGCAATGAAATCTCAAAAGATTGACAGATTTGGCTATCTAAAAACTTAGCGTGTCAGTGAATAGCAGCAAAAAAACTAAAAGTCATGAAACTAAAAGTCTGTATTCTGTCGGTCCTTTGAGGGCTAACTTTCCAGAGTGTTGTTTAACATGAAGGTTTTCTTTCAAACAGGATTACCAGACCAACAGCAATGACCAGGCAGTGGTTGAGATCTGTGTCACGCGAATCACAACAGCCATCAGAGAGACAGAATCGATTGAAAGGCATGCCAAAGCCCTGGTGGGGCTCTGGGACTCCTGCTTAGAGCACAACCTGAGACCCTCCGGGAAGGACGAAGACACCCCTCATGCAAAAATTGCTTCTGACATCATGAGTTGCATTTTGCAGGTACGTCAGTGTTCAGCATCCCGCGATCTGGTGCTGGTTTGGCAGCTTAGGTGAACACGTGGTATCTCTGAACCAAAAGCCAATGTTTCTGTAGCGTTTAGGTACTGTAAAAAGACACCACACACCATCAACAGCTAAGCTCGACAAGGTTTTGCCGAGCCCCTATCATATGTAAGACCCACCATGGGGAATTCAAAGGAATACCAGAGCAGGCTCTAGTCTATTTGGAGAGATAAGACATGTACATAAAGAAAGCTAACAGTGAAGTAATGTACACCAAGATCCAGATGAGGAACACTGGAAAATTCAGAAAAGGAGACCTCTTTCACCCCAGGAGACCCAAGAGGGGCTGGAGTGTGAACTGAGGGGCAACGAGCTTGGACTATGTGGAGAGAAGTGACTAGGTCATTTTTAAGTGTATTTCTATATGTATTGTGAATTTTGCATGATAATAATATTTACCTGTTCTGACCATGTTTAAATTTCTATCTCTGGTATAAACATAAATTTGGAGTTTTGGCTCAGCCACAAACCAATTATATAAGATTGAAATGTTGGGTGAGTCTCTTAACTCGCTAAGCCACAGTTTCCTCCTTGTAAAATGCAGATGAAATGATATTGTCTATCATAAATTTTATGAACCAGCAGAGATTGGTGATGTTAACAGGTATTTTTCAAAAAAAGAATTCAGTGGTCAGATAAGCGGGGAAACATTGAATTCAATGTTTCCCTTTTGAGCTGTCATAGTGTTTCATAGCATGTTAAAGGCTCTGAAAAGTCCTGCAATGAAGAAAGCTGATTAACTTTGTTGGGTACAGCATGTTCAATATGATTTGACCATGGAACTTCCTTTCCCCTCCTTACCCCTAAAACATTTATGACCATCTCTCAGAACTGTGGTTTCACTGAGCAAAGTTCAGGAAATTCTGGTTATGTTTAAGTGTTGAGCACTGTCTGGCAGCTAATATTAGTTCCTTTCTCCAGCTTCTTTCTTTTTCTGTCTCACAGTTGTCTGTGCTTGACAGGAGCATATTCCATTTTATCTAACCAGCTAGCGACCGGTCGAGTGAAAAGACTCAGCACACGCTATCACGCTGCTTCTCCTTTGTCTCCAGGGTCAGGGATGGGAGGGCAGGAAATGGGGATTTGAATATGTTATTGACATATATCAGAAACAGATTATTTCCCTCCCAAGTGCCACTCCACAGACATTGAGACAGAAACTCCCAAATCAGCCAGACTCTCCAACTCCCACTGTGATTTCAAAACCGCTGGTCTGGACTCCACAGCTGCGCTCTCCAAGAGAAATAGGGTAAAGCTGCAAACACGAGCCACATACGTAATTTTAAATTTTCTAGTAACAGCAGATCAACTTTAAAGTCAACCACTTAGTGTTTTTAGCTTGTACACACACACACACGAGAGGGTGATTCCCCCTCCAGCCACTCCACCTTCCAGATAAGCAGCCCCAGCATTGCGCTAATCTAATCAGGCAAGGGCCCACAGGTCTTCTTCCCGCATCCTTGGCCATTGTACTTGATCTTTTTTTCTGGCCACTTCACTGTCATTTCAAGCTAAATGTGTTCACACACACACACACAAAAAAAAAAACCTGTCTTTTTTTCCCCCAAAATTTCTTTTTTCAACCTACACTCAAACCCACTTCAGATGACCATTCCTATTCCACTTTTAATTAGTAATTATATTGAATTCTTTCTTTTCCTAAATTTATGAACTTTCCACATTTACTTTAAAATAACTTCTGACATTCCAGAGTTCACTGTCTCTGCTTTTCTCCGCATGAAATCAGTACACGTGTGTTGCACGCACCTGTGAGTTCTGGTTTCTTTTGCCTTAGGTGATATGCTTCTACCAGCCCAGCCCGTGTCCTTAGACCTCCTGTCATCTATGAAACAAAAGATGAAGCAGATAATCGCTCAGATCACTGCCAGTGTGGAATCCTGGCTCCCTGAGGAGATGCTGAGAGACAGGAGAGCAGAGCTTTCGAGCTTGAGGGCCTTGGGGTCGGATGCTCTTGGTCTTATACAAATGAGAGATTGGCAAATTATTTTCTCTCTCTGAGCCTCTGTTCTGCCATCTGTAAAATTGGCGTAACAATACTCGCTGCTCATGAAGAACATCTTTTGTTATAAAAGCAATCTCCATGTGTTGTCTAGCCACTATCTGGAAGTACCTATTTCAAACTACAGCTTCCTCTGAGCAGGTTTCTAAATGGAGTTGGCCAATGCCTATTTCTTTGCCTCTGGAAAAATCTTGAAAGGGAAGGTACCCCCCACAAGTCACATTACATTCTAGGATAAATCCAAACCTGGAGAGGGTTGAAAAAGTAAAAATGCACCTCAAGGAGGCTGTAATCATTGACATAGCTGATGTGACAGAATGAAATTCCCGAGACTTGACAGGCCGGCTATCATGAGATTGACAGCCAGCGCATGGGTTTGTCCTCATTCTACCAATTGCGGCACTTACTGCCTCTTCCCCAACCAGATGGCTCAGCAGAGCCCTTGCCAGGTGAGCTCTGTATTTACTCTCTTCCCCCGTCTCTGCTCACTCTGTTGATGAAGAGGGAGAGAGCCCAAGGGGGTTGTTTGTGGGGAGAAGGGAAGAATAGAAATAATCCCCAAATCCACTATTGGGAAATCAAAAAGCACCTATTTTTCCTTCTTTATAGAAGGACCCGCTGTCCTTTCACCCTGATTCCACACTTCATTTTTCTTCACTCCTCTTCCCCAGTTAATGCTGTATGAAGATTCAAAGTGTGTCCCTGGCTGGCATTGCATGCAAAGTGCCTTGGACAGTTTTGAGAACGCTTCCTTCACAACCCTTAGAGGCAGGACTGGTTATGTTGATCTAGAAGTTTATTCAATGGGCAATCCCAGCTCTACCATTTACTAGCAGTGTGATCTTGGGCAAATTAATGTTTCTGTGTCTTAATTTCCTCATCTGTAAAATGCAGATGATACGAGTAGCTGCCTCATCAGTTTGTTGTGAGGATTAGATGAAAGATATTAAATAACAGATGTGAAATATTTAGGACATGATACACGCTGCATGAGTGTTAACTCGGGTTGGTATCACCATCATCTGCAGAAACTCTCAAGTAGCACTCAACACTTTCTAACACGCTATTTATTTCATTATTTATTTTAGCCATTGTTCATTTCTTGTCTCCCCCTCCCCAAAATAGAAGCCCTGTTTTATTCACTGATGTAGTCCCAGCACCTAGAATAGTGACTGGCACAAAGGAGGCGCTCGAAATAATACTTATTGAACGAATGAACAAACGAACATATGATTGGCTCAGACGACCAAATGACGTCGTGACTGCCCTTTGGCTTCAGCACCTGCCGCACTTCTCCCTAGAGCGGACCTGGTACTTATTGCTCAGTTAATGCTACACCAGACAGTGGCAGGAAATGAGAGGAGACTGGGACGCCCCCAGGTTCCTGAGACCCACTCGTCCCCTGTCAGAAAATACACTGGGAGAGCGTAGGCGTGGGTGCCATTTCGATTTTCTAGAGAGCCATGCTGCTGAGAGCCAAGCATTTTATACATAAATCCAAAATTAGATTATCTGATTGACGATGCAGAATAAAAAATCATAGAATGCCTATTTTAATAAATAACATTTAATATTTCTTGATATTACTTTCACGGCTCTTAGTTGAATTCAAAGCCTGAGAGCCGAAGAGCCTTTAGTTGCTGTCACCTCAGATTTGCATCTCTTTTACTTAGTTTTATTCTCTTCAGTTTTAAAACACTGGGAAACTTTCCCAAAGTGCATTTTCAAAAGGCAAATCTCCACCAAAAGCTCAAATTGGTGCTAATCTAGTTAAGAAATATAATTCTTGGCATCCATGGAACAAAGCCCTCTTGTTGGGCTTCTGCAGCTGGATATAACTGTCCCCGTGAGCAAGTCTTTATTTCCACCCTGTACTTCACTGAATTCGCGCCCTGAGCACTGAATTGTGTGTGAGATGACACGCATACCAGCATGCTCGCGTCTGCACTGAGCGGCAAGATCGTCACAAGCTCTGGCGTGGCCGCTGCCGTTAGAGTGGTGAATTTGTACGAGGGATCAGACGGCTTTCTCTGCACGTGTACCATCAGCAGCCCTGTGATCCAAACAATCCTAGAGATAAAACAGTTTCATGGGGCTGAGATCTACAGCATTAGCAACTCCTTTTGCTTCACTTGAGAGCGAAGCTCAGTCATTGGAAGGAGGTGGCATGGTCCCTGTCAAGTCTGTGTGACCCGTGTCTGTCCAGCCTCACCTTGGCCTCCCAGCCCCTGCTCATCCTGCTGCTGTCAGCGGTGCCCATGGCTTCCTGCTGCACCAGGAACATCCAGACACTGTTTGGCGACTAAGAGCCTCTGGTGGCCGCTCCTTGGTGCTTATACGAACCATTTGCTCTTTGCTTAATGTTTCGCTTCTCCTGTCATTTGAGAGATTTCCAGATAACATATGTGGGAGCAAAACAGAAAAACGGAGTGTGTTAAAATTTTGTTTTGTTTTTTTGAGGAAGACCAGCCCTGAGCTAACATCCGTGCCCATCTTCCTCTATTTTTTGTGTAGGACGCCTGCACAGCATGGCTTAATTAGCAGTGCCATGTCCGCACCTGGGATCCGGGCCGGCGAACCCCGGGCCCAGAAGCGGAACGTGCAAACTTAACCGCTGCGCCACCGGGCCGGCCCCTTTTGTTTTTTTTTTAATAATGACATTATGCATATTTTTTTATTTTATACATTTCACTTGGAGCCACAGTCCAAAAACTTTAACTCTTTGGAGTTAGTCTTTCAAGTTAAGTCTTTAACTCCAAAGACTGTCCACTCTTTTTTCTAGAACATCTAGAATTACTGTAAGAATAATAAGATCAAATTGGTTAAGACAGTCCATTCTTTAATTGTTGCTGGCAAGTGTTAGCTCACATTCAAGGTTTAAAACCACCAGTCTCTGGGAATACTGATGCTCGCTGATCTCTCACTGTGCCTGTCTGTGCTCACAATGAGCAGGAACACTGGAAGTTACTTCCCAATGCCACCCCCTGTGCTTTCTCAGCGAGTTACAGTCAAATGTCCTTGCAGACGCACTTCTCTAACGGAAGATGTGTGCTTCTCTAGCTGCAAGTTGTTCTTGGCTAACGACTCAGAGTAGACAAAGTAGATTGGGCATGAAGCTCTTTGTCGGAAAGCTCTGAGAATTGCGTGATTGTGTTCCACTCTCAAAACCAGGGCTCTCGCCAGCCATGCCAGGGACTGGCTCCTGATAGCCTAATAACGTGAAAGGGGTGCCCTAGGTGTGACCTAGGGAAGACCCTCACGGTGGATGAGTAAATTGGCGTGCCTGATTATACACCAGGCTTTTGGAAATCCCTTGGTGGGAGTTAGCCTCAGTGGATCCAAACAATTCTATATGGCTGACCAAGCACATGCCATGACTTCTAAAGCTGAAGGGAGGGGAGAAGCCAGCCTCCCAGGGAGCCTCATGGTTCATCATATCAGTAATAACCCAGTCCAATCACCCCAATTAAATTCACCAAGAGGTGAGCAACTCTCGATAAAGGTGAAGCCTGGTATCAGAGAAGTCTGGCTGCAGGCCATGGTCCTGATAGTTAGATGGTCCTAAGAATTCTAAGAAGGATAGGACAGAGACCCAGTGAGTGTAACTGCTATATAAGCACATGATTTGTCACCAGGGAGAAGGGTCAGAGCTTTCAACATGGCTGACTTAAGGGTAGGATATCAGGTCACTTAGCAACGGGGATACGTTCTGAGAAATACGTAGTTAAGCAATTTCATCATTGTGTGAACATCACAGAGTGTCCTTATGCAAACCAGCATGGTACAGCATACTACACACCTAGGGCTTATGGTACTAGTCTTACGGGACCACATCATATAAGCGGTCCATAGTTGACTGAAAGATTTTTGAGGTGCATGACTGTACCGATTTTCTCTGCTCAGGAGTCGGATCGACCCTTAAGTCTGGAAAATGGATTGACTACATGAATGGATTAAGGATTTAAACGGTCTGTTTTTCTCTCTAGGGACTGGGAGGAAAAAAGCTTAAGCACGAGAGACTTAACTGGCTCACTTAGAAAAGTTTAGGGATGCAGCTGGCCTCAGGGACAGCCTAATGCATGGGATTCAAATGGTGTCTCCAGGACCTGGTTTCTCTCAGCTTATCTCTCAGATAGATCCATGTGGCACTGAATCTCATGCAGATTCTCTCCCCCTGAGATCAAAAGATGGCAGCAGATACTCTTGATCTTCCACCCTCGATACTTTGAATTCAGCAGGAGAAAGACTCACTTTCAGAGCTCTTTAATGCCTCCTTAATTATAATCGGATAACTTGCCCATCCCTGAACCTATCATTTGGACTGGGGGGGGGGGTGTGCTTCTCTGATTGGTCAATGTCTAAGTCATTTGACTACTCTTGAAGGCAAGGGTGGAAATGCCTTCTTTAGAAGTACCTGGGATCATGGCCTTGGACGTTGGACTCTGCTAAGGAGTACGTAATAACTCACCTACCCGAGAAACTAGCCCTGAAAATGGAGGACACTGGAGCGTCAGGCCCACACCCGGCCTGTTGCTGGCAGTGGGTGAGGCAAGTAAGATGGATGGGAGAAAGTGGAGCCCCCGTCTGCTTCCCCCTTCCCACCACATTATGTTCCCAATGACAGTTATAACAATAGATTTACATTTTCTTCACTGGTTATTCAATTGGATAGATGTTTATTGAACACTTCCCATAAACCCAGAATTATAGGAGGTCTTAAAAGGGATAATCTGTGGGTGGAAAGATATAAGTACTTTTCACATGGACAGTTAGAGAAAAACCACCACTTTTTATTTCTAATAAAATGAAGTCAGCTCCCTAAACACATTGTGCACTGTGCCACCCTTGCTCTGTAGGTACCCTCAGGAGTGAGGTTGATGATCAGAGTGGTTGATGATAGTGAAGACATACCATTCAGTTTTATGGAAACAATTTGTATTTTCCAAATATTATTCCCTAATTAGATAAGTAAAAGCCAATTGCATTATTTTTTGTGTAAGATATTGATGTTCAGTCACAAAGTAAATCAAAAAGAGAATTATTTTAGGATCCAGAATTCCTTTAGTTTTTAGTCTGAAGTTCATTCATTTGATTCTTCTGCATCTCATTTGCTGAAACTTTAGTTTTTAAGATACAGTCAGAAAGCAACTTGTTCTACAGTCCTGGGGTTGTTTTCTCAAGCATAAATCTGACGAGCTATTCCTCTCATCAGTCCTGCCTGATCACCCTGAAGGTCAATTCCAGCTCCTTAGCATGGCATGCCAGACCCTCACGGTCATACGCCTGTTTACCTCTCCAGTCCCTTCTCTCACCTCCCTTCTCCACCTTTCCCGACATGTACCACACTCCAGCTACTGAACTATTTGCAGTCTCCCAGATGCACAAGCTGTCTCTCACCACTGACACGGGCTTTTCCTTCTGTCTGCCCCTTGCCTTGCCATCACGCAGCCATCTCCTGTTCATCTGCTGTGTCTCAGCTAAGACATCACCTCCTCCAGGAAGTCTCTCTGGACAGCCCCAAGACTGGATTAGGCGTTCCTTCTTTGCTCCCTTAGCACCCTGCACTTTGCCATCATGGCCCTCACCAGCCTATGCTTTTAACTGCCCGTTTGCCTGCAAGTCTTCTAACAAGACAGAGAGTTCCCAGAGATGCCAAATACCAAGGAAAGTAGGTGGGTCTGTGTTTTTACAGCTGCACTGTGGGAGTTCAGCTTACTAAATATTTTTTTGATAAATGAATAAATGAATGAGTAATGAGCCACTTATTGTTTGTTGTTTTCTTCTATTTCCTCAGAATTACAATCGGCCCCCTGTGATGGCATTAGCCATCCCCATCGCAGTGAAATTCCTCCACAGAGGCAACAAGGAGCTGTGCAGGAACATGTCCAACTACCTGTCTCTGGTTGCAATTACCAAGGCAGATCTCCTGGCCGATCACACAGAGGTTATAGTCAAGAGCATACTCCAAGGTACGATGCAAAGGCTGAGCTGGGGGACAAGTTTTAGGAGCCATTTTAAAGTAGTTTCATGAAGCGGTTATGGTTTGTGGGAAATGAGACCTGGTTTATTGAGAGGCACGTTAGATTCTCAGCTTTACCGTTAGTCAACTTATGAACGTGGGTAAAGTTACCTTGGCTGGCTGAGTCTTTCTTCACTGGGCAGGTAAGTTATTTGGACTCATTAGACGGGTTGTAAGCTTCCTTCGAGTTCTACACGTCTCAGTTTGGTGTTGCCCACACTTGGTTACCTTGTCCAACTACTGATTGTGGAGAGCCGTCTGTCTGTACCGCAGGGAGTGCGGCCCTCCGCTCTCAGTGGCAGAGGGAAAACCGCTTCTTCCTTTGGGTTCCAAAAGCGAAACATGTTAGGTAAAATACAGCAGAGAACCTGTAAAGACTTCGTAAATGTGAATGTGATTTGGGACTGATTTATAGTTGTGTTAAATACTGCCATTAAAAATCAAGTCGGGGCACCTCTGTTAATTATTGCACATTTGAATGAAAGAGCAAGTTAGTCTGCTCAAAATATTTGCCCTGTCTTGTATTTTTTCCTCTTGTTTTAGATCTATCAGAAACCATGTTTTATGGATTTTGGATCAGAGAACAATATATGATATTATTTGATAAGCACCCAAATGTCCCTCATTAATAAAAATGCACGAGATCCATGAGTATCTTAGCCTACATTTTACTGACACCGCCCGACATGTCAAGTTGAGCATCAATGCTCTGTGCTCCCAGACCAAGTATTTCTTAGAGTCTCTGTGGGTGTCCTGCACGTGCTCTCTTCCTGAGGCGTCCAGATCCGTCCACAAGCCCAGGCTGCTACTTTCTCCACGCTTCCTGGCATGGCATGCTGCGGTGTGATCACTCCACCACCCTGAGCCAGGCAAATTCTGTGGCTGCCATCATGGAGGTTCCAGGAATGGACTCCTCTCCACACTGCTCTGCCGCGGATGGCAGCCTCTGTCTCTTTGTGCTGCTCCGCCTGAGCCTTCAAGAGCCACCAGTCCTCAGTCCACTACCCCATGTGGCAGCCTGTGGCAGGATGGGGAGAAGAGCTTTCTTTCTCCTCGGTGTCACACTGCGGTAGAGAGGCTCAAGAGCGGGGCTGCTTGGCTCCCAGTGCAAAACTGCGTCACTGAGTTTGCAATAAAACACATCATTCTGCTTTATCTAAAAGTCTCTCTTCCCTGGGCTCCACTAACTACCTAAGAGTCAGGCTAGTGGCAAATTAGTCCTCCAGTTCTCAAAATGGCTATGGCCTACCCAGGACTAAGGTTTTATTCACTGTACCAGACACTCCCAAGAAGGAGTTTTTAGCACCACCACCCCCTGGACATCTGACCAGCCACCCAGTGGTCTGCCACATGCCAGGAAATGTCTGAATCTCAGCCACGACAGTGGAAGTTCATCACTCTACCTGTGCTCCCCTCTAAAGGTTTGTCATTGATATTAGCAGTCAGTTTCATTCATTTCTCATTTTCTTTGGCTACAGGATTAAATTCTAATTTCACTTTATTCGTGCAATTAAATTTGCTAAAAGTCCAGAAAAGCAATTATGCTTTTTTCACCACCTTGGCTAGATATTTGGAACAGATTTTATAGGAATTACAAACACAACACACATTTTAAAACTGTGATAGTTAGACTTGCAAGTAACTGATTTACAAAAAAAAAAATTGAATTGTCTCTTTGCAGCTGCCAAGAACTTAGCTCACGTGTTTTTTTTTTTTGGAAATGCACTCTCAGTGACAAAGAAATCTTTTGAAGCACAAAATAGACTTTCCGAATTCACTGCAGGCATTTGAAATAAACAAACGATTTGGTTTATTTGATCTGGCACTATGAAAATTACCATAAAATAAATGATAATTTGACCTATAAAAGTTTGGGGCTACATATTTCAGGGTTTAGATTTTTAGGACTGATGTGTCTGTAAAACTCCACAATCACCTACATGAGTCCATCAAACTTAGAGCTGCAAAGCAGAAAGGATCTTGCTGTCTCCAATTAGTAAGTTTCCTGCTCTGCAAATCTTTGACATATATCCTCTGCCAGACAGCCTTAGGAGGCATCACTGGGATTCCTTTTTCTTTACCTACAGTTTTCTCCTCTTTAGATCTTCCTCCTTGACTTATATTATCCTAATTGCCATTCTCCCATTTTCTACTACTATAGATATGCTAAAGTAGTTCAGTTATTTGATTTCATCTAAGTTTTTACAAGCCTAGAATTATAAAATTGTAGAATCTTATTGGGACATTAAATTGGGATATTAAACATGATTTAGCTCAGTTACCCAGGCAACACTTGAATCCTCACTAAATGGTCATCCATTCAATGATAACAATAATAATTATAATAACTACAATGACTACAATTTTTTTCATGCTCTCTTTATGCCAAATGCTGCGTTAAGCACTTTATCCCAATTATGTCATTTAATCCTCACAAAATTCCATAACACAAGTCCTATTATTATTCCATTTTACCAATTAGTAGTATTTTAAGTAAGAGAAACTGCAGGTATAAGTGGCTTGATGATGATGATGACAAAGGAAAGGAAATGGAAGATAAGAAGGAGGAGGAGGAGAAGAAGAACAATAACGAGAAAAAGAAGAGGCGGCGGAGGAAGAACACCTCGTTGGAACACGTGACTGAAAAGTATATGAGAATATCAGACTTCCCATAGAGCTTGATTCAGGGCTCAATGGTGATCCCAACAAATTACTCACCTCTGCTTCCTGTAGATTGGTTTCACTTTCCTGTTCCATGTTATGGGCCTCTGCAGCTTCCAGCTCACATCACCATGAAGACCAGTTGAGCAAAAGGAGCTCCATATCCAGTCTCGTCTCTGTTTGACATGACACGGGCCACATGCCCATTTCTAAACCAATCCATGATTGTTGCCAGAGGATACAGTACCTCAGTTGGCCAGGCTTGTGGCATGAGCTACCCTCAAAGCCAAAGATGGGAGTCAATTGCAGCAGAACCACATGGATGGGGAGTAGATCCCCAAAAGAAACCCAGGGCTGTTGCCAACATTGATGTAAATGAAGAGTGGATACCAAAAAGCAGCCTTATGTAAGTATTTACTTTTATCTCTTCACAATTTCTTCTTAAGAGATTCAGCCCATTACTTTGGCATGCCCAGATCTTGCTGGATAATGATGCTCCATCTCAGTGTATCAGCAGTTCTTCCAAGGTTCTTGTCATCTGTAAATTTTAGGAAGAGAATCACTCTAACTTCATTTTAAAACACTAATGAAAAAGTAGACCACATGGGGCCAGGCAAGCCTTGTGGTGTACCAGTGGTGACCACCCCTTACACTTGGTTGGTATTATTCCATTGATCATATTTTTTCATTTGTGTTATACATGTCTGTGCCTGATTCCAAACCAAATGCCTCATTTATGCTTCTAAATCAATCATGAGAGACTTTGTCAAATGAGCTTATGTATCTATCCCTGAAGTTCAGTAGTTCCAAGCCAATTTTTTGCTACTTCTCATTATTAATGATTAGATATGAACATTTACTTTTACATTAAATGTAAATACAAATTCATTTTATTCAAATTGGTTAGACTCCATTTGTCTGCTTTGTATTCTCTGAACTCTCCCAGTGAGAAGGAAATTGTGAAAGGGTCTTCCATTTGGAGAAAGGATTAAACACCTGAGCAGAGTATCCCCTTGATTTGAACTTGAGAGCAAAGGGGTTAGAAAACCTGACTATCCCTACATCAAATAGTATTTTAAAATCAACCTACCAAAAACAAAACAAAAACTGCCTTACATCATTTTACAGGCAAATTAGAACAAATGTACAAGGAATAATTACAATCTTATCTAAACTTTTTCAGATAATTAAAAAAGAAGTACATTCTCCAACTAATCTTACAAGGCTAATACAGCCATGATATCAACACCAGGCAAGGACAATATAAGAAAAGAAAACATAGGCCCATCTTAATTATGAACATAGAGGCACAAATCACAAATAAAAATTTTAGCAAAATGACTCTAGAAATGCTTAAAGAAAACAATAGTTAACATTTTCTGAGTGCTAACTCTGTACCAGGTACTAGTTTTTCAACTCATATAACTCTCCCAACATCTTATGAGGGAGAAACTATTGTTATCCTCATTTTATAAAATTCATAATAACTAAGTTGAATTTATCCCAGGAATGCAAGGATGGCTTAATATTCAAAATGTAATTCCTCACAGTAAAAGACTAAAGCAGAAAAAAGTCATGTGATCACTAAAAGCATCTCATGAAATTCAGTACTCATTCATGAAAAAAAATTTTTTTGAAAACTAGGAATTTTGAGGAGCTTCCTTAAACTTATTAGGAGGAGATATATATATATATATAAAGAGCATTTATATGTAATGGTGAAACATTAGAAGCATAAAGTCTGGAATGAGGCAAGAATGCCACTATGTCTACTTCTATTTACTGTGGCACTATATAATTCTGATTATAAGAATCAGAAGGGAAGTGACAAAACAATCATTATTTCTAAAAAATATGATTACCTATAGTAGAAAATCCAAATACTCTCTAGTCAATTCTTGAACATAATAGGAGAAATTTTAGTAAAGTTCCTGGAAGTGAGATCAATTTACAGAAAACGGTTGTTTTCCTATACACCAGCAATGATAAATTGAAATGTAATATTGAAAATATTAAAGTAGCAAAATACAAGATATCTAGAGAAAAAGATGTGTGCGAATTTTGAGAATAAAACAATTTTTTTGAAAGTAATTAAATAAAAGATAAGCAAATGGAGCAATAAATCATGTTCATGGATGTAGCAAAGATGTCAGTTTTCTCTAAATTAATCTATAAATTCAATGAAATTTTAATAAAATGCCAACAAAGATGTCCAAGAAAGAAGACAAGCTGACTTTAAAATCACAAGTAAGATAAGGTGGAACACAGAGCCAAAATAATTTTGCAGAAAGAGAAGATGCGAGTTGTTGGAGAGGAGGGGGAGGTAATAATTTCCATACCAGACATCAAGTTGTTGTAAAATCATAGCAATTAAAAAGGAGTGGCACTGGGACAAGAACAGCCAAACAGCCTGTGGAATAGAATAGAGAGGCAAGAAATAAGTCCTTGCATACATGTAATTGCGTATATGGTGGAGAATCTTTGCAATGGATAAGAATGGATCATTCAATAAGTGGTTCTGGGACAACTGTCTTTATCAGAACATGCATAGATTAACTTCATGTGGAATAAAGACCTAACTATAAAAAGCAAAACTTTAAATATCTTCTTTTGTAAAATGCAAAGTCTGTTCATGATTTTAAAAAGTGTCTCAGGGGCCAGCCCCGTGGCCAAGTGGTTAAGTTCGCAAGCTCTACTTCAGCAGCCCAGGGTTCGGATCCTGGGAGTGGACATGGCACCGCTCATTAGACCATGTTGAGGCGGTGTTCCACATGCCACAACTAGCAGGATCCATAACTAGAATATACAACTATGTACTGGGAGGGATTTGGGGAGAAAAAAAGCAGGAAAAAAAAAAAAAAGAAGATTGGCAACAGTTGTCAGCTTGGGCGCCAATCTTTAAAAAAAAAGAATGAAGTGTCTCAGCAAAGCAGCAATAGAAGTCAACATCCTTAATCTAATAAAAGATATCTACCAAAAAACCTACAACTAAAATCATACTTAATGGGGGAAATGTTGAATGCTTCCCCTTGAGTTAAAAAATAAGACAAGAATGTCACTTGGATAATGAATTTGTTTTCTGTTTAAATCATATCAGAGGTAATTTAATATTTTGTACCAGAACCTTTTCAGAGCAAGAGGGCTGTTTTTCAGTGGTCCTGAGTAGTTCTCCGATTTGTTCTCTGCCGTGTGAAGATGCTCTGTAGAATGTGTCCAGTGATGCGATATAAAAGCATCCCTAATGCTTAGTGCAGTGTGAGTTAGCACATCTTTCGGCTGAGAAGTTTACAGTATTATTGAAAATCCTTAAAAGGAGGGTATCTGCGCCTGGGAGGGGTTGCTTGAGGGCTTGTGGGGAGCCCCTCTCCAGATTTGGGTTTGGAACTCTGTGCTACAATTCACAGCACCGCTGTCAGAGCTAAAGCAGCGATGTGCCTTCCTCTGCATTTCTGAATCAGTGCTCAGGATAAGGAAATACGTTTCTCCGTCGATATGCCTTTACATAGTCCTCTGGCACAGGTAACAGGATGACCTCAAAAGATTTGAAAGTTAAGTCGAAAGTCTTTGGAAAGAAAATGTGGTATTGTCTCAGCAAGAGTCCAAATTCCTTTTCGATTTACTGGCAAAGCCTAGAAAAGACTGTCTACTTAATTATGATAAATTCATCTCATTTCTTTCTTGATGTGAGACAAAATTTAAACCACTGATTGGTGAGCTGTCTCAGAAAAAATGGAGATAGAAAATTGACCCCCATTTGTTATGGCAGCAGTAATATGTACCACATAAGGTGGATGCGAGGCTTAAATAGATAAAGCAGCTACACTTCACACAAGGCGGGGCCCGTAGTTCATCGTGGTTTCTACAATTCTTCTTAATATCATCATCGTCATCATCGTCGTTGTGGCCATCATCATCATTGTCATCATCACTAATTGAGTATCACATGCCATGTGCCAGGCCCATATGAAAATACTGAGGGCAGAACCATACCTATTTGTGGAGTTTCATAATCCCTGGGAGATACTTGGTCGTTAAAAATTCATGATACAACTATTCTTTTTTTAAAATTGTTTTTGTATCTTTTTTTTCTGTTTCTTTTTTTAAAGATTGGCCCCTGAGCTAACATCTGTTGCCAATCTTCTTTTTCTTCTTCTTCTTCTTCTCCCCAAAGCCCTCCCAGTACATAGTTGTATATTCCAGCTGTAGGTCCCTCCGGTTGTGGCGTGTGGGATGCCGCCTCACATGGCTTGAGGAGCCGTGCCATGTCTGCGCCCAGGATCTGAACCTGTGAAACCCCGAGCCACTGAAGCAGAGTGTGTGAACTTAACCACTTGGCCACAGGCCTGCCCCATGGTACAAGTATTCTTAAAGGAAAAGATTGTAAGTCCGCCATACTACAGGCTGTTGAGAAAGAATTTGTTAATCAAGTATTCTAGGAAACGGGCTCCTAAGAAATCTTATTAAGAATATTCAACCTGAATATTAACACACACAAGGAAGTGTTAAATGTAGTGTTGTGAAAAGTCAACCCAAATGTGGATCAAGAAGTAGAGACACATCTTGAAACAGGAAAGCACCTCTTCTGAATTGCTCCCCAAGTCTTGGGTCAAATGCCTGCCCGGGTTTGCACCTGCTTGACTCCACCAGCAGGTGTTGCTGTGAAGTAGAATAAGGCCTGTCCGGATATGAACACACAGAGCTGGGTTCTGGGAATGGCTTACCCACAATGTAAGGGAATCTTCATGGTTGTTTATTTGTTTGTATTTTTGTTTACTTATTTTTCTGTTTAACCCACTGGGAACAACTTGGAAAAACATTTTTAATATTAACTATTTTATTTCAAATATTACTGTACAGTTTAGAAAGCTCTTTTTATACACTATCTGTTTTTATGTCATCCTCATAATAACCCGTCAGCAAGGAAAGCAAATCCTATTAGAGCTAATTTCTTTGCTAATTTGAAATTCATAGTTGGCAGGCCCAAAGTCTTATAGTTAGTAGGTGATGGTGCGAGGACTTGAATGCTGGATTTCTGACCCCAAGCCCAGGAAGCTTTCCTCTACACTCCAGATTTATAAAACATTCAGATTTGCATGCAAGGGTCAGCAATCTAAATTTTCAAGTTCACCGAATCCAGGAATATATAAGTGAATGTGTACAATTACTTTGACCAAGATTTTTAACTTTACGAGTATTATTTCTTAAGTGGCTAAAAGATAGTTCTGGGAACATTTGGCCTTAGTAAGCTTCTTAGCAAGCTTTCAATATAAAATTTAACAAGAGAGGTAATAAAAATCAATTATAATTTCTTTGTTTTCAGATCCAATTCTTTGTTGAAGCGAAGTTAATTAAGTAATTGTAAATACCAAGCTCTAAAATTCTACAGTATGAACTTAGTAGTCAAATGTTCTTGATATTTTTTAAAGTAATTAATACTTAATTACAAGCCAATCTATATTGTAATAGACAAGGAAAACATCAACTCTGTTTCGTTCATAATCTATCACTGCAGAAACATTGCTCTCCTGACACATAAGTATGTACTAGTGTGACAAGTTGATAAACTGTCACAATTTGCCTGGAACTGAAGGGCTTCCCGGGACACAGGACTTTGAGTGTTAAGGCCGAGATGGCCCTATGAGAACCAGGACAGCTGGTCCTTCCAGCACACATGTACCACTGTATATATACATGTATACGAAGTGTTATGCATTAGTTCCACACATATTTTTCCTCCTAATAACTTGAGTAACGTTGCACACTAATTGTCCTATGCCACAACATTGCAATGCCCTCACTGGCTATTCTTGTGAATGAAACTCTTTGCCAATGTGCTAAAGTAAGCCAACTTGCTGATATTTCTTTTTAGATATTTTATTTCTGTTTTACACATTTCTTACTTCCTCCTTTTGCTGGCACTATGTATTCTAAAGCTCACTAAATGCTACTAGTTAGTAAAAAGAAAAGTCAGATAGCTAACTTCCTGAGAATTTGTAAAAAGTATTTTCTAAGTATAGACAATGAGTGTTTGAGGGAATAAAGTACATGGTTTCTTTAATTAAAAAAAAATTCTCTACTGGATTGGCATTAGATTAGGTGGACAACCAATAGTGGATTAAAGAAGAGAGCAGTATATTTTTCTCTCACGTAAAAGAAGGCCAGGGCAGGGAGCCCAGGGCTGGCAAGACAGCTTCGCAACATCGGAGACACAGGCTTTTTCAATATTGTTTGAGTTCATCTCATGGTCTAAGACGGCTGCTGAAATTCCCATCATTACTATATTCCAATCAGTTGGAAGGAGGATGGGAAAGGCAATCATCTCCAATATTTCAGCGTCAGCCAGGACTTAGTCACATGGCCACACGTAGCTGCAACTGATGCTGGAAAGAATAGTGCTCTGGAGTGGCCATATATGCCATTAAAACTAGAATTCTGTTCCTTAGGAAAAGAGGGAGAATAGATATCAAGGAACAGTTAGAAGTCTCTGGAACACTTCTCCAGACTTACTTCTGTAGCAGATGAAATTTCTAGTTTTGCAATCCATGAATTACTTTATTTCCTTCTGTTTCTTCTCTGCCCTCAACATGCAATTCCCGTAAAAAAAAAATTTTCAAAGTTCCCTTACATTTAACGCCGTCAATGTATGAGTTCACATATATTTTGGCCTGCCTTATCTTGGGTCTCTTGAACAGATCTAATTCATGCTGAAATGTGGAAAGGAATTGAAAGCATGCTTAATCTCCCCTTAAGATTTGTCCAGTATTTCTTCTTCCAGCTAAGCATTCAGGCTGTGCCCACAATGGCTAAACAGGGCCTTGCACACAACCACTGTGCCTGCAACTTTGAATTATGTCATCTCCAAGGGGCTGAGACTGGCCCAGCAGCTCAGAACTGTGAACGATTTTCTTAGAGACTCATCAGTCAGGTTTTGTGGGTCTCACGAGTGGGATGAAGCTGTAGTGATATCACGAGCATCCTCAAAGGCTCCTAGATACATGGAATTATATTGCTGAAAGGCACTAAAAATCCAACCCCCTCCCTTTCCTGAGAAGACCCAAGGGAGTTAAGTAACTTGTCTAAGGACACACAGCTAGTTAGTTACAAAATGTGGTTTGGTAATTACTCCTGGCCCTGTTCTCCAAACCTCACGAGGAGATGACCTGTGGTTGTTCAGGCCCCATCTTTAGGCGGACACACCACCTCTACGGTTGTACGATATCTCCACTGATGTTCACAAGTGGCTCTGTGCTGTTCCCTCAGGCCTGCACGGCCCGTACAGGGGAGAACACTGGTGTGGCGGAGAGTTACCTCCCGTCTGCAGGGTGAACGAGGTTGGCCGTCCTCTCCTTCCTGCAGAAGGAAGAGAATGGGGTGTGCTTTCAGGGCAGGAGGCCTTGTTTCTTTTCCAGATTCTTAGATCGCCCAAATAACAGTCCTAAGCCACCTCTTGCAGGCGCCACGTGTATCTGGGAACCTTTGCAAATTCATTTGTTTTCCATGTTCCACAGCACAGACAGTTGTGGATGCTCGTAGAATCATCACATTGGAAGAGATCTAGAAATCATTATTTACTCAATTCCTTGATTTCTCAGTTGAGAAAACTAAAATCCAGGGAGATGAGTTGACTTAGCCAAGATCATATTTCTTGCTTATGATTTACAGGATGCTAAAGCTTAAACAACTCCATAGTTTGTCTCTAACAATGTTGACTATTACTATTTACATAATAGATTAGTATCTGAAAACTAATTGCCTGCTTTAGATGAAAAAAGAAAACTGTGGATTTGCTCCAAAACATCTTTTAAATTTAAATTTAGACGACACGGGCTAGTTTTAGAAAATATTTTATTTACAGTAGAGCTTTACAAAAATAGTCTTAATAAAATTAATACAAAACCATTTTACAATATAACTTATATAACTATCTTCTCAAAAAAGTGACATTCGATTATAACATATAAACTACATTTGTATTTGTTAAGTCAGATTGTAGTATAAATATGTTTTATCCTCATTTTTTTGTAATAAGGTACATACCAGTAACAATGAACAATGGACGACAAATGTTATTTTATTATTCTTCCAATGTAAAATTTATCTCTGGCCAAAACAAAAATAACCAGAGAAAAGTAAAACAATTGTCCTTCTGTTCAACAATAGAGTCCTTTTTAATTATTTGAGAGTTTATCTGACAAAGACACAGCATTCATCTGAAAGCACCATGGCATAAGGTCTAGTAACAATATCCCCAAAAGGCTTCTCCAGCGTCTTCCCCTCAACTGTGTATTCAATGTTTTTCCAAGACAAATAAAAATGGATCTTAACTCTCTCCTTCATTAGTCTCAAGCATTCTTAATACACACTGAGGTTTCTTAAACCTTCCCAACTGGCATATGTTGAAAATGTGAGTTTCCTTCTTTGGCTTCAAGCAGAGTTTTACAACACTTATGAAACATACTGAGCTCCTCCGTGTGGCTGAATCTCTGTGACTCCCCACCCAACAACATTTCCCCGGATGTGACAAGACTCTGCTCCTCCGGTCTCCCTTATCTCTTCATTGCTGAGAACATGATCCCAGATATTGAAGCCTGTGAGTCTTCCAGAAAAGGCTAATGTTTCATCAAAGCCACCACCCACACAGCAGCCGTTCTTTTCTTGGCCGATCTGCAGGATTCCTCCCTCGGGGACAACATGACCTGTGGCCATCTCGACAGTGGAAGCCACCAGTTCACCGTCTACCCACAAGGACGTGCGCCCTTTCTCTGAATTCCAGGTGCTGCACAGATGGGTCCACCTCCCCAGGGAAACCACAGTATCAGCGACCAGCTTGCTCTCCTCTCCACCCACCACAAACACTATGGACTGGGAGCTGAGGTACAGCTGGATCTCATATGGATTCCTCTTTGTGCCATAGGAAAACAGGATGGTTTTGTTTAATACGTCTGTGGCTTTGACCCAAATGCAGGCACTAAAAGACTCAAGCCTCAGTGGTCTCGCCGGATGCACGCTTCCAAAAATCTTCTTGGAACGCATTGGGAACAAAACCGCTGTTTCACAACCTAGAGTAGCAAGAAAGTAAGAAGAATATGAGAGAAAATATAAATTCATTCAGAAATGATTCTGGCATTTAGGCATTTTAATGACTACAATTGAAAATTATAGGCAGCATCACATTATGACTTGAGGGCCCCCAAGTATGCTCTCTGCAGAGCATAAGCAAAGCACACAGGAACAAGGAAGCCAGCGGTCTTCCCCAGCGAGCAGCTAAATGGAGAAGAAGGCAGGCAGAGGAGCCAGGCTGTCCAAACCCACAACAGAATGACAACCGCGTTTTAATAACTACTGCCCCCTCCAGATAGCTTATTTTCTTTGTTACAGCTTTTTAAAAATGTTGAATGATGCATTAACTTTAAACAATGACACTGTAATTTCCAAGAACTTAGAGCCAAACTTGTTTCCATCTCCTTGACTTCACCAAACTCCTAGAACAAAAAATCTGTGAATGCAATGGACCTAGCTCACCCCATTTAGCCATTGCCAACATGCAGTTTTAAACAAAACTCGAGGACAGGCATGTTGTTGCTGAACACATTTTAACATAGCACATGTTCTCAGATGTTTGTAAACTCTGCAGTTTATAGAACACCACTTGTGAAGGACAACAGTGTGTAATAATGATGACTAACTCCCATCAAGTACTAACTATGTGCCAGATACTGTTCTAGTCACTTCAGATGTCATTTTAATCCTCCTACCAACCCTAAGAGATAGTCTTCATAGTCCCATTTTGCGGATGAGAAAACTGAGGCATAAAGCCCTAAGTCGCTTGGCTATGCTTATATAACTGGCAAGGGGTGAAACTGGGCGTTGAGATTGGGCACACTGGCTGCAGAGGCCACATCCTTAGCCAGCACACTGCCTTGCTTCTTAATGGTAGAAGAAACCTCGGGTTTGGCTAGAAGAGCTGAAATTCAGTTTGTTTTGCTACTAGTAAGCTGTGCAGCTTTTCATGAGTCCCATAATCTCTCTGAGCTTTACAGCTATCTGTAAAAGCCTCTTCCCTTCTCCTTCTAATGCTCTGCAACTCTGTAAGCAACAGGTCTGCAGCTCTCAAGAAGAGTTGCATAGACCAAGCATATGCTTAAACACTCTTACTTTGTCCATATGTTTATAAATACTATTTAAGCAGTAATAAAAAACCTTTAAGGAAGAGTGAATGCTTCCAAGGGGCCTGGTGGAGAACATATTTCTGCTGAAGAGCAGTTAGAAGGAGACTTTCAAACTTGGGGGTTGGGAGCTCAGTAAACTCCCACCTCGGTGCATCTCCAGGTCACGTGTCCAGTCAAGGAGCTGGAGATGCTGAAGTGAAGGCCTTCCAGGTGTCTCTGGGAAACGATGTGATAAAACCTTTAACAAGTGAGCTCTGCTTTATGCTAACCTCATGTATGTATGAAAGATCAGATAAAGAATTTTTTTAAAAAATCTAAGTAAGGGCTAAGTATTCACTTTATAACAACCTAAAAAAGATTTGCCGTAAGATAGCTTTGAAAAGCAAACTCCCGGAGCATTTAAAGACTAACTGCTGAATAGACAGAACTTGCAGGAACCAACACCCATGCAGAGTGCAGTGAAGTAACGTAAACACCAGCAAGGGGCTGAGGGCAGTCTCTGTCCTGAGAAACTGAGATGTGGACCTTATCCTTTAGAAATAGACAAAGAAATATTGAGATTCAGAAAATCCTCTAAAAGAAGTTACAATACCAAAGCTCAAAATTGGCCCCATCACGCTTTGTTATTAACTTTTTCACTGAATAATTTGAAGTTTTGAAGATTCTTTAAAATTAATTTTTAAAGAGGCATTGATTCTTTTTCTCAAATGAAATTGGTAGGTTCATTTAAATCAACAAACTGGGTTAATTAAATCAAACGAAGGTCATGGAACAAAAGATCAGCATATGCATGGGCATTGAGAAATTCTCGGTAACGTCCAGTAAAGTCGTGTTCAAGAAGGTGCCTACTGCAATCTACTATAGTGACGCCCTGTTTCAGTAAGCCCAGCAGTCAGCACTGCATTCCAACCATCCCTCGCTGGCCGCGCTGGCCTCTTGGAGACTCAGCTTCCTCTGGAGGCTGCACTGGCTCTCTGAGTTCATAGAGAGGAACTACATGCTCGTGGGGTTTTTGTGGCTTCTTTTGGGGACCAGTGATTCTCTTGATATTTCTTTAAAATATGAGAACTTTCTCATGAAATAACCTTTAACTAATAGGTTTTTCTGATTATATTATCAAAGACCAAACAAAATTCCAACCAGGTTCTTAGGAGACCGACAACAGAATGATTAGGAATTCCTCAGGAGCCAAGCTGGCAGGAAACAAGGGAGGGGAAAGCAAAGCATGTGGGGAAAGTACTACTCGAGGTAACAAGAAATTAACATTTTAGAATTCAGAAATGCACCCTTCTTCTGCTCTAACTAGTATGCAGAAGTGACGATGAAAATTAGCATAATGCTACAGTAGTTTTGTTATATGTATAATGATTATACATGGTTTGCAAAAGACAAGAAATTCCATCCATTAAAATAGCCACAGAATTATAATTTGCCTCTTTGTCACTTACACTGTGGATCTATTGTATATTTGGTTTATGCTTTTCCCCCTGTGAAGCCCTACTTAATATTTAAGAAACTATGCTCTGCACTGATAAACAGTCCTCAAATCTTTAGAAAAAACTGACATTCCAGTCTGACTCCTGTAATTCTAAGTGAAACACGCTCTCATACCTGCTATGATTCTCCCTCCCACCCCGTGCAGTAAGAGCTGTTGTACTGGAAACATAAGGAAGCATGGCATTGCTTGCACTTGTTTTCTGTTTATGAGATTTTCAGGAAAAGTATAAGCTATATTTTCCTACCTAGGACACTGATTTTCTAATATAAACCATAAATGACCGTTGCATCACCATTTCTTAGAAAGTTTGCCCTATAATGGAGTGTCACTTGGCTCTAAATCTTCTCTTTGTTTTTTAATATCTTTAAAATGTATTATTTCCGGCCCACACGTGTTTGGAGATTCAAATAGCATCATATGAACTTTGACAAGATGCAGCTAGTTGGAAGGGCCTCTCTCCTGTTTGGCCCTGATCCTCCCATCCCCGGGGTGGCCCAGATACCAACTGGCTCCTACACCTGACTGTTCCCCTTTGGATCCCGCAGCCACCGGTTAATCCCAAGCCGCACATCCTCCGCCCTCCTCTCTCACGCTAATTCAACAGACCTCTGGGGGCTGGGGGATCCCTCAGGAATTCCACCAACCCTCGGGGAGATCAGATCCATCCCAGGTCTCTTGCTCAGAAACAGCAGGGAGGAGAGGCCGGCCCGGGGACTGGAAAACGTCCCTAAAAGTTAGTCTGGGCCTGAAATAGCCCGGGGAACCAGAGCTCCCCCCAAAAGAGAGACAGGCTAAAATTAGAAGAAGTGGAAATCCCTAACGGAGGGAAGCAGGACAGTGAGAGAGGTCACGGTTATGATCGGTCAAGGGAGCTCCTGCAATGCCTGGTAGGATCGGGTGTCAGTCAGGGGCCCTTGACGTCTATTTCAAGACTATGATGGTGACGTCCACGGCTATCTTCTGGGATGTCTCGGGGCTGGAGGAGACCTTTTAAAGCCAGTTTTCCTGCCTAGCATGGTGCGTCTGAGCTCTGTGACCGTGCATGGAGAAGCGGAGGTCCGCGCGCCCGTTTCCCCCGGGAAGGCCTCCCCCAGGGGACTGCCGGCCGCGGCGTCCCGCAGAGCGCGCTCTAGAACAAAGCCGCGGGGGCTCCTCACCTGCGGGCAGCCAGCGCGGGGCCGCCCCGGCCTGCAGGGCGCGCAGGTCGGCGCGCGTCTGCCGCAGCTCCTCGAGCGCCGCGCCCTCCAGGCGCGCCAGCCGCCGGCCCGCGTCCCGGCTCTCCTGCTGCAGCTCGGCCAGCGCGCGGGCCAGCCCGGCCTCCGCGGGGGCCGCGGGCGCGCACGGCCCCGCCAGGCGGCCGGCCAGCCGGCCCAGCTCCTCCCGCAGCCTCTGCAGCTCGCCGCGCAGCACGTCGTCAGTGGCCTGCAGCAGCATGCCCTCCCGCATCTGCGAGTTCTCCAGCATGGTGAAGAGCTTGTCCCACTCGGAGTCCTCCCGGCGGCAGTCGCACGGCGTGGCTAGAGCGCGGGACACACACACGTTACCGACCCGCCCAGGCCTTCCTTGGGTGCTCTTTGTAAAAAGCTGACCTCCCTCGGCGGCCCCAGGTTACAGCCCATCCCCAGCAACCCCCTTCCCTTTAAGGACACCTCCGAAAAACAGTGTGTAAATATCTTGAGAATGACAGAAACCACTCATGCAGGTATATATTAAGTTGAACTCTATGAAATTGCCATTCATGTAGCTCAGAGCAGGCAAATATCGGCGATTTCATACGGTTCAACCCACTGTGTATCTGTGATAGAAATAACTTTTTGAAACCTCCCCCTTTCCTAAAGGGCTTCTCTCTTTTGCAAAATAAACTATAATTTTTAGCTTATTTCATTGGCTATAAAGTATATGCATAATATTTAGACCCAAAGAGGTGGATATGTAATTGGGGTTAGCAGAGAAACAGTTAAAATGAACTTACGGTCCTCGGTGGGATGGAGTCCATTGTCTATTTCGTTGTCCAAGTTCACATACATGAGCTCATAATCGTCCGAGTTCTCGGCCGACACTACAGACCAGAGAACACAAAACAGAATCGCAGGGAGATGCATTGCCGGAGAGAGACGAAGCTCTTGCCACAACCGGCGGTAGGAACGAGGCCAGAGGCTCTCCAGGGAGCGGAGAAGGAGCGCGGACTCTGAGAGGCAGGAGGCGAGAGCCCTTAATAAATGCTGGGAGAGTCTGAATGGGGATGAATGAGTAATGCCGGTGGCACTGCGGCAACGGGAGTTCCCTGAATTTGGGGGAGGGGGCTGGCGGGGACAGGGAGGGAGATGCGCACGTTGCACAATAGTGAAAAGCAAAGGTTTACACAGCAGATTAATTGGAGGAGGGTCAGAGGGGAAAGAGGGGGGAAACCAGGGCTGGGAGTGTCCCCTGAGGACCGGCTGTTGTAACTTGAATTCGTAGCCCTCAGGGATGAAAGGGCGGGAGGTGGGTTAGGGAGAGAAATAGTTCAGCAAGCATAGAAGTGTGAAGCAAGAGCATCGTTTCAGCATTTTGTGTGTGCCTTTATTTCACAACCCTTTTCACTTGCACACAGTTTTATAGGTCTAAGCTGAGCAAGGTATTCGGTGATTCCAAGACAAACTATTCTATGGCTCCAGAAGCCAAGTCCATTCTGAGTTATTTGATCTTGAATCCTTCTGGAATTGCAACTATACTTTTACAAACATGTATTTTTTTAATGACAAACAATATGGCAAAACTGGCAAACCTAGAATAAGAAAGAGCTGGGGGATAGGAGTAAACTGATTTTAGATACGCTTCTTTTCATAACCTGGTATTATATGAAAATTATATTATTTCACCAGGCTTAGAATCAAAGATCATATTTTTAAGTAAATTTAGGGTAAATTCTGCCAATATATGGGGTCTGTTTAAACTGAAAACTTTCTGGCACAAAACACCTAGAATTGTGTCTACATAATAATAATAATAAAAACTTTAACTATACAAATGAGTTCCCCGTAAAGTAAGGGAAATTGTCCAGGTGCCAAAGACAGAGAGGGAGCTGAGACAGAAGGTGAGCCCCAGAGCTGCAGCTGGGGCTCCCTTGGAGGGGGTAGGAGTGGAGGTTATCAGGGCTGTGACAACCACCAAGTGGGGGCTAAGCTTAGGCCAGGTGAGGAGGTGGAAGTGAGACTGGCACGTAAAGCTGGACCCTTAGAGTTACCTCCTGCATCTCAGCAGGCACAGCCGCACTCTCTGCCCAGCTCAGGAAAGTGAGAAGTCAGCACGTCCGTGTGACTGAACTCCACAGGGTCCCTGAGAGTTTGTGACTTGAGGCCTGCCCTCACACATGTTTGAGATTCAAATGTATATCGTCTGCCACAGTAAAAATAAACTCACAATGAAAAGTACGTAAATGTAAGAGGAAACAACTCACCATAAATGAGAATCAGCAGAAACCAAAAAGGACTAGACACTCCTCCCTAAAGAACTTCATTTATTTAAAATGTCAGCTAGAAATTAGAAAATAAATGTGTTTAAAATTATTTAAGATCAGCAAGAAGGAATTGGAAACATGAAAAAAAGAAGACATTGTCAAAAGAAAAAGACTAGGCAGATTTTTTAAAGAACCAAATATAACTTCTGGAATTTTTTAAAACGTTAATTAAAATGTTTAAAAACCCTCAAGGAATGGGTTAAACAGCAAAGTAGGCAAAGCTGAAGAGAATGTTAAGGAACTGGAAGAAAGATCTAAGGAAATAATCCAAAATGTACTCCTTAAGTTCAGTAAAGTATTCTAAAATCCTTTCATTGTTCAGGGGGTGATAGAGAAATTAATTAATTTTGCTTTGTTAGTTCAAGAATGTTTATCTTTTAAAGCACAACCACCAAAACCAAAAGGAAATAGAACATCCAAATAGAGGAATTTAAAAAGAATTTAAAAAAACAACCTTGATCTGATCAATAGAAAGCAGTGAAGGAAAGAAGAAAAGCATAGACAAAGATAAATAAAAAGCCCAACATAATGTAGTAAAAATAAATCCAAATATACCAATAATCACCATCAGTATTAATGAAACAAACTTTCCAGCTAAGAGACCAAGGTTGACAATAGGTATATCTTTCAAATTGCAAGCTATATGTCACTTATAAGCACCACATATAAAAAATGAGAATATAGAAATGTTGAAAGTAAAACATGTAAGAAAGCAGGGATGGAGCAGGGAAAGTATACCAAAAATATAGCATAGCCATATTAATATCAGTCAAAAATAGACGTTAAGGCAAAAAGAATAATTAAATTATGATTTTAAAAAACCACTTTGCCAGGAAGATACTCAGAATTATCTAGCAACATAGTTTCAAAAACTATATATCAAAGATGGACAGAATTATAAGGAGAAATTGACAAATCCATAGTCATGGAGATAAGATTTTAGCATACCTCTCTCATAACTGATAAGTCCACTTTTGTCATAAGTGATCATTCAAATGCTAAAAAAAAAACTGCTGAAAAATACAGAAACTTAAACTATATCATTTAAAGTTCAATATAATGAAATAGGTAAAGCATTGTCCAGAAGGTCTGATAAGCAAATTCTGCCAAACATTCAAGGAACACATCATCCCCATCTTATGCAAACTGCTTCTGAGAATAGAGGGTGCAGGAACGTGCTACATTCTTTTCATGTGTCCAGCAAGTATGGTACCAAAAAGAGACAAGGACAGTACAAGAAAGGACAAGTGCAGGCCAGTCTCATTTAAGAACATAGATGCAAAAGCTACAAATCGGATACCAGCCAAATGAACCCTGCCATATATGTACAAAAACACATCATAACCAAGGTGAGTTTTTTCCAAAACTGCAAGATTGATTAAACGTTAGAATATCTATTAATTGATTATATTAATTGATTACATTTATTATATTACATCATATAGTTATGTCAACAGATGCAGAAAAATCATTTAATAAAATTCAACACTCATTCATGTTCAAACTAGGAAACAGACAGGAACTTTAATAAACGTAAATACCAAAAATCTGTAGACACATAGTCTAATAATGGTGAATTCTTAGAAACATACTCTTTAAAAACAGGAATAACAAAAGGATTCCCATGAACACTGATTCTATTCATCAAACTATTAGGGGTCCCAGCCAGTAAAGCAGGACAAGAAAGGAACATAAAGAATAAAGATGGACAGAAAGAAACAAAGCTGTTACCAATTTTTACAATTTGATTACTTATATACAGAAACTCTAAGAGACTCTAAAGACATTGTTAATAAGAGAATTGAAGAAATTTTGCTGGATGAAAGATCAACATACAAAAATTAATTGCTTTCTTAATACCAGCAGACAAATTGAAAATATCTTAAAAGAAAAAACCCTCCATTTACAATAACAACAACAAATATGGAATACCTAGGGATCAGTTTAATAAAAGATGCATATGGCACAGCTGATATCACAAATCTTTATTGAAAGGAGTAAAAAAACTACACAGATGGAAGGTTATGTCATGTTCTTGAATGGGAACACTCAGTTTCACAGAGATGTCAGTTATCCCAAATTAGTCTATATATTCAATGTGAAAAAAACAGAATCCTAACCCAGTTTTTCAAGAAAGTTTACAAAGTAAAGGTAAAATTAATATAAAGAAGCCAAGAGGAATTTGAAGTAGAAGGTGAAGAAATTTTCCCTATGAGACATAATGATTTATTATAAAGTTATTATAATGGAGAAAATGTATAATTGGTAAACATATGATAAGTACCCAGAAACAGACCCAGACATGTGGGAAACCTTGTAAATGCAAGAGTTACTACAAATCAGAAGGGGAACAATTGACTACTCAATAAATGGAGCTGGGACAATTGTTAATACACACACAAAAAATATTTATTTATTTATTTATTTATTTATTTAAGGCAGATTAGCCCTAAGCTAACATCTGCTGCCAATCCTCCTCTTTTTTGCTGAGGAAGACTGGCCCTGGGCTAACATCTGTGCCCATCTTCCTCTAGTTTACATGTGGGACACCTGCCACAGCATGGCTTGACAAGTGGTTCTAGGTCCACATCCGGGATGGGAACCGGTGAACCCCAGGCCCCGAAGCAGAGCATGTGAACTTAACAGCTGTACCACCAGGCTGGCCCCCAAAATATTTATTTAGATCCCTTCCTCATATGTACAAAAAGTAAATTCCAGATGGATTAAAGGCAAATATGAAAAACAAAACGGTAATGCTTTTAGGAGAAAATATAGAACAATATTTTTATGAACTTGGGATAAGGAAAGATTTTTCAATAACAAAAAAATCACAAACCATAAAGAAATTTTAAAAATCAACTACATTAGAATTGCAACTTCAAAATTTTTAAACAAAAAATTAGTGTCCAGAATAAATAAGGAAATTCTACAAATCAATAAGAAAACCCAAGCATCGAAATCAAAAATAGGCAAAGGATATGAATGGCCCAATCATGGGATAGGAAATGACCTGTAAACATGTAAAAAGGGTACTGGGCCACTCAAATAATTAAGGAAATGAAAATTAAAATGAAAAAATCAGATATCATCTCACACCCCATCAGCTGGCAAAAACCGATGTCCGTGAAGACCAAAGGTTAGCAAGGATGTGGAGGGTGCTGGTGGGTGTATAAATTATTGTAATCATGGTGGTAGGCAGAATAGTGCCCCAACCAAAGATGTCCAGGTCTTTATCCCCATAACCTGTGGACATGTTATGCTTCATTGCATTGAAGATAGAATTAAGGCTGCTGTATAAGATACGGAGTTAATTCTAGATTATCCAGACAGGCCCAATGTAATCACAAGAGTCCTTAAAAGTGGAAGGGAGAGGTGGAAGAGAGCATCAGAGGAGGAGACGTGACACCAGAAGCAGGCTCAGAGAGATGCCATGTTGCTGACTGCAGAAGATGGAGGAAGGGAACCCTAAGCCAGTGTCTCTAGAAGCTAGAAAAGTCAAGGAAACGGACTCCCTTCTACAGCCTCTGGGAAGAAACCTAGCCCTTCCGATGCCTGGATTTTAGCCCAGTGAGACTCATGTTGGACTTTTGAACTATAGAAATATAAAGTAGTAAATTTGTGTTACTTTGGAGCACTACGTTTTTGGTAATTTCTTATGGCAGCTATAAAAAAACTAATACATCCACTTTGCAAAGAAACTTGGAACATCTAGAAACTTAACTCTCAGAAACATAACCACTGCTTTGCTACTTAATTATGCAGTCCAGGGACCATCAGCACCGCCTGAGAGCTGGTTGGAAATTCAGATTCTCCACTTCTACCCTCAACCTGCTGAGGCAATAGCTAACAAGACACTCAGGTGGTTTCAAAGCACATGAAGTGCAGAAGCAGCGCCCTAGGGAATGTCTCCCATTTATGCGCAAAGAAATAGGTATAAAAACTATTGGTGAAAAACTATTGGTGAAAGCAAATAATAGTCATAATAATAAGAAGAAAGATTTTAGCCGTAAGATTTTATGGTCTTTCAGCCATAGAGTGTATGAATAAATTGTTGCATACTTATACAATGGAATATCATACAGCTGTGAGAATAAACAAAGAAGAGCTTCTTGGAGATAAAACTTCAGCATAATGTTGAATGGGAAAAAAAACTTTGTGGCAAAGAGATATGTACAGTATGATACTATTGATATAAAATTTTAAAGCATACAAAACAGCACTATGAAATGCTTATTGATATGTACACATGCAATTGAAGTGTAAAAACATTCATGAAGATGATAAGTACCAACTTCAGGATGGTAGTTGCCCTGAGGGAGAAAAGGTAACGCATGGGATGGAAAACAGTTACGGCACAAGGTTGAATTTTGACAAAGCTGGTTGGTGGGCATAGCGGTGTTCCTTATATTATTGCCTACATTTGTCTAATGGCTTGAAATATTTCATAATTAAGGAGAATACATTAGTTTACAAATAGAATTTATACAATTTCTATGCTGAAGCGTCTTCATCAATTTCTAACTCAAAAAAAGTTCTTAGCATTTATTTTTGTATTATTTGATCGGAATTAGTCAGCTAAAAATGACTAACCTGGAGTTTTCCCCTTCAAGCCTCCCAGGGCATTAGTGAATATTGCGCCAAAAAGCCTTATGCCAGTTTGCTGTCTTCAGTTTCAACAACAGGCCCATTTATCATGACCTTCTCCAGCAATTGCTCAGTATGTCTACATAATCTAGTTCTGTGATCTAATGCATTCTGTACTGACTGGGCATTACGCTTAAAATTCCTGATCATTTAAGGAAAAGCGCTTAGTAAAAATAAACAGAAAACAAACAAAATAAAACAATGTTTTCAGATGAACACAACATTTTTTAAAAAGAAAACCTTGAGTATATCCAATACCTTATACTCTGTGGGCATATGTCTAAAATCTGTTTGAGACTGACTCTACCGACCCACATGTGGAAAAAGCAATTCCATTATTTATTGTCACCCAAATACATTCAATTCGATCCAGAATCTCCTTTCATTAAATTTACTCACTGATACTCTGAAATTGCTGGCCCTCTTTCCTTAATCCTTATATCTAAGTGGCCTTTACATATGGACATGTCCCCACCATTTAATAAGGGTCTGTGTACATGTTTTCATTGCATATTTGATTCTTTCTGTGTGTACCTTCTGTATACAAAGCCAGATTCAAAGTAAATTGAGGCAAGAAAATTCTTTTTCAAGAAATCCCTAGAAACCACTTTTCCTGAGACCTTTAAGTACTTGAGAGGATTTTGAGAAAAAGTCCACACCATAAAGCGATAAGCACATGTTCCCCATATGTTTGCAGAGGAGTCCCTGTAGCTTATGTAGTATTTTTTCTTTAGATTTTGCCATTTTTAATCCAGTTGTCCATACATGTCTTTGAGACAAATCACGTGTGACAAACAAACTGAGTCTAAACTGCGCTTGAAATAGTGCAGAAATTGGGGGTTTAGATTTGCATTGCTACTTTTCTAACTATTCATAAAAATACGGCACAGTTTCCATATGTCGTCTGTCTAAATCATGCCTCGGTATCTCTCAGGAACGTGACTGCATTCCTCTGCGCTATTTTTTTTTGGTTCAGTTGCACTTAGATTCACGCTCATGGCACTGGTTACTTTTCATTTAAAACAGCATCCAAACTTTGTTTCTCGTCAGGAATTCTTTATCAGAACTGTTTCCTTCTCAAGGGTGTGGTCTGGTTACTGTCAAATGTTCCTCTTTCCTCATGGGGCATTACTCAGGGAAAATTTTCATTAGATAATAGTACTGATTGTATCATAAAATATTCCCTTTCGCGGAATCAGTTTAAGTCACGCGTTAATGATCTTCCAGAATAAGTCATCATAAGGTACTGCGTTATTTTTAGCAGAAATCTTGACCATCAGTCCGTGCTATTTAATGTGTAAGTGCAAAGTTTATTGCGTTGACAATAACGGTATTTCTATTGCTCACAGGCTGACAAAGTCATCATTCCTTTTGTTGTTCCCTCAATAGGTAATGCCATGTTGTTGAGGGTGTTACCTGCTGTGTATGAAAAGCAGCCTCAAGCGATTAACAGACGCCTGACGGAACTCCTGGCCTTGATGTCTCGGCTGGAACAACCAGAACAGTACCATCTTCTACGGCTTTTGCACGTAGCAGCAAAGACAAAGCAACCGGAGGTAAAGAGTACATTGTATACATGACGGTCCACACAACTAGGCATGTTTCTGGGTCTGTGACAGGATGTGTGCCTAAGGGTTCCTGTCTCATGAGTCCATACACACCCAGCTTTAGATGAAAGCGCTCATCCACTTTTTCTAGAATCATAAAAGTGAGGAGGTAATGGCAGAAGCTGGGTACTGTCTTAGGGTTCTCCAGAGAAACATAACCAATAGGATGTGTGTGTGTGTGTGTGTGTATTTATATAATTTATTATGGGGAACTGGCTTATGCATTTATGGAGGCTGAGAAGTCCCACAGTCTGCCATCTGTAAGCTGAGGACCTGGGGGAGCGAGCGGTGTAGTTCCGGTCCGAGTCTGAAGGCCTAAGGACAAGGAGAAATGATGGTGTGAGTTCTAGTCCACGTCCAAAAGCCTGAGAACCGGAGGGCTGGTTCTGTAAGTCCCAGTCCGAGGGGAGGAGGGGACCGATGTCCTCAGCTCAAGCAGTCATATCAGGCCCTCAGTGAATGGGATGCAGCCCTCCCACACTGGGGAGGCGACCTGCTTTACTCATTCTATCAATTTAAATGCCAATCTCATCTGGAAACACTCTCACAGACACACCTAAAATAGTGTTTAATCAAATATCTGGGCACCCGCTGACCCAGTGAGAGTGACACATAAAATCGACCATCACAGGTACAAACACAGCAAATGTGCAAATCCATAGCCACTGTAGGATAGTGTCAGTGAAAGTTTAGTGTGGCCATGCAGTCCTAGGGATCTACGGTTTCTCAGACAGGACCAAAGAAAAGACCTACATATGCCTTGATTTATGGGGAAATGAGCCTGTAGTGAGAGTAAAGTCTCTTTTTCTAGATAGCGAATTAGCTGTTTTTTGGATTCAAGTAAAACATCGTAATTAGAATGTTTGTGATTATCAGTAACAGAACACACAACCCACAGTGGTTTAAACAATACAAGGAATCTATTAGCTAATGTGTTGGGAAAAACCCTTCAGATCAGGCTTGATCCAGGGGCTCAAATCATGTGAACAGAACAGCTTCTCTATCTCCATTTTCAGATTTGATTTCTAGGTTTTAGCTTCCATTTTCTGCAAGCTTTCTCATTGCGGACTCCAGATGGGTGCTAGGGGCTCTCTAGGCATTATGCTTCTCCTACCTCAACTACCACCACCAAAACTCAAGTGGAAGTCCTGATATTCTCTGATAAGGACACATGCTCAACCCCTGGAGATTCTCCTGAACTCCAAGAATATTCAGATAGAAACTAGAGGTATGCTAGGAAGGGAGAAGTAGAAATGGATTCTGGAGAGTACCAACATGTGTGCACAGTGAAGATTAATGGTCAACCCAAGGTTCAATCAATTATGATTGTATCTCTGCTCCAGTTCCTGATAAAATCAATATCTACTACTTGAAAAACCAGTTAACACTAAGGTGAAGACTGGAACATTTGCACTCAACATTAGAAGTGTTCAAAGAAAGGAAGGAAAGAATGGTCACGTGCATAATGAAGCACAGTAGACTGCAAGCTCTTGGTGGTAAGGCACGATTTCTTCTTTGCCTCTGGATCCCACACCTTGGCATAGTATCTGACAGCACTGAATAAAATTCATACAACCAAACCGAACTAAACAGAGTGATAAGTGTTCTACAAGTGGTATAAACACAGAGAGAGGGGCAATGAATTCTGTCTTGGGAGAAATAGGTGCCATGCATACCCACAAAGGGAGCAGCATCGGGGCCAGACATTGAAGATTCCAAAGGTTTGTGCCAGGTGGAACAGAGGAGCCAAGGGCCTTCGGGAAGTGGAGACAGGGCTAGGAGTCCTGGACACTGGAGAGCAGGCTTGAGCCCCACCCTGGAGATTTCCATTCAATATGTCTAGGTGGGCCCCCTCCCCACGTGCTGCCTTTTTACAAGTTCTCGGGAGATGCTGCCCCTGCTGCTTCCGGGCCCACACTTGGGATAGCAAGGCTGGAGGTCGGGCAGCGGTCTGGGGATGTCCGTGTCATCTGTTTTGTGCAGAATGACTGTGCAGCTACAGAAGTTTAGAGGAAATAGGGAGGGTTAAAAAAATCCAGTAAGAATAAAAAGATTGAAGACGTGAGAGAAAATATTAGCTAGAACAGGGTGCACGAGTTCATTAGGGAATGAATTCCAGAGCACACCTGGGGGCATCAATGTCAGAAAAGACGAAGGGTAGAGAGGATGAGCGAAGCTGCAGGGCAGTGTGGGTGGGAGTGGAGTGGAGAGTTCACCGGGTCACCTAAACGGAGGCTCAGGGTGAGGGGCACAGATGAAGTGGCGCACTCATTTCCTGTGCTGCTGTAAAGTTATCACAGACTTAGTGATTTAAAGCCACACGAGTCTATTACCTTACAGGAGGTTAGAAGTCCAAAAGGGGTCAGAAGAGCTGCATTCCGTCTGGAGACTCCAGAGGAGAATCTTTCCTGCCTTTTCCAGCTTCTAGAGGCTGCCTGCACTCCTTGGCTCATGGCGGCGTGACTCTCACCTCTGCTTTTCGCATCACATCTCCTTCTCTGACTCTCACCCTCCTCCCTCTTCTGAGGACCCTGTGGTTGCACTGGGGCCAGTCAGATGACCCAGGATTATCTCTCCATCACAAGACCCTTAACTTAATCCATCTACAAAGTCCCTTTTCCACGTAAGGCAACATATTCACAGGTTTAGAGGTTAGGATGTGGACATCATTCGGGATCATTATTCTGCCTACCACAGATAGAGTCTGGGGACCAGGTGTTACAGGGAGTAAGGAGGGGTGACTAAAGGCCAAGCTTGGTTTCATAAAGGAGGCGGCTGGCATGCCATTTTATCCGCAGCCTGAGAGCAAGAGAAAAACAAACAGTTTTTGAGAAGACAGGTTCAATAAGAGTTCAAGGGGATCTGGAGAGAGTAACTGAATTCAACTTATTTCCCATGGGGTGAAGGCTGGGCATGACAGTAAATGAAACCAAGAGGAGGCTTACTTATAGAAAGGGGGAGGGGAAAGGACTTGGGTTCACCCCATCCAAAAAGGCAGGGTCGGAAAGTGAGGGTGGCATCGTGTGTGGCATTCAAAGAGGTCCCATCAGACCCCTGGCTACAGCCCTTCTGTGGCTGCCCAGAGACTCAGAAAGGGCTTATGAGACCATTTAAAACCAGGCCCTGACCACTGCCTGGCTTCCTAGAGTCTCTTTAACCCCAGCACCTCCAACAACTATAGAGTCCCAGGAACCAGGAGATGGGCATTCTCTCTCTCAGGGCACAGTTTTTATATATATACTGTGTTCTCCACCTGGAATTTTCTTCCCTCACTACTACAGCCCTTTCTGGGTGGTCTCTTTCTGGTCCTGGTCCTTTACACAGCTGCTTAGATGTCGCTTTCTTGCTGGGAATCTTGTTTGACTCTTTCCTTTCCCCTAATCTCGGCCGCAGCAAATTTCACCCTGTAATGCATCTGCCTCTACTGTTCTCTCTCCGTCTGGACCACCTTAGCTGTGATGCGAATGCTCGGGATATGAGGACCATCTTATTTGCCACTGTGTCTCCAGTGCCTCGCACAGTACCTGGCACACAGAAGTCATTCCAGGAATATTTCTTAACCCAGATGAGTTACTGCTAGTGCCTAAATTTGCCGAGGACTTTATCATTCACAAAGGACTTTTTTTTTTTGAGGAAGATTCGCCCTGAGCTAACATCCATTGCTAATCTTCCTGCCTTTTTTTTTTTTTGCTTGAGGAAGATTAGCCCCAAGTTAACATCTGTGCCAGTCTTCCTCTATTTTGTATGTGGGATGCTGCCACCACATGGTTGATGAGGGAGTGGGTCCACGCCCAGGATCCAGACGCGCAAACTCCAGCAGCTGAAGCAAAGGGTGTGGAACTGTAACCACTCTGCCACAGAACCAGCCCCTACAAAGGACTTTTTCTTTAACATCTAATATCTTATTTAATCCCGCATATAACTCTATGATGTGTTATTTTTTTCTTCATTTACATCAGTCAAAATAGATGCTCTGAGAGGTTAACTTGCCCCCATCACATGGGTAGTAAGAGGTAAGTGACGGTCCAGGACTCTGACTCCCCACCCCCTCCTCTCTTGGCCTTGAGAGGTGACCAAGCAGGCTCCGCTCGAGAAGGCCACAGTGGGAGCAGTGTTCTCAGCTGGTCACGGGAGGCAGGGGAGGGTGGACAAGGGGCGCTAATAGTGGCCAAGCTCACTCCAGGTACCAGACACTGTGGGGGAGTCCTACAGACATTATCTCCCTGTTCCCTGCAACAAGCTTCTCATTTTGTAAACAGAGAAGTTGAAGTTTGGAGAGGTTAAGAACAGGGCTGGTACCAATGAGTGACTTGGTGAGGTAGCTTTCCACGCCCCTTCCTCTTTATCAGCCCCTCCACTTTTCCTATGGGCAGTGTCCATGTCTCCTACTGGCTATATAGTCACACTGCCCTTCTTAAGACTGCCATTTACAAAAGACCTGGGGCTGATACTGGTTGGATAACTTTCTCAAAGCCATACAGGGGAGGCCAAGCTACATTGTAAACTCAGTCTAATTCCAGCCAATGAGATGTTTCGACCTCAACACACTGAACAGTTGAGGCTGCGGCTAGTGAAGCAAATGGGAGTGCCAGAGGACACAGTGGAAGGTGGCAGTCAGAAAGGTGAGCTGGACAAGAGAAGGAGGAGACTTGAACTGAATGAGGAGGAGAAGAAAGCAGATTCCTGTAGGTACTGTGGTTGCTGAGTGTGGCTCCCAGAAGGAAGAAGCAAGGGGTTAGGAAGCACCCATAGTGATGTGAACAGACCCTACCTGTCCCAGGATCCTAACCGATGGGGAGAAGTTGTGACGGGGGAACTGCCCAACCTTTTGTTTTCCATCAGCTCTTCCTTTGTGTTAAAGTAGCTTCCTTTGTGTTAAAGTTTGCCTCCTTCAGCTCTTTAGCTCTTCATGAGCTCACACCTGGTTACTGAGTCATGTGGGCAGTGAGCAAGAGAAATGCCTGACTCACCTCCTCTCTCTCACGTTCATTAACCAGACAGCAGGCAAGGGGAATGGGAGGAAGGATGGAGAAAGGGTTTACTGAGAGAGGGAAGTGAAATCTGGGGCAACAATCAGAAATGCAGACTGAGGCTTTCAATTTAAGTCCAGTTGATTTAATTTCAGATGAAATAAGAAGGTAAATAATGAGGTTTTTGACCCTGTGAAATTTGGGTTAAAGTGGAGCTTTTCTTTCTGCTGTGCTCCGTGCTTGGAGGTAAACTGTGCAGGTTCTCCATGAGAGCCTTATAGAGGAATGTTTCACACTTTCTTGAATGCCCTCCTCACCACCCTTCTTCTGTGACCAGTGAAGCCTGGCTCTCCAGGGCTGGAGGGTCAACAGTTGGCCCTTGAAAAAAGATTTTCTGTGTGTAAAGCTAACTAGTCCATGAGATTGCAAAGATGGCATAGCTTCAACATCCATACATCTGCGAACTTCAGATGTGGTTGGTTGGGCAGCTGGGTCCTCTTTCTCCATCATTGCCCTCTGGGTGTCCCTCTCTAAGGAAACTAACCTTCCTAGATGGAGAGAGGCAGTTCCTGGCTGGTGATTCACGGCTGGAACCTCCAGAGAATCCTCAGGGTCCATTTAAGGGAAAGACTGGGTGGTCAATTTTCCAAGTGGCCTTCTGGGGCTAAATCTGTATTCTTGGCTGCCATAAACCGTGCTGTAGTCTAGCCAACAAAAGATGGAAAGGAATAGAATTTAGTAACACATGTGAGCACATCTGTTATTATCCCCAGGACATGGGCTTCTAGCCCTGACCATGCAGAGATGAGTGGCAGAAAGTGGCAAGTTGAGCCCTCTGCTGATTAATGTCTGGACCCGGAAGAGCTGCTTTTGTGGTCGAGTCCCTAGAGAAGAGAGTCCTTTTCCAGGATTTTCTCTGAGCAGCACAGAGCATTCCTATTCACAGACCTAATCTTATAGCCGCTAACACAGCATCACCAGGCTGACAATACTCACAGGTCACTTTTGGTATTTGTTTAAAATAAGAAGCCATTTGAAGAACATTAAGGAGATGGAGTGAAAGAATATATAGACTGTTCTAAAACAGTCTTTGGAGCAGAACCATGGTTTTCAGAATATTTATTTTTTCAGTATGAGTAAGTAGTAAATGAAAAGAGTGGTAGTTATTTTACAGATTTTTGGAGATTAATAGAGATTGTTAGTGCTAGCCAAATTCATTGAAAGAGAAAATTGGCCTGAGGACCATTTTAAGAGGGAGCACACACACACCCATGTACACACACACGCACACAATAGGTCTACCTTTTATTCTATACATAAGAATTTAAAAGTCACTCGCTGCCAATCAAGTTATGGTGCTGTGTTTTCAGATGGCCCTACCCTCAAGGTGCCCATGGCCTCAGTTGATGAGATGTGTCTACAAAACTTCAGTTCAATGACGAGATGCTAAACCTGTCAGCAGACTGCTAGGGGAGCCCAGGAAAGGCAGTGATTGATTCTGCTCAGGAAGGACCAGGAAAGCCAAGGATAGGACCCGTCCCTGGGCTACTTGCTTTAGGGGGCTCTGGTTTGGGCCTCCTCTACCTGTACCCCCAGTTCCCATCCACTCCCTTGCTGACTAAACAAAGTCTAGGTAACTGGGACCTTAGAACCCCTTTCCTGTAGGTCTCATCCTGCTCCCAGTGCTTGTACAGCCTGGTCCCTGGATCTGTTCTCCCAGGGACAGGCCACGTCAACAGTGTGACTCGTAGGCCTAGGGGGTGGCCTTCATGAGCTTGCATATGTGGGCTGGGGTATTCACACTCATTCATATGAGATTCCTTGCAGGGCAAAGCCACGGGTAGAAAGAGAAGGGAGGGGCAAGGAATGGGGGCTAGGGGCATTTCTCTCTGTTCCCTCTACAGAGGCCAAGAACTCTAAATTCAAATCAAGCCTCTCAGGTTGTTATGAAGGTGTATGTCAGGCAGGAGGATAGGACATTTTGTGTAGCTGCTAGATATCTGGGCGTGTGGTCTGGGGGCCTCCATCTGTACTCTAGCCCAGGTCCTGCATGTGTTAGCGTGGGCTGGAGGGAAGGCTTCCCAGAAGTAGAGATATTTGAGATCAACTTTTTTTTTGTTTTTTTAGAGACTGGCACCTGAGCTAACATCTGTTGCCAATGTTTTTTATGTTTTTTTCTTCTTCTCCCCAAAGCTCCCCAGTATATAGTTGTGTATTCTAGTTGTAGGTCCTTCTGGCTCTGCTCTGTGGGATGCCACCCCAGCACGGCCTGACGAGCAGTGCTAGGTCCACACCCAGGATCCAAACCGGGGAAACTCTAGGCCACTGAAGCGGAGCGCACGAACTCAACCACTCGGCCACGGGGCCAGCCCCTCAGCTTTGAAAGTATAAGAGTCTTCTCCATGTTCAAGCCACTCGGGGTGGTCAGTGGCCTGTTGCTGGGTCAGGGGGTTAATGGGGAAGAGGCAGCAGATAAGCCTGTCCATGAAGGCCCTGGAATGCCATGGCGTTGGGATCCCGGCCGCGGGCCGTGGGGAACTCTGAAGGTTTGTAAGAGGATTGCTGTGATCAGTTGCGTTTTAGGACAAAGCCTCTGGTGGCAGTGAGGAGGCTGAACAGAAGGGAGAGAGGCTTGAGGCCGGTGTGGAAGCTTGTCCAGGGGGCTTATGGCCTGAACAAAAGCTGTGTCAGCTTGCTCTCTGCCAGCTGTGTTGTCTTAGTGGCTACTCTGCTGTCAGCAAAGGCAAGGCTTTCCCTGAGACATGAAGCAGCTCCCAGTGAGGTACCTGAAGAGACCAGCCAAAGGAAATGCCCTGTGTTTGGGAAATAAAATTCCTCCTCATCCAAGACTAATCCATCTAAGGCCCAAAGCGCCACTTCCCTTCCACGTGTATGGCAAACTTCAAGGCATGTCTCTCTTTTCTATCACCATCATCATAAACTTTGGGTTATCAGGAAATCACAGCAAAATAATCAACTTTTGTTTAATTGGTAAAATTGTTATTAGTTTGCTTACATTATTCAGGGCTTCTCTTCTTTTTGGTCTTTCCAAGGATTCAGCTGTACCCAGGCATGTATATTTGCCTTGAGCCAGCTAGCTTTCTCTCTCTTTCTATCCTTCTTTCTTTGTTTCTTTCTTTCTTCCTTTGTTTGTTTCTTTCTTTGTTTCTTCCTTTGTTTGTTTCTTTGTTTGTTTCTCTCTCTCTGTTTCTCTCTTTCTTTCTCCCACCCTCCCTCCCTCCCTCTCTCTCTCTGTCTTTCTCTCTTTGCCTTTTTAATTTTTCTTATAGGGCAACAAATACAACACACTCTTGTGCGGCTTGAGATGTATGGCTGGAGTTTAAATAAAAAAAGTAAATTGGCATGACTAGAGGCACATGTCACAGAGACCTCAGTGTTCCAGAAATAGGACATGAAGAGTAAGGACTGAGAAATGGAATTTTATAGGTAGGAAACGTGTAAGCATTTTCCATTTCTAAAAGCCTCAGGTTAGGTATGCTGCCCCAACCCGGAGCAGCTGGCTGACACTTCTGCCAGATGTGCCAGGGATCTCACGGCTTCTCCTGAAGGACACACAAGTGCCCTCCATGCACAGGCAGCACTTATCAGACTGTTCATTCATATATGCCATTTACCAGAAACGAGCACTAGCCTTTCCTCCACGAGTACGGGATATGAATATGAAGTCCATTTATGTGTAGGATAATTTTAGCTATCTCAAAATTGTCTTCTTTTATGTCCCTGTTATGTTGTAGATGGCACACGCAGTATCCGTGTTTAAACATTATGTGCAACTGTTCAGCAGCTCTGCGCTGGAGTGCTGCCTGTAAATCAGATTTGCTCCCCTCTAGAATCATTTAGATTTGCCTTCTTTTGCTTTGTTCCTCAAATTTTTATTGACTCCCCTCCTGGCGAGGCTCTGTGCTACACACTGGGTATACAACGGGGTACAAATTAGAACTGATATTTGACCTTGCAGAGCTTTCAGTCCAGCCTGCAAGACAGACATCTAGACCAGCAATAAGAAAGGAGCCAGGGAAGGACCTGCTCAGAGCCACATAGGGTCTGATGGGCACTTCAGCAGGGCCCTGGACTGGAGGGGGTGGAGGGCATGGGGGAGTCAGACAAGGCTTTTAATGGAAGTAGCAGCTAGTCTGAGACCTCAGAAAGATTAGGAGTTAATTAGTCCAGCAAAGTAGGGACAACAAAAGTTCCCACAAGAGAGAATCAGAGTATAATCCCAGATACAAGAGAAAATTTAGCAGGTCAAGAAAATTTTCTAAAAATTCAACATGGCTGAAGCGTGGCATGCCATAGAATTTGGATAGAGGGAGAGTAGACTAGCTGGGCAAGGAGATAAGTCTGGAAAGACGGATAGGAGTCAGTTCAGAAAACGTATGTTAAGCCTCTATCTTGAGAGCACTGGCAAATGAGTGAAGCATTTAAAGCAGGGCAGGGTGACCATTGCGGCCACAGGGTGGAGAAGGGACTGGGTGAGCAGGACTGAAGGCGCGGAGAACAGGATGATGGGGTCAGCGGTGGCAGGAGATGTTCCTGCCGAGAGACAGCTCCCCTGACTGCAGCCTGAATTACAGCCCTGGGACAGTCTCTCACAGCACCCAGGATTTTCCCTACATGTCGATTATTATCACTTATAATTATGCATTTCTGTTGTGATTGTTTCACTGAATGTCTCCTTTACTAAACAGTGAATTTGTTATGCCATGAGGCAGGAACCCGTCAGACTTGTTGGCAGCTGTAACCCCAGTACCTAGAACAGTAGCTTGCTGGTGGGAAGGACCCCGTGAACATTTGTGAGTGAGTGAATGGATAGACGAATGGAAATGGAGGGCAGTCCACCGATCCGTGAGGCACTTGGAAGGTGGAATCCATAGGACTTGGTTGTTGCTCAGACAAGGCTGCTGCTAAGGGAAAAAGAGTAGTCAGAAATGATTCCCAGATTTCTGGCTCAAGTCGCCAGACAGATAACAGTGTCCTTCACAGAGAAAGGAGAGCCTTGGGGCCAGGGAAAGTGGTGGGAGAAGCAGATTTCTGGCAGAGGATGGATTATGAGTTCAGCAGGTTGAACTGTGCATCAGATTCGGTTTTAACACTGGAAGCCACATTTCAAGTCTACCTTACCAAAAAAGTAGCAAATCAAAAAAGCAAACCAACAACAAACACAAGAAACAAGCATAGTAGAAATATGGATGAGGAGATAGCTTTTACTTTTACTGTTCAGTTTCCCACAGATTGCCCTTTCTAATTCTTTTATTTCAGCAGACAAAACAATTCAATAAATAGTCAATATTCAAACATGTCTTTTCCACAAAAAAGTCACATATTCTTTAATATAAATTATTGTATCCTTATATTCATAAAAGCACTAAAAATCAAGAAAATATTAGAGTAGTGTGAATATGGTGGAAGTCATCCTACTTTAAAAACGTTCTTTATGTTATTACATTTTTGTGATCAAAATGGAAAATTGAAGAAAATGTGGGAGCTCTTTCCTGATTTCTTATTTTTATTATTAAATATTTCCAAACCATATTTCTCCAATTTTAAGACAATTAAAATCAAGAAGGATCTCTTACATGCTTATGTTGACCTTCAAATTACAGCTCTGACGGTGGTTTGGAGGAAATGGAACATCAAGGTCAAAACTTGATATATGAATAGGAGCACCTAAGCATTTTGTAAACTAGCAGAGTCCAGGTTTTAAAAAGAAAAAGAAAAGAAAGTGAAGCTGCTGAAATTTTACTGTAAATTTTAAATTCCAAACTTGGGAGTTTTTCCCCAGGTTTATTGAGATGTAATTGACATACATCACTGGATAAGTTAAAGGTGTACAGCATCATGATTTGACTTACATGTATTGTGAAATGAATATCACAAGAAGTTTAGCTAGCATCCATCATCTCATGTAGATACAACTAAAAAGTTTAAAAACGAAAAAAATGTCTTGCCGTGTGGTGAGAACTCTTAGGAGTTACTCTCTTAACTTTCACATATATCATATATGAGAGATTTACTTGAGTTCCAATAAGGGTAATAATATCAGAATGTGCTGAGTTCAGATTTAATTTAATCAAAAACATTAGATTGCTTTTGATTTAATGAAAGTTCCTCTTTGTTTCTCTTTGTTTCCTCCTCGGCTTTCTTTTTGTAGATGGTTCAGAAGTGTATTCCTTTTCTAATCGGGCATTTGCAGGATTCGACCCATACTGATGTCATCTTGAGCATCCTCACAGAGATAGCAGGCTACGCGCCGGAGGCTCTGAACAGTTCCCTTCCGGTGCTGAAGGAGATGGCTGAGAGACGCCCCTACCTCATTGGACAAATGGCAAGAATCTATGGAGCTGTTGGGCATGTAGATGAAGTAAGTTTTGCCTTTTTTCTCTCTGTTTCTCTAAATTCCATCGCTCTTAATCCACTGGAGCTCTAGGACCTACAGATTTGTCCTAGGACTTCCGAGGACTCTTCATTTCTCTTCCAAACCTTTTTCGCCGACAGCAGCCTGTAAGGTGAAGGGCATGTTGTGGCAGGGTTACATGGAAGATTAAGGAAGCGAGGCTTTCATTGCTGGAGTGTCACGAGGAAGGGAAAGGGTTAAAATGGAGAGAGCAATATGACATACTCAAGACTGCTCGGTAATAAGAACAATCAATAAAAGAGTTTCATCTCATTTCTGGTCGCAACTCTGCTTAACCCAGGAGACCATCAGTCAGCACGGAATGAGCTCTCAGAGACTGCCTAGTAACGAGAGCCGGTGGCTGGCCTGTTAATAATGCCTGCACTCAGTATGTGTGGAGCCCTCTGGATGATGTGAGTCGGGAGAGGGAAATAACCCGTCACGGGTGTTTAAAGGTCCTAGCCGAAATATTTGCATAATGGGATCTTCCAGCAGAGCAACAGGATGCTCTCAGTTTGTGAGGGTCAAGTGACTAAGAAAGATGTTCCAGAAATGCAAGTTCTGAAGGCACGTGTGTCTGATTGATGATTTTATATTGAGATTTAGGATTTTTATTTTTTTTAAATAAAAGCAAATCTCTCATTGAGGGGTGAAGCTTTTGCCTTCACCCACTTACATATAATTAGCTATAAGATAAATATAAAATTGTACAACTCTTAAAAGCAATTTTGTAATTCATCAAACTCAACTTCTCAATTCCACGTAGGAGAAAATTGAAAACTGGAAAGGTTAAGTGACTTACCCAGACTCAGACTGGGTTAGTTGGTGACACAGTTGGAATTAGGTCTTTGGTATCTTGGCACTCTTTTCAAATTTTGTCTAAAAAATGGGTCTTTGGTTCTGTTTCGTTTCATTTCTGCTGAGAGTTGTGGAGAGCCGTGAATCCTGGCTTCCTCCTGGTGGAGGGCCTTTCTCCTCCTAGAAGCGGGTGGGAGCTGAGCTCCCCAGCAGCCTGCAGGTCAACGGGAGGTGGGTCTTGTCAGAGGATTACTTGGTACGGCCGTGCTGCTTACTATGATCCCTTTCTACCCGCTGCTGACAGTATGTCTCACGCCTGATGCCACAGCTGCCTCTGGTCACGCTTTCCGTGCCCGCCCCCTCTGCTGCCAGGAGAACCTGCTGCTGAGCCCAAGAGCTTTGAGGCCAACTTCAGCTGACAGCTGTTGGAACAAACTGCTGACCTTGCAGCTTTTTGCATGGACCAGAAAATTCAACCTCTGATGCGTGAGGCCCTGGAATCTTTAAAAAGTGCACCCCTCCTGCACTTTAATGATATACTTTGTGGCACAGATACATTTACGATTCCTTAATATGTAGTAATATGCATTGGAAGTGCATTTAGTCAAACGTCCCACAGAAAATGTAATCTGTAAAAAAATATACACCACTAGCCACATGCAATTATGTAGGCTTGTCTGAACTAAGGTGAACCCAAGAGAGAATGGTCTATTAGGTGACATTTGTGTGACTCCAGATGGATGCAGGAAGGAGAGGGGATCCAAGTAGCCTGAGGAATCACTTATTTCAGAATTCAGGATATCAAAAGATTCTCCTCTCTCTCCCCCAATCTTTCATTTTCATGTGCCCACGGAGGCATCTATGTTTAGGGGAGAAAAAAATTTTCTGGTGCTTCTAATTCAGTATCAGATGATTTTGTTGCTAGGATTTAAAAGATTTTGGAAATGCCAAAAAGCCAATCCAGCTTTGAGTATCTTGCTCCAACTTTTGAAATGCACAATCTGTGACTAACTGGAACCTATTGTTCCATCCCTCCCTTGTTGCCTGTCTTCCGGCAAACCACGTTGATTGATCTTCAGAGGAAGAGGGAAGTCTCCTGGGGTATGCAGTCCTCAGGCCAGGGACAGCCTCTAGCGGTGGTGTCACCCTGGAATCAATTGCACAAGTTATTAATCGACTTATGCCTCACCTTCTGTGCTAGCCTGGAGCCAGGTGTAAGAGCTGCAGGGCTGGCTATGAGGATCCAGGTCGAGTGCGTCTGTCTTTCAAATCAGGGTCCATCTGGATGGGCAAACTGTTTTCAACAGCTTGATAGCAGCGTCACAATTCTTCCATCTGCATTACACCCAGCAGAAGAGAGTTGTATATATAAAGCAAAAAATAAAACCCTCACATTCTTATTTTCTCTACTTCCCAAATTACCTCGAGGATCTTCTTTTGCCCAAATTCAAATGAAACTATGCTTAATAGCCTCACAGTTCTGTGTCTACAGGAGACTACCTGGTGACTCACAGGCCATTTTAGGCTTGTGCTAAAGGGTACCCATTGGATGGAGAGTGAAGCCAGGAGGACCAAAGGGCAGAGAAGCCCCTCCTGGGGCATCTGATGAGTTGTTGGCCCTGAGGTGCTCCTTCCCTGGCACTGTCCAGTAAGGGACACAGCTGGTGCTTCATCAGGAGTCACCCACTTCTGTGATATGCTCAGTTGAAGCAAATGCAAAAATGAGAAATACTATTTTATTAGATATGTCCTCCACATGGCAAAAATACACAGGTCCTTTTGTCTTTCTCAAATGGGAAGATTGCAGACAACAGCAAAAATGACTTCGTAGCAGCTCCTAAGGAAGGGTCCGTCCCCAAATACACATCCAGAGCATTCCTATAAAGCCCTGAGCACAGTGCCTGGCATATAGTAAGTGCTTGAGGTGTTTCCACTAATAATAACAGCAGCAGCAGCAGCAATAGAATAAAAACCTGCCTAGCTAGAGAGGGCTAATGAGAGAGGAAGATGCTTCCTCTCGCTCTAATGCATCTCTTGTAGTGTTACCCATTTTCTTCCTAAAAGCACATGTGTGACCCTTCTCCCTTGCACACGTCTTCTGCTGACCCATCTGTTGCCCACAGAGAGACATCTAAACTCCTCGGCTTGGCCTCAGCCTCCTCTCTAGCCTTAGCTCTTACCTGTCCAGGCTACTCCATCCCGCTACACTCTCTCTACTAGCATTTTACGTCCTTTGCTGAGCACGCCTGCTCCGACGTACATCGTGCTCTTCAGCCTCTTCTTCTGCCTGGATAGTCCCTACTCCTTCTTCTGCTTATCTTTCCTGACCTAGCTCAAATGTTGCTTCCTGCATAAGGTCTTCCCAGTTCCCTTAGGTGATTGGTCACCCCCTTTAGCCTCCCCACACAGTTTAGTTATATCTCAAATGTCAGACTGACTTGCCAAGTTGTAATTTGCCTGTCTGTGTCTATTTCTTTTCCATGAGTCTATGAGCTCCCAGAGAAAAGGAATCATACCTTATCCATCTGAATTCACCTATGGTCAAGAGTGGACGTGCACTCAGGGGCACTGTTAATCCAGAATTTGAAGGTTGGGTTCTCACTGGCCACTTTCATTCAGTCAAGTCTCATCTAATTCTTCTATTATATTTATTACAATAGAAGACATAATTATAGCTTAAGAGAAAGGAGAAGAAAACATTGAGAGAAAGGCTTGTTGATACTTCAGAGCCTACACAATTTATCTCTGATATCTAACAAGTGAAAGATGAGGATGAGCTTGACAGTAACCACAAAGTACGTGATGAGGCGTATCCATCTATGATTCCAAAAGATCCTGGCTCCTTAGTAGGTGACTTAAGAGAAAGATGATATTGAGTGGATCATGAAAGGTTTTCATATACGAGGCCTCGGCAGGCAGCAAACAGGTTGAAGTGCAACCCCGAGGATCAAGGTTCACCATCGTGGACTGAGCAGTGGTCACCGCCTAGGGTACGTCTGTGTAAGGATCCGTCGCGTGAATGATTGTACTCACTGTGGGGACATCCATACAGTGAAACATGGTGACTAAGAGGGTGGGCTCAAGAGTCAGACTGCCCTGGTGTGAAGCCTGCCTCAGCCACTTACCAGCTGTGTGGCCTTGGGCCAGTTACGTCACCTCCCTTGACTCAATTTCCTCATCTGTAAAGTGGGAATAGCAATATTATTCAGCTCATAGGTTTGTTGTGGGGATTTAATGAGTTAACCATGCAGAACAGTGTCTGGCAAACGGTAAACATCCAGTAAATCTCAGCGCTTTAACCTATTACTTGCTCAGTGTTGCCCAAGGCTTTCTCGGTGCATTTATTTGGATACAGATTGAATCTTAGGCCTGACAGACTGAAATTACAGAGGACAGAAACTGGGTAAATGGCTCACCGCTTCCATGTGGCTCCAAGGAAAGAGGCCAAATGGAGAGAGATGCGTGGGACAAGCCAAAATAAGCAAGACAGACAGGGCATGAGGTACCATGGGTGGGGATGTGTATCAGGAAAGGGGTAAAGCAACCTGGCTATCTCCTTTTTCTTTTTGGAGAAATAGCTGGTATATGTGGACTTTTTTCTCAGAGTGAAATGTCTCTCTGCTTTATAGTTATATTGCAGACCATTATTCCTGAGGGCAATAAGAGTAAGAAACAATAATAAAGTCACATTCTGTAAAAATTGTATAATTTCAAATAGGTCTTATCTTCCCAGGAGCCCTGGTGGCGCCCTGTTTTCCACAGAGAGCAGGTGGTCCCCGGCTCCCCGCTTATAAGAACAGCTTGAGTAGGTTTGCAGCAATTTTTTAAAAACTCTTGTTAACTAAATCTGAAGTGGCTTAAATGAAACCCAGACCGGATTGACTTTTCTTGTCCATGGAGAACTGAAATAGAATGTTTCAATTCTAGAGGCTTTTCTTTCTTTGGTTTTCTTCCCTCATTAGACGCTCTCAGCGTGCACGTGGTCCCAGCCCCCTTGTTTGGTACCAGGGTTGTTACAGCTGTCTTCACTAACATGAGTCAACACGGAGGAGCCTCCTTCAGGAATAGCTTTGATTTTTTTGAGAGGCTGAATTGAATTCATCTGTGCATCTACTTAAGTCTCAAATAAATGAACGAAAACAATTTTAGTTTAATAGTCAAATCCTCATTAGGATCTAGTCTTACTAGAAGGCGCTGGTATATAGCACACACTCCACAGCCATGATTTCCCCCCGTGCCAGACCTACAAGGCAGGAGACCTGTGTGGTGGAAAAGAGGCAAGATGCTTTAAATGCCCTTTATGAGAGTCTCATAGCACATGGAAAGATGCTATGGCAGCTGTTTTCCTTAGCTGGAGACCAACGGTCTGCACCTGTGAAGAGTCACATGGCGTGCCCTCCAGCGCAGCCGCTGCCACGGTGGGTGTTAAATCCTGTGCCCTCTGCCTTGTTTTTCTAACAGGCTGGAATATGCTGGCCAAGCACCAGGGCGTGTTTATTACATCCTCTCTGGGCTCAGAGTCATGGACACTTTCCAAGTAAAGAAATGACACCCATCTTCCCAGGTCGCGTTTCTGTGACATCCGGCAGGCCTTCCCCAAAAACACTTTCAGGAGGAAAAGGAAAAGAATGACAAAGGCAAGTGAGAACACATTCCTGTCCTCATCCTGACTGTGGAAAAACATCCTGCAAAGTAGGTGACGGATGGACCCATCCAGTGATGGATGATTTACGCCTTCGACTTGCAAACCAAGACTGAAGGATCTGGGGCCTTTCCACAAGAGGAAGGACCCGTGACTTAAAGACACAGTTTCCCCGAAGATGGTGAAGTTAGTTAAAGCGTCAGTAGACTCAGTGACTTTGGGGATTCATTTTCTCAAGCCTTGGTTGGTGCCAGCCGGCTGCTGCTTAATGCGACAGAATTGTCATCAATTAGGGAAGCTATTTTTTTTCTAAAATGAAAATAGCTTTATTGTTTTTTACACTGTAAAAATGTTACATGATAATGGTAAATAATATTAATAATAAACCTCTTGCAGAGTGTAACGAAAACAAAAACAAAATACTTTGAGTATATACAAAATATGCCTTCCAAAAACAGAGCTGACGTTCCATCTTCTCTCTTCCCAATGATATAGGGTTGAGTTACTGATTCTTTCTGGGTGCAGGACCCAGTGCTGGTGATGGGGACACAGAGAGGAAAAAGACATGGTCTCTGCCCTAGAGGGCCTCACCGTGAACGGGGGCTAAGGAGATGTACGAAGAGATGATTTGAATTTCATTTGGTGCCTGTTACTGCTGAATTCTAAACGAGATCAAGAAGGAAGCAACTAAGCTTGCCTGGGGGAGTCTGAGAGAGTGTTACCAGCTTGGCTTGTCTGATGATAGGGTTATGTCGGGGGAGGAAGAAGAAGGCACCCGTGGGAGGACACAGCACACCCAGCAGCAGGCAGCTGGACAAAGACCTTGAGTCTCCTGGAAACCACGCAGAGTTTCAAAGGCCTGGAGTATTGAATGAATAATGGAGGAGCAGGAGGGAAAGGAGGCCAGACAGTAGACCGGGGCCAGATTGTGAGAACTCCTCATTGGTTAGCTGACAGTTCTGTCTTCTACCTTCTCTCTCCAAACTTATTCATCTCTGGTGCCCAGGTGACCTTGGAAGAGTATTTTGTTTCCCTTCATCTTGCAGACAAGTAAAGGAATACAGTGTACCTCAGAGTTCCCAAGAAACCAAAGAGCCTGGTAAAAGGACAAACAGTCCCCACAAATTGTTGCAAGCATAGAATAGTAAATAATAGTTACCAAAGTTACATGTTGCAACAGTTTTCAACCATGTCTTATAATTATCAACTGTAATTTAGGCCAATCGACCAAATCCGCAAAGGGCTCTCATTTGCTCTGTGAGCAGGGCAGCTTGGCAAACTCTGCAATGGGGCAGCAGAGCCTAGAAGGGGCCTCTGCTTGACCAATCTCCCCTCAGGATTGACCCCAGGATGGTGAGCCTGGTCCCTGCAGATCTGATCTCCTCCCTTCAGAGGAGGACCATCTGACTCTTGCACCAGGATCTGTGAGGCAGGAGGCTAGCATGTCTGCCCTGGGAAAAGCAGAAAGCTTCCACTGCCTGCCTCTTCTAGCCTTGAGCTCAAGTGGCTAAATCCTAGATTCACCTGAAAGGACAACTGTGCATTGGCAGCAAGGGGGCTGCGAGGATGAAGTCGCTGCTGACTCTGCTCAAGTTCTGCTGCTCTTTTAAGACTGCAGCAGTCCTTGCCCCGCTCCTAGCCCTCAGACGTACCTAAATCACTACAGCGTAAGCCAGCTACTTCCACTGCCAGCATCTGCATTTCTTTGCCTATGACTTTCCCACCTCACAAGCCGCTCTGCTAACATGCGTGGTGGGACAGACGTGTGAGGCGTTAACGCTCCCCCAGCAGCTCTCCACCCGTGATGCGAATTGGGGATCCTTCCCCAAATGAGATACACTTTTTTAGCATCTTCTGGTTGCATTTGCTTTCCATTCACTTAGTGTATGAATACACACCCTCCCAACTCACTCTAAGTCCTCTGACGGAGGGAACCCCACCTAACACTTCCTTGTGCCCCCTGCACTACCCATCCCAGCAATGGGCTCATAGCAGGTGGCCCACAGATACTTGCCGACTAACCGTTCTGTAGAGGCTGGAACACGACTGAGTGTCAGTGTCTCGTACTGCTAAACGGCAGCTGATGACCTGGCGGGCTGTGTTTGAGGAGGGCCAGGAAAACTGTAGACGTTGGGTTCCAGTCATGGGCGGTGGCTACTGGTTTTCAGGATCTGTCAGTCCACTTCCTGTGTGGTGGCCTAAGTGTGGTCCCCAGACCAGCAGCATTGGACATCACCTGGGAACTGGAATCAGAGTCTACAATTTAACAAGATCTCCAGGTAACGTGTATGCTCATGAAAGTGGAGGAGGCCTTGGTCTCAAAGATCCAGGCCCTGCAGGGTTTATCTGCCGTAGGATCCTCCAGGGGGTTATTTATCAAAAAACTTAAGCCTAGATTTATTAGTGAGTAGGAGTTGGGAACTTTGTACTGGTTCACATGGACTGACTTAAAGCCCCTAAGAAAAGGCATGCCCGACAGGTAGCTGATCAGCAATGGACTGTTGCGCTGAAACGTTCGTATTACGATTTTTAGCATTAACCAGAATGATTCTTCTTGTCTACATGAATACATGCAGATAACACATAAGAAATTACACTGAGAAGGGCATCTTGACATCAGCTTATTTCTTGTTAAGTAATAAATAAATCTAAAGTAGATAAAGAAATAGTTGATGCTATTTAAGACTAACAAATTTGAGTTGACTGGAAAATAAATGTTCCCAGAACAAGAGTAAATGGAAATGATCTAGGTAATGTTTCCCAACTTTCAGCGCTATGAGATCCCATAGAGTTTCAAATATCTGTCAGTTCACCCAAAAAAATAGAAAACAAACTTTCCTTACTATTCCACATCACTGATATCTTTACTTACCAAGTATGGTTGATTTGAGGAATCCCTGAATTACACTAAGCTCCTACTGCTCCCTCCACTCTCTCTGGCTCTTTTTACTGTCTTCTGCTTTGGAAGGCAAACTTGCTTCAGCTGTAGGTAGCATTCTCTGTGACAATGGCCCCTATCTCATTCAAAAGTCCCTTTCTTCCTTCAAAACACTTCCAAGAGTCCACCTTCTCTGTGACAGCTCCACATTCTTTTTTCTTTTTTTTAATTGGCACCTGAGCTAACAACTATTGCCAATCTTTTTTTTTTTTTTTCTGCTTTATCTCCCCAAAACCCCCCTGTACATAGTTGCATATCCTAGTTGCAGGTCCTACTAGTTGTGGCATGTGGGACGCCACCTCAACATGGCCTGATGAGCAGTGCCACGTCCCCGCCCAGGATCTGAACTGGCAAAACTCTGGGCCGGCCCAGCGGAGCGCGCAAACTTAACCACTCAGCCACGGGGCCGGGCCCAGCTCCACATTCTTAAAGCACTATTTTGTACCAACTCCTTTCCAACCGGTAGGTGCAAATCAAACTGGCAGGGGATGAGAGAGATGGGAGGAAGCAGGAGAAGTCACAATGGTTTCCTAAAGGAAATACTCTACCTTCCTCACCTTAGAAAGTGAGAATGACCTTGACGGCAAGATGCACAGATTTTAGTATCTCATACAGTAGATAAAATGGAAACAGTAGATACAATGAGGGCTCTTCTGTTCCGTTGAGAAATGGCAAGATTAAACCACACTATGGTCTGAGTGCCACGCCCTCCCCGCAATTCATGTGTTGAAACCTAAACCCCAAGGTGAGGGCGTTTGGAGGTGGCGCCTTTGGCAGGTGATTAGGTCATAAGGGTGGAGCCCTCATGAAGGAGGTTTGTACCCTTATAAAAGAGATCTCAGAGAGCTCCCTTGCTGCCTTCCTCCATGGAACCAAACACCAAATCTGCCTGCCCCCTGATTTTGGTCTTCCCAACCTCCAGAACGGTGAGAAATAAATGTGTGTTGTTTATAAGCTACCCAGTTACAGTAGACTGAATGGGTTACGACAACCATGAGTCCCTTCAAGACCTCAACGCAACCCTATCTAAAAGTCAGATGAGGCTATTTTACTCTACGTCCACTGTTTACATGAAGATGAGCTCACAAATGAGTAGAAAGCAATTGAGAAAGTAATTGTTTTCTCCAACTAGTATATTTCAGCCTTTTTCTTTTGAGCATACCCTGGCGAGGCGTACCTTCAAAACCCATCCTATTAGCTGCAGTTTGTTTCCATATTTTTATTTACTTATTTATTTATGCCCTACTTACTTCCAGCAAGCAGTTAATGCAGTTTACAATGAAAATGTAGTTGCTATGAAACCAAAAATAATTAATCCAGGGCAAAATCCAGGACCTTTTTAGTTCCTAGCACTGGAGGGATTGCGGGGGAAGGTACCAGAAAAACTATATCAAATTCTCCTAGCTAAGGAAATTACTAATCTCAGGCAAGGTTTACACTTTTGCGAACTGTACTTTTCCATTTCATTCTCCCCTTTAAGTAATGAAATAATATCCAACTATTTCTGTCTAACCTGTATTTTGGGAGTTACATCTCAACTACCATGAATTAAACATCCTGGCTGTTTCTTATGAAAATAAGTAGGTGCAAATAAAGATAGGCATCCTGTATTTAATTACATAATGAGTCAGCTAGGGCAAGTTCAATTGGAGCTGATTTGAGCTGATTCTAGTTCAAATGAGTTAAATAATGAGCCCATAGCACTTGTTTTTTCCTGACAAAAGGCTCAAACACAATTTCTCTTTCTTTCTTCCTTTTTTTTTCTTTCTTTCTATTTCTTTTCTTTCTGTTTGGACCCATAATAAGCATCTTTCTTCAAAATGGTTTCCATGATCGGGCCAGGATTTCTGTGGTTACTACTTTTTTATATCATTCTGTGATTACACCACATTTGCTAAATAGATACTGTGTCATTAAAGATGGGCTGCTGCTCTGAGTACTCTAGAAATGTTTCAGTGTTAAAGTCCCCAAAGGTCTTTCAAAAAGTTTGCTTAATTGAAGCAAAAGAAATAGTGGAACCATTGTTCAGGATAATCAATGAGAGGTCATTTACATGAGGGGACCATGGAGCGGTGGGAGAAGAAATTCTGGCTCAGTATAATTCACTCTGGGTCCCTTGAACTCACACAAAGGATTTACCTTTAAGAGGCTAAGTTCCCAAGCCCCCAGTTTTTAAAGAGTAAATCTAAACTACAGAACCTCTAAATCCTTTATCAACCACAAAATGACACTATGTTCAAAGTTCTAATTAGGTGGACTTCTCCAAGTTTTAATGTCTGTAAGCATTTGGGGGTAATTTTGCAAAGAAAAGATGCTGGAAAATAAACTCTCAGCACAAATAGAGAGAGATTTGGGTTTTCAAACATAAATATGGCCACACTGAATGCTCTTCTGGGAAAAATAATCTTAAATTGGAAAAATTTATTTGACGGCAGACTATGTTCAGTTTGCGGCCCTTTAAAAAAACAATCATACTAAAAACATAATTTATATGGTTTATCGTTGTCTCACATGGTAAGGCACAAGGGTAAATGACCTTTCACACTCTGTGGTTTCTATTTTAAAACCTAAGTCAGTTTCACTCAAATATCTTTCTAAGGAAGATACAGTAAGTTCCATATTTAAATAAAAGCCATAATTGCTTTATAAATACAAATATTATACCTTTTTTTTTTCTTGACAGAGGTGGGGTTTACTTTAGCATTGTGTGCCAAATGCATAGAGTTGAACTGAGTCCAACTGGTCCTTAATTTTGCCATGTTACAAAATTTGAGGTTCCTTCAAAACAAAGGATACATCTGTTTTCATCAGCTGTTTCTTGACTTTTATTACTGGGACTTATTTTTAAAAATTGTTTTGCCTAGACAGTATTGTTTTACTAGACATGATTTATTACTCTCCCATGTGCCCACAGAAGCTATGTTCCTGAAATCATGCAAACTGAATCAAAAATAATAAGGGAAGGATGCAAACTTATTCCATTTACATCGCATAAATGACCATTTAGAATATGTAAATATGTTTACATCCTAATAGAGTTTTTGTTTATCAATGGGAAGAAAAATATGTTCAATTACTCCAAGCTGATAGAAAGATTGAGGCATGGTCAGAGGATAAAAGAAACAATTGAGGAATGTGACTTTTTGGAATGCTGTTGGAAAAATCAGCTCAAAACCGGAGGATTATCTGCCAAGGAGAGACATTTACAATGTTTTTTGTTTATTTATTCTCTACTTTGTTCCACAAAAAAGGCCTTCGGGGACCATGCCCTCTCAACATTCTGCTAAAAAAATTATTGAATCTTAGCTTTTGAATATGATAAACTAACAACATTTGATGCCTACTTACTGTGGATGCTAATATTTTAAGGCTAGAAGAGCATATCCTTGTCTGACTGGCATAATTTTTAAAGAATTAAATTTATTAATTGTATAATTAGCTTGGAATTTATAGATTACTGGATAGCTTGACCATTACTGCCTTGCCTACTTCAATAACAGCAACTTTTTACAGGATAGAAAATGTTATAACAGTAGAACATTTTTACTTCAGACACAGAAAAAGATTGAAAAAGACTGAGAAATAGTTGCAAAGAGCAAAGGATCTAGCTGTCTATAGATTATGAGCTGGAACTGGGTTGAGGTCACTAAGAAAATCTTAAGTTGTATAGTATTTTGACTTAATCATGAAACATTTTTAAAAAGGGAAACAGTCTTTCTCAGTAAAATGCTGAGTATACTTCACTTCTAGGTAAGCTCTTTTGCAGGTTACCAAAACATTGGCCCATATTTACTTATACTGAGCCGGTAATGGGTTTTGGACATTTCTAGTACTTCCAAACCTCTATCAATTCACAAAATAAGTTGACTGGGAAAAATTAAGAGGATATACTGCTTGTGCGACAGCTTGTTTTAGTTTTCGTGATAATTCAAACATGTCTGCGCTTGCATGTAGGATTTTTGACACTCAAGCAATAATAGGCAACATTTATTTGGCCTTTCTTGTGCCAGGCATTGTTCCAAATGCGTCGTTTTCAACTCGCTGAATCCTCACAGCCACTCTATGAGGCAGGCTCTGCTATTAACCCGTGTTATAAACTGAGCCATGGAGAGTCAAGCAGCTTGCCCACGGTCGGTGACAGGCCACCGCAGAGCCGGGCTGCAGACCCCGGAGGAGCTCCTGGGTCCACCCCGAGACCGCCCGCGGGAGACAAAGGCCAGCGGGGGGGCTTCACGCGGCGCCCGCCTTTCTGCTGGCGGAGGGTGGAATTTTCTCTGTGAATATTTATCCAAAGAAAAATTTTCACGTTTACTGACAATTTAAACAACCAGTACTGTTTTTATTCGCCCTGCTGGTCTCACGCCCCTGGATTCCACCTTGCATGCAGTAAAGAAAGCACCTGGAAAGCCAAACGCTTAACCAGCCCTTTTTCAAGGGGACATTTTAGGCAGTGAAAGCATTCGGGCTGAGAGTGGAAGGCGCCTCAGAAAGAGCCTAAATCTCCAGGATGGGTCTGAGCAGAGGCCCAGAAGGAGAAACTTAACACTGCCTGGGAGGGCGCTCCCGTCTCCATGACCTTGACTCCAGCGTCCTTTCGGCTTTTCTAAAAGGGTGACGATAACCTCATCAGTCACTAGAATATTTGGAATTCTATTTTAAAGGTTAATGCCTCCAACTCTGAGCAGACGGCAGAACAGGGGGACCAAACGTCTTCTAGTGTAGCAGGACAGAGTCAGACACCACGAGGCAGGAGCAGGTCGCTGTCCGGAGAGATTCCCACGATGAGAACCTGTTGCAAAGCCGGCAGCGGGTTCTCTGCGAGGAGGGTTCCCGGGGAGACAGGGAGAAGCGCAGGGGCGCGGGCGGCGGCGGCGGACTGCGAACGTTCTACTTGTCACTTAAATATGTTTACATACCTTCTTTCCTTTCTGGCATATATTCAGTAATGTGAAAAAACAATAAATGTTTACTATATGCCAAATAGTATGCCTGGCATTGAAAACAATAACATTTATAGTAAAACACTAGGGCTTTACCAAGTGGCTTATTTTTTAATTCACTGATATTTCTGGTATCACCAGACCTTAATAAAAATAATACTTATGATGACAATTGATTGCTACTTTTTTTTTGGTCATTTGCTCTGTGCCAGGCCCTTTATAGGTACTTTTTCATCATTCCTTAAAGCAATGTATAGTATTCGTGTCAGCTGAGTCTGGTAATAGCATACCCAGCTAAAGCTGGCTTCGATAATAATATTTCCTACCTCATGTAACAAGAAGTCTGGAAGACATGGTGGGCCTAAGGTGCACTCAAAAGTTCCACAATGTCGGCGGCTGCGCCGCAAGTGGCGCTGTCCCGACAGCTCCTCGTGGCGGCGGTGGAGGCGGGCTGGGCGCGGCGCGGTGGTGACTGAGCTGCGAGCCTGGCGGGCGTGCGCCGAGCACCGGCCGGCCTCCGCGTGACCCCCGGCTCCGCACCCCTGATGCCGCGCGGGTGCTGAGCCTGCCCCGGCCGGGACGATGGTGAAGTATTTCCTGGGCCAGAGCATGCTCCGGAGTTCCTGGGACCAAGTGTTCGCTGCCTTTTGGCAGCGGTACCCGAATCCCTATAGCAAACATGTCTCGATGGAAGACAGTACACCGGGAGGTGACCCCTGACCAGAAGCTCCTGTCCCGGCGACTCCTGACCAAGACCAACAGGATGCCCCGCTGGGCCGAGCGACTGTTTCCTGCCAATGTTGCTCACTCAGTGTACATCCTGGAGGATTCTATTGTGGACCCACAGAACCAGATCATGACCACCTTCATCTGGAACGTCAACCATGCCCAGCTGATGGTGGTGGAGGAATGATGTGTTTACTGTCTGAACTCTGATAACAGTGGCTGGACCGAAATCCTCCAGGAAGCCTGGGTCTCCTCTAGCTTATTTGGCATCTCCAGAGCTGTCCAGGAATTTGGTCTGGCCCGGTTCAAAAGCAACGTGACCAAGACTATGAAGGGTTTTGAGTACATCTTGGCCAAGCTGCAAGGCGAGGCTCCTTCCAAATCCCTTGTGGAGACAGCCAAGGAAGCCAAGGAGAAGGCAAGGGAGACGGCACTGGCAGCTACGGAGAAGGCCAAGGACCTTGCCAGCAAGGCCGCCACCAAGAAGCAGCAGCAGCAGCAGCAGTTCGTGTAGGCAGCCTGGGCCTTAGGGCAGCAGCCCACCAGACCACCAAGCTCAGGCCCCCTGCCCTCTCCCCCTCGTACTTCATGATTAAAAGTCAACTTCCAGCCCTCTCTACTGTCTGGGCGGTGAGCTGGGGGGTGTGTCCTCTTGGGCATCTACGGTGCACCAGGCACGTTACCAACGTCTGAGCCGAGTCTGCTTGTTCTCACATTGGGCAGCTGAGGACAGAGGCACAGAGAGGTGCAGTGACTTGCCCAGGGTCACAGACAGCGTGTGAGTGACATGGTCATAAATGTTAGACTGTACGCTCCACGAGGGCAGGACCTGTGTTTTGTCGTCTGATGTGTCCCAGGCACCTGGAACAAGGTCCAGCATATAACAGGCACTCAATAAATACCTGTTGAATTAAAAAACAAAACAGTTCCACAATGTCAGCAAGTGTCCTTGATGACCAAGCTCTTTCCATCCTCTCTCCATCAGCCTTGGTGTATTGACGCAGCCTCATAAGTGTGTCCCCTGTGCTTGCAAGATGGTTGCCACAGATCCAGGCAGTACATGATGTAGACACAGCAATGTCTGCCTAAAGAAAAGGCGTGTGTCCTTCCATGTATCTCTTTTTCTTTGGGAGGGAAACCTTTTCCATCAGTCTCTCACCCCAGAAAACTTCACCTCAGGTCCAAATGCCCAGAATAAATTCATATACTCATCCTCTAGTTAAAACGGAGGCTAAGGAATTGAATAGCGATCACTTTCACTTTATAGCAGGATGAAGGTTCTACCAATAAGAAAGAAGCTGATAGAGAGAGATTCAGCTACTGACAGACAATCAAAATTATCTGCCACCGAACTGCTAGCTCCAATTTACAGATGAAGGAACTGAGACTTGAAGTGGCTAAATAAGATGCTCAAAGTCATACAGCTAATAAAAACACTGAGCCAGAAATCATCCCAAGTTTTTCTCAATATAAATCCAGCCATACCAAAAACATCTGTCAGTACAATCATTCCCCAAAAGGAGATAAGAAGATCAAAAGTCCTATTTTGCTGAAAGGCATTAGGTTTCCCATCTCGTGGTGCCAGAGGTGTGTCTAGGAGTGAGGGGGTGTTGGTAGTGATTTTCAACAATAAATATTACTCTATGCCAGGCGACACATTAAGCACTGGAGGTGCAAAGATGAACATGACATGTCCAGCCTTTGAGGGGTGCGCTGAGGAGAGGGAAACAACTGGACACATGAATTGCAGGCAAGGATGTCAGCGCTCTTGTGAAGATACAGCCAGAGGTCGGAGCAGCGCAGAGATGGAACAAGCAGCTTTGGCTGGGAGAGTCAGGTTGGCTTTCACAGAAGAGGTGACATTTGAATTGGTTTAAAGACACATATGGGAGTGTGTGAGGAAGAGAAAGGGAGTGATCCTCAGCCCGGGCTGCACGTTAGAATTATCTGGGAAGTTTAAAAAATTCCTATGCCTGGCCCCCACCCACCACAATGAAATTAGATAGGAGTCGGGGGAGGGTTGTTACTGCTATTAGAATCGTTCTAAAAGCTTCCCAGGTGATTCTAACGTGCAGGCAGGGCTGAGAACCACGCACAAAGAGGATAGTGTCAAGAAAGGGTCTCAAAACAGTTCGGTAGAGAAGAACCCTATAATCAATTGGTGATGCCTACTGTGCGTGGAGGAGAGAGGAAGGTTGCAGCCTACAAGGCTGCACTAAATGGTCTTTCTCAGCCCTGGCAAAGTGGGACATTCAACCTCTGGAATCAGGCAGATCTTGATCCATCTTGGCTCTGCCGCAATGACTCCATGACCTGTGTAACCTAGCTCAGGTGATTGGCCCTCTTATCCTCAGTACCCTCAACCTGATACCCATTTTGCAAGACTGCTGTGAGGATTAAGTGAGGAAGCATATGCCAAGTACCTGGCACACAGAATGCTTAATAAAGGGAAACCATCAGCATCATAACCAGGTACCACTTTGTCATTTTTGGCCACTTTCTCAATTACATTCTGTCATCCGGACAAAGAATAACAGAGGAGCTTTATGAGATAGGAGTAGTGGTATTTTAAAAACAAAATGACTAACACTGATACAAATGAATGGTATGGCCAAGGCAATTTTGCAAGCGTATACTCTAGTTCAGGGGTCACCAAATTACTGCCTGTGTGGCAAACCAGCCACACCCATTCATTTCCTCATTGTCTGGAGTGGTTTTCCCACAACAGAGACCATATGGCCCATAAAGCCAAAAATATTTACTATCTGGTCCTTTACAGAAAAAATCTGCTGACCCTTGATTCTAGTTCATCCAATCTCAGTGTGGTCCAGGACCCCCTGAGACCCTTCAGGGGGTCTGCATCGCCCAAGCTATTTTCACAATGATGCTTGTACATCACTCACCTTCTTCACTGTGTTGACATTTGCATCGAAAGGACAAAAGCAATGATGAGTAAAACTTCTAGGGCCTTAGCGCAAATCAAGACAGCCGCACCAAAGTGTCCTTACAGTTGTCTTTTTCACCACCACACAGTCCCAGGAAAAAACAAAAGGAGCCAGTTTCACTTAACTCAGGGTTTCTCAACCTTGGCACTGTTGACATTTTGAGCCAGGTAATTCTGGGTTGTTGGGGCTGTTCTGTGCATTGTAGGATGTTTGGCAGCATCTCTGGCCTCTGCCCAGCCCTTCCTCCCATCCCCAGCTCTGACAACTGAACGTGTCTCCAGATATTCTTTTCAATTTGTCAGGTTTAACTTAACATATGGTAAATATCAATAGCCATAACTCGAGACAACCAAAAACTCTTTGGGACCTTCTACAATTTTTAAGAGAGTAAAGGGGTCCTGAGACCAAAAGGTTTGAGACCTGCTGGTCTATTTTGTATTTACAGAGTATTTGTGATGTTTATATTATGAAATCAAAAATAATTAAATGAAAAGGACCACATAAGTGATGGTGAATACGATATAGAAAAAAGGAGTGGAAAAATATGGGCCTGGGGGGTGGACTTTTGACGGGAGGGCTGGGGTGTAGCCAGTGAGGACACAGCTTAGAGGGCAATGCAACCTGGAGCAAGTTGGTCTTCTATCTGTGCCTCAGTTTCTTCTTTGCGAAATGGCAGTGATTACAGTACATACCTTATAATACCACTGGGAGTATTACATGAATAAATAGGTAAAAAGCATGTAGAATAGGCTTGGCACTTAGAGGAAGTGCTCTCTGTGGGTCAGCTATCATTATTTTAATAATAAATAATCAATTCACATCAGAAGAGATGAAGTCGGACCTGCAATGAAGGCAGACAGGTGCTGCTGCCGCCGTCCCCACAGTGGGGGGACTGAAAGCAGAAAATCACAGTCACTGGCCCCCACAGACAGAGTATCATGGAGCCGAGAGGGAAATCAGAATCTCCTAACCCCCTTCTTAGCCTAACATCACGCTTTCTAATCCAAAACCACATCTGTTACCCCTGTGAGGTACGTGGACGTGCTCCAAGTTTTCAGAACAAATGATGTGAGGTTGGCTTGGTTTCATACGTGAGTTCCTGAGCAGCCGTAGGTTTTCTTGTTCCCGCCCTGTGATTAATTTTCCCTTCAGCTCAATTTGGCTGCCTGAGGATCCCCCAGAATTATGTGGATTTCAGCAACTACCCACTCAGTCACCTTCACCTTGAGGAAGACACGTGCTTTAAAGAAAGGGCTTGCTAATTCTTATAACGAGAAGAATTCATAAGGAAACCATAGGGAGGGACACTTCTGAGATAAGCAAATGAACTATTTGTGGCATGGCTTTAAAAAATTGCTGAAACAGGATCTGAAGCTGAAGCTGAGGAAGCTACTTGGAATTTGAAGTTACATTCTTGTTGTAAATGTCACACCTCCCGTGTCTCAGTTCTTGTATCTTCTGACCCTGTAGCAAGCAGCACAGATTTTACTGTAATTGTTTTCTATGGTTACTCAGAATGTTGGGTTTAGATTCTAGAACCTTGTTGACTTCAAATGTTGCCTTCTCTGTGAGGTATGACCTGACTGCACTGTTGAGCGTGGACCCCCTTCCTGAGACCCCACCCAGCCTCCTGCGTGTTTCTCTGAGGCACATCCCTCCATCCAACACTCTATAGCGTTTACCTATGTATTTTGCTTATTGTCTGTCTGCCTCATTATCATGGCAGAGACTTTTATCCTTTTTCTTCAGTGCTGTGTTCCTGGCTTCTAAAACAATGCCTAGCACGTGGTAGGAATCCCCACCTCCAGCTTTTGCCTTTAAATGGGGAATGGAAAACGTCCCTGTGGTGCACTGCATATTGTGAATTCACATATGGAACCCTTGCATGAATGAAAGCATCTATGTTGCAAAAAAATATTAGACTCAAGAGTATTTAAATGTCCTTCTGCAAGCTGGCAATTGCATGAGCCAAAGTATAAAATGGGCTGTTAGAAATGTGATCCAGTGCTCTTTACTTTTCGTTCATCTAATGTTGTTCTCCTTTAATGAATAAATATCTCTTCAATTAGCTGCCAGTTGATGGAAGCGTCTCACACACCCAGACAGAGCACTGCGTCCTAGTGAGTCTTAACAATGATGAAAGGGTGGATTGGCAGATGTAGCCCACTTCCCCAAGAGACGTGTTCCAGTGCAATTGTACATGGAATCTTTGAAAATCAACTTAAGCATTAAGACCAGGGAACTTCACTGCTTAAATCTGTTCTGTAATAAATATTTCCTGTAAAGCTCAGAATTCCTTTGCAACTACATACTTTATACGTAAAGTCATCTTTTGGCATATAAGGTTTGCTTAAATCAGTGAATCGAGACATGCACGCTGGGCGTGGACTCCACAGGATCAGTTCCGTGCCAGGCTGGTGATTGATGTGTGAGAAGTAGCCCCTTGAGTGGTACTTGACAGGCACGTATAACCATCAGGGAATTATAAATGAAGGGGGAACTGCACGTCCCTTAGGCAGAGTCCACCTCTCATTCACCTTTGTCATCTAGCGTCTAGCACAGGCATATTATAGGCAGGCAATATCTATTTGGTGACTGAATAAAAGCATGAGTAAATAAATGATCAAATTCAATGAAGTACTAATAAGACTTTTAAAATGAGTCTATAATGTGGTAAAAATTCAGACAGAAGAGATCACTGGGAACAACTTCGTGGAGGTGACATGACAGGAGCTATATCTCGAAAGAAATTAAGGCTTCAAACCCTAGAACAAAGGGTAAAAGGGAATTTCTAGCTAGAAAAGTAATTTAGACCTGTATACCTATCAGTGAAAAGGATTTTGAGAGCCAGCCCTGGTGGCTTAGTGGTTAAGTTCGGTGTGCTTTACTTCGCTGGTCTGGGTTCTGTTACCCAGGCGTGGACCTACACCGCTCTGTTAGTGACCATGCTGTGCTGGCAGCCCACACACTAAAAAAAGAGGAAAATTGGCATAGATGTTAGCCCAGGGCAAATCTTCCTCAGCAAAAAAAAAAAAGAATTTTGAGCATCAACTGCCAGTACATGTTTATTAATAATTATACGTATGTTCTACTACACTAACATTATGAACAATTTTTAAATACTTTAAAAAGTAAGATTTTAAAAGAGGAGTTAAAGATGAAATAAACTATATTTTAAATTCTTTTTATTTATTTATAATGGCATATCATTATTTATATTGGGTACAAATCTACGTTTTGAGTAACCTCCTTGATAACTTTGAATTTTTTTGGCTAACTTCTAGTCATGTTGGGTTAAATCATGTTACCTCATAATATGGCTGATGAGTCTTAGAGACAAGTCCGCTAAGCCATTTTCTTGTTATTCACTCGTGCCTGCATTATTCATATAGTCCTTCATCTTCCATTTCTTTGAAGGAACCTATTGAAGTCACTTGTGAGAGAGAACTTGATTAAAGCTAGATAATATAATCTACTCACTCAACCAGGCACATAAAATCTGTAACATGATGAAAGATGCTTCAAGTGAACGGGTGAGTGAGAATGCCCTGTGGAGAGGAGTAAGCTTTGCACACCCGTGTGCTACCTGGCGTCATCTGACAGACGGATGGATGGAGGGTGCCATGGATCATGCTGTCCCCAGGCAGGTGGAGTCATCGAGTCAGGTGTGGAGACTGGCCCAAGGAGGATGCGAAGTTGGGAAGGGTAGCTGTGTGGGGCCAGTACATGAATGGTGGTTGAGAGGTTTTGGCAAGACAGGCGAATGAGACTATTTATATATTTCTAGGAAAAGAGTAAAAGAAAAAAAGTTTTATTTAAAAAAATTTGTCCTGGAAATCAGGAAAAAAAAATTAAAACCTCAAAGAAGCCGGTTCAGAGGCACTATGAATGAAACATTATTTCTCTTCAGCTCGCTCTCTAAATTCCCCGTTGATTTTCTTTTAAAACACAGACCTTTGTTCTTCATTGTTCTTTTTTCCCCCCAGCTTTATTGAGGTATAATTGACAAGTGAAATTATAAGATATTTAAAGCGTACCACGTGTAGATTGTGAGAGGATTCCCCCACTGACTTAATTAACACGTCCATCATCTCACAGATTACGTTTTTTTGGTGAGAACATTTAAGTTCTGCTCTCTTACCAAATTTCAATAATACAATACAGTATTATGAACTATAGTCACCCTGCTACACATTGAATCCTCAGACTTTCTTCATCCTATGGCGGAAAGCTTGTACCAAACTCTCCCTGTTTCCCCCCTGCCCAGCCTCTGCTTTCATGAGTTCAAGTGTGCTCATTTGTTTGTTTTAGATTCTACATATAGGTGAGACCATATGATATTTGTCTTTCTCTGTCCGGCTTATTTTCTTAGCATAATGTCTTCTGGCTTCATCCATGTTGTCGCAAATGGCAAAATTTCCTTCTTTTTTATGACATGGTTTATGACATGACTGTGGGTCGAATAGTATTCCATTGTGCATATATAGACCACATTTTATTTATCCATTCATCCATCCATGGATGTTTAGGCAGTTGCCATGTCTTGGCTGTTGTGAATAATGTTGCTATGGAAGATGAGAGTACAGATACATCTTCAAGATAATGATTTCATTTCCTTTGAATATATACCCAGAAGTAGGATTGATGGATCATACGGAAGTTCTATTTTTCATCTCTTGAGGAACCTCCGTACTGTTTTCCATTGTGGCTGCCCCAATTGACATTCCCACCAACATTTGCACACTGTTCTTCGTTGTTCTTGGCAGGAGAGAGCCAGGAGCTGCCTGCCATTCCTGGTGAGTCAGCTGGCCAACATGGAGCATTCGTTTCATCATATTCTCCTGCTGGAGATTAAGAGCATCACTGATGCCTTCTCCTCCATCCTGGGCCCTCAGAGCAGAGACATCTTTCGCATGAGCAACAGCTTCACTGCCATTGCCAAGCTCCTTACCCAACAACTGGAGACTGCCAAGGCCAGAAGTGGCAGGTGAGCAGGAATTGTTATGGACCTCAGGGGTCTGTTGTGAATCCATAGAGGCATAGCACAGACAGCAACACTTTGTTTTGTAGGTGTGAAACTTCCAAAAGAAAGCCAAACCCTTGGGGATGGCCTCGTGGCAGAGTGGTTAAGTTTGCGCACTCCGCTGCAGCGGCCCAGGGTTTCACTGGTTCGAATCCTGGGCGTGGACATGGCACCGCTCGTCAGGCCACATTGAGGCGGCGGCCCATATGCCACAACTAGAAGGACCTGCAACTAAGATATACAACTATGTACCGGGGGGATTTGGGGAGATAAAGCAGGAAAAAAGAAAAAAGATTGGCCACAGTTTTTAGCTCAGGCGCCAATCTTTAAAAAAAAAAAAAGGAAAGCCAAACCCACTGTCTCAACACAGAGTATCTTCTGAATGGATTATGGCATTTTCCAGAATTTTTTTCTAAATCTGTGAAAACTAGAATGTAACACAATTATTTTTTAAAAGTGCATAAAATGTGGTAAAAGGATAAGAATGTAGTACAAATACTAATGTTTATATCACTCATTTACTTAGTCAACAAGTATTTAACAATTGCTTACTCTGTACCAGGAACTCTGCCAGAAGCTAGACATATAGAGAGAGATAAAACACGTTCCTTGTACCCAAGGAGCTCTCTGTCTAGTCGAGGAGATAAGTACTTAAGTAAGTAATTCGAGAATAGTGGGGAGATTATGCTAATCAAGATGAGGTCAAGGATTCTAGGGAATACAGAGATGGGAGTATCTAATTCTGCACAGAATGGAGAGGAGTGGGAAACTGAGAACAGGGAAGACCTCTCAGAAGAGTTGATATTTTGAACCAAATCTTGAAAGATGACCAGATTGCACCAGGCTGTCTTTTGGGCAGCATGTGAAAGAGCACAGCACTTTTTAGAAACAGGAGTCGTTTTGTATGGCTAGGGTGTGTGTTACAAGGAGAACAACATTAGGTAATGCTGATGAAGGACTGAGCAAGGACCATGATGGTAGGTCTGACATTCCTTCCTCAGGAGTTTGAATTCTACCCTGTAGGCTATGAGGAGTCATTGTGGGGTTTTGTACATCACAGGATATGGACAGAATCCGTGTTTCAGGAAGCTCACTCTGGCCCCAGTGCAGAGAATGTCTCAGGAAGAGGCAGCCTGGAGTCAGGTCCAGCGAGGGAAGGACAGAAAAATGTCTGTGGCAGCTGGCCATGAGGAAATTACAGATGATTGTGGAGTGTGAGCTCCAGAGGCATGGCTGGGCAGAGGCACAGTACCAGGGGTTGAAAGAGGAGAGTGGGTACAATGCACAAAACTGACCCTTTCAGGAAGTTTGCGGAAAAAAATAAAGAAGACCATGCAAGAGTGAGGGAGGGGTTTATTTTGTTTTGCTATATTTTGAATAGGGAGACACTTGTAAAGCTTTACGACCTTTAGAAGCTACAAAGTACTTTCAAAGACATGATCTCATTTGATCCTCATGATCACCCGAAAGGTGAGGAAGGCAGATATCACTATTTGTATTTTACAGAAGAAGAAACAGGCTCAGAGGCGGGTTAAATGTCTTCCCAAGGTTGCACAGTGAGTAGGCAGTAAGGACGGCCTCAAATCCCCATCTCCACCGCTCAGATCCCATGCACTGGAAGGCATTCAGCTCTGGCGAAGGAGCAGAGCCCATTTGTGACTAGCGTCAAATGTTGTCAGTTTTGGGGCTAACAAATGATGCATACCATTTCCATGAAATAAGGATTCCAAAAACATGAGAAGCCGTCTTGACAAAATAGTAATCATTTAGTCACAGGGTCTACTTTATGTCCAGCATGGCACAGAGCCTGGAGGTCCCAAGAGTTCACAGTCAGGTGGGTGACGGGGTTTGGGGAGAAGCACATACAACAGGTTGTGGTGCGTGAGAGATGTGCTGACCAACAGCTGGGGAATTAAAGAACGTTTCACAGAGCAGGAGAAATTTAAGACCATTCCATATTTATTGAGTAGCTTCCATGTGCCAAGCATTTCTCTGGGTACTAGATTAAGTTGCAAAGGATGAAGAAGAGTTCCTCAGATAAGAGTAGAAAGGACACTCCAAATACAGAGCATAACACGCGCAATGTGCAATACAAGGGCTTAAGTGTGTGTGACCCAAAGGGAGGAAAAGCAATTAACCATTGTGGTTGGAGCAAGTACACCAGGGAAGGGTGGGAAAGTAAGCTGAAAAGTTAGGTCAGAGGCTTTGCATGCTATGTCAGGAAGTGAGGGGTCATCCGATAAGCAATATGGAGGCTTGGAAAGATTTTAATCCAGTGAAAAATCACAGGCCCTAGCTCACTAGTTAGCAGACAGTAGGCACTCGTGAGTATTTCTTCACCAAAGGACTAGGAGAATGAGGAAGTGGCTAACGTTGTGGAGCACTGAACGGATTTGGCTGGAGCAGCAGGATGGCGAGTGACAGTGGCTGGGATGCTATGCTATATTGGAGCCTTAACAATAGTCTCCTCCAATTGTGAGGGAGGCCTAGCCCAAGTTGGTGGTGGAGACGTAGGATGTCAGGACAGGTCATCATAGAGGATGCAGAATTATGAGGAACTGATCACCAATGGCAGGTAGGGTAAGGAGAAGGGAGGAGAGTGGATGAAAACCCGGAAATATCTAGCTTGAGCGACTGCATACATGTGGAAGGTGGCACTAGTAATCAAGGAAAGAGGCAGCAGGAGAGGAGCCCATCCAGGAAGGCCCACTATGCACAGAGAATATTATCTGGCCAATATGATCATCACAGTCAACAGTAGCTTTTCATTCGAGGAAGACATTGCAGTTGTTGCCCTGTTCAGTGTATAAAGGCCTACAAACCAGGTTTTCTAACTTTGGCTCTGTTGAAATTTGAGCTCCATAATTCTTGGTTGTGGGGCTGCCCTGTGCATTATAGAACATTTACCAACATCCCTGTCCTCTACCCATTAGATGCTAATAGCAGCCCTCCTCCTCAGTTACGACAACCAAAAATGTCTCCAGACATCGCCAAATGCCCCCTAAGACACAAAAATCACCCCAGTTGAGAACCGCTGCTATATACATATTCCATTTAAAAATAGCATTTTCACAGACCCACGACCTGCCTAGCAACAGCCTAAACACAGCAGCATCCAAGAAATCCAAGGCCAGCATCATGAAGGGATCATTTGTCATTTATATGCAAGCCCCAGGTCCCTGGTGGCCAGTTTTCATGATACAGTTTTAGAAATTTGGTCTAGAGCTCTACAGCTGGTGTTTGGGGAGCCATTTTGTATTCTGCACACAGCCAGCCTGCTTATTTCTTCTGCCAGTGATGACTGCCTTGTGCATCGGATTTCAAAGCTTGGGCTCACATTCTAGCCAGCGGTCCATCCATTCTCTGCTATTGCTCTGCAAATGCAAAGTTGCAAGAGGCCAATTGGCATCTGTGAGGTTACATGTACAAAAAATGTTTATATAAAGAAAAAACAAGTTATACAAGGCTTTCATTAGGCGTTCTAACAGAAAAATTGATCCTTAATACCTAGGCCCAATCCAATCAGCAATAGACAATTTTCCCGTGAAAAGAAGAATTTAGGAGATATGTAGATAGGAGAAAAAATAAGGCATCACTATCAAAATGTGTCTTTATGTATGAGAACACATTTAAGTTTCTCCTCCTTTTATTTCTCTGAGAAAAAACAGAGAAAAATTAAATGCGAAGAGATGAAAAGGTCACCTCTCACCTCACGTACCACCACCACCGCCATCGCCACCACCTCAACCTCTCAATTTCAAATGCTTCACCCGCTACAACCCTCACTGTAAATCCCCTTCTAATCGATTGTAATTACTTCAGTGGGAACTTCGAAACACTGGTGTGGACAGCAGACCTTTTGTATCAGCTGCTCATCCCCTCTGGGGTGGTTGCTGCGGCTTCTCTCCTAACATCTTTTCCCTGAATAGCCTGTAGTGTGACCGTTTGGCCTCAGTAATCTTAATCTGTGCTCCTCAAAGCAGAAAGGTCTATACTTTTGTCAAAAGCATTCAGTAAAGTCTGATCCTTACAATTAAAGGGGAAATGAGGAAGTGAAGAGAGCTTGGAAGAAAATTAAAGATGATAAAATTCAAAACAGGTGTCGTTTAATTTACAAATCTGACACATAGCCCAGCAGGCCGTATTTTAGACTTCAGGCCAAAACTATAAGATTATCCACAGAAAAACAATTAACATCCTGGAGAGAATGAAAAACTGAAGTGGACAGGAGCCCTCCGTGTGCAAAATGACTCTGAATTAATGGGGTGAGCTCACTTAGAGGCACCTGGTAAGCACACCTGCCCTTTTCTTGTTCCTGTGTTTGAGAGAGAATATTCACATCCAAGTAGTAAACCCACAGAGACTAGATAACAGGACAGCCAAGCAAAGCATTTAGATTTTGAAATTAATTCTGGGGAACCGAAAGGGGGAGAACAGCACTGTGGATTGAGAAACAAGAGTCAAGATGGAGGAGACCATGTATATACCTTTCAAAACAGCATGAGCCCTAAGTAGCCTTCTGAGCAGCCACTGACCATTGAACTTTGGTCTGCCAGGGTGCAGAGGAAGCTGGGGAAGGAGAGGTGACTCCAGGTGGCTGTGTGCTGGCTGAGCAGTTGGTGATCGATCGGCTGGAAGATGCCTTTGCCGAAAGAACGTAGTTCCGGGGAGATTGCTCTCATCAGGCCTCATCAGAACTGGGGACGATTTGCCCCAGGTGGTCTTAGTACAAGTCTCTGGGCGGGGCACATAGGAGGCTACAGTTCCCTCAGATCCAGCTTTCAAACCCTAGCCAAAGTCAACAAAGTCATGGGGAATAAAAGTTGCTTATAAGAAAGTTTTAACACACAGCTTGTGATTAAAGCTTTCCCAAACCTCTGGCTTGGTTAAATGGGTGGTATGTTCTTCTGTTGTTTTGGTGGTGATGGTGGCAGTAGTGGTGAGACTTTGTGTTTATTGTTTGTTTTTGAGAATCTGTCCTGAAAAAAAAGCAATGGGGAGTGAAAGGTAAATTATAGTTAAAACCAACTGAGTAGGTGTAAATCTGATTTCGGTATAAATGGGAAGAGATGACACAACAGAGGGAAGGAGATAACAAAAAAAAAAAAACAGTGCGTGGGGGAGAATGAAGGGAGGATAGAATGAGGAGAATATATTCACAGGAGAATGACTCCCGGGTATCTGCCCTCCTTCGGGTGGCCCCAGAGTTTTGGTTTATGCTAAATTCCATGCGATGAACATCAAAGAAATGGATTACAGGCGAGAGCCAGGGATGGGATTCAACGCGTGGCCCTCATGTGCAGCTGAGGAACATGGTCTGCAAAGACCCTCTCACACTGTGAGACCCTTTGCAAACTGTCATTCCAGAGTTCCCACCTTGACGTCCTGGAAGTCACATCAGACAGAACCTGACCCTGGGGTAACACACCGTCCCTGACGACATTGCCCAGGAGCTTGAGAGTGAAGGCTCCTTACCGAGTCTACAACAGAAATTGCAGAGAGCAGGAAGCCAAGTTCTTCTCCTCAACTTTGCAAAGAAGGCTGTGTCTGTAGGTCTGATCAAGCTTTTAACTAGCTCCTACCACAGGTGCTAGGAGCTTCTACTGTTGTGTTGTTTAATCATCACAACAACAAAGTCTTCTAGTAATGTTAGGGTTAGAGAGGCTTCATATTAAAGCGTAATGGAGTAAACGTTGTAGAGAGGCAAGAACAAAGTAAAATTCTGTACCCAATCCCAACTCCCCCGGAGGTCCACGGCAGTTCTCAGAGGGGCAACAGCACGAATGCCCAGACACTGGCTCACAGAGTTCCCTTTCATTTCTTCCTTTAGTCAAGACCAATGAATCTCAAATTTTAGCGTGGATGAGATTTACAGTGTTCACGGTGCTTCATGGTTAATTTAAAGGAATTTTAAAGGAAAGTCAAGGGTGACTTTTGCCTATTCCTCCCAAAAGTGGTACTCCACTGATCTTTATCATTACCTTCTAGGATGCCCTCTTTATGCCTTCCATCCACGCTGCCCTTCTGCAAGACTCCAGTGTGGTACCACTTCCCTATGTGGTCTTCCCCACCCACCGCTGCCCACAGTGACCTTCTCTCCTCTGAGCCACTACAGCTCACACTGCCTCTCTATGCCCTCGGACCCCAGTCCTGCCTGAAGTGTTAGGTATTTTCCTGTGTGCCCCTCGAGTCTCCCCCAATCTTGAGAAAGCTAATATTCAGAGCCTATGCTCTACACAAGGAAAATAGAGTCTTAAAAGTACTTATAAGAACTCCCACTTTTTAGGCAAGACATGTTTATACAAAGAGAAACTGATTCTTTGAGAGCAACTGTTGGCTCAGGGAATGCACATGAGGAGGTTCAGGACCATAATTAAAAACATGTGATGTTCTGGTCAGCGTTGCCCCCTGCTTAGGAAAAGCTGAATACAATTTCACCCCACCAAGGTAACCAGCGTTTTAATGAAAAATGAGCACATCTTTTCAATCCAGAGAAGTCTACACTGGTCACTGGTATAAAAAGCACATCCTAACAGCCATTTGTGGCAGTAGCTGTGGCTATTGTCACTCCTCCATGCATAGGAAAGGAAGGCAGAGCTTCAGTTTTTTTGCCGTCTTTTTACTGAAGAGGTTAAGTCTGACATGTGGTACCATTTATGTTCCATCTGTTGTTCATTTACTCCACCATTTGTCCTTCCTTAAAGCAGCATTTATGGTGATGGGAAGGTCTGTGAAGGTATGTTAGGAATTCGTTTATCAGCAAGAGATGTAGGTGGGAGACATCATTATCAGCTTTGGAGACAATGAAGCAAGCCCAGGGAGTGAGGGGCCCCAGAGGGGCTGGCTCCACCGGTTTGGACAAAGGGGGTTTGGGGGTGGGGCAGCCCTGCCAAGGAGTGTGAGCAATGCAATTATAGCTTCACCAGGGGGACCGGGCCCCTTTCCTGTAACGCAGCAGTGTTCAAAACACAGGATACACCACAAAGGAAGATAGCTTTTTGTCAAGCTCCTATGGCTTGGCTTCCCATTTCCAACAAGACAGGGAACAACAGCTTTAGCCTGGAAAAAGGTCAGCTGTGCTGTGGGAGAAGAGGTGAGAGGGATGGGACCCTCTGCAGCCCCTGTGGAAAGGGTGACAGCTGAGGGCAAACAGTTCTGCTTGACCCTGATGGCCTGGCTCTTTGCTCTTCTGGTTCCCCAGAAGCTCCCTGTTGCTTTCTGGCAGCCATCATAATTCAACTCTGAAGTTGCTGTTTGCATGACATTCCCTGAGTTTTGAACACCTTTTCAGTTTTTGGTAAAGTGGATGCCAAAATTCATTTTTCAGATCACTGCAAAGGGTTGCTCAATGATTATATGTCAACTCAGTTCTGGTGTCTGTTCCCACAGGATGATGCTCAGAGATATTAGCATACAGTAATTTTTGTTGGTTGCTGCACTGTCACCAATCCCGTAATACACATTGCTTATTCCTGGGTAGGTTCAAATGCAACCTGAACCAAACACCTACTGAGCAGCAGCGGGGGAGGGCCGTGAAGTGGGTGAGCTCTGGAGGCAGATACCTGTGTTTAAGGCTGGGTTTGCTAGGTGGCCTTCAGTAAGTTATTCAGCATCTCTGTGCCTCAGCTACTCCATCTGTGAATGGAGATGGTCACAGGGCCTGCTTCACCGGATTCTGTAAGAAGCAGTGCATGCGGTGGACTAGAGTGCCTTGTGCATAGAAAACCCTGGGTAAATGTGACCTGTCGGCATTTGTCCTCTGTTCCAGGTGCGCATGATAGTAGGCAATTTCATTTAACATGTCCATAGACCAGAGTTACTCGAAGCGTAGCTTGTGAACCAGCCCCAGTCTGCAGATCGTGTCCTCCCGGCCTGCGACAAGGTTATTCCAGAGATTGAAAATGAGACTTGAGAACTTTTACAGCAATTTGACATTGCTGCAACATCTAAGTGCATGACCAGTGGGCTTAGACCCTGTATGTCTTTGTTTTATTTATTTTATTTCTCTGGTAACTTACATTTATTATATTTTACAAAAATACTGGTCCATGACATAAGAAAATTAAAAAACCCGTTCTTTACCACCTGCAGTTTGAGCATCATTGCATTAGATTCTTAGTGCAGCTGAATGTACGCAAATCTCAGAACTCTCCTTAGTAACTAACATTCTGCTCCCAAACTTTCCTTTGGGACCTAAAGCAAGAGATTGAATAACTAAAACGTAATGAACACATGCCACTTCAGGCATGACTCAGATATAGCTAGAGGGATGGCTCAGCTGGGGAAAGAGTTCTTCACGGTCTTCATACTTCCCGTCAGGAGGAAGATGGACTTTGTATTAGTTGGCAAGCTGAAGGCCGTCAGCTAGAGTCTGCCGTGGGGAAATGCTGAATTCTAGGTGGACTAAGAATCGAATCATAGGATTTTGTGCTGAGTTCCATCCCCAGCTCAGTCACTGGCGTGTTCTATCACCCTCCATTTCCGGGTAGCTATGTTTCTACCTATTAAAAGTGAGGTAGGATGTCGTATTGGGGTGGAGACTATGAGAGGACGTATCAGAAAGGAGAACGCAGCAGTTTCCTGCCCTCCCAGTGTCAAACGCGGGGAGTGACCGCGACCTGTTTCCTCTCCAGACCCAGTGTGGCAATTTCATAGAGGGTCCCCTCGCCGTCTTCCTCACTGCCAGACCCTGTGACCTGCTCAGCTTCCCAGAAAATACGGTTAGTCTAGGAAAAGAGGAGCGTGTCTTTAGAGTTCTCAGCCCTGATCCAAAGTGCCCTGATGACATTAGTCCTTCGCATTCTTGTACTCCTGTATATGTACAAAGTGCTTTTGTAATTGGTGCCATCCAGAAGACAATTCATAAGGATGCAGCAGCCTTCTGTTAAGGCGGCTGCTCTCCCAATCTGCCCATTTTAGTGTCGGGAATCTCGACTAATGATTTGGGGTCCATCTGAACCAGTATCTATCAGTGGCAAAAGCTCAAAAGGCACCTTAACCTTGGAATTGATAAAAACCCTGAAAGGCTTGAGGATGACAAAGCTATGGAACGGGAAGGAACTGCATACGGTTTACCACTGACCAGCTCCAGATAAGGCATGGGTTATTTAGTCTCACCTCACCGTGGAATTAGTAAAACCCTCAGCAGCCACGCTTGATCAAGGGAAAATGCCTCTGCCCTGGCCTGCTACACATTCTGCTCTTTTGTTGTCTGGGCTGATGCTTCATAAACTTGAATGTGCCACTGAGGCACCTGGAGATTGTGTCCAAGTAGGTAGATCTGGGGTGGGGTCTGAGATTCTGCATCTCCAGCAACCTCTCAGCTGATGCTGATGCTGCTGGTACAGTGACTCCACTTTGAGTAGCAAAGGCAAGGGCTTTGCACTTTTTTTTTTTTTTTTTTTTGCAGAGGAAGATTTTCCCTGAGCTAACATCCACTGCCAATCTTCCTCTTTTTGCATGTAGGTCACCACCACATCATGGCCACTGACAGAGGAGTAATGTATGCCTGGGAACCGAACCCTGGCCGCCAAAGAAGAGCATGACAACCTTAACCACTAGGCCGCTGGGACTGGCCCAAGGGCTTTGCCCTTTTTGCTGATGCTTTGTCCGTGTCCCATTGAATCACTGAGCGTCTGCATTAGAGTGGTCACTTCCTCATATCAGGGCTTTTCAACTTTTATTCTGACTGCAGGGAATTCTCTCTCTGTGCCTTCAGTTGCTCAGAATTCTTACTGGAAGTACAGAGATTTTTTAAGTCAACCACTTCTATGTCCCCATGCTCGTGTGCTCGCCCAGCAGGGAGGGCCGCTCTCCCGCAAAGCACATTCCACAGGCTGCCGCCGTGTGCGGGAGGGTTTGTCCTGTCCTCCCTGGCTGTGAGCAGGAGAGGCTCACCGTCCAGGTTTGGCATCGCCTGCACAAGCTGTCTTCTTCCAGTGTCAAATGTCCACACTGGGCAGCCACCCAGGGTTTTATCATTTGACTTGTTCGTCCCCATTCTGAGTGGGCTGTACTGTCAAATGCATTATATGATATAATGCATTCAGCAATCTGGTGATGTGGTATCATTAATTCTATTTCTAGATGACAAAAATGAGGCTTACCATCACAAGGACAATTGCCACATCACTAGAGAACAGGAGATTGGAGTCAAGGCCCTAGGTCTTTTCCCTGTGAGGCCGAGCTCAGTCCATTTCCCTACAACCATCTCTTTTGGAAGCTCCTAAAAAAAGATCTTGTGTGAATGAAGTAAACCACGGAGTCATTTCATTGCAGCAAACTTCTGCATCCTGGTGCCCATCTATAACTGGGCACCTGCTGGTCTCTGCTGTTGCCCACGGAGCAGGTCCAAGGCAGGAGAGAGTACCAAGAACCTAGACTTAGCGCTGTCTGTTCCCTCAGTGTGTGAGTGGAGCTGTTCCAGCAGCATTCCTCGCTGCAGTCCCCGGACAGATGGCAGCACTGTGGAGCTGGGGCATGACCTCTGCCATTCTTATGATGACTGGTGACCCAAGAAACTGCTGAAGAGTAAGGACCAGGACACCCTCAGAATGGAGGACTCCTCGTGGCTTTGACCCATGTGGGCTCCTGCTTCCCCTCGAATGAGCTCAGCTCTTTTTGAGTACATACCCGGACGTGGGATCAGCAGCCAAGCTCGTCAAAAGTTAACTCATATTATTTTCTTTGCTTTAAGGACCCAGGAAGAGAGAGCTGCCAATCGCTCCACCTCTGCCAGCTCTAGTGCCCATCTCCAGCTGAGCAAGAGCAGTGAGCTGCCCAAGGGCCCACTCGTGTCTAAGGGGAGCCCTGCTCAGCCGGAGGGAGGTAATGAGGCCTCCCCGAGCAGCCCTAGAGGGGCTTTTAAAAGTTTTATCTTGGCAACAGAGACCAGAAACTGTTGAGACTGGAAATCATCTGAGACTCTTGTCATGTGGCATGTTGAATTAAAGCCAAGTTAATATTTAGGGGATTACAGAACTCTGACAAAGATTTCTGTAAAATCACCTCTGGGGTTAAAAGTGACAAATGGGAAGAAATAAGAACCCCCTTACATAAACCCAATCCACTGGCCCCCAGCTCACTCCCCCACAAGTAGGCGCACAGGACCAATGGCCCCACCAGGGCTTTCACATTTGTGAGCACTTCTTGCTCCAGAAGGAATGCAGAATTTATCTTTGTAAAAGGTCTCTGGTTTCGGGGCTGGCCCCGTGGCCGAGTGGTTAAGTTCGTGAGCTCCGCTGCAGGCGGCCCAGTGTTTCGTTGGTTCGAATCCTGGGTGCGGACATGGCACTGCTCATCAGACCACGCTGAGGCAGCGTCCCACATGCCACAACTAGAAGAACCCATAACGAAGAATACACAACTGTGTACCGGGGGGCTTTGGGGAGAAAAAGGAAAAAAATAAAATCTTTAAAAAAAAAAAAAAAAAAGGTCTCTGGTTTTGAACAAATTCTCTCCTATCTGTTTGCACTAAATTTAAAAACGAAGAGGAGAAGAGAAAGAGCAATGCATGTTGATTATAAACTCAAATTTCCCTCTGTCATTTTCTGAGCTTCCATCCTGAACCGTCCCAGCTCCCTGCCAGCAGCACTCTGTGACAAGCCCAGGTGGACGGATGGGCAGTGAGAGAGAGTTCTCTTTGGTCTGTCTTGCAGATCTGGATGCCTCGGTGACTCCTCATGACCGCCCCGTCCCCTGACTCTGTGTCATACACATCTCCAGATCATCAAAACAAGGAGACTGTGTATCAGAGAAAGTCTTTGTGGTGAGAATTCTACTCATCAGCAGCCCTCGTCAGCCTCGTATCTAAGGATCACTTTTCTGGGCCATTTGATTGTTGCACCTTCACTCTCATATTTGGCCCTTTGCAATTCCCTCTTTTACTCCCAGTCTCATTCCTTGCTTCTCTCCACATTTGATATTTACCAAATGACACCGCCCCACCCTCCACCCCCATAGGCCAGCAGAAGCATCTGGTATCTTGTCATGGGCATCTGGTAGACCTCTGGAGGTTTTTGTGGGAGCAAGGAGCAGTCTCACTTCGGAAACCAAGGTGGTCTCAGTTTATTTATTCCACAAACACTTCAGGTACCTGTGGGTGCCAAGCACTGTGCCAGCACAGGGGAACGAGGAAGAGCAGTCCAGATCCCTGGCCCCGAGCAGCAGGGGTTTACCCTGGAGTAGAGTTGCCAGATTTAATAAGCAGAAATACAGGACATGCAGTTAAATTTCAGATAAAGAACAAATAATTTTTTAGTGTCATAGAATACATGTTTAGCATGTCCATCTAGAGACATACTTATACTAAAAAATTTAGTTGTAGTTTACCTGAAATTCAGATTTGCCTGGGTGTCCTGTATTTTACCTGGCAACTCTACCCCAGAGACACCTGACTTCCCCTCTTGGGATTGGTGGATGTCTAGGGGTAACCCACAACTGCTCTCATGCCCAAGTCCCCTCATTCAGGCCCGGGTGCTTAATAACAACACCTGGCAACGGGAGACAGAAGCCGGGAAAGGGGGCTGAGTGACTGTCCTCTCCTAAAGCCTGGTGCCACGGCATCACCAGGGGACGTCAGTTCCCTTGGGGATGTGAATTACTGATCTGCCTGTGTCCGGGCCACTGATGTCTTCTCTATATGTTAACGCAAGGCATAGACAGGGCAGATAAAGTTGCCAAAGGAATAGCAACAATAATAAAAACAATTAGTAATAATAGTAATGAAATCAAATTTCCGTTGACTGCCTGTTACGTGCTAGGAATAGTGTTTCACAGTGATTCCGTCGTTTCATCTTCCCAAGAAGTCTATGAGTTAAGTATAGTTGTTATCCCCGTTTATTGATAGGGAAATTGATATAAAGAGTACAATAAATGAAAGAAAGATCTCCACAAGTATGAAAATTTTATTAAAAAGATCAGAAACTGATCCAATAAAGTTACCTACTGAGATTTACTATAATCATCTGAAATTCAAAGTTCTGGGGGAGAAAATGTGATTATTTTAACTATTGTTATAACCCAAAGATTTATATAGAAAGAAAAAAAACTAAATTTGTGAGAAATTGTTCCTCTAACAGCTCATATGTTTTGAGATTTAAAACATTACATAATGCTCAGTATCTGATACATGGATATTGAGGTATACTTTGTGCTTTACAAATTTTCAAGTTTTAATAATCCCAGCTATAGAAATTTCTGAAATACAGTTCAAAAATAAAGGCATCTTTCATTTTTGAAATGTGATCAGGTTCCCAGGAAGCGGAGAAATACTTTAGTTTGGTGACTATGCGTGGGCTAACATGAACAGAAAATAAATATCCCCCAAAGTTCTCATCTTGAGAGAGTTCACTGGATCTTTTAAAATTAATCTTGGTAATCATCATGGTTTGTAAAATAACATCCAGTGTTACGGCTATCTTGGTTTCATTTGTAATACGAGTAAACGTTCCGCTTTTAGAATCCTCTGGCTAGAAGATGTCAAAGCCTCCCATCGTTTGTGGGCAGCTGCTATCATATATGTGTCAGGAAGCGGAACGTGTCCAAGGTTAGCCTTTATTCCTAACTGCTGCTTCTCGAAATCTATTCCTGTGTATTTCAGTCAAGCATGGTATGGATAATAAATGAACATTGTGTACGCAAAACCATAGGAAGCCTATAAAAATATATTTAAATATTATCAGCAATCACTTATTAGACAATAAACAATGTCCTGGTTACCTAACGGGTCATCTACTCTCCTTCCCAGTTTGCACCATCAGCAGCTGCCCTTGGGCTGGACTAACAGGGGGATGCAGACCACGGCGGACCCGAACTATGAACCGTTCCTCAAGGCCGGGACCCTCTCCGGGCCACCCAGAAAAGCTGCAGGATCCTCCCTTGCCAGCTAGCCCACATCAGTGCCTGCCACAGATGTGGCCCCAGAATGAGTGGACTGTAGCTGGAAATACTGTTACCAGCCTTCTGCATTGGTTTTCCCTAAAAACCAGAGCATTAAAAACAACAAAATTGTGTCTTCTCGCTCTCACCTAAATACTGTGCCAGGTTTACTTTGGCCCTTAGAGAAAAATAGCCATACATTTGAAAAGCCAGGACTTTTCTAAAGGCTTGAGGCCCCTGTCCTCACCATCTAAGAATAACGCTAAAGAGAACCAAGTAAATATACAGCCAAACCAAAAGAATCATTAGTCCCTGTTGATGACTGCATGTCCAGGGATTACTAACTCTTGCATTTATAAGGAAATAACTAATGCTGAGCCTATATGATATGATTGATAGTGATTGCTAAATAGATAGAAAGTAGCTTGAGCCTGGCTCACCCTCAGAAGACAAATAAGGGGAGACAAATGGACCACTGCCTTGACCATCCAGCACCTGAGTGAGCACGATGGGCTCTTTCTGAGTTTATCCGTCGGCTCTTTCTCCGTCTAAGGCACTGTGGCAGGCCTTGGGAAGGTTCCAAAGCCACACCGCAGACAGCCCCTGCCTCAAAGGAGAGAGTTTTAATGACCTACAGAGAGTTTTATAAATTCTGCTATGAAACATATATGGAACTATTAATATCATCCAGGAAAACCTCTTTCCTCCAACATATTAAAGTTCAGAAAGAATTTTCTTGCTTCATAACACTGATTTCCGTAAAAGTAACAAAACCGTGAGTTTGCACGGTCCTTTTGAAATGTTCTTATTGTATCAGTTTCAGCACAAATACATCAGCACGTGTATTTTTTCTAGGAAATACCTGGCATGAATTTCCTATGGAAGCCGTGCGTTTGGAGAGCTAGCTAAGAACATGGTAGATGACCGTAAAAAGTGCTTTTTATTCTCGGAGTCCTTCAAAAAGTATTTCCAATACTAAGTCGACATAAACACCAAGGTTCCTAAACCTCTGGCAAAATAAGTTTTGGAAGCAATTTCAAGTAGTAACTAGTATGGGCTATGTCCAATAAATATTTGTTAAATAACTAATAAACATTTTACCAGGTAAAGCTTTCGGTTTTAAAGAAGAGGCAGTTAAACAGAGAGTAACACTGTCATAAAGGGTATATATGAGCAGCATCTAATGCAGTGATTTTTATCCCTTTAGGAAAAAAGCCAGTGCTGAAATCGAATTCCCTGAAAAGCTGAGAGAAGCAAAGCTCACTATAGCTGGAAATGAAGACCATGAAAAGCTCCAAGTTAAAATACAGGCTTTTGAAGACAAAATCAATGCTGAGAGCAATACCCCCGGCTCTATCAGAAGATATAGTTTGGGCCACGTTTGTAAGGAAGAAAGAAAAGACATTAGATTTAGCAGGTATGAGCTTGTTCGGCTGGTTTTTAAAGTGTGCACTCTATGTTTGCTGCTAGTCTTGTTAGCACCCTGCTCTGGGGTCATGTTTAAGCGTCTTTTACCAACAGTCACCCAAGTGCCAGCCTTTCCTGAATGAAGTTTATCCACAGTGCTTTCATCATCCAGAGAAGCTCGCTATTTTAAAGGAAGAATACAAATGGAAAACAAACCTCTGGCTTATTTTTTCAAAATACTTTTTAAGTATAAATATGCCAATGTTAAGAATGACTGTCAAAAGCTTCCCTTGGCTTCTGATGAAAAAGCAAATGCAAAAGTATAAAAAAGAATGTAAGGAGGCTGGCCCCGCGGCCGAGTGGTTTAGTTCACGCGCTCTGCTGCAGGCGGCCCAGTGTTTCGTTGGTTCGAATCCTGGGCGCGGACATGGCACTGCTCATCAAACCACGCTGAGGCAGCGTCCCACATGCCACAACTAGAAGGACCCACAACAAAGAATATACAACTATGTACCGGGGGGCTTTGGGGAGAAATAAATAAATAAATAAAATCTTTAAAAAAAAAAAAAGAATTCACTGTTTAAAAAAAAAAAGAATGTAAGTGTGTAAGTCCGCCATTATCCGACCAGTTTTGCCATGAAATTGATTTTTACATCTTTGTTTTTGGAGAGGCCTAGACCTTCAAAATTTTGGCTTATTACATAACTTGTTGGTGGTCTGTTTCATCAAATCTGTTAATAGCACCAATTTTCAGTTTCGTGCTCTGGCAGAAGTACGTTGTTGTCCGGTGTTATTATTCTTTCTTTTCCTTGTCAGTGAGTGGTAGCTCAACCTCCTTACTATCTCAACTTTCCTTTTGTTTGTGCTGTAGGTCAAAGAGTTTGGCTTTGCACACGGTGCTAACGAAGGGCATGAATTCAGATGATGGGGAAGTCGTGGAGAGTGGAGATACACCAGCCAGCATCTCTCTTTCAGACTTAGACCCACTTAGCCAAGGAAATGACAAGTGGTCCTTTAAGGCAGACGCTGATGGATCACAGCTGGGAAATTCTTCAGTTTCACACTCAAGTAGTATACATATAGAATCAGAGAATTTGCCAGAACTCGTTAAAGAAAACTACCGGGAAGAAACTCCAGAGGCAACCACAAGTCCTGTAGAATACCAAGATAAGCTGTATTTGCACTTAAAGGAAAACCTCAGTAAAGTGAAAGCATATGCTGTGGAAATCGGAAAGAAGATTCCCGTCCCTGATCAGTGTACCATTGAAGGTAAGTGCTCTAAGCGCCCCAAACTTGAGAAATTTCAGACATCACTGGGGAAAAAAAAATCTCAAAAAACTCAAATCACATAAATTGCCATCCTATTTTTCTGGATCTTTTGCAAAATAGATCATTTTGAAACACTCTTACATTATTTTAATTGCTTTTTTATCTAGTAAGTTCGATCATCTTTTTGTTTTCCATTTGAACCTACTTAGGTGCACCAACTCTGATTTTTTTCCAAACCTCAAGATATATTGTTCCTAGCTCCCTGGTGTTAGTGTTCAGGAAAATCCTGGAAGGGATCTGTGGCCCCCAAAACAGGGTCTGAGAAAGGGGCCCAGCCTCAGGCATTTTTCCATCCACATAAGCATGCGAGGAAGTCATGCACAGCATTGAGCTCCAAGAGATTTTCTTCCATTCATTCAACAAGCACTCAGGAAGCAGCTACTGTGTGCCAGGCACTGTGCTAAAGGTTCTGCTTTGTGTGAGTCTCAGCTATGACCCAAACAGACACAATCTCTGAACTCTCCGAGATTATAGACTGAAGAAAGCATAAGTAGAGTCAGGAGGTGATGCAGCCCGGGACCAGTGAAAGTGTGAGCCTGGCAGAAAACATAGGACAAAGGCATAAAAGGGTGTCAGGGCGGGCCTTCCCTCAGTGCACAGTCTAAGGAGGTGCCCAAAAAACTCAGAAAAATTTTAAGTGAAGACTTAACAGGATCAGTAATGATGTCTTGCTGAGCTATATTGGAGCTGAGGCAAAAGGAGTAGGTAGTAATATGAATCGTGTCTTTACTTACAATTTTGATAATTTTGTTCATCCTGGACTTTTTGTATTAATTTTGATTTTTTTTTAATGTTAATTTATCTTCGCTACTAAATTTTCTGGCACTTCCTTGAGTTTTGTGCCCTAATCCTGGTCCTGGGAAAGGCGATGGGTTCGAGACACAGGTACTAAATGGCAGAGGGCTAGGGCGGCTGCGCTTCTGGCGTGGGTTGAACAGGTCTGGCTGGCTCGAAGGCACTGTCAAACTAATTAGACGTTTCCCGCGATCCTTCCTAACCAGCAGCTGTGTTATTCCCTTGAGATTCACATGAAGGTCCTAGCCCTCTAGCAGAACACGCCGTCTTTTCACACGCATCTTTTGCCCTTCTAGAAAAAGCTAGGCAGCGCATCTTCCAGAAGGAAATATAGCTGAAGAATAGTGAATCCAATTCATATTCACCCACCCTCTCTATCATCTCTTTCCAGGTTTAGGTTCTAGGAGGGTCCTGTTTCCCAAACTCTACTTCCTGCCTCTTCTCTGGCCCCAAATCAGAGGAAAGGACGTATTCTCAGGCTAACAAAGGAAAAGGAGGGGTCCAAGAATTTGGTCATGACAAATATTATTATTTAGCATGTCTGTGTAGAATCTGACATTTTCAAAGGTGTTTACTTACTCAATTGATCAGCCTTCTTAAAATTCTTTTTTTAAATGGTGACAATAAAAGTGATATTATTTGTATTCAATACGAATTTTAGATAATTAAGTATACCGGAGGCTTGGAAATAGCTAAAATAAATAAAACTCAATCAGTGCAAACCCTTTATAATGGCATGTTTCCCTAATAATCCATGTGTTTAATGTACAGGTTGGAGAACTTTATATAATTGACTATGAGAGGAATTTCCCAGTTTGACAGAGTCTGTAGCAAGGTTAGACGTGCTTCCATCTACTAGAACAGTTTTTGGCTTGGGTTTTTTTTTAAAGTTTAGACTAAAGCATTAAAGGTGTGCTGTACCATGAGTTTTAATCTTGTGAAAACATGAAGTCCAGCAGAGATACTTCAAGCATCTAGTTGTCAAAAACATGTTATTTCTTATTGCCTTGAATTCGTTTGGGAGTTTGAGAGTTAACTGGGTGACTTGGGTTTTTTTCCAAAATATGGAATGAATCCATCATCTTTACTTTAGAAAAAAAAAAGGTATTTCCTTTTGATGCCGATGTTTCCTACTAGGAATCCTAGAACTGAGTACATATTTTTTTAAGTTGACATTTTGGAATTAATTCATACTTTTGTAATTTCCTGGAAGTTCCTGGGAAGTTCCTTGCCCAGAGATGTGTGAGGGATGGAAGATTTCTATGACTCACTGTAAATATACTCACCAAGAAAGTACTGGCGCTGCCTGCAGGGGACACGCTGTGGCTCTCTCAGGGACTGTGGAAACCATTCGGGGAAATGCCAGCAAGCATCTGGCTGACACAATTCTGCTTGTTGTCATAAGATCGCTTGATTCAGCAATATTGCATTTCTTTCCTTAAAAATTTATTGAAGAAAGATTTAGGCTTAGAAATTGTGTTATGTTTATTGCGTTGTTGGTATAAAAGCGACATATTTGGTCTTTCTTGCTGAATTTTGTAAAGTAATCAAGAAACAAAGGGAGGAAGCATAAAGACCACTTCCATAACATTTAAAGTTCAAAAGACAGATAGCCAACAGGAAACAAGAACAAGAACAAAAACAAGGTGTTAAGAATAATCTTAGACTGATGTTAGAAAGTCCACACTTTAATAACATGACAAAACAACCCTTTAAAGAAGCTCTTTTGGTATTAGTTTGAATCATATGAAGAAACTGATGTTGGACTTCCTTATTTTGACCTACAAAAACATTGCTTTCATATGGTTCAACCTAATACCTCAGTAATAAACTCTGTTGAAAGAACGTCACTAGTCACTGTACAGCAGAATTGGATATGAGGAAAATCAAGGTCACAAATGGCGTCCTCAGCCCCACTTAGATGTCTTTTGTTTGCATGATATTGATCGCAGTGGGGACAGACAATGGAGCGTAAATCGATCAATGCAAACCTATCATCACGTCTGGAAAAATTGTGACACCCTAGGTCTTACTGAGGTTGGGTCAGCAGCGTCATTTCGGGTATGAAAGAACCTGTTATCGCCAGATCAGATATACTCTCCTGAGCCTTAGAGGCCTCTGGCATGGGTGCAGGTTTGCCAACCACTGAAAGTTCTGTATTCAAACACAGTGGGTCTAATATCACGGCCTGATTATATTGACATACAAGACACAAGGAATTTAGTTCATCTGCCAAAGGGCATTTTAAAAATATGAATCACTAGTATTCATTTATGTGAACAAAAATGATTAGACATTAAAAAAAAAGAAAGAAACACATGATATTGAAATAAATCCTTGAAAATCTGGCCCATCGCTGGAGTTCTGTAAAGGGTGATATAAAAGCTTACAAGAACCCATCCGTGCTATTTTGGTTATTTTGACATATTTCGTGATTGGGTAGAAATTCATGCCATCTGTAGAGCATGTCAGCAAGCCTGCCTCGCAGAAACCTAATTTGAAAGCTAGTGATGTTGTCCTTTCTCTAATAGACTCACGCGAGTTGATTTTTCTTAACTTGAACAGATATAAGAACACACAAAAATAAAATAAAATGAAGTTTATTGTAAATATCAAGAAGCAGGTGCTGTTTTCCTAATTAATTACCGACAAAGCTTCCTTATGGAAATTGTGTGTGTAGACGGTCCAACCTCCTGTTAGTATGGCTGAGAGGTGAAGCCAGCACCAGTTCTCACCTCTTTCTCCTCTGTTAGTCCATCCTTGGGGTGATGATGATAACACTCATCCACTTGATGGTTCTGGGGAGGTTTTCTTTTCTCTTTCTTTTTTTTAATAGATTGGCTTTATCATGGAGTTAGGATAATTTCTCCATGGGGAGAATTGTAAGATTTGGAGGCAGGGAAAAATCCTAAAGCTTTTCACACAATTTGAGAGAGAAAAACAGCAAGTAGGAAAATGTTACAAATTTCCCAGAGCCTCATTTCATTGAAGTGGTCACTTGGGCCCCTGTTTGAAAAACACTTGTTAGGAAAAACTTTTCTAAAGAGTTTTTCTTGGTGCTTTGGAATTTATCTTGGATTACATGCTCACCAGTTCCCATTTCTCTAAAGAGTAGATTTTAGTTGAAAGAAGACAGGTATAATGGTGGCTGGGTCTCTCCTTGACTTTCTCCTGCCACACATGTCCTGGTTCCAGTCATCCGCAGTGGCCCATGAGAAACATCCAGATAATATGGTAAAGGAGGATCTACAAATCTTTTTGAAAAGATGCCCTCCAGACTCCTCTGTGGAGCTAGCATCAGATTGCAACCCTTGTTCGTCCCCAGCTAAGGCGAGCTGCACAGCTGGGCGGGTAACCACAAGTCACTGGTAAGGATGTCATACACTTAACTCCACAACTTAACATGTTGCAGAGTTCCGCTGGAGGACATCAGGTAACTTTATGTCCCCTTAATTATATTTTCGAAAGTTCCTCCCTCTTAAGAAAAATTTTGATTTTCTTTGCACATCCAAATAAACAATTAAAGAAAGATGACCTAGCCATGCTATCAGACAAGGGAGTGTGTTGCTTGTCTGCATCTTGGTTTAACTGATATTTATCAACAGATGAGATGTATATTTATCCAACTAGAAGACAGTTCAAAGTCAAATTGGTAAGCACATGTACACGCTTGGGCCATTTTGTATGGAAATCAAGGAGAGATTATCTGCCCGTAAATGAAATGAGTCGTCCAAACCCTTGAAACAGTCAGTTTACCTAATGTAATGTCCACCTTGAGTATGTCTCTAACACATTTAAAGGGACCTTGCTAATTAATAGAGACAAAAGTAAATACATAAATGTAGCAAAAATGCACAGGAATGCATTTCAGTATATCTCACCCTAAAGGTAGCCACGTTAAAAGCAGAAAAAGGAGGAGGAGGTAGTTTAGAAGCTGAAGTAGTTTGCTGTGACTTATTTCATATTCTTAAATATATTCTTCTAAATGTGTTATTTTTAAAATGGGAGGTTATACGGCATTATACTCTGATAGCCGCAGTAAGTATTTTTATCTTTTTTTAGGGAAGATGTATCAGTCATCCGTTACTGTGTCTGGGGACTGGCTTTACTCCACAGGACACAATGCTGTTGTGAAATGGTCCTGAGCCACTGACAGTTCCCAGCAGAAGAGTACATTCCAATCCAGTTTGCCGCAAACCAAATTTCAGGAAAGCAAGTGTTATTTTTCCTATTACTTCCATTATGAAACTGGCAGTATGTGCCCTGTAGGGGAACAAAATGCTCCCTGGATATCATCAGATCTCATTTAAAAACTGAGCAGATCCCTATTTCTGAGCTCTGTTGGTGATGAAGAGCTGGTAGCCAGGAAACTGAAAAGAGATTATATGGCTGCGGAAAGGGTTTTAGTATAACAGAGGAAAAGGGAAAAGAAAAAAAGATAATTTTCACTTGTCTGCTCCACAACAGCCATCAAATTTCAGATGATGGAGGATTTTTAAATGTTTTTCCAAAAACATAGGCAGTGGCATACTCGGCAATCAGGAGTGTAGGCATCCGATAACTTGGTAGTGTGTATTTGTGTTACAGTCCGTTTTCAGAGAGATGTGTGTTTGCAGACAGCAGATGAGTCTATCTGAAGCGGAGAGAGCCTCGTGTCACGTGTTGGCAGGCCCACTTGAAGTGAGCTCAGTAAAAGATGCCAAATTCCTGGGTTTACTCTGTCTACATTTTTCTCCTGTCCACATTAGAGACCAGTAAGAAATTATAAAATGCAATTTTTTCTTTTTCTTAAAAGAAAATTCATTGGACTTTTAAAAATAAATTGTTTTACAGAAACTAATCATTTTTCAGATGAAATATTCACATCAATTATCCAACAGCCATTAGAATATTATTCTACCATTAAAATAAGCCACAAATGTGCATAATGCCATTGCAGAGACTCTGAGTATGAATCCACTTCTCATATCAAACACCCAATTTCTAAGCAGCCTTTTCAGATCAGCTTCTTTCACTAGGAATATGCATTTTAGGTGCCTCCGTGTCTTTTTACAACTTGATAGCTCACTTCTTTGTAGTGCTAAATAATATTCCATTGTTTGGATGTATCTACCATTTGTAGCATCATGCAGAATAGCTTCACTGCCGTAAAAATCCTCTGTGCTCCGCTTACTTGTCCTGACTGTTCATTCTTCATTCATTCATTCTGCAAAGATTTCTGAGTTCCTGCTACATGCCAGCAGCATCCTAGGAACCTGAGAAATGTCAGTGGACAAAACAGGCAAATATCCTTGCCCTCACAGAGACTGTTCTAGTGGGAAAAGACGTGACATCAGTAATAGAAATGATAAGTAAAGTATATAGGAAGTTGGAAAGTGTTAAATCCTATGATAAAAGGAAAAATAGAGCTGGCTAAGAACCAGGACAAAGAAAAGGATTTAGATAGATGATAGATAGATAGATAGATAGATAGATAGATAGATAGATAGATAGACAGATAGATGATAGATAGAAGATAGATATAAATATATGGTGGGGAGAGTTTCAGAAGGACACACAACAAACTATTACCACTTGTTTTCTCTGAAGAATCAGATTGGGGATAGGGAAAGAGAAACTTGCACACTCTAAAGTATACATTTCTGCAAGGCTTGGAATTATTTAACAAGAGTATTTGGCGTCAGTAACAGAGATGCTGGTAACTTGGACCCTGGTGCTAACTCCGAACTCTCAGCATCCTGCCTGACCAGTCTGTGGAACTGGGTGTCAGTTCCAACCCTGCTGTTGGGCAGTTCCAATTCCGCCAACAGATTGCTTCATCTTCTTGTGCCACCACTTCCCACGCTTATCTCAAAAGCATACACAGGGTCATGGGTTTTCAACCTGTGCTCCTTAAAGAGCTTCAGGGGCCCCTTCAAAGGACCCCTAGACCCCCTCTTTCCTCCTTTCCCCTGCCCCGCCAACAGAACAGCTCTGATTTTGCTGGATTTACATTGGCCTTCCTGATAGATGTTTAAACCAAGAATTCCCCAGCTTAAAGACACTTGAAAATCACTCAGCTGGATTATTTTTAAGGTCATTTTTAAAGGTCTTTTACGCTCTAAATGAATGAATTCTTAGTGTCTTATGTCAGAGCTGGCAAAATGTAAAACATTAGTTATTTGGCCAAGTTTTTCATCAGCCTCAACTTTATTGCTAATTTTATATCTTTAATGAGAGGTTAAAAAAACCCTCACTTTTCTTTCATGTTAGTTTCCTGTCCTGTTTCCAGACACCTGTGTCCCTCAATTTACTACAGTTTGTCGGGAGAAAATAGCCAGATTGTTCAATATTTTTGAGGCTTGTCTCACTATCTCCCAGATTTATTAATATGTATCAAACAGCAAATGATCAATCATGGTCAGCAAGTGAATGCATTGTGCCTGTCCTGCCTGGTCTATTTCCATTCAGATTGTCTGGTGTACCTTACTTAAGGGAAACCAATCTTATTTCAAATTAGATATGACCACCTATAAAAATGTATAATAAAATAAAAAGAGATGATTCACTGAATGTGAGGGGAAAAAAACAAACATAGAGAAATAAAATAAATTCAGTAGTTATTTTCTAGAAATTTTCACAATTGCTAAATGTGGTTTACAGATTTACTTCTGAGCACCTTTGTGGCCATTGAAAGGAGGGAGACAAAATCAGTTAAAAATCCACAGTGACTGTAAATAAAAGCATGATAATTGCTCAGGAGAAAAAAAAAATAAGGAAAGCTGTTTATTTATTTGGTTGATGACTGCTGCACGCACTGGAGCTGGTGCCAAGGAGGTGTTTACATTATGCACTAGACATTTAACCACTAAACAAAACACTAGAGCAGTGGTCTCAACCAGAGGCAAATTTGTCCTCAGGCTGAGGACTGTTGGTAATGTCTGGAGACAGTTTCGGTTGTGATGACTGGGGAGGGGAGGCAAGTGCTACTGGCATCTAGTGGATGCTGCTAAACTTCTACAATGAAGAGGATAGCCCCCTAAGACAAAGAGTTTCCAGCCCAAAATATCAGTAGTGGTTGAGAAACCCTGCAGCAGAGCCTTGCTTCTCAAAATGTGGTCCATGGACCAGCAACGCCAACAGCACCTGGGCACCTGTTAGAAATTCAGATTCTCAGGCCCATCCCAGACCTGCTGAGTCAGCATCTCCGGTTGAACAAGGTCCCTCAGGTGATTCATACGCACATTAACGTTTGAGAAGCACCACTACCACAGGAATGAGAAATTCCAGCGGGTTCCAGTAGTAGAGAAAAGAATTCTCTTCCTTACAATGAATTTGTGATTTAATTGACTGACTCTTCATTTAATGATCACTTCTTAATTGAAGAGATGAGCTTTCTTCCCAAGGACACTCAAAGATATAGGGTTCAGTCATCTGGACTGTTCCTAGCACTCAATTTGTGGTTCCCATTGTCTTTTGATTCTTCTCATGGGATATGAGTTTTAAAAAAGGGTAAATAGGCTTAGAAGCCAGGAAGCTCTACTTCTTGGTATATGGTTGAATTTTTAGTGTGTGACCTTCTGGCTTTTAATGAATATGGCATTTAGTTCCTCGTGGTAATTTTAACACCTTCAAAATACCTTGGATATCAAATATGTCTTTGTAGGGGAGGTGGACATTTCCTCTCCCCAAATGGGGGTTCATCTGGCCGGAGAACGAATTAAATTCACATGAGACAGAATAGCAAGAGAAAATTAAACAAAGCTTTATAAGGAACCATGGCCCGGGGCCTTTCTTCCCAAAGGAAGAAAGGGCACCGAAGAAGTGGGGTGCACAGAGTGGTTATATAGCCCCCAAACGGGGTGTTTCACATGTGATTGAAAAGTCCCTTTTACAATAGTCACGAGGCTGCTCTGTCAGCACAGCGCTTGATGGAAACGGCAGATAGGTCTGCTGTCTCAGTGAGCGCCGCAGGGTGGCAGGTGTGTTGCCTCGGGTTGGGGGGGGGGGTCACAGATGAGCGCAGCAATCGGTTCCCAGCCTAAAGAAAGATGCTTAATCCTTAAAGAAATGCCAAAGTTGGGAGGGGGAGGGAAGTCAGTTACAGGAGGTTACCAGACTACCACAATAAAATGCAGATTTAAGTCCTTGCCTTTGGTATTGATTAAGAGTTTTTAGAGAGAAGGTCATCTCCTTTCTTCTTCCTGGTACAGAGAGGGAGGCACCTTTTACAGATAGAGATTTACCTTACAAATGTAAACGTGTCCTAACAAAGGGCAAGTTCCATTCCTCAGAGCCTCCTTCCCTGTCCCAGTTTATCAAAAGCAATCAACCTCAAATGATCCTGATGCCAAAGAGACATATCTTGGGGTGGCCAATTTCAGGTCCCCACATCTTCAATGATGCTTATCCAAGTTGTGTGAATGAATTAGAAACATATGGATTACATTTCCCTTAAAATATGCATAGAATTAAGATTAAGCAAAAATGTGCTGGAGGCAATGTGTGCTTTCCTAAACCTCAAACATTGAAAAGTGGATTGAGACAAATATCTACATGTGAATTCTCCCACCATTGATATTTACAGATTAATCCAATTGGCCCTCATTCCTTTAAACAGGAACTGATGTTGTCGTACTTTGGACTATCTTTTCTCTACTAAATCTACATTATTTTTTTTCTAAATTCTTTTAAAAAGAAGCTTGAAAACACTTAAATAAAAACTATCTTTTCCTGGGGCTGGCCCCGTGGCCGAGTGGTTAAGTTCGCACGCTCCGCTGCAGGCGGCCCAGTGTTTCGTTGGTTCAAGTCCTGGGCGCGGACATGGCACTGCTCGTCAGACCATGCCGAGGCAGCGTCCCACATGACACAACTAGAAGAACCCACAACGAAGAATACACAACTACGTACCGGGGGGCTTTGGGGAGAAAAAGGAAAAAATAAAAAAAATAAAATTAAATTAAAAAAAAGTTGAAAAAAAAAAAAAAACTATCTTTTCCAGTAAATGTAGACAGCTAAGACTATTCCTACTTCCATACCATGTTGTAGGGGAGGAAGACATTTCCTCTACCAGGTCTGGGTCCTTCTGGCCAGACAACGAATTAAATTCACATGAGACAGAATAACAGCAGAAAATTAAACAAAGCTTTATAACATGTATACACAGGAGAGACCCAGAAAAACTGAGTAACTCACCAGAATGGCCAAAGCTCTCACCTTAAATACCATCCTCAGCTAAAGACAAAGGAGGATGTTGGGGCTGGGGGGAATCAGTTATGGGACATCACCAGAAAAGCACAATAAACAAGAGTAAGGTTATTATGCAGCTTTAAGTCCTTGCCTTTGGCATTGATAGAGTTTGTAGAGATAAGGTCATCCCCTCCCTTGTTCCTGGTACAGAGAGAGAGACACATTTACAGATGGAGATTTCCTTTACAAAGGTAAATGTCTCTTAACAAAGGGTAAGTAAATTCTACTTTCCAGAGTTTCTCTCATGTCTGCAGTTTTTAAAAAGTAACCAGCCCAAAATAATCCTCATGCCAAAGAGACAAATCTTGGGGTGGCCAATTCCAGCCCCCCACAATGTCTTTCTACTGAATTTTTACTTTACAGCTACACAAGTTCATAAATACAGTTACACCCTGGAGTCTTTTATCTGTCTGTTTGTCTGATTAATTGTTTTTTAACAAAGCTTTTGAACTCTTATAAACAACTGAATCTACAGTAAAAGAATCAAGACATAGACATCCTTTATGTTATTACAACACTGATATTGTACAATCTCTCCATAATTCCAACGTCAAGTGTACACAGAACGAGTACTTAAGAGGTTTGTTAATGTTTCCAGAAGTTTTGTCCTGTTTAGCTTTGCATTCCCTGGACTCTTAGATATTTTTACTTGGTGTGCAACAGGAAGAAGAATTATTCTGCCTTCTTAAAGTAATTATATAAATTAAAGGGTTTATTTGAGAATTTAAAGCAGAACAATATGAGGAAATTTCCAAAACAAATAAGAAAACCAGAGCATATTGCCAGCCCTGGTTTGTTACAGTGTTCTCTGTGAATACCTTTAATGCAAACTTTAGTGCCCTAAAGGGGAAGGGAACCCAACTAAGTTCAACTTAAAAACTGGTTTTTCAAGCACGTGGGTTTAAGAAATTCCCAAAAGCTTCTAGTCGAGCACTGCTATTGTTAACTTTTGAACTCGTGCACATCTTAAGGAAATGTAATCCATGTGTTTCAAACTCATTTTCACTTTATTTATCAAGATACAGTTTGGTAAACTCTTCTGATCCCTATGAGCTGTTTTACTGATAATAGAAATCTCATCAGGCTGGGAACTACCACCACGATGCAATAAGGATGGGGGTTAGGTACCATAAAGAGTCTGAGAAGAATTCCCCTTCTTTTTTCCAATCCCAAGTTTTACACCATCACCACCCTCTCGGGCAGGAACCTCAAATAATTTCTTTTAGTGCATTCCTTTGTGCTCTCATTCTTTGTCCCTTTCCCCTAGACAGGAGGCGCTGACATTCTCCAGACAGATAAGGGTCTGGTGACATAAGAACTTAAAAGGGAGAGTGTGGGGTGGGGTGCCTCCAGTGCATGGGCCAGGATCATAGGGGCAATTGGAGCCCATAAGTTGTCTGTGCTCCTGCTCCCTGGACAGGGCCCAGTGCTTGCAAATACCATCCCAGGAGGAGGAGCTGGCTTGACATCTTTGGTGACCAGCTGACCAGAGCAGAGAAATCCACATAACAACAAGTCCAACCAGAGTCAGCCCTTGCAGCCAGCTTGGGCCTTCCCAGGTCTGAGGTCACTGCCTTCATCAGATAAATGACTTCCCCAAAATACTTCTTTGTGCCCTGGAAAGGGGCTTCCTTTCACTATCCTCATATGAAGTTCCCAGCTGGGCATGCAGAAGCCTAGGGTACTAGATATGGTCTTCTCAACCCCTGGGGGGCTCAACTGGGCCCCAGGTGGGACAAGAATAGCACCTAGAGCCTGAGGAGATTCCATGGGCCCTGGAGTAGGACTCAGGATGCCTTTTTTAGGTTTCCAATACCTTGGCTTTTAGGGCTCTGGCTTAAATAACCCAGTTATCTAACATGCCCCACACTCACACACCTTGTGCGCTACCTGCTGAGAGGAGGGGGAGGTTAGAGTCCCAGAGCCAGAGTTAGAGTGGGGTATCCTAACCACAGCAACTGAGACAAGAAGCAGTCAGCACTGTGGGTCTGAGTCAACGTCCTCGCAACATTGCTGCAGGCTCTGCACCTTCTCCATCCCCAGAGCCTAGCACAGTGCGGGCAGAGAGTGTGCTCCACACATATGGCTGAGTGAATGAACGAACAAGTGAGCCAAGAAGTGAAGAGCAAGGAGCAGGTCTTCCCAGGGCCTAACCTAACGATGCGACACCATTATTGTGACTGGAGCGCAACTCTCTGTCCAGTGGACTCTAACATTGCACGTGACTTTTCACTTATGGCTAGGCTGACAGCCTTTATTTAATTAGGAAAAGAAAAGGGAATTGTCTTGTTATGCAACATATAAGGTTGAAAACCCACAGAGACTGCCACAAATAAAGAAATTGTATCTCAAACTCAGCGTTTAAAAAGAGGCAAAATGGTTAATCATTTGCTGGGAATATGTACATGGTATTTTTCAAAACATTTGATATATTGAAGAAAATGCTGAATTAGTGGAAACTGATAACTGTTAGCTCTTTTTAAATAAATGAGCTGCATCATAATTCTTCATAACGTCCCAAGAGACGGGCAGGATGGAGGCCATTGGGTGGCGTGGTTGGGAACTGGGGCTCCAGCAGCCGGAGTAGGAGCCAGAAGTCTCTCTTCTACAATGATCGCAATTGATTGCCTATTTGAGAATTCAATGAGGTGAGCATCCGAAAAGTAATACTCCTAAAAGCTTTTAGTACTTTTACCTGAAATTCGATCAGTATTCACATTGCAGGCTCCAGCTGTCATGGATGTTAATTGCGTATGAATTTCTATCTGTAGGAAAATGTGGATGGGGGGACGAGGGCACAGGATAACTCCCACAACCTCGCCACACAGATCTAGGAGAGGCAGGCGCTGAGCAGGGTTCGAGGTGAAGACTTCTCCTCCCCAGAACAGTTCCACAGGCTGTCACCTGTGGGGAGAATGATCTTATTCTCCAAACTAAAAATGGTACATGTAAGCTGAAGAAAAAATCGAAACAAAACTAGTTGCCAATTTATTTATATCCAAAGGTTTTCAGACACAATTCTTAGTTTCTGAGTATTTGGCATCTCTGAGGTTGCTATCGCCTGCAATTGTTTGGTATAGAAAACAAACTTACCTCATCTCTTGTTCCCCAGAAGGCTTCTCCCTGCCGTGATAACTTTATGATAGCTGATACGTTAATGGAATCTATCCAACTAACAGCACAGCCCAATTCTAATCCATTTCCTGGTGGAAAAAAATTCCAACTGAATTTTTTTTACAATTATGAAAGTATAATATTCACTGTAAAAATGCGGAAAATAGAGAAAAGGATAGAGAAAGTCATCCTTAATCTTACCGTTTTACCACTGTTGGAAATTCTGTTCATTTTCTTCCGGGACATTTTCTATGTTGCAAAATATTTTGACCTTCTGGGAAGGGTTATTTCTCAAAGAGTCTTCGCTTTTTAATCATGATGGTGAAAATTTGGGTTTGAAAAATGTTGACTAGTTTAGAAGTACAATTTAAAGATCTAAGCCAGCAATATGCAATTGTAACTGTCTTTTGCTACAAAATTTTAGCAGGACTTGCTAGTCAACTAATATTTCTTTAATTTAATATGTGAAGAGGGGCCAGCCCCATGGCCGAGCGGTTAAGTTTGCGCGCTCCACTGCAGCGGCCCAGGGTTTCGCCGGTTTGGATCCTGGGTGCAGACGTGGCATTGCTTGTCAGGCCACGTTGAGGCGGCGTCCCACATGCCACAACTAGAAGGACCTGCAGCTAAGATATACAACTACGTACCAGAGGGATTTGGGCAGATAAAACAGAAAAAAAAAAAAAAAAAGATTGGCCACAGTTGTTAGCTCAGGTGCCAATCTTTAAAAAAAAAAAAGTGAAGAGATATCAAATTTCCCTCTATGAGTAACATTTGCCTCACAGCTATATTGGATACAAGACATTGTATCGAGATCAGTACTTTTCTCTAAAGGATATTCTTTTGCCATACCTTGGTAAAACATATTTCTTTCCTGCCTGTGTCATTAACACTAAGATAAATGAAATAATCCTCAAAATTTTAACATTCTTCAGACAAGTTTGAAGTATAGAAAAATGTTTACATAAAGTCTTGCAATAGTTATCATTGTTATCAGCTTGTGTTCTAGACAAGAGATTGGCAAATTTCTTCCCGTAAAATTCAGACAGTAAATATTTTTGTACAGAGACAGGCCATATGGGCTCTGTTGCAACTACTCAACTCTTCCATTGCAGTGTGAAAGCATCCGTAATACATAAACGGATGGGCATCACTATGTTCCAATAAAACTTTATTGACACAAACAAGCAGTGAGTCAGACTTGGCCCACAGCCATAGTTTATCAAGACTTGTTTGGACTATCAGTTTTTGTTGGCTGCCACATTCACCTGCCGTTTTATGTTAGATGGTGTTTAAGGGTTTCGGACATCTCCCGCCACCACACACACAAACACACACAAGACTTCCAGTAAACGTGGCTGGTTGAAGACATGTTTGTCTCCGCTACCACTAAAATTCCACTTGAATGATAATCAAGGAATTAAAAGGTACAAGCTTAGGAGAACGCAGGAGAAGACAGCAAACAAAAAGTTCGGCAGAGTAAAGGATGTGTAAACTTGGCAGCAGACAGTGCCTAGGTCATACCATTGGTGGTCCAAGAGAGGCGCCACGTGAGAGGCATTTTGCACAGTCTGCTGAGATCTAGTGATCTAGTGTTGGGGGCACAGCAGACTGCTTCTCAGGGAAGCTGGGTCCTAACCCGATGCAGTCTCTGTCTGCGCTGCCACAGCTTATTTATAAAACTCCAGTAGTGGGCTGGCAGGGGCCTGACTTCGATTGTAAACGTTTTGGCTCTCAGTAGACTTTCGGAATGAGAAGAATAGTGCCAACGAGAACCAGCAGTTTAGCACCCAGTGCTTTGACTGCTATTAAGCTATTCTGAAACCCTTTCCTTCCAGCCTTCTCTCTAAGACCCAAGGGGAATATTTGTTCATATTGCAGTGTCACTCCTACTACCCATTGATGAGATTCCATCGTGTGAGGAAGAAGGGGCAGAAAATAAAAACACAAGAAATGGTGGAAAGGAGGCTTCTGGGATGCTGATTCGCATGTCTGGGTCTCTGTCCACAAAGGAGGCGCAGTCCGAGGGAGGCTGGGAGCCACGGTGCCAGGTGGGCTCTTCGGTGTCTCCCTCCACAGTCCCTTGAGAGACTGGCAGACAAAGGCAGCGTGAACCCGAGTGCTGTTGTGACAGATGCAAACTTCAAGTGTCACTGGGGTCATATACAACAGGCTTCACTAACTTGGAGCCAATAACTCCTATCTCCTTTTCCCAGCAGACTATTTGGAGAATTGATAAGAAAAAAAATATGCAGAGTTGACTGAGTATTTTTTGAGACAGCCATTTTTTGTGCTCTGTTCTCTTTTTTGTCCCAAAGCAGACACTAGTTATATTCGGGTCCTGTTTGCTCTATTCAAAGGGGAAGAGAATTGAACTTCTTGAGTTATTACTAGCACCATCACATTGTTGCCATTCCTTTGATTTGACTTCCTTTCCTCATAATAAATCTTCTTATCTTCTCGCTTTCTTTGATGTTCTCATCTCCTGTCTCAGTTCATTGTATTCGTATTTCCTTATCCCATGTACATTCCTTTCATTCTTAGTTTGGTCTGCTCTCTTTGAGGATATCAAAGAAAAAAACACATCTTATATCCCATATGCACAGACTGGGCTTTTCGACAGCAGCTTTTCAGAGAACGTTTCGTCGAGCACAGAGCATCGTAATATTGATGATGGCGATTACGGGAGGGGGCTGGTTACTGATTTTCAGTTTTGACAGAAGGCAAAATTAAAATCAAATCTCCTTCAGCAGCCCCTGCTCACCACGTAGATTCAGAAAGGCATGGGATACAAGGAGCCACGAGCCTTCCGTGGGCATGGAGCACCATCCCTGCCATCACTGCCCACCAGTTGCCATCTGCTCAGGGTGGCGTCTGGTTCTCCAGCCTACTGGATTTTACATTAATGTGGATGCCTAAGGCACACACATATCCAGGACTGTCTGTGAGGACATCTGCGGACAACCTGCCGTGGTTTTCCCTTGGGTTTATGCTGAGTGATAGTTGGATTTGGGGAAAGGCTGACTTGGCAAGATCAGAGAGCACGGCCGTTTGCCGTGTTGGACCTGCAGGGAGGGCTTTGGCCATCCCACTCAGAGCGAGGTACATGGTGGTTCAAGCAGGGAGGAGGAGTTATAATTTTACAAAGGAAATAAAATTAACCCTACCATCTTTGTTACAGTGTTGACTACCATTTTATTCTTGGAACAATACCACCACATCATTTCCTATGAATTCACCGATCGCCCTGATTTGAGTTGCTTCTTGTGAATGTGATCTCTTGAAGCTGGAGGGTCTTTTGTGAGTCATACTTCTGTGTGTGATGGGGATTAGACTACCCCTGTTGCCAGAACTAGTTTTGAAGTTCTATTCCAAGAGTTTCCAATGGATCTTAGACATCATCCAGGCCAATTTGGCTTTGAAATCATCTGCTGTGGTCAAGCTTGCACAAATTTAAAAAGAAAAGAATATAATACCAAGTCTGGCATGGTCTTTGAGAACTGTCTACACCAGCCCTACTGCCCAGGTTCTTTCCTGTCTCAGGGCCTGGACCTGGACCTCTCTGCACCTCACCTTTCACGTCGCTCACTCCTGCCTGTCCTCAGAGCAGCCCTCTCTGAGCCCCACCCCAATCTAAATGAGCTATTCCCACATTGGTCTTTGGGGCGTTTTCCTGTTTTTTTCTCCTTTGTAGCAGTTATCACATTTGTATTTTTGTGTATTATTCTTTATTGAATAGAGAAACTAGGTACCACATCTTTTATTTACTACTGCACATCCAATATCTATGCAGTAGGAGCTCCGTAAACGCACGGTGAATGAATGAGCTTTTGAAAATTCCTGTGAGTCTGTGTCTATAATCTATGAAATCCCTTTGAATAATTATTTTTTTACTGCTTAAAAAAGCCAAATCTTCATAAGGAGCTTTATTAGTCCAAATTTCACTTTTGTATGTCTGGATATTTTGGAATATTTTTTTTAACATCTTCATAGCCAATGCTTATCCTCTTAAAAACAAACAAGAAATAGGGAATTACTTGTAAATTGTTGAACAAAGAAATATATGTATTATAAATAATAGAAATAGACCACCGTTTGGTTTCTGCTGTTAGCTTGTCTTGTGTCAGTGTTAGAAGTGACAGTCGTAAGTTGGTGGTGACGCCGTTTGTATTGGGAGGTGTCTCTGCCCCTAGTTTCAGGCTCTAGTAATTTCTCACATGGATTTTTTCTTTTCAAGTGGGTCGACTTATTATTAGTAAGAATTGCTGATTTTACTGAGACTCTTTATGCTGCCTAATGAATATTTATTGAATAAATTACTTCCTTTAATCCACATGGAAAACCTCCAGTCTAGTTATCATTGTCCTCATTTTATAGATGAGAAAATAGAGTCGGAAATTCAAAACGCCTGTCCAAGGTAACACCATAGCCCACAGGTGGCAGAGTCAGGACTCGACCCTAGATTCGTGCCTGTCTATGCCTCGGCCTCTGTGGACGACGCATCTGCATCCCCACGTCTGTGCCTTGCCCGTGCCATTGCCCCTGTAGGTACCTCCCGCTCCATTTATCTCTGGATCCACCTGCCATTCAGCAAGCCTTATTTCCTCTGTCCTCAGTGATTCTAGGCACTACTTAATCTTGGATTGTTATTTTTTTGTATTCATATCTTACTAATATCTACCTTTAAACTGTAAAACTCTCAATAACTCTTTCTACAGTTTCAATCCCCACCCCAATGACCCTTACTTGATAAATCCCAAAGTATTTATTAGTGATCAGGATGATGTTTGATGTTTCCCTGGTGCAGGATAGCAAATGAAATCTACCTTCTTCAAGCTTAACAACTCTCCCTAGGTGACGGCAACTGCACCAGTGAAAAGTCATCTGCAGCATCTCTCAGAATCTATGCTCTAAGAGTGTTCATGCGAAAATGCCTTCCTCAGAGGCTTTTAGTCATATTTGTAGGCTGCAGTCATGAGTTTCCCTTAAGACTAGAATTATGTTCTAAAATTATCTTCCAAATTCGTGGTACACCCCCAGAACTCGCTGCACACAATTAGTTGCTTTCTATTCAGTGAAACCTCATTTAGCAGCAGCATATGAAACAAGATTCTCCCTGATTTCCCCATATCAAATGCATGATTATAAAATCAAGGTAGAACAGATCCCTAGTGGACATGCCAGGAAAGCCACGCTTGGTTAAACGTTGCTAAAGGCCACTTCTTGCGAGAACGTCGGAGAGTTTGAGACAGTTGAGATATGCTATGTGGAGGCCTCGTGCATCTCGCACCAATCTATCTAACATCCTCAAACCTCTTGGTACATATTTACCACTCTCCTAGCAGCGTTCTCTTGAGGCTTTTGGGTGGCGGCTGGGCCAGAAGGTCTAAGATGTGCACATGACTCACATATGGACAACCTTAGGCTCATCCTTCTCTCCGCAGAGGGAAGAAATGTATACAGACCCATTTTGGTGGGGTTTAATAATAAAGCTCCCTAAAGTTTTCTGTGCCGTAAATCTGGTTGCTGTTACACATCTTGTGGAATCGTGAGGTAATTGGTCACACGTGGAATGGTACCTGCAGAGAGCTACAGCTGGCCTGCCTTGTTCGCCTCTACAACTCTTGATAAATCTCTGCTTGGTAGAGCCAAATGTTTATTTGTAACACATGGGCTTCCACTGACTCACTGTAACCACAAAGTGACTCTGTGACATTGCCAGAAATCAACTGCATTAGCATCATTCAAATATATATACGTGTGTGTGTGTTATATATATATATATATACATACATACATAAATATGTATGTTTGTATTAGATTCAAAATCCATATAAATTCCAAAATTGTACCAACACCTATGAAAATCCTCCACATTTATTTCTGATCATATTGATGTTGACTATTTTGCATTCTTACTATTTGGACATCTAACTCGGATTTGGCAACCATCAAGAATGCATGGGAGGGGCTGGCCCGGTGGGCGAGTGGCTGAGTTTGCACGCTCCACTTCAGAGGCCCAGGGTTTTGCCAGTTTGGATCCTGGGCACAGACCTGGCACCGCTCATCAGGCCATGCTGAGGTGGCGTCCCACACAGCACAACCAGAAGGACCTACAGCTAGAATATACAGCTATGTACTTGGAGGCTTTGGGGAAAAAAAGGAAGATTGGAGACAGATGTTAGCTCAGGTGCCAATCTTTAAAAAAAAAGAGTGCATGGGAGAAAACAGTTAATTCTTCCAAATGAACTTCCCCTGGAGGGTTCATGATTGGATAAATGCTCCAGTTCCTCTTCCCAGAGCTGAGTCAGACTTGTCACTGTTGGTAGAGAGTGCATTGTTTCTAGTCGTTATCAAAAATTCACTGGAGAAGTAATAGAAATGTCAATACAGTCATTGAAATCAATTTCTATTTTGGGGGGAGAATTGGTTAAGTTTCTGAAATGTTAGAAACAACACTGGAATTAATCCAAAAAGTATGCACAGTGTTGCCACAATAAGTCTTTTCTGTGATTACAGGCAGTCGGTCCCCGGCAGAAGGGTTCTTGGTCTGAGCGCCGTCTGTCAGGGTTGCTCTCGCCTGTTTGTGCGGTCAGGGGACTGAGAAGGGACTGCAGACGTCACTTCAGCTGCGTCTCCTTCACACTAATATGACAGTTTCACTTTTAAATTTAGATATTGCGAGGACAAGAGAATAATTGTTTAAAAACATATGACCATTCCTTAACAAGTTAAACACAGAATTCCCTTAGGACTCAGCAATTCCATTGCCAGGTATATGTCCAAAAGGATTGAAAACAAGTGTTCAAACAAAACACGTGCATGAATGTTCATAGCGGCTCTATTCACAACAACCCAAAGGGGGAAACAAACCAAATATCCATCGATGAATGAAATGGATACACAAAATGTAACATATCCAATCATAGAATTTTATTCAGTCATCAAAAGGCATGAAGTACTGGGCCAGTCCCAGTGGCCTAGTGGTTAAGTTCAGTGCACTCCACTTTGGCAGCCCAGGTTCGGTTCCCCAGCATGGACTTACACCACTCTGTTAGTGGCCATGCTGTGCTGGTGGCCCACATACTAAAAAATAGAGGAAAGATTTGCACAGATGTTAGCTCAGGGCAAATCTTCTCCAGCAAAAAAAGAAAGAGAAAGAAAGAAAAAGAGAGTGAGTGAGGGAGATGAAAGGAAGGAAGGAAGGAAGAAAGAAAGAAAGAGGAATCACAAAAACCCACATATTATATGACTCCATTTATATGAAGTATCCAGAAAAGGCAAATCTATAGAAACAAATTGCAGATTTGTGGCTTCCAAAGGCTGGGAGAAGGAGGAATGACAAGGAACTGCTTAATGAGTATGGAGTTCCCATTTGAAGTCATGAAAACTTACTGGAACAGGATGGAGGTGGCGGTTGCACCATGTCATAAATGCACTTAATGCCACTGAATTGTACACTTGAAAATGGTAAAATGGTAAATTTTATGTTGTGTCTTTTATAATAAATTTTTCAAAAATATATGACCATACATTCTGTAACAAACTCCATACTTAATAATCATTAAATACTCCATAAATAAATGTTACAAGCATAGTTATAGAATGGTTCTAGGTTAACCCCTCTGTGCTACTAGGAGCAGCAAGCGCTATGTGCTAGGCATCATTTTAAATGCTTTACTCTACCCTGAGTAATGTATTATTATTCTTAAATCACAAATGCAGAAACTGAAATATAGAGGAGAAAACAAAGTTGCCCCAGGTCACATATCTGGCCGTCGGTAGACCTGAGCTTTGAGCCCAGGGTGTGCAGCAGCAGAGTCTGTCCCATCAGCTGCTGTGCACCCTATAGGGTGCGCTGACCTCGCTCTGTGATAATAAAGCCTTTGGCAGCATGTTCTCAGGCTCTCAGAACAATGTTGATAAACTTTCAGTTCCCAAGGAATAGACTATTTGAATATTTGAGTAATATTTTTATTCAAATCTGCAAAGGACAAGCATATTTCTATTGCCTCTTTTATTTGCCTAATTGCTATTGAACATACACGTGCCCTGAAGGAACTACAAGAAGCACTATTCCCTTTCGGTGCAAATTCACCGCGCTCTGCCAGGCCGTTTGCTGTGATCAGAGGTAACCTGTGGCCTCTGCAGTCTTCTTCTGGAACAAGAGCTACGTGCACTTTCTCAAACGTCTCTCTCCCTCCCTGTCTTTCATTCCTAGACTCGGTAAGCTAAACGAAGTTTGGTTGAGTCATAAAGCAGGGTCTTGGCCACAGAGGCATGCAGGGGGTTGAGAAAAGTAAAGAATATCATAAGCACAGAGAATGGGGGTAAGAAGTCATGGCTGAGAAGAAACCAACTAGAATAGAATGTCAGCCTCCTCCAGGGATCTCCACACAATCCCAAATCACACTGTCCAAGGAGTGTGGCTCACTTGCATGGGATGTGCAGGCCCTTTGCCTGCCCACCTCCGAAGGGCACCTTTTATACAGTGGCCTGTGGGAATGACGCCCCCTGGACACACATAGTGGAAAGCGTGTATGGCTATAAGCAGTGGCTCTGCAGATAAGGCCTAAAATCATATCTAAAAAGATGAAGCTTGCAGGGCAACTAGAGCTCTTGAACAGATGTAGTTCCTGGCAGCAAAGGAATGCCAAGGGCATGTTTCCAGCATAGTCCATTCATGTGGATACAGGGAGACCCGCGAACAGGCCGGTCTCCAGATGGGAAGGCACTGGCAGCAGCTAGGCAGAATTTAGAGCCAGCTCCCATTCCAGTGAGGAGACGGAGTGGGAGAAAGTGAGGACCCAGGGCTTACTGTTCATGTATCTCCATCTCTGTTCATCTCAACCTAGTCTCTTTCCAGCCCAGCAACATTAGTGGTGACAGAGTTCCTAGTTAACCACCAGGTCTGCCTCCTTTGGTTCTGGAAGTGGCTCAGGCAAAGCCTGTCATGGGATATTGTTGCTCTCGATAGGTGGCCAGGATTGGCATATGCAAGGGTGTGTTCTGTGATATTTATACCTGGAGCACATGGCTGTTTTAGGCTCTTCGTAAATGCTTATGGAAACAGCACATCAGCTACTTCTTGACTTCTGCCATCCAAATCCTGGGAAAGACCCCTTGTCATGTATCCCACCTGCTCTTTTGCTGCTGCTTCTCTCAATCCAGGACCCCAGCCCAGGGCTTAATACTAATGAGGGTTTCCTCATAGAGTTTTTTAATACAGAACAATACCAGTTACTGCGTGGTTGCCCTGATGGTTGTGAATTCATGAATCTCAAAGGTCCTCTCCTGGGAGGACCAGCCCAGTGGTTATCTGCTGAGAGATTTCCTTTGAGCAAGATGCTATCATACAGTACAGATGGGTTTTAAATATCTCAACCATTTTCAGGCTGGCTGTGGGTCATAAACGCCTTCCATCTGAACTTTCTGATACCCAGATTCCCCTTCTCAGGAAAGGGCTCTCAGTGAAGCAGAAAAATTGACAATGAGGCCTTGCCAATGTAGAAACACTTCATTTAATTTCAAAATGAAGCCATTATAATCTAAATACATGGGGAAAATTGAATCAGTGCTTCACCATGCTTTCAACTGTTTTTAGATCTCAATATTTTAAAGAAAAGAATAGCTTTCCAAGTCTTTCCTGACTTATATGAGCAAGCCTACCACTCAAAGTCCCTTTCAGCTCTGGAACTTTATGATTTTTAACTCGCAGTGGCATCAGATACGCCACACAAGGCAAATATTTGAGATGCCAGAGCTTCTCGGGGCAGTAGCCCACTTCTGCCACCTCTGTTGAATGAACATTGATTGTCTTCTCATCCCAAAGTTCATGCCACTCCATGGACCATCGGAAATAGCCAGTTGAGGCAGCAATATCCAACTCTGGTAACTCTTACTGTGGTCCTCCAATAGACTTTCCCATCTCCCTCCACGGGACGAGAATATAACCAGCTGTTCCAAATGTACAACTAGAAGGCTGAGTTTCTGGAAGCTGAACCAGTAGCAACCAAATTGCTACTCTATGATATAACTCTTTCTCTGGGCAGCAGTAAGAAAATGATAGTAGAAATAATTGATTAACCAGAAATAGAAAAAAGAAGTTGACTCTATGTAATGTTAATTATGATGACTAACGTCATCATCGCTGGATTTTAGGTCCCATAGGAATGAAACAAGTTGTACTTAAATACAACTTGAAAGAAGCAATGGGTGAAACTAAGGCTTTCAAAGATATATTGACCTCTGTTGGGTGTAACATTAATTTATAGAAAAATAATTTTGACATTTGCTTCTACTATAGCCTTTCTAACGTCTACTATGGACTTTCTAGTTTCCAAGCTAACTTGGCAGAGGCAGTTTGTCTCCTCGATTGCTATGCTTCCAGCTCAGGTGGCTCTCACTGGGGAACAGCGATAGCCTGAGGTGGGACTTCATGGGTCAATCATCTGGGTGTCCCTCAAGAGAAGTTTGAGCGTGAATGGAAATGAGCCACATAACTCATCCAGTTGTCCTATAAAGATCAAAACTGCAATCAGAACCAAAAGTAAACTATCAACGAATCTCTAAATACTGTGTAAATGAAAGTGATACAAAATTTATAAAAGGATTTACATAATTAAAAATATCTAGATATAAATTAGATCCCTCTTTTACTTCAACTGTTATTAATTGCTGCTTAGTCTAAGCATAGTAAATTACTTAACATCTTTCAGCCTCAGCTTCTTGCTCTAACCTGGAAGTATCTCCATCATAGGATTGTTGGGAGCATTACATGGCAATACACACATAAGCTCTTGAACAGTACCCGACATAAAAAACCAATCAATGTTAGCTATTTCTCCCCTTATTCTGCTGCAAGAAAGTTTTTCTCTCACCTATCCTTTAAATACTGCAAAATAGCAAGCCTACCTTAGAGCTTTCTGATGGCATTCTTGCCACATTTCTAGGCTTCCGAGCCTCAAAATAGCATTAGCATCAAAAGCCTCACTTGCTCACGACTTGGAGTGCTGGAACTTTGGAGGATTTCGGAGAGACCCAGTGGATGGCTTCACGCAGTTATGAGATTTTCTTTCTTCTGTCATTTCCCCAGAGAAATTTATTTCCGTTGTATAGAATTTTATTTCAGTCTACACTTCAGTACTATCTCTGCATGAAGTTCATTCTAAAGTAAACAATTAGGATACCACTTCAGGTGTCCAAGAGACCCAAATTTCAGGACACCAAGAGACCTAGAGCTTCCAAGGGTCATTATGCAGCCCCATTTCTCGAATCAAAGTAGCATTATGGCAACATTCAAATATTTCCTCCTGACGGAAGGATCATTTCTTTCTCCATATGCAATAGTAGTAATTGTCATAGTGATAACCACGATGATGACAAACATTAAGCACTCGCTCTGTGCCAAGCACGCTTCTGTCTGAAAGCCTCACACGAATTAATTCCTTTTATGCTCAGATTAACCAGGGCGACCAACTCCTCTTGGTTGGTCGGAGACTTTCATAGTTTTGGCTCTGGCAGTCTCAAGTTCCAGCAGCCACCTCAGGCCCAGGCAAAGCAGGATGCTTGGTCACCCCTCAGAAATGGCGGCTCTTCTTGTTGTTCCCGGTTAGGTCACAGACAGGTTCTGGAAGCTGCCCAAGGACACGAAGCTGGTAAGTTGGAGGGTCTGGCTCTTCACCACCACCTTGGAGCAGGAACGCGCTGGATGCCATTGGCCCTAGAGTGGCTTCTGAGGGGAAGGCTTCTGCCTCAGGGCAGCAACATCCGTGTGAGAGCATCAAGATTCTCCACCCCCTGAAGGTTAATGGGCAAGTCTCTGTTCTTTAATGGCAACATAAAACAGCAAGCCGGCGCAGCTTTCCAACAGTTCTCACATGTGAAATTCGCAAGCATATATGCAACAAGAGACACTGCATCTCACTGTGTGTGATTAGGTTTCAGCCCTTCTTGTGCAAGATGCTCGACTCCCTTCCTTGGCCACTCCCCACCCTTTACCCTTTGCTGTGTGACTCTTAATAAGATTGATTTTTTTCATTAGGACAAAATTTCTTTCTCCACTCCAGTCTTCTTGTTCAGTGTAGTTTTGTTCTCTATCGTTACTTTTTGCTTATTGTAAGCTCGCCAGATTTCATGTTACAACTCAGATTTGCAGAGAAAATGCACCATGATTTTGCCTAGAACTCATCATGAGCAACTAACCACAGGTGAGTACGGGGGAAATTAACTGAGTCCCCATTTAAATTTAAACTCATCTGATCACTTGAATAGTACATTTAGGAAACAATCTGTCATTTGGATGAAAATGTTCTTTCTTATACCCCTCCCATGCTTATCTCCCTAAGGTGGCATCTGGGCGCGGGAGGAAGTGGGCTCTGTTCCTTGTGGTGGTGGAAAAGCATTGTGCCTGGGGCTGGGGGCACGGAGGGAGTGTCTTCTTGCCTAAAGGATAATGTCCTTTGCTTGATCCCCTCTCCCTGCTGGCGCACAGCTGAAGTCTACGGTGGTGCAATTTATCACCCAGACACTGTGCATGGGCAGGCCCATAGCTCTGCCTGGCCAGTCTGACCCCACCTCGGCGTCCCCTCTGAGGCCTGGCTTGGACAGCTCTCACTGCAGTCACTGTGCTGAGCTCTTTGCCTCCGTGGTGATTGCTCTAAGAGCCGTCCAGCAAGAGCCTCAGCTTCTTCCACCTGTTCACTCCATAACAGAGGCACGGAAAGCTAAACCTCAGACCTCCTCTGCCTGCTCCGTGAGCTGTGCCTTTAACTAAGTTGGCTGCCCTGTGTTGGTGCTGAGGGCCACCTGGGAGTGCATCTCCTTCCTAAGGGCCATCCTTGCCCTCAGTGTTACCATAACTTACGTAATATACTTCCCCTTCTCCAGGCTGAAGTTTAAAGATGGGGAAGTTAGGACCCACTTCTAATGGCCTCACACTTGTCTCTCTCCTCTCCACAAGCTCCCCTGCCAGAACTGAAAAGTCTTCTCTTTCACTACTTTGATGTTCTGTTCTCCTCCCTACCAACCTTAGAGCTGACCTGGCTGCATCCCCTCCACACCACAGGTCTATAATGTAAGCCCTCCATGTTCAGAGTTGATAGACTAAAAGGAGCTAAAGAAATTTAGAATATCCTTCCTCAAGACAGAAGCGTTGCTTGCAAGGCTATTGTCATGCTTCATAACCCCATTTTGGCAGATAAATTCTACCTTACCTTGTCTTTCTCTTTGAACTCCTCTAACTATCTAGTGTCTACCCACCACCACTCCCACGCCCACCCAACTGCCAGGTAGGCAGAGGCTTAATTGGATTAGGACAAAGGTTGTGGATTCAGGAAGGCAAAAGAGAAAAATACTTTTAACACTATTAATATTAGCCCCACTGCATGGTAGTTTAGTGAGACATTATTTAATTACTTGCTTTAACCAATATCAACTTTTTCATTGTATATGATTTTCTTTTTAAATTATGCAGGTATCACATGAATATAAACCCATAAGGACAGGATTACAATGATACGGAAGTATATGGAATAAAGACTGTGTGCTCCCCGTGCCCAGTCCCATTTGTGATGTCAGAATAACCGTTGTCCACGGTTGATCTAGAGCCTTACAGACTTTCTCCCACGCATTTATAGAATACATGTGTTCATACACCAATGTATAATTTCAACTTCCCCCCCCCCCCAATTAGGGCCAAAGAATAGGACTTGTACATCTACAGTTTGTACATTTCTGAATAAACAATTACCAAATTTCCCTTTTCTTCTCTGAATTTTGTTTTCATTGTTAAAGCAATCACTTGCAAAAGAACTTTATTTCGTTTTCCTGATGATTCAGAACAAAAGCATCTGTCACGCGTTTGATGACTGGCTGGAATTTCTGCCGTGAGTGCGAAAGCGAGCTCAGCGCTCCTGCTCTGGGCGGGGAGGTTGCACATGTGCGTGGGATGTGGCCAGTGGCCAGCCAGCTGCTGAGAAGGAACCGTGTGTTTCTCAACCGATAACATCATAAAGAGAACTTAGTGAAAATGAGACAAAGTCTTCTTTCCCGTCACCTTCCTGCCCTAAATTCTTGATCAAATGAGAAATTTTGTAGTTTTTCCTTAGGTACTCACCAATTCAACCACTCACATTTCTGAGCACCTTTTGCAAATTCAAGACCTGGAAATACCGAGATGATTAAAGCAATGTCTACTCTTGAAGAGTTATTTGATATAATTTCAAACAGTCATTTCAGAAATTCACCTTCGCTTTTGAGGATCTTTTTCTTTTTTTTGCCTTGGAATATCTTTTGTTTTATTTCCTACATTGAAGCTATGAAATTGTTATTCAGTTCAAAAGTTCCTTAATTTAGGAGTGATGGAGAGTACAGTTTTAGTCTAACACAAAAATATATTCTACAAATCATATGGAATTAAAGTTTAATAAGTGGCCCACACTGGTTTGTGATGCCTTCTTCCATTTTTTTCAGGCAAAAGCAAAATGTTTTAAAGTGATAAGCCTGTTCTACATTTTTCCACAAAATTGTAATTATGGTTGACTTCAAAAACATCCTTTATTCTACCTACTTTGAAAAAGCTCTCATCAATAAATTACCAGTTTCATTTCCTCCTCCTTCTTTTCTACCCAATTTAGGATATTTATACAGTTAAATGACAGTATTATTTACTCATTCCGGGTCAGTATCTTGAATTCCATGTCTTTGAAATACATCAAAGGAGAATTAAATGGAAGATGGCAGAAATGGCTTCTGTGGTTCCTGTCTGGCTAGTGTCAAGCAGGGGGAGGAAATCTACTCTAGTGGATCCTGTTGCCGTCTGTCCTGGATTCATGCTGAGAGCAAGTCCCAGTAGCCCGGGGCAAACATCCGCCCTGCTCCGGGCAGTCATCTCAGACACATTTCTTCATAGGCCTCTGTACCTCTCATTGAACCACAGAATTTCAGAGCTAGAGAGTACATTCTAGTATGACAGTTCCTCAAAAACTTAAACATAGAATTAACAAATGATCTGGCAATCCCATTTCTGGGTATATACACAAAAGAATTGAAAAAGGGTCTAAAAGAGATAGTCGCACACGCAGGTTCATAGCAGCATTATTCACAGTAGCCCAAAGGTGGAAACAACCCAAATGTCCCTCACCAGTTGAACGGATAAACAAAATGTGGTACACACAGACAATGGAAAATTATTCGGCCTTAGGGATGAAATTCCAATATATCCTATAACATAAATGAAACTTGAAGACATAATGCTAAATGAAATAAGACAGAAAAGGATGAATATTGTATGATTCCACTTATTTGAGGTACTTAGAGTAATCAAATTCATAGACACAGAGCCAGGGGCTGGAGGAAGAGCGAATGGAGAGTTATAGTTTAAGGGGTGTGGAGTTTCAGTTGGCAAGAGGAAAAAGTTCTGGAGATGGATGGTGGTGATGATTGTACAACAATGTGAAGGTGCTTAATGCCACTGAACTGGACACCTAAATAGGGTTAAAATGGTAAATTTTGTGTTACATTTATTTTACCACAACAAAAAATACTTACCCTCAGGGAGCTTACAATCTTGGAGAGAGAGAAAGATAGTAAGCAAAAAAAAAAAGTAAAATTAAAAATAAGTACATTCTAGACAAGCTTTTGATCTGCCCCCATTTTACAGATAAGAAGCCATAGGACAGAGAAAAAAGATAACAAGAGTCTACCCACTGAGACTCTGGTGGTCCGACCCCTGGGCCGCTGCTTCGTCCATCGAGCCGCACTTCCTCTGTGAGGCGCTGCCTCTAATGTGTCTGAGCCATTTGATAATATACTTGGAGGGAGAATAGGATCTGGAACCTGGGTTCAAATGCCAGCTCAACTGCTTCCTGGAGGTTTGATCTTAAGATTTCCTCCATACGATGGGGATACCAACACCTCCTTCACAAATGTTCGTGTCATTTATTACACTTACACCTAGGTACAAAGTAAGGAGTCAACAAGAGTCAGCTCCCTTCCTGCGAAGTCCCTCGAAATGCCTCCTCTGACTCTGGTGCTTATTTATAGGTGGTGTTGAATGTGTAAATACTTTCAATCTAGCAATTTCAGCAAAGATATTCCTGTATTTGAGTTTTTATAAATCATTCTAGAAATATAGTTTGGATATGAAGAATAACTCAGTTTAAAAACCTGGGAAACAAGCCAGATACATTTATTTGACCCTTATTTAGCTGGGAAAGGACTTCCAAAGTGTACGTTTGGTAAAGAATTCAAAACAAGAGCTAACATTCTTTTTTCCAAAAAATAAAGCCAATTCTTTAATATTTCTATTAGCTATAAAAAAACCAAAACCACATTCTCTTCTTTATTCTTAAAAGGCACTTATCTCTAAATAAAAAGTATATAATGGCATAGACTCTATGTTAGTGACCGCTGTGCAACACGAGTTATAATTGTCTGGTCTCCCGAGAAGAACAGTGTTTCTCAGATCCCGTATCGCTGTTTAGAAAAACAGACACACTTACAAACTGACAGCAGAGCATCACAGGGCATTGAAGTCACCGCCATAGCCCTCCCTTTACCCGATTCCACAGCTTTCTCCACCTCTAAGGAACTCAGAGCCCAGGCATTTTGATTATTTCCTCTGGTTTGAGAATACTTTCCTACTTCTTCCTACCATATTTGAGGACAAAAGACACCAATTATTCCCATTTTACACAGAGCTTCTCGTTACAGATTTGCCACGGCTCTAGACTTGTGAAAGATTTGTCCTACTCCCAGGTTAGAAAGTTTCCTGACTGTATAACAGTCGCCTAAAATTAATGCCTTAGGTTTTATTTGTGGGCTGGACAACTTATGTGGTCCTGTTAAAGATATTGGTAGTTTATTTTGGATTGCCTGTCCTGTCCCCACGGAAACTGTAGATGGCCCAGCTGGGGAGGCAGGTTCAAGTCCGTTAGCCAATGTGACTCTGAAGAAAGCAGTATCACTTTGTGAGGAAAACGTGGGCCTTGCATTTTAATGAACTTGAGTCCAAACTCTTGTTCCGCATCTTACCTGATCAAGTCACGGAACTCTCTGACCCTTTGACTTCCTAAGTGAAAAAAATAGATAGTAATAGATAATTACGAAAATTAAATGATAATTATAGAAAACATCTAACAGAGTAATTGGTACAAAAGTAAATGCTAACATTAGTTATTCCACACATTAACTTTCTCTAATATTTTAAGTAATTCACACATACACACACACATAAACTAGATCTGAATTTTATTTTTAATTATGGTTTTGCTTGATTTAGAATTTCCACCACTAGACGTTTAAAATATTATTATAAAACTATAACTCCCTTCTGAAACATCATGATGTCATTTAGGACTATTTCTAATTTAAAATGTTTCCCAAAACGGTAATTAGTATACCTTCTAGATTTTTTTTTTAAGAATTTAGGATGACTGTTTTTTTTTAAAGATTGACACCTGAGCTAACAACTCGCCAATCTCTTTTTCTTTTTTTTTTTTGCTTTTTCTCCCCAAATACCCCCCAGTAGATAGTTGTATACGTTTAGTTGTGGGTCCTTCTAGTTGTGGCATGAACTTTCTAGGTGTCTAACAAGGTTTTTTTTAGCATTTTCAACCATGAAACAAATAAAGAAGTATTTCTTTACTAGGATCCTAACATTACCAAGATTACTCCCGTTGGAATACAGCTAAAATACAAGTCGGTAAACTAAGGAAGAATGTTCTCATTAACAAATAGGTATATCTCTCATGCTAGATATACAGTGTGGAGTGTTTAAAAGTGAGATAAAATTTCAACATGAAAATTCATATCGTATTATTATAATTTCTTGTTATTTCCATGGGACTATCCTACTAGTTTTATCTTTCTTGCTCCAGAAAAAAACCAGAAAGTATAATAAAATATCATTATTATGTTTAGAAGGAAACTCTCTATGCCAAGCATTATGGTAGGTGCCAAATACACAAAAATTTTTGAGAGAGAAAGAGAGGAGGGAGGAGGGAGGGGAAGGTGCAGGGGTGGGGGTCAGGAGAGAAGTCTACCTTCTATAGCGCACAGAGATAAAAATACTAAGAGTGGAGCTAGGCTTCTCCCTGTTGATGTGGACGCTTAGAGATAAGCAAGCGGAGGAGGCTAGGACGATCCATGTGGAAATGGATTAAACTGAAGTCAGTATGAACTCATGTTTAGCTTAATACACATACAGATGGTTACAGATAAAAGATCTATAGATATGTGTACGTACACAGGTTAGCGTACACACAGAATTTCCTTCCTTGCTCTGTCAGCTGAGAAGGCCAAGGAACAATGACACCCTAGTAGCAACAAGCACACCCAGCACCCAGAGCTTGGTTTCTAATAACATTCTCCAATAAAAGGAACCAGAACTCCTTGGAGAAACAGCTGATTCTAAGACAGGGGTAGGAAACATACAAAAATGAGCCTAGAGCATCTTTTAGTGCCAGAAAATAAGGAAGTGCTCAAAGAAAAAGAACCCACATAGACAATGATGGGGGAACATCAAATGGACAAGAGCCAGCGGAAAGAGCTCCCAATGGCCAAAGCTGGAACAATCAGAGAAAGACAACAGACTAAAGAGTATCGAAGTATGAAATAAATATCCATGAGTAAATACTGATAGAATAATTGAGTAAATAATTTGAACGAAATAACTGGAGGAGGAAGAGACCAATCTGTGCAGAGGAACTCCACTCAGTTTATGTAGCTATTCAGCCCTCGAGGAGTGGAACCAACCGCCCACTTCTTACGTGTTGGCTGCACAGAGTGACTTCCTTTCAAAGAGTACCGTGTGGAAAGTGGAAAAAAAGAGTAACTGCAGTGGGGAAACCTGGTAACCACCACCTCAGCCAGGTGATCAAGGTCAACATCAACAGTCCTGAGTCAGGTTGATCAAATTTACTCCTGATATGACACGATGAAAACTGCAATTTACCTGCGTGGTCTTCCTCCCCAAAACTCAAAATCTAATCATGAGGAGAACAGACAAATGCCAACTGAGAGACAGTCTACAAAACACCTAACAAAAGTACCCCTCAAAACTGTCAAGGTCATCAAAAACAAGGGAAGTCTGAGAAATTGTCCCAGCCAAGAGGCACCGGAGGAGACGTGAAGAATAAACCTCAGGCCAGCCCTGATGGCCTCAACTTCAAGTTCCACGTACTCCGCTGGGGCAGCCGGGGTTGTCCCCCTTAAACTTTTTCTAAGTTCAAAATCTTGATCATCTTCCAAGGTCCACCTCGCATATCACCTCCCCCGTGAGAACAAGCTGCTCATTTCTCTGAGCGGTCACAGTAGTGTAGTCCCTCCTTTATCTCACGGACTGAGAACAATTCACTCCATTGCTCATAGATGCTTCTCCCATTTGGCTGGAAGCTTCTGAAGAGCAGTGTCAACACTGCGGCCCCTCTTGCTCCCTGCAGTGTCTTATTTCATTCATTCAACAACCAGTATACAAATCAATATACAACCAATATACAAATTCTTAGTTTCATTCATCCAACAACTGTTTATTGCATGCCTACCGTTCCATACCATAGAATGAACAGGAGGGAGAAAATTACAGAGAAAAATTAACAACAAAATGTTAATGTTGTGGGGAAAACTTTCCACACCAGGAAAGCTCTGAAAAAAAATGAGGAGAAAAATATCGATACAGATCACGTTTACCGAAAGCATTAATCGAAGCCTTACATCACAGAACTCATTTATTTTTACAGCCAGTGTGTATGCTTCTAAGTTCAAAGTCTCTCTCTTGTACCACTTTGCCCATCTTCTGTGATCTGGGATCCCTGTGGTTTGTATACAGAAAGCTAGTGGACTCAGAGTGAGTAAAATAAATCTAATCAATGTCCATTTTCAAAAGAAAACATGAGTGAGCAGTAAGAATTTGGAGGAAGGAAAAAGACAAAAACCGTTTTTATGGCAGAGGCCTGAAGTCCAACACATGACCATCAAGCTATTGCGTGGGTTCTTGAAAAAGAACTTGTTTGCTTTTGAAACTTCCTATTAGAGCAAACACATTGCTGTCTCAGTGTCTGCCTTACAGCTAGATTTATTTCAAACACCGTTTGTGTGTGTGTGCTCTCCTGGAATACTTGGTTTCCTATTTCTCCAGCAATAATTAATTTAAGTTCAATTTTCAGAGCACCAGTGCCAAAAACAAAATATTTTCATTGCCATTGTCAAACAATTTCTGATTTCAAGCCGCTATTGTGCTCCCGTCTATTCTCTGAGCTCTTGCTTTCTCGGCGCCGGGCCTCCTGTCTCTGCCACAGAATCTTCAAGCACTCTTTACATCTCGTGATCCATTCTCCCACAGAAAGTGGAAATGATGTCTGATTTTATACATGGATATCGAATGCTCAGCCCCCCATTTTTTTCATTCCCCAAAACAATTGAGTTTATGAAAACTAGCCCTTTTTCATACCAGTGTTTCAGAATCGTGGAAAGCTATTATTAAGATTTCTGTATCTATTTCTAAATCGCTCTGCAACTTTATTGTCTTGCTCCCAACATCTTCGCCTCTAATCTGTCATTGGCCACTCTCCCTTAACCCTTCCAGACTCTTCCCAAAAACCTATTATTCCTTCTCACCTGAGCCCCGACTCCCCCATTTTCTAGGGAAGCCTGTGCACTCTCTTAGGCGGGGATTGATGCCCACTTATTAGGATCCCCATTAACTTTTAATAAACTCTAATCCATTTCCATTTTTAAGAGTAGGGCATATTGAATCTATTAATTTTCAAAATATTTCATTTAAAATGTCAGATTAATTCTGAAACAAAAAATACCCTATTAGCTATTAGTATGACTACAGATTTTAAAATCTCCGGTACGGTAGAGCCCAAAGCATCCCGATGTGGCATCAGCTTGGCTGAGTCCAAATCCCGGCTCTGATACAGATTGGGCAGCTTTGAGCAATTCTTGCAGGAGCCCTGAGCATCAGCCATCTGTCCAGACACGGTAAAGCATCTTCTGTGTGCCGCCTCCAAGGTCATAGTGGGGAACACTGCAGTCACAGTGGTTCACCAAGCTGAGCCTCTAATGGGCTAAGTTCCCTCATCTTTTAAATGGGAACAACAATACCCATCTTGTAGGGCTGTAAAACTTAGATGGCTCCTCCCACGTTCGGCTTCTCCCCACCTCTGCTCTACACTGCCACCACCCTGCCCCACTTTCTTGTCCCTAAAGAATGCTCTCATTAAGTCTCCCTGCTTGAGCTCTTCAAGGTGAAATGACATTTTCAAACCAGAGCAGGCCAGTTCACAGGAAGCCACACTCTGGCCAGAGTTTTGGAGGCTGTCTCTGTGGCCCCCACACAACCAAGAGAAGAATGCTCCTGGTTCATGGGGTACCATCCACTGCCCAGAAAATGCCTGGGTTTGCCCCGTCCATGCGCTTATTCTTCCCAGGTTACCATGTCAAGGTCCCAGGTATCATGTCAATCATCAATCAGATGGCTACGATGTGGTGTCACCCTTTTTACTGGCAAGAGGTTTTTTTCTTCCGCATGAGTTGCTTGGAGATTCTTCATGCATTGTTAATTAAGACAAGAGAAAGATAAATAGAATACTACTTGTTTAAAGCATCTTCATTTAAATCTACCTTCCATGGAATGGATCTACTCAAATACACAGTAGTTTGGAGTTGTTAGTTCACAGACTGAAAAATGTATTTTTTTTTCCTGACAAAGATTCACCCTGATCTAACATCTGTTGCCAAACTTCCTCTTCTTTTTTCTTTTGGTTGAGGAAGATTAGGCCTGAGCTAACATCTGTGCCAAGCTTTCTCTATTTTGTATGTGGATAACGGTCATAGCATGGCTGACAAGCAGTGTAGGTCCACGCCCAGGATCTGAACCTGTGAACCTGGGCTGCCAAAGCAGAGTGTACCGAACCCAACCACTATGCCACAGGGCCGGCCCTGAAGAATGTATTTTTAAAGGTGGTGGTGTGTTGAAGTATAAAGCCTAACTCTGGTAAGAATCTAATAGTTAATGCTACGTGTATTTGTTTCTAGATTCTGTTAGAAGCTGTGTAGCAAAATTGTTCTTCACCTGCTCCCTGAAGGGTCATTACTGTCTATACAGCAAATCCAGTTTCATCCTCATCAGCCAAGAGCCTCAGCCCTGGATCCAGATCATGTTCCTGTTCCAGCAGGTGCGTACGATTCGTGTTCATAACGCCTCCTGAATGAGGTGGTGGGTGTGCGTTCATAGTCATTTTTACGGAATGATTCTTCGACCTGAGTTGATAACAGCAATACATACACATTCCATTCATAATTGTTTAACATAGATTTTCTATATTTCAGGATAGTTTTCTTATAAAAGGCCCTGGATTAGTAATCAAGAGACTAAACCTATTAATATCTTAAAGATCCTTAGCTTTAAAAAAGAAGAATGAAAGGGAAATACTTTTTGTTAAACAACAACAAAAACAGCTTATTTGGGGCAATAGCCCTCCTTGTGGAGAGGTGTCTATTTCTCCACAGTCTTCCAATCTCCAATTAATTTTAGTGTCGACACATTATTTTGCCATTGCTAAGATCCTGGAATGCCACTTTCCCCCCATGGAATAAAGGTATATAGGTAAAACTACATAAAGAGGAACTTTCAACTTTACAATGAAGAACTTGATGCAAAGATTTTAGCATCAAACAGATTCTTATTTGGAAATACTTATCTTGAAACATTAAATTTTCACTTAAAATTCAAATATAGATTGTAAAATGTTAGTAATAGAAAGGATCTTAGACATCTTTTACAGATAAGGAAATTGAAGGGCAGAACTCAGACCACCAGCCTCCTGAGCCAGTGGCTTGTTCTTTGTTGCACGTGTTAAACGTAAACTGGGGCGATGCAGGCAGAGAGGGCAGAGGCAGAAAAAAACAGAATGCAAATGTTAAAAGAAGTTTAAAAATTAGGCCACGTGATAATATAGTATTTATTTCAATTAATAAAATGTTTCTGTAAGCCCATACAAAAGTTACCAACCAGATAGTTATAGTTCTTTAAAAAGAAAAGGCAAGGGGCCGGCCCCGTGGCGCAGTGTTTAAGTTCACACATTCCTCTTCGGCAGCCCTGGCTTCGCTGGTTCGGATCCCCGGTGTGGACCTACGCACCACTTCTCAGGCCATGCTGTGGCAGGAGTCCTGCGTATACAGTAGAGGAAGATGGGCACGGATGTTAGCACAGGGCCAGTCTTCCTCAGCAAAAAGAGGGGGATTGGCTGCAGATGTTAGCTCAGGCCTAATCTTCCTCAAAAAAAATTTAAAAAATAAAAGTAAAGCCAGGCTTATTAAGAAAATGAATTTTAATCCTGAATATATCACAATCGCAAAGTGGAACTATAGTAATTAAGAAGAAACAGCTTAGACATGCCTTAAGAGTACCATCTTTTCCTGTATTGTCTTCTTAAGAACACCTAATAACATCTCACATGTGAATCAAATTGTATGTGAAGATAAAAACAACATTGATTTTTCCTCCTTTTGTTGAAATAATGACCTTATTTTTCTTCTACTTTATTACTTTTCAAACAGTTTTCATCAGTGATTTTGTATTTGGTTTCATCTTTGGCTCTGTTCTTAACAGTTGTCAGTTTTCTGAAAACAAACCAAGAAAGCTTGATTTTATTTGTGTCCCTTCAGTCTTATATTTTTTACTTAGCCTGATTCCTCGTCTTTCTCTTTAAGCAAAATCACCAAAAAGTATCTGTATATGTTGCTTTTCTTCTTTGTTCATTTTATTATAATGTTTCCTTTTTCTCCCCACACCCTTGATATGGTATGACCTGGGTGAATCCTGACTTTGGGGTAAATGAGAATCAAATCTGTGACTTGCTGGTTATAAACCCAGGTCACACAATATGTGTTACGTGCTGGGGCAGACTCTTTCTCTGTTCTGTCAATTTAACACATTCCTAGAGTTCTCAGATTCACAGATTCATCTAAATGGTCCTCTTTGGCGTGATGTTTAATTATATCAGAACTTGCTCTTCTTTAAGTGAAAAATTATGTGCTATATAAGTTTCCGATAATAATCAAGAAGTCCCCAGATGTGTCCACATTATGGGCTGCATAATCTGTTACTGGCTCTTAACCTTTTCTAATCTGTGGGCCACTTACTCGGAGTGTAAGATCCTCCAACTTTTCCCACTCAGTACAAGAAACAGTTCATCTTGATGATAATAGATTTTTCTGGAAAAAATGTATTAATCTTTATTTACTAACTAGAAAATTTGTACACACAGACTACCTGGAGATTCTTCTAAGTCTATGCTTAGACAGTCATTGACGCAGAAAATAGGATTTTATAAGCCAATATGATTATTTTATCAGACCTCACACATAAAGGATAATATATATGGCATTATATGTATATAAATAATATTTTATGCCCTTTATTGAGGTTCTACATGTTTTTATAAAATTGATCCCCTGAATTGAAACACTTCTCACATTTATAGGTATAACATCACAATATGTAAACAACTATTAAACACATGATTCATTAATAAACATACAAATAGTTTAAATCTTCCTTTGAAAATTTTATTTTCAGTGGCTTGAGTAAAATATATGTAAATGTGATTTTCTTTACATTAGTAATCTTATTGTCCAAAACTCAGAGCATCTTAAAGGTCTAAGAATGTTCACCCATTATACATTTCAGAAGTAAAAGTGTTTGTTTCCCCCAAACACCCCCTCACACCGTTTGTATTTGAGTAGTTGCATAATGAACTCTTAGTTATTTAATTTCTATTCTTCATCATCTAGTCTGTATAAAGAGACTTGATATTTGTACTCTAGTTTTAATTTTATACCTAATTCTTAGATCTTTGAAAAATTAAAAATGAATATTTATATTAACCATCCTCCCATTAAGCTCATGCTTGGGAAATGGTCAAGGTAAATACTATGTTACAAAGGTTAGGCATATTTATAGAGATCAATATCAACTGCCTTGAAAATTCTATTGAATAATTTTAATTTTCTGTTAAAAAATGAGAAGCCTGGAGTGTATCATATGTTTGATCTTCAAGATAGATTTCTTTGTTGTTTCATTTAAATGAAACCACGTTAAAGATCAAACCCAGCCTAAATAGTGCCTTGTAGTCAATCTGACAGTGTTGTCAGGACGGGAGAGAATGTGTCCTGTTTCTCTCATTGATGCCGTTTCAGAGACTGTTTCCTGAGCCCCTGTCCATACAGAGTCGATCTGTGCAACTTCTCAGGGCTTTGTGGGAGAAGACGCAAGCAGAGGGTGCCCACAGCTTTGAAACAGCCATGATGGAGTCCACATTTCCACAGCAGAAGGTAAATACTTCTTTCCTTAGACATGTTATTTTAAACCAAGATTCAAGATTATCTTGAAACAGTTGCCTTTTCTTAACAGTTCACTCTTTTTCCTTGTTTCCTTTACCCTCTTTTATCATTATCAGAAAACCCTTAGTAGCTGACGATTTTTCCTGTGGTGCCATAGTGGACTCGGGACAGAGTGAGATCACCCGACGGGTCACTGCCTGTTAGGACCTTGTTAAATTAACATTTGTTAAGTGGAGCACAGGGTGCCAGATGGTGGCCAGAAAACCACAAGAGAAGCTGCAATAGAGAAGTTTATTACACACAGGTCCTGGAGGAAGTACGTGGCATGACGCAAGGGGCCGCACGGGGAGGCTTAAGGAGCCGAACAGGCGGAAGAAGAGGCAGGACGTGGGGCACATGCCCTTATGTCCTCCGTGGGTGGAGTGCTTTGGGATTCCCGGGCTAATGGTGGATTGGTCAATTCAAACCGAAAGCAGCAGGGGTTTGGTGCGCTCCACGGGGGTCTTACCCAAGGGTTGCGCTAGGGCAAGGGCTGGGAGGTGGGGGAGGCTGCTGATCCAGCAGCTGTGGGGGAAGTCGTGTTGGGAACTTCCATTTGCTTGTCACTCAGGGGCTGTGATCTAGGGCGTGTGCTTGCATGAGGGCCTAGTGTCCGTTTAAGGCCCCCCGCAGGCGGCTTGACCAAACAAAATGGACGCCAAGGCAACAATACGATAGAGTAACTTAGCTAAACTCTCAACATTGCCCTTTAGGCTCATCGACTGACATTATACAGCCCACTTAGAGCCACACAAAGACTACACGCGTGGTATGGAATAGAAAACATTTTACGGAAGACGGAGGACTCCAGGATTGAAAGGGAGACAGCCTCGGGGAATTGGGCTCTAGGTTCTTTGGTGCTTTTCATTTTTTCCTTCCAGGCTTTCTCTCATCCCCTTGTCCTCTGCAATCACCAGGAAAATGAAACATATGGTGGGCAGGAAAAGAGGAAGCACGGTCAGGGTAAGAAGGAGCCCTGTTGAGGCAGGCAAGTGCTTTTTGAGAGACAGAGCAATTTAAGAATGTGGAAACAGGGGCGTCGTTCTCAGGACACAGCTGATGGAGACCTCCTGAGCAGGGCCCCAAGCTGGGCACGGACCAGAATGTGGAACTACACCCATCCACTTGATAGGGTAAAACTGAGAGTGGACGTGCACCGACCTGATCAGCTTTGCGTGAGAGAGGTCACAGGCCTGGATATGGAGAGAATGGTTAGAGGAACCCCGAGTGCAGACAGGAAGGCCACGCGGGCAGCTCTTACTGTAATAGTTCGGAAGGAAGGGCTGACTAAAAGTGGAAGTTATAGGAAGAGGATGACTTCAAGAGCTTTTAAAGAAGCAGAATCAATAGGACGCTGTGCCTGATAAGGAAAAGGGAAGAACCAAGGATGACCCCAGGGGCATCATGTGGCTGAATGGATGATGGCACTATCCTGAAAAAGACACCACAAGGGAAGCTGGTGTGGAGGAAGAAGAAAAAGCATTCTGGTTTACGTATTTTGAGTCTGAGTTCTTTGTGTAGAAAACCAGGTGGTGATGGTGGTTGAAATGCCAATGCGGACCCTGGGAAGAATGCCACGACTGGAGATACGGGTTTGGGAGTCCTCAGGTAGCACTTGATGACATGGCAGTAGCTTGGATCGCTCAGGGAGAATATGTATAATGAGAATAGAGGATGGTTATTGATCTCTCCTTAGTAAATATTACCGGCTTCTCTAAGCCCTTCCATGCCCAAAGAGTCTGATGATTCTTTATTTTGCCTTTGAAAGCCCAGTAATAACTGTTAGATGTTACTGGGCAAACCAGAGGTTCTGAGAGTATATGATCATGGTCTCTGTCCTTGTTTTACTGTTGAGAAGGGGAACATACCAATAGTTAATAAATACAAAGTACAAACAAGTAGAAAATTAATCAAAAACTGTTATATTGTGAAACTATCTCAATACCGCTTAAGTGCTGAAAGGGTTGTAAAAGGATGAGAAATGGGTGGGATTAGTCAGAAGGTTATTTAGAATGGTCTGTATGACACAAAAGACCAACTATTGCGTCAGTACTTCTTGGCTTTCGTTTGAGAATGAGACACGCAGTACTAAGAATAAAGAAAATGCCATCGTTGCCTCAAGGCAAAGTAGAATGGAATTCTTTGCATATTTCATTCAAATTTTAAGCTGGTGCATTATGTTTAAAGACAATGCTCAGATTCTTATGAATTTTTCATTGAACTGTATTTTAACTAGAGGCAACTAGTAAATTAAAACTTGGCAGGCTGCTTCAAGTCCTAAGAGATTTCAAAAAAAGAAAACTTGGCAAACCAGTTTTGTGCATGCTTACAAGTATACTTATTCATATTTCTTCTATTTTATACCAATAAATATTCCTCCAGGGAAAAATTAACTGCAAACCAAAATGTTTTTGAAATTTTTAAAGTTTTGTAATTTGGTTCATTCATAAGTAATAGAAAATTATTTGATATCTGGAATGTACATTATGTGGCAAAGTCATCTGTCCAAGTTTTTCTCAATTAAATTGATTTTCTCCTATCTGTTATGAAGTGTTCTGCCCATTAACTTCACAGTAACTGTGAGAATGGCCCAAAGGCTGCTTTATTTTCACCAAGTGAGAAAATACACAGTGACTTGGAAAGGAGGAACGCGTGTGCATCTGTTGCTGTGTGTAGGTAACACTGCAGCCAAATGGATTTAGGAACACAAAGAAGAAAGAAATTCCTGAAAAAATGCCTGAGGCTCTGGAATATAATGCTCTGGCGGGTTTCTTGCTGTGATTGCTTTTTAGTCAAATCTTGGAATTTGAGAACTAAAAATCAAGAGTAGGATAATCTATTAAACTACAAACTACCTGAGGGCAGGGATTTTACTGTGTTTACCATTGTATTTGTAGCATCATATGGTGCCTGGCAATTGGTATGCTCTCTACAAACAATGGGTACCAATTGAATAAGTGAATGAATCTTGTCATTTTCCAATGTTAAAACTGGAAGCAATGGGACATGTTGAAGGTCACGTAGCTAGTCAGTGGCAGAGCAAGAGTGCAAGCACACACCATGGTGACATCGGGGCTTTCACCAATATATCTGGTTCGTCTCTACGCTGGCACGTAAGAAGATGACATTTCCCTGCCTCTTGAAGCAAGGCTGGGCCATATGACTTGCTTCAGCCAGTGAAATATGAGAAGGGATATATGTCACTCCAGGCGGAAATTTTTAAAAGCCACTATGTTCCCTCTTTTCCCTGCCATAGTGATTGTAGAAGCAGATGTTGATACCCAGTTGGCAGAAAATGGACACAGCCCAGAATTCCAAGCCACCATGTGGAAGGCGGCTGCTCTGGAGAGCCACCCAGACCTACCCCACGCTTTGCATGGGGAAGAAACGGTCTTTTGTCTTGTTAAAGATTTCAGTTCTGGTGTTCGTTATGGCAGGGTAACCTGCCTGTCTCGACTCATACTCCTACCAGAGCAGTTAAGTACGTCGGCTTAGAAGCCAGGCTACCCGGGTTTAAATACAAACCAGTAATATTTTAATAGCTAGAAGGAAAAATGGGTGAGGTTAGTTTTAAAATTTCTGAGAGAAAAAAAGAGAGGACTTCCCTATACATTAAAACATACTATAAAAACTGTAATCGTTAAATCCTTCCACTTTTATGGCAAGAATTAACATAAAGATAAATGAAACAGACTATGTGGTCCTGAAACCAACACTAATATATCCATATAATCAGTTATTGTTATATAATTGTTTAACTACATATAAAACAAGTTAAAGTCTTTAAAAAAAAACTAGACTAGTTAAGCAAGATGAAGAAGCTCTAGCGATCTGAGTACAACATTGCACCCATGGTCAACAATAATATATTGCACACTTAAACGTTTGTTTAAAGGGTAGCTTCATGTTAACTATTTTTTCTACAATAAAATGAAATTTTAAGTAAATAAATTTTTAAAAACTAGACAAAAAAAGAGAATAGGTGTCAAAATCCTAGAGCTAACTTTATACATATAGAAAAATGTAAAGACATTTTCTATACTGGAAATTAGACACAGACGCCTGTTCTCACCCTCAACAATGAACGTTTTACTAGGGGTTCCACCCCATGCAGAACGTCAGGAAAAGCAAGTAAGAGATGGAAGAGTTGAAAGAGAAGAAAGCAGAGAGAGACAGCAAGAGAGAAATTATTTATGCGTAATAAAATTATTGGTATAGAAAATTCAAGAGAATCTAACCTTTAGGATTTGTAAGGGAGATTCATAAAATTACTTGATATAAAATCAACATAATAAAATCAATAATATACCTATACATGAATAATAACTATTAAAAATTCAAAGAATATGCGATTTATAATAGTAACAACACCTGTAAGGGATCCAGGGATAAATATAAGGAAAGATGTGAAACTCTTTGATGAAGAAAATTTTTTAAATAGCAATAAAAACGTTTTTTTAAAACCTGAATTAATGGAAAGATATGCCCCTCTTGTAGCTAGGAACCCTGATTATTACAAAAATGGAAATTTTCTCCCAAATTAAAATATAAATACAACTTCATTTCCAATCATAATAGCAACAGAATTTCTTCATAGCGTTCAACAAATGGATCCTAAATTTGAGAATAACCAAAATAATTGCGAAAAAGAACATAGAGGAGGACATTTTTCTACTGAGAAAAGAAAAGTTATTCTAAAGCTGTAAGATGAGGGCGTGATTATTGCTGCAGGGATAAATCGATGGTAAAGAATTAAGAGTCCAGAGACAGTTCCAAGCACATACAGATGCTCGGTAGCTGACAGAAGGGAGATTCAAATCAGGAGAAAGTGAGATATTTTACAAACAGTATGGGGACATGTGACATTCCAGATTGAAAAGACAAAATTAGATTCCCCCCAGACACTCTACAATCAGCTAGCTCCAGATAGATTGAAGACCTAAATGTACCCAGCGAAACCTCATGACAATTAGAAGAAAATACCAAAGGCTGTCTTCATGACCTCAGGATAAGAAAGAACTGAAGACAAAAGTGAGCAGAAATCATGAAGGAAATATGAATAGATTCAACTACTTAAATGTTTAAATTTCTGTGTGACAAAACACACCATAACAAAATTAAAAGGCAAGAATAGCTGGGAGAAGGTATTTTAAATATGTGTAACCAACACGAAAATCTCCGACAAATCAACAAGGAAGAGACAAACAACCCAACAGAAAACTGGGCAAAGAATATGAGCAGAAAATTCACTGAACAGAAACTCAAATGGCAAAAAAAATAAGAAAAGATGTTTAGACTCACTCACAGTCATTGAAATAATTGACTTACATTTTTAAAAATGATACATCATTTTACAATGATCATACTGGAAAGAATAAAAAATTGTGACAATGTAAGTCTTGGCAAAGACACGAAGAAATGAGAATGTTCCTACATTACACATGAGAATAAAACAGGTTTACCTACTTAGAAAAAAAGTACTCAAGAAAAAAATATATGTAATAATTAAATTAGACTCCTAAATGACAGCTAGTGACAGTCAAGGGGGCTGAGTAACTAGCTTTCCAGAATCCTTAATTCCATTTAAAGCTTACCAAAAAATACGTAAGCATTTCCTCCCCCCATCCCCCCACCAAGGATTTCTCCTATCCAGTTAATTAACATATCCATCACCTCACATATTTATCTTTTTTTTTTTTGGTGAGAATATTTAAGTTCTACTTTCTTAGCAAAGCTTAAGCATTTTATCAGAAATGCTCATTTCTTTCCACAGGGAGGTTTTGTATTATAACATACAAAATTGTTGTGTCCTAGACAAAGTTTAAAACTAATTTTCCTTTACAACCTTTTTAAAAGAGCAGTCTGGCAATAGCTGGTTATGTCATCAATTCACGTACTCTATTATCCTGCAATTCCATTTCTAGGTGAAACGCTCACTTACCTGCACTCGCAGACACGTGCAGATGTTAACTGAGCATGTTTTCACCAAAAGATCAGAAGCAATGCAAATGCTCGTCAGTAGAAGAATGAAGAAAAGTGGTGTGGTACAGTCATGCTATACAGGCAATGAAAGTAGATTAATTAGACCTGTACATAGCAACATGGGGTTGAGTTTTAATAAGAAAGTTGGAAAAGTATGATATGAAGAGTATGATCACTTGTGTAAAATTTTAGAACACAGTAAGCAGTGTCATGAATGATCTATGGTACATATGCTTGTGATAAAAACAACACCATATTTAGAATCACACTAGATTCACAATGGGGTTGCCTCTGAGTAATGAGGACGTGGGGAAAGGAGAGGGAACTGCGACTGGGAAGGGAATTAAGGAGACATCAATTTAATCTGCAATTTTGTTTTTTAAAAAGAATCAGAAGCAAAATGTTAGCATTTGTTAAGTTTGGCCAGCTAGTGCATGGGTATTTGTTATCTTATCCTTTGTACATGCTTCTCTTTGTTTTTTTAAATATTATTAAACCTGTAAATAATGTCTGAGTAGAGGATTGATAGATTTGACTACATAAAAATATAAAGTTTATAAAAAGCAAACTTTATCTTACACAATAACTTAAAATTAAAATATGCGTAACAAGCATGAAAGACAAATTTTAATATCCTTAACATACCCTAAGTTCATGCAAATCAATAATCAATGGGCCAAGGACATGAGCATATTGCTCAAAGGAGACTCAATCCAGAAAAAGCATTAAGCCTCATTAGCAGTCAAAGATATAAAAATTGAAATTAAAATAATGTTATCCTGGGGCTGGCCTGGTGGCGTAGTGGTTAAGTTTTTGCACTCTGCTTCGGCGGCCTGGGGTCACAGGTTTGGATCCTGGGCATGGACCTACTCATCACTCATCAAGCCATGTTGTGGCAGCATCCCACACATAAAAAATAAAGGAATATTGGCACAGATGTTAGTTCAGGGACAATCTTCCTCAAGCAAAAAGAGGCAACAGATGTTAGCTCAGGGCCAATCTTCCTCACCAAAAAGAAAAAAGTAACATTATCCCTTTTAACCCGTTTTTTGAAACACAGTAATCGGTGCTGGCTAGAGCAAGGAGTTTAGACACTCTCACAAATATCTAGTTGAAGTGTAAATTATTTCAACATTTCTAAAAAACAGTTTAGCAATACAGGTCAAGAGTCCTAAAAATATTCATATCCTTTAACACAGTGTTTCCATTTCTAGGAAACTGTTCTAAAGAAATAACCTGAAATGTGTACAAAACTTAAGATACATACATGAAAAAGTATTGTGAAGTAATATGTAAATAACCTAAGTGTCTAAAGATGGGAGAATGAAAGTATTTTATATATATATATATATGTATATATATATATATATATATATATATAAATCTCCATCCCTACGGAAGAATATTAAAAAACCATGAAAAATCATGTTTATGAGAAATGTTTAATGATACAAAACAATACTTATGTTAAATACCACATTGCAGGATACAATATTATTTATAAAAGAAAATTATTTGGAGGATTACCCAATAAAACAACCAAAAGGAAATCTATCAAAATGTAGCAGTGGTTAGCTCTGGTTGATGGGATTAGCATTTCCTAAATTTTCTCTAAGAAGTATATATATTTTCTATAGTCAAGGAAAAAATATCATTACTGAAGTACCACTTTTAGTTATATTGCTTTATGTAGCTTAACATAAATGAGCAATTTATAATAGAGAAAATTTCATTTTAAGATAATCACTTTTCATTATAAAATAAGAATTTTAGGAAGAGGGCAGAAAATCTGTTGATTTATTTAAGAAATGAGGAGAGCGGCCTCTGTGGACAGCTAGAAATACTATTAACGAGTTCTCGCCGGTCCACGTGCGGGCCAGCCCTTCAGGGAGCTCACTCTGATCATCAGAGGCCCCGACAGCTTGTAAAGTTGAGTGAGGGATTGGTAAAGGACTAGAATTTGAGAGAGAAGTCTGCTTTATTAACACAGGTTGCCGTTCCCAAAGCATGGAGAAATTCCATATGCCATAGAAATGAGGTCTCACAACTATGCCCATTATGGAAACAACAACAACAACAAATGAAATTTACTGCTGAAATAAAATGTGCCCATCTGGCTAACATTTGGAGATTTATTTTCAGTCCACATTGCTACAGACACACTCGACAGTTCTCAGGGTAATCGGCTGTAGTGTCAAAGCGTAAATAAAACTGAAGCCCCAATTCTGGGTCGAACAAAAGGAGACCTTCTGATGCCCCGAAAGGCTTAGATTTAGTGTTTGAGTTACAGTGTTAATATGGTGCTTGAACAAATAAATGCGTAAGTAAGTAAATAAGGGGCGGGCTTATTATATATAGGCTGTAACTGTTCGAATTCTTAGAAGAAATTTAAGTCTCCCTGTCTGATGTAAGTGACAGGTGTGGGTCGGCCCCGAGAGAGAGCAGTGTGAGTCACGGTGTTCGAGAGGGGTTGATTATGTTGAACCCTCCTTTCAGAGCAAGCTAGGTGGGAATGGGGTAAATAGGAATTGGCTTTGAGATTTCAAAAGCCTGGAGAGGGGTGGGGGCTTTTAGGGTTTTAGGCTATAAGCTCAGAACCAGGAAATTCTGAAGGGCGGTGTGTAAGAATCCAAGATGAGGTAGAGAGATAAGAAGAAGGCATGAGTAAGAGTCTGCAAAGAAGCCAGGGCAAGAGTGTGTCCAGTGATCAAGGGGTAAACTGAGGACTGCAAATTGTGTTAGAAAACCGGAGGAAAGGGGGTTGGGAGGGCAGATTGAAGGTGGAAAGTGGCTGCATACACAAATGTCTGGGATCCTCCTTGCTTGGAGAGCGAGCTGGTTGGGAGGATGGTGGAATTAAAATACAGAATCTGGGTTTTTAAAACAAAGAGGAAAATGGTTCCACATAAGGAGAATGACCTGAGCAGTAACATTGGAAGAGGAGGAGACCAAAAAAAGAAATCACAGTGAAGTCATGGCAAATAATGACTTTAAGTTCATTCATTCAGTGAAAACTATTTCTTGTGAATGTCTGCTGTACGCCAAGCACTGCAGAGACCGAACATAAACGCTCCTGCCCTGCCCCAGGGAGACGGGCAAACACACAACTCGGCAGTGAGAGACTGTAAGAGGGGGAAACGCCGGAGGAAAATGAGGAAGAACCGGAGCATTTGGTGGGCAGTCAGGAAAGGCTTCTGAGCTGGTGTCTGATGAGTTTTTCTGGCAAAGAGAACAATTTGCACAAAAGCCTTGGGACCGAAAAACAGAGCAAAACAAAAAAAGAAGAAGAAGAAAAGAAAGGCAAAACCTTAGTATATTAGAGCATTCTCCTCCGAATTTAAATCACACATCCCGTCAGGAAAAAATGCTCGAGCAAGCACTCTCCTGTTTATATTTATTTACTTACAAATTATATACATGTATTAGTACACTCATTATTTTGATTATAAAACATATGCAAAAAGAAATTTTAAAGGATGAGGTGAAAAGTTAAAAGCGGAAGTTCTAATTTCTTCTTCTTCCTACATCACTGTGGATGGCCACCTCCACCCCAGGAGCCAGCTCAGCCCGTCCCACAGCGTTGGGACCAGGGAAGGGATCAGGGTAGAGCCCAGGAAACAAAGGGGAGAGTGAAGCCGGGAGAGTTCGTCTGGGGAGCGTACCGCCGGCCTGTGAGCCACGCTCGGAGCTTGGACTTGACCGCAGTCTGTGGGAAGTCCCAAAGGGTTCTGAGCAGACATTACCCAGACTGTTTTCAAAAGATCACTGTCTGCTGCGTGGAGACTGGATCAGAAAGGGGCAGAAGCAGAGTGAGGGGCATCACAAAGGAGCCCACTGCTGATCCAGATGAGAGGAGAGAGTAGCTTCAAAGGGCAGAAAGAAATGAGGCATTCAGTCTAAAGTCTGGAGGTAAGAAGGACCTAACAATCTAGTGGGCGGGGTGTAAGGGTGAGGACACTTTCGAACAGCTTAAGTTTAAAATGCCTATGCGATGTCCCAGTGGAATTGTCTAGTAGGCAAATGTGAGGTGGTTTAGGCCAGAAATAGAAACGAGGGCACGTCAGCAGAGGGATGATGAAAGCCACGGGAAGATTAAAGCGACCTGGGAAGAGAGTAGAGAGAAGAAAAGGACTCAGTTCAGAACAGAGTCCAGACAGCAGCCGAGAGACAAAAGGAACCCAAAGAGTGTAGAGGTCACAGGTCACAGGTCTCAAGAGAGTGTCCGAGAAAGACAGAGGAGGGGAGCGGCTGGAATTCGGCAGCCAGATCACGGAAGACAAGTACGGAAGCATGGCCATCCAGTTTGACAACTGGGAAAGAGCAGTTTTAATGGTGTTTTATTGGCAAGGTTCAAATGGGAGTAGGTAGAGAAAGGAGAAGGAAAGAATGAGGAGGGAGACAGCGTGTCTTGGTGCTGAATGAGTTGTTAATGGAGGGAGTATGAAGATGGGCTAAGGGGAAGCCGCAGAGCATGTCTGTGAGTTGTCGGGATGATGCAACAGAGAGGGTGAGAGTGATGAGCGGTGAGAGGAAAGGACCACATACAGAGCCAGACCAATTAGCAGACTTGGCGGCGGAAAGATGAGTGAGTTCACGTTTATGGCTTTTCAACTTTTTCAGTGAAGTAAGAGGTGAGGCCATCAGCTGAAAGTGGGCTGAGGGGAGAAGGTGGAATGTAGGAGGTCTGAGGAAAGAGGAAGTCTGAAATGAAATTCTCAGAGAAAGGAGCCATGAACTCACTAGAGACAAACAGCAGGACCGTCAGGCAGTGAGGAACATCCACTCGGGATCCCAGATAATGGATTAAAGTAAAATAGGCAAACGATGTTCTCTAGCGGTGATCATCTGTCAAGGCCATGGGGGAGTTCGCCCAGGCGTGGCTTTTGCCTTTTGGTTGAGTGGTGATAAGACGGTGGAAGCTTTCAGGGTAGGAGACATCTGTGTTTGAGAAGATAGAGGGTAAAGATGCAGACCAAAAGAAACAATTTAAAATGCTGACGAGGAAGAGTCTACACGCAGGAGACCCGATTTGGGAAACAGAAAGATGGTCTTTAGGGCCCAGAAAAAAACAAAGTTATTTTCTGAGTGAAGAAGGTGGTGGATTTGTGCTGAGCTTCTCTTCGTAAGAACCCTCTGCTTCTCCTCCCAGGCCCACGCACGCTCTCCTGTTCCTCTGGGAAACAAGGGCACCAGCTCGTCCATCGCTAAGGCAGGCAGACCGTGGCTGCGAGGCGAGGCGGGGCTAACTCTGACCGAGGTCACGTTTACACCATGCTCCCGGCCTCGGGCTTGCGAAGCTAGGTAGCCCTGGGAGAGCATTGGCTTAGGCACCAGACGCGTTTTTACCACAGTTTCCTAGTCTCAGTGGACTCGAGCTCTTCCAGCATAGCCACGTGCCAGTTCTTCTGGGCTTAGTGCAGTTGATGCGAGAGGCTGGAATGTGAAGGGTCCTGGAGACCTCACACATCCTCTGGGGACTTTTACAAGCAGGACCCTTATTGATGCCTTAGGACCACTGAGTTTGGAAGTCCAGCCAAATTCTAAACTTTGCCTCCCTGAATACTGTCTCTACCTTCATTTGGACTCCTTTTTTTTCCCTTAACAGCTATACACTATAACAGGCTAACATTATAAGAATACATTATAGGGCCCCTCATTTAAACAAGTCCATACACACAACTCATTACATTAAGTGATTGCATGTGATTTTTCTAAACACATTGAACTGTGACAGTTCCATTCACTATTACAAAATTAGGAAATTATTAGTCTTATACTTGACTAATTAATACAAACTATTAGTATCTCCCTAACCACCATCCACATCTACTGTACTTATGTTGTACTTATGCTTTTTAAAGAAATTATAATTGGCATAAGAAATATGTTCTCAGTTTAGTTTAAATCCTGGTTTATCACATGTATTGTATTTCCTTCATGTTTCACAACCCAGACTGTCCCATAATGAAGCGTGTCAATTTTACTACTGTAGTGAACATTCCTTCACAGTCAGCCAGATGTTCTGCATCAGTCAAGGAAATTAAAAAAAAAAAAAAAACCTTTAGAAAAAAGTTAACAAAATAACTCTATTCCTGGGGGAACAGAGGCATGCAGTCCCTCTGAAATGTCTGTTCTAATCCAAGACGGGTTTAGGTTCTTTTCTTAAATAATCAGTGCATGGCGCTGGCCCAGTGGCATAGTGAAGTTCTCACTCTCCGCTTCAGCGGCCCTGGGGTTCCACAGGTTCAGATCCCAGGCACAGCCATGCTGTGGTGGCATGCATATACAAAATAGAAGAAGATTGGCATAGATATTAGCTCAGGGCCAATCTTCCTCAAGCAAAAAAAGAGGAAGACTGCAACAGATGTTAGCTCAGGGCCAGTGTTCCTCACACATGCAAAAAATCAGTGCGTGAGCAAAATCTTTTCCTTTTTCCCTCAAAGCTGTCATCGACATCGTGTGAATGCCTACAAACCCTGGGCACTAAACTGTTAGAATAAACAGCACTTCTTTTCAAGCAAAGTGGAAGTGTGGCAGTTAGAAGCTCAGGATGTGGGTTGAATCCTGGCTCCACTGCTTACCAGCTCTTTTGTTTACGTCCTCTGTGCCTTGTCTTCTTGACCCGTGAAGTGCAGGAAATACTGGTACCCTCCTCACAGCAATGTTATGAGATTTAGAAGACGCGATACATGTAAAGCCCCTGGAACAGGGACTGGTACATGGTAACAGCTCAATCAACGGTAACTAGTATTATTTTATTGCCCTTCCTCTGCAAGACCCCTCTAAACAACATGAATGACAAAACTTTCATCTCTTAAGAATAAGCTCTATTTTCACGGTAGCCAAAAGTTTATCTAGGCCTAGGACTGTTATAAAAGGAGACTATTCAAACAGAATAATAATTTTCCAAGTTAAAAGCTGGTTTTCACTAAAGTAATGAAACTTTCTCTTGTGTGCTCATGAATATACTCTAAAAACAATTCTGAAAGAGATTTCTAAAAATGTTTTGAGCAGAGGCTGGGTCACTAAAATGTGAGTGGTCATCCAAGTTTAACACTCATTTCAAAATATAAATTCAGGGCTTTTTAAATCTAAAAACTCATAGCAATTTAGATATCTCAATACTAGACAATATCAAGAAAGAGAAGTCAATGGCACCATTTGCTTTTATTTTTAGGACCCTGAAAATTGCACATAGGTTGGCAAATTTTTGGTTCCAAGGACACACTACCCTCCTCCCCTTAGGAATTACAGACCATGGAATAATCTTTATTTTGTCTTGAATTCAGTAAACAAATATTTCCTAGAGTCTAATTATTTTCAATACATTTTTGTATTTTATACTATTTTCAATATAACTTGGGGTTCCTATTGAAAACCAATCTGAGGGGAAGGGGCCTTTTTTTAAGTCCTCTGCCAAATACGGAATCATTTGATGCCTCACTCCAGGGTCTGGCAATTCCTTCTGTAGTCTCCCTTGTAGCCAGTCCAAATTGCTCATGCTGAATGTAAGCCCCTTTCTTCATGATCTCGCACCAGAGCCCATGGAAAGCAGCAGGGCACCACCAATTCCAGTGCCGTTTTTGCTAGTAGTTCCCAGACCTTAGTGCCTGCGCGAGACCATAGAGAGCTTGTTTGAATGCAAGTTCCTGGGCCTCTGTGGGTCCACAGTATGCTCCTGCAGAAACACCAGAAGAGAGGCAAAGACAACAGAAACCCAACTGACTTGGCCTGAGTAACGTCTCCACCACCACCGACTTGCTCTGGGAATCCGGGCAAGCTGGTTAACCTCACTGAAGTGCCATCTCTTCACCTGAGACCTAGGAACAAACCCACCCGCCTATAATAGGGTTGCTAGGAAGGGAAACGAGATGATACATTTAAACCCCCAGCAGAGCACCTGGCACGGGGTAAGTGCCCATAAACAGCTCCTATCAAACACTTATTCATCAACTTCGAGGCCGTGGTTAAATCACCTGTTTAGTTTTCTCTTTTCTGGATTTGTAACCATTTAGGTATCGTTGCGGCCCTGCTCTGAATTTTTTCCATTTTCACCTCCTTCATAAGAACTGAATGCTATGGTCTGTGTCTGATCAGGGCCCAGGTACCCCATTCTAATGAGTCTCTCATTCTAATCCCGTGTGTGTGTCTAATTATTCCCTAAATGGGCACACCTCATTGCACCCTTTAATCTCAGCGCCTCATCAGAGTCCTCCATTTGCCCATCTTGTTATTTCCCGTCCCTTCCCCAACGTCCCTTTTCTCTGCTCCTCCTTTCAGTCCTCGCGTCTTCTTAAGCCCACTTCTTTATTCACAGTATTAAATCCTTCCTTTTATGCTTGTCATTACTCCCTCCTTTCTGCACAGCTCATTACATCCCTCCATCTGGAACTTCATTATGCCATTCCATTTTTATCTCATTACATCCTCATCGCACACATACTATTAGCGCCTCCATTCTCGCAGAGCGCTGCATTCTTTCTCTCTGCTTCTTATCACAACCTGCCCTTTCCACCCTCCCCATTTACTGCTTCCATTTAGAAATCACATTACATCCCCCTAAATGCCTTTGCCCTTGCACTCATCCATTTATGCATCTCATTACACCATTGCCATGCACATTTTTATGTCCATTTCTATTTGTATGTCTCATTATGGCCCCATCAACATGCACATGTCATTATTCCCCTTTCAAAGGTTCACGTTGCATTACAGCCTTCCATGTTTGCATCTCATTACATCCAATATTCCCAGGTTTGACAACAAACTAACAAAAACAGACAGATAAGTAGGTTACTTTTGCTTTTAGAAAACGAAATGTGTTTCTCAGGCACCTAACATCAGTGTTTTTTAAACAAGTCATTCATTTCAGAAAGATTTACATATATCTATCTAGCCAAGAGACAAGAAGCACTATACTGTATATGCATAAAAAGGAGCTTCTTGGGCCAGCCCTGGTGGCCTAGTGGTTAAGTTCAGCACGCTCCACTTTGCTGGCCCAGGTTCAGTTTCCAGGCACGGACCTACACCCCTCTGTTAGTGGCCATGCTGTGGTGGCAGCCCACATACTGAAAAATAGAGGAAAACTGGCACGGATGTTAGCTCACAGTGAATCTTCCTCAGAAAAGAAAGGAGCTTCCCATCTTGCTTTGTTCAAATCATCATCGTTATCACTACTTTGTATTATTTCTCTACAAGTTACAAAGTAGCGTAATCATCCGTGAACTGATCTGTGGCGAGACATCTCTGAAGGAGACAGCTCAGGAATCACAGGCGCTTTACAGATTGAGGAGTACGCTGAAAACACTGAGAAATTAAGATGTTCCCCCAGAACTGGTAGTGAATGACAGTGGTGGGGCTCAAACTCAGATCTTCTGGCTCCAAAACCTGCCTTCTTGACACTATCCCACTCTGCAGAAAAAAACTCTTCTTCCTAAGTATCACTTGTGTCATTTAGGCCACTCTGTAACATCTCCCTAGGACAGAACTTGGGGTCAGCATGATTTGGGTTTGGTTTGTTTTGTTTTCTAAAACCAAACAATAGAACGTATTTCAAACACTTTGCATTTCATGTTTATCCCTTTTTCTCTGAATTTGAAGAGCAAGATTAAAAGAACCTTTGCTATGGAGCCCCCAACAAGAATTAATGCAAAACTCCTGAGAAAGAGATGACCCTTTAATGACCTTCACCACCAAGGCCTCACACAGGCAAAATAGGTGGACTCCTCTACAAGGGGTGTGAGGGGTTCCAAGGAGGCCCCCACGTGCAGAGCTCTTCTTCCTCAGAGTCTAACCCCTGCCAGTCTCTTTGTTTCACTGAACTGTGTTCTCTGCCTCACTTTAATTTTTTATCAAATTATGAAATAGCTCATAAATTCAGAAAAGTAAAGAAAGATGATACCCATTCCCACCGCAAGATAGAGAGATGTGTACATTTCTTCTATATTTACTTCAAATATTTCCCTTTACAAAAAAGAAAGAAACTGCTGCAAATACTCTCCAGAGGTTGGTGTATATTATTTCCATGAATGTTTTTGTACTATTGTTTGAAAATTTCACATATGTGTTATGAGATTGCACATATCTTTTGCAAAATGCTTTCTACGCTTAATGTTATGTTTTAAAAATATATCCATTCGTATAATTTATATATTTTCATATATCATAGAGCTAACTCATTCATTTTAGCATCTATAAAATTTTCCATTGTATAAATAGACCAAAGTTTACTTTATCCGTTTCTCTACTGAGGGGTTAATGGAGACAGATCAGCCATCCGCACATGTGTTTCCAAGGGTGTAAGATCAATTTCCCAGTCAGTGAACGTCAATGTAACTTGAGGAGCTTGTTCAGAAATGCAGATCCCTAGACCTGAACACAGACTTAGGATGATGGTTCCCGGGGCGGAACCTGTGTCTGATGTTTGTAACAAGTTCCCCAGGGATTTCGGACACCAACACCTCCTGAGAACTGGTGCTCTGGAACAGCTGAGGGTCTTGTTAAGAAGCAGTGCTATATTGATGAATTCAGGCAAACGTTCTTCTTCACTTGCTGACATTTTGTTCTAAAAAGTTGTTTTATAAAGTTAAATAAAATAAATTCCTATAATATGTGTAAAGATACAGGCATTTTTAAAAAATAAATATGTTCTGAAAGGGCTTAATGGTCATAGTTGAATAGACATGAAAATTGAAAACCTAAATGCTACTGTTGGTGTAAGCTGGAGACAAAAATCTCTGTGTCTCAATTAGTGAAAATTTATAAAAATTCATTGGACATCTACTATAGGCAAAGTGCTAAGTATTTTCAGAAACTACACAATAAAGAAATCAGTCTTCTTGCTAAAGAGCTTTGATCCAGCTGAGGACCAAAAGAGTCACACCAGAAGAAGCTTGATAACAATCACAACCAAACAGAAATGAAAGTGTCTTCAAGTTTTCCTCTGGGAGGAATACTGTGGACCCAAAGAATTCCCTGCTCACGTCCTTGGCGTAGAGGACTGTGTCTCCCTTGTCTATTTATCCTTGGTTCCTGACGCCAGGTGCTATGAATACTAAGTGCCATAAATTGAATTCAATAGTAATATTTTTCAGAAATTGAAATAAATTTAAAAATTAAACTAGAGCATAAATAGTCTTCAGAGTCTCTTTTGCTAGTTTATTCATTCAGCATAGTGTTTCTTACAAGACACTATGCCTACATAATGTAGGACAATATAAATCACATAAAGATGAACAATATAAAGATAAATCATTAATTTTCTTCCCTCAATAAGTTTATTTCACACCCTGTACTCCATATAGTTGGAATACGTATACTAGAAATAACCATAAAGACATAAAGCCTTACTATTATGTGAAAATATTGGGGATTGTTAAAAAAAAAACCAAAATTCTTGTTTATGTTTTTTAAAACATACTTGAAGTATGTGCCTAGAGTTGATCCTGTTAACCACAGGCACATGAGTACACGAGGTACCTATATTTTGTATCTGTGCAAAAACTGCTTTAGAACAGAATTTAAATGTGCCAGAACCCAAAGTTCTTCCAGATGTATGCTTTCACTGATTTCTGGAAAATTCTTTCCCAGTACCCTCTCGCAGTACATAGACCACGTTATAAGATCCAGAGGCCACTTTGTGCTTTTACAGAATTCTTAGCGTTGACTCATGCTGTCATTGTCATCGAAATAACGTCGTAAATCTCCTCTCATCTTTCCATGCTGCTGGCTTATTTTTCCCTTAAGAGGCCTCTCAAGAGACTTTTTTTATAGTTTTCAAAATTCCTATTCTCGTTAATGAATTTTTTCTAAAACTGGGTAAACACTAATTGAATTAGCTGTTTAAAAACATCATTTTCCCTCCAGAGGTTTTCTCGCTTTTGAATTAGGTAGTGTTTATCAGGAAAATCCTTCTTAGTGCATGCTTACTGTGATTATATATCTTTTTCTTTAAGTCAAGAGAAATCATTTGTACTTCAATATTTGGGTTTTATTGAGGCCTGATTTGGAGTGTACTTGGTAGAATGTGACCCCTTTAAACAGAATCATCCTTTTCATTGAGAATCGGCCAACAGGGTATCACCTTCCCTTCTTCCTTATGGCAGAATCTCAGCATGGACTCTTGATGCTGCATAACAAATTACTACCAACCTAGCAGCTTAAGACAACACATATTTGTTATCCTACGGTTTTCTTGGGTCAGGAGTCTGCTTGTGACTTAGTCAGGTCCTCTGCTCGAGGTCTCACAAGGCTGCAATCAAGACACTGGCCAGGCCGTGTTCTTGTTTGGAGGTTCGAATGGGAAGGGTCTGCTTCCAAAGAAGCTCCGGTTGTTGGCAGAAATCATTTATTTGGGATTTGAGGACTGAAGGCCTGGATCTTTTATTGGCTGTTGGCTGAAGGCTGCCTGTAGGTGTGAGAAGCCACCCACAACTCCCTGCCACATGGCCCTCTCCACAGGAGGTTCACAACATGGCAGCTTGCTTCTTCAAGGACAGCAGATGTCTCTGTATGCATCAGCTAGTAATCGTGGGATTGATATCCTATCACCTTTGCCGTATTCTTGGTTAGAAGCAAGTCACAGGTCCCTCCCACACTTAAGTGGAGGGAATTATACAAAGGGATGACCATCAGGAGATGGGAATTCCTGGGGGAGTCACCCTAGGATCTGTCCACCACAGTCCCATTGAACTCAAGTACTCAGGGAATGACTCTTCTTAGAGAGGAATGATTTTTATTACTTCCCTGGAGTCAAGTTGTCTTAAAGGAAGTTTGTAATTCTCTAAACAAATCAATTTTCATTCTCTTGTCTTTAAAAAAAAGAAGAAGAAGCCATATAACAATTCTTGGGCAAGGCCTGAGGAAGCCACAGGACCCAGCAGGGTCAAGAAGAGAAATCATGACCTCAAGCACATTTAAGAAGTCAAAATTCAATGGGCCGGCCCTGTGGCCAAGTGGTTAAATTCACAGGTTCCGCTTTGGTGACCCGGGCTTTCGCCGGTTTGGATCCCAGGTGTGGACATGGCACCGCTCATCGGTCCATGCTGAGGCGGCGTCCCACATAGCACAACCAGAGACACTCACAACTAGAGTCTACAACTATGTACTGGGAGGCTTTGGGGAGAAGAAGAAGAAGAAGAAAAAAAAAAGGTTAGCAACAGATGTTAGCTCAGGTGCCAGTCTTAAAAAGAAAAAAGTCAAAATTCCAAAAATTTAGCTATCACTAGTTGTTGGTTTGTGTTTGCTTGCTTTGGGATTCATTTTGCTTTGCTTTTCCATCAATATCTGGAGCTACATGTGTTTCATCTGTCTCTCCATTCAAAGCTGGCTGTTACTGCAACTTCAACAGCTCACAGACTCTCCGTCCACCTTCCCCACTCAGTGCCCTTGGCCCAACACACACCTCCTCCAGGAAGCCAGCCTGCTCTGACTTCAGAACGTAAACACTGGGCTGTAGCTTGCCTTCTTTCCTCCACTCTTTAACTAACTTTTTGCCAAGACAAATGTGGATGTTGGGCAACAACCAGAGACGTTGCTGGTCTCGGAACAGGAAACATAAAGGCACCTCTAAGTATCAGTCTCAGCGCTTAGTTTGCTGCAGTGTTTGTGGCGAGTGAAAAATGGAGCCTGGCTGTGGTGGCGAGAGAAGCACTCTGTGTGCCAATGGAAGTACGCACTTCAGAGACTTCATAGTTTTGAAACTGCTATTTATGAACATCTGCTTTTCACCCATTAATGTTAATATGAATTTCATCCTTTGAAACCTACAAAACTCCCAGGTGCTTCTTCAGTCTTTATCTTGGGCATATGCTTTAAAAAAAAAAAAAAAAAGCCTCCTTTTTTTCCATCGAACACATTTGAAATCACTTTTGCTGAAACAACATTCGTATGTGCAGTGTCTGTTGGCGTGCCTAAAGTATGGTATTAAATGGTAGCAACTGGAAACGCTGTATGCAGCATGACGGACCTGCAAATGTCCAATCCCAGAACGCAACCTTGATCGTCTAATGAAGCATGCGGAAAAACAGCCATTTCTAGTTCCAGTATGTGCCTTTCATTATTCCACAAACATTTAAATGCTTGCTTACGTGACAGGCATTTTTAGCGCTGAGGTTATAGCAGCTAATACAACAGACAAAAATCCCTGCCTTCATCGTATTTATGTTCCAGTGAATGTAAATGTTCTCTAAAAAGAATTCCCTTTAAATTTTCATAATACTGGGGCCAATCCTGTGGCCCAGTAGTTAAGTTCCTGTACTCTGCTTCAGCGGCCCAGGGTTTCACCAGTTTGGATCCTGGGCACAGACATGGCACTGCTCATTGGGCCATGCTGAGGCGGCGTCCCCCATAGCAGAACTAGAATGACTTGCAATTAGGATATACAACTATGTACTGGGGGCCTTTGGGTAGAAAAAAAAAAAAGGAAAATTGGCAACAGATGTTACCTCAGGGCCAATCTTCCTCACCGAAAAGAAAATAAAGCATGGGCTCTGAAGCCAAAAAAGAAACAATTTCTTAACACCATTCCTATAGCTCATTGGAAATGTTTACACGGGGCCTGCAAACCGACAACGTTAATCCATTCCTGACACAGGACTGGACTCTGGAGCTACCACTGGGAACAAAGTCGATGTGCTTCTGCTCTCAAGGAGCTTGGAGTCCAGCACACCTCACCTCTGTCAGGAAACAAGACCTGGGACACAAACTCTGGGGAGGATCCTGGTAGCTGCTTGGCCATTCTCTCTTTTCGATCCCCCATAAGCAGTGCAAACAATGCTTCCACCCATCAGCTCTTGGGCCCCCCGGGAGCAGTTATCGTGGTACAAGAGCCTGCGGGTCCGAGGGAAGGAAATAAAATGACAGCGCAACAGAGGACAAACACAGAAGTCCGCTGGCTAGGTGCAAGGCTAGGAAAGACATCAAATCCCTCTTAGGAAAGCAGGCTTTTAAGAGTGCAGTTCTGGCCACCCTGTAGCAGAGGCTAGAAGTCATTTACATAATAGGAAAGCCTCCAGAGGACAGTAGAACTATTTAATTTGGTTAGGCTAATCGTTTTCCCCCCATTTACAACGTAATGGAGCCTCTCTCCTCTGCCTCTTAAGCAGGAACACGTTGGCAGGATGCCACAGGGCCCGTAAAACACGGGCAGTCTTCTTGGCGTGTCAATTCTACTCAACCATTTGGAGGGGGACAAGTTAATTAATTTACTGATAAGTAATTTAAGACATTATTTTTCATTAAAACCAATAGAGCCATATTATGGAATAGAATGCAAAATTTGCATATACTTTTAAGGTAAAGCATAAAACTAAAAGAATGCTGGAGCCAAGGGCTGAGGGAGTAAGCTGTCCCCTGTATTTTCCATCAGCCCGCTGCAAAGCCAACCTGAGAAAAACAATTTTGTTGATATGAATAACTGATTCTCAATTTTATATGAAGCGTAAATAAAAGACAAATCCCACAGCAGCATTCCTTTCAACCACACTGCCACTTGGATACCCCTCATTTTTAGAAATTCTGGAGCTGTTACTGGATAGAAAAAACATCCTGGGCCCCTTCAGGCTCTGACACCTCACCCCCCCAGCCCTGACGCCCAACCCCGAGGCCCAGGCTCCCGCCCGCTGTATTGAAGGGTGCTCTCCTGGGAGAGTTTGGATGGCTGCTCTTTTGCAAGAGGTGCCAAGAGAGGTTTCTCAGTGCTCCTGCTGGTCCTCAGCGCTGAGTTTGAGCACTGGCCCTCCCACTTCCACACCCCTTCCTGGGCTCAGAATGCTGTGAAGCAGGCAGATCAGCTTATCTTCTTTGTGCTCTGTGTTCCTGAAACAGGCTCTGGACCAGGTACAGCTCCATCTGGAAGAAGTGAGGTTCTTTGACGTGTTCGGCTTCAGCGAAGCGGCAGGAGCATGGCAATGCTTCATGTGCAACAACCCTGAAAAAGCGAGCGGTGAGGCACCCCGCCCCTTGCTGCTAAGAATCCTTTGTGCCCCTGGATTTACAGGGATCTATGAGCCCGCCCCTCTTCTCGCCCTCTCCTTGCATAAACATCCTAGGTTGTAATCACGCACAGAGGTGTCCCGATCACCTTGGCTTCGTGCTGAGAAAGGCATCTCACCAAAGTAGGAGTGAGAAAAAGAGAAGAGGTTGAAAGACAGAGAAACACAAACCTGAAATGAGTGAGAGAAACACCTTCCATAGATGTGGCTTTCAAGAAAGCAGCACTGGCCATTTTGCCACGAAAGCATTCTTCATTTCAACCCAGACGACCCTGAGGTTAGACACAAACAAGCATTCTGTCAAGAGCCTCACAGCCATGAGCCCACACTGAGTGAGGGAGTGAGGGAGTGAGCACACAGGCCGTACCATGTCATCCCTTACACTTGATGATGGCTGACCGTGTGAAAAGGGAAACACTTAAAGAGGAAGGAATTATTGGAGAAATAACTTCATAGCTGGTTATTCACCCTTCCCCTTCCTTTCAGCTTCCCAAGGAATTTGGTCTACTGACTTTGCCTAAAAATAATAATTGTCAGTGAATATGAGCCAAGCCTTATGCTAAACATGTCAGATATCTCATTTAGCCTTCACAGTAATCTTATGAGGTAATTACTAATATTATCTCCATTTTGCTGATGGGGAAACTGAGGCTCTGAGCGATTTGGTAACTGCCTGAGATCACACAGGTAATAAGTTAACAGCGGCAGGATTTGAACCCAATCTGAGTCAAGAGCCCATGCTCTTAACCATTCGCCATCCTGCCCCCTGGTTACACTTCCCCAATCTGTCCAGTGGAAATAGGTTGATAATAAGTCCATCTTTAGAAAGTTATGATGTGCTTGGAAACAGAATATTTCATCACTAATTTTTCCTCTGAGAGGACACAGAGTTCTCAACAGTGACTCTGCTCAGGAACCACCGTTTAGACCAAGGGAAGAGTGTTAAACACTGCTGAACACAGAGCCACTTTGTGGACTAGCCATCCTCTAGCGAGACGTGGATTATACCACCTGTACCCATTCCTTAAATTCTAGGACTTTGTGCATCTTAAAGATTACCCATTGTGGCAAGTCCATTCTCTTGCTAACTGCCAAGAAGTTGAGAGTGAATTTTAAAAAATGTGTTTATTTAGCCAGATGGAGATGTGAGGGATTCATGGAGAGGCACGAGTTAAAATGCATTACCTGCCGGGAAAGGTCCACAAGGAAGAAGCTGGTGGTTAGGGTCAGGGTTAGGGTCAGGGTCAGGGTCGGGGTCAGGGTTAGGGTCAGGGTCAGGGTTAGGGTTAAGGACAGAAGCCTTTGTGAGGCTCTGATTGTTGGTTGATTAGAGTCTGGATGGAGCAGATGCTGGAGGGAACACCCCACTTTTGAAAAAGTTAATTCCAGCCAATAAGGAATTGGGAAATGGAATGTCTCCATTGTAACACGTTCTAATTAGACCTTATTTCATCTATAAAACAGACAGAGCATCAAAGAAACTTTATTTGAGAACATGGCGAAGTAAAGTGCTTATCTTAGGTGGCTCTGAGAGGGCCTTAAGAATTTTCATTCCAAGTTAGCAGAGTCCTCAGTTGAATAAACATTTAACTGTATCCGTCCAACGGAGGCTGCGGGAAAGGGGCCGAAACTTAAAAACACAAAGTGTTCCTTTAATACATGTTTTTCTCAAAGTCACTGCCGTGCACTTGAAAAGGACGTTTTGCCATTCACTGTTTCTCACAGTTAAATATAGACTGGGAACATATAGCAATAAAAATTCAGACAAGGCCAAATATATTATCACAGAACATATTGAGTCAAAATGTTTGGCCCTGAAACTTCAGTATGCTTAGATTTCTTTGCTCATTTCCTTATGCTACACAAAAGAGGACTTGAGTGAGAGAAATCCTATTTTAAACTACTATTTTCACCAAAAACTCTTGACTCCCTGAAAAGTTTATATAGGTTGTTGATTTCACCTTATTTTTATATAAGTGTACAAATTATATATTTAAATGAAAGTTCTAACATAATACTGCTGGCACATATTACTCATGGAGATGGTACTTGCATTCATGTTTTGCTTAAATCATGAGTTTAAAGATGATAAAGACCTAGGAATAAAGATCTTGTTATTTGGTTATGTGCAGCTAGCGTTGTACTTGCATCCCATTTTTCTCTTATGTAATGTGTGTTTGTTGCATTGGTTCAATGTCTTCTACAGGCAGGACCTTAGGATAAAGTATGAATAAGGTTCAACATCCCTGCTCTGAAAGGATTCAAAGTCCAGTTAGGGCCAGTAGGCATATATGGAAAAATCTAGCATACTTCTTTGTATGTTATTAGTATGCAATAAATACTTGTTGAGTGGGTGAATGAATGAATAAATAATATGTGAAAGTGGGTAAGTCAAAAACACCTTGAATATTAAAATAAGGTGTTTCAAGATTGTGATTACGTGTTAATCATATCGAATACATCACTATACAATACCCACCGTATTTTGAATCTGGCAGTGGAGGTTAGTGCTTCTTTCCTCCTTGAGAGAACTCGCTCTATATGAAACACAAGGTCCGCCCGCCGGCCTGTCTCAGCACCGGGCGCACTGCACCAGAGTCTTCTGACTCCCCTGGGTTTCATCAGTGTCCTCACAGGGTGCAGGCGACCTGCCAGCCTCGGGGAGGAGGATCTCAAGAAGTAGCAGTGGAGTCTAGGACAAAGGCTGAAGAAACTGGATTTGAGTTCTTTTTTGCTATAAGGTACTGACAATTAATACAATAACTGTTGTCAAGCATTCATTGTTCAAATATCGAAAAATAATAATGCTGGCCAGCATCTCCATAACTGAAGAACAAAACACGAGGCAATTAGAAAATTTGAACTAGACCTCCGGAAAGGCGTCCTGAAATAGAAATCCTTCTTAATAATGTGTAGACTAAACTGTGGACCCCTTCAGAAACTGACAGCAAATCAGCTGGCTTACATGGTCACCTCAATACATTCCCCTCTTCAGGCAAAATTCTCGTCACCGTACCAACCCCCACTCATCCTCCCACCAACTCCGCCAACACACAGAAATTCGCAGGAGTTTAATAGCTGGTATGCGATAAAATGTATTTTTATCCAATTAGGTGCAGATAAAGTCAGAGGAAACTGAATACCAGAATTGTCCTGAATAGTCCTGGAATAATTATAATTGCTGGCGTTTATCATGCTAACTATGTGCTAAGCTTTACATGCATTTTTCTCATTTTCTCATCATTATTGACTCCATTTTACAGATGAGGAAACTGAAACACAGAGGTTAAGCAATTTCCCCAAGGTCACACAGCTCATAAGAGGTAGAACCAGTCTTTCAATCCAAGTTAATTCCTGGACCTGAAATCTCAACCTTTATGGCAAATCCAAGTTAAGGACGTAGAGTATTGGAAATTCCATGAACAATTATTTCATAATGTTATAATCTATTGGGAAAACCAAGAATCGATCTGCCTCCCAGATGACTTCTTCTACTTACAGAAGACAGGGACTTTGGTGCCATGATGGGTAGGAAACAATTACATGCGGGAAATGATTACATAGAAGCTGTTTCCAACCCCTCCAACTGCTGACTGGGTTTCCGATAATCATTCTATAAAAGTACAGAGAAGAAGATTAAAAACCACTGAAATAACTCAAGAATCCTCGGAGGCTTGCCTCGTGGTGTTTATTGCCAATCCCATTACTCCACATGAATGAGAGAATAGAGATTGAGCAAGTCTGTTTAACAGAACAGAACTTACTTCTGGAAAAGCAAGCAAATTTCCTTTATCAGTCGCTCCTGTGTCTTGGAACTGCTAGTGCATGTGAACAGTAAGCGTTAGTCAGCGGGGCCGTCCCGGAACACATCTGGCTCTCCGTTCAGTCACATTTTGTGAAAGGAGGCGGAAGAGCTGGGTCGTGACTTTCACTCTTGTTTCTTGAGACACATGGGATGCCTTTGTTCTGACGCCCAACAGTAAACAACTGAGAGAGTCTCGGGTTTGGCACTGGTGTCCTCCTCCGTAAATCTGAGCACTCCTCAGTGTGATGACTCTCTTAGTCACCAGATAGTTAGATATTGAATGTGACTGTCAGTAGGAGGTCTCACTAGGTTATAAAATAAAATGAAAGACTTTTTTTCAGATAATCTTATATCATGATTCCTTTTTAGAACTTGATTTGAAATATTTGAGCGATAAGAGCATACTTATATTATTGTACCATTAAATCACATGGGCAAATAGAGATGGTTTCAAAGTGATATCAGGATAAGAAAGGCCTCTGTAAGGAGATTTTCCTCAGACTCTGCAAGCCGGTAATGGTAGCGTGCCCCTCCTTTGCTGGACCCTGCCAGTGTGCGTGAGATGACTTTCCATTCCAGACGCCAGTGTGGAAACGAACTAAATGACCTCTGAGGACCATAGGACACAAATAGCCTTGTGAGTCCATTAATATGAAACTTTCCCATTTAATTTCAGTGTCAAGTTCCACAGAACTTTAAAGGTGACCAAAAAAAACCATTTTGGATTTCTGCAGCGGCTGGGTTTGCCTTAGGATGCCTTCCCTCCAGCACATAGGGTAGAGTATTGTCTTCTGGGAAATGTTGTTGGAGCACCAAAAAAAGCGCAGTGCTCCTGGAAGGTCCCTTCATGCTTTCACATAGCTATCCCGCTAGTGACTACTAAGTAGGTATTGAGTACATAAAATTGAACCCCAGCTTTTTGTTCAAAGACACTTTGAATTACCTAATGACAAAACAAATACATTCTTATCAACTCAGATAAGTTATTATCCTCAAATCTTTTTCCTTTTCTCTCTCCTCCCATCTTCCTGTTCTATGCTTCTCTGGCATGGGCATACCTCTCTGTTAACCTTCCCACACACTCACCTTCTCTCTCTCTCTCTCTCACACACACACACACTGGCACACGTGGACACACCACCCCCAGACAAAATAAATCCTCTCCTCTTGTCCTTTCTGTTCTCTGCCCACACTTCTGTAGTGTATACAGCATGTTGCCATCAATCTCCCCGAGAAGACAGTAAACCAGAGGAGGAAGACCCACGGGTCATTCACCTCTGTGTGCCCTACCCGGTACGTGGCACACAGTAGTATTTAACAATATTTGGCATACAGATAGATGACTGAGTAATTCATGGATCATGTAAGTGATAGGATGACTATGGAAGAAATAGGACTTGTCTTGAAATGCAATTTTAAAATCTAATACTGTCTCAAAAATTTTTTTAAAACTTACTGAACCAAAACCTTGAAATAGCATCTTTTGCAAAATAAGCTTTTATAAGAAGAAAATGTTGCTGTGTACAAGGTTTCAACACCTTACGGACACCCAGTTTTAATATTTTACTAAAAGGTTTCAATTTACACATACACACAGATTCCTTATAAACTTGCTAATAACCTGCTGAGCATCGATGAGAAATAAGCTAAGATCTGTAACCTAACACCCTTCAGGGGTTAATTTCCTTGTTTCATCCAGTGTAACTAACCTAATCCTTGTGCCTTTCCACAGTGAGTCAACAATCTTATCCTGAAATAGGGTAACAGTGTCTGATAGGCCTTGTGTTCTCAGCAAAGCCTTAGTCACTCCACAGTTATCCACAAACAAATCATCATGCATGGAAATGTGGCCTTTTCCACTGGGAAAACAAGCTGAGTCAAGCCAATATTTGGAGGAGAGCCCAGGGGGTAAAGCAGCCTCTTATCACTAGACAGGCTCAGGATGACGTTGATTTAAAGAATTATGTCATTTTTTAAATAAAGCACTTCATATGTTTTAAAAGAGCTCTAGTCATCACCTTTCAGAGTATTCCTAAACTTTTTATTTACCTATATAAATACATCAGGAATGAAATTTGGTTTTCAGCCACAAACTCACCCATCTAAAAGACATGCAGGTGCTTTTGGCAACCACCGAGAATGAAGTCATCAAATATCTCACCAGAGTGGTCATATTTTGTCTTGGATCTCATCCTTCGCACCTTCTCAGAAATTCCACAGTACAGATCACTCTGTCCCTCTTCTCTGCTCAATTTCTCCCTCCCGACGGAATCCTCCCAGTGGCTTGTAAACACATTCAAGCAGCTTAACCTCTCCTTTCCCTTCACGTACTGCCCAAATCTCTCACCTCCTCTTTGAAACCAAGAGTCTGGTTTTAAGTCTGTATTTCCTTGCCTCCTTCTCCTTGTGACTCAACCCTCTCTAATCTGGCTTCTAAAGCCATCATCTCTATTGTCATTAAAGTCATGCAAGTCCCCCCATGCACTGGATATGTTTCAGTCTTTGCGCTACTTGCCTTTTATCAGCATTCAATTCTGTTGACCAACTCCTCCTCCTGTGTCGAACATTCTCTTCCTTTAACTTCTGTGACACAGCACTCCTCTGGTCCCCCCCCCCCCGCCCCCACTCTCTAGGCACTCCTCAGCCCCCTCTCTGGGCCCACCTTCCTCTGTCCAGCTAGTCGTTGTTAGAGCACCTCTCTTCTCCCAACTGTTCACTCTCTGCCCAGCCAATCTTTGCTGGTTCTGCAGCTTCAGAAGCCACTGCTCTGAGACAGCTCCCAAATGTGCGTGTATCTGCAGTCCAGGCCTCTCCTCTGAACTCTGGATTTACATCTCGCATTGCCTACTAAGCTGCTTCAAAGGCACCTCAAAAGCAGTTCATTTAAATTAGAACTCGTGGTTGTCCTTCTCTTGCTCCTAAAAAACACTAGGTCTTCTTCCAGTGTTCCCTGTCTCCGTAAACACAACATCACTCACTCTGGTGTACTAGCCAGAGACCCACTGCCCTCTCCCTCAACCCCACCCAATCCATCACCCAATATTATGGATTTTACTTTCTCAGTTGCTCTCAACTCTGTCCACCTCTTTCCATTGCCCTAGAGCAAACTGCCGTTCCCTCAACCTCAAATGATGGCAGTGGCCTCCTAACAGGGATAGCCGGGACCCTTCTGATTGGCTCCCACACTGCAGCCCGACTGATCTCTTCAAAGCACAAATCTGATGGTACCACCCCCTGCATAACCCTACAGTAGCTTCCCACAGCTCTAAGCTAAAGAGCACGCTCCATAACACGTCCCTCAGTGCTCACGTGCATGGTCTCCAGCCTCACCTTGTCCCACCTGCCATCTGCTCCTCTGCTCCCGCCAGAAGGAACTTCATTCAGCTTCCTGTACACACAACGCTTCCTCTTGCCCCTGGACTTTCATATGCGCTGTTTTTCTGCCCAGGGTCTTTTCTCCTCTCTTCATCTAGTCAATGTGATCTACCCTGCCCATTACAACTCAAATTCACCACCCCAGGGGAGACCTTGTGACCCCTGACTGATGCTACGGTCCTCAGAGCACCTCAGCTGTCTCCCCAGAACACTTGTTACAGTTGCTGTCTGGTTTTTGGCGGGTGATTATTTGATTAATATCTATGCCCTCCAGTTAATAGTAAGTTCTACGAAGGGAGCTCTCCTCATCCCTCCATTCGCAACCCCTGGCACGTAATAGATGCTCAAGAAATATTTACCAAATAAGTGAATGTCCAAAGTTTGTATCTTCTTGGGAAACTTTAAGCAGTAAAATTTTTCTCAGTCAAGTGGTGATGAAAAACCAATTAATGAATTCAGAGTGATTTATTTTAAGAGAAAAACGGTATTCATATGATGATATTTCCAGTGTACCCTTTGTACCAAATGTATTCTTTGTATAAATAGTTTTTTCTTAAATAAGTTATTTTCAAAAGTTATAAGAGATCATTTTATTTAACCACATGAGGTATTGTGTGTGTTTAGGTATACATATATATATATGTATACATATATCTCAAACACACACAGAGTGTGATGGTGTATATCTTATAGATAAAGCTTCCAGTGCAGACATTGTAAAACATATTTATTGCTAAAAGGTTTGAGGCCAAGTGCTGAACCACAGAAGATGGAACTTGAGTTAAATAATTCCACAAAAGTATTGTAGATAACACCTTAGAAAATTCTAAAACACCACGAGTGTAGGCCAGGTGGATCAACGGCTAGCATGTGCTCAGCTTGTAGCCCAAACAAGTTGGCCCTTCTTATCACAGACCTGGAACAAGTTATGTCAGATCAGTTTTTCCCCATGCAAGGAAAGCTTACAATGCACAGGCAGAATGGGAAAGCACTCTACATTTGAAACTGTCTTAAATCCTATGGCTAGATTTTGCCAGTAATACCTACTCATGAGAGCTTATTAATGGGGTGACAACATGGGAACTGTGGAATCCTTCCTTTTTCAAAGTTCAAGTCTAAGATTGAACAATTATCTCCATTCTTTTTCACCATTCCTGATGTTATCCCATTAGTCTCTATCAGTCGTTACTGGGCAGGTCTGGGCCAGTCTTCCTTGATAACTTCCTACAAAAGCAGAAAGGTGACCACACTTACTTCTCAGAACTACTGAACGGGTTACTTTCTTGGCAAGTGGGTTTAGAATTTTTATTTTACTGATGACACTGTTGATCCAAAATAACCAATAGCATTCTATAGATAAGAGAGATAAGGTGGCTTTTACTTGAGCCAGAGTGAGGATTGTAACCCAGGAAGGCCTTTTCCAGAAAGTAAGAAAGCATTCTGGAGAAGCATAGTGTTCAGTACAGTCGTATATCTTTTTAGAATAAAGAATCAGGGGCCAGCCCAGTGGCGCAGCAGTTAAGTGGGCACATTCTGCTTTGGCGGCCCAGGGTTCACCGGTTCGGATCCCGGGTGCAGACATGGCACTGCTTGGCAAGCCATGCTGTGGTAGGTGTCCCACATATAAAGTAGAGGAAGATGGGCATGGATGTTAGCTCAGGGCCGGTCTTCCTAAGCAAAAAGAGGAGGATTGGCTGCAGATGTTAGCTCAAGGCTGATCTTCCTCAAAAAAAAAGAAAAAGAAAGAATAAAGAATCATATATTAAACATGCCCAGGATGCATGTTCAGCAAAGTTTCAAAAAGGTATTCAGTTGCAAATTAGGAGGTCAACGTGACCCCAATGATGTCAGGAAAGGGACTAAAGTGGGCGTTGCCAATAGGATATTACCATTAGGCATGGGGGGTAAGTCTGCATTTTTATCTTAGGAGAGTGCATTCTTTGCTTTAAGTTGAGCAGATGTACAATGTATGTTTGATAGGCCATAAGTTAGGCTTCTTTGGTTGAAGCCAAATCAGTTTTGAACCCAAATAGCTACCCCATACACCTCAATATGTGAAAATCTCTTGTCAATACAATAAACAAGCCAAATTCCATAAACATTCATTCTGTGCATTTTTTCTGTAACTCTGGTGACTGAAGCCAAAGACATGAATGTGGTCTTATACTGCCATCCTATTCTTTAATTTCATGGAAAGGTCATAACGATTTTCTTCCCACTATTGGTTTGCAGGTTTACTATTCTGTATGTTATATGACTATTACTGCATTCTACCCTGAGGCGACTGTCATTTTCTGGAAGCTCTTGAGCTACATTAGAATCACCTGGGCATCTTGTTAAAAATGCAGAGTCCCTTATCTCCCCCCAAAATTCTGATTTAGTAAGTTTGGGGTGCGCCTTGGAATGTGCATTTTGACAAGCCAGCAGGTAATTCTGATGTTGGTGGCCCTCAGAACACAGTTTGGAGAACACAGTTCTAAAGGCTTGTAGAATAGTAGTTCTGAGGGTCTTTTAGATCAATATTTCAGCAATTGACAGAGAAGCCTAGAAAGCGTACCACATTTTGATGGGTGTGAAATTATTGAGAAAGGAAGCCATTCAGTCACATACGGAATTGCCCTCAAAGGGCTGCTGTCAAATTGAGTTTGTCTGTCCTGTCTTAGATCCCACAGGCTCTTATAGGATGTTCCAAAGTCAGTGCTGCATTATGCTTCCTTGTTTATTCACTACGGAGAAGGAAATACGGCCCTCTGAGACATTGATTGGATATTCACAAGAAACATGCCATTCGTTACCATCCTTAGGGATTTCCAAAAACCTCAGATGCTCAGTCTACTAAATGTGGCTCCTATGACCCCCTCATTTAATGCTTCTGTCCCTCTTTAAGCATATCCTCTGTAAGCATAGCTGGCTTTACTGGCACACACACAAAAATCAGTAAACTCATGGAAGGGAGCTCAAGTAAATTTGACACTCTCAATACATACAAAGAAATTCCCCATAAACTGTACAGGGTTTGTAATTTCCAGAAGCAGTGATTTCAAGGGGAAAAAATGACATACTTTTTCTAAGTTTTTATTTAAAAACTAAGTATTTGGGGATTATAGTTTTCTTCTTTCAGAATAGGCCTTCGTTTGAAGATATTTATCTTTAGCAATCGAGAAATAATATCTAAGAATTCAAATATCACAAGGTAAACTCATGACATTCTCAATTATGGTTTATTCATGTACAATGAACTTTCCAGACAAAATTAGCATAAGCCGAAAAGCACACAGTATGAGGAATTCTAGCCAGGTTGGAAGTCAGTGTACGATGTGAATGGTAATTATGTGGGGGTCACCATCTACTGTCGTTCCTTCCAGCCTGTCACAAGAACAAATGGGAAGTCTGGAAAAAAGGGAGCAACCACAGATAACGTGGAAAACGCTCCCAATGCAGCCCAGTCTATGATGGATTGGCTTGAAAACGGCAGTCTTGGTAAATAAACGGATCAGTTACTCAAAAAGAGAGGCGGTAATCTCCTTTTTGGAACTCTTTGAATTGCTTGTCACACCTTAAGCCTGGAGGCCTTGACCTTGGGAAGGATCCCCTGGCTCCCTCTGAATTCTCTCGCTCTTCCTCACACTTTCATTAGGTCTCATTTCATTCTTGGTTGGAGGGATGGAGCAGGGGGCCGAGTTTTGTCCTAGAGCCATTACGGTATGGCATTTCTAAAAACTGCTTGTTTATCGTCACAATAAAAGGCTGATGATGGTCATTTTATGTTGATGATGATGATGATGACGATAGAAGCTACTATTTATTGATCACTTACAATGTACCAGGCATGTGGCTAAGCAAGGCCACTGTTAACCTTGATGGCACTTTTGTGTGCCTTTATTGATGGTGGATGCAGTCCACTTGGGGGTGTATGGCTTAAACAGCCCATCAGGCTGCATTTCAGGCCCTACTTACCACCTGGGCTGAGCGCTCTTGTGCTGTGAACAATCTGCACAGCCATTCGTGGTGGCCCTGTTGTTAAGCATAACAACCTTAGAGAAGAGGAACCTGGAGCTCAGTGAGCTTAAATCACTTGCACAAGACCAGTCAGCTGTTACGTAGCAGATTCTGGAATTAAGCTGAGGTCTGGCTCCATAGTCACTGCCCTGACCTCATAAACCATAGGCCTATACCAGAGAAAATTTTGGGTACAGTCTTATATGATCTATTATAGGAAGGAGTAAACATGGCATTCAACACAATATGTTTAAATAAATTCTAATTGGTTAAAGACATATTTAGAATTACAACAAATCTTAAAACAAGATGGAGACCGTGAATTATTGAACTCCTGTGCTCTTGAGATAAAAGGGGTTGAATGACTACAGAAATTATTACTTTTCATTACGTTACATTACAAAGCATTAGAGTTTGCTTTGCATGATGATGTCCTAGGATCTTTAGGATTGGTGTCTCCTTCAATCTCACACCTCATCTCTTGTTCTCGTAGTGCCATCAGGTTCCCATCACATAGAATGAGCTACAGTTCCTAGAATGCATTTCATGCCCCGTCTCTCGGCCTTGACCCTTTGCATATGATTTTTTTTTTTTTCAGAATACCCTTCTTCCCTTCATCTTCATGCTACTTGTCCCTCAGAATTCAGCTCAGACAGCATCTACTCCAGGAAGCTTTCCTGCCTCCTATGCCCCAGTTTAGAATATGTGGCCCTCCAGTGTGTTCCAGTCTCCCTTACCTCTGGCTTTCAGTTACACTTGGGCCACTGGGGACACCAGTGCAAGATCAGGGGGAGAGAGGAGAAGGAGGTCGGGTTATTTATTCCCAGCTCCCCCCCTGCTTGGTCACTGCAGGTTGACAGGCCTCTGTCCACAGTCACGGCTCCTGTCCCTTAGCGCTCTCCACACAGGTCTCCCTCTGGGTCCTAACTGTTCCCCCCCTTTCCTCTTCAGGCACAGGAGTGTGAGCCTCTCCATGGTTCCCGGCCCTAGACAAGTATGGTGCTTTTCCTACATCTTGCCCACATCTGTGTAAACAGTCCGTTGATGAACTCCCTTCAGTTGCCCAGCGTGAGATGCCCTCCGTTTCCTGCCAGGACCCTGTGGGATACATAGCTGATCCCATCTGGGGTCCCTGAGGCTTCATGCCTGGGCTGGCTGGACCTTCACAGGTTCCAGGCCCCTCCTTAGTCCTTAAGAAAAGGAAGCTCCTTCCTAATGGGGCTTCAGAAGAACTTCCAGGGGCCGGCCCAGTGGCACAGCGGTTAAGTGCGCACATTCTGCTTCAGAACTGGTTCGGATCCCAGGTGAGGGCATGGCACCCCTTGAGAAGCCATACTATGGCAGGCATCCCACATATAAATTGGAGGAAGATGGGCACAGATGTTAGCTCAGGGCCAGTCTTCCTCAGCAAAAAAGAGGAGGATTGGCAGCAGATGTGAGCTCAGGGTTAAGCTTCATTAAAAAAAAATAAAATGCAAAAAAAATTTTAAGAAAAGAAGAACTTTCGAATAAAGTCAAATATGACCTCCCCACGACTATTTGATACCCCCATCTCCTTCCTGGATCTTACACTTAGAAAATCTCGAATCACCTTCAGACCCTCAGCCCATGACTTTTTCCCAAAGCAACTGCTTTATGAACTTGGTCTGAGTTCATTGATTCTTCCGTCTTTAGTTTCTTTTCTCGTGCTTTCCCTCGCACACCCCTCCTGTTGCCTCAGTCCTTTTCTGACTCTTCCTAGAATATTCTTTGTCCCTTCTTCAGCAGGGGCCCAGCTCTCATGTCACCTCCTCCCAGACAGAAGTAGAGTTTCCCTCTGAGAGTGCTGTAATGCTTGGCTCTTCCTTCTCCAGTGTGAGTCACCAGACTCTTGGCCGAGCTGCAGAATTTGGAAAATGCTTTACCTCTCCTACAGATGAGAAACTCAAGTTCCCTCTGAGAGGGCCTTTGTGACCCCTCAGCTCTAAACAGTGCCTTACAGCTTATCTGTGCTCAAAAGTCTGTGTGGGCCGGCCGGCTGGCTGATGGATGAACAGAGGAATATTCTTACTTGCTTTTCTCTTCCTGCTGTGGGCTTCTCAGCTTTCAGGCTGCTGCCTGGTACTGCTTCCCTCTTAGGCACCAACTTCACGTTGAGACATGTTGAATTAGCACCTTCAAAATTCATTTTTATCAAAGTAAATGTCTTCAACTCTTGGTTCACGAAATACAATTAACATGTAAACATTTGTATTAGCATTCCAAAAGACTTTTAAGTTGATAAATATGGTAACAGTTTGGGTTCCAATGGCACCAGAGAATTTAGTTCAGTATTCCATAGCTTTTTCAGCCAACTGATAATTAAAGAAAAGAGCAGCTCCAGGTTGGTGGAGAATGTCTTAGCCAAATTGTGGTGCTTTGAATGAAATAATGTGTTAATTAGCAAGTGAGAAAATATTTAAATATCTTGTATGTGTTACGTGCGAACAAGGTAGTTTTCGATACATGATCATTCCCTCATAGTCTCGTTCCACGTGTTATTTTTCAAATGGAATATGATCATCCTCAGAAAGAATTAGTTCCCGGTTTTGACCATGAAGAGACTGTGATATCATATCACAAGGACTTACTATGGACTTGCTTACAAGGACTTGCTAGGGGCAACAGACCTATTAAAATGACACATGGCCAGTCATGCATATGCTAGACATAATTGAAAAAAAAATTATTTTTAAGACATGGGATAGCAGCTGGAAAAAATTCTGTCTTTCTTTTTTTGCCTTTTGAAACTATTTTTAAATTAATCCTACAGCTACAAATAGCCTGGCTTTTATGGAATTATCTGAAGCTGACTCTGATGCCTAAATTTGGGCCCTAACACTCAGCGACCGCTGTAGAGTCCTGCTAACATTGCCTTCCTGAGACCCTTTCCACAGGCTTTCCCTGGGGTTCAGTTTTCCTTGGACCACACTGAAAGGCTTTGCTGAGCAGCATTTCTCTATAGGCCTCATCCTTTTGTTCTCAAGTAAGCCCATCATTTTGTCTTGAGTCTCCACGGTCATTACGGGCATGTGGTATGTGGGGGTGATATCCCACCCACTCCAGTTCTCAGCAATTCCTTCAACTATTTTGCCAAGTGCTCCTTGCAAACTTTGTCACATACTCTCCAAGGGAAACATTCGGATCTTCGTTGAACAGAAAGACTTGTAGCTGATCCCCTATGTCAAATCCAGAAGGAGCCATGTGCTTAAACATTAATATTTAAATCAATGTGCAGATCAATCATAATTGGAAGTCAGCTCAGATATCAGGACTATTTCAAATGCTTCTTTGAGTAAATATGGAAGACTGAGACCAGAAGAATGTACTGTTACTACATGACATTGCATTAAATCATCTTCCCATTGAAACCACGGCACAAAAGCAAAGCGATTACAAACTGTGAAGTCAAATTCTCAGTAACAATGATGCCAGGGGAAGTAGTGCTCTCTGCTTACCCAGTGTCCTCACATAAATTTCCTTACAGATTTCAATTTTTGATCTCTCGACATCCTTGTTAAGCACGTGGGAGCAATTATTATTTCCTCTTTGCTGATGGGAAAATTGTGGTTGAGAGGACTCGAATTCCTATTCAAAATCCTTGAACTGAATTCTCATTCAAAATCCTTGATCACTACAACTAGATTAGCAAATTTTTCTAATTGGAAAGCATGGGGAATGGGTGTATTAAGAAAAAAAAATTTGGGGGGGAAGACTGGCCCTGAGCTAACACCTGTGCCCATCTTCCTCTACTTTATATGTGGGACGCCTGCCACAGCATGGCTTGATGAGCGGTGCGCAGGTCCGGCCTGGGATCAGAGCTGGTGGCCACCAAAGCCCAGCGCGAACTTAACCACTGCGCCACCAGGTGGCCTGGGAAAAATTTTAATCTAATTTTTGGCTTGGATGTTCCATTGTTGTTTGTTAGTTTCCTTTTCTCTGGGCTCTCCTCTTGGACTTTCCCTTCCTCCTTCCAGCCAGGCTGCTGCGCCCTCCATGACTCCACTGCACTCTGGTGGTAAACACTCGCTGACCCCAGCCCAGGCCTGTGCTGTGAGGCGGTTCCTGCTCCCTCGGGACACAGAGCCCGTGGGAAGACAAGGTGTCCTACGTGCTTTACCTGAGGCGACTGCAGAGCGTGGAGGCTGCACAGAGGAAGCAAGCATGAGCATGACTAGCTTTAAGATGCCCTAAATCAGATGATTCCTAGCAAAGCGAAGCAGAACACTGAAATAATTTTCTTGATATCATTTGTTGATACTTCTAGTTTTCCTGCTCTCTCCACCCTCTGCTATGCACAGTACCATGGAGCTTCTCAGAAGATGGGAGATGCTTCTCATCCCTGAAGCCTCAAATCAAATGTCGCCTCATATGTCCAACCTCTTTCCTGACGACTTAGCTGCATGTGCACCACCCCCGAGGCACCCCTTCCCTCTCCACCATGGCCCTATCACGCTCTAACAATGTATTTGCTATATATTTCCCATTATTGGCCTTACGTTGGGATTGCCAATGGACATCCAATTGAATAGTCATGAGACAAGAAAAAAAAGCCAAACTAGCCTTAATAGAACTTTGTTTATGAAAACTATACATTTCATTATTCTTCCCCTGAAAATGCTTTCGAGGTGGACAAATCCTCCTGCCTAAGGTAGTTATCTGACCTACATTAGAAAAGAGAAATTGTGGGGCAGGAAGGAGATGTTGTCTCATATGGTCAAAGAGGCACTGTCTAAACTTCCAAGTGATGGCACAAATTTCCTTCCTTTCAAGGTGCTATGAGAGTTGAACACAAATGTACACAAGTAAATATTGTCATACTCCACAGAAATCAGATGCTTTCATATGAATTTGAAGAGTGAATCTTAGATAGTTGGTAAAAGAAATGAAATCCTTCAGTTTGACATCTAAACTTCTCACATATAATGGGTCTTCTAATTCTATGATTACATGTACTCATACACACTTTACTGCAATGTCAAATTAATCCACTCATTCAACAAATATTTATAGATGCCCTACTATTTACCAGGCACTGTGTTAGACACTGGTGATACAACTGTGAACAAAGCAGAGACCTTGTCCTCATGGAGCTTCCATTGAATAGGAAAAAGACGTTAATTGGACAAACACCAATAACTATCTACAAATGATGGTACCTGATATAAAAGGAGCATGCCAGATGCTCTGAGAACATGTAGCAGGGAAGCCAGTCTGGCCTGAGTTTGGGGAAGGTCTCCAAAAGGAAGCAACGTTTGAGTTGAAACATGAAATGATTCGTGGTTGACTAGGTGAAGGTGGGAATATGGGGTCTGGGGAGAGAGGGTGCACTCCGGAGAGTGGGTGCACTCCGGAGAGTGGAAACACAGTGTTCAGAAGACTTGGGTAAATCTGCCTGTGCAGCTGTTCTGCCTTCAGGAAAGCATGTCTTTTAGAGCATTGCATCGACTTTGCTGCCAAATTTCTAAATATACTTCGTTTATGATTATTTATAAAGCTATATTTCTAAGCAGCTCATGTGAACAGGATATCACGAAACAGAGGAGGTAAGAGCATGGAAAGCTGGCTATCTGGGTGAACCTTAAACGCTGCTAACCAGATGCTCTTCTTATGAACTGTATTCCTTTTGAAAATCTCAATGAGGGTTTTCAACACCTTCCCATCATCATATCTAAACTGTGCATTCTTTCAGGGATAAAGGCGGAAAGGTTAACCAAATTCATAATTTATTATCCCACTTTCCAGATATATTTACTGGGTTCTGGTTCACTATACATTTCTGACTTTTGATCACTTGCCAAATAAATAATGGAAAATAAATGGCTCAATCATTCTATTACCTTCAACAGTTGTAAATCAAGACGGCCAGCCTCTCATAGAAGGAAAACTTAAAGAGAAGCAAGTCAGATGGAAGTTCATCAAAAGGTGGAAAACTCGTTATTTTACGCTGGCTGGAAATCAACTTCTGTTTCAAAAAGGAAAGTCTGTAAGTTCCTCCGTTGTCTTTCACACTTGCATTTTTGAGGTTTTGGTCTCCATCAAAACCTGTGGGCATTCTGTCTTGAGTTAAAATGCCTATAATTTTTTTCCTACTCCATTTTACGATTTTACAGTGTCATTTAATTCCCTCTGTCCCTTTGACTGTCTATTCTGTTCAACCCTTTGTTAGACGGTCCGCCGGCCCTCTTTAGTTTATTATGAGAGCCCTCGTTTGTTGACTGAAGTTTTCGAAGACGAACTGCAGGAGGACTATCCCGTGATCCTGACTTGAACTCTGCGCCTGTGGTTCCTTGTGGAACCCCTACATTTACGATGGGGTTCCACGATATCTGTGATATTCACTTTGATCTCTTTTATAACCGTAGGTTAAATTTGGAGGTGGGACCCCAAGGAAGGGGGACAGCAGGCAGGGAGGAAGAAAGAAAGGCTGACTTATTTCAAGTATCTTTTGTAGTCAACTAAGTTGAATTCTGATTAGGGAAAAATATGAGTACCTTTCATTCATGTAATACTCAGTTAATAAATAGAATAGGATTCTAAAAGAGTTAAATATTTATTTAATATAATTTCCCATGTGAACTAGGATACTCAGTAAATATCTGTATTCTCAATTTTCAGTGGGAAACCTCTGAAATAGCATTCTATTCCAATCAACAATGAAGAATTCTCTCCTTCTTTTCAAATCAGTTTACTTTGTCATTAAACTCTACTCACTCAGAATCAGGGGGAATGAAAGCTTGAGCTACTTCTTGGCTGTTTTGAAATATAATAATAATACTTTATCAGTGCTTACTTATCACATGCCACGTAGGATAGGCTCAAACCATCCTCAAAACAATCCTTTAAGGTCAACACTATTGTTATTGCCCTTTTACAGATGGGAACAATGAGACTCAAAAAGACTTATCGGCTTGACCAAGGATAGAGTCGGTAAGGTGAGGAAGGGTGAAACCGGAGTCAGGCTCAGGCAATGTGACACCAAAGCTTGTTCTTAAATGAGTGCACTGTCCTGGGTCCCATGTCCATGTAAAATACAGAGCCAGTGGCAAACTGGACAGTGTCTGAATTAGTTCATGAAAGGCGTTAAGTTACATAAAAATTATGATTCACTTGAAGCATATGTATTATGTCTTTAGAGTGCTCATTATAAAATTTATTGGAATTGGCTACTCAACAGGAATCAAGTATGGTGTATCTAAATTATGACAAATTTTTCTCTGTGCTCTTTTAATTAATAAGACTTCATGTTGAGGCCGGCCTGGTGGCGCAGCAGTTAAGTTCGCACGTTCCACTTCGGTGGCCCAGGGTTCGCCAGTTCGGATCCCCGATGCGGACATGGCACCGCTGGCAAGCCATGCTGTGGTAGGCGTCCCATATAGAAAGTAGAGGAAGATGGGCACGATGTTAGCTCAGGGCCAGTCTTCTTCAGCAAAAAGAGGAGAATTGGCGGCAGACGTTAGCTCAGGGCTAATCTTCCTCAAAAAAAAAGACTTCATGTTAACTTTCTGAATGAAAAGGAAGATTTTGGTGACACTTTGAATTCATGTTATCTGTATATCATGCTATCATGTTATAAAATATACAGATGGACTTTCTTGTGCCTGAAGATTTTTTTGAAAGGACAGTATAATGGTGTATTCAATTTAGACAGTTATTGGAAGTTTAAAGAAAGATCTTTTTAGCATAGGTTCACATTGAAGCATTGTTAAAGAATTTTAAATGACCATCTAAATTTCCTGTTTTTATTAAAGAAAACAGGAATAAAAGTTAAGATGTAGTGATTTCTCAGATCCCTTGAGACAGAGCAGAGTTAGTGCGTAAGAATGATCTTCCTGAATTCAAATAATAACCTTCATACTTCTTGATTCAGAGCTTTTTATTTTATTTTATTTTTGCTGAGGAAGATTCGCCCTGAGCTAACATCTGTTGCCCATCTTCCTCTATTTTGTATGTGGGCTGCTGCCATAGCATGGCCACTGATGAATGGTATAGATCCACACCCGGGAACCAAACCCAGGAGACTGAAGTGGAGCATGCCAAACTTACCCACTAGGCCACCGGGGCTGGGCCCAGAGCTTTTTAATAAAGTTTAGGGAATAAGCTATTTTATAATTGGCTAACTTGTTTGACATCCTTATAGGGAAATTATGGCTTGACATTCCAAAAATCTGACAGAACACGCGGCTCAAATATTGGGAAATAATATAATGTAGTATGAGGACCACAGCAAAATCCCTCATCCCCAGGCACACAGTACCCTAGCAGTGGTCAGCAACCCGGCCAAAGTTTCAGCCACATGGTAAAGGGTCTTTCTTGTAAATGAGGAAAATGTGCATTTTAAATAAGAACTGTAAGACTGCAGTGGTATCTTTTACTTTTCCATTCTTGAGGTCTTGGTCTCTACCAACCAGCTGGGCGCCGGTGTCCTTCGACTCCTGTCCATTCCTCTCGTGGTTAATTCCCTGGCCCTCTTTAGATATTGATGAGAACTTTTTTTTTGGATCAGTTCCCCCATGTATCAACTTCTGTACCATAGACTAATTCAAAGAAATATAATTTTAATACTGTCAGTACTTACTATAAACCAAATTAAGCTAACAAAGTATTATCTAGTGCAGTTATCTTCAAACTGTCCTGTATATTCCCTAAAAGAATTTTGAAAAATCTGTCTAATACCTTGTAGCATTTTAAGTTGCATCAGCATTTTTACCACAAGTTTAAACAGTTGTATAGACTGTAATTTCTGTTGAATTGTAAATGTTGTCATTTTAGAGCAAAAAAATCACATCTTTCCTTTAAATGTAACCATTGGAACACCATGGCAATTTGACACCTAACACCATCCATTTTAAAAAGTAGATAAATTAGTTCTTCTTCAGTAGAAATGTTTACATTGCTTTATTTTCTTTGAAATCATATTTTTATTCTCCCTGTCCCACAGCATTTTATCATCACCTCACCATTTTTCACTGCAATAAAACTATGCATATAACTTGAAATTTAATTATTTTAATTTCTCGTGACCATCAATCTCTAAGTGTCGAGATCTTTTTAAAAAATTATATCATTTAGGAAAATCCATAAGTATTATACCAAATGTAATAAAGTTATTGAACAGTAAGAAATGAAATGCTAAGGAGAAGTCATCTCTGAATGAAATAGATGGGGAGTGATTAAGTTGCCTTGGTTGAAGGACACTTCCTTGACATCAATATTTTGAATTGCGTTTTTTGTTTGATGCTCCTGAGATTTTTCCAAGTTAGACAATACACCAGAGAAAGTTTGGGATGAGTGAGATGGGTGTCTTTCCATTGCAAAGTGAGAGAAGGGCAGTTGAAAAGGGACGGTGTGAAAGGAGAACTGGCACGATTCTCGACCACAGGCACATTCTCCAGTAGACAAAATGTGTTCAGGGATGTTAAAGACCTGAGATTGCTTTAAAGAAGTGTCAGATCTGTTAAAACTATTCCTGCTAGCCCACAGTCATGGCCCTGGTGCTGTAGAGACCCTTAAGTCTCTGCTTTGATGCAAACAAAATGTAACGTCATTAAACATTCGTTCGCTTAGTGTTTGTAGACAAACCACGCCTGCAAAGCTCCAGAGAGTCTCAGAAACAGTTCCACCTACTTAACACCGGAACCCTGTTTATTCCATTAATACCCTTTCTCAGAGGTAGTACAAAGGAAAGTTCAATTGCATGCTCCCCAAATTATCTTAAATTCTGAGTTAACAGCACCCCAAATTGTACAGTTGCACGATCCCACTGTCTAATAATTTTCTGTAAACTGGCTATCTTGTGCCAAGTTATGATACGATAACAAAGGACCAGTTGCTCACTCCTTCAGTTGTTCTAATGACTCTGAGGCCTTAGCACCCAAAATAACAAAGATCTTAAGCCATATGAAGTGAAACGATTCTGGTCCTCTTGGAAAATTCTCTGGGGACCAGAGATCTTTCCATAGTCTGGGAGCCAGCTTATGTTCTCTCCTTCCCATGCATTTCAGAAGGACGACCCTGATGACTCCCCAATAGAACTCAGCAAAGTACAGAGTGTGAAAGTGGTGGCCAGGAAACGCAGGGACCGCTCTCTCCCACGGGCTTTCGAAATCTTCACAGACAATAAAACCTATGTTTTCAAGGCCAAGGATGAGAAGAATGCAGAAGAGTGGCTCCAGTGCATCAATGTGGCAGTCGCCCAAGCAAAAGAGAGGGAAAGTAGGGAAGTAACCACATATCTGTAGGGATTTGCAAGCCGACCTCACACCAACTATACAATGGGCATTGCACTATCATTGCCAATGTCAAGAAAAAGAGACAAATTCACTGCCATGCTGTTTTTTTACTAAATACCCCGGAACAGTTTTCCCTAAGAAGCAGGACCTAAATGTGGCAGGATTCTCCATACATTCCATATCCTACTGGCATTTGCATTAACTCCAGAAGGTCTGTGTGATGTGCTCAAGATGAGGAGCTCCAGATGGTATGCAGCCAGAAAGTGGAGATTCAGGGTCCTAGAAACTTCTATAGATATGTCATTGCACATTGTAAGAAAACCACTTTAAAAGATCCTGGAACCACCTGTCCTGAGGGAGAATAGGCACTTCTGATGAAGAACAGTCTGTCAAAAATACTGAAAGGAGAAACACCTACTAGGAAAAGTCTAATCAGTGGACACTGAGGAGAACCATACAGCTTACTTATAGACATATGCTAATTACTTTTATCCTCTCCTAATAGGAATGAGACAAACCCGTGATAAAACGGCTCTCAGGTTCAGCCAGTTATGTAACTAAATGTCTGTCTTTCAGAACTACTTCTCTGATTATTCCTTTTAGGTTCAGATACCATAATATGATCTAAAGTTTCGATACTTGGATATATCTCCTGCCCAAGGCAGTAAGTGTAAGATGGAATAAGCATAGAAAAACATTTTCTCCATCTTCAAAATACGTGCCATTTCCCTTAAACTTTGAGATTTTAAAATTCTATACTTTTCTTCTTCGTATTCAATTTTTAATACATCTGAATTACAAACATTGATTGGTTTTTGCCATTACTCAATTTTTTTAAATTAAGCTATGGTAGGCAGAATTCTAGGATGACTCTCAATGACCCACAGCCTGGTATAACCTATAACCTCATTCCCTTGAGTATAGTGGCTCCTGTAACTTGCTTCTAACTAATAGAATATGGCAAAAGGGATGGGATAACCTCTCTCATGATTATGGTACATTATATGGCAAAGGCAGAGAAATTTTGCAGATATAATTAAGGCCTTTAATCAGCTCGACTTTGAGTCAATCAAAAGCAAACGATTCTGGGTGGGTCTGACCTCATCAGACGAGCCTGTTAAGAGAGTGAACAAGTCAGAAACTCTCTCCCACTGGCCTTGAATGAGCAAGCTGCCACGAGTGCTACAGCGTCAAGAAAATGAACTTTGCCGACACCCAGGGAGTTTGGAAGAGGATCCTGAGCCTCAGAGGAGAGCCCCGACCCAGCTGAGACCTGGATTGCAGCTTTGCAAAAGCCTGAGCAGAGGACTGGCTAAGCCAGGCCTGGACTCTTGACGCACGGAGACTCTGAGATAATAAATATGTGCTGCTTAAGCTGCTAAGTGTGTGGTCATGTGTTACACAGAAATAGATAGCTAATACAAAAGCTAACTTGGAATACACAGAAAGAGTAATTTTTTCTTGAAATTTATTAACTATGTAGTTATACATAGTTAATTTAGTAATAGTTAATAGTAAATAGTAATATTAATAGTAAATTTATTAACTACATAGTTACAGTATAGAAAACTGGAGAAAGATTCTAAGTAGTGAGCATCCTGAATCCCCCCCCCCCCCCCCCCCGCTCTACCGCTAACTCAGTAGCAGAGGAAACAGGACAGAGGCCAAGTCTGGGGAGGAAACAATTCACTTTTAACTTGTAAGGTTTGAGGGTATTGTGTGATAGAGAAGTTATTATAAGTTGAAAATAGAGTTCTGGAGGTCAAAATTGGGGTTCATTGGATTTGCAGATGGTCATGAAGATGTGGAATTAAATGAAATTGCTCAGGGAGAATAAGACAAAAGAACCACAAAGGGCTTCCTTGGGACATCCAGCATTTAAGCAAAGGCAGGCTGGAGAAGCTGATTAGTGTTCAGACACCTTACAGACCCAGGGAAACAATGTCACAAAAGCCAAATAAATAACATTTTCAGGAAAAAGGAGGAGAGCAACAATGTGAAATCCTGAAAAGTAATCACGTAAGTTACAGAATGACTTTTGCAATTAAGAAGCAATTGGTGGGGCCAGCCTGGTGGCACAGTGGTTAAGTTTGCGTGTTCCACTTCAGTGGCCCAGAGTTTGTGGGATCGGATCCCAGGTGCAGACATACCCACTGTTCATCAAGCCATGCTATGGCAGCATCCTACATACAAAATAGTGGAAGATTGGCACAGATTTTAGCTTATGGATAATCTTCCCCAAGCCAAAAGAGGAAGATTGGCAACAGACGTTAGCTCAGGGCCAATCTTCCTCACCAAAAAAAAAGAAGAAGAAGCAGCAATTGGTGTCATTGGTAAGAACAGTTTCATTGGAGTGATGGGGTAAAAGTCAAATTTCAGTAGGTAGAAGAATCAACAGGAGGTTAGGAGTCTAAAGTGATAATTGGACTACCCTTTCAACAAAATGGGGCTAAGATGGAGAAAGTGTTTTGTTTTTCGTATTAAAGATGAATTAGACTTAAAGGAAAGAAGTTTAAAACATAGAAAAAAAGAGGAAAAGTAACTTTGCTTGAGCAAAGTTTCCAAAAGTGATAGAAAAGGAATAAAACTCTTTCATTCCACAGCAACTTATGGAGCAGCTACTAAGCTACCATGCTTGGCCTGGAGATACTAACATACAAAGACCTAGCTCCTCCCATCAAGGAGTTTACAGCATGGTGGGAAGGACAGACATACACAACAAAAATTACAGGGCAATGTGGCAAGTGCCTTGATGGAGGTATGCACAGGGGGCTGTGGCAACACACGAGAAGACACCACTGTCGCTGACTTTGACTCAAGTAGGCTCCCTCACTGTTTCCCAGAGGTGTCAGAGAACGAGCTCATCTTAAGAACCAGTAAGAGTGTCGTGGGCAGACAAGGAGCAAATGGTCAGTAGAGGGAACCACCTTGCAAAGGCAAAGGAGGGAGCTGGAACATGGTCCATTTGCAAAACAGCAAGTCCTTACCTGGGATTGGAACATAAGGGGTCTGCTGGGGAATGGTGCCAATGATGCTGGAAAGGCCTGGGGGCCATAGCATGAAGGGCTTGCTTCCATGGTAAGGATCTTGAACTTTTTCCTTAAGATGGTGATGCACCATTAAAAAAGGTTTTAAGAAGATTTGCATTTAGAGAAATAACTGATAGAGAATGGATTGTAGGAATATCAAAAATCATAGCAGGGAGATGATTTGGGAGGTTCTTGGAAGGTGGTGAGGACGTGGACTGATGCAGTGGCAGAGGAGATAGAGGGCAAGGGAAATGCGGGAAAAATACTGAACTAGTCAAATGGACAAGACACTAGTGGATCGGATGGACTAGGGGACAGGAATGGGAAAGAAAGAGTCTCTGAAGACTCCTAGGTGCTTTCCTGGGACACTTGATGCACGATGGTGGCATTTACTGAGATAGAAAATTCTGAAGCAACAGTTTGAGAGGTGAGGCACACAGTAAATTAAAGTTTGACATCTACTTTCAGAGTATACATAAGCGATTCAGCTTGGACTAGAAGGACATCTCCTCCTAAGAAGTTGGGCAGGCAAAGGGTGAGAATAGGCATAGTCATAAATGATTCTCTAATATTATTTTAAAATCTACCAGCTCATTCTTAAGAGTCAGTGAGTAACCCTAGATGGTTTAATCAATTAGGAAAAACTGGTAACGGACAGATAGAAATGGAGTAGGAAATGACTTTGAATTTATTATTAATAATTTAAATGCCAACCATGTGCTCAAACCTTTCACAGCAGAGACATTACAGTAAAGTGCTGCTTATGGACTGATTCTGTTTTCACTGAATGCTTGTCCTAAGAAAGAAGAGAATAGCCCTACCAGCTCAATTTGGAGGAAAAGAATTATTTTTGCTAGTTGTTACAAGTCCTTGTGATTTAATTAACCTGATTCCTCTAGTTAAGAACACAACTCTCAGAGCCTTTGAACCGTGTTTTAAAAAAGCAAATGTAAGGGGTCGGCCCGGTGGCGCAGCGGTTAAGTTCGCACGTTCCGCTTCTCGGCGGCCCGGGGTTCGCTGGTTCGGATCCCGGGTGCGGACATGGCACTGCTTGGCAGCCATGCTGTGGTAGGCGTCCCACGTATAAACTAGAGGAAGATGGGCACGGATGTTAGCTCAGAGCCAGGCTTCCTCAGCAAAAAGAGGAGGACTGGCAGTAGTTAGCTGAGGGCTAATCTTCCTCCAAAAAAAAAAAAAAACAAAAACAAAAACAAAAAAAAAAAAAGCAAATGTAAGAAGTTGAAATAATGATCTTTCTGGCTTCATTCCATGATGCAGTAATTCCAAATTCAAGGCCATTCTCCTGGGTTCAGAGTCACACCGGGAGCCTCGGGACCCTCGCTCTCCCACTGCTATTTCCTGCCCTTCCTCTTCTCTTGGCAGCCGGCTGAGCACAGACTGGCCTTTCCTGAGAGGGCTGCCGTTCCTCATCCTGACCAAGGAAGAAACCGCTTCTCTAAACATGTGTAAATCTTTAAAAATGTTGGTATGAATACAATTATAATCACAGACAGAAATTCGAGTGGTTTTCATTTTTACATCATTTTGGTTCTTTTTCCCTCGCAGATAACTGTGGAAACATAAATGTTTATGTGTGAGAATCTCATCTGGTTATTTTTTTGAGAACTTGGAATTTGGGAAAAATAAATGTTCAATACTCTTCTAATATTGAGTTTTCTATAAAATCTTTGGCTGGTGATGTTGAGGGATATTTATTGGGTCATCTTCAATTCACATATTTACCTATTTTCTGTAGGCACTTCTGGGCCTATCTGTGGGCTGACTTATTCTCAGGCATAAAGACGACATGGTTGAAAAAGCATTTCCCACTTTAGGAAACAATTGCAAAATGAAGTGTGACAATATGTGAGCAGAATTCAAGGTGTATTGCACAGAAGTAAATATCATAAATGCCCCAGTCAGGATTTTAAATGCTAGGCATAAATGCCCTAGTCAGGATTTCCAGTCCCCAAAATCTAACTAAGTTTTTAGAAGAAAAACCCAAGATGTCATCTTGTTCCAGAATACTGCCACTGTGTAGACCTGTTGGGGCCATTCCTCCCCAAAGATGTGTCTGAAAGACAAAGGGACTGGGAAAGCAGGGACACTTCTACTGCGCAGTGGAGTCCAGAGACAATGACACGGGCTCTGGGCACCGATACCTGAAGATTCAAGTCCCAGCTCAACCAAAATTAAATTACCAACCTGAGTAGATTATTCATCTCTCGTCTCTAGGTTGGGAACAATATCTATGGGGCAGAATCAGTATGAGGCTAAAATGTCGTGTAAAAGCATCCAGCAGAGAATCTTTAACTTATGAGGTGCTCAATAAGGACACTCCATTTTTAACACACCGCTAAGGAAGGAAAAGATCCTACCAATGAAACTATGATGCAATGCCTCCATGAAAGCCCGATGAGTAGAGTTTTACCTCAAAAGGTCTTTTACCTTTTCTGAGGGATTTGGCAGTTCCTTCTGACTTCAGTACATTGCATGGTATGTGATTGGTAATTCTTTTATATCTATTTCAGCAACAAAATAAAACCTGGCTTTATTTACATGTTGAAGCTTTATTTACATGTTGGATAAAATATTTAGTGTCTGATTCACAAGACCATGGGGAGCTGTGATCATTCTTCCAATGATGGCTCTGTGGTTCACTAATGTCACATTTCACCCCACTCCTCTATTTCTGTGCTTTTCTATGTATGCGATAACTTTTTGTTTCAAAGTCAAATCGTATTGTAATTATTTTAAGGTATGCTAAACAGCGATTAACACGTGTGGTGCCCACCACGCACATAACTCAACTGAAGTGACAACACAGAGCTAGGACCAAGTTCTGGCTTCAATAGGCAATGGCACCTCCATTCCTGGCAGACAACAGCTGTACACCACCACCAGTTGTAAGACACATCCCAATTTCAGAGCTGTTAAAATATGGGAGGAAAAAAATGTAAATGAATGAGCAAAAGTAAGTACCCAATTAAGAGTTCCACAAGGGTTTGTTTCACAGTAATGAAAGCTGTGTCTGAAATTTTTTGTGAACAATAAAGCATATTGCAAATGTAAGAAATTTTGAAATCTTTTAAGATGGTTAAAATGTCCTTACTGCATCCGTTCTCAAAGCTATGAGATCAGCCATTCCTGTGGATGCTTACCCTCTGTATTAGTCAGGGCTCTCCAGAGAAATAGAACCAATAGGAAAGAGAGAGAGAGAAGAGGAGATTTATTACAGAATTGGCCCATGCAGCTATGGAGGCTGAGAAGCCCCACAATCTACTGTCTGCAAACTGGAGGCCCCAGAAAGCCGGGGATGTTACATGGTCCAAAACATTCAGGCCTGATAACCAGGGGTCTGGTAGTGTAAGTCCTGGGGTCCAAGGTCCCGAGAAACAGGAGGTCCAATGTCCAAGGCAGGGAAAGATGGACGTCCCAGCTCAAGAAGAGAGAAAGAATTAGCCTTTCCTTCACCTTTTTCTTCCATTTGGGTCCTCAACAGATTGGATGAGGCCTCTTTACTTGGTCTACTGAGTCAAAAGCTAATCCTTTCCAGAAACACTCTCACAGACACACCCAGGAATAATGTTTTACCAGCTATCTGGGCATCCCTTAGGCCAGTCAAGTTGACACATAAAGTTGACCATCAGACCCTTTCTTTTGATGGGAAAAAGATGGCTAATGTCTACACACGCCGTGTTTCTGGTGCTCTGTGTCCGCCTCCTGTGCTCTCCTTTATCCAAGTCCTCGTCCCTGGCAGGGAAGCCAGGTAGGAAACGGGCCAAGATGGCAGGGGTGAGGGCAAGAAGCACATGGTATGTCTTTTACCCACTGAGACAGACTGGGAAGCCTGGGGGTGAAATTAAGACTGTCTGAGGAGGAATTCCAGACCAAGTAGGAGGAGTACTTCCAGAAGAGGTCCTCGAGGCCAACCACACCAGAGACAAGAGTAGGAAGGCAAGACCTGGAGCCAAGTTGGAAGTTGGAGATCCGGGGAAGAGCAGAGGGAGGTATAGAGCCGAGCAAATGGAATGGGTGGCAGGTTGATGGACTTCCGAGGAGCAGGACATTCCCAAGGATGGGTTTTTATAGGTACCTGCCTGGGCGAGCAGGGTTGTGTTCAGTGAGCTTTGATGAGACACGTTTCCATGTCCTCGTGTGCGTCCTTCTATCACCAGGCTACACAAGTCCTCCAGCCACGTACTTGGCAGAACAGGTGACCAGCTCCGGCAGAAGCCTCGGCTCCTGGGTCCTGCTGTGAGAACTCCAGCCTTGCAGAGCACTTTCCATAGTAACGTGCTTCTCATTCTACACCCAACCCAGCACATACTGAACTTGTCTACTTCAAAGAAAAATTTTCTGGGGTATGGGAAGGGGGAGCCGGAAATCCTGGAACTTTCTTGTGCATTTTTCTGTAAGATGATAACCAGACACACTGTGTTTACATAGCTCCTTATGCCTTTATAGACAATTTTTTTTAAACTTCCATCAAATAGAAAGAAAATGCAATTCCTCTGTCTTTCAATCAATAAAATGATTAAAATTCACTTTGGAACTGAGAATCAAGAGGAGTTATAAAATATTCAAATAATGCAAAAATGTAAAGAGCTCAAACACATGACAGACTTATTGGCTTATAGGAATAGCAGTGCTCCATGACACCTCCTTGGAAACTAAGGAGAGAGTAATAATAGTAAATTCTAATTTTTCCTGCTTGACTTCTTTTAGAATTCTTTTTTGCCGTGTTTTATTTTTTAACCTCCAGTCCGCTCTTGTCAGGATAGCATCCATAGCACGTATTTATACACATGCACACATTCTTTTACACAGGTGTTGTGACGACAAAACAATTCTTTTCATACGCGCTTTGTAGAAATCAATCTCATTAGGTCATTATCTTAGATTAGATTTCTCTCTCTCTTTGTCTGTCTAAGCTGGGATTTCGTGCAATCAGAAGAACTTTGTGTGTCCCACCATTCTTAACAGAGACTCACTTCCACACACCAGATTTCCTCTGGGAGGGTTCTGTTCCTTTTAAATCCAAGCTGTTGTAAAATGGAGGAAATGGCCGAAAACAATGATCCTGTTTGCCAAAGTAGCTCATAAGCACAAAAGGCAGAATAGTGCCCGTCTTTTGAATTTAACCAAAACCGCAGTTTGGAAATGTCCATCTTGGACAATTAACCATTAAACGTAATACTTAGGGTATGTGTGCTTTTCAAGTGCTGATTGGAGAACATTTTAATCAAGACTCAACAGAACATTTCACAGAGGGATATCTTAGGCTTTTCTACACAAATCCCTCTCACCTACATGCTCACGTTCTTGCCCTCACTACAATACCGTAAGCTCCTGAAATCCTGCTGTTCTATCAGCCTCGGGTGAGTACATGTCGAATTCCACCAAGGCCAAGTAACCTGGACCGAGTTCTTCGAGAAAGGGGACTCAGCATTTATCACTCAGTTAACAGTGTCACAGGCTGCTGCAGTTGGAAGAATCTTACAGCACGTGGGGTCCAACCTCCGCCACCCCCACGGAGGACTCCTTCCTTGTCATCACTGGCAGGTGTCAGGCCAGCTGCTCAGACACGGCTGGGGACAGAGAGCCTGCTACTCTACCACCAGTCTGCATATTTTTTAAATAAATTCTTTCTGATTATGAAAATAATATCTATTGTGGAAACTTTAGAAAATACAAAAAGATGATTAAAATATAATAAAAATTACTCATAATCCCAGAACCCAAAAACATTCAATAGGAGTATTCAGATGTGATTCCTGTTAGATTATTCATCATGTGTTTTTTGGAAAATTGTGCCTTTCTGTAATTTCTGACCTTTAGCTCTGGTTCTCTCTCCTGCAGCCGCACAAAATGTCTGCTCCCTCTTCCCCAAGATAACCCTTTAAATACTTTGATTCAGGCATTCACTTAACAAACACTTATTGCGCGACCAACATATGCCGATACTATGCTAGAGCTTGGAGGCTCAAAGATGACTAATAAATTGTCCATGCCTTTAAGAAACTCGGTAAATAAGTACATATGTATCCAGTCAGTAAATCAGAACATAGAGCACCTCCTATGTGCAGTTCCTGTGCTCGCCATGAGGAATGCTGAGGTGATAAGATGTCCTAACCTTTGTGGAAATTATATCCTAGAAGAAGAGAAAGATTGAAAGTCTTTGCTTAGTTAACCAGGAAACTGCCGTGTGACCAGACTAGAAAGAAGCACGACAGATAGAGACTGTGAGACGAGGGGTCCGACCTAGTCAGGAAGTTAAGGACTGCTTCCAGGAGGAAGATATCTGACCCAAGATCTGGAGGATGAACGGGAGACGCGTCTATGGAGGAGGTCGGGGCGAAGCAGACCAGAGAGAAGAGAACGAAGGAAGAATCTGAGGGGAAAATGTGCGCAGCCCATTAGAGGAATCAAGACAGGCCAGTGTGGCCAGATAATAGAGGGAGGAGAGGAAACTGATGAGGATGGTGAGGCTGGGGAGGTGGGCAAGTCCTGCAGGCCTGGGGACAGCTATTGATAGTCTTAAAACAGGGTGACCTGATTCCATCAGCATTGTGATAAGAGGACTCCAGCTGCTGTGTAGAATGGGTTGTGGGAAAACAAGTATAGAAACTGGCAGAAAGATAAGAGGCTACTAAGACAGTACAGGCAAGAGAGATGAGAGCTTGAGAGAAGTGAGAGGCTCTGGAGATGGAGAGAAGTGCAGGGTGAGAGAGAGATTCTGGAGCTAACAATGGCAGGACTTGGTGAGGTGTGAGAACCCACTTTCCAGAATTCTGGCTCCAGTGGATTGGTGGTGGCACTGTCCTTGAGAAAGAGAACTCAAAGGGGGACAGGTATGAGTGGAACCCTTGTCTGCAGGGAACCAGATGCATAGAGGGATCAAGACACTCGGATGTGGGGGCACGGCAGAGACAGAGGGGAGGCAGCTGACTGCAGAGGTGATAATATTCCGGGCCTGGAGGAAGGAACCGGATTTTCTTGTATTTTAGACCCCTCCTTTCACACTCTCACAGTCCAAGAAGCGGAAGGACATTCTAGTCTGAGGGAGCAGCATATGCAAAGATTTAGGATCAAAGTTAAGAGACAACATAAATGAGCAAGGATGAGAACAAGGGTCACTTATTTTTAGCTACTTATTTTAGTTGTGACCTTGTTCCAAAAATTATATATAATGTTTTCTTTAATATATACTAGATTTTTAAAATTAGTGTGGTGGACACTGACTGTCTTAGTCTGTTCAGGCTGTTATAACAAAGTCCCCTGGGCTGGGTGGCTTACAAACAGCAAACATTTATTTGTCACCGTTCTGGAGGCTGAAAGTCCAAGATCAGGTGCTGGCAGTTTTGCTGTCTGGGGAAAGCCTGCTTCCTGGTTCATAGGCAGTGGTCTTCTTGCTGTGTCCTCACATGGTGGAAGGGGTGACGGAGGACACTGATCCCCTTCATGAAGGCTCTGCCCTCAGCACCTAATCACCTCCCGAAGGCCCCACCTCCAAACACCATCACACTGGAGACTAGGTTTCAACACATCAATTTTGGGGGCACAAACATTCAGTCTGCAGCACGGATGCATCACCAGGGCCCCCCTCCAATGAAGAGCTTGGGGGCCTGGCTGCTGTGAATGCTGTCGGTAAACACCCTTCAGCCGTCTTCTCTTCAAGGCTTGCCTCAGCTGCAGAGAACCACTGGGCCAATGTCACACCTCTTCCTGGGGCACCTGACATCTAATGAACGGTTGCTGGAGGAGTAGGAGGACCTGGCCATTCAGACCCAACATAGGACAACTTTGAGGGGCCATTCTAGCTCCAGAGCTCCCCCTGGGGTCAGCTGAGGCTGTCACTGGGGCTGTTTCGAAGCTGAAGTTTCTCCCCCTCCCCAGTCTTGATTCCTCTCCCCTCCTTTCCGCAGGTGTCGATCCCAAGGGTACTCCTTAATAAACATCCTGCACCTTGAATTCTGTCTCAGAGTCTGCTTCCCAGAGAGCTCAAGCAGACTGGAGTAAGTACAGGCATGAGGCAAAAAGAAAAACAAGGCAGGAAGGACAGTCACCAGGACGAGGCAAGAAGATGAAATGCCTGCCATAAGTTTCTACCGCTAGCAAAAGGGAGTAGGTTCAGAGCTGACTCCGTGCTTTCACGCAGCCTAAGTGAAGAGCGACATTCATGCGTCACAGTTTTCCAGACTAAAAGCAAACCAGTTGCCGAGAGAAAGAACATGCTCCCAATCCTGAAACCCAAGCCTTTTTCACTCTAGGGCTACACAGAGAAAACACCCTACTACAGCAAGGACAGCCGCAGCCTCTCCTGCTGGGGCAACAGCACGCATCCCAAGGGAGTGCAAGGGGACGGACACCGGCTCACGAATTCAAACACATAAACAATGTAATTTCTTTATTTCTTTGTATTGGAACTTAATGTATGTTTTGAGCCCTGGTCCCATTTCACCCAGTGGCAAAAATGTAATCTTAGTCAATTCAGGGAAAATTCAGTCATCTCAGAGTATTCTCCATTGTTCAGGTTTTTTCTAGTTTCCATTCTCCACAGTTTTCCTACATGTATTATTTATGCAACTAGGTTCATATCCTGATTCTTCAGGTTTGTGAATTTTTTAACCTCAAAATCCTGCCTTTTGAGACTTAAACCCCTATTTTCTCAAAGTATTATCTCTGCCGTGAGTTTCAGAAGTCTGTTCTGAAATTCAAGGGCTGACAATTCACTGTTGTTCTCTCTAACTTCTTTCCAACCTCTCTTCTCTGAGGCAGTGGATGCCCCCTGTCTAGTCTGAATGAGGGAGTGGGGAAGGCAAGAGAGTGCCACAGGAGAGAGGACAATAACAAGGGATTTTTTTCTTTCTTTCTGTCTTTTTTTTTTTTTTTTTTGCTGAGGAAGATTCACCCTGAGCTAACATCTCTTGCCAATCTTCCCCTATTTTGTATGTGAGCCACTGCCACAGCATGGCAACTGATAGACAAGTGGTGCCTGAGAACTGAAGCCAGTCTGCTGAAGCAGAGTGCTCTGAGCTTAACCACTAGGCCATGGGGCTGACCCAACAAGAGATATTTTTAAAAAGCAAATTGGTTAATAGATTGATTGTCATGGTTTTTAAAAAATAATGTTACTTAGCTAGTGTGTTCAATAGCACAACACTATTATATAGAACACATAAAAGTAATCTGTGTGGGGGCTCAAAACCATGTGGTGCCTGGCGAGGCAGCGCTGAGTCAGGAGCGCACCCTGGAGAGGACGAGTGGGCGGGCGGTGCTGCTCTCCAGCAACCTTCACAGGCTCAGCCGAGTGATTTCTGGAGACAATTCCGTATTTAGGATATCTGCTTCAAAAAAGCAAAGAGTTGTGAAGGTTTTATCTTTGTTGTTTGTTTTAAATAAAAGCCCCTGAGAAAAATGTGAGATCGTCCCCCAAAATGAAAAAGTCATTGTGAAAATGGTGTTTATTTTGGTCTTTGCCACCACTAAGTAAGCCTGGCCAGTTTGTTTCAAATTTCAATCCACTGGAAAGGCTGGGCCCGGAGTGGGGGTGGGTGAGCATGAGAGTCCAGAAGCTGCTGAGGTTACAGGGACAGTCACAGAACAAAACTCATCTGTTTTGGTTACAAAGTTCAAGAGGTCAAGGAGCCCCCTGAAGGGGGAATGAAAATAGCAGATGCGTGCAGAGCTCTGCGGAGTGTGTGAAAACATCGAGGGACCAAACAGATGCTCTGGAACGCGGCAGAGCAGACGAGCGAGGCCCACACCCACAACAGAAAGGAGGGACTAAGAGATGCCCTCTGCTAACGAGAATGGATGACGTGGGGGTGATCTTAAACTATCCAAATAGTGAGTTTGGTAGTCATTATCTCTAAGGAAAGCAAGCAGATGCATGCAGCTGAATGTCTTTTTGGTGTTACTAAGGAGAATGACACCGTTACTGAGAATAGTCCCTGGCTTTCTATCTGCGTGCTAAAGTTTCAATAGCAATGGGTCACTCACATGACTGCTCAATGCCACAGCAAGTATTTGAAAGAACATGATTGTAGATAGGCTGTTATTTATGACAAAATTCTTTAGACTAGAAAGAGCTATAAAGAATAATATAATCAGCCTCTTACAACCACCACTCGGCTTAAGAAAAAAAGCATTGCAGAGGCATCTGAAGCTCTCTGTGTATCTCCTCCCCAAAGGCAATTCCTTCTCCACCGCACACAGGTGACTACTGTCCTGAATTTGTTAATTATCATCTGATGCATGTTTATATAAGTGTACTACATATGTATCTCTCTAAAATCACACAGTGTTGTTTTATATGTATATAAACTTTACGTAAACGGTGTTATACTGCATGAATCTTTCTCTATTTTTAACTCACATTTGTGAGACTCATCTATCTTGATATGTTTATCTCTAGTTGATTTTTCAGTGCTGTATATTATTCCCTTGCATACCATTCTACTTTTTTATTCATTTTATAGGTGATAGTCTTTGATAGTCTCTTGATTCTGGTCTTTGCAGTGACAAAAAATATATGAAAATAATAGGTTTTAGATGTGCAAAGTCAAATATTTCTCGGGCCAGTGATTCTCAAAGTGTGGTCCACAGACCCCTGATGGGTCCAAGACCCTTTCAGGCAATCCATGAAGTCAAAACTGTTTTCATAATGACACAAAGATATGCTTACCTTTTTCATTGTGTTGACATTTGCACTGATGGTATAAAAGCAACGGTAGGCAAAACTGCTGGAGCCTTACACAAGCAAGGCTTTGCTAAACACAGTAATCTTTGCTAAATATGTCCAAAGTGTTCTCCAAATGGATTTATCAATGTAAATCCCCCCTTGCTGTGTATGAGAATGTCCATTGCTCACATCCTCCTCAGCAGTTTGGAATTGTTTCAGACTTAATTTTTTTTTTATATCTAATAGGTGCCAAAGAGGTGTTTTAATTTGTATTTCTCTGATTATTGGTGAGATTATGTGCTTTCCATGTATTTATGGGTTCTACAGATTTTCTCTTCTTTGAAATTCCTGCTTATATTTTCTTGCATATTCTTCTATTTAGCTGTTTGTCTTTTCACATTAATTTTTAAGGATTCTTTAATTTTCTAAGCCTGTATCCTAGGTGGTGTCTCTTTTTTTTTTTCACTTTTTAATTTTCAATTTTTTATTGAGATATAATTTACATACAGTAAAATTTACGTCAGTGTTCAGTTCGTGAGTTTTGCCAATTGTATAAGCTCATGTTATCAACACCCAAAACAAGACAGAGAATATAACTATCACCTCCGGAAAGTTCCTCATGCTCCTCCCCAGAGGCAACCACCACAGATGAGATCGGTCTATTCCATAAATTCATGTAAACGGTATCGTATACTGTATATTCCTTTGTGCCTGGCTTCTTTCTCTCCACATGATGCTTTTGAGATCCATCCGCGTGGTTATGTGTATCAGTAGTCATTCCTTTTTACTGCTGAGGACAATTTCATTGCATAAACAGACCACGATGTGTTTCTCCATTCTCCAGCAGACGAACATTGGAGTTGTTTCCAGTTTTTGGCTATTGCAAGTAAGGCTGCTATGAACATTCTTGAATGTATTTTTTTTGTGACATATGCTTTCATTCCTTTTGGGTAAAACACCCAGGAATGGAATGAAACACCTTCTAAATGTATGTTTGACCTACACATTTTATCTTCCATATGTTTTAATCTATCTTTCATATTTTTATCTCCTTGTTCTACATCATACATGACCTCTTTAGATTTCTCTCCTGGTCCACTCATTCTTTCTCCAGCCGCGTCTACCCCGCTGCTTATCCCATACATGAATTGAGCTTTCATTTCAAGGGTTATATTTTCATTTCTAGGATTTCTATTTTATTCTTTTTCAAATCCTCTAGGAATTTTTTAATAGTATGGCATTCCTTTCTCTTATTGTTTAGTCCATGTTTTACTGTCTTAATAATTTAAAACAAAATATCTCATATGCAATATTTTAATTGTTTTATCTTTTGGGGGGCTCTGAGCACACTGCTGCTTGTTTCTATTAGCTCTCACTCTTGGTAGCTTATTTCCTCATGTGTTTGTAATTTTGTTTTGAGTGCATGTTGGTGAGGTTTATCTGTGGGATTTATGCTTTGGGGTTATTTTGATTATTTATATTTATTTTATTTTTTTAATTCAAATTAACGTCCTCCACCCCTTCTGGATCTGGAGATGAAGAGCGACACTTGGAACCTGCAGCAGGAAGGACTTAATCTGAACAAGAGGCAGGATTTCCCAGAGGTCCCTCCATCCTGGAAGCCTTGTCCCTGGTGGGCAGGGACAGGGGGACAGTGGAGAGACCAAGCTGTCACCTTTACAATGCTAGGGCCAGGGTAGTGGCTGACCCCCATCTGAGCCCTGGGGCTCTGTCTTCAGCTGGATTCCCTGGGGGCACGAGAGATTTCTTTGTGGAGAGAAGGGAGGCCGGGGTCTGGCCTTTTTGGAGCGAGCGGGGGGCTCCTAGCCTTGAGCTTGAGAGTGAAAGCCTGTGTGCACACCTTCTTCCCCTTGCTCCCCACCCACAACATGCAATCACCACAGACCAGCCAGTCACTGGGTTGCCTCAGGGCAAGAGGCAACCACGATAACCTTCTGTGGGGGTCGGGGGAGGGCAGCGCAGGGAGCCTGGGCGAGCTCACATGGAGCCAGAGAGGTTTTCTCACTTTCGAATTCTACCAGGTGGCAGAGGAGCTGTCAGACCAGAACCACTTCATGTTAACATCTTGACTTGGGGTTTCTGACCACTCAGGTTTTATAAATTAAAACCTCAAAACTACATATGGGCAGATCTGAATCCCTTTTTTATACTCAGAGCCCAGATGAAGCAATTTCTCCTGTCATTTCCCTTTGCCTGGACATATTTTTTCCAGTGGCATAGCCTTTTAAGGGTCCTAGCAATCAGGCAGACCTCCGTTCTACCTCCCTGCCTTGCACAGCTCAAGGCCTTGCCGCTTGTCCCCACGTGTCAAAAACCCAAACCTCTTGATTTGTATCCAAGCAGGGTTGGGGCTAGTATGAGCACTGCCTCACCACTTTTGATGTCTGCAAGTTTCTCCTGTTTTCTTGAGAGTTTGATATTTTAGAGACCATGCGTTATATTTGATCCACTGTTTCTAGGTGTTTTGTATTGAGAGGTTTTTCAGGGTATCTAGGCTGTTCTGATAACAGAAACAGGAGTCCACAAGCTGTTGTTTCCTCCCACCGAAGTCATCAATGAATGAGGGCCACTATTCTGTCTTTCTCCAGGTCAGAGATCAACTGCTCTGTGGTCAGGAAGGACACTTCATCCATTAACACATAGATATCCCTGACAGAGCCATCCTCCCCATATCTGAAAACTTCCCACCTTGTCCCTTTATTTGATGAGTCTCCAAGAGTTCCTGGATTACTCAGAAAGTTGATGAGTGTGGAGAGCTTCCTGAGGGAACATTCCAGGAAGTTGAATTGGGAACAGCAAAATACGGAGCCATTTGAAGTGACCCAGGGGTCTCGAGCAAGTTCATTTTGTTTTTTGTTTTCAATCAAAGAAGCAGTTGAGCCAAAAACAATTAAAATCTAGATCTTAGCAAACAAGACAAAATTTTCCTAGTGAATCTCAAGAGGCAGGATTCGGGAAAGAGAATACTGTTAGTTTGAAGAAATTGCAACACGGCTCGTTTAGCAATGAGCTGTTGGGCGGAGGAAGGAGGGTGTGCCATTTCCCTGTGAGCTCCAGCCCCCACATGAAGCGCTTTCTTTCCTAATTATTGTTTCAAAACCAAAACTTCTGTGATAAAGGCCTTTTGCTGAATGGCAAATAAGAGAACAAGCATAAACAACTGGTCAGAGAAGAATGGTTTTTAAAGGCCCAGCCATTTATGCAGTTCCGGAGAGCAAGATCAAGCTACTCATGGCACAGAAAACACATGACTGTGGCTAGCTCCTGGTAGGAAGGAAGGAAGATCCCTATGATAACTAAATACTCAGACCTGAAGGATATTCAGAGGTTGGAGAGGAACCGGAGGGAAGAAGGCAATGTCATGAAAAAGTCACTAGCTACAGAAATGTGAGCAGTCATCGTTAAGGAATCACAGACTGGACTTTCTAAGCCAGTCTGGGACTAATGGGGTGACATTATGATGCTTTTTTCTTGGAGACCCACCTTCTGCCCATGCAGCCTTTCTTGCAGGACCTCTGTGGTGCCCTCCTCACAGACTGCCTCCTGCCCTCTCTGACCCACCTCACACCCCTTTCTCCCTCACTAGAATATTCTGTCTGCCCTCCTGTCACTCAGAGGGGCTGGGTGATGGGAGGCTGCAAGCTGGGAAGATCCAGCAGCTGCAACAGGAAGCAGATGGAGAGCTGCATTAGGAGGCTCCCAGAACAGAGAGGTAGACAGATTTGCAATCAAAGAGATGGCCCAGTCAAAGAGGGTAGATTCTGAAACTCTGGTCCCTGGGAGGACTGGTGGTGAGGAAAGCCAAGCAGGACCCCAGTTCAAAAGACACTAAGGACTAAGCAAAAGCAGAGGAAAGGAACTGAGAGGACCAGAGAGCACTTAGTTGAAATAGATGACACAACCAATGGAGTGACCACAGGGACGGAGCCAGGAGTCCAGGTGCGGGATCAAGGACTCAGTGCTGCTGATAGCTTTTGAGATGCTCCTCCTAAGCATCCTTCCCCAGGGCTTCTTTGTGCCCATTACTCTTCCTGACTCAGCAAGAACAAAGAATTGAATTCTTGGCCATGAATTCCAAAATAGGCTCTTAAAATTCATAACAGAAATGGTCTTATTAAAAGCCAAAATATTTTGCTTTGTATGAATTGAGCTTTTTGAGAGACAAAAGATTGTTTTGGTTCTAAAAGCTCAGCTTTGAATACCACGATTCAAAGTTCTGAACAAAAAGTTTATACTATAGTCAATGTTTGTACTATAAACAGTGGCATTGGAAAGATTGCAGCGGGGAGGAATCAGCCCTTTTCCTCCTCCCACCACAGCCACTGCCCCCTCCCCAGGACCAAAGGGAAATCTCACATGTTGGAGGAAAGAAGACAATTGGGAAAGCAGAGCAAGACAATGAGTGTATGAACTCCTGAGAAAAGGGCCCCCGTACCCTGCACGTCCCAGGTTCAAATCCACAGTGCTGAAGTGAGGGTCCCTAAGAGAAATCCAGATGGCTTTTTAGGGGGACCTGAGAGCAGAGAAAACGTCTGCCTCCCTTCTTAGGGTGTAGCCCAGTGACACTGAAAGCCTCTTGGAGAAGCCACACCCGACGTGAGGCCAGTGCTGAGAAGTGGCAAAGGCTGAGAGGCCCAGGTGCATGGGCCTGAGCACAGCTTCACAGAGACTCAGCACCTCGGGTGGTACAGGGAAAGCAGCCAAGAGTTCCCAGGCCTCCCTCTGAAAAGAGCTCAGATGAGCTAAGAGAGATCCTGGGATGGGGAAGGAGGGCAAAGGTGCCAGGAACAAGCGAAAGAAGGCCCATGACAGGGACATCAGCATATGCCAGGACATGATGATAAGGACCAGACAGATTGGGTTACATCTTATAGATGCCAGCAGAAGACAGAAGATGTCTATCAAGCCGACTCACCCCCTCCAAAGCCGGGATGAGAGAGGAGGTGTCGTTAGCCCCACCTCCCAGCGCTTAGCTCACCCGTGGGAGACAGAGCTACCTCGAAACAGCCAAACTAAGTTTTCTGCCACAGAAGGCACAAGGGGCTCAAGGTCTAAATTAGGTTTAGTTATAGAGAAAGAAGGTACATGTTCGCACATCTGAATTTTGTGACTGTGAAATTTATAGCTGTTAACAGATCTGGATCCAGATAACACGGATTTAATGCCAGATCACCTAAAGAAGTGGTTCAGGGCGCTACAAAGTTTCTCTAACTGAACTGCACAGAGTTCGGAAATACACGTAACTGTACACCAGAATTTAGTATAAAGGCTACTTCGGATCAGTGAGGCAAAGATTATTCAATAACTGAAATTAGTGTAACGAGAAACTGTTTGGGGGAAAAACTAAGACAAATCTCCAACTTACCCCTCATACCAAAGCAAAGATCACACAGCTCAAAGATTTAAACTCTGAAAAAAAAACTATAATAATACTTGAAGAAAACGGTGCATTTATTTATTATCTTAGAATGGAGAAGATTTTCTGATAATGACACAAAACTTAGAAGCATAAAGAAGATTGATAAATTTGACTACAAAAAATATTTTAATTTCTGTATAATAAAAAATAATAATGAACAAAATCAAAAAGCAACCGGTAAACTTGGTATATTATTTACAACCCATACTGTAGCCAAGGGCTAATGTCCTGAATTTACAAGGAACAGGTATAACTGATAAAGAAGAAGATGGTCAGCCCAGGAGAACATTGAACAAAGAGACATGAACAGGGAAGGCAGAAAAAGAGATACAAATGCCAATTCACATATGAAAAGGTGCTCAACCTCACTATTAATTAAGGAAATGTAAACTAAAATAATATTTTTTAATCTATAAAATTGGCAAAAGTCTAAGTTTGATAACACTCACTTTTGGTGAGGGCATGGAAACCAGACATCCTCATACACCTTTGGTATAAGGGTCGTTGCGACCATTGGGCGTCGTGCATCAAACATTTTAATCCATGTCCCTTCTTATTCAGCAATTTCAGTGCTAGGAATTTACACTACAGATAGGCTTTAAAAAGTGGTGCATGAAAGATTTCATTGAAGTATTGTTTTTAGTAGGAAAATATGGGAACTCTCTTTAAGCAGGGGTGTAGGGAAAGGCTGTTCAAGGCAGGCCGCACTAACGGCAGGGGCCTGGGGGGAGCAGGGGGTCGCGGGCAGCAGACTTGACTCACATTGAAGGTAAATTCAGTTCTATTTCTCAGCTAATGAAATAATCCCCCATCTTCTACTTGTACCACAAGGTTTTCGTATCTTCTTTTTCACTAAATTCAGCCCCCAAAATATTTGCTAGCGTCCTACTATATTCTAACCAGATGATCTTACGTCTTTCTAGCGGAGCTGGACCTTGAGGGACTGGTAGAACGGGACTGAGCAGAAAAGGCAGGAAGGCCGTTATGGGAGGGCAAACAAACAGGCCTATGGGAGTTCGTGGTGCACTTGACGAGAAAAAATAGCACATCTGAATTACTGTTCAGGGAGGGGAAAAGCATATATGTAGCCTGAAAATGAGGCTGCAGCCGCACTTCGCTGGAGGAGCCATTGCTTTTTCAGCAAAGGACAATGTTATCAGACTTGTGTTTTAGAAAAAGAACTCTGGCAGCCATGTGCAGAATGCAATGAAGAGGGAAGGAGGCTAGGCGGCCAGATAGTGGTCGATGCAATAAGTGATGTGGTCAGAACAAGGGCAATAGAAGATAGAATGGAGAAAGGAGAGAGGAATTGGGGCTGTTTTAGAGATGGTATAGACAGAATATGGCTACTTATCAGATGTGGGAAGTGCAGGAGGTGAAGCCATCTGAGATAGCACTAACAAGCCCAGGTTGCTGACTGGAGGTGGGAGGCAAAGACGAAAGCCTGTCTAGTTTTGTAGACTATGAAAAACTGATGTGGTTGATCAACATAAGGAGTCAGGGAAGGAAGGCATTTTGATGGAGGGCTGGAAAACAGGCTAAATTTTGGAGGTGCTGAGTTCGAAGTACCCAGGAGCATGTCCGATTGATATTTAAAAATATGCTTGGAAACTCCATGGTGAAAAGACGGTTCCTTGGGTGATGCAAGAAGACAAGATGGTGGAGGCAGAACTCTGGAGAATACCTGCCTTTCAGGGCTGGGGCAGGGAAGGGGAGTCAGCGAAGGTACTGAAGGAGGAACCGTTAGAGAGGGTGGAGTAGCCCCAGAAGCCACACGCGGAGCAGCCCAGAATGAATGCAGAACCGCCAGGTGAGGCGAACTGTCGACGAAAATAATCCATAACCAATCCATAAATGAAAATTTGGGTGAGTTTATTCTGAGCTTAAATCTGAGGATTATAACCCAGGGCCTTTCTTCCCAAAGGAAGAAAGGGCACCAAAGAAGTGGGGTGCACAGAGTGGTTATATACCCCCAGAGAGGATGTTTCACATAGGATTGAAATGTCCTTTTACAATAGTCGTGAGACTGCTCTGTTGGCACAGCGATTGATGGAAACAGCAGGTAGGTCTTCTGTCTCAGTGAACACAGCAGGGTGGCAGTCTGCTGTCTCCAGCTGAGTGGTCACTGGTGAGCTGGGAGGTGAGCACAGCAATCAGTTCCTAGCCTAAGGAAAAACGCTAATGTGGGGGGAAGTTGCGCCTTTATCTCAAGGGCCTTTGTTCTGGCCATAGGAAATGTCTAAGCAGATATACAATGCAGTGCTCAACAGCCACAGTCAGGCCCTTTTGGAAAAAAAAAACAAAGTCAGGCTGAATTAGGTTTATACCAAATGGCTTCCTCATATACTCCAATATATCCTATTGCTTGCCATTTTTATTTGTCACTGCCAAGCCCCAAAGGAGGGCCAGGGGCCTCAGCTGCCTCCTCAGCCCCACTCTGATTCTTTCCAGCCGCTCCCTGGAGTTTGAAGTACTGTTCAGCTTTTCGTATACAAACTCTCAAATGCTTTCTAAAAAGTAAGTGGTATAATCCCCTTTGTCCTGGGATTTACAAATATAAGAAGATGGAGCACTTTTCACTATACGGCTTGGAAAGTCAAGGGCAGTGGAGCTCAGAGTTCTGATTCAGGCCTTAGTCCAAGGCCCAGCAGCCAAAACTCTCCAAGCAAATAAACAAACAAAAGCAACAAAATAAACCAGAGTCAACAAAACTCACGCAAATTAAATTTCATTTCTTTTTCCATTTTTATGAGGAAACTTGCTTCTGACAAAAATATTGAGTCCCTTCCCTGTGTTTGATAGCACCGTGTTCCTGTGCCCTTTCGAATCTCGTAAGAATTTCCCAACAATCTTGGTGTTCCTTAAATACTGACAAAGCCAAGGACATTCCTCAAGGCTGGATTTAGCTAGCATACTAGGGAACAATTTCTGGACATTTCACTCCACGGACTTTTTTGGGAGTTACTAAATGTTTAAGCACGTAATTAATCTGAAAGCCCTTCTGGTTTTTTGTTTGCTCAGAAAAAAAAAATTGATTTGGATTACAATGACAGACTCTTGGACGTGCCTTGGAATTTATATAAGAAACCAACGAGTTATTACAAAAATAATTCAGATGTGTGTATTATGACTTAAAGCTGCCAAAACAAATAAACTTGATACAAAGATGTTTTTAATAAAGACTGTTTTAAAAAACAGCCGCATAAGATGTATGCAAAGTAAGAGTATTTTATTAAATAGCTTTTTTAGAGTCAGAATACAAACAGGCGCTGGAAGTGAGCTCAAGCAGGTGAATGAATAGTTCTTTTCTAAAACAAAGTACTAAAGACTCAGGAACTTAACTTGGAAGAATTATAATAATTTTGTTTTACGAACCCAATTTTCACCTATAAGTTTAAAGAACAGTCCTTATATTTTCACAGCCTGTCAGATATTTTAACAGCTGCAAAATTTAATTCTGAGCTAATCTAAATTAAAATTGGCTTTCTTTGGTATCAGCCGAGTAAAAGAAACTTCAGTAAATTCAAATAAATTGAATAGATACCTTCTCGAAGCTGCTCTTTCCCTCCAGTCTGGTCTTGAATAAGCTATTGTCCTTCTCCCTCCCAGAGTTGGCCCCTTCCCCTGGACTTAAGATCCCAATCTTCTGATCCTCCTCAAAAAATTACCAACTCAGTTGGCACCCTCTCTGCGGTACCTTCATTCTCTGGCACTACTGGATCCCTTCATTTTGTCTGCAAGTCATCTCTCTGTCTTAGAAATAAATACACCCATGAACTTATCCCTGAGATCCCTCTGGGATCTATTCCTTTCTATTGTTCCTTTCACCAAACATTGTTTTTTGTTCAAACATTTCTTGATTGATTGTCTCCACCAATTCCTGGCACATCAACTCTGCCCACTCATGCCTGTGCCCCTGAGTGGGGCTCCTGCTCCATTGGTCTAATCAGTGGACTTTCCTCAAACGTCATTCCTCTTGAATTCTACAGCATCTGGCCCTGTTGGCTGGCCTCTCCTCAGTAACAAGCTACCATGCATTGGGTCATGTAAAACTTAGACCATCTGAATTTTCGCAGTGGTTAAGAATGTAGATTTTGTTGTCAAGCAGGCATCACCATTTAGTAGCTATTTGACCTTAGGGGAAAATTTTTAAAGTGCTCTCGGTCTCAGTTGGCTCATCTGTAAAGCTGGATAACTCTCTCCTAGGGAACACTGTGCGGATTAGATAAGAAAATACAAGTAAAATTCTTCATACATAGTTACTGATCAATAAAAATGACCAATACTATTTATCCCATCTTTCTGATTACACCCAGTCTCCTTTGCTGACTCCTCTCCATTCTCCTGTCACTCGGTGTGGATTCCTCCCCAAGCCTGAGGACTCCCTCTCCACAAGCTCTCCCTCAGATGCCTCACCTACTCATTGTCTCCAGCATGACCTCTACACTGTCACCTTTAGTTCTGGTGTGACTTCTCTGCCCCCCTCCACCCAGTCTCACTTCACAAACTGCCCTAAGGACATTTCTCCATGAATAAGCTGTCATCTCTCAAATACTACACAGAACAAAAGGATCTTATCACCTTCTGCCTCCTCCCACCTCCCCCAGTGGCATCACAGACAGGAGACCTCAGAGTCGTTCTAAATCTTGCCTCTTCCTCACCTCCCCACCCCTTACCTACCCAATATCCTGTTTTATTTTCCAATCTCTCTCATTTCTGATGCGCCTTTTCATGACAATCACCAGCACACGGGCCTGGGCCCTCCTGTTCTCACACATAGATTACTGAAATCGCCTCTCAGCTAGTATTCCAGGACCTCCACTGTCAGTAGATTAATTTTCCTAAAATGACAATTTAATAGCAGTTCTTTCCTACTCAAAATCTATTCATACTCTCCTCCCCCCTCACTACGAGATGAAATTCTTTAGTTTCTAATTCAAGGTCCTCCACACCCTTCATACCAAACGTTGACAGAAGTCAACCTTTCCACTTTTATCTTCCAGCTGAAATCCTCCAGGTTAGAAATTGTGTCTAATTCATCTTTGCATCCCCAATGTATATCACAGTCCCAATCGATAAATGTTTGTTGAACTGAGTTAATCTAGCTCATCTCCCCCTACACTTAAAGGCATATGTTAATTGAACGCAAATTCATTCTTCTTTCAATTCATTTAAGTAACTAGTATTTATGGTCAAAGTGTCTGAAACTGTACAAACACCATAATTATACAATATTTACAATGAATTACCATCTTAGTCAGGATAGGTCAATTTATGCTGTGGTAACAAACAGTCCCAAAATCTCAGTGACTTTACACACACTTTATTTATCGCTTGCACAAAGCTGGGGCAGGTGACTTTCAATGAGGCTGCCCTCCATATTGTTGGTATTGGTGTTCCTGCACGCTCCAATCATATGGTTGTCCATATCAAAATATCCTTCCACAATCGCCTTGGCCAGAGAAGAAAGCCTGGAAAATCATATGCTGACTCAAACCCTTCCACCTGGAAGGAACACACAGCACCTCCTCTTACATTTTATTCAGCAAAGCAAGTCACATGCCTAACATCAAGGAAATGGAAAAGAGAGATCCTCCCATTTATCCAGGAAGGGAAGGAGAGCCAGAAGGATTGATGCATTAGGAATGGGCACAGTGGGCGAGTCAGAGAACCAGAGTTTAATACAGTGGCTCTCAAACTTTAGTGTGTCTCTGAATCGCTACAGAGTTTGTTAAACCAGAGATCACCAGACTCTACCTGCGCAGTTTCTGGTTCAGGAGGTCTGAGTTGAGAATGGAAATTTTGCATTTCTAACAAGTTTCCAGGAAATGCTGATGCTGCTAGTCCAGCGACCTCACTTTGAGAGCCACAGTTTCAAAGTATCACATATAAGCAATCTTTTCCTATTTTCAATGGCCTCTGAGAGAGCACACAATCTAAATTGAGTTAGAGTGAGAAGAAATGTTCCTAGTGAACTGAGAGAAGTATTGGCTTGAAATGAGCAGGATTGGCCTAGACCAGCAAAAATGACAGCTAGAGGTGTTGCATCCCACTTGCTGACCCTCCACCATCCTCTTCCTCTCCTTTCTCCTCTTTGACAAAGGCTTCCCTTCACCATCCCCCCTGCCCTTACTGTGCCACCCTCCCATGGACCCATCTCTAGAATCCTACCTTTCCCTGCCCTCCTCGTCCTCTTTTTCTCTCAGTCATCCTAAACCCACAATTTTTAGCATTTACTCCCACCAGTGACCAAATACTTAACTACTTAATAAGATCCAACTCCCCCAGACACTGCTTAGATGGACTCCTGTGTTACTGAAAGCAGATTACATGGAAAGGAAGTTGGCAGAATCATGGGGGGAAAGTAGAAGTAGTTAAGGTAACGCATGGGGAGACCATCAACATCTCAGAAGGAGATTGTCCCGAGAGAAGCATTGCTTTGGCTAGATCTGCTAGAGTAAAGCATTTGTTGTGATCATTGAGAGTAAAAGGGAACATCAGCCACTCTATGACCAGTGGAACTGACCCTCAGTCAGCCTAAGGCCCATTTGGGTGCTTCTGCATTTGAGCTCCTATGAACTCACTTTTTCCAAAATATTTATTCCTTCTAACCAGTGTGGCTCTCTCTTTGGGAAAGGTGGATACAAGATGGAGGAAATTTGAGAGAGTATAAGACTCAAGATAGGTGGCTCAGCAGGTTGGAGACAACTCACATGAGCAGCCCACCACTATTGTTCACAAGTCACCATTCATCAGTGACCTTGTGGAGCAGATCTCATGGTCTTCTTGGAGACTCTTTGGTTCCCGTGGCAGGCATGACTATCTAGTATCAGCACAAGCTCTGCAGATCTCTGGTCACCTTTGCAGGTGTCAAGACAGTCACAGCCAGGGCAACAAGGCACACTTTCCCCACACCATACGTAAGGCACCATCCGTGGCCTCAACTCTGACCTGGAGCGGCTACCTCTGGGGCTGACCAAGCTGCACCAAATGGAAATACAAAAGTCTGGTTTCCCTATATTATGTGACTATACCAGATTTTCTGGCACCCAATTCAGCTGTCCAGGGCCTAACTGGGTGCTTCTGCATTCTCGTTCTCATAAATGCACTTTTCTAAAATATTTAGTTGGCTGCATAATCAGGAATTCATCAAATTCAATGAAATCTGTCAAATATCTAAGGTACAATTTCAAATTAGCTCTGCTGTCAACACTAACCTGGCCCATAGGGGACACCCAAAGCCCCATCTGCTACTCCCACTCATGACCCCTCTGTGGAATTTCTGGATAGTCAGCAATTCCAGGTTTTAAGTTTGTCAATTTTCAGTTTCTACATTACTTTATTATCAAGCTGTGACTTTTTTTTCATTAAGGTATTGTAACAGGTTTCTGTGTTCAGCTGTAAACAATGAGTTCACTATCTAGTTTTGTAAGTTTTTTCTGTTGTTTATTTTGATTCTTGCCCATGAGTAAGTTCTCTTACTCAGAACATTAGCTCTGTTTTGTCATGAAAAGCTAATAAGGGATTATTAATATACTTTACTTTGGTTCTTTAACGTTAAGAATTTTTCAAAAAATGTAAAAGCTGGGCTGGAAAAGAAATTGAGGGGAAAGCATATATAAATCAACTTTTTTCTGACCTTAAAAACTAATATGGGGGCCAGCCCTGTGGCCGAGTGGTCAAGTTCGCATGCTCCGCTTCAGCGGCCCAGGGTTTCACTGGTGGGTTCTGATCTGGGCGCGGACACGGCACTGCTCATCAGGCCACGTTGAGGCAGCATCCCACAGAGCACAACCAGAGGGACCCACAACTAAAATATACAACTATGTACTGGGGAGATTTGGGGAGAAAAAGCAGAAAAAGAAAAAAAAGATTGGCAACAGTTGTTAGCTCAGGTGCCAATCTTACGGAAAAATAAATAAATTAATAATAATAATAATAATAATATGTATTCTCCAAGCTGACAGGTGAAGTTATACAGTTGCATTTTCAAAATGGTGATATGTGAGGGACAAAAATCCACTCTCCTGGTGCCATCGGAGCTGTGTCAACCCAGTGGTAGGGGATGACTTTTTCTAATTTGCCCAAAAACTTCACATAGGCTTCCAGAGGTCCTGCTTGTTACTCCTACAAATGCAAACTATACAGACAGGTACAAAGCAGAAAACCAAATCCTAACATCTACCCCCTGGGAAGGAACCCCTGTTAATATTTTGGTGTATATGTTTCTAGACCTTTCTTTTTACTGCTCAGTTATTATATCTGGATAGGTAGTTATTCTTTTAAAAAATACAAGCATACCATAATACTCTTCTTCAACTTGCATTTTTTTTTAATATGTCAGAAACGTCTTTCCTAGAAACTTGAAACTCTATATCAGGCATTCTTCTAGAAGCTATGAATACAAAAGTGAAAATAATAAGATGTAGTCCCATTTGTTTTTGTTTTTGTTTTTCTATTGTTTCCCCTGCCTGGGGAAACAGACATAGTACCTGAAAATATGCTGCTAGGACCAATGTTGAAGAGAGTATTGACTGTAGTTTCTTCTAGAAGTTTCATGGTTTCAAGTCTTATATTCAATTCTTTAATCCAATTTCAGTTAATTTTTGTGCAGGGTGTAAGATAATAGTCTACTTTCATTCTTTTGCGTGTGGCTGTCCAGTTTTCCCAACACCTCTTATTGAAGAGACTTTCCTTTCTCCACTGTATGATCTTGGCTCCCTTATCAAAAATTAGCTGTCCACAGATGTATGGGTTTATTTCTGTACTCTCAATTCTGTTCCATTGATCTGTGTGTCTGTTTTTGTGCCAGTACCATGCTGTTTGGATTACTGTAGCTTTGTAGTATATTTTGAAATCAGGGAGTGTGATACCTCCAGCTTTGTTCTCTTTTCTCAGGATTGCTTTGTCTATTTGGGGTCTTCTGCTGTTCCATATAAATTTTAGCGTTCTTTGTTCTATTTCTGTGAAAAATGTCACTGGAAATTTGATAGGGATTGCATTGAATCTGTAGATTGCTTTAGGAAGGATGGACGTTTTAACTGTGTTAATTCTTCCAATCCAAGAGCACGGAATGTCTTTCCATTTCTTTGTGTCTTCTTCAATTTCTTTCAACAATGGTTTATAGTTTTCAGTGTAGAGATCTTTCACCTCTTTGGTTAAGTTTATTCCTAGGTATTTTATTCTTTTTGTTACAATTGTGCATGGGATTATATTCTTAACTTCTCTTTCTGCTACTTCATTGTTAGTGTATAGAAATGCCACTGATTTTTGTATGTTGATTTTGTATCCTCCAACTTCACCATATTCATTTATTATTTATACAAGTTTTTTGATGGATTCTTTAGGGTTTTCTGTATATAAAATCAGTCATGTCTTCTACAAATAATGACAGTTTCAGTTCTTCCTTTCCAATTTGGATCCCTTTTATTTCTTTTTCTTGCCAGATTGCTCTGGCTAGGACTTCCAATACTATGTTAGATGTGGTCTATGTACACAGTGGAATACTACTCAGCCATAAGAAATGATGACATCTGGCCATTTGTGACATCACGGATGGACTTTGAGGGAATTATGCTAAGTGAAATAAGTCAGAGGGAGAAAGTCAAATACCATATGATCTCACTCATACATAGAAGGTAAAAACAATGACAAACAAATACATAGAGAGAGAGACTGGATTGGTGGTTACCAGAGGGGAAGTGGGGAGGCAGGAGGGTGGAACAGGTGACTAGGCACAAGTGTGTGGTGATGGATTGTAATTAGTCTTTGGGTGACCGTGATGTACTCTACACAGGAATCAAAATATAATGATGTACACCTGAAATTTTCATAATGTTATAAACCAACGTTACCATAATAAAAAAAGAAGAAGAAGAAGAAAGTAGAAAGAAAAGCCCTTTGAAAGCTCCCTTTTTAGAGGAGGGGAGAAAGGAGAAGAAAAGGAAAAGGAAAAAATAGATAATAAATTTCAGCTATGAAAAAAATAGTTAAAGGGATAAAAAGCGGAGAAGAATGGCATTTCAGAGGGGGTAGTGTGTCGATGAGCATGCCAGCAGGAAAAGAAGTTCACCCTTAGGGGACTCAGATGAAGAGACTGATGAAAGGGCTGTTCATGGGGCATGAAGAAGGATGCCCGGTAAAAGACAGGGGGTGATACCATCCTGAGGGCTGAAGGAGCAAAGGAAGAAAGAAATAGTTTCACAGGAGAGCCCAGTGCCAGTGGGGCCACAGAGGGGAAGCCACTGGAGTTGGGGGGATATGGCTCCAGCTATAGATACAGGTCTGAAGCCGAGAGGGAGCAGGGGAGGAAAGCCCCTGACCTTTCCTTGTTGCCACTCTCTGCCTTCCTGCTGGTGCCTCCCATTAACAGAACCCAAAAGGAACCCAGAGAGTGCGGGAGGTGGGAGAAGCAGTCAGATTTCAGATAATGTGAATGCAGAGCCAATAGGTTTTGCTGATTGGATGTGGGGAGTGAAGGAAAGAAAAGCACCAGGATGACACCTGGGCTTTTGGCCCGAGCTACTGATTGAATAGAGTTGCCATTATTGAGACGGGGATGGCTGGAGAAGAAGCAGGGTCTGGAAGTTAAGAGTAGTTTGGTTTTGGACACGTCTGGTTTGAGATGCCTATTAGGCATACAAGCAGAGATGATTAGGAGGAAGATAGTTGTATGAGTCTGGCACTTAGAGGAGATATAAATTTGAGATTAATCTGCAAATAGATGACCATGAGGCTGGTTAAGATCACCTAGAAAGGGAATGATACAAAAGCAAAGAGAGTCAAGGGTACTGTCCCTGTGGTCTTCCAACATTTAGAGGTCCAGGAGATCGGACGGAGCCAACAGGAGAGATGGGCAAGCGTCCAGCAAAGTAGGAAGAAACAGAGAGAGGATGAACTGAACCCCAAGTGAAGAGAGTACTTCAAGGAAAAAGGAGTACTCAGCAGTATCACGTGTTATTGGCTATGAGACTTGGCAGCACAGAAGGCCCTCGTGACCCTGAGGAGATGGTTTCATTGAAGCAGTGGGGACAAAAGCCTGAGAGCAGTGAGTTGTGAGAGAATGGAGGTGAGGAAGTGAAGACAGCAAATAACTGTTTCTGTTTTGAAGAAGTTTTGCAGTAAAGAATGGCTGTAACAGAGGAGAACTCGGCTGGAGAGAAGATTGCTAACAGGAGACACAGCACGCGTTTTTGCGCCGATGGGAATGATCTCTCAAGCAGGTGAAAAGTGAGGTGTGAAAGCAGGGGGCACAAGTTCTCGAGCAGGAGGGACGGGACGGGCTCCAGTGACTCTGTGCACCGCGGAGGGTCGTGCCCTCAGGCACAGAGACTGCTGGAGTGATACAGCAAAGGGAAGATGGTGTGGACACGGAGGCAGGCGGATTTGGGGGGAGGAAGATAAGGTAGATCTCTCCCGATTGCCTCTATTTTCTCAGTCAACTAAGAAGCAGTGTCATCAGCTGAGAGGGGAGGCCAGCAGAGAGGGTTTCAGAGGGCTGCAGGGAGAGGAGAAAAGTGAGACGGTCCCTCTTGGAGGGAGGAAAAGATAGCTTACCATAAACGTGTGCGATGACTGTCTGACCGCGGTGACAACGAATCTGACCTGAGACCCGCCAGCAGAGCAGAATGTCTCCACCTGCTCCGCCCTCCACAGTGAGCGGCTCAGGCACAGGTAAGGGGTACGTGGACAACTGGGCTGTCCTTTTAGGGTTCTGGGTTCCCCTTTACAATGGCTGCATGGGAATGTACTTTTTGTGTGTAAAATGGTTTCCAGTTTTGAATGTGGAAGTCCAGTTATCCATCCGTCACAGTAAGAAAGTGAGCTGAAATGTCACAGCGACACTAACCACAACTTAATCTAGGATTCAATTGTATTTTTTTATTGGAGGCTTTGAGGCAATTTATTTTTAAAGAACATTAGAAATATGTAGAGATGATGACGCTATTTGTAATGTCATTTGATCTCTAGAATTTACGCTAAGAAGTAAATTTTGAAGGCAAGCTTGTGAAGTAGTTTAGTGGCCAGTGGCTAACAGACAAACCTTACACACCCACAGGGTCTGCGGGCTGGGTGGGCGCAGAGGGGACGGGCTGAACTTGAGGCTCCCAGCTGGGCTCAGGTCTGCTCCTCCTCTCCCTTCGGAGGCCTGGGCTGGAAGGGCTGCCGCTCCCTTGGGCGCATTTTTCTCACAGAGCTGAAGGAGCACCAGAGGTGGGTGCAGAAGCAGGCAGACTCTCTTAAGGCCCTGGCCCAGAACTGGCACACTGTCACCTCTGCCCACATTCCACTGGCCAAAAGAAGTCACATGACCAAGCCCAACATCAATAGGGTGTGAAAGTATAATCTGCCCACTGTGGGAAGCACTTCAAATTTCCATGGCAAAGAACGAGGATGTATCACCGTATTATAGGAGAGAGCCAAGAACTGGGAAGAATAATCCTGATTACTGCTGGTAGGATAAAACTTTTTCTTTTTCTTTTTTTCTTTTTTTTTTTTGAGGAAGATTAGCCCTGAGCTAACTGCTGCCAATCCTCCTCTTTTTGCTGAGGAAGACTTTCCTCTACTTTACACGTGCGACGCCTACCACAGCGTGGCGTGCCAAGTGGTGCCATGTCCGCACCCGGGTTCTGAACCGGCAAACCCTGGGCCGCCAAAGCAGAATGTGCATACTTAACCACTGCACCACTGGGCCGGTCCCAGGATAAGACTTCTTAACATCATTGAGAACCACAGACTTTACAGACAGATGACTTGGGTTTCATATGTATGAGAACTTGATATTATGCACGATGCAATCTATTTGAAACCTCAGAAACTCTCTGGACTTCTGGGTTCAGAATGATTAGTCAGTGGTCTGAACTTCCATCCATTCCTTTCCTAATCTCCTAAACTGGCATTGAATTGCTGTCAGATGTGCCCCAGTGATTTTATATCTATGAACTGAACACCAGCTGACCCTCAGAAAGACAGCCCCTCCCTCCCTCCTAATCTGGTATTGTGCTTGGAAAATTCCCTGTTTCAAATCCTAAAACTCTGTAAATTTAAAAGAACTCTATTTCCTCAGGCAAGCATTTTTTAATGCAGACAGTTTCAGAACGGGATCTGTCTGGAAACGGTCTGGGGAGTGGTAGCGAAAGGACTTGCAAGGCAAGTTGCAAATGACTGACTTAAAATACTGGGAATAAGGCAGTTGTTCCCAAAGGCCGCTATGCCATTATCAGACACAGTTCTGTCACTGAGTTCTTAACAATTTAAACAAAAAGAAATGAAAAGGCAGACAGATAAAAAGGTTTTCTTTGAAGTCTCAGTTGTTTGCTTCTGCAAACAAAAGTGTTGTTCCTACCTCTTAGCAAAGTACTTTTCCTCTTGATTCATCACGTTATCGCTTTTCTGTCTTCCCAGAACTCAAATAGGGTCTCATTCCATGCTCAGGAACCTTTCTTCTTGACTGTTCCCAGAGACTGCTCTTTTCATCCTTGTTCGCAGTTTCCCTCCGTTTGTTTCTTTTGATTCTGTTCTTCAATGCTCTTCAAGGATTGTTGAATCCTGGAAACTACATTCAGACTCTGTTTAATGTTTTTAGAAACACACACACGTTCATTTAAAGACAAGTGAAATGTATTTGAAGGTTGTGGTGAGTCGCTAAACGCACTGTCGGGTGTTTTGGTCATCTTCCTTTTCAGTGAGCTTCCTGGGATCTGGGGATCTGCAGACGCACTTAACTTGTTTGCAGGAGCCCTTCGAAGCCCCTCACTGCATTACCAAGGACGAGACGTCTCCCTTCTTTCTCGGTCTGTGAATTCATGACACAATTCCAGAATCACGGCCTGCGTGAGGGCCCTGCGATTCTCCCACGTTAGCAATAGTCAGAATCCTAAGCCAGAGTCACGGAACAGTGCAAGCTTAAGCCAGTCAGAGACAGAAAACCTGTATCTTATGCTCTATCATTACTTTACAAAATTGCTTGGTTTCTTGAGTTTTAAGAGAAAAAGAAAGGGATGGGCTTCTGGCCATTTTAAGCTTTCTGACTTTAGGTTCTTTACCTTAATTTAATCTGAACTCGCTACTACTTTTTACATTAGAAAATAAACAACTGACTATATAGACACATTTTTAAAACCAGCTTATTAGCTATATATTAAAATTCTGAGACAAGGCACTGGATTTTCCAACTTTGTGAATTAATTTGCAATGTTTGCTATATTAAAAATCGGCATAAATAAAATTGTTATTCGGCTCCCCTAAGCTACCCCAGTTCCCAAGTATTAGGAAAACATTTCGTTTCATGAGCATTATTGTCTTTTCACCTAAGTAGAAATGATTGTTCCTCCTCTATCAGCTCCCTCAGGATAATTTCTTGAAGGTAGATAGATATATTATATTCAATTAATTTCCAGTATAATATCCTAGGACAGGTTTATTAACTCAGTGCTTATTCAATTAATAATAATTAAGTGCATTTTCCAGGCTCAGTCACTGATCACTTGTAGTAATTACCTCAATAGAACAGCAAAATGGAGTCAGAAATAACTGTTTGACTTCATCTGGATTAAATTAATAGGGTTTACAACTCATTTCGATGGATAAAGACAAGGATAAATGCCTTTGGGGTGAAATTGCGTGAAGTGATTAAAGGGAGCAATGCTGACCCTTATTTTAATCTGTAATCGCTTTACAATGTAGTCTCTTCACCAATAATTGTAAATTCCCAATATTTTCCAATCCTTCTGGGAATATTAAAAAAGGAAAGATCGTATATTGAAAGAGACTTCCCTTCTGGCCCCAAATAAGAATATAAATGAGGAACCTAAGTCTAATTATCCAGCATTAGCGTTAGACCCCAGAAGAAAATAAATTTAAAGTTTAAAAACATATTTAATCTTTTAGTCTTTTTAGAAGACCTAGAGAAGACTTCACTTCTCATTGGTATGGAAAACATATACATAATGTACACTGTTTTATCTCTTTCAAATTTTAGAATTTAAAATAGACCTTACTCTTCTTTTCCTTTTCTCTCTCCCCTTCCCCTTGGCTTCCCCTCCCAACAACACAGTCCTGAATCCATGAAGCGCAGCAAAGGAAGGTCGGCATCTGCCCATGAAGGAGAGAGCCAGGGTGGCCCGGAGCAGGGTCAGGGCCCAAATGGAGCAAGGGAGTCAGCACGCAGGATGGCTGCCCCGCACAGGGGTCCGAGCCGGAGTTGGGTGAGAAGGGTGCACAAGAAGGGGCTGCCACTGGCCAAATCAGGGATAATTGGGGTATCAAAATAAAAATAATAGTTGTAACCTATTGAATAAAATAGGAAACCATGAGTCCAGACAGATTTAAATAAACGAACGCATTGAAAGTGTGTGAAGAAATATAGTTTCAAAGTACCAAACGGAATAAGAGAAACTTTGACTGGAAAGCCTGGCAGATGCCACTTAGTCAGGTGATCAAAGTGAACTTCATCAGTAATGGGACTAAACTGTACATCACCTGAGAGGATGCAAGAGAACATATCGATACCTACCGACAGCACGTAAGCGGAATGTAATCAGGAAAAAACACCAGACAACATCAAATTAAGAGACATTTTACAATATAATTGGTCTGTGATTCTTAAAATCGTCAAGATTGTGAAAGTCACAGAAAGACTTCCAGACCGAAGGAGACAAACATGACAGCTAAACACAACATGTTATTCTGAACCGGATCCTTTTGCTATAAAGCACACAATTAGGAGAGTATTGGTGAAACATACATGGGGCCTGAGAATGAGAAGTCAGCAATTATGTAGTGTTATTTTGCTGGTTATTTGGGTTACGTAGGAGAATGTGCTTGTAGGGAAATGCACACCAGGCTATTTCGGGATGACACAGCAGGTCAGCAACTTACTCCCAAATCGGTCAGGAAAACAAAAAGTTTTCTGTCCTGAGCTGTACTTGCAACTTTTCTGAAACTTTATTACTGTACCAAATTTTAAAATAAAATATGATGTTTATAAAATAAAATAAATCTCATTATTCAATAAATCTTACTGTTCCTACTTTTTATTTTTGAACCCTCAGTATTAACGCAAAATGCATCTGAGCTCCTCAGGCACACAGGCTGCATCTCAGTCATCTTGTCACCCCCAAGTGCCTGAAACGCAGCAGGCACCAAGCAGTGTCCCCGGACTGAGAACGAATGTCTCTCTCTCCACTTCCTTATGTATCTCTCCAGTTGATGCTACTTTTTCCTGTCAACTTTAATGAGGCTCCAGGGAAAATACATTAAAATGGCAATGCCTCTGAGAAATATTTCTCACCCTTCTCTTATTGCATCAACACACATTTCACCCCCAAATAAAATTAAATATTAGCGATCTATATCCTAAACATAAAGGCCCTTATTGTGCTTTCAGCTGAGCCATTTTGTTGTTGTTTAGATTTTACTTTTATACTATTTTTTTCTACCTTCCATCTCCTTATACACATGGTCCTCTATTTCCCCAAATTTAACTTCCACATACACCATTTTCTTTTTATAAACATACGTTAGAGCCCTTAAACTCACTGTTGTTAGCCACATTCTGAATTTTTTCTTGGCTCCCAGAGAAACACTTTGAGCCATGATATAGGGGCTGCCTGAGGCCAGTTGGTCACTCACTTTGGCCAGCACAGACATCTTTGTCAGTGGGTAAGTGCTGTAGAAAGAGTTTGACTATTTTACCCTTTTTGGCCATTAGTATTTTATAAAAAGTAGTGGGAAATGGGAAAATGGAATGGTTTATATTAGTGAAAAATATAGGTTTCATAAAAGTAACGCTATTGAGACAAAGAGGAAAATGAGTGGACATGCCGAAAGCTATAGATTTCATCCTTATTTGGATGTTCATAGAACTTAACCCAGGTGACAGGGTGTTCTATTACAGGGGAAAAAAAGATCAAAATTTGAGCACATATATGATACGTTAGAAATATATCTTTGAAGATTGTGTTTAAGTTGGTATAATTAGACTTACCTTATAATTTATCTTTGATATTCAATTTTCATTGATACTTTCAGGAAGGTTTTATATATGAAAGTAGCAAGCTGCCTATAGGGCTCACGAGAGAAAAAGTCTGCTCCTCTCCTACAACTCAGACAACTTTTCCAGGGTTGTGATTTCAGCAACGATGCCTGCAAATGGAGGGACGGTTGAGAGCCATAGGGGGCCAAGACGGTAACCCTCACCCTCAGCAGTGACGCTGGAATTTATAATTCCTCAACAACCCACAAATCTCATATATGCGTGTCCAGGAGAAAGGATCATCTTTAGCTGTGCCAAGATTTTCATAGATTTTATACAAGTGTTTCACTGGGATTCAAAATGCAAATTGAATTCTAAGGGCTGTGTCCTACCTTTCTTTTCCTGTTTTAACATAAAATGTCTAGGATGCAGGTCAGTTAAAGACAGAGGACAAGGAGAAGAAGAGAGGAGGAGGAAGAGGAGGAGAGAGATGAAGCAGGGGAGAGAAGAGAAAGAAAAAACGGAAAAAAAAGAAAGGAAAGTGGAAATGGAGGAAAGAAGAGGGAAAAGCTGAGAAGGATAAGAAAGAAGACTTGCTGGGAAGAATTCAGATCTGACCTCATGACCTCGAGATCTGGTCACCAATTCAGTGTTCCATCTAACTTCTTCTCTTTTTTCCTCCTCTTTTCCCTCAGTATTAAAGGGTCAAGAGCACGTGGTCAGTGCCTCCATAGCACAGAAGGCAGCGCGTCAGTCTCATAAAGAGCACGTGGTCAGGAACCCGGTCATTGGGTTCTCATCCAGCTTCCAAGCCACCATGTTAATTACAAGGACAACTACGTTTGCATACGTACTTTCTGAAGCACCATCATTTCAGTAATATTTTTACTTTGTGGAAACTGAGACCTAAAAGGATTTAATTTTTTGAAAAGGAGGAGGTGCCAGTTGTGAATGTCAGACTCTCTCTCAAGTCTCTGAACTTATCCTCAAAGCTTTGTTTTTTATTTTTCTTCCCATTCCATAGAATCTTAGGATAGTCTGTCTGTGTGTTCAAAGCAAATAGAAAATCAATAGTTTCACTTAATCCTAAGTAGAGAAGCTATGGTGCTAGTTGCTACAGCTGTGGTTAGGTAACGCTCATGAAATTAGAAAATTAAGCTAACGCATATACCATACACACAGAGACATACACTACATAACATGTCAAAGTTATTTCTTTTTCTTTTTCTTTTTTGTGAGCAAGATTGGCCCTCAGCTAACGTGTGTTGCCAATCTTCCTCTTTTTGCTTGAGGAAGACTGTCCTGAGCTAACAGTGGTGCCAATCTGCCTCTACTTTGAATGTGGGATGCTGCCACAGCATGGCTTGATGAGTGGTGTTTAGGTCCATGCCCAGGATCCCAACCTACAAACCCTGGGCCACCAAAGCAGAGTGCGCAAATTGAACCACCGTGCCACTGGGCCAGCCCCCAAAGTTAATTCTAGATGGTGATATTTTAGGCCATTTGTCTGTTTCTGTATTTTTTAAATCTTCTACAATGAACATGTATCACTTTCATAAAAAATATTTGAGTCTAAAGCAAATGTAGGAAATATAAGAAATTTTTTTTAGATCTCTCCACCTCTGCTCTGTTTCCTTTATACACATACTAGAAGGTATAGGAAGAATGTCCAAATAAACAACATCAAGCAACAGTAAGCAAAAATAATAATAACTCTTCAGTAAAATTAAGAAAAGTTGCAATTACTTCTGGAATTAAAAATATATATGCAATTCTTCTGAACATACATTGACTTTACATCGGCTGCCAAAGTATTGTTGCCTATTTTAACCTGGTGTGGGGACCTGAGGTTGGCCACCCCAAGATATGTCTCTTTGGCATCAGGATTATTTGAGGCTGTTTGCTTTTGATAAACTGGGACAGGGAAGGAGGCTCTGAGGAACGGAACTCACGCTTTGTTAGGACACTTACATTTGTAAGGTAAATCTCTATCTGTAAAAGGTGCCTCCCTCTCTGTACCAGGAAGAAGAGAGGCGATGACCTTCTCTCTAGAAACTCTTAATCAATATCAAAGGCAAAGACTTAAATCTGCATTTTATTGTGCTTCCTGGTAACCTCCTGTAACTGACCTCCCTCCCCCTCCCAACTTTGGAATTTCTTTAAGGATTAAGCATCTTTCCTTAGGCTAGGAACTGATTGCTGCGCTCACCTGTGACTGCCCAGCTCCAGACAGTTGACTTGCCTCCTGCTATGCCCTCTGAGACAGCAGACCACTACCTGCTGTGTCCATCAAGCGCTGTGCTGACAGGGCAATCTTGTGACTATTGTGGGAGGGACATTTCAATCACATGTGAAACACCCTGTTTGGGGGTATATAACCACTATGTGCACCCCACTTCTTCGGTGCCCTTTCTTCCTTCAGGAAGAGAGGCCCCGGGCCATGGTTCCTCATAAAGCTTTGTTTAATTTTCTCTTGCTCTTCTGTCTCATGTGAATTTAATTCGTTCTCCGGCCAGATGAACCCCCATTTGGGAAGAGGAAATGTCTTCCTCCCCTACACTGGAAAAACAATAATACTTTGCCAGCCGCCCTCCATCCTTCAAAGATCCTGGAGCACGTAAACCACAAGCAGCTCCACAAACGAAAAATCCCTGTTTCTGGAGGGGCGCGGACCGCCAGCCGCAGGGCGCGCGGATCGTGGAACAGCCAAGTCAAACTCACCGCGCCGCCGCGGGACTTACTTGAGCGACATCGCTGAGGACTATCATTTTATGACACTTTCTTTATGAGAAATTCCTCTTGTTCTCCTTAGTATCAGCAGTGGTTTGGGCCCTGCTAAGTCAGTTTCAGGCCTGTGTCTCCCTTTATACTCGGTGCTGGGTACCGAGAGCCGACACGCAGCAGAGAGCTCGTGCAGCCCGGCGGGATCAGAGACCCCTCCTGACACCGCGCTGTGCCTGCTGAAACCCGCCTGGCTTCGTCTGCCTCCTCCCGCCCTCAGCTAGGGCCTGGTACCTTCTTATACTTGCTTTGTATTTTATTTATCTCTTTGTGTTGTGCATATTTTGGTGAATAATCTGAACTCCTTTCTGGGTTAAGACAGGCTATAAATAGATATATGTATGTATGCATGTATACATAAGACATTCTAATCGTGAAGACGTGAAGCACTGATCTTTGGCCGTGTCAGTTATGTTTTTCACACCGAGTCTACCTACCACAGGCAATTCTCAACGTGTAACTCAAATATACTACCCTCAATTCTTGTTATTGATAAACTTTGCAGCCCACAGCCCTTACACGTCAGAAACAATTAGTGGCAAAGTCATGTACATCCCAGGTCACTGCTTCAGGATCTGAAGTCAACCATAGGATCCCTCTGCTCTGGCTGCACTGATTCACGCCTCTTAGTGTGTGAGCAGAATTTGCTAGACTGCCCTCAAGAGGAAAGCGAACTATTTCATCCCTCAAGGCACTCTGACTATCAAAGCACTGATGGTTTGTTTCCAGAGTTGGAGGTGGGAGAGAAGAGGGGACAAGAGTCAGAGGAAACAGGGAGAAAGGATAATTTTGACATAAATCTAACTATCTGATCATAGAAAGACATATGTAAGGATGTTTTTGAAAAAGAAAATCAGATGAAAGTTAGGTAATGGTAAAAGTTATACAGCATGTTTACCACATTGGTGAGTCAATGAACGTTGACGTGGGCACTGACAGCACGGAGACCACATTTTCGCAAAATATTCTGAACAGAAACAAACAAAAACAGTGTGTGTGTGTGTAATAAGGTAGGGCCGCTAGGAGAAATGAGGACCACAAGGGACTCAAAATTTGATGTAATGCTAAGCCCTCCTTTTATTATAAACAAAATACGGAGGATCCCCAGCTTGATCTTCATGAAGAAATTGTTTTCTAAGAAAAACATGGTTTTGATTTCTTAAGCTCTGATGATTACTCCTGTGTAGAGCTAACCCTCGGCAGATTTATTTCTAACCAGTCATCACTTGTGACAAGTATGTTTTCAAAATGCTTCAGCTCACAGGGAATATAAAATTGTGATCCCACACCACTTTCTTGAGATGAGGCTTAGGAAAGATTTGAAGGGAAACTGCTGATATTGCAGGAAGCGACTTCCAGGCTTGACTTCCAAAGCCTGGAGAGCTGCTGGCTTTGGTTGGTTGATCGGTTGGTAGAGCCTGCCCCTGACAGCAGAGCTCCAAGACAGACAGCACAGCCTGAAATCTCAGGGCTTGGCGTGAACGTTCCTGAACTTCCACAAACCTTGAAGAGGCACAACGAAACCATATTTCCTAAAGTCATAAGCAACAGGGGGCAGAGGGAAATTGGAATCCTAGAATTCATTCAAGACATTCAAAGAAATTGTTAGAATATTCCAGGAAAATGTCTAAAAATACTTTATACACAAGTTGCACAACTCATTCCACTAAGCACAGGATGAAATGAGTTTAAGATTCTGCTAGCAATGAGAGGCCACTGGCTAGGGACATCAAGAAGGTGATGGGGTGACGAAGTGCAGCGTCCGCTGGCCCAGGCACACGGTCCCAGTGCACTCCACCCTCTCTGTGGAGAGGGCTACCCAACATTCACTGCACATTATCGAGTGCCCGACCTCTCTCTAGGCTTGAGGAATACAGAGATAGATAAAACTCTGTCCTCAAGGCCCTTGTTATCTAGAGAAAAAGAGAGAAATCAATCAACAATTGATGCAAGAGGCAGCACAACCTAGTGACTAAGAGTATGGACTTGGAAGGCAGCTATCCGAGTTCACATCCTGATCTGGCTTATGGCTTATATTGGCTGTGTGACGTTGAGAAAGTTATTTAACTTCTGTGCCTTAGTCCTTCATACACATGCACACACACACATATATACACATTAACCTACATATTCATAGATATATACACACAAATCACTACCTCCTTCATATGGTGGTCGTGGGAATTAACATACGTTCATCACTTAGGAGATCGTCTTGCCCTTACTAAGTGCTCTGTGTGTTTGTTAAATAACTAGATAATTAATAAAATATAAACAAGATCCATAAGAGAACCATGCAGGGCTCTGAGAATGAGGGAGACATCTCCAGCAGCCCAATGCCATCAGGAACGGCCCCTCAGAAGGTGCCGTGCTAGAGCGGGGTCTGTATCAGACTCAGGAAGAGCAGGCCCATGTTGACCAGACAGGCAAGGGAGAGAAGTGCTGCTCCTTGGACTCCTCCCCCAGGACACGCAAACGGCCACGGAAACCAAACTAGAAATGGAGCGGGCATTCCATCCAATTTATAGAAAAAATTTTCTTGTAGTTCTGAATTTAAAATTCAAGAGGATTTTACAATCTACTCCCTAACATATTTATGTTTGTTCCAAAATAAAAATAATAGCTTTTCTTTCTCACTAGTGAGTAAAACTGATGTTGAGGCAGATGCGCCAGCCTTTGCTGGGGGTAGATGGGCCCTGATCTGGGAAGCAAGCAAATCCTGCTAAAAGGATTAGAAGATAGAAAGATAAGGAATTATTAGAAAGGGTGACACAGTCAGGGTCAATATTAGAAGGTAAGCTAGTTGGAGCTTTGGTGGCCATGGAGTATGCAGCAGGACCTCCAGGCAAATGCCACTCCAGGCTATTCAAGGAGACTGCACAGCAGGCATCCTACAAAAAGCTCAGGAACTGCTATGGAGAACAGGACAGGAGTCTACTGGAGATAACTAAGGAAGACCCGAAAAGTCCATATAGATGGATAGAAACTCTGCCTCTGGCTCACACTACTGAAAGCCCAGCTAAGATCAGAAGGAAAAAGTATATTATAGACCCTGCGGCAATTCCAAGAAAGGAGCCAACTGTGACTGAGCAATTTCATTTCAGAGTTGGCTGCCCCCAAGATGTGATTTCATAAAGTGGTGTTTCTAGGTGGTCTTTACATATTCAGACCCAGAAATGTACTGTTATCAATACTCTGAGTATGAAGAGACCTCTCTGACTTTGGCTGGCATTAACCAAACTCACAGAAATACACAAATATAAAGTGGAATGCTAATTCATCAACTTACAATGAGAAAAACAACCTTCACCAAACTGGAATTCCAAACTATATTGAGAAAACTACCTACTGAGCACTGAGCTAAATACTTTATAAATGTTACCGTATTTAATTCTCAAGACACTCTTACAAGGTAGATGTTGAAGAAATTCTGAATGCTCACTAGTATCTCTGTGTACAGCTACGTTTTCCTGCCTCCCTTGCAGCTCTACTGGACAACAGAATGTGAGTGGAGTGACATGGTTAAGCACCTCCCCCATGTTCTCTCTTTCCCAAACATGCAGCTGGAAACAAAGGAAACGGTGGCCAACAGAGTGGCAGAAGAGGGAGGAGTTAAGGGAAAGGACATCACAACGAGATCAAAGCTGTTCACCTTTCTAAACACATATTCTCGAGGACCAAGTCTGGCCCAGACAAGAGTCTGGGCCCCAAGCAAGCAGAGGGAGACAAGAGGCTGGAGTGGGCCTCACAGGCTACATGGAAGAGTGCCAGGGGTGGAAAGGAAAGAAGAACTATTTCAGAGGGTTTGAGAAATTGAAGAGGTTGAAGGAGAAAAGGTTGTGGCCAAAGGAAAACAAAAATTCGGAGGTAAAGTATTCTCAGGGGATGACAAGGTCTAAGGTACAGGCACACCAAGGGTTGTCAGAAGTGGAGAAGTAGAAGCTTTGGGATAGTCAAGGGATGAGGAAGAAGGGGTGTGGATGGGTCATTAAAACATCAGAATCTCAAAACTAAGTCAAAGGCCTTAGATTTATGAAATCACAAACCCAACTTTCAATATATAACATACACAAATATGGAGATCTGATACACTTGGAATCCTGCCTTATTTTCCTTAGTGATTTTTCTGCATCATACCCATGTGTCATCCAGACTGGTTTATTTTAAATCCTATAGGACAGAGGTTTGATACAAAACTTTGATTCAATATATTCGCCCTTGTTAACAAGAATAAATCATATGGAAACTGACAAATCCTTGGAACAAACTTAATGAATTTATATTGTGATCACGAACTCTACTATTGTCTTCAACCAAGTATTTCCTTTTGTATTTTATCAGAGAGAATATGGGCGATGTTTCACAGATAGAACAGTCACTCTTTTAAAACAATTTTCTTAGATAGCCTAGATGTTTAGCATATTCTATTTTCCAAATTTTCTACTTTTTTCTTTTTTTTTTGCGGAAGATTAGCCCTGAGCTAACATCTGCTGCCAATCCTCCTCTTTTTGCTTAGGAAGACTGGCCCTGAGCTAACATCCGTGTCCATCTTCCCTTACTTTATATGTGGGACGCCTGCCACAGCATGGCTTGCCACGCTGTGCCATGTCCGCACCCAGCATCAGAATCGGGGAACCCTAGGCCACCGAAGAGGAACATGTGAGCTTAACCACTGCGCCACCAGGCCGGCCCCTCTACTTTTTTCTTTAACTGTAAGTATCTCCAAAAAAAAGTCTCTCCCAATACTCTTGGGGTGGGGGGAATGCAGAGGAACTCACTGAGTTACTAACTCAGTAACACAGGCTATTGTAACCTGACCAGGAAACACACCCAGGAAGATTTCTTGGCTTATGTCAGGGAACGGCCAGAAAATTCTTTTAATAGTCAACCATCTCAAAGTTAACTGATGAATTTCCACTTAATTAGCTGGACTCTCTCTGACTTTTTATATCTTACTCATATAAAGAAATATTTACAGGCAAAAACCATCGATACTTACAGATGAAGCAAGCAGAACTGTGCTAGAAAGGACTCTCTACTTCCAAAAAGGTTCTCTGTCACCCTCTTTTGATTTGAAATTCCTTTTACTGAGGACAACCCTATCTTTCACAAAAAAAGAAAAGGCTTAAAATATAAATACCTCTGGAAGAGGCAACATACTGGTTGAAATTCACAAATCTGATTCTAGAAGATTCCTAAGAGCAGGTTTAAAGAGATCTAAGAATTCTGAGTCGTTGGGAAGTGGAAAGAGGCAAAAAATGAAGAAGGTGAAAACTTGTTGGGATCACAATTCTGCTTTATTTTGGCCAATGTCGTTAGATTCATGTACATTTCTTCTTGATTTTTATACTTCTTACCAACTAACAGCCTCATCTAGCACTAAACAATGCCTTGAAAAGTTACTTTAATCCTGTGATTCACTATTTCCACTTATATTAAAACAGAACTATAATAGCAATGCTGTTTCTTGAAAAATCTCCAAGATTCTTAGACCAAAACTGTTATGCAAATGTAAAACGTTGTAACGGTGGGTGTACTATGATGCGATTTACTGGACGGTCAAGGTCCCCAAAATAGGCACTGTTTGATGCTCCTTTCTTCTCTGCTTACAAGATTGCTCTCCGACCTCAGGTCCAGCTCTCCAGAACTGTCTGGAATGTCCCCCCTCGGTGCTGACCAATGATGTTGATCACACCTCAAATGTGATGTCACCTCTGGTCTGCCTACAATGATGGAAAAGACACAATTACATGCCAAAAAAGACAGGAGGACTCAGGGCAGCTGAACTGCACCTTGTCATAGTTTTAAAGATGCAATTCATCCTGCTTGTGAGTTAATGATTTTGTGGGGGTGGGTGTTGGCAAACATGTATTGCTGGGTGTGTGCGACCTAGGCACACATTCCGAGTCTAAGATGAGCACAGTGTCAAGGGGGACTGAACCTGCCCCACCTTTCTTCTATGCCCCCATCTTGCATTCTTTCACAATGCATCTGTCTGGTCCTCTCTCCGGATTGCACGATTAATGAGCTCACTGACAGAAAATAAGGAGGCAAACTCAAGAACTAAACCACAGCCCTGACCTTTCTCTTTCCATTCTGAACAAGAGAATTAATGGAAAGAAAGAAGGCAAGAGTCAAAGAAATTAAAATAACCAAAGTGAGTATTTAGAGAAAACACTTCCTAATGGCTAGGTACCCTTCAACTAAGCACCAGATAAGCTGCTTCCAAAACGATACCAACAAACAAACACATTTCTAATCTTATCACTTTCCCAGTTTTGAGGATGATTCTCCACAGAGAGAACAAAATAAAGAACTGAATAAAGGACGTAATTCGAACTCACTTTTGCCTCTAAGGGAATACTGCAGACTTTTGTATTTCAAGAATCTAGACAGTTAACTCACATTTTCACTTTACTTTGCACCTATAACACATTCTTAAGCATGGATTTACTTTTCAATTCTTTTGGTCAAAGACAAAATAAAATACTTGATATTTCAAAATGCCTTTGACTTTGTCCAAAAAATTTCAACAGACCCTCCAGAAAGCCTTTCAAACTGCATCTTCTACTGTGTGCCTGGGATCATGAGCACTGAATATTTGATAATATTCTCCAGTGTCAGAGGACTTATCTCCAGACAATCTTTGACGGGGAAAGATGCCCTCAGGATACTAAGCCAATCAGCTTTTACAAACACTATTTTCAAGCCTTAAAGTGGACCACAAAATCTACCCTGAGATGTAAAGGCAGTATATTTTATATATTCTGGAACTCTTTCCTCTACTTTTCTACACAGAAAAAAAATTCTTCAATTTTTTTTCCCAGAAAATTACAAACTTACCATTTCCTTCTTCCTGTCTCCTCTTAATTGTATGGAATTTTCTCATTCCTCATGCTGAAATTTAATCCTCAGGAATTCCCAGTTTGTCCCACGTGGTTGAATGGAATGTTCAGCATTTCTGTATATTATGCTGCATTAGGCAAGTAATCAATCAAAATGGACATTTATGATAAACTCAGTCCTCTCGTTTTAAGTAAACACACATTCTAAACTTTTTAAGAAACCAAGCTTCTAAATATTCACTAAGAGTTTTGAAACACTGAAAATAGACTATCAGAAAAATATATAACACCACTGTCCTCTAGCCAAGGTTGTTGCAAAAGGAGTGAGTTCTAAGTCTGAAGGAGTCAGAATAACTCAGCAGATAGTTGAAATCACTGGGACCATTATAACTAAAATGTGACCTTTTATTTAATTAAGCAAATAGTCTGAAGAAATGAATGCAAAGAAAGAGATAGAGCACAACTCAGAGCTGCACCAGGCCCGCCCGCGTGCGGCTGTGCTAATCCTACGCCAGGCTAACTAGCTGAAGACGACAGCGCAAATCCTGGCCGGCTCCAGACGCCGCCGAAGGGACTCAGAAGGAAAGCCTAGGGCAAGCGAGGAGAAAGGAGTAAAGAAACTGGCATTACTCCCGTTAGGAGAGAAAGCTGGAGGCCAACTGCCTCTCAGACGTCACTTCAAAATGGCTGTTAACCAGGTCAGGGACAGACTGCTTTCCAACAGGGCAACACAGGAAGGGATGCCATCAATGCCAGCAAAAGGGACTAGACAAAAGGCAGCCTCCATAGGAATGGGGCCTGTGACACGTTAGCCCAGTCACTCTGTGTGAACAGTGTGTGACACTAGAGCTCCCAGGTCCCAACACACTCCAGAATCAAATGCAAACAGGAGAGCAGCCGCCAGACAATGGGCAGGCACGGGCCCTGGACACAGGGGTCCTGAGAAGATCAGGTGTCACATCACACAGCAACGGCCTGAGACTCTCTAATTGCTCTTTCCCCCGAATTCCAGTCCATCTGGCAAACTCCACTGCTCCAGTCGGCTCCGAGCCCCTGTCCCCCTCAGTCTCCTCTCTCTCCTTCCCTCCTTCCCGCTGTCTCCCCTTCTCCAGGCTTCTCCTCTCTCCATCTCCCTGTAATTTTCTCTTTTTCTTCCTCTTGCCTCTTCTTACTTCCTTCTCTCCCCCAACCTGCCCTCTCAGTCTCTTGATCTATGCACACACACTGTTCCCATGGGTAGGGAGGTGGAACTGCAAATACTTGCAATAGGACTTGTTTTTTAATGACACACTATAAGTTATACACACCAAAAGATTGTGGTATCATGCTTTTTCTATAAACGGTATAAACTTCCTCACCAGCCCACTGTTATGGACTAAATTGTGTGCCCCCCATTCTGACCCCCTACTCAGGCTGAAGCCCTAACCCCCCGCGTGATGGCATTTGGAGATGGGCCTGTGGGAGATAATTGGGTTAGATGAGGTCATGAGGGTGGGGCTCTCAGGACGGGATTAGTGCCCTTACAAGAAGATGAAGGGACATGAGAGCACCCTTTCTCTGCCTTGTGAGGACATAGAAGGCAGCCATCTACAAGCCAGGAAGAGGATCCTCACCTGGAACCAAATCTACTGGCATCTTGATCTTGGACTTCCAGCCTCCAGAACTGAGCGAAAATAAATTTGTGTTGTTTAAGCCAATCTGTGGTATTTTTTCATGGCAGCCCCAAAAGACACAGCTTCCTAGAAACTAGAAGTGATATCTACTTTCTCTTCCCATTGGGTGGAAAACACTGATTGTCACGATTTCCTTCAGAATTTCTTTGATATCATCATTTTCTTCCCTGGGAAATAAGCCTTAAAGGTGAAGGATGGAAGAGGAACAGGAATTAGGAAAATAAGAATTATATCAGTTTTTAAATAGCATTCCCACTATATACTTACGTAGCCAATTTGTCTCTACTTAATGGGACATAAATGTGAAATAACCTAACTTCTTCCTAATCCCTGCTGTGATATGTGATTTATAATAAGAAATATATGTTTGGTCTTCATCCTTCTCCTGGCACAGAGCTCCGGAAAGCCTTGGAATTTCCTAAGTGAGAGAGATAAAGGTGTCTTTTGTTAGGTTAAGGAGGTCACTCCGGAAAGCACCTAGGAGGGGGGCTGGCTGTCAGAGAACCCAATCCTGTGAACAGAGAGTCGGAAATTTCAGTCCCACCCCCTGACCTCCCAGGAGGGGAGAGGGCCTGAAGATTGAATCAGTCACCCATGGCCATTGATTTAACTAATCATGCCTATGTAATGAAGCCTCCATAAAAACCCAAAAGGACGAGATTCAGAGAGCTTCTAGGTTGGTGAACCAGAATGCTGCCATGTGCCAGGTCCCAAACTCCACAGGGTCAGAAGCTCCTTCATTTGGGACATTGTCCTGTGTATCTCTTCACCTGGCAGTTGATTCATATCCTTTAATGTCCTTTATAACAAACTGGTAATCTAGTAAGTAAACTGTTTTCCTGAGTTCTGTCAGCTGCTCTAGCAAATTAATTGAACCTGAGGAGGGGGTCCTGGGTTCCTTTAATTTACAGCCAGTTGGGCAGAAGCACAGGTGACAACCTGGACTTGGGATTGGCATCTGAATTGGAGGCAGTCTCGTGGGGCTGAGCCCTTACCCTGTGGAATCTGATGCTGTCTCCCGTAGACAGCATCAGAACTGAGCTGAATTACAGGACACCCTGCTGGTGACTTGAGAATTGCTTGGTGCTGTGGGGAAAAAAACCACACACTGGAACTGGTGATCAGAACTGCACCCGCCTTCGTCATCTTCCACTTTTCCCTTTGCCATCACTCCATGACATCCTGGGCAGACTGCATCACTTCCTATTCACTTTTGGATACTAAAAGAAGATCATCTAAGACTTCAATTTCAAACTCTACATAAGTCTATCTCATCCCTCTCCCACCCCTGCAGAGAGGGCACGTGTCGAGCCCCTGACTGCTTGGAGTGAGATGAGGCTGGAGGGAGTCCAGGCTCTGAGACACTCCTTCTTCCCCCTCCCAGGCCTGGCTCCCCTCAGGATGGGAGTCAGGAAGAAAGCGAAGGAAAGAGACAGCTGTGGCCCCCTCTCTGTTGACTGCTCTGCTTCTCCGGCAACCCTGAGTGTGCATGCCAGCATCTGAACTCTGCCTCATGGGGAGCACATGTGAAATTTAGCCAGACGGGTCTTCCCAGTGCGCAGTGCCCCAATACGGAAGATTCAGCTCTAGCTGGACCTCTCCCACTTACCCCTCAACTAGCCCAGTAATATACCCAAATCATGGTGCACAGTCTTTGGGGGTGAGAGGGGCGTATAGCCAGGTGGCTCAAGGATAGCTGCCTTCCTTACGTCCTCTGGTCCTAAGGAATTTCCTGCACCCTGGTCATGCGACATAATAGGCGGGCAAGCTGGCTGCTCCACTGTCGCCAATTCCACCGGGCCAGCCAGGTCTCCCCAGCTTCCATCTTCTGGGCTCTGGGAGGAATGGCAGCCCAGCAAGTCTGCTACCTAAGCAGAGGTGACCAGGCTCAGCCCTGAAAGCCACTGTCAGAGCCTCTTTCGTTACTAGGCAGTGGGAGTCAGGAGAAGTCCCTCCCCAGTGGGAGGGGAGGAACGGCCCACCTCACTTCTCCTCAGGCTTCTGCTGTAGACCCTGGACTGGGTATTAAGGGGCAGGGGGTGTAGGTGGGGACTGAGGCCCAGTTCATCAGCCCCTTAGAAAAACTTTGGAGAAAGTTTCAGATCCCGATTACCGTTTTTAGCTCTGGGCCTTCTTTCAAATCGGGGGCAACAGAAAAAGGCCCCCTCCCCATCCCATCATTCTCATAATCCTTATCATTTCGTTTCCCCATCAGGTTGGAATCCCTTTCTTCCTAATTCTTTGAGAGCAGATAGACTCTCACTTCCCTGGATGGATGAAATGAGTTCTGACCTGCAATCACTGAAATGTGTCACATGAAATTTCAAGGTCCCTTCTAAAGATCCCATGATAATATGACATCAAGGAAAGAAGTAGGTTACATGTATGAAATTAGGCAGACAATTAAAATGAATTCATTATCCTTATTTCTCAGTGAATTAACGTTTTTCTCTCAAAAGTTCGTTTCTTATTTACCAAATATTTATATCCTACGAGTTAGCAATAACTGAATCATTCATTTTCCCTTTCTTCTACTCCGTCTTCTGTTCAACTCTGTTTTGATCAGCATCTTTCTTGCGGAAACAGTTCCTGTCGATGAACTTGGCCACGATACATGTTATTTGTAACTTTAGACCCGGTTCATCTGGGCGGGGTCTGGAATTTACACCCTTTTCGGTATGCAGAGCTTTATTGATATCCAGGGACATTTGCCCTGAAGGTGTGGTCGTGTGTGATCAGCTCATCCACATCTTCAAAGGAGAAAACAAAAATACTTGTTAGAATCTTTGCAGAAGCATCAATTTAATAGTAAAATGCTGCCTCCTTCTGGATAAACTATGTTAGGGATGATAAGCTCGTGAAACGGCCGTAGAGATATGTCATTTTATGAATAAACTTTTTTTAAAGAATTAGAATTCTACTTTTTTAATGGAAAAATAAAATTAGAGGACTAGAGTTAACCTTGAAAGATTACCTAGATTCTGCCTTTGGGGCTGTAAAATACCCAACTATCTACCCTAACTGATTTGGTTATCTGACTTTCTTTCTAACGTCTCTAAATAGTAACTGGGAAAGCAGAAAATAGATGATAAAATTAGAATTAGCACAATTTTCACTTTTACATTAGGCTACCTTACTTCACATTTAATTGGCATTGCCATTTACGCATGCACACACATTCATACTACAAGCCTGGAAAAATGTGTGTGTGTGTTAATAAATGCAGTGAAATACCCAGGTGTTCCAGTCTTAATTCTATGGTCAATAGTCTCAGGAACTTTGGCAATCCACTTAATCTCTCTGAGTCCCAGTTTCCTTATCTGTACACCGAGGATAATAAACCTATTGTTATTGACCTCAAGAGCACTTGTGAGTCTCACTGAAATCAACAAAGCACCGTGTAAAGTATTAAACTCACTTGCTATCTTTGAGGCTTTAGATGGTCACATGCCTGAAGTGAAAGAATAGAACCAGATTTGGGACCAAGAAGAAGAAAAATCCTTAACGATGTCCTACTTATTGCATAACCACAGCTAGTTTGGTCACACTCACGTCAATCAACTCTCTACTCTCTGTAGAAAAATGCTGGGGAAGGAGGTCACCAAAAACCCCAGACGACAATTACACAAAAGGGAAATCTACTGTCAACCCTCCAGGGGCAGCTGACTCCCACAGAGCCAGAGGAGCAGGGGGTCTGACCAAAGCCGACCTGGTCAGACACCGGAGAGAGCCCTGTTTGCTCTACCTCATCCCTGAGCCAAAACCCCAAACCCCACCTGGAGGCCATCTCAGACCGTGCCCGGGTTGTACGAAAGGGGTTTTCATGATTCTCCAAGCATCCTTCGACCAAAGCAGGACTAACCAAAATCCAAACCAGCCAAGAGACCAAAGGACACTCCAAATATTCTGATCCCTACTCAGCCTCTCACTAGTGGACATGCAACTTAACCTCTCTGTGCCTCGATTTTGTCTATAAAATGGGTGTAATGATAGTACTGAATTCATGATGTTGTTTGCAGAGCCAATGAGTCGATACAAGCCGTGCACTCAGAACAGTGTCCAGCATTCAGCGGAAAACACGTTAGCTGCTGCGGCCACCACCACTGTTACTATTGTCACACTAATTTGCTTGTCCATGACATTCACTTTCAGACAAACGACGTGTCTCTCTCACAGTTCTTCAATTTTCTGAGACTGAAGGTTGATTCTTTAACTCCTCTGGCCATCAATATTTAGAATTTTGTTCCTACACTAGTCACCTGACATTACATCTATTCTTCTTTTTATTTTTCAGTTTTAAAGTAATAAATCATAATTAAATACTGGTGCTATTTAATGACCTAGTAGCCAAACCAAGTTACAACTCTCTGTTTTGCAGCCAGATAAGCATACGTGCCTAGAATAAGAGCTGGGACTTAGGCACACTGCAAGCTGTTAAACATCTTTTATGATGAGGAAATATTTCAATTCCCTTCACTCCAAGAGCAGAAGCAGCTCTATTTGGTAAATCACCCTAAGGAAAATACTACAAGGCACCAAAACCATTTTGATTGAGAACTAAAAATGACACTTGGCCACTAGATGGCATTTAAATTAGGTAGCAGGTTTCAGCTCACACTTGATCTATTTAAAAACTTAATCGGTTTACGCCTGGCCCAAGCACTGGCGGGTCACACATTTTGACACTGTGGGAACTCTTAGGAGTTGGCTGAATTGAGGCTTAGGAACACCTATAGCAGGTTCTACAGCTACAGACGCAAAATCCTTTTGGAGTTATGAAAAGAGAGAAGTAGTTTTAAATTTCTGCCTGAATCTTCAGATCAGGGTTTTTTGTTTGTTTGTTTGTCTGTTTTTAAGTAAATTATTGAGAGTAAGATTGATAGACTGGGTCGCTCATGTCTTTTCACTTTACCAGGGTAACAAGAAGTCTTCCTAACACAGAGCAGCAGAGTTCCCTGGCAGCTTGTCTCAGCTGGCCCCGGCGACCTCCAAGCCTGGCCTCTACTGGTTTACCAGGCCCAGGGGCTGAATGGTATCTGCCATTTCCTTTTCAATTAATTCCTAAGAAAGGTCAGCCGTGGACTAGGGAAACATCCCAGAGGAGAAAGAAATAGAATCCAATCCTTGCTGAATAAAAACACTGTTATAAAGAAAGGAGAACAGCTATATGAGTTATTTTTATCATCTCCCACAAGGATATTAGGAAATATTTTAAATTTCAACGGCAAGACGAAGAAAGTCATAAAGATGAAATAAAATAGGTAATAAAATAAACTACAAAATAAATGTGTGTTTTCTTTCCACATAATAGAGGAGACACTTCTCTTTGGGGAGATTCTGCATAGAGACACCGAGGACACAGTAGTGCCGCTTTCTGGCTCTTTCCGTGCTTTCAGGAGGCGCCCGGCCAGACGTAAAGCCTGCGGTGCTAAATCCGAGTTGTCCACTAGATGGCGCGAACACACACCGAGTCGCTCGGTGGTTTGACGGGTGGAACATCCATTCCCAGGACAGAGTGCGGCATATTGAACTAGTTACGTGATGAGGAAGTCCTCTTCTAAGGGAAAACATGCGGCGACATCTAGGAGTTTAATAATGAATGATTATTTACCTAAAAAGATGGATAATTCAACACATGCTTTTTATCTCCACTCTTTTCCAACTCCCCCTCACAAGACAGAAAAGGAAAGTAAAAGTTATAAATCTACAAGGAAATACAGAAGGGAAGAGAAAAAAACAGCAGAACAAATCACATTCTAGGAAGTTGGCAACTGATGGCTGAGTGTGACTAACCTGGGAGGAAGCTGAAACCCAGCACCAACAGTGGGGGCCCAGGAGAAGCAAGCCTATCCCACTCCCACCCCTGGCGGCTCAGGGTCAACAGTGCCCCCTGGGCCTGGACAGGCAGGGGCCAGGGCTGAACTGAAAAATGGAATTAAATTTGGGGAAATCTACATATTGGTCCACAAGACCATCCAGCCCTTTTGCCCACTTATTTCCCAGAAAGCTGTCAGACTAGGCTGATTTGCTCCCTCCAAAGCTGGAGAGTGACAGGTCCTTCTGTGCTCTGACACTGGGCAAGTCCTCCAGAAGTTGGCTCACTCCAGCTGCTTAATCCTCCGGGGAAGCTCCTCATGCATGAGGCTTCCCCCTCCCCACGAAAATCCACTTGTTCCATCCTCACGCTTAAATACAGACAGCCAGCCAGACAACCAAGGATCACCAGACATTTTAGGAAAGCTTCCCATATAAGAGACTTAGACCAAAGCAAAGAGGAAAAAGAGAAAAAAGAACTTAGAAGAAACGAGAAAACAACTACTATCCTCTGAAAAAAGAAGAAAAGCTGTTGGACCCATGATGCAAGAATAAGGAGCTATTAAAGTTTTTTAAAAAAGAAAGAAGCAATCAGAGAAAAAGAAAAGGCCTTTGGAAATTAAAAGTATAATAACCAGAATGAAAACTATTTCAATAGAAAAGTTTGGAAATTAAAAGTATAATAACCAGAATGAAAACTACTTCAATAGAAAAGTTAGAAGAGAATTTTAAGGAAAAGTCCCATAAAACAAAGCAAAAAAAAAAGAAAGAAAATTTTTTAAAAATGGTAGGAATATTAGAAGATAAATCCAGGCTCCCCAACACTGGACTAACAGAAGTTCTAGAAAGGGAAATGAGAGTAAATCAAAGGGAGGAAATTATTGAATAAATAATAAAGGAACATTCCCCTAAAGAAACGAGTTTCCAGATTGAAAGCATCTACCTGGTCCCCAGCTTATTGAACTTTAAAAAAGATCTAAGGCATATCATTGTACAATTTCAGAACATGAGGGTTAAAGAAATAATCCTAATAGCCTTCAGAGCAGGGGAAAAACAGGTGTGCCTGCAGAACAAGTAATCAGAACAAACTGGATGTCTAAACCACATTGGAAACTAGAAGTCAATAGAATAACACCTCCAAAATATTGAGTAAATTACTTTTACACCTAGAATTCTATACCCAATTAAACTCTCAATAGAGTTTGAGGGTAGAATATAGGTCTTTTTAGACATGTAAATTCTCAAAAAACTTACCTTCAATGCACTCTTCCATAAGAAGCTACTGGAGGATGCTTTCTACCAAGATAAGGTAGTAAACCAAAACAGAGGGAGAGCTGGGATCCAGTACACATGGAATCCAACTGAGGAGAGAGGTAAAGGGAATTCTCAGTCGTGGCTGATAAATAAATGAACAGCAATAGGATATATTGGAGTAAATGAGCAAGGCTTTTGGCTTAAAACTAACTTGGCCTGACCTTGCTTTTCCAAAAGAGCCTGACGTGGCCTGTTGAGCGTGCATTGTACATCTGCTTTAAACATTTACAGTGTCCCAAAGACAAGAATGATGTCCTTAAAGATAGGGAAGTAATTTCCCCCCATATCGGCAGTTCTTTAAAGATAAGCATTTCCTCCTGGAAACTAAAGATTAAATACTGACCTGCTGTGCTCACCTTGTGACCACCGACCTGCTGTGCCAGCCAAGCATCTCGTGACAGTAGTAAAACAGGTATTCTGTCATAAGTGATGTATACTCTTTGTTCCAAGATGCTATATAACCATTTGGTACACCCCACTTCTTTGGTGCCCTTTCTTCCTTGGGGAAGGAAGGCCCCAAGCTCCAGTCCTCAAGCTTGGCTCATAATAAACTCACCCCAATTTTGACGTATAGATTGATTATGGATTATTTGCATCAACATGGTGAAGGGAAGCGCAAGAGGAAGCTGTGTGGCAGACCTATAGCACAGAACTCTGTTTGGATGGAGACCTTTGGGAGGGGCGTCTCCAAGAGAAAAATAGAATAGATTTTCTCATTTATTTGACCTTGCTGAGAGGGGATTCTACTCTTGTCCTGGGAATTGTGGGTATGAATTAGTGATAAGATACATTAAAAACTAAGCAAATTTTAGAAACAAGATAATGTGTGACCCTTGATTAAATCTTCAATTTAAAGTTTTTTAAAGACATCACTGGAACAGTTGGGGAAATTTGAGTAGGGACTATGTATTAGAAAATATTTTTGTGTCAATGTTAAATGTCCTAAGTATAATAAAAGTATTGTGGTTAAGCATATTTGAAAGCACGGGTGATAAGAAGAGAGACTGCCTAGGGAAAAAGATTTTTCACCAAAAAAGGTGGGTCTAAAGAAATGAATACTTTCCAGGTGGGAGGAAGGGCACTCCAGGCTAAGGCAATAAAACATGCTGGAAGGCACAGGGTCAGGACAAAGCATGACACTCTTCCAGTCATTCAGCAAATACTGGATGAGGGCCCATGATGTGTGGGACATAGTCTTTACACTGTCCTCAGCACTGAGATTACGGCAGAAAATGAAGAGACCAGCCTCCCCACCTTTCGGGGTGACATTCTGGGGGTGGATGTGGAAGGAGGGAGGGAAGGGGCAGAGAAGAATGGTGGCGAGCCTTCAGGCAGAGCAAACTGCCTGCAGAAATGTCCTGAGGGGAAGCACACCCAGGTCTGTCAGAAGAACAGCTGGGAAGCCAGCGTGGGTGGAGAGGAGTGGCCAGGGAAGGAACAGCAGGAGAAGTTTCCAGAGTTCCTGAGAGGTCAGTTCAGGGGAGCTTTTAGGACGTGGTATGGATTTTGGCTTCTATCCTGAATTTATTGAGTAAAGGAATGAAATGAGCTAATTTAGGCATTAAAAGGATCACTGTAGCTTGTGTGTTGAGAATAGACTACAGAGAAACATGGGTACAAGCAGGGAAGCCAGTTCGGAGGCCATGTGTCATAGGTGCTGGTAGGTCAAGAAAGGTGAGGTGTGAGAATTAACCATTACACGGAGGCCATGCTGACCTTGAGAAGAACAGGTTTGGTGGCATGGCAAGGGCGAGACCCAACTTGAATGGATCCATGAAAGAATGGAAAGAGAGGAGGTGGAGGAATGTCGAGGTGTTTGCTATGGAGAGCCCAAAAATGGAGTAGCAGCTGGAAGAGATGTGAGAAATGTGTTTTTTAATTAGGCAGAATACAGTTGTATACTGATGAAAATAATCCATTGATTGACCACTGTATGAACTGATTGATAACTGATCTTGGGCACAGGAAAAGGGGGCACCCTTAGCTAGAAACATAGACAGTCCACCCACAGGAGAAACAGGCAGGAAAACAGAGTCGATACTCTGCCCAGTGGCGGATGGTGGGTGCCATAGTGATGAGAGCTGGAAGTTCTGTTCATTCAGATCACTTGTTGTTTTCTTAGGAAAACTGAAGGAGTTAGGATGGGAGAGGCACTGGAGGTTCGAAGAAATAAGGGCAGGTGTGAAAACTAGTTACCTAGGAGAGTGTGCATGTTATCCAGAGAGGGCAAACGTTCCAGGCACATGTGTGGTTGTCAGACAGAATAGGTCCACCTGGGGGTGGGCTCATGCATTTAGAGCAAGCCCAGTTGGCGCTATGTTATGCTGAGTGAGTTTAGATTAGGAGCTGAGAGTTATGCAAGGAGTGACTATAATGACTGATCATGGAGTTTAAACCAGGTAAGCAGAAGGGTGAGACTACAAGCGAGGTGAAAAGAACTGTTAGAAGGAGCTGGCTGCCAAGATTGGAGGTGGCAGAACGAGACGGAGGGGGAAGGAGAGGAGGTAGTATAACAAAGTTTAGAGCAGGCCCCTGGGAGCTGAGTGGCTGTTACAGGGGAGAGGACACGGCTACTCCCCTGGAGGAGGGGGAGTCAAGGCGTCACTAAGTGTGACTAATTGCCCTGAGGAACTCCAGGGAGGTTTCAGCAGCATTTAACTGTTTCTCCAAATTGTTTGTTGTTGTTAAGACATGCAGTCACCCACCACCCGGAAGCAGACCGAGCCTCACCTCAGGAGCAGCACTGCACGGGTGAGCTGAGAGAAGACCTAAAGTTGCCCTTTGCTTCATTTTAATACTAAAGTCTCCACCCCAAGAGGAGACTAAGCCTTACTACCATAACATGCCACGTATGTGGAAGCATGTTTTTCAACTGAGCCTGCGCAAGCTAATACCCATCTCTCCCTTTTGAATATTCGTTCCCCATCCCAAATAAAAGGCCCCTGCTGTCCTATGCTTGGGGAGCCATGCTTTGAGAAATAATTCCCTGTAGGCTCCTTATTTGCAGCAAATAAACTGTGTGTGACAACTACTTCTGGTGAAGGCTCTAATTTCAACTCACCAAGAAGTGGACCCACTTTGGTTCCGTAACAAAGGAACCATGAGGCCTGGCTATTAGAAGATCATCCACTTGGATACTGAAATCAGGAGTTGCTTCAGAGAGTGGCAGTGAGCCTGGAGATAAGAATCTTCGAAAAATGAGGGGTCCATATATGACTGCACTATGGGTGAGCAGAATGTGGTACAGTCTGATAACATAAGACTAAAAACAGGTGTAGGGGTAGAGAGGAGGAGAACTGGTCTGGAAGTAACCAGGAGGAGAAAGGAGACATCCACCCTGCCTCCAGGGGCAGAGGTGGCAGGAGGCCTGTGAACTGCCAAGCTGGGGGCCCTGGAGGGAGCAGTGCCCCCAGGGAGAGTGGAGTTTCTATGAGAGCAAGGAGGTGAAGGGAACACTTACAGATGAGAGAGAATAGAAGGAATTTGCTTAGGATGACCAAGGTTAGCAATACCAAACATCAAAACAATGTCCAAGTCATGCTGACAACTACAAAATTATCAATACCCTTCATTGTACTTTTAGAGCCAAAATATGCCTAGTATCTAAACCTGTAACAAAGTCACAACACTACTTCTTATTTTCCAAGCAGACCATGATCAATATAGTATTCTATAGGAACATCTCCATGTCCAGGCTGATACCCCCTGACAAAGACCTGTGAACTACTGCAGAGGATGATGATCCAGAATCATCCCTGAGGTGGAAGAGAGATGCTGGGGGAGAGGGAGAGACCAGAGTCAAGAATGACTCTCAAGCACTTGTGTTGTGGGGGCAGAGGGGTGATCATGCCAATAAAGGGCAAGAAGACACAAAAGCGCAGTGAGATGCAAGTGAAATTTGAGATGCCTGCAGGCTAACAGGTTGGGATGTCCAGGAGGCACTAGAAAAGGAGTCTAGGACTCAGGAGGGTGATGAGGCTGGAAAGAGAGATTTCAGAGTCATCATACAGGTCTGTGGAAGCTGAAGGAGAGTGGGTGAAACTTCTCAGCAAGAACGTACAGTGCAGCCTTCTCAGTCTCGGGCCCCAGAGCTGATGTAATAGCAGCTCACCTGGCAGTGGCAGGCCCATGCTAGTGCTAAAATAGGGGACGCCAAGCTGAGCCATACTGGATCTTGAGGCAAAAGAAAAAACCAGTAATACTCATCCTGTCTGTACTGTTAAATAGTATCTCCCCAAAATTCGTGTCCATCCGGAGCCTCAGAATGTGACCTTGTTTGGAAATAAAGTGAGATCATACCAGATTAAGATAGATGCTAAATCCAATGACTGATGTCCTTATAAGAAGAGAAGAGAGGCCGCCCTGTGGTGTAGCGGTTAAGTTCGCATGCTCTGCTTCAGCAGCCTGGGGTTCATGGGTTTGGATTCCAGGCATGGACCTACACGTGGCTCATCAGTGATGCTGTGGCAGCATCCCACATACAAAATAGAAAAAGATGGGCACAGATGTGACGATGGAGGCAGAGACTGCAATGATGCAGCTACTAGCCCAGGAACACCAAAGACTGCGGCCACCACTGCCAGCAGCAGGGAGAGAGGCACAGGGTTCTCCCTGAGGGCCTCCAGCCCCCAGAACTGGGAGACCATACATTTCTGTTTTAAGCCACTCAGTTTATGGTACTTTGTTACAGCAGCCCTAGGAAAGTAATACACTGCCTTTATTTAAAATTTTGATGTTTTATTCTGGATTGCTTGGCATTAATTTTAATTTTTTTAAATACTGCATTAAAATATTTGTCTTGATTACTGAGCTTTTTGATGCCTCCTTAAATCTTGCCACTGGAGCAAGTGCCTTGCTTGCTTCACCCTAATCCAGGCCCTCAGGCACGCTTTCACCATTTTTATTGAGATTCTAACAGACAAGCTCCTGCTCAGTCAGACTAGCTGCAGGGACATGTCTATTCAGAGAACAAACCCTGAAAGCAAGAAGCACGATTCCTAAATGAAAGAGCTGATCTCTTCACAAGGGACGATTACACGTTCTCTCCCTCACTGCAGAAGTACAGCCCAGCTCTTGGAAGCAGGCACAGATATTGGCAAGCCTTGTTTAAAAACAGTAGGCACAGTCTGATAATTCCATCTGCTTCCCCTGAGAAAGAAAGATCATTACATGGTGGTTTCAGTGGCCTTAAGACCTCATGTAGGGGATTTTATGAACATGTTATATTCACTTTGAGAAAATATCTAAAGGGAAATTCTTTTTTTTCCGAGGAAGATTAGCCCTGAGCTAACATCTGCTGCCAATCCTCCTCTTTTTGCTGAGGAAGGCTGGCCCTGAGCTCACATCCATGCCCATCTTCCTCTACTTTATATGTGGGACGACTACCACAGCATGGCTTGCCAAGCGGTGCCATGTCTGCACCCGGGATCCAAACTGGTGAACCCCGGGCCACCGAAGCAGAACATGCACACTTAACCGCTGCGCCACCGGGCCAGCCCAGGAAGATTCTTTTAGAGTTGGATCTGAGTGAGAGAGAGTCGGATATAGAGTAAGTGGGAGTCTCAGCATATGGCCCCAAGTCTTCTGACATTGCTCTCCCCCTTGGGGTGGGGGGAAGTTGCTGTGGGCACACTTCTTGAATCAGGGCTGGTTTATGACCCCTTCAACCAATACAGTGGACACAATAGGGAGGCTGGGTCATAAAAGGCAGTGCAGGGGCTGGCCCCGTGGCCGAGTGGTTGAGTTTGCGCGTTCCGCTGCAGGCGGCCCAGTGTTTCGTTGGTTCGAGTCCTGGGCACGGACATGGCACTGCTCATCGGACCACGCTGGGGCAGCGTCTCACATGCCGCAGCTGGAGGGGCCCACAGCGAAGAATATACAACTATGTACTGGGGGGCTTTGGGGAGAAAAAGGAAAAAAATAAAATCTTTAAAAAAAAAAAAAAAGGCAGTGCAGCTTCTGCCTCATGCACTAGAACACTCAAGCCGTGAGTCCTGAGCTGCCCCGTGAACGTCTGATGACCCTGAGAACACCAGCTGTAAGGAAGCCGAGAAGATGAAGAAGCCAAGTGCAGTAGCTCCTGTCAGCAGTCCTGGCTTCTGAGCCAGCCCAGCCCCAGGGAGGAGACCTGAGACCTGGAGGGGGAGAGAGCCACCATCCCCGCTGTGCCCAGTCTGAAGTCCTGACCCACAAAATCCGTGAAGACAATGAAATGGTGGTTTCAAGATGCTAGATTTGGATCAATTTATTATGCGGCAGTAGTAACCGTAACAGAGTATGAAGGTCAAAGACAAATCAACATAAATGGATAAATTCATTATTCAAAAATACTCCAGGCATCTGCAGAACAGAAGTTCACACTACTTTGGATAAAAGTTTTTCCACACAAGCTGAAGCAGTCTTTTAACATACATATTGTCCCATTTGATGTTTTCTATTATAGCCTCAGAGCAACGAAACACATAAAGCCCACCGACTAGCCTTGCTAATGCTTCTGTTCAGACTGCTTGTCAATTGTGAGAGCTTCTAACTTTGTTGTAGGACAGGATAAAGTTAGCAAATCTTGCTCTTCAAGCCTGCCTTTCAAACTTTGTCCCATGAATGCAGGTGTTAGTAAAATGTATCCTCAAGCTTCCCAATAAAAGACTTGATTAGCACAACTTTTTTGGTGATGAGATTATTCATATCTGTATGTTTTACAGTTCTAGCAGTAAAAATGTCAACACTATTGCTGCCATTTTAAAGACTAATACGATCATTACTTTTAAGCCACAAAAATAAAACTCCCAACAATGCTCTTGCTTTTTTTTTTTGTCCTCAAAACACTATATAAGGTAAGAATAATAATAAAATCCTATAGATAAAAAGTTCTTTGGGGTAAGCAAGCTTTGTGTTTCTGTAACCCCCAAAGAGGGTCCTCTACTCACCACTAGACAGGCCAACAGTCAGGAGGCAAGGTGGTAGGAGAGAAAAGGCCTTTTTATTACACCCTGCCAGCAAGGGAGAAGATGGTGGACTCGTGTCCTAAAGAACCATCTTAAAACTACAAAATTGTGAGGCAGTTTTATAGGGCAAATGGGCTGGAAAAGGGGAGGTCTCGGGACGTTGACCATCTGGAGCTGTAGTCCTTGAGACCACAGAGCATCCCTTTCTCTCTTCACCAGGGACAGATAGCAGAGGTTTTTTTTTCCTGAAGGTCATTACATCCCTAGGAAAGCTGAAAGAACAAAGTGATTGCCTTATCGGAACAGGGAGGTCTATGTATAAGCCAAGGCTACAAAAATAGCAGAGCAAGCAGATGTGTACTTCTCTAAACTACGTGCAAACTAGAGCATTGCTAACGAGGAAAAGGGGGAGTCTTGTTATAGTCCCAATGTAGTTCCCCTCTATAAGATGGTTTCCCTTATGCTAACCTGTGTTAACCACTGGCTGTATTTATCTTAGCTATTTAGGCAGCACTAACAACTCTACTGTTGTGAGATCCAGGTTCCCAACTTCATGGTAAGGCACAAGATATAAAAGTTAAAGAATCACCACCCTACAAGGTAGAATTTTGCGGGGAAAAAATAATATAGAATTATAGTGTTTCTCTGAATTGTAGATTTCAGGTAGACTTACAGCGTTACACAGACATTATGGGATAAGTTATCCTAACATAAATGTTTGGATTGAAGATCATGGAGTGTATCACTTTTTCTGTTTTCCCTATCCAGCTACCAAATGTCACTGAAATCAACAATCCTTTTTTTGTTTTCTTTCTTTTCCCCAGCTTTATTGAGACATAATTGACAAATAACATTGTGTAAGTTTAAAGTGCACACTGTGATGATCTGATACACATATATATTGTGAAATGTTTACCACAATAAGGGTAGTTAACACATCCTTCACCTCACGTAATTACCACATTTGTTGTGGCTGTTATGTTGAAAACTCTGAAGATCTCTTTTATTGGGAAAACTAGATAACCACATTCAGAAAAATGCAACTGGACCCCACTCACAAAAATAAACTTGAAATGGATTAAAGACTTAAACATAAGATCCATAAAACTCCTAGAAGAAAACACAGGACAAAGCTCCTTGACATTGGTCTTGGGACAGATTTCCTGGATATGACACCAAAGGCACAGCCAAGAAAAGCAAAAATATCAATAAGTAGGACTACATCAAACTAAAAAGCTTCTGGACAGCAAAGGAAACAACCAACAAAATGAAAAGGCAACCTACAGAATGGTAGAAAATATCCACAAATCATATAACTGATATGGGGTTAATATAAAAAATATATAAAGAATTCATCTAACTCAACAGCAAAAAAACCCAAACACGATTAAACATGGGCCGCGCACCTGAATAGACATTTTCCCAAAGACAACATATAAATGGCTAACAGGCACATGAAAAGGCACTCCACATCATTGATCTTTAGAGAAATGCAAATCAAAACCACAAGTTATCACCTCACACCTGTTAGAATGGTAATCATCAAAAAGACAAGAAAGGGGCCAGCCTGGTGGCACAGAGGTTAAGTGCGCACGTTTCACTTCGGTGGCCCGGGGTTCGCCAGTTTGGATCCCGGGTGCGGACATGGCACTGCTTGGCAAGCCGTGCTATGGTAGGTGTCCCACATATAAAATAGAAGAAGATGCGCACGGATGTTAGCTCAGGGCCAGTCTTCCTAAGCAAAAAGAGGAGAATTGGCAGCAGATGTTAGCTCAGGGCTAATCTTCTCCCCCCTCTCCTCCCCCCCCCAAAAACAAGACCACAGATAACAAGCGTTGGCAAGGGTGTGAAGAAAAGAGTACTCTTGTGCACTGTTGGTGGGAACGCAAATTGATAGGGCCACAGGGAAAACAGTATGGAGGTTCCTAAAAATTAAAAATAGAACTGCCATATGGTCCAGCAATCCCACTTCTGGGAATATCGCCAAAGGAATTGAAATCAGGATCTGAGAGGACATCTGCACTCCCATGTTCACTGCAGCATTATTCACAAGAGCCAAGATATGCAAACAACCTAAGTGTCCATCAATGGATGAATGAATAAAGATGTGACACATATATGTCACATCTTCTTATTCATGTCCAATACCTATCTATCTATCTAGGAATACTATTCAGCCATGAGAAAGAAGGAAATTTTGCAGTTTGTGACAAGTTGGGTGAAACTTGAGGGCATGATGCTAGCGAAGAAAGTCAGAGAAAGACAAATACTGTGTGCTGTCACTTACCTGTGGAATCTAAAAAACCTGTTAAAAACAAAATTCAACCAAGTAAATCTGAAGCTCTAATTGGCTTTATGAAGCAATTCTTGAATGGAGCAGTATTCCATCTAGAAAGTAGAAGGGCACTCCCAGGTGTTGTACAAAAGGGATGGTTTTTATAGGAAGAAGGGTGGACCAAGGAAGTCATTAGCAAATGAAAAGAGAGGGTTAGTTTGGGCCAGGACCTCTTCTTGGGGAGGGAACTGGCATGGGTTTTACCACCCAGATTACCTCTTCTTCCTCTGGAGGATGGAGACGGCCTATGCAACAGATTACCTTACTACTGCCTGACCAGAAAATTCCAGACTGGTTGGTTAAGATTACATTTCTGGGAAAAGTTAAAACTGCAATTAGATCAGGTATTAAATCTAGGTTTGGTATCATGGGCTTTTGGCACAAGTGATGCCATTTTGGGCTGTGGTTTTCTTCTTAACAAAGCCAAACTCAGCCAAACAGACAGTAGAGTGGTGGTTACCAGGGGTTTGGGGGGGGGGGGGGTGGAAGAAATGGGGAGACAGAGGTCAAAGGGTACAAACTTCCCAATTATAAAATTAATAAGTTCGGGGGAATCTAATGTATAGCATGGTGATTATAGCTAATAATACTGCATTACATACTTGAATGTTGCTAAGAGAGTAGATCTTAAGTATTTTCACTACAAAAAAGAAATGGTAATTATGTGACACGGTGGAGGTGTTAGCTAATTATTTTGCAATATATAAATGTATCAAATCAGCACTTATACAAAGTGACTTGTCAATTCTATCTAAATAGAGCTGGGGGAAAAAGATTTACTCTCTAAGCAACTTTCAAGTAAAACTAAAACATAAACCAGACTTCAGGAGTAATTTCAAATGCTTTAGCAAAATACGAAATATGTTTCCAATCAATTTCTGCAAGTTTCTGTTCACCAAGCAGAATAAGACAAACACCAAAGAGATAAATTGGTGGTAAGAGAGCATACTTCAGTCAGTTGGCATGAGTATGTTGTAGTGAATTCTATTTTTCATTTTAAATTTGATAGTCTTTATCACCAGACATGTTTGCTCAGAGATGAGGTCACTGGAAACAGCAGAACCTGGGCCTCCTTGGAGGTCTGTAATGTGAGGCAAGTGACTCACCGGGCTTTAGGTTCCCCGAGTGTAGAGCCAGAGTAACAGCATCCACTGGCAGAACTGGGAACAGGTGCTGCCACACTGAGAGGCCCACAGGGTGGCCTTGTAGTCTGGAAACACTGATGCATTATTTTATTTCACACAGAGCCCCTGTGATTACTTCCTCTGGGACAGCTAAAGCTACAGGTTTATCCCAGGAAAGCCCCAAATCCTCTGAGGAAAGGCATCACTGAGGCCTGCGCCGGGACTGAGGGGGAATAGTGCGTGTTTCCGGAGTTTTACAGAACCTACAGCTCCGCTGTCATTTCGAACTGAGTTTGGCATCATTTAGAGCACCTCTCTGTTTATGTATAGATTATTTTTCTCCTGTTTCTGATTCTAAACAGCTCACCACACACTCTTTTCTTCACTATTCACACACACACACAGACTCCTACCCTCACTGAACAGCTATGGAAGCGGAAGGCAACTCTTACTAGAGGAAATTTTATATCTATGAACTCCCCTCCCCAAAATAAAACCTTAAAGCAAGAAAATAATCCTTATGAAAATCAACTTAAGTTGGTCTATTTCTCTTTACGGCCATTTAAGGGAGAGGCATTTAAAGGAGAGGAAGGAAAGGCTGGCTCAACTATCAAGAAAACAGGGGAAGTTAAAGAAACAGAGGAAGTAAAAGGGCGCGCGAGAGGAACACACACACAAGTCAGGGGGAACCACGGTTGCAGAAAGGGGAACAGACGCGGGTGGGCGACGGCCGGAGGGAGCCGGAGGGAGCCGGCGCAGCCCCGCCCGGCCCGCGGCGCGTCGGAAACCTTCCAGTCTGTTTCATCATCTGTAAAACGGGGACAAAACCTGCGCCCTTTTGAAGCTTAAATTCTTACTTTACTTCCAATATACCTTGATTTCCATTTTGGCTTCAAATAGCTTACAAAAGGATTAACCACTCCTGGAAGCTCTTTAACCGCTTTTTACACCGAGCCTCTCCAGATGCCACTCCTGGATAATGCAAACGAAAACTAGATTTCATCTAAACTAAAATTACACTGATTTCATCAAGCCAGACTAGGTACTGCTTATCCCAGCCTCCATATACAAAGTCGTCATTTTATGGATGCCACCCTTTTTTCCAATTTACACACTAAGAGAACACATAAAAACGACAAGTAAAAGCCTCCAAATAAACCCGAATAACAACAAATTCTGTAGTTTACTTGTATCAGAACTCCCAGCTTGCAAGTTCAGAGGTGCCCGCATTTTCACCCTTATTAGGAAACCGTAGGAAATTACAAAAGACGGGTCCTTCCCTACAGAGCTCCCGACAGGTCACGAGCGCCGCCCCGCCGCCCCGCCGCCCCGCCGCCCCGCCGCCCCGCCGCCCCGCCGCCCCGCCGCCCCGCCGCCCCGCCGCCCCCGCCGCCCCGCCGCCCCGCCGCCCCGCCGCCCCGCCGCCCCGCCGCGGCTCGGGACGAAGTGGGAGGGCTCGGCTGCGACGTCACAAGAAGCCGGCGCCGCGGGGGCGAAGGGCGGGCCGGCTGCGTCACGGCGGCGCGGGGGCGGCAGGCCGGCGGCGGCGAAGGCCGACGACTTAGATCCGGCAGCTGGCGGAGGGAGCCGCTCAACGCGACCGGGTGCGGGCGGGGCGCCGCGCGTGCGCAGAATGGTCCCTGACTCGCCGCCCTTCCGGCCCGTGCGCGGCCTGGCAGGCTTCGGCTTCCTCGAAGTGACGGGGCGGGCGTGCCCCTCCCGCTGGGCCGCGATGAAATGGTTTCGCCCCCGCCCTCGGCAGCCCAGCCAGGCGTCGCCCATGTCCGGTGGCGGAGCTGGGCGCGGCCGTCCACTGGCCGAGCGCCGTGAGGCCTGGCGTGCGCTCGGTCACTCGATGCCCTGGCGCGGGCGCCGGCGCTGCCAAGCCCACCGTGAGGGGAAGGCCCCCCGACCAGCCCCTGCGCCCTCCCCGCGGAGAGCCCCCTCGAGAGGCGGCCCTGAGTCACCGCCAGAGCCCTTCCGGGAAGCGCGAGCTGCCGCCGGTCACTTAAACGCCCTCACCCCGAGCCGCGGGACGCCCGGGGCGCCAGATCAGGAGAGAAGGGCGAGCCGGGGGCGGGCGCCGCGGCCCTCGCGTGAAATCGCTCCTGGAGCTTCCCGCCCAGTGTGCCCTCGGCCCAGGGGGAGACCGGTGGGATGGCAGCGTCTGCAGCCCAGAGCTGCTCAGAACAGATTAAACCCCGGGATTCCCCCACACAGTGCCTAGAACAGCGCCCCTCCGGCTGCAGCTCTCAATCGGAAGCCGCGCCGGCCCTGCCGGGTGCTTCAAGGCAGCTCCATCGGCGGCCCGCCGCGTGTGAGGACGGGCCCCCTTATTCTGTCCTGAGGACCAGGTGTACGCTAGGTATTCTTAAATCGAAAGGCGAAGCAGTCAGTGACCCCGCCGACCTGGCACGCCGGCCCTGGGCCCCGCTCGAGCGAGCCGCTGTCACCAGACTGAGGGAGCGCGCTGCGCTGTGCGGTCACGCTGTGTCGGCGGGAGGCTGCCCCCGGGGCGGAGGAGTTAGAAACCTCGAGTCCTTTCCCGATTTGTGAACAGAAAAATCTTGTGTGTTAGTTTCAAGGTGTGGCAGATGAGCAATATCCGGTTACGCGGTGTGTGCGGGTATCACTGTCGCTGTGAGGAAACACGTCCCTGAGGCAAAACCAGACTGAGTCTCCATGGGTCTAATGCCACAACGTAAATATTTAAATCAGCCCAAATAAAATTTCCTCTGAGGCGCCTTCTGGAGGGTCTGGAGAAAGCTTGTTGAGGTTGCACAGTGAGCTGCCCGAGCTGTCCGCGCGGCGTGGCAGATGTCACGCCTGTGCTGGGGAACCAGCCTCCCGACGCCCGTGGGTGCGGTCAGGACGGGACGCTGGGCCCGCCGGCGGGAACCGGAGTCCTCCTCTGGGCTCTGCCGTCCGTCTGAAACCTCGGCCGTGGCTTCGATCCTCAGCTTCCCTCCCCGCGCATTTAGTGTGGTCTGTGTCCCGCTCCACATTCTCCGGGGGATTTTGCCCTTTGTTTTAGCATTTGATGTCCCGTGTGCTGGTCAGTCTTCACCACTTCCACTTCCATCTCAGCACCGTGGAATAACACAGATTAACGAGGACTGACTAGAGATTTGTTGAAATGAGTCCAACTCGAAGAAGTTTCCTTGTGGACCATTTTTCTTGGAAACATTGTAAGATTTGTGGTTTTGTGTTTTTTTCTGGTGGGGAAGATGGTCTCTGAACTAGCATCTGTGCCACTGGTCCTCCATTTTTGGATGTGGGGCACCACCACAGCATGGCTTGATGAGCCGTGCACAGGTCTGCGCCCAGGATCCAAACCTGCAAACCCCAGGCTGCCGAAGCAGAGCATGTGAACTTGACCACTGCGCCACCGGGCAGCCCTGAGACCTGTTATTAAGAATGCTATTTGTTGCCAAAGAATCATCCCACAGATTATTAATTACAAACGTTTTTTTCTTTTTGAGGGAGGTTAGCTCTGAGCTAACATCTGCTGCCAATCCTCCTGTTTTTGCTGAGGAAGACTGGCCCGAGCTAACATCTGCATCTGTGCCTGGCTGCCCCTACTTTATATGTGGGATGCCTGCCACAGCATGGCCTGACGAGTGGTGCATAGGTCTGCACTAGGGATCTGAACTGGCAGACCCCCAGCAGCCAAAGTGGGATGTGTGAACATAACCACTGTGCTACTGGGCCAGCCCCTATTAATCACAAAGTTGTAAAGGTACCTTTTGTTGTTAGTGCCATCAAGTCGATTCAGACTCCTAGCGATCTTGTGTACAGCAGAGTGGAGCCCTGCCAGCCTCTTTTGCACCATCGTCTCACCATCCAGCACTACATCAGACAATGCTCCACTGCTGTTCACAGGGGTTTGAGGGCCAATATTTTTCGGGAGTCGGTGGCCAGGTCCTTCTACTTAGTTTTAGTTTGGAAGCTCCACTGAAACGTGTCTGCCATGGGTGACCCTGCTGGCATGTGAAATACCTGTGGCAGAGCTTTCAGCATCACAGCAACACGCAGCCACCACAGTATGACAACTGACAGACAGGGTGTGGTGCCCTGACCAGGAAAGGAACCCAGGCCGCAGTGGTGAGAGCGCTGAATCTTAACTACTAGACCACCTGGGCTGGCTAATGGTACCTTTACAGTGGATAAATCTGGTGGATACCATCTTAACCAAATGGTTAAAAGTAACCAAAAATTGGACAATAATTGGACATCATGTGCCCCTTGCTGTAAAGCTTGGAGAATACCACACCATCTATGGAGTATTCCTGGAAAAATGTTTAGCCTGAATCTAATCATAATGACACAGTCAAATCCAAATTGAGGGACTGCTCCAAAACAGAGGTCTGTAATCATGAAAAATATCATAAGACAAAAACGCTAGAGAATTGTTGTAGATTAGAGAGACATGACAACTCTATGCAGGGAACTTGATGTGGGGCGCTTTTATGTTTGTTTTCTAATGTTCAAAATGGCTAAGGTGTCCTTTGGAATCCCAGAGTTGCTTCCTGCTCCTGTTGATAAAACTAATTAAATGTGTAGGGAGCTTTAGCAAAGCTGATTCTTACTATTCCTAAAAGTTTAATCAGTGAAAGTCTGCTTGTGTTGAATGTTTACTGGAAACAGAAATACTAAAAACAGAGTCAGCTACTTCTTTGCTCAAAATTAAATTATAACTCAATCCTTACAAGGAAAATGGAATCATTCTTTAAAATGTCATTTTCAGGAACTTGCTAGGTCCTTCCTATTTTAAATTGCCCGGCCCCAGAGGGAAACAAAGAATAACAAAATGAAATTACTAGAAAAGCTTGAAGAAGTAAATGTTCTTTTTTTTTTTTGAGGAAGAGTCGCCCTGAGCTAACATCAGTTGCCAATCATCCTCTCTTTTTTTGCCTGAGGAAGACTAGCCCTGAGCTCACATCTATGCCAGTCTTCCTCTACTTTGTATATGTGGGACACCTCCACAGCATGGCTGATGAGTGGAGCAGGTCCACACCCAGGATCCAAACCCGACCAACCAGGGGAGGAGGTGAAGGGGGGTGGGAGACACTGATTAGTTTGTGAGCTAGGGTAGAAGTCAGCCCCACCCAAACGACCTACCCTAGGAATGGAGAAGTTGTGGGTCCCCAAGGGAAAACGGAAGAAGGCAGACTGGACGCTGGGCAGGCTAAAACAACGGTTGTCCACCATATTTCTCAACACGCCCAGCAGTCTCATACCTCCCTGACCTGGCTCCTGTTTTCTCTCTGCCTAAAACGCTCTTCTACAATTATTCTCCTGACAAATGCCTATGGAGTCTTTAAAACAGAGGCCAGGGGCCGCCTCATGGCCAAGTGGTTGAGTTTGCGTGCTCCGCTTCAGTGGCCCAGGGTTTCGCTGGTTCGGATCCTGGGCACGGACACAGTGCCACTCGTCAGGCCATGCTGAGGTAGCATCCCACATGCCACAACTAGAAGGATCTACAACTAAAAATATACAACTATGTACCGGGGGACTTTGGGGAGAAAAAGAGAAAACTTAAAAAATCTTTAAAACAAAGACCATAAATAACTTTTTTGCCACCTTCTTTGCTTGTCCATAAAATTATCCCATCCTGGGAACCATCTCTCTACCTTGTACCTATTTCTATTATCAGACTGAATTGGAAATTCTCTCAAAACAATTGCTCACTATTAAAAAAAAAATTCAAAGAGTAACGCTACTCAGAGTGGCCCATGGTCTGGCACCAAACTCTGAACTGTTTCTTATCAGTCCTCAATGAGATAAATACAGAAATGGAGAGTAAATGTCTAGGAACTTTTATGGCAATTTGACAGAATAACTTTGTCTGTTGAACATAATAATAAATAATTCAGGCTTTCATTTTCAATGTTTTTTAAAATTTCATTTTACTAGTAATACATCTTTATTGGATTTTACAAAAGTATCATTCCAAACCATGTTGGAAGAATTGTTCCTTCACCATTGGCAGTTTGAGAAGTATTGCAATAGAGAACTATACAAAGGAAAATGTGAAAGCCCCTTCCCACCTGTCTGTATTCCCCAATCTCACCGAAACCCTCGCATCACCTTCCCCAGAGGTAACAGCATGCCTATCCTTCCACATATCTATCTATGTACAGTATATATATAGTTAATTTCATATAAAAAAGTGATCACACTATACAAATCGTTGTGCTGGAACTTCCTTTTGTTCACTTAATAATGTATCCCATAGATCCTTCGAAATTTAAAAAGCATTAGCCAAAATTGTCCCATTTATATACGTGTGAATTACCTGCAAACTCCTTGAAGGCAGAATCTGTCTGATTGATCAACATCCCCAAAGCGAGGAATACTTACGAGCCTGGTACTTTCTTGTCAATAAACAAATAAGAGTTTAAAAATAAATGAATGAATGAATGAATGAATACAAACTGTTCACAGTTGGCACACCAAAAGTCCCTGGTGGCCAACATCAGGTAGACAATGTGCATTTCCAAGGATTGGAACATGAATTCCTGTATAACCATCTCACTTGACAAAAACATATTGCGGTGTTGTTAATATCATCATTTTATTGGTGAAAAAACTGAACTTAAATAATTGCCTAAAGAATTTAAGCAAATTAAGTAGTTTGCCTAAAGTTGCAAACTGTTAAGTGATAGGATTTCTTTTCCCCCAGCAAGTTAACTCCAGAGCCTCCAGCACGCTCCACCACTGGTTCTGCTTTCTCCATACCGAGATTTGGAAAACAGAGCAAGTCATCTATGCTTTCAAGCCTCGCTGCCTAGTATAGCCCTTGGACTAGCAGTTGCAGCATCACCTGGGAGTCTGTATGGAAATGAGGACTCGGGCTCCACCCAGACATACTGAATCAGAATTAAGTTTAACAAAACCCTCACGTGATTTCTATGTATCTTAAAGTTTGAGAAGCATTTCTTAAAGAATATCAGGAAATGGTAAATCTCATTGCATTAGTTTTCTGTAACTACTACAAAAAATTACAACAAACTTACTGGCTTACGGCAACACAAATTTATTCTCTTACAAGTGCTGTAGGTCAGAAGTCCTAAATCAGTTTCACTGGGCCAAAATCTAGGTGTTGGCAGGCCAACACTCCCTCCATCTGTTTGGAGGGCACACCAAAAACCTGTCTCCTTACTCTTGAATATGAGAGTCATAAAAATTTTTTTTTTAACCCTTGTCCTTAATACAACCTTGTGGAGCAGAGCCACTAGACCCATTGCTTTCCATCCTCCGAATCAGTCATAGATTTTTTAAAAAAGAAATTAAAATTAAAAATAGCATCACAGTTTGATGAATTAATGCTAAGCAAACAAAATGTTGGTCAACCCCCTCGACCACCTTTGTTGAAGCTGAAGCGGGGAACAGTGAAAAGTCGTATCTATTGGATATCGTTTGAGGTACAGCCAGAAGAGAGTGAAAAATGGGCACAAAGATGTGGAATAGTCTGGGTGGTTCTGCTCTTCTGGAAATGCCTGCCAGACACAGCAGGTGGGGTGCAGGAAGGTCCACTGGGAAGACATCAGGAGTAGAGCACGTGACCCCTCCATGTCCCAGAATTTCTCCCTTCTATGCTTGTGAACATTTTTCGGTTAATCATGGACCTAGAGGATAAAAATATAAAACATATCAAGACATCACCAAGTCAGCTTATTGGAGAGGCGTGGTGGAAGACCCTCAAAAGAAGAGAAAAACTTCCATTAAGAAATAGTCTTGGGGAGCCAGCCTGGTGGTGCAGCGGGTAAGTTCACTCAATCTGCTTTGGCGGCCTGGGGCTCAACGGTTTGGATCCTGGGTGCGGACGTGGCACTGCATGGCAAGCCATGCTGTGGTAGGCACCCCACATATAAAGTAGAGGAAGATGGGCACGGATGTTAGCTCAGGGCCAGTCTTCCTCAGCAAAAAGAGGAGGACTGGCAGCAGATGTTAGCAGATGTCAGGGCTAATCTTCCTCAAAAAAAAAAAAAAGAAATAGTCTTAAAAACAAGTTAGATCCTATTACTCTCAAGTCATTACAAACATAGGTGTTGATTTCATGGAAGCTCAATGTTTCAGTGAAACATATTATCAACTAGTTTCTTTTTAAATAATTGAAGACTCACAAGAAGTTGTAAAAACAGCAGAGTTCTTGTGTACCATTCACTCAGCTTTGGGCAATGATACTTGCACAACCATAGCACATCATCAACTAGTTTTTAAAGACTTCAAAGTTTGTTACAGTATTTCAAATCCTTCCTGACTACTGGGGAGGGCAGTTTCTGGGGAAGCAGCCTAGTCAGGAAGGTGAAGGAGGTGACACGCAGACGTCAAGTGCTTGGGCCAGCACCACAACTACACTCTCCCGGAGGAACGTTTCTCAGCCTGGCTGAACATGCGAATCACTGGAGGATGGGCAGAATCCCCCCTGACTGGGCGCACCGCAAGTCAGCTACATCAACCTCTGCGGGGAGGGCTCAGGCGTCCGTATCTTTCAAAAGCTCCTCAGAAGCCCCGTCAACGTGCAGCCAGGGCTCAGAACTACTGACCAAAGGCTTTACTAAGGTTGACTGGATACTTTTTTTTCAAATGAGGTTTTCAAGTATGTTTTACTTTGACATCATTGAGAAATACTGAAATGTACTCAAAGTCCCTTTGCTCTATAGATCCAAGTTTCAATGCACTTATCATAACTAAACAAATTAAGGCTTAAGACTGAGCTATGTTACCAGAAAGACACGGGGCTTCTCATCCCTGGGCAAAAGTCTGAGAAGTTCAAGCGTGGGATAAACGGATGGCTGGAGTTAACCGAGATCTACTCCTTTTCCTCCAACTCTAGACTCCCGCAGTTTGGATCAGTATCATTGTTTCTACTCCAAATTTGAGGAAATTTTTGTGAACTGCTAGCTAACATCTCAGAGAAAATATAAATGAATGGGTTTCTCCTGTCCCGCCCGCTGGCAGAAACCACGTGACACGCAGACTCTGCAGAACCAGACCACCTGGGGAGAGCCCTCGCCCGGGGGACCGGCCGCATCACCGCCAGCCGGGCCCGCGCCGCGCGGCCGAGCTTCCCCAGAGACGCCCGAGAGCAGCCCTCCTCCAGGCCCCCGAGCTTCTCGGCCGCCGATGTAGTCCACAGCCCTCTTTTCTAGGCATACTGTAAAGCAGCCCTGTCCCGATCCCTCGCCGGGCGCTTCAAATGACAAGCCCGTCCGCGCGCACACAGTGACGCGCCCACCCGCCGGCGCGGCCGAGGTCGGCCCACCAGGCCTCTGGACGCGGGCCCGCGCGAGCCGGGGAGCGCGGCGGGCAGCGGGGCGCGTCCTAGACACGCTACGGCGCCCTCCAGCTTGGAGAGAGGGCGTCTTGTAAAGCTCCCTTATTGTTCCTGTGGCTCCAAATACGACAAGCAAGGAGGCTTGGACCTGTTTTAGCCAAAGAGACGGGCTCTGGACCACTCGGGCCGCAGCTGAGAGGTCATCCCAGACAGCCGGAGACCCCAGCTTGCAGTCGCCCATCCCCGGCCGGCGGGCGGCGGCGCCAGGGCGCAGGCGTGGCCTGAGGGACTAGTTGGCGCGCCGGCCGGCGTGGTGACGTCAGGCGGAAGCGCACGCTGCGTGAAGCGGCGGCACTCGGCGGTCACGGGAAGATCCGTCGCGCCGAGGACGCTGGTTAGTCTCGCTCCGGGTTCCGGCTGCGTCGGGCGTGCGTGCAGCTCGCTGAGACGATGGCGTCCGGGCCTCACCCGACCGCGACCGCTGCCGCCGCCGCCTCGTCGGCCGTCCCGAGCGCGGGCGGCTCCAGCTCCGGGACGACGACCACGACGACGACCACGACGGGAGGGATCCTGATCGGAGATCGCCTGTACTCGGAAGTTTCGCTTACCATCGACCACTCGCTGATCCCGGAGGAGCGGCTCTCGCCCACCCCGTCCATGCAGGACGGGCTCGACCTGCCCAGCGAGACGGACCTGCGCATCCTGGGCTGCGAGCTCATCCAGTCGGCCGGCATCCTCCTCCGGCTGCCGCAGGTCAGTCTCCGGCCGGCCGGCCGGCGCCCTCCTCCGCGCCGCCGCGTCCCGGCGCCGTCCGCACGGCGCTCGGGCTCCTCGGTCGCGGTCCCGGCGGGGCGGGGGCGGCGGCGGCCCGGCCGGCCTGGCCGGCCCGGCGGGGAGGGAGGGAGGGAGCGAGCGGCGGCACAAAATGGCGGCGGCGCCGAGCGGGCCCGCCTGACCCTGCGCTTCCGGTCTCCGCTCTCGTCTGCAGGTGGCGATGGCAACCGGGCAGGTGTTGTTTCACCGCTTCTTCTACTCCAAGTCCTTCGTCAAGCACAGCTTCGAGGTGAGCGCCGCGGGGCGGAGAAGGGGCTTTCTCCCCCCGGAAACGGGGAGGGCGGGCGGTGTCCGCATCGGCCTCCAGGAGGGAGGGGTTAGGGGAGGCCTTTGTCCTAGTTCTCACCCCGGTAGGAGGGACTTCTGGAGTGTGGTTAGCAAGCTAGAAAGTGGATCCTGAGCCCGGGTGCGCGCTTATCAAGGGAGAGAGTTTTCGACCAAATGGAAAACTCCTGTGAGACTGAGCTTGACTCTGGATTCGAAATTAAGAGGATTTAAGCGATAAAAAGAGAGCAGTGATAGTGTAGTTGGTAAGCTTGTGGTCTAAAGACGTAGTGTTGGTTCACCAAAGGCTGTGCAAATCGTGTCCTAAAGCGTCTTCAACGAAGATAAGTCTGTTAGGCTTCGAGAGGGGGCCCTTTTCCCTAACTTCACCTGATAGTGTCGTAACCTAACAGCTTTTATGGGCTTGTGGGTTTTTTCAGATTGTTGCCATGGCTTGTATTAATCTTGCATCAAAAATTGAAGAAGCTCCCAGAAGAATAAGAGATGTGATTAATGTATTTCACCATCTACGCCAGTTAAGAGGAAAAAGGTAAGATTGGCATTATTGAACGCAGCATCTCTTGATACTAATCATCAAATCAAAACATTTCTTTCTTCTCAAGTTAAAACCGATGCAAAGGAAAATTGACTTTAACTTAGGTGTTAAAATTCACATAGGAGCACACTGATACTTTACTTAACTTGGAAAATCCACAATTAACCAGCTATCTGAAGTTTGTAGAGGCAGTGGCATTTATGGACAATCCTAACAGTGCTGTGAAGCCAGTCCTGTGGCTTAAGATTAAACAAGAAAGGGAATACGTTTGGCTCAAGTGTGAGTGTATTCTGTAAGTTATTTACTCCCTCCCCTCTCTGGAAGACTGCAAGCTGGAAGTTTAAACACTGCAGTTCAAGTTAATATTGAGGTTGGCTTTTGTTAGAGTACTTCTCCACATTGAACCACGATATATCGAATAATACCGGATCTGAAAGGACTGCAGGATGATAAAGTTTGAAGTTTGAAGTCAAAGGGATTAAACAGGTATTTTGTTTTGGTCAGACATAGTCTTCAGTGAGTGGGTTAGAATAATCATTGATTGGGTTGCATTTAGATAAGGCCCATCTATTTGATCTTGTAAGAAACTAGAGATCAAAGTGTGTCATCTTTCTGGTGTTGTGGCTACATGATAACACTTTTTGTGGACCTGAGTGTTCACATGAGGCTCTACCAAAGAGTTTTAGTTACAGGGCTTCCTGGGTCTACAGGTGACTTCTAGTACATGCAGCAGAAGGATATACTTGGTGTAGATTAGCTTGTGTTCACCTTTAAAGAAATTGTGATGATGTTAGACAAATTTGTTTTGAGTTGAAAGGAAGTTAGTTATAAAAGGATTTTAAGTTGTTGGGGTTGGGCATTGGTTAGTGCCAAATTAGTATCCTGCTTGAGTGGTCCTTGTTGGCTGAATCTGTAAGTTGGCAGTAATGGAACTATTCAGTGACAGGCAAATAGTAAAGTAACGTTAAAGCGATTAGTCTACTTAAAAAGTCTGCTACCCAGATCATTTTCACAGCATTTTTTTCAGTTTTCTTACATACTTTTTTTTTTTCCCTTGGCCATCTCTTCTCATTCACCCTAACCATGTTCAGGCATAGACTAATTTTTTATTTTGTTTAAAATATCTTTTAGCTTCTTGGTGAGGAATCTCTGGAAATTGGGAAGATTTCAAATTGGTATTTAGTATGGTTTGAGCTAAAATTTGTAGATATCCAGCCGATTCTTCAGGGTCTTTAAAATAAAATGACTCTTATAAAAAGGCTCTTTATCTTTAGTCAAAGGATTCTGTGTTTGCTTAAAGGAAGTAGTTTTCTGTCTTCTGTTAGTCTTCTTTGAACCACTGAGCCAACTGTTATGTTATTACTTAGAATGATAATTTACTTTGAAATTTTTCTGAGACTTAGATTCTTCCTTGATGTCAGAGTAGGTCTTAACTATGAAAACTTCGGAATTTAAGACATCTCACCTGACTGTTGTGTCTGATGTAACAGTACTTTTTTTTTTGGTCATTATTACAGAGAAAATGATTTTTGTCTCAATCCTAGAAGTCTGATTATAGCATGAAATTTAAAAGGAGTTAATTGCATGGAAGCCCTTTTTTAAAGCAGGATGTAAAAGTGTTTCTATGCATATTACAAGTTTACTCAGACGCGTAACTTGTATATGTTATTAACTTCAACTCTTTTTTCCCTTGCAACCGACTATACAGCGACCAGCTACATTTACCAAAGCCTGGGTGATGTGGAGTGGTACATAGAGATGAAGCTGTCGTCATGGCAACAGTGAGTGAAGTATCGAAAATCCCCAAGGAGAAGCCAGTGCTCTGAGAATAGGTCACTGGAATCGGGGACTAACAGGTTGGCCACTGGTGAACCATTTAGAAAAACTCCTGTTTCCTGTTATAAGCTTTTGTCTTTGCTGTCCAAGTTATTAAAACCACAGCTTACTGTTTTTTTGCGTAGATGAATGTCATTAGAAAGTACTATCAGTATCACACTTTAGGTAGATAGGGTATACCAGTTTATCTTAATGATGCTGTTTATTTTAACCTAGTTTATGTGTAGCTTTAAACGGTAGTGTGACCTTGATTATTACAGAGGAACCATCATTTTTGTAGCCGTTAGGTCATTGTGTTTTGGTCCTGGCTACATATTAGAATCCCCAGAGGAGCTTTTAGAAAGTACCAGGGCCCAAGCCCTATCCTGGATTATTTGACTTTTTCCATTCAATTTTTTGTAGTTTGATAATAGTCTTTTAAGCTCAGAATAAATGGCTGAATTTAAAGGGAAGATCACTTTTTTGTTTTAACAATTTAGAACATTTGAGAACAGTTTGCATTTGAGATGCAGCATATTCCCAACAAATTAAGGATTTTCTGTAGTTTTAAGGATCCCACAGTTCATTTAAAAGAAGACAATTAAGTCTTCAAAGACTGGTGCAGCCACTCAGTGGTGAATGTGGTGTGGTGTTTTGAAGGTGTATAGATCACTGATAAGAGTTGGAAAGGTCCTAAGTGGTCTTGTCATTTAGTTGAATCGCTGCAGTTTATGTTGCTGTCTGTAAAGGTGTGGCCTTCAGTTTGTTTAAACACTGCTAAAGAAAGAATGTTCCTTTGAAGTAGGCATTACAAATTTCTGTATATTGAGCAGCAGTCTCTGTCTCCTTAGAAACTACTTATCTCGTTTTAGTAGTATAGCCTCCTGAAGAAATAGTTGAAAATTTTTTTCAGTCCTTCCATGTGGTGAGACTAATCATGTTTGGACCACTTAATCCTAATTTTTCCCCTTTTTTTGTTAAATTGTATTTCACCTAAATTGATCATGCTCAAGGAAAAACAGCTATTCTAAGAGACCAGATAATATACTTCAAATGACCAAAGCCCAAGATGTCCTATTAACATTAAACTTTGAAAATAGTTTTTCATATGAATTAATCTGAAAAATCTGACAAAAAGCAAGAGAGGTAGAGTTTGATTTGGCTGTTTGTTGATAAGGAAAATTATCGTTCTCTGAATAGATGGTTTCTTTCTAAAAGATTAAAAATGATGCCTCATCAGACTTTCGTTGGAAAGGACAGTTGACCTAATTGGGGAAGAAGAAATTCTAGCAAGACAAATTCAGTTTACTGCGCTTGTTACCAGAGAAAGGACGCATTGATACTTTGTTAATATAAGTAAAGAAACCACTTGCTTAGATAGTTTTATTGAACTGTTTCTAACTGCTGATTTGTGGGACACGTTTTTCTATTTCTGATACAAAGTAATCTTTGTAAGGTTTGTAAATTAATATGTTCATTGAGCCTTCCTTGATTTGTGAGGCAAAACCAATGCTGAACAAATGAAGTAAGAGGTTACACACCCACAAAGTTAACTTTGACAACTGTGGGCAGGAGTAGTCATAAGAAGTTGAGTAATATAGTTGAATTGTAAATTTAATAGGTTTGGTTTCCTTAATCGGTTTTAATATTACTGGGATTTTGACGCCAAAAAAGGGAAAAGATTGTGGCAGAATAGATGGAAAATAATTCATGTAAGCAGAATTATTGATCAAGCGTAATTTGGGACCAGATAGTAGCCATATTTCAAGCAAGTGTTTAGCTGGTTAATTCTAAGAAAAATGGATTTTAACAGAATTTGAAGGCAACTCTTAAAGCAAGCTTAGAGAGATAAATGAGTTTGCTCAACATAAATGGGGAAAAGGAGATGAAGCTGCTCTTCTAAAATTTTTATTTTTATAGGAATTCTAATAGTGCAGTTTTGGGTCTGAATTATAGGGGGATAAGAGTTCAAGCGTGTGCAGCTATAACACCAGAAGCATTCTATCTCCTAACGCCTGTTGAAGGAGAGCCATCAGAACTAGTCATCAGCTAAAGAGTCGGAGCTGGAGTTGACATTTTTCCAGATTTCTTGCTGTGATAAAACCTGAAAAGTCATAAACCTTAAGATCTTTGGAACGCGTTTCCTTATATACATTGGTTTGCTCTCATTTGAGTTAGATTTTTTTTTCCCCAACGAGCTGTTAACTTATAACCTACTGTCCTGATAAATGGATTCATTGCTGTATTTTTGTGTTAGAAATCAGCATCCTCCCCGATTGGTGGCTGATCCTCACTCTTCATAGCTGTAATAGGCATTGAATTGAGGGAAGGCCCTCTTCAGCATTGTTAATTTAAGTAACAACTTTCCATTTTGTCACTTTGCCAACTTTTGTCTTGTTTAAATTGATAAAAATCATGTAGAATAATTTGAAATAGTGTAGCAAACATTCCAGTTTTTATAATTTTAAATGAGAGAACGTAAGGAAAATAAGTATGATAGCTGATTTGTACTCAACATGTTACTGCAGGGGTGGTTAATGTAGCTTATGTCAGATTGTTTTCTCATCCTCAAGTGGATGTATTTAAATAGGTTTTTTACTTTAAAACATGAGGTTACGTTTTTCTGGAGTTGATGTGCTTGGTGAAATGAGTTGTGAGTTGGGGTAATATTCAGAATGACTATGTTTTAAAAATAGATTTCGTGTTCTTCCCAGAGCAGAAACTCTTGAATCTTTTGGCTGAAAATGAATTGAGTATGGAGGAAAATATTCTACCCATATACATACATATAATCAGTGTCTTAATAAAAATGTACTTTTTTGTTGGATCTAAAAACGTATCAAACGAAGGACATTGATTGGTACATTTCATAGGCTTTTAAATAAAAGTCTTAAGTCCTCACTAAAAACAAACTTCTCAATAAGAAACCAGTTTTGAATTTTAAGACTTACATAAGATAGTCTTTTAATTGAACGTGCTGTTTCCAAAGCATTGAACTCCTGATAGCCTTCTACGTCCCAACTTTTGAAAGTATCTAAATTTAGTCTGGCACAGAGACCTGAATGTTCTGGGTCCTTCATTTTGATCTTCTCTTCTCTTTTGCATTTCATACTAAAAATGTTACCTAATAACTACCACTGACCAAAATTAGATCTCGTTTTTGATCACTTTAACTTTTAAATTTGATTTTTAAAACATTCCCTGGTAATTGAGCTGCATCTTTAGTTTTTAGTTTATTTTCTTTATAACAGATTTTTAGAACAATTTGTTTAAAGAAATTACCCATTTGTGGGAATCTGGATTACCTAATCACTGTTTCTTTCCCCTAATTTTTATTTTTTGGGTGATAAAACTAGCCAAGAGTTGGTATTTTATAAAATAAGTAAAATTACTATAGTCTTGTGAGGTCTTTACAGTAAATATCTTTGAGCCACATATATTTTGTCATTGTAAAGAGTCTAGAGACTAAATGGACTTCCTGATAAATAAATCAGTCTGTCACTTAAGTTAATATGTATACCCAAAATACAATCTGTATGAAACAAATCAACGAGGATAAATCCAAGAACATTAAAGTGAATTTTTTCATTACAGGGTTGAGTTAGTTTCCATAGGAACTTAGTGTAGAAAGTATATATTTAATTAGCATAACTTGGACAGCACAAGATTAATGCTTTAACTTGTTTGCAGGAGTTTAAAAAGCTGGTTTCTGTTGCCAATAGTTGGTTGGAAGGGAAAATGGAGATGCCACAAATAAAATTTTTTGGATGTGCAAAACAGTTTTGATTTTATTTCTTACAAACTATAGGACTCCAAGTCCCCTGATCCTTGATCAGAACTACATTAACACCAAAAACCAAGTTATCAAGGCAGAAAGGAGGGTGCTAAAGGAGTTGGGATTTTGTGTTCATGTCAAGCATCCCCATAAGGTGAGTTGTAGAGTACAGAAATTAAATTCGTAAGTATTAGGGTTTTCTTTAAAATTTTATTTTTTACGTAAGTTTATATTATGTTCATATTTGAGTGTTAACCTTGGTTTTAAAAAGCATCCTTTTGGATATTGAAATTTCTTAGTAAAATGGAAGTAAAAAAGACTTGGGGTGAAATCTTCACTCTTTGTTGTGTGGACACAGACAAGTTACTTTTGCTTCTGTGGTTAACCCAGTTTCCCCACCTATAAAATGGAGTTTGTGAGATACCTTGTTCGAAGGAATGAATGTATATTTGCAAAAGTACCTGGCACGCTACCTGTCCCCTAGTAAAATGCTCAGAGTGTGGCAACTGCTCACTTTTAGTGTTATTGAACATTTATAGGTTTCTCCAGCATCGCTCAGCTTGCGTATGACCAACCTGAGTAATAGCGCACTGGTTACAAGAATGGGTGCTCTTGGGGCAGGACTACCTGGGATAGAAACTTGTCTCTGCCATTAGCTGTGTGACCTTGGTAGATATCGCCATTCCTCAGATTCCGCACGTCTAAAATTGAAAAATGGGAGTGATAGTACAGGTCCCGAAAGATCTGACCTGAACTGAGGTAAAGCTATTAATATATAGTGTTTACTTGTCACACTTCCATGTGATAAGCTTCACAGTAAAAATATTAGTGCTTCGTTACTGTAATATCCGCTCTGAGTATTACATATTATGTATTATACCCAGTGTATAACTTTAAAAACATAGTCTCTCGGGTTTTTGGACATGTAGAATTGTACCTTGGGAAATTAAATGAAAGAATCTAGCATCGTGCCCTGTCACACAGTCAGGTGTCCACAAAGAATTAGGTATTATTTTTAATTGATCAACTCCCATTTTTTTCCATACAATTTTGGAACATACTGTTAAACATAATTTTTGTGAAGTCTAATGGCATAATAACCCGTTGACTCCTAGGTACATTTTAGGTTGGTCTGTACTATCTGTGCAGTTTTTAGAAGAATTAAAACTTGCACCTAACGTTTTCAGTTACCTATGTTCATTGAACACTGTAATCTGAAAGAACCACCGATATGCTAAATGGAGTTTTTTTCCCTTGTCCTTCAGATCATTGTTATGTATTTACAAGTCTTAGAATGTGAACGTAATCAAACCCTGGTTCAAACTGCCTGGTAAGTTGCTTTTTTACATTTCTTTTCTAGCCAGGAAAACAGAAGCAGAAATAAAGTAAGTTTCATTTTCCCTTTCTAAAACAATGAGATGAGTTTGTTTTGGTGCTTTTTGTTTTTTTGTTTGTTAATTAAAAGGTAAATAATGCTTATTTCTGCTTCCTGTTTTCTTGGCTTGACTAATTACTTTTAATGGAGAACTCAATTTAACTTTCTTCTTTTTTCTACTCTTTAATTAAAGGGTAGTCCATGATGGTAAGTCATAGAACTCTGCCCTCTGCACTTCAGCCCATGACCTCAGGATGGCCTGATTGGCTGCCCTGCTCTCCAGCCAATCCAGTGCAAGCTCTCATCCGAGATTCACTGAAGTGGTCCATATCCATCTGGCAGCATCTTCTAGTTCTGTCGGGGTGTCCAAAGGATTTGTATATTTGTTTCTAGAAGTAACTATTCAACATGCCTGTGTATTTAATGTATACCTGTAACTATCAAAATGAATAGTTCATTTTTGATAGATTTCTTGTTCAGATATTATGAATTAAATGATTTTTTTTGTTAGGAATTTGACTAGATTTCTATTTTTAGTATGTATAGCATGAATTCTATCAAATGAAACTACAACTTGCAGCTTAAAATGGGCATCATTCCCATACTGGATGAATTTCTAGCTGCTGGGTTGTTGCAGGCAATAATATTAGAAGTACTACTTCATTCTTAAAAGACATTGTTAACATAAGCACTGTAGAACTTGGACTTCTGAGATGCAGATGTGTCATTTGGAGTGCTGGCTTATTTAAAGGTAAAACAAGGAGTTTGTGGTCCCGCCACAAATACCGTCTCCGAGTCTGTTGATGATGTGCAGGATTTAAATGACGATTTTTATGTTCTGGAATTATGACTGCCCTACTTCTTTTGGACTCAGTAGATAGTAGTAATATTAGCAGAGTCTGTTGATTTTATAAAATGCATGACATTTTTAATATATGTTCTATAAAACAGCAGTTTTCATGGATAAGGATTTTTAAGAAATAGTCTTTAATTTTAATCTTTGAAACAATTTGTAAAATTTCTTCACTACTTTAGGAATGTTGCGGGGAGGGTACACTCACGAAGAGGTCCAGCAGTTTAACAACTGAAGTAGTTTATTGCTTTTATTAATAATTAGTCACAAAAAAGGTTTATAAACAAGGCTGTTGTATGTATTTATTGCTCTTCACTTCCGTACCTAGATTTTCTGAAGTAGCTTAGTTTTCTTAATATAACTTGATGAGTGGTTACTGAAAATGCCTTTTTACCCGTCACAATATTTTGAAAGAACTTGGTTGACACTGCTTTTCATTGTGGATAAAGGAGAGATGGTCAATAATTAATGGCTCGAAGTATTGTTGGAGTGGTTTATCATTTCTGAAAGTTGTGGTGTCTGAATTGACTTTCAAAGCATTGCTTTTCAGATAAATATATTTTCAAAACTTTAGAAGTAAGTTCTATTTGGAATAATAATATGGAATTATTTTAAAGGACTTCGATCATATATACGAAAGTTGAAGAATGATTCTAGTGTTAAATTCTTCTCTTGCTTTTTGAGTTAAGAATTGTTACATGCTAGAATATGAGGATATGAATATAAGTATGAGAAGAAAAAAGAATAAAGTAGATTGAGTCTCCAATTTTATGTAAGCTTCAGAAGAACTGGTTTGTTTATGTACAGAGCTTATGGTTGAAATATTTTTCAGGAATTATATGAATGACAGTCTTCGAACCAATGTGTTTGTTCGGTTTCAACCAGAGACTATAGCATGTGCTTGCATCTACCTTGCAGCTAGAGCTCTTCAGGTAGGTATATATAGCCTGTTTTGTCCTATAGGATAAATCACAAGAATTACCAGTCTTCCTAATAACTATAATGAAAATGTAATCCAAACCATTGTTTTTATGGTTTAGATTCCGTTGCCAACTCGTCCCCATTGGTTTCTTCTCTTTGGTACTACCGAAGAGGAGATCCAGGAAATCTGCATAGAAACGCTTAGGCTTTATACCAGAAAAAAGGTAATTGTGTCCACTTGTGTTTATGCTAATGCTTCCTCAGTGCTAAGAAGCACAGCTTCTGTGAAGGAGAGTACTAGTTTCATTTCCCTCCAACAGCCGAACTATGAATTGCTGGAAAAGGAAGTAGAGAAGAGGAAAGTAGCCTTACAAGAAGCCAAATTAAAAGCAAAGGGATTGAATCCTGATGGAACTCCTGCCCTTTCAACCCTCGGTGGATTTTCCCCAGCCTCTAAACCATGTAAGGCTCACTCAGAGTTGAGACAACTTGGGCCCTGAGGGGGTATGGTTATTGGAATGCTTCGGTGTTAACAGTTGCGTAGAAGCAATGATGTCAGGAACCCGTTACTGTCTTCTGTCATGGCAGTCAGCTCGAGACTGACACTTGAAAGTATGGTGCTTCAGGTTACATTTAGAAACAACTTTTGGCCCTCTGTTAAATCCTGTAGTTAACGTGTCTTCACGTTTTTTAAAAGCCTCACCAAGAGAAGTAAAAACTGAAGAGAAGTCGCCAGTCTCTGTTAATGTGAAGATGGTCAAGAAAGAACCTGAGGATAGACAACAGGCTTCCAAAAGCCCTTACAATGGGTGAGTATACTTGAGTTAGAAAACTGGCCCAAGCAATCTCTTAATGCTTAAATTCTAACACACTAAGTATGTAACTGAAATATTGTGTTTTTGAAGTGTAAGAAAAGACAGCAAGAGAAGTAGAAATAGCAGAAGTGCCAGTCGATCGAGGTCAAGGACGCGATCACGCTCTAGATCACACACTCCAAGAAGACAGTAAGTACATAATTCCCTCAGGGAAAGCGGGCTTATTTGGAGTCTTGAAAGGTTACTACTTTAAAAAGAAAAATTCAACATAGACTGTTTTCAGCGTTAGGCTGGGTTTAGGCTTTTCACGTGAAGTAAATAATGAGCAGTGGAGTTGGGAAATACACTCTGCGCATATGTGGCTTGTGTGGTGTGTGGTGGTTCTTAATGACATTCTATTGTACTTGGCCATGATTTTTGGGGAAGTGTGGGGGCTGGCCAAAGCCCTATGGAGATATATGATATCCTTTTTATAATGTGAAAACATTGTTTTTCTGCCTGACTTCAGTTAGAAAATCTGAGTATTTCATTGACCACTTATTAATAACCAGTAATCGGGTCGACCATAGTCAAAGAATCTTGCCTGGTTAGCTTTATAATTGGATTACTAGCTACTTGTGGCTCTTCAGTGGCTCCTTTGAGCATGTGGGAGGAGGTAGTAAATAGCATAGCTATCCAGGACACTGTAAAAATTGCTAATTACTCCCCTCCTTGGAGTATAGACATATAGTACATTTGTGTAAGATTTGTCTAATGTGTTGCAGGCTGGAGGGGAGGTAGTTGGGGGTGGGGAAATTAAGTCTTCAGTCTGGCCTGTCGTTGGTACAGGTCGATAGTTTTGTTTTGAACCTGTAATGAACACCACAAAAATAATCTGTTCCCACTAGAAACTAAATCTAAACCTTAAATTTTTATTATCTAAGTTACAATAATAGGCGGAGTCGATCTGGAACGTACAGCTCAAGATCAAGAAGCAGGTCCCGCAGTCACAGTGAAAGCCCAAGAAGACATCATAATCATGGTTCTCCTCACCTTAAGGCCAAGCATACCAGAGATGATTTAAAAAGTTCAAATAGACATGGTCATAAAAGGAAAAAATCTCGTTCTCGCTCTCAGAGCAAGTCTCGGGATCACTCAGATGCTGCCAAGAAACACAGGCACGAAAGGGGACATCATAGGGACAGGCGTGAGAGATCTCGCTCCTTTGAGAGGTCCCACAAAGGCAAGCACCATGGTGGCAGTCGCTCAGGACATGGCAGGCACAGGCGCTGACCTTTGAGCATGCATCAGTTCCTGGTTTTGCCTATCTCCAATGTGATGTATGGACTCGTAATCAAAACATTAAAAGCAAACTGATTAGGATTTGATTTCTTGAAACCCTCTAGGTCTCTAGAAACACTGAGGACATTTTCTTTTGGAAAGAACTATGTTAATTTTTTTTTTTTTCTTTTTGCACATTAAAATGCCCTAGCAGTATCTAATTGAAAACCATGGTCAGGTTCAATTGTACTTACTATAGTTGTGTATTGTTTATTGCTATAAGAACTGGAGCGTGAATTCTGTAAAAATGTATCTTATTTTTATACAGATAAAATTGCAGACATTGTTCTATTTAAGTGGTTATTTGTTTAAATGATGGTGAATACTTTCTTAACACTGGTTTGTCTGCATGTGTAAAGATTTTTACAAGGAAATAAAATACAAATCTTGTTTTTCTAAACTGCTTCAAATACCTTATTTAAATAAATTATTAAAAACAGCAAAATTTTAATAGTAAAATGACTTATTTTTCTGACGCACCTCTTCTTTCCTCTTTTAGTTGTAGTTTGAGATTATTAAAATACAATTGTTTATTGGGAGCTATTATAAAAGCCTTCACTGTCTATAGGAAAAGCAAATAGAGTGGCCCAACAATGGAACATTAAATGTTAGGTGGTAGCACTAAACCAGTCTTGAAGTTGAAACCTGGTTTGCATATAAATAGTACCATAAGGGTAAGTCAGTTCTAAGCACTGTTTCCAAAGTGACCTGCCGCCTTGAACAAGCCAAAGCTTTAACATGATAGTAAATCAGACCCAACTATTGATCTTTAAAGTTTTTCATTAATTGAAATATTTAGAGATGATTTTTGTCTTTGTTACACGCTTTCAAGGCACCCCTGAACCGTGGCAGTGCTGTGAATTGAGTTTTTATCTAGGCTAGGAGAATGCAGCGGTCCTGGCTGGCTAAGTAAAATCTGACTGCAAAGAAAACGAAATTTTCTTGGAAAAGCCAGAAGTCGTATGTTCAAATGAATGAAGTTACATATTTTGGAAGTGAAGTAAGCGATCTTAAGGCCATAATAAATAATAATTTTTATTACTTTACAGTTAGACTGTTCTCCATTGTCTTTTTTTACCCACCTTTATTACTTGTCCACTAGACTTGGCACAAAATATTTTGTTGCTGTTTCAGAAAGTGAAATACATCCATAAAGAGAAGATTTACTGCCACTAAGGATTTTTTTTTAAAAAAAGCTGCTGGGGCCGGCCCAGTGGCTCAGCAGTTAAGTTCGAACGTTCCGCTTTGGCAGCCAGGGGTTAGCCGGTTCGGATCCTGGGTGTGGACATGGCACCGCTTGACATGCCATGCTGTGGTAGGTGTCCCAAGTATAAAGTGGAGGAAGATGGGCATGGATGTTAGCTCAGGGCCAGTCTTCCTCAGCCAAAAAGAGGAGGATTGGCAGCAGATGTTAGCTCAGGGCTAATCTTCCTCAAAAAAAAAAAAGAAGGAGCAACTTGGGGAGAGAGAACCCCGGGGCCACAGAGAATCAGAACGAGCACACTTAACTGCTGCGCTACAGGGCTGGTCCCCCCCAAAGTAATTTGTATTGAGCCAACCTTGTTTATACTTCACCAATTCACCTCTCCACTTCCCAGCCCTATGGGAGGAAAATCCCAGACAAATGATATCGTCCCTCAGTATTTTGATCTAGAAAGTAAGGAGTTTTAAATAGAACTACAATACTTTTATTACAAAGAAGTCAACAGTAATACCTTACTACCCAGTCAGTATCCAGATTTCCCTTACTATCCCTACTGATGTCTTTTTGTAATTGGTTTGTTCAGACAAGGTCTGTATTTTGGCATTGTTTTTAATCACAGATTCTCCGTCTTTTTTTCCTTAAAATTTAAAGAAATTGAGTCATTTGTCCTAAGGAATATTCCATATTCTGGGTACGCTCATTGTGACCCCATGGTGTCACTGAGCACAATTTTTCTGTCCCTCGTATTGTAAACTCATAGATCTGAAGGCTTGATAACTTTAAATTTTTTCCTTATCTGAAATTTAGAAGTCTGGAGCCCTAGGCCGTGTGTTCTTCCAGAGCTGGTACTGGACTGCTGCCGCATTCACCAGGGGTTTCATTGAGTTCTGATTCTTAACCCGTTAGTGTTGGTGTGTCACCATCCTTACACGTAAGTTCCCCGATTGTGTCTACGTTCTCCCATCTTTGTTACCCACGACAGCTGTAGACCTTAATGCAAATAAGCTGCTTAGTATTTGTCCTAATGATTCTGGTTGTTAATACAAGTCCTTTTATGTTGCGGAATGTTACCTTTGTCCTTTCCAATTGGTATCTTAACCCTAGAGGAAGACAAGTGAAATTCTTAATCACCTTTCTGTTTTGAAACAAAGTGATCATGAAAATGACTACCTCTTCACTGAAGTAGTTAGTTTTGCTTTATAGCTTTAAATATTGTCACTGTTACTTACCATCAGTTATTACCCCATTATTAATGCCCACAACCTGCCTTATTTAAAAAATTTAAAGTTAGCTTTCATGAAAGTTTCCAAAAGTAAGATAACTTTGTAATAAGAAATATTCATTGCCCTAAGAGCTGTTTCTTAACTCACCATGGGCTGTAATAGATAATCATGAAGATTAAGGTTTTTTTTTTAATGTGTCCAGGTTTTTTTTTGCCTTCGTCTCCCCAAAGCTCCCCCCCACCCCTGTACATCATTATATATTCTACCTGTAGGTCCTTCTGGTTCTGCTATGTGGGATGCTGCCTCAGCATGGCTGGATGAGCGGTGCTAGGTCCACGCCCAGGATCTGAATCGGTGAAACCCTGGGCCGCCGAAGCAGAGGGCATGAACTTAACCACGGGGCGGGCCCAAGGTTTTTTATTAAAGACCAGATTTTTAAGAACCATATTAAAAGCATCAGTATGTTGGGGGCTTAGTTTAGCTGGAGAGACAGAGAATGTACATAGGATTGATAAGGAAAACCATCACTTCCACCCCTGGAAGTGGAAGGCAGCAGCACTCGCTGTGTACCTTGATCCCCTCACATCCCCTAGAGTAGCTGTTTGTGTGGCTGGAAGCCACAGCTTCGTTTGTAGCCACTTGAACTTTGTTTCTGGAATAAAGGAACGTGGACTTCCATGTCGGCTCTGCATTCAAGTCATTCCCTCCTAAGTTGACTTGGCGAGTTACTTAACCTCTTATCTGCAAACTGGCCCTCTCCTCACAGCATTTTGTGTAGTATGTGTGTTAGGCAAGTATAGGAGGGTTCTGTTTTTACCCAGTAATCCAAATAATTCTCATTAGAAAGCACTCAACTACTTAGAAAAGTTTGAACTCTACGTTTCCTGTGAGCACAATTCAAAATACGGCTGTTTCAAGAGTGCTGCTTCACTGAGATTGGACCTGCATCTGAACAGTGGGTGAGTTTCACAGAGCGGTTTCACAGAGCGGGAAGACCCTGGGCTCTCTGACTCCAGGTGTCCTCTTCTGTTTTTGCCGCCTCACTCGGTAGAATGCTAAGCCTGTGTTAAGGACAGGAGAGTCATCACGTTCCTTTCCCCTGTGTCAGCTCCCACCTCAATAGTGTGTGTAGTAGCATTTCCATCTCCTTTGCCAAACCCTTCAAACAGTAGTTGATCTATTTAAAACATTAATCACGTGTTCTAATACATAAAGTTTCCAGTGGTTTCCCATTTCACTCTGTGTAAAATACAGCGCCCCGCCCCCCACCATCGTGGGGCCCTGAGGCCCAGTGGTTAAAAGTTCCGTGTGCTCTGCGTCACAGGTTGGCCGGTGTCAGTTTGCACTCATCAGTGTGCTGTCAGTGGTATTTTTCTTGAACCCTGCTGCTTTTGCTCCTGGCCCTTGCAGTAGACCCCTGGCGTCTCAGAGGATAATCCAAGACCCGTATGAATCCCACATCTGTGAACAGGGCATTGTTCATATAGGCACCTCGGTCAGCTGAAAATCAGATTGTTTACTACGCCCGACATCTCTCTACTAGTTAGGCGTAGTATAATACAGTTAACCTTTTCAAACTAGAATTTCTCACACATCAGATCTTTGTACAAAGCATAAGGCACATGGTATGTCTAACCTGCTATGAAGTTCAATATTCCACCCTAAATTACAAAACTAATTTTCTGGTCAAAATGTATTATTTTCTTGGACCTTTCAAACAAACCAAGTTTTATTCACTTAACAATTACTGCAGTGTAGACTAACAATGTACAACAGTGCCATGTTGAAATCGATTAGCCAGGCTCTCAGCTCCCAGCAGACTATTGGCAGTGTAGACACACTTGAAATCAAAAGGTGTGTGGTGAATACCTACATATAACTAATATGCTTGCAGGGTACTTGCTACCAGCTGGAGGCAAACAATTCTTTAAAAAGCCAAATAACTTCAAAAGTAGTCGTGAGCATATTTTAGGGCCAAGAGAGAAGTGAGCACTGAGTTCAAGGAGTCGGAGGGACGGCTGTGGCCTGGCGGGCCCTGGAAAGTCCATGGAGGACAGGGAGCGTGGGCTGGTCTAGGGCGGGAAGGATTTAAAGGGCCAAGGAGGAAGGGGCAGTTGTAATATTGAAGTATAGATTCAGGGCTGCTTGGACTGTGTGCTGGGGGAGAGTGGGCCTGCCTGCTTTGGCCGAGGCGCGTGAGGGGCACAGTGAATGTAGAGAGGCCGCCTCCAGGGGGCAGTGTTTGGCTGCTCTACTGATTAGCTGTCTAATCTTGCGCACGCTACTTAACTCCAAACTTCCATTTCCCTTCTGAAGGGTTAGTCGTTGAATCTGTTGGGTTCGGATGTTATGAGGATTAAAGGAAATGATGTATGTCATGCACTCGGCACAGTGTTAGGCTTGTAGTGAATGGTCAATAAATGGTATTATTATTAGCATTATCAGAGGCTTGTGGATGCCAGACTAAGGTGTCCTGTAGACCCGAGATCCGTTGTTTTAAGCAGGTGGATGACTGTATTAATTTCCTAGGATTGCTGAAACAAATTACCACAAATTTGCTGCCTTAAAACAAATTTATTCTCTCGCAGTTCTAGAGGCTGAAACTGAAATCAAGGTGTCGACAGGGCCGTGCTCCCTTTGAAGGTTCTAGGGAAGAATCCTTCCTTGATTCTTCACAGCTTCTGGTGGCTCCCAGCAGTCCTTGGCTTCCTTGGCTGGTAGCTGTGTCACTGCGCTCTCTGCCTGCGTCTTCACGTGGCCTTTTTCTCTCTGCGTGTAAGTCCTCTCCTCTTCTTATAAGGGCACCAGTTGTTGGATTTGGTGCCCATCCTAAACCAGCATGACCTCATCTTAACTAATTACATCTACAAAGACACTGTGTCCAAATAAGGTCACATTCTAAGGCTCTACGTGAACACGAACTGTTAACTCACGACAGTGACATAAGAAAAATAATGTTGAAAGAAACTGAAGTGAACATTCTTTTTAATGTTTTCATTTCGAAATAATTTCAGACGTAAAAAACTTGAAAAAATAGTACAAAGAATTCCCGTGTGTCTTTCACCCAGCTTCCTCAAGTCAACATTTTACCATGCTTGCTTTATGGCTCTCTCCCTCTACAGGTGTATGTGTATGTCATGGGGTTTCTGATCTGCTTGAGAGTAGGTTATAGTCATGATGTCCCTTTACCTGTATGTATTTCAGTCTATACTCCCTAAAAACAAGGACATTTATCTTACATATCCACAATTATCAAAGTCAAGAAATTAATATATTAATCAAAACTATAATCTGTTGACCTTTTTCAAATACTGCCAATCTTCCTACTAATGCCCTTTTTCTTTCCAGGATCCAATCTGGAGTCACACTTTGTCTTTAGTCTCCTTTCATCTGAAATAGTTCCTTAGTCTGTCGTTCATGACCTTGACATTTTTGTTTTTTGGGAAATTTGTTTTATTTTTTTGATATTATAGTTTGATAAACTTCAAACCTCTAAGGAAAATTGTAAGAGTAGTACAACTAACACCTTTATATTCATTACCTCAGACTCAGTAGTTAATATTTTGCTACACTTGCTTCTTATCTCTCTCTATATGCATAGATCTTTTTCTTTTTGTTTCTTTTCTGAGCCATTGGAGTTACTTTGCCCCTAAATACTTCAGCCTGTATCACCAAAGATCAAGGACATTTGCCTACATAGCCACAGTACAATTGTCATCACACTCAGGACATTTAACATGGATACAGTTATGTAATACACAGTTTATATTTGAATTTTCCAGATCATTGTAGTAATGTTCCTTATAACTGTAGGTTGGTTGTTTGATCCAGGAACTAATCAAAGATTATCTATTGTATTTAGTTGAATATGTCTTATGTTGCGCTAATCTGGAAAATTCCTCATGATTAGAATCATGTTAAACGTTTTGGGTAGGCATGCTGCATAGATGATGTCTTGTTCTCAGCATATTGCTAAGATGGCACATGTCCGTTTGTCCCCTTGTTCCATTATCAGTAATGTTAAGTTTGGTCATTTGACTAAGGTGGCGTCCACTGGATTTTTTCATTGTAAAGCTACCTTTAATCTGTACTCTGGGTTACACATGAAGATTGAGTGAATTTCCTCTTCCTTGAGAGTTTTCACCAGTGTATTAGCATCCATTAATGGTCTTGCCCGAACCAAGTCTTCTTTTACTATATTGGTTGGAAGATGGTGATTTTTCTATTTCTAGCTTGGGCAAACATTTGTTGGTTTGCATTCTTCTGTAAAGAAGAGCTTTCTCTTCTCTACCTCTTTTTAATTTTGTTTAAGTATCCATGGATGCATAGATTTATTTTCACTAGAGGACTTTTATCATCTCACAGAACACGCAGTGCGGAGACCAGGGTGGTTTTAGGGGTGGTTCTGTGATGTCGTTAGGGGCACAGTTTTGTTCTGTCTTTGCTATTTTCGGTACAGTACTCAGCATCTTGGCTTTTGGCTAAGCCTGGTTCCCTCATGGATGCCAGGTGCCTTTAGCAGCTCCATGTACCCACCTTATTTTCTCAGAGACACATCTCCCACAACCTCCTGACCTGCACCAATGTGGATTGATTTTGGACTCATAGGTTTTTTTAATTCAATGTATTATAATTTAGTCCTACCATTATTCATCATGATGCTGAAATCATATCAAATTAGGCCAGTGGAAGCTCCTGGAAGCCAGCTGCTTTGCCTTTTCAACAGGTCTCCATTAGTTCTGGGGCATTACAGTACTTTCTTGTACAAGATAATCCAGGCTCACCTTGTACTTCTGCTTCAGCCTGAAACAAGCCATTCCTTTGAGAAGTACGGGTTCCTTTAGTGAGCGATCAGATTCTGGCACTGGGCATGCTTGTTGCTACTCAAGTGGCATTGCTTCTACGCCCTTTTGTAGGAAACGTCTAACTCCAATCCTTCACTACGAGGTTCTTTCCCTCTCCCCCAGTGTAAACCAGGGGTTTTGTACAATGTCCCTTAATTGGGGTCTGTCCAGTGTTTCCTTGTGATTAGGTTCCGGTTTTGTGTTTTGGGCAAGAATACAACAGAAGTGAGGTTGTGTTCCTCTCAGTGCATGATATTAGGAAGCACGTGATGTCGATTTGCCCCATTACTGATGGTGTTAACTTTAATTATTGGTTAAGGGGGTGTCTGCCAGTGTTCCCTGCTTAAATATTCCTGTACTTACCTTTATAGTTAATAAGTATCTCATGGGAAAGATACTTTAAAATCATATAAATATTGTTGATCATAATTCTGCCTACTAATTTTAGCATCCATTGATGATTTTTGCCTGAAGCATTTATTGGAAATGATTTTTAAATTCTGGCATTCCTTCTACGTGTATTAGTTGGAATGCTACTGTGAGGAAGAGCTTTCGTTCATGGATTCATTTGTTCATGTATATCAGTGTGGACTCTTTGTGTGGCTTTTAATCCATTACTATCACTTATTGTGTTGCTCAAATTATCCCAGATGTGGCCAATGGGAAACCCCTTTAAGCTAGTTTCTATGTCCTTTGAGGTGAACATTTTTAAGATTTTTCTTCACACATATGACTTTCCAAAAGATTCGCACTACTCGTACGTTCTCTAGACGTGTGTAAGGATCAGCTCGCCCATGGGCGCTGGCTTGAGAGGGATGAAGTGGCTTCTAAAGGTCAGTATAACTACAGTGCCGATGCACAGGGCTTCTTGCGGCTGCAGTTTCCAGAACAACTTCCTTGTTGTCCAGGACCACCTTCCCCACGCGTGATGGGATTCCACGCTGGGACACAGTTCTTGCCTGACAGAGCGCCTGTTAGTTTGCAGTTCAAGTTAGTAATAAGTACGTAGGCCACCAGAGGTCACTGCTGACTAGGTGTGGTAGAAGATCCCTCTCAATCTCTCACCAGATGGCTGGCAAGCCTTATTCTGAACACTGTAAGGACTTGTCTATTTCCAAAGGAACACTAGTGTCTGTAGCCATGTCCACTTAAGCCTTATTTAGGCCCTTAACCCAGACTTGAACCCTTGATAACAACTCTAAAGGTACATGCCTTTGCTAAATTCTCCTGGCAGAAGAAAAAAGACGGTAATCCCTATTTATATAAGTGCTGTGTTCCAGGTGTCATTCTGTTTCGCACACAGTAACTCATTTAACATCTTTCAAAAACCCTATGGGGGGGGGGGGATCCCACAGGAGGTCATTTTACACAGCTAGTAAGAGCTTGAGCCCAGATTCAAACCCAATTTGTTCCAGAGTCCATATACTTACCCACTATACGAGCTGTGTACCAACCTGCATGACTTTGCTAGAGTCCCATTTCAATAGAAGCTTTCCACAGTCAAGCCTGGGATCACAGGCCTCTTTATAAAGCATCCACATAATGAGATTGGAACTTGTCAGAGGTCTTCTGGAGCTTGGCAGTGGATGCTGCTTACCAGCTGTGGGCCACTGGGAACGTGTCCTGCAGTCACACTGATGCCCCCACCTCAGCCCAGCCTGCCCTCTGTGACTGCAAGCTGACCAGGTCCTGGGACCAATCCCAGTCACCCTGTCCGCTGCCATCCTCTTCAGACTCGTGCTCATAGAACCTGAGGCCAACAGTCTTTCCCTGCTTGGCTCTAGCTTTCTAGAAGCAGCAGTGGCTTGCTTTGGAGGCCGCTTCAAATTAAGCCCCAAGGGACCTGATACGGTTTGAGACCTTTCCTCCTCAGCAGGGATGGTGGAAGGGGCACAGGTTCTGGAGTTAGACTGACCTGCATTAGAAGCCTGGTCCTCCTGCTCAGTACTGCGTGCCTTGGGCAGAATTGCTTAACTCCTCTGAGCCTGAGTTTCCTCATCTGTGGTGACAACGATAACCCTTCCCTGGCATGAGTGTTGTGGGCATTAGTGATATACATGGACACTGGCACAGGTAGGAGGGACTTGATAGTTCTTACTATTATCACTCCTCAAAGGCACAGCCCGATTGCCACCAATCAGCAAAGCTGACCCTGATGTCGTGGCCTCCATGGACCTCTCCTTTACTCAAACACTGGTGCCTCTTACTGCTTGTGTGATTCCTTGAGTGATAAAAACATCATTCTACGCTGGCAAGTGTCACCTCTGGTGCCTGGCCTAATTCCCCAGCCAGACTTCCATCAGAGCTGGGACTGTCCTCTACACAAACTCTTCTTATCCCTAGTCTTCACCAGGGACCCAAAACAGCAAGTGTTCAGGAAACGAGTGACGGTGACAGAGATGACTGAGGTCAGTCCACAAGTACTTATTTGAGTATTTACCAAGAGTTGGGCAACGGGTCAGGCTCTGAGAACAGCGAGGAGACTAAACCCAGCCTCCCACTAAAGGAGCTCCTGCTCTGGCTAAAAGTTTCTGCAAAGGCCTGGACAGTTCCTACTCCTTTCCAAGCACCAGTTCCCAGGGGAGGGAGGGCCCCGTTGAGCGGTCTGCTCACTGTGTCCCAAGCAGGAGGCAATAGCCAAGTCCAGAGCCCTGGGCCTTCTCATCCTGGAGAGGATGTAACACGGCATGTAGTGCCCAAGGACGCTGGGGCCATTCGGGACCTCACAAGCTGCTCCTACTGCCTGCTCCCCAGGACCAGCCCAGCAGCCCCTGCTCTCATGGGGGTAAGAGATGGTGAGCTCGGGAGCCGGCTGTGCTCGCCTCACCACAAGGGGTCAGTGCAAGACGGTGGAGGGCACGTGGCTGCCCCATGACTCACTCCAACACCGCAGACGCTGAATGATTTGCTCTCCGAGGAGTGGATGAGAGGGGAGCGACGGGGTCGGAACAGGAGACCATCTGTTGAATTCGCAAGTTGCCACATGTCATGAGTTCAACCAGTGTTCGACAGACTCTGACCAAGTATTTTTAGTGCAAAGAAATAAGGGGAGTTGAGGGTTTCAGAAAGCAAGGGCTGTCTGAAAACCCAAATGATAAATGAAGAAATACTACACATTAGCAAAAGCTCTACTTTTTCATTTGCAAAAACAAAATGACATTTTTTTTTCTAGGAAAAGGAAGGCTTTCAGAGGTTAAAAGAAAGAGTTTACTGACTAAACCCCTGTGAGCAGAATAAGGAAGCTACCCTCTCATCTGGGTTCAGAGCTGGCAAGCACCTCAGCGAGGCCCTTTGTAAATATCCATTGATGATGAAAGTGTAGACAGTGCAAAGAAACCATTGTGTCATTTCAGAAATGCCAGTGATGGAAGCAGGATCTTGACTATCCTTCACAAATCTCGAACAAGAAAAGCCCGGTTCAGCTGGTCACGTGGAACAAAACAGAACAAGGACAGTGGGTTAATCTCTCCTGGAGTCTGGGGTTGTGACTATACTTACACAGAGCAGGGCAAACGGAAGCAGTGGGTAGGATTTTCAAACAACCACTCCCAAAACATCCAAGCAATCGGGACTCAGTGAGTCCGCTTCATGGAAAAAAACTGCCTTGTTTTCCTGCATTGGATATGCAAGCTGTGCCTATAAGCAGAAGCAACGTTGGAGCAGGAAGTGGCAGGTCATTTTAGTCATCTTAAACCATCCCAATCATGGAGTATCAATTGAGATGAGGGACATTCAGAGAGAACATGGTGAAACCAGGGCACTGGTATGTTGCCCGGTCAAGGTCTGCTTGTTTTGGACAGGGTACACCTGGCCGTGGCCTGTGTAATCTTGATAAACAGAAATGAATGCACCTTAGTAACCCACACTAGACAGCTGTGTTGGTGAAGTGGGTTCTGACTGAACCGTGTTAGGATGCCTTGGAGACCTTCCATCAGAAAGCTGGGCTCCATCTGCCCCTACAGAGACCTCTTTCTGGGTTCTAAGAAACACCCTCCGTTTGCCGGTGGTTGGCTCAGGCCAGAGCAGGGTGGGGCAGCCACCACTTGGCCACGGGCCTGGGCTATCTTAGGCCTGGGACAGAACAGCCCTATTTCCTCACACCCCACCCACTGCGCCTCAAGCCTTTCTCAGTAGTAGAGGGGCTGGGGGGGAGATGCCTCCTTTCCTCCCCAGTGGTTTCCCTGTCCTCTGTGCTGTGTCTAGTGTCACACACACACGCGTGCACACACACTCCTGAAGCCGCTCTGACAGGTTAGCACCATCCTTCTGGGGTATCCCAGGCCTTTAGGTGAGCTCTGAGGCTGACGCTGTGATCGAAGTGGCAGGTAGGAGCTGGAGTCCGCGTCAAGCTGACCCTCAGTCCGCGCAGTGGCGCCGGGCCTGTGGGACAAGCCCAGGAAAACCTACGGCACTTGCCAGAGCCTTAGCCCTCTGACCTCGGCCTCACATGCTCCCCTCCATTTCCAGTGCTCCCTCCCTCCTGCCTGCCTTTCATTCATCCCTCAGACGCTGACAGAGCACGTGTACGTGCAGGACAGACCTTTGCCGAGGGAGGTGGCCTGTGGCTCTCTCCTCTCAAATCTAAAAGGCCAGGGAAGGAAAAGAGCAGGAATTGAGCACTTGCTTTCTGCCAGAAGCTTTATGCATGCTCCTCGTATCCTGCCCTCCTAACTGAGAGGAAGGCCTCTTATTACCATGAGAACCAGCATGGGGATGGAGGTCAGGAGCAGGGACATGGTCCCCGACTGCCAGAGTGCAAAGTCCAGCTCTGCTCCTCACTCTCTGTGTGACCTTGGCAAGCAATTTCACTACACGCCCAGGGAACGTGGGAATCAGCCATTGTGAGCATGAATGAGTTAACTTACACAATAAGTGCCTCGAGTAGCCCCAGAGAAGTGTTAGTTATCATAGTATATTCCTAGCTATCATATGTGAAAGATGAGCGAACCGTCTAGGCCAACATGTGTCAGGCCCAGATTCTGGTGGGCTCCATGCACAATGCTCTCGCCTCGTTCCATACTGCTTCTCTTTAACATGGTAAGGTGCCGTCCTCTCCCAGGGGTGGTTACATTCGGCTCATGGCCAGAGCCTTAAAAGAGAGTTTTAGACCAGTGTGTGGGAGAGAATTTGGGGAACAGGAGCCACCTGAGTCTCCTGTGGGCCCCTGAGGTTGTATCCCCTGAGCTGAGGGCTGCCAGCTGCTAGCAGGCCCATTCCCCATCTCTGCAGGATGGCCCTGGCCCTTGCCCCCCCTCTACTCCCCAGCAGGCTGAGACCACAGGATTCTGAGTCTAACCTCTCTACTTCTCCTTGTCCCCATCCCCAACCTAGAGTCGGGGTAGTTTCTCCTGAAAATAAGGCAGAGGTGGAATTTAAGCCAAAGGCCTCCTGGCTCCAAAATCCACGTTCCTTCCACTCTTATCTCGGTCAGTTGCCCCACAACTACCCAGACATCTGCGGCAGACAAATGAGGCCACAGGGATGACACAGTCATGACTTGGCCTTCGTGTGCAGTGGAGGAAGGAGACAGGGAACTGGGACAAAGGCCAACACTGAGTGCAGGCACATGCACGCGTAACTACCTCATCTGATCACTCAATTTACAAATCCAATCAATGGGAAGATTGTCTGTACGCACCCGACCTGCTGTGAGGGCCTCCCTTCAGCCAGAAAGCAGGAAAGGATCCAGAGGTGTCTTGGGTCAGGCAGACTGTAGCCTCAAGGATGCAGTGTTTTCAGGAGTCGACATCACGCCCTGAATGGATACTCTCCTAATTAGCTTTGTGATCTTGAACCTCTCTGAACCTCATCTTACTAATAAGAAAAGGAGGGCAAATAATCCTACCTCACAGGTTTTCCTAATGGTTAAATGAGACGACATATGCAAAAATGCCAGGGGCTGGCACAGGAGAGAGGTTTGTGAAATGTGAATTTTTCTAGACTGTGGAGGAACTCAAGTATAACTCACTTGGTTCCCCCTCAGGGATGGAAGATCAGGGAGAAGGCTTTCTGCACACTTGCTCGAATGTTCATCCTCGTGTGGGTAAAGAAGCAAGCTGTGTGTCAGTTCACCACACTGTGGGTGTCAGAAGCTCTGCTCAGGAAACGCAGTCCTGGAACTGACAGCCCGGGTGACGGTGGCTTCCTGGGCCCCCGGGCCTCTGTGAGTTGTCTACCTGCCCCTCCACTGTCAGACCCTCCCAGTTTTTCAGTGTTGCGCTCATTGTTTTCCTCAAAGCAAGACAATACTCGGCACCAAGTTGACAAAATCCTTCTCACTTCTGCAGTGGGTCCGGAGATGTCCGTCATCCTGCCTGCTTAGGAGGAGAGGGCATGTGGCTGGAAGCGGACATGGAGAGAGACCTCCAGAAGTCAGGCAACCTTTCATCCCAGTTCTGACGCCAGGAAGCTGAGTCTAAAAAGTTCCTTAAAAGGAAAAGGCCTGTAAGGGGAGTAAAGAGATATGTGGAATGTTGACTGCTCCGAAAGAAATCTCTGTCAGATGAGAAGGGGAAAGGAAAGCGGCCAACCAGGTCGAAGGGCGTGAGTTTTCAGTCGATTATTCATCATGACTGGAGGATGACTTGACCAGACTGTCTATTCCACAGGTATGGAGGGAACAGGCTCATTAACTTTGCCCCCTTGTCCTCCCCACCTGCAAGGCTGGGCCTCCTTCCGCAGGCCCAGTCATTCAGCTGCGAGCGCTCAGCCATGAGAAGGTAGGGGTTTGAAGCCAGAATACCTGGGTTCAGGCTCTCGTTCCCCCTCACCAGATTGTGACCTTGGGACCCCGGATTCCTCACCTGAGAATAAGGGCAGTGGGACCTCGACCATGGTGAGCAGCCTCTGAGAACACGTGTGAGGAGGCTTCTCAGAAAGAGGGACACAGCAGGCACTAGCACTTGCTGTTTTTAGGACGCAGGAGCTCTTCTCCTCAGGCCAGCAAGCCTGTCTCAATATCAGCAGAGACAAAGACCATTCTCGGGCCTTTTGTGATCTTCCGGGATTTTAAAAGGCTTTAAAAGCTGAAGAAGAGCAGCCACGTGCTTTGGTTTCTCCCCTGTTCCTTAATCCTAACCCCATTATCTTGGGAGAAATATGAGCCTTTCTGGGGAAGCCGTGGCAGGCGGCGCCCCTCAGGCCCTGGGCAGGCCTCCTGCAGGCGTGGGGAACCCCAGCGGCTGGGGAGCGCGGTGCGCAAGGGCGCTGGGGCGCGCGGCCCTCCGGGTGCAGGGCCGCGCTTTGCGCTTTTGCCTTCGTGCGCCACTTCCTCCATTAAAATAATATTTGAAAGTCTATTTTATGGCTGCGTTGGCATAAAAATGGATATAATCCAGGCTGGATTCATTATTACATATTCATCACTATTAATTTTTCTTATGACTTTAGTAGAAATTAAATTTTATTTAAAAGAAATGAATGGTGAGGAGCAGTTTAGCCACGAGGGGGCAGGCGGAGCCCGCTAGATGCTCGTGGGAACGCGGGCGGAGAGGCGCCGGTGGTCGGTGCGACGACGGGGCTGACTCCCCATGGCTCCGGCTCGGGCCGCCTTTCCTCGGGGACGGCCGTGTGCCCAGGGACGGCCGTGTCCTAGGGAAGGCCGTGTGCCCAGGGAGGGCCGTGAGCCCGGGGACGGCCGTGTCCCCGGAGAGAGCTGTGAGCCTGGGGACGGCCGTGTGCCCCGCACGGCCTCATCCCCGGGAGCCGGCGGCGGGCGGGAGGAGACCTGTCCCGCCGGGCCCGAAGGGAGGCTCCCATGGGAGGCGCAGCGGCTGGTGGGGGGACCCACCAGAGCGTCCTGGTTCCTGCGAGACTCTTGCTCAGGGGCTTGGGGCAGGCAGGGGCAGGCCGGGCGGCCAAACGTGCCCTTCCTGTGGGGCGCTGGCCGAAGAGCAGAGGTCCCCTCCACCTCTAGGCAGAAGGGACCCTACTTGCGGACCCGGGCCCCACCCCAGCCCCCCTGGGGCTAAGCAGGCGTTTTTTCACTGCCCCTGCGGACTACAAGCTGAGCCTGCCTAGTCCCCTCCCTGGAGAACTGAGCGACAGCCACAGAAGCATGCCTGCGCACAGGGACAGGCAGAAAGCAGGGCTGCCCGGCGCCCAGTGCCTGCAGGGGAGGTGCAGCGAAGAAGGAAAACCAGAAACAAAGTCAACCGGAGCGCAGGGCTCGAGCTCAGCTGATCTCTCATGGAGGCGGCTGTTCCGCCTCCCCGGGGAGCCCCCAGCAGGTCGCCCGGCTGCTCAGCACGCAGGAACAATAGCCTGCTCTCCTCGGAGCTAAGCCCGCACCCAGGAGGAAGGGAGACCCTCAAGCAGGCCGAGTCTGCCGGCAGCCTGGGCTCTATGGGAAGAGTTTACAACCCAGATCATTGTGTTGGGTTTCCTTCTGTAGAGGTGAGGGGGCGCATAAACCCATGTGACATGTGATGAGTAAAAGGCAGATTTCCTTGCTGGATGAGTAAAAAAAGATCATTCCTTTTTTTTTTTAAAAGATTTTATTTTTCCTTTTTCTCCCCAAAGTCCCCCGGCACATAGTTGTGTATTTTCAGTTGTGGGTCCCTCCAGCCATGGCATGTGGGATGCCTCCTCAGCATGGCCTGCCGAGTGGTGCCATGTCAGCGCCCAGGATTCGAACCAGCGAAACCCTTGGCCATGGAAGCAGAGCACCACTCAGCCACGGGGACGGTCCCCAAGATCATTCCTTTTTTTAGAGGAAATGTGAGATGCCAACTGACTCTGAAATGGATGTGGCAAAAGGCCCCCCTGGTGTGGTTTGTTCTCTTTTGGAGAGCACCTTTGTGGTTCAGAGAGGCCAAGAAGGTTCTGGAACAAGCAGTCCTTGGCAGAGTGTGGCCAGGCCTGAGGCAGGGAGACATGGCATTACACTGAGGTCCTGGAGAAGTGGGATGGGTGAGTGGGGGCCCTGGGTGCTCCAGATGCAGCAGGACAGAGGTGACGTCCACCCACTGAGCAGCATCCTTCCTCAGGGTCACCAGATAGGTTGGGATCTCTGGCCTGGCCCAGGACAAAGAAGAGTCACAGTTCAGTTGCTGGGACTCCAGTCCCACTCCTGACCCCCAGGATTGGTGAGTAGAGGTGACAGTCCGGTCTAGGTCGGGAGGGGAGGGACTGAGAACCTGCTCAGAAAGGAAAGGAGCCTTCAGCAGATGCCTGGGCTTTCCTGACCCCATGGATTCAGTACCGTCCTGGGAGGGGGACAGGCCTGGCAGTTGTGAGCCTCAGGAAAAGCCAAGCGAGGCTGCATTTGGGGGGCAGCCACGGCTTTCCCCAGGCCGGGCCAGACCGCTGTGTTCAAGAACGCTGTGACAGAGCACCATGGACCTCCAAGACTGAAGAGGACTTTGGCATGACCTACTCTGGTCCGCTCAGATTGGCACTGACAGGGACTTTGGAGGAAAGAGAGTCAAACCCCGATGTGCCCCACAGGGATGGTGTGACTTGCCGAAGGCCCCACAGCTGCTCAGAGGAAAGGGAGAGGAAGCCCACAGCTCTTGCTGGCAGATGAAATTACCTCAAAAATGGAAGATCAAGGCGGCCTGGAGGAGTCTGAGGTGCTGGGTGTCTCTCAGCCCCGTGGGGTGGAGTGTGCAAAGGGAGCCTCACTGTTAAGACCAGAGAGGGAGGTGAGACACCAATCAGGGCGGTGCATCAGAGCAGCTGGAAAAGCGACACACACACCAGCTGGAGACCCCGTGACAGGGAAGGCTGGTGGGAAGGACGGCTGTGACACGTGTCTGAGGTTCCTTCCATCTGCAGTGTTCTGGAGTCTGAGGCTCCCAGGAGTTCAGAGGGAGTCTGGGTGCCGACTTGAGAGGAGCAGGCCTGGGAGGGCCACTCCAGCCACTCTAAGTCAGCGGCCTTTTATGAGATTGGCACCATCGCCCAAGGCCTTCGGCGGTGACTCAGCAGAAAGGGATAGGACAATGCATCGCCCTCACGTGGAGAGGCCTCTCGGTGCCTTCCGTGTCCCTCCTCTGCCTTTAGGAAAGCGGAGGGCTGCTCGCCTTCCTCCGCGGCTGCCCGGTGCTGCTGTCCTGTCAGGGCCTCCTCTGCCCCGGCGGGGAGGGGCTGGCAGTGTGCGCTGGAACAACAGCAGTTTGCTTCTTGAGTTAAGCAGCTGGGTTTCTTCAAATGCTTATTTTGCCAAAGAGAAAAGGAGCGTCGAGTTAAGATTTGGAAGACACTTTAGAGAACAGCTGATTCTATAATTTCACGGTCGAAGAAATTGAGAGATGGATAGATCACTTGCTTTCCCCAAGATTTCACAGAGCCTCTTTCCTCGAGGCCACCGCCGTGCCTGGCTAAGCGGTAGGATAGGGCAGGGGGATTCTCCGAGATGGGGAACTGGGGCCAGCTCGGGTGCCTGGGTGTGTCCTGTGGCAGGGGGGACACCCCCCCCAGATGTCCACCCCTAACCCCTGGAACCCTGACTACATCACTTTACGTGGCGAAAAGGAGCTTCGATGCAAGGAGTGCGGGCAGCCTGTAGAAGCTGGAAAAGTAAGGAGGCAGATCCCTCCCTGGAGGCCCCAGGAGGACAGCAGCCCTACCTCCACCTTGATCTCAGCCCAGAGAGACCCATTTCAGACCTCCGGCCTCCAGAGCTGTGTGATGATAAACTGGTGTGGGTTTCAGCCACCAAGTTTGTGGCAATTTGTTCCAGCAGCAATAGGTAACTAGTACGTCTCCTCACCTCTCCATCCCACGACTATTGAGTTTGTGGTTCTAAAGAATATGCTTGAAAACTAATTTGCCACCTCTTGATTTCTACTTAATGAGATATAAAAAGAAATAATTTGGAAAATTACAGTGAAAATACAAAGTCTCTTTCATTCAATAATGAAAGCTGTAGATACTTCATCAAGTTGAACTCGGATATAAATAATTTTTCTCTCATCACCACCCTTTTAAAACTCCTCGCTTGAATTATTCTTCCACTTTCCTGGGTGAAATTCTGGGCATACCCTAAAGCTTTCCTGGTCACTTTCAGGTATTAATAAACCTCTCATTTTTAGGTATGGGAAAGTCCAGTCCAGTCCAACACAAAGCTTTAATCTCCCATCTAACCTAAAGCTCTTCCCACCTGCTCTGGGCCTGAATAGGACTCTAAGCCTGCAGAGGTGCAGAGGCTGTGCTGGGGAGAAAGGCGGTACCTTCTAGACGGGGTCCACCTGGCTCTTCCACTCCTCTGTCACTCACTCTGCTGGCTCCGGCTCCTTCAAGGTGGGGAGTTAGGGGCAGGTCGACTTTATGGACTCAGAGCATCTCAGATGTCGGAATGGGACAATGCCTTTACTCAGGGAGCATTTTGGAGATCTCCAACCACACAGTTCCCTGGCAAAGAGTCCCAACCATTGGCTGCCTCCTAACAACTCTTCCCTCAGTTCCGCCACCAACAGTGCACCCTGTAAAGAACGCAACCTTCTGTTAGGAGCGCCTCCCTCCATCCTCTTGCGTGGGGTCTCTTTCATGGCAACACCTTCCACAGTCTCCGTTTGACCCGTGGTGAACGCACCTCTTTTCTCTGCCCTGTGCTGCAAGTGCACCTGCCCTCACTCAGCCCTCCTTTCTGCCCTCCTGTCCCAGGCAGCTCCAGCCAGTCTCACCTTGAGATTTCCCCCGGGAAGTTTCAGTGTGATGAGCTGTCCCGGGCCAACTCGGCCAGGCGCGACTGTGGATTGCCTGTGGGAGGTGACGTAGCTGCCACTAGGTAGAGGAAAGTGAGGGGCGGTCACTCCGTCACAGCTCTGCTGTTGGGTTATCAGGAGAGCACAGAAGATTCACTGAAGGGCAACGTCATGATAGTAAAGGTAAATTCAGGTAAACTATAAGGTTAGCATCAGGCAACCAGATTTCTTCGAACCGATTGCTAGCTACAGGGCCATTTAGGGATCCAGCCCCCGGTGCCTTTAAGGGCAGGGCTACAGGACTCCTGGATCTATGCTCAGTTCATGTGAGTGTGAGGGGGCCAAGCCACACAACTTGGATACTATTAATTTTTCGCAAAATAAAATCCATTTTAAGCATTTATTCACTAATTAGCACAGCCTCTGGTGTTGCTCAAGGATAAAGATGACTCTACATCTGGTGGTGGCGGCCGTGGCAGTGTGGGTAAGGGTGTAGCTCCACAGACACGCACGGTATCGCCTGCCTCCGCGGAAGCACTTCAGATTACACAGCAGACGTCACTGCAGTCAGGCTCCAGGCTTTGTCTCCCTAAGTCCCTGGGGACACAGGGCAAGCCCTCCTAACGAGCCTTTCCCCGGTTCTGTGCATCTCAGTCCTGTGATGGCGTGGGGCCAAACCGTTTCCACAGCTCTGCTTTGACCAGCCAGGAGGCAAGATGTCAGGCTTCCTCCTAGAAGAAGCCCATCTTCTCCCAGTGGTTCTCTGGAGGCTCCTCCACTTGGCTGGAGGTGGAGATTTACGTTCTCAGCAGACCAACAATCCTCCTCAAGGAAGGCCCACTGCACTCGCCCTCGTTGTCACTCCCCGCCCCTTTGTAGGTGAGGGGCTCAGGGGCCCTGGGCTGGGTTTTATAGGTCACTGTTTAGCAAGTTGTGCGTGGCTGGTCTAGCTCCTCTCCACAGAATGTGTAGTGACCGCATAATACCCCTTATTCTTAGCTCAAGGGACCAGCTGAAATTCTGCAGCAGTCAGAAGAGCGCCCCTAAGCACTTGCTACAGAGCAATGGAGTTTGTCGTGTTTCCCTTTCCACCTCGAGTGCCAAGGCTGGGGTTAACGCTTGCCTGGAGTGGCTTCTCCTGGGCCTAGATTTCGGCCTCCCCCCCCATCCCTCTGTCCCCCCACCTCCCCTCCGGGCCTCCCTGCTGCTTTCTCCCCACTTCACTCTTTGCTGTTGCTCTTCTGCCCTGGCTTTCAGGATTCTGTTGCTTGTCCACTCACTCAAAGCTAAGGCAAACTTATCTACAAGTAAGTGAATTGTTAGAAAAAATGGTAAAGTTTTACTGTAAGCTTCCCCATGGACATGAGCCACGAGGAAAACCCACGTGTTTTTCCTCAGAGAAGTTACACCACCAAAGACACACAGACGCATTTGTTTCACTAGAAGTTACAGTGGCATTTCTCTTTAATCAGAAGATGAACAATAAATTGTATGATATCGGAGAAACATCTTCTGATCACAAGTTCCACAGAATTTGGAGGAGTATTGAAGGCAAAGGTTTAATACAAACATGTCTTATTTTCCAAAGAAACTAATGACACCTAGTGGAGCAGGAACAAGGCACGGGTGCTGAGGAAGTGGAGCGCTCTGGGGGGCTGCTCTGCAAGAGGGAAGGAGGCACCCATGCCTGAGAGTGTCAGGGCGTCTCCCCAGGGCTCGGAGCAGAGTCTGCAGAGGCAGCAGAAAGGGCAGTGGCTCTGTGGCCTGCAAGACTCAACTAAAGCCTCCTGAAGTGTATTAATACAGGAGAGAGGCTATGCTGATTACGGGGAGGGAGCAGAATGGTGGGAGCAGAGAAAAGGGAGAGTGCTCAAGGAGAGCTGTTCCCCTGGGGCCCAGGAAGGGGTGGTTTCAGAGTCTGCAGTCTAGTGGCAGGGCACTCAAGCGAGCGAGCGAAGAGATGAAGGTGGGTTTGGCAACCAGTGCACTCTGGGCAATATGGGTTCATATGAATTCAATATTTTTGGTTCGTGGTTTCATGATCCTCATCATGAAATGTACAAATTGGGTTATTTTAGCTTGACGTCCTTCAACATTTAGTAGACATTTCGAATGAGGACCTGACTTTCCTGGGGGCGGGGAGAGGATGGGCTATGGAGTCACAGCACGAGATGGCTCTGGGGAGGCCAGTGTCTCACAGGGTCGCTGCTGGCTGTAAATGGATGGCTAAGCCCTCTGAGTCTCTGGGCCCTGTATCAGGATGAGGCCGTCTCTCAGGGCACTGCCTACCCTTAGAGCAATGGTTCTCGCACGTCCGTGGACATCAGATCACCCAGAAGACTTGTTTTGCCGAGCTCTGTTCCCCGAGTATCTGATTCAATAGGTCAAGAGTGGGGCTTGGGAATTTGTGTTTCCAACAAGCCAGCTCCGTGGTTATACTGAGCTGTGGGTCTGGGGACCACGCTTTGAGAACCGCTAAGAACCCTCTTCCCCTCATGCCTAGGCTGGTCCCCAGACCAGCTGAATCAGAATCTCAGTATTTTCTAAAACTCCCTGGGCTGTTCCAAAGGTGACCCCACTATCAAGTCTATCATTCCAAGTGAATGATATCTAAGTGATAGTTGACATAAAAACACCATTATTTGTCAAGAAAGCAGTGTGGGGACCTGGAATTGGCTACCCCAAGATATGTCTCTTTGGCATCAGGATTATTTGAGGATGATTGCTTTTGATAAACTGGGACAGGGAAGGAGGCTCTGAGGAATGGAACTTGCCCTTTGTTAGGACACATTTACGTTTGTAAGGTAAATCTCTATCTGTAAAAGGTGCCTCCCTCTCTGTACCAGGAAGAAGAGAGGTGATGACCTTCTCTCTAAAAACTCGTAATCAATACCAAAGGCAAGGACATAAAATCTGCATTTTATTGTGCTAGTCTGGTAACCTCCTGTAACTGACTTCCCTCCCCCTCCCAACGTTGGCATTTCTTAAAGATTAAGCATCTTTCTTTAGGCTAGGAACTGATTGCTGTGCTCACCTGTGACTGCCCAGCTCCAGACAGTCGACTTGCCTCCTGCTACGCCCTCTGAGACAGCAGACCACTACCTGCTGTGTCCATCAAGCCCTGTGCTGATGGGGCAATCTTGTGACTATTGTGGGAGGGACATTTCAATCACATGTGAAACACCCCGTTTGGGAGTATATAACCACTATGTGCACCCACTTCTTGGGTGCCCTTTCTTCCTTCGGGAAGAAAGGCCCCGGGCCATGGTTCCTCATACAGCTTTGTTTAATTTTCTCTTGCTATTCTGTCTCATGTGAATTTGATTCATTCTCCGGCCAGACGAACCCACATTTGGGGAGAGGAAATGTCCTCCTCCCCTACAGCAGCATTTCCTATCCTGCAATAAAATAGCACTGAGGTATAACTAAGAATGATGGTTAACACTTGTTGAATGCTGATATTGTGCCAGGATTAACTAATTTGCTCCTTACAACAACTATCCCCATTTTATAGATGTCTGAAACAGGCACCTGGTGAGGTGAAGTAATTTGTCCAAGGCACCTAGTGACAAGGTTGGGATTTGAACCTGCCCTCAGAGTCCCTGCGTGAGGCCTGCACTATGGGCCCTGTGCACACAGTCCGTGGGAGTGAATAACAGCTTGGCTCTGTGAGCAGTATTTATAGTGAGCATGGGCTGAGCCCCATGATCTGTCAAACTGGGTGAGAATCCAGGATTCACCATCTAATAGTGATGTAACTTGAGCAAGTCTTCTGGGCCATCCAAGCCTGTTTCCTCATCTGGAAGAAGCATATAAATGTGCCAACCTCAGAGGCCTGCTGAGAAGGCTAAATAGAATCTGCCAAGTGCTCGCACAGTGCCTGGCACACAGCTGAGGCTCGAGAAGCGTTCACTCTCCCCCGCTTCCCCCTCAGCCTTTCCTCTGAGTGTCCTCAGAACCAAAAGGAGTTTTCCCAGGTGCTTCTTGAGTGACTTTGCAAATACTACTTTCCTCACAATTGGCAGACACCTTTGACTGAGCAAATAAATTCTGGGGAAATGAGAACGTTTTCCTGCTGTATGGAAGGGGCACAGATGGTAAGCTTTGTTGAACAGTGAGTTGAGCACTCAGGACACTTGAAATTAAGGAAATCTGTGCTGCTCCTTGAAGGAACACAGGAGTGATTCATGAGCTGTGGTGTCCCAGCATATCCCAGAGCAGCGGCGCGGCACCGCGGTCCGGGTGCTGGGTGGGGCACCCACAGGTGCAAGGTGTGCTGCGACTCAGCTGTTACTAATAGCGGAGCTTTAGGACTGAAGCTTGTGGGTGACTCACTCGAAACAGTAATACATTCCACTAGATATGCTTTCTGGAGGGGAGCGAGAGGGGCAGAGCCTAGCTGGCTGGGATTGTACACAATTCTGGGTAGGCCTTTAGGAGTCTTGCAAGTGAATTTACCCAGAAAAGATGCCAAAACCGAAAAAGATTGCATATACTGTTAAAAATAGATAGAAAGAACATTGTAAGACAATCTAGAACAACTAATTTTTATATCCTCTCACTTCTGGGAAGTTTTGAGGGGCATCATTAGAGAAGATATAGTACCTTAAACAAAGATGGGATAAATAAAACAGAGAATGAAAAATCTGGTGGTGTTTGGAAAAAACGGATCTAGAACAGGAACTAATCCAGAAAACCTATGTGAGGAGGATTCTTAAAACTGAGCAGAAAACGAAGCTCTGAGGTTCCTGTCAGTGAAGGCAAAAAGAACTGGACAATGCATTCTGTGGCTTTCATTAATTGATAAAAGAAAGCACAGCCAAATTTATCCTAGTACTAAAGTCCAAAGGGAAATTATTTGCAAGGGTTTTTTTATTTTAAGCAACATAATTACAAAATAAATGTCCATGGCAGTGTTACAGAGAATTTAAAGTTGTTCTTAGCCTGACCATTCCTTAAAATGACACTGGATAAAAGCTTAGGGGCAGAATGTTGAATGATCTGAGAAAACATGTCTACTGAGTACCAGAGTAATCTAATCTGGGAAGAGCACGTTGTGATTCCAGAGAAGGAAAAGTTCAGAGAATTGCACAGTACCTTACATATTACCATTGCTGATTGTTTTGGCAACAGTAACCCCCTATTAAATGCAAAGATAAGCATTATTTGAGAGCACCATTTAATTGATCTTTAATAAGCGTGTTTAATGGCGAACAATTTGATGTGTATAGAAAATGTCCAGTCTGTGGAAGGAAAGAGAAGTACAATTTTGTGCTTCAATTTGGACAAAAGGTGTTAAGGTGAAAGATATTTGTGCAAATTCCAAATAGATTTTCAAATCTGGGAAAACAAAACCTCAATTGTGGATGAGGTTCTATTTTGAACAAAAGCTGCCATAGCTTGCTTTGGTTTCTGAAGTTAACAATAGCAAAAAGGGGACCCGTTTTGAATTTAAAAGAAGCAGGGTGAGACAGAAGTTAAGAACAAAAGAATCACCATAGTCTTCCTAAATGTCTTATCATTATTGATGAGGATCAAGGCTGGCCCAGGGACAGAAGCTCAAGGCGTCCTGGCCTACATGCCATCTATATCATCCTCCGGGTGGCCTAGGACGTCCTGCCCGGCTTCCGCCTGCTGCAGGCGCGCGGTCTCCCGCCGCTCCCCAGGCCGTGGCTGGCGGTGGGCCTGACACCAGGCTGGGCCCTCGGCCTCCTGGTCTGAGAGATGGGACTGACCCAACGCTGGGCGTCCCACCCGTGCCAGAGGGCTCCACACTCCGGGGACACCGCGATGAAGACACGCGGGACAGGGCAGCCTTGGTTGTCCTGAGTCACTCACCTGTGAATCCCGTTTCCTTCTCGGCTCCTCCCTGATGAGGATTTTTAGGCTGGTTAATTTTAAAACGGTTTATGATGAGGATTTTTAGGCTGGTTAATTTTAAAACTACAGATGAGAGGCAGGCTCCCAGGAGTGGAATTTGCTTGCCCCTTTGGTGGGAAACATTTACGTTTCTAAGGGAAACCTCTATCTGTAAAGATGCCTCCCTCTCTGTGCCAGGAAGAAGGGGGATGGCCTTATCTCTAGAAACTCTTAATGCCAGAGGCAAGAACTTAAGTTGGTTGCTGTCTGGCAATCTCATGTAACTGATTTAGGGTGGTGGCTTCTGACCTTTACTTAATCTGATTTGATTCTTGTCTAAAACTCATGGGATCACCCAATGTCCAGACCCCACCTGCACTGATACCATTTTAACTTTTTCTCATGTTCTTTCCTTTGTCTTGTAAAGAGATGACTCACGTACCCATGCCTTATAAAATTAGCCCTAACCCTCAACTCGGGGCAGCAGCAGGAGCTCTGCCTGCCCATGGGTCCTGTCCCCATGCTATTCTATTCTCTAAATAAAGGAGCACTAATGCCAGATCTTAAGAGTCTAAGAAATCTTTCTTTTGACTCCTCGGCTCACCGACCCTGCATCACTCCCTACATCAAAGCAGACTGATCTCGGCCATGGGGTTTTCTTAATTACTCTTCTCTTATATTGACTCTGATTTTAAATTTATCTCTGCTTCCCACATCTAAAAAAATCACTTCAGCTCTGATTTTGTGTCTCTGCTCCACTGTTATAAATCCTGTGTCTGTGGCTACAGGACCGGAGGCCCAGGCCACATGAAGCTTCTCTGCACAGGCGCTGCTTCACAACCATCTTTCTAGTCTGTTCCTCAAACGTTTACAGCTGGGTTGATGGTGAAAACAATTTCAGGTATTTTAACCTGAGAGAGATTTTCACATATTGAGGTATATGGGGTAACTGTTTGAGTTCAAAAGTGATTCAGCTTGAACTAGAAAGCCTGACTGATGGCCTGTCAAACATACATTGTACATCTGCTTATCCATTAAAGTAAGGAATCTCTGGAGATAAAGAATGCACACTTCCCCTCCTATGCCCTATTGGTAACGCCTGCATTAGCCCCTTTCCTGGCATCGTGGTCAGGTGGACCTGCTAATTTGCAACTGAATACCTCTTTGAAAATGCATCCTGGGTGTGTTTAATGTATTTTCTTGTTCTAAAAAGATATAAGACTGTACTGAAACCCATGCTTCTCTGGAACGCCTTCTAAGGCCTTCCTGGGTTATAATCCTCACTCTGACTCATAATAAAGTCACCTCAATTTTGATTTATAGGTTGGTTATGGATTATTTGCATCAACAAACCTTTGCATAATATTATGTTTCTTCTTTCTTCTACTTATAAAAATGTCTCTAGTTGCGATTACACAACTCTGTGTAATTTAACTCACAGATTATGTAATCCTGTGCTCTGCAGTCTTCAATCAGCATCACAACACGTTAATTTTTTCTGTTTAAATATTAAAACATCACTTAGAAGTCTATACGTAAATATCATTTATAATGGCCATTTCTCCATTTAGTAGGCTACACCATATTTTTTACTAAATCATTTCCCTACTGTTAGACATCTGGGTGCTTTCCAATTTTCCACTATAATTAATAATACCACAATGAGCATCTTTCTTTATAACACCTTTTCTGCTTTCTGTTTACTCCTTAGAATAGATTTCTGTAAGAGGAATTCTGGGTCAAAGGTTATGGACATTTTCAAAAGACTTTTCCGTGAGATGAGGGGGAAGGGGTAGCACCAGATAGTTTAGAGCAATGGAGATTTCACCAAATAACTAGGGCTGATACCTGGAAAGGAGGACAGGAAGAGAAGCAGGGCATGGGAATCTTTCTAGAGCTGCAGGCCCTCGTTCCTGTTACCACTGAAGATGGGGATGGCCTGCCTGCTTCAAGACTTGCCAGTATTCAAGAGGCAAGGTAGTAGGAGAAAAAGGACTTTTATTACAGCTTGCTAGCAAGGGGGAAGACGGCCAACTGATGTCTGAAAGAACCATCTTACAGAAAACAGACTACAGGCCGGTCATCTACGGGGCTGGTCTCCAGGTAGGGGAGGCAGCTGGTCTCTGGGTGGGGGCCTCCATCTGACCTGTGGGTGGGGCAGACATGTGGTTTTGGTTCCTGATAGTCTTTTGTTTTACTGGATATGCATCAGAGAACGAGCAACCGGGCCCTATACCCCATCTTTCAGTTGTCGTTGATGGCTGTCAGCATAGACACTCTGCTCAGGGGTCATCACATTCCTCAGGAACTCAAAAGAAGAAAGTTATCAACTTATAGCAGCTGGGAGGGGCCACAAAATCTACAAAGCATGTCTGGGTTAGTCAATCAGAGGTCATTCAAAGTTACAATATGGTTTCTTTTCTACAATATGGCTTCCCTTATGTCAACCTTGTGTTGAGCTGGTATCATTCTGATTGTATATATTACGTAATATATATGTTTCATATATATATGTTATATAATATATGTGTATGTACATACATATTTGTGTTCCATAAATATATGAAATAATTGTAGTGCTTGAGAGTCTTACCCCAGCTTCATTCATAGCCCACACTGAAGTAGACAGTTGGGAGAGCGTCTGGCAGTGTGTGGGACAACTGTTTACCCCTAGTCCACAATGGGGCTTCTCAAGCAGCAGTTGCCCCAGGGGCATCACAGTTCCAGGAACCACAGAGGTCCAAAGGCTCTTAGAGATGTCCGCCTAAACCTCTCACTTACAGTTGAAGAAACTAAGGCACGGCGCACTCAGTACAGTGGTTCTTAACCCTGGTTGCATATATTGTAATCACCTACGGAGACTGTTAAAAATCCAGGTTCTTCCCCAGATATTCTGATGTAATTGATCTGAGCTGGGACCCAGGCAGCAGTGCTATATAAAAGCTCCTTGGGTGATACTAACAAGACCTGGGATTGAGAAGCTCTGGTGCAGCAGGAAGAGCATGGACCAGTATGGACTCTAGAGTCACTAATAGCTGGGTCAAATCCCAGCGTGGCCATTAATTAGCTGTGTGATTTTGAGTAGATTCATGACCTTTCTCCTCCTCAGGGTCCTCATTTGTCAATCGTGACATTGTCATTAGGATTAAATGAAATAACATACATAAAGCGTACTCCAAGGTTCCTGGCCCACAGCTGGCATTCCAAATCTTTGGGTCCTTTTGTATGTACCTAAGTTCCATAGCTAGTTAATGCCAAAACTAGAAGGCCAGCCAGCACCCTGCTGTGCACCCAGTAGGTACTCATATTTGTCAATGTTCCTTTGATAGCAGAATCTTTGAACATGAATATGTGTGTTCCTGAGAAGTTCACATTCCACGCTGAGTTGATATTAGTCAGAACAATAAGGCCTTGGCCACAGAGATTTATCTCCTTTATGAGGCATTAATTTACATCCTCCTTTTAGTTCTTCAGCTAAAAAGGGCCCTATTTTTATGCTGATAAAAACATTGATTATGATTGAACTCCTACCAAAAAAAAGTTCTACTTTTATAATTACAGAAATATATGAGAGCGTTTATGGAATTCACGTAACAAACTAAGGATATATCAGTTAAAATGTCCTTTTAAAAAAATTGACATGAAAATTGTGGGACCCCTTAAGCAATGAGCTCACTACCACTCCTTCACTTTTCATTGACTTTAGCCTAAAGGTCTTTACATAATATTCTGTCTCTATCCTGTGATAGATAGATAGATAGATAGGCCTGGACTTCGTTTCTAAAGACCTGTGATTGGGGCCTGGCTCTGTCATTCGCTGTGTATCCACCTTGGGTGGTCGTTTTTCTTTGCCCTTTGCCTTCTCGTGAGTCAGTGAGGGCTGTCGTGGCATGATCTGCTTTAGCACAAAGTGAGTCTAGAGCTGAGACGCTCATCCAGTAGGACATAGTTATTAAATATTTATTAAGCGCCTGCTGTGTGCCCCGCACTATGGTGGGAGGCCTTGTGGGACTTACAAAGTGCTGGGCCTTATGGGGAGTAGCTTGGAGTCTAGCTAGAAGAGAAAAATTCGACATTTGAGGAACAACAAGGGACCAGTTTCCACCTAAGAGCTGTGGAAAGTCCAGCCAAAGTGACTCATGCAAGAAATAAATGGGAACATTTAAGAGATGACAATCGCGGAGAAATGGAAGGGGATTGAAATTCAATTTCCTGCCTCTTAGCATTTTATTTCTCTTCAGTCTCTGACACAAAGTCCTGGATAGTAATCACCTGAAGCAAAGCTGTTTTAAGCTAGATGGAGGCAGACATTTTTCTAACCGTACAGCCTACCCCTGTCCATGTTCTACATCACCATTACTTTGCTCCGTTTCCAGCAGCCTTTCGCCAGCCCGAGGCTTGCCGCCACCCATTTAGACCTAATGTGCCTCCTATAGTTCTCAACAGAGCCCATGCTGTGTAGAGGATGCACAGAGAGGGCACAGTGTGCAAGTGGCCATGTAGGAAGTGTGGCAGCAGGAACGTCTGAGCTGTGGCATCTCGCAGATGGCTACCGGGAGGGCAAGTCCTGAGCTGTGAGTCACAACCCTTGGCAGGGTGAGTGGCTGATGAGGCTGGTGGGCGTTTTGCCTGACCCTGTTCTGAGCACCTCCCCGAGGGCTTCAAGTACCCATTTGTAACGTTCTCTTCCAGCAGCCAGGGACAAAAAACCAACAGTGGCAACCCATATGTTGAACCTCAAAAGTAAAGCTATCCAGATTATGAAGACAGAAGAGCAAGTTGAGAGACTCAACAATGAAAGGCTTTAACAAGAGCTGCTTGTGAATGTGTTGATTCGGAAACTCTTGGAGCATTCATTGGAAGTGATTTCCGTAACAACAGAAGGAAAATTGACGAGGGTCATGAGTGTTTCATTCATTTTTCAGATGAGTACAGCGGCATTGCCAAGAGAAAGAGAGTGTCTGCTCTCTCCCCGGGTTTCAGCCTCCAGCGAAGCCCTGGACTCCCTGAGTGTTCTTGCACAAATCATTTCATCTGCCTGGGTCTCAGTTTATCCATCGGTAAAATGACAGGTAGATCCAGGTAAATTAGTAAGGTCCTTCCTGACTAGAATGTCCTGATTCTATGCATGCCACCTTAAGGCTTGCTGAATTATGCATTGCTTCACCCAGAGAGATCTAACTTTATGCAAGAGATGAATAAAGCATATTCATCAACTTTCTGACTAAGTGGGGCTCAGGCACCTCCATGCTGCCGCGCTGTGCTGAGCGCTGCAGAATGACGAGTCTCCACCCGCCTGCCCTGCCCGAGGGAAGAGAGCTGTTTCCAGGCAGGGCTGATTAGAGATAAGGTGTCTCCTTTTTTCACCAGGCTCTGGCCCTGACTCCCCCGAGCTTCTTGGGCTCAACCCTTGATGGATGGATGGAAGCTAACCCCTCTGCTTGCGTATGAAAACGGCGCCCAGAACACAGCTTCCTGAGCCCCAGTTTTCTCAGTGTCAGTTAAGAACATTCTTTGACCTCTCCTTGCTTAGAGACCTTCTCTGACGTGCCGCCCTTTTTGCTAACCTCTCTCCTCGACATCTCTTGTTTGCTCTTTCCTGTTATTCACAGTGTCTTCTGGGTTATATAAAGGGAACTCAGTAATCCTCTTAACAGCAAAGAAATCCGGCCGCCCCTGTTGGGTACGGGCATGGAAGTGTCACAAGATTATTGAAAGAGGCACTGGACAAAGCTGCAAAATACTTTTTTGAAAAGCACAGAAGTGAATGACACAAAAGACCACTAGAATTATGCTGTTTTGAGTGCCAAGAAAATTAAACTATAAGACACAGCTATCCTAACATACTAATTCAAAAACTTTTTTTAGCAACATGTGTTTTTTAAAAGAAATAAATGCATGATTTTTTTCCCATTTATTTTCACTCTTGGCATGTTATCTTTGATTGGTTTGTTTATTTTTTGGCTTGGGAATGTTGAAAGCACGCTTGTGACACTTGACATGACAGGACTGTGGGGCCATGGATTGGTCTGTGCCTGATTTAATTTGGTCCCTTTGTTCCTAACAAGCTAGATGCAGATGGAATTGCTAAAAACTGACTCATATTTCAAAGACACTTGAGAGAATTCACCTCTTTAAAAACATGTGCACTGAATCCCGTTCTGACGAGAATAATCACCGCCCTGTTTGTTCTGAAAAGTAAGCTTTTTGAATTTTAAGTTTTCTTAAAGTAAGGTTCATAAGTCAATGTGGAAAACACTGTTCTGGGGAGAGCTATGGAGTCACAATGACCCAAGACCAAGGGAAAACTACATGCGTATCTTTGGAGTTCTCTTTCTTTACCTGGGGAAACAGGATGGTGGGTATGTGTCGAATTCACAGCCGTGGAGCTGGATATGTAACGACATGGGGCCAGACAGGGTGGAGTTCCCACTCAGGCTCCCTCCCTACCAGCTGCGTGACCTTGAAAAGGTCCCTTACTTGGGTGGACCTCATTTCCTCAACCGTAACATGAGCAGTTGGTACAGAGTGATCTGTAAGTCCCTCTCAGTTCTGGTATTTTAAGCTTTGAACAATTTATTGTTTGGAAGCAGCTAGGAAAGAGAAAAGAAAACGCCGGTAGTGTCGATTTTCATTAAGTTTAGAGGCAGCGTAGGCAGCTGCACATCTTGGTGCTGTGTTAGGCCTTGCGTAGGAGAGGATGTAACATTCAAGCATTCATTCACTCAACAAACACCTCTGAGCACCTGCTGTGTGCCAGGCACCGTGCTAAGGGTCCGAGATACAGATATGCATAAACCAGCACATGGAGGGAGCTCTCAGGGATACAGAAGAGATGGGCACCTGAAAACTCATCTAAAAAATAGTTACATATTTAATCCACGAAACTCTCAGAGTCTTAATTACCAAGTAATATGCCAAAGACACATCTTTCACCCCACCCTCAGCTTTTATCTCACGCCTCAGTCACTGGGTTAGGGTGGAGCCAGGGCTTTAAAAAATTTTATCATGGAAATTTTAAATATGAGAGAGAGAGAGAATATACACAGAACCCTTATGTAAACATTGCCCTGCTTCAATAATTGCCAATTTGTGACCAGCCTTGTTTAATCTGTCCCTTCTCTCAACTCCAGATTATTTTGAAGCAAACCCAAGACGTCCTGTCATTTTACCTGCAGATGTTTAAGAACATATTACTAGAAACAATGGTTCTTTTTTAAAGAACATACTATAATGCTTGCAATGGTCTTTCGTGATCTGCAGGCTGGCAATACAGACGTTTTCCCTTTTAAAAACTTCATCAGCTGTACACATATGATTTGTTCATGTTTCAGTGTATACATTATACTTCAATAAAAAGATAAAACATAACCCAATACCATTACCACACCCAGAAATGTAACAGGAATCCTTGAGCACTGAGTCTCTAACCAGTGATGACCAATTTCCAACACTGTGGAGATTCAGCATAGAGACAGGCACAGGGTGTGATAGAGGAAGGGCCACCCAACCTGCCTGGAACCGGGGTGGGGATACAGCTGGGTCCTAGAAAGAGCCACGGTCAGTTCCCTCACTTCTCTGTCTTGCAGCGGCCATGGGAGGAGGAATGGCCGCAGGCGCACACCCAGGCATTCACAGCGCGCACGCACAGGCCGTGAGCACGGCCTTCGAGGGCACAGCCTCCTCTAAGCTCTTAGTACACATTCGGAACAGAGGAGAAAGTTCTCAGGGTAGGCTGGGGACCCCACGACTGGGTAGAGATGGTGAAGGATTTCCCTGTCTGACATCAAAAGGACACACCCAGGGTGCTCAGCATTCTCAGAGCTGCTCCGAGACCTCTGAGAGCCAGGCTAGGCCATGTGAGTGGCTCAAGGCCCACCCTGGGCAGGCTGCCTGCACACACACATGGCCATCCTGAGTGATGAAGAAGAGGCAAGAGAATGTACCTTTCTTTCTCACTGAGGTACTTTCCTTCAAATGTGCCCACATGCTCTATAATTTTTGTCTGAAATCCTTGGAAAGGCTCCCTTCTTGCTCCCCACCTTCAGAGGCTCTGTGTGGGTTTCTGAAACAGTCAAGTATTTTGCATCTCCCCTGCCATGACTGACACCACCCCAACCCTGGAATTTTTCAGCCGCTAGTCCTGCCCACACTGGAGGCAGCTCCCTGAGGCTCCTTTCTTTCTTCCCTGCTCTCCAACAGTTCCTCAAGGCCCAGTGTGTCTGCTTGGAGCTGCCTCGTAAAGGGCCAAGAAGGCTGCTGTCAGGGCCAAAACAGTTCCCACCTCCAGGGTGGTTGCAAAAGGGGATGATGCTGGCAATGCACTTTACCATGTAAGTGAGCCTCAATAAGTTTGAGCTTTTGGTGTTAGTCCTTTCTAGTTTTAAAAAAATTTCTGTTGCAGGAAATTTGAATATCCACAAAGTAGAAGAGCATTATGAGTCTCGTGCATTCATCACCCAGCTCCGGGAGTTATCAACTCATGGTCAATTTTGTTTCACCTGTATTTCCACCTCTCCCCTCCTTTCCCACATTTCCTTCAACAACTGGATTATTTTCAAGCTAATCTCAGGGAATCTATTTTAATTTTTAAAATTTTAGTTCTTTTTGAGTAGGTAATATTGACATGACTCAAATTCAAAAAGTACAAAAGGCTAAAAGAGAAAAGGCTCTCCCTTCCTCCCCACCTGTGCCCCATTATGTGGTAGACTGAAACAATGGCCACTGTGTAGCGCCTCCCATTAAGAAATGGAGTCTATTTCTCCACCTTGAATTTGGGCTTGATCGCATGAATTGCTTTGGGGAAGGGAATTTAGCGAACATCATGCAAGTAGAGGTTTGGAAGTGTGCACTGGGCTTGCTCTCTTGCTTCTGGGGACTCCAGTGTTGCCATGTCAAGAAGCCCCAGCCAACCCAGCCAACCCACAGAAATGTGAGCTGGATAAGATGGTGGTTTTTTCAAGCTACTAAGTTGGCCCGGGTTGGTACACAGTACAAGTCAACTAACGCCCTTCCAACTCCCACACCCACCCAGGTCCACTCCCTGCCAGAATACCATATTACAATATTGCCAGCTTGGAAATCCACCCCAAGACAGTCTATGCATAAATAAGCATATACATATGCGTTCTCCTCCCTTCCCCACACCTCTTCTTTTAAACAAATGATAACGCGCAGTTTTGAACATGGTCGTCGTTGTTTGACACAACGATGTGTTTTGGAGATCATGCGGTGGCGTGAGGAGCTTCCCTCACAGTGTGCCATTGTATGCACAGACCATAAATTACTTAATCAGGCCTTTACTGATGGCATTCAGATTGTTTCCAGTCTTCTGCTGTTTCCAGCAACGCTGCCATGAACAAGCTTGCACTCCATCATTCCCTCACATACGAGGATTTCTGCAGGATGAATTTCTAGCTGTGGCTCACAGACTTTGAGTGCAGTGGGGCCCAATGTGGAAAGAAATCTGTAGGAAAGGACTCCCCCTTTTCTCTGGCCCACAGTGGTCCAGCTGCATATCCCCACAGTGTCCCTACTTGTCTCTCTTGCTGACAAGGGTGAAGCTGCCAGTCCCAGGCATGAGGCCTCTACCACCCCAGGACGGGGCTGGCACTCCTGGACTCCGGCGGTGAGGGGTGTTCTGACCTCTGCCTCCAGCCAAGCCCTAGAACGTGGAACCACTGATGTTTGAGGCTTCTGGGAACTGCACAACTGTGACGCTGGGGACAGATCCAACGAGTTATTTACTGACAGACACTGATAAGTCCAACAAAGGTGAGAGTCCCAGTGCAAACAAGCAAGGGGCTGGGGTTGACCAGACAGGACAAGGGGCCAGTGTGCAATGAATTCTAAGTAAGCACCTGCCCCCCAGGTCATTAACCCCAAGGGCACTAAAGCCCACAAACCTACACAAACCAGAGCAGCTGTCAAAATGAAGCATGCTTGCTGAATGTGGAATAGGGGGCGGCACGAGGGAGCCGCTAGTACCCAGGCACCCACGGGCAGAGGGCCACGCCACGTCCCTGGGCCCCAGCCAGCTCCCTCACTTCCTATTTCAGTCATCCCAAGACCCACTTCTTAAAAGACTGGGCTCAGCTGGATCTCCCAGCTCCCTGGGAGGAAATGAGTTCTCAGCAGAGTCTGAATCTCCATCGTGACCTGCTGCCCTTTGCAGGTGTCCCCATGAGGCATGAGCTGGGAAGTTGCTGTCTTTCTCTGACACCGTCCTTCCTCTCTCCTGCTTGGCCAGCTCAGCATCTGCTCTGTTGCTTGTCAACACTTACGTAAGCCTCTCCCTTCCTCCCGATTCTGGGCCTCATGGCTACGCTTGCAGACCCCTGTGGCCGCTCCTGATTTGGTAAGTGACTGCCATGTCAGTCCCAGAGGTGCCTGGCCCTCCTCCGCCCGCCTGGGTGTGGGGAGAATCCTAGACTCAGAGCTCCCAGAGCAGGGAGCCAATTCTGTCCACACCTGATAAGACTGACGCCACCGAGGTGAGGTCAGAGCTGGGCAGGAGCAGGCTGGGCCTGAGGACAGATAACCTGAGGATGCTCTGGGTCCTTAGTGGTTCTCTGGAAGGAAAATACCTGCATGAGCAAAAAAGCTAACTCCAGGGAGCGGGGAGAGAGAAACCGGTTGTGGAAACGAAGCCTGCCGGGCCTGTGATGCAGCCAGGGGCTCCCAGGGCCTCCATCTGCCCACACTCACGGCCTTTATCTCCAAGGCTGCAGACACTCTCTCTCTTCCTGTATCTTGGATGCTTGAGCCGTTGGAGAGGTACACATTGCCCTGGGTTTTATTTACTTTCTGCCTAGAGCCCTCTCTCCTGCAGGGGGTAGGCAAGGTTTCTCTCAATCTTCCTGCTTAAAAATAGATCTTGGGGCCGGCTCCGTGGCCGAGTGGTTAAGTTCACGCGCTCCGCTGCGGCGGCCCAGGGTTCGGATCCTGGGCACGGACATGGCACCGCTCGTCAGGCCACGTTGAGGCAGTGTCCCACATCCCACAACTAGAAGGACCTGCAACTAAGATATACAACTATGTACGGGGGTGGGGGCGTTGGGAAATAAAGCAGAAAAAAAAAAGGTTGGTAACAGTTGTTAGCCTAGGTGCCAATCTTTAAAAAAAAAAAAAAAATAGATCTTTAGGGACTGGCCCAGTGGTATAGTGATTAAGTTTGCATGCTCGCTTTGGAGGTCTGGGGTTCACAGGTTCAGATCCCAGGCATGGACCTACATACTGCTCATCAAGCTACGCTGTGGCAGCATCCCACATAAAATAGAGGAAGACTGGCACAGATGTTAGCTCAGCCACAATCTTCCTCAAGCAAAAAGAGGAATATTGGCAACAGATGTTAGCTCAGGGCCAATCCTCCTCACAAAAAAAAAAAAAAAGAAGAAAGAAACAGATCTTTTATAAATACTTGTTAGTTCATGGCTTAAAAAATCATGACTCCACTTGTTGGGTGGAATTTAGTTTGGACAATAATAAACGCTGCTATTGATTGAGCAACATCACACTTACATTACCCAGCTGGAGCTCTCTGCAGGGTAGGTATTACCTCTACTTAGTGGGGGAGAAAATAAAACCTCAGAGAGGCTGAGAGACTTGCCCGAGCTCACACACCTTACAGGAGGTGGGCTGGGGTGTGAGCCCTGGTCCACAGCACTCCGGAGTTCGCGTTCCTTTCCTGAGCACCAGAATGCTGCTTCTAGTCAACAGAGGGGGACAAACACTGAGGTCAGAAGCAAAACACCACCTGGAACCAAAACCTCTCCTGTCACTCATCTCTCCTGGTGGCGGGCCTAGCCATGGGCCCCAGCACCAGGGCCGTCTCTGGGCACCGTGCGGGGCAGGCATCAACAGACCACTGTGGATAAGGACAGAATAGGGACAGAGGGCATGTGGTGTGGCACAAAGCAGCCCCCCAAGAGACTCGCTGGCAGGAGATAAATGAGCACAGCATCTGCCCTGCCCCCTCCCCGGCGTGGACTGGGGCCGGCTCGGGGTCTGTGAGCGAGGCTCACACATATGTGGGCTGAGCATGTCTAAGGCCGCTTACACGCACTAAAATGATAACACAAAGAACAAACTGTCCGATCTCTCCCTTTATTCTAATCCCAAGTCTCTTACAAACTGTGTGGCCGAGGGCAGTTGGGTAAGTTTTATAACCTCTCTGAGGTTCATCTCTTCACTTTTAAAATGGCTAATAACTGTAATGTGGTATAAAGCCAGTGCCCGGCACAGTGTTGGGCACATCAAAGGGCTTCAGTAAATGTTGACCGCTCAAGCGAATGAAATATAGCGGTGGTTCTACTTACTGTGCATCTCGTATAGGACCTAGCATGTTCTGGACTTGCACGTGATTAATGAATATTTGTAATTTTGAGATTGTCTTCATAATTAGGAATGATGCCCCATTAAAAACAGAAACAAAAACAAAAAACATTAACTCCACTTAAATACGGAGAAACTCCTGTGAGAGAGCCTGTGATTTGCTGCAGGACTCCTGGGGAGTTGTAATATTGGAATTAATAGTAACGATCTGCTAATTCTCCACCTTTGCCTGGGCTGCCTTCCAGGACGTGATGTGGAATCCTGCTGTTTCTGCTCCTGATAAATCAATGACAATCTTCATCCCAGTGAGGGGCGAGTCCCGGGACACACTCCTGTGTCAGTGGTGCTGTTAAAATCAGATTTCTTGGAACCCATTTACGAGGCTTTGAATTTGCAGATCGCTTGCTGAACCTAAAATGCCGCACACATGTGGCGACCTTGACTTGGCTGTTTCCTTGAATCGGCTCTCCCCTTAAGCCATGACTGACATTTCCAAGTCGCACGGCAGGGACTGGGCTTCAGTCTCTGTCTGCCCACTATGATCGTTATCCAGGTCCTGCCCATTTTCTGGGCACCGCTCACCTCCAGGCAGTGATCTGCTTGGACGGGGGCAGAGGGCTGTGGAGGGGAGGGGAGGAGGGCGGCATATGCCCTCTCAGGGCTGACGCTTCCTCTTCTCTTCTTGGTTCCTCCATTGGGGCAACTTTTGGGCAAGAGAATTTTTTTCCCATCTTCTTTCTGTCCACTCATTCCCTTGCTTATTCCCTTGTTTATTCACCCACTTATTTAAATCACAGGAACGGGTCCCTGTTGAAACGGAAGCGTTGTGGTGGCAGTGGGGGTACACAGAGAGGAGGTGAGATTCCGACGTGGCTTTTGAAGAGCTGAATGCACGCAGAGAAAACAGACATGACCTTAAGATTGCTTACACCCGCAAATGATAATCACTGCTGAGTGACTACCTCCAGGTGGCAGATTTAAGAGTGGTTTTTACTTTCTTTGTGGGTGTGTTTCTAATTTTTCCTTCAACGAGTATATATTAGTATTTGTGTAATAAAAGTTATTCAAAAGGTGAGTACATGGTAAACAGGTGCTAAGTGCACAGGGAGGTGCCGATGAAAATACCGGGGAAGCAGAGAGGAGGCAGTGTTCCTTCCAGCCCAGGAGGATGGGAAAGGCTTTGGGAAAAGGTCGTCATTGAGTTGGGCCTTGAAGCCAGAGGGAGGCCTTGCAGTGGACGTCTGTGGGACGGCCTGCCCAGCACTGCTCTCCCTCTTTGTGGCCCACAGGGGCTGCCTGGGTCTCAGATGGCCTTAGCCCTCATCCCGCTTTGTCTCACTGTCTATGGGGGTGCCTGACCAAGCCTGGCCACTCGGAGTCCTTACCCTGGGACTTCCTGGCTGAAAGCCTGCAGTATCTTTGGTGCAAGTTGTTAACAAAGATGTGAAATTCAGGAGCTGCACGTGTGGTGGATGCAGGGAGGGATTTGGCTGCTGCATTTCCTGCAGGGTGGAGGAAACCAGTCCGCCATGAGAGAGTGAAGTGGGCACCTGGAGAGAAGAGGTGAGAAGGGAGAGTTGTGGTGGAATTGAGCCCCTGACTCCAGTTGTTCCCAAATCTCAGCTGTGCTTCTGCCCTCCTTTGTCCAAGCTCACATGAGCTGGATTTTGAACTGGCACCCCACGGTGTGCTCTCCCATAGCTGTGGCTTTGTGGGAGAAGGTGGGAGGGGCCCCGGAGGCAGGCAAGCACAGGACTTGTGCAGGGGCAGCTGACTGTTCCATCTGGGCTGGGAGGGTGTGGGCGAGTGCTACGGACTGGATGTCTGTGTCTCCCCAAAACCCAAACGTCAAAGCCACGGCCCCCAGTGTGATAGTGGTTGGAGGGGGGCCTTTGGGAGGTGATTCGGTTTAGAGGAGGCCATGAGGGTGGGACCCGCATGATGGGATGAGTGTCTTCATAAGAAGAGGAAGACAGGTGGTTCTCCCTCTCTCCACATGCCAGCACACAGCCAGAAGACAGCTGTCTGCCAGCCAGGAAGCAGGCCCTCGCCAAGAACCGAATCTGCTGGCACCTTGATCTTGGACGTCCCAGTGTCTAGAACTGTGAGAATTCAATGTCTGTTGTTTAAGACACCCAGCCTGTGGTATTTTCTTATAGCAGCCCGACCAGACCAAGACAGGGAGTGAGTGTGTGCAGTCAGCCGTAGGGATGGCAGCGTTCAGGCCGCAAGGTTTGGGTCTCACGCCCTGCAACAGCCTATGCTTCTCCCAGGCCCCAAGAGGCCAAAGCTCTATGACCAGTGACCAGGATCAAGCTGGCTCCTCCAAGCTGCACCCCAAAGAAACTGGGGAAGTAGTCACAGTGAAGTCCCAAACCAGAAAGTCCCTAGGGTGAAGTCCAGCCTTAGATGGGGACAGGCTCTGTTTCTTCCAGGGGCCACTAGAGGTCAGGGGTGCAGGCACTGCCCCCCGCCTTGCCTCAGCTTAGGCTGAGTTTCTGCCCCCCTCCACAGGCCGACCTTCCTCTGAGCTGTCAGTGCAGCCACACTTGTCCCTCCACGTGCACCCCCTCCTTTCTTCTTTGGGTCCAGCTCTGGTGGGTCTGCTGAGGGAGAGATTAAGAGCTGGAGGAAAGGTAAGAATGGCCCTGGATAAAGCACTAATCTGGGAACAAGAAAACACCAGCTGCCTGATATCACGTTGTTCCTTAAGAAAGGCCCTTGTCTGAAAGCTCAGAAAGGCCTGTCTCTCGGGAGAAAGCAGGAAGGGTGGAGGCACAGGTTTTGGAGGTGAGGGTGAGAGGCCATGCCCCTGCCCTCTCAGTCTATGGATGCCCCGAGCAAACAGAGGACGGGCAGCTAGAACCCAGGCCTCAGACAATTTCAGCCATGTCACATACTGACAGCTAGCACACTCAAGTAATTTCACTCCCTCATCCTCTGCCCCAACTCAACCCTGGCTTCAGCATCCTGTCTGCCCAGGAAGTGCTCAGAGAATATCACCTGCCACACAGCACAGGCATTTCTTCTCAGGGGGTCCCTGACCCGAAAGTGCATGCTCAGCCTGAATCAATCAGCCTGACTGGCTCTCTGGCTGAGATGGGGACTGTCTGGCCATGGGGGTGAAGGCACCCAGATGACAGGGGCTGTTTCTGGTTTATGTTCCCCCAGTTACCTTAGCAACAGGAAACAGGATGCAAAGCGCTGCCTACCGTGGCCTCCATCCATCCCTGGAGAGGCGGGAAGAACAGTGGGAGCGCTGGCCTAGAGGGCAGGAGGCCGTGTCCCTGCCTGGGCGCTGCTGCTCTCTGGCTGGCTGCTCCCTGTAAGTGCCTCCTCCCTGGGCCTGTTCTGGACAGAATAGGGGCCGAGGGCTCTCTGGATGGGTCAAGGATGCTGTCCAGGAGCATAGTCCTCTGGGGAGAAGATCCTCCTGTTTCTGTTCTCGGTGGCTCCGGGAGCGAGAACTGTGCCAGGGAGCAAGTATATGCCAGCCAGTCTTCTGTGACTTAACTTGTCACTCACCACCTGGGGTGCAGAAATGTCTGACCAAGCAGACAATCGAGCTCCATGGAGGCTGGCACTTGGCAGCACCTGGCCTACCAGGATGGGGGTTTCCTCAGCTGGCGTAGGAGGTGAACCTGGCTGTGGTCCTTGAGCATGAGCGTGTAGAAGAAAAGAGACTGAGGAGGCCAAAAAAGAGACTCAGGAGACTGAGCAGCACAACAAATATCTGTAATAAAAATGATAATAAGTAATACCTTAAGCACGGCTTTGAAATTCTCAGAGAAGTCTCATGTCTGTTCTCCTGTCGTGTCCTCATGACCTCCAGGGAGGCAGGCAGAGCAGACACTGTGGCCTCCGCATCGCAGTGGAGGACACTGAGGCACAGGGAGGTGGAGCTCCTGGAGTTTCTTGGACAACGGCTGAGCCAGACCTGCACCTCTGACGTGACTCATGAGAGCTACTGCAAAGCAGAGGCATCTCTGCTTTTGCCTCCCTGTTGGGGTTGTGATTCTCGGACTTAACACACGTCGGACACCTTTCCGAAGAAGAAAGGACACTAAGAGCGTTCATTCAACAGATCATCTTATTGAGCACCGGCTACGTGCCAAGCTCTGGCTGGGCACTGAGGACTCAAGAGATGAACCAGATGTGGTCTCCACTCCGGAGCGGCAGCATCTATCAGCGCTTGCTCTTGCTTCATTCAGTCTCCCGTGTTGGCACTGAACAGAATCACCGGCCATGAGACCCTGCAGTGATCTCTCCCACCCTGCAACCCTTGTTGTGTCCCAAAGCATTCCACTGGGCCGTCTCTGCAATAGGAAAGGCCCACTTCCAAAACTGGCAGGAAGATAACCAGGAGGGAGGAGCAGAGATGAGTGGCGTTAGGGAAGTGCTGAAGCCACCCGGGCTCTGGGGCAGACAGGATGGGGCTGCAGGGAGATGAGAGAGGCCACCTGGCTGGTGAGGAAGTGCTTCCAGGAGAGCAGCTGGGAGCAGCCTGCTGGCCGAAGGCTGAGGGGCTGATCGGGAGTCAAGGGCAGCCTGGAGAACAGCACTAACAGCCGCACAGGACGCTGGAAGGAAACCCGGAGCCCGTTCTTTGAACACTGACAGCCATTAAGATCCTGTTTCCACAGGTGGGGATTGTGGGGCCACGCCCTACCCACTGCAAATCATTTTCTGAATTGTCGTGTAGCAGCTTAAAGGCAGAAGCATAAAGGTTCCCACCCAGCTTGACAGTGGGGGACCTGTCATTAAGGCCTGAGGAAAACTTTTCAGCATCTTACCTCTTCCCTACACTGAGGCCAACTGTGCCTTGCTCTATGAACAGAAAAAGAATTCAGCCACATTTTAGACTCTTGTAAAGCAGCTTTTATCTGCTCAGTGAAATGGCAGTGAGGGGACAAATTTCCACACGAAGAACCCAAACTTTCCAGGCCTAAATAGGGTTCCAGCAGCACACTCTTAACTCACAGGAAACAGCCTCCAACATCGATTTCCGCTTTCCTCTGCAGAATTTGTAGCCCAAACACACACTGTGGGTTTAACTCAGCAGACCTGAGGACACAGGTGAAAGGGACTCAGAAAACCGCACAGCTCAGGGAGTGCACCAACAGGCAGGTGCATCGGAAGGCAAATTAGGGCCCACGGGGTTTCGGTCTTAATGTGCAGGGGCGACGCCCACCACAGAGGAAAAGAAGCTGTTCGCTTTGTGTTGTTTTGCTTCTTAAGGCTGCCTTTGCATCAGCCCGTCTTTAAAACAGCAAAGAAATGCTACAGAGCCAGACCACTGGTGCAAGGGACTAGAGAGTGGAATTATCCTCATGTTATAAACATAGAAAATTAGACCTGCAACTTGGAGGAAGCCTTAGAAACCATCTAACTCACTGACTTTATTTTCCCATTAAGAATCTGAGGCTTTGGTCCTAAACAGAGTAAGTGTGGCTGGCTGCCACTTCTCGGTCTCCGGCTCAGCAGCCGGCGCTGGGTAAGGAATTGTGCTAATCTGCTAGGACAGCTGTAACAAAGGATCACAGGCTGGGGGTGTGAACAGCAGACATTTGTCTCACAGTTCTAGAGGCTAGAAATTTGAGGTCAAGGTATCGGCAGGGTTACTTCCTTCTGAAGGCTAAGTGAGAGAAACTGTTCCATGCCTCTCTCTCGGAGCTTCTGGGGCTTTGCTGGCAATTTGAGGCACTCCTTGGCTTGTGCAAGCATCACCCTGACCTCTGCCTTCGCATTCACACGGCATTCCTCTGAGTACCTCTCTGTCTTTGTGTCCAAATTTCTTTTTTTAAATAAGGACACCAGTCTTATTGAATTAGGGCCCATCCTAGTGACATCATCTTAATTTAACCAACTATATGAGCAAGGACCCTACTTCCACATAAGGTTATATTCTGAGTTACTGGGGTTAGGACTTCAACATACGAAATTGGGGAGACTGCAATTTAACTCATAACAGAGCTCTGCCTACATTGTATCTGGTCTTCACGGCAAGGTTGCAGCTTGGGGTAATCTGTCTTCTACAGAGGGTCAGGCCCTGAGAGATGGGCAGTGCCCGGGGCACGGCAAGGAGGATGTGAAGAGCATGGACTCTGGGCCAGGCTGCCTGGGGTGGTAGCCAGCCCCACCTCCCAGGAGTTAATGAACGTGGGTAAGCTCTCCCGTGCCTCAGTTTCTTCATGTGCAAGACAGGAATAATACAGGTCCACAATTTCAAAACCCTGAAATCTCCAAACACCAAAAATTGTATTTATAATTCATTTGACAGCAAAACCTGACCTGAAATAAACTCATTTGACACAAATACCTGTCATGAGTTGATACAAGGCTACTTAGAGTCTCTGTGCAACAGACACATCTCCCTAGAGAGACGTTAGTATGTTCGACGACAGGGCGTGAGGGCAGGCGCTGCAGGGGCTATGCAGCCTGCACTACATGCGCTGTCTTATCTTTCTCATTCCCAGCTGCTCACACTGCAGACACTCTGGGCCGAAGGCTGAACGAGGGCTTGCGGACCTCAGGACACATGTCAGAGGGTTATAATGGCGATTGAAGGGACTAATATCTGCACTGTGCTGAGATCACCACCTGGCACACAGTGAGCACTACAGACATATTGGTTAAATAAAATAACAATAATAACAGTTTTATCTACAGTCCCTCAGGTGGTGAGCCAGGGAAGAAGGTTCCGGTCTTTGAGTGCAGGACTGTCTCAGCCTTCTGAGATGATTACGGAGTGGAATCAGGTTCTATTTGTATTAATTTGGTGGGGCTGCCATAATAAAGGACCACAGACTGGGGGGCGTAAACAACAGAAATTAATTTCCTCACGGTTCTGGAGGCTGCAAGTCCGAGAGCAAGGTGTCTGCAGTTTTTCCGAGGCCTCTCTCCTCGGTTGCAGATGGGCACCTTCTCCCTGTGTCCTCACATGGCCTTTCCTCTGTGCTTCTGTGTCGTCAACTCCTCTTCTTATAAGGACACCAGCCATATTGGATTAGGGCCCATCCTGATGACCTTATTTTCACTTATCTCTTTAAAGTCCCTATCTCCAAATGCAGCCACATTCTGAGGTGCTGGGGGTTAGGACTGCCACATATGAGTTTGGGAGAGAGGGGGTCACCATTCAGCCCATAACTCTAAGAAACCAGGAGAATTACCTCTCACATTGGATGTATCCCATGCACTTGCTGGCTTACTTCTGCCTCAGTGTTTTTCAAAGTGTGGTCCAGAATCACCTGCAACCGAATCGCTTGAGCTGGTAATAAAAATGAGCCTGCTCCAAGCCCTTGGGTCAGAATCTGGCGGAGGGGACTGCAGGGCGCACGCATGCGGCTTGCTTGTTTTTTACATTCATTCGAAGGTTTAGTTTAATCAAGGGAATTCAGGAAAAGCCAGACAGCAAGGAAGGCCCCTTCTGCCGCCCCCCCCCCCCCGCCGCCACTGCAGTCCCCCGGGTAAGGGCGGGGGAAAGAGGAGGAGGAGAAAGGGAGGCGGCCCAGTGGGAAGTCTGAGCAGGGAGCACGTTCATCCTGATTGGTCACCCGAGGGGGTGACAGGAGGACCTACTTTCCTGCTCAAAGCCAGCCTCCCGGTCCCGTTCAGTGCAGGGACGCGGAGTTTTGCAGTGTAGACGCCAGCAGAGGAGGCCATCCTCCCACCCTCCCAACCCTGGCAAGGCCAGGCTGTGGAACGCAGCCTGACCGTGGGGTCCCGGCCTTTCCCCTGGGCGGCACACCCGCCCCGCAGCTCCCGGCAGAACTCCCCTGCCCCTGGACGGCCGAGGGCCTGCGCCTCGAGCGCTGAAGACACAGGCAGCAGGGGCGTTGTCCGGGGCCACGTGCTGGCGAAGGGAGCGAGGCCGAGTTGGTTCACGCAGCTGCGGCCTCTGCTCCCACACCGCCGGCAGCCGTGGGAGGGCCGGCAGGGCCAGGCTGGCGCCCGCGCCGCTCCGGACACGCGCCTGCCTTTCGCCACCCAAGCACCCGCCGTGCGCGCCGGGGGCCCCGCAGCGGCGCAGAGCGGCCTCGGGCTGGAAACGTCCTCCCGGCGCCGGCCGCGCCTCGCCTGCTCCGCCGGCTCCGGCTGGCACGCTCGCGGCTCCAAACACGGCCCGGCTGCAGGTCGGGCAGGCCGCTCGCCCCGCACCCCGTTCCCGCCGGGCGGGGGGCGCGTCTCCTGCTGACTCGCCAGACGCGGAGCCGTCCAGGCAGCCCCGCGGCGGGACACGCCCGGCTCCTGCGCTTCCTTCGGCGCAGCCCGAGGCGGCAGGCCGGCTCCCGGCTCGCCCTCCGCGCCTGCGCAGTGCTGAGCGCGCGGGACTCAGGCTCCGCGCGGGCCCCGCGCACCCCGCACAGTGTCAAGTTCGAACTGCTGGAACTCCATGAATCCTGAGTACTGCGATGATTTAGGGACGCTCCTGAAGCTGGTCCTTTAGAAACCGCATGGTTTGTAAACTTGAATTAATAAAAACTAGGGTCAAGAATTTACTGTCAGTTAAACTGTTTATTGGTTCTCTCAATTCCATCTGAATTCCACAGGCTATAGATTGTCGTACACTGGAAAATACTCGGAAGTAGGACCTGGATTCAAATCCTAGGTTTGCCACATATTAGCTGTGTGACTTTGGCCAAGTTACTGTACCTCTCTGAACGTCTGTTTCCTCAACTGCAAAGCGGAATTGATATCATCTTCCACATTAGCAGTAGTGAGTATTAAAAGAGATCATGAACGTGAAAGGTGCCAGTACCGAGTCTGGCCCATAAATACTCATTTCGTTGCCTGTCTCTTCCATTTTTTCCTGCAATTTGAAATGAGCATCATTTCTGGCTAACTAATGTTCTAATATTGGCACCTTTCAGTCTGTGGCTTTGCATACTTTTAGAATGTTATAAATAATTCTCCAAGAAGAATTAGGAATGATTGGGGTACAGACGCTGTGATTTGGATGGCTCAGACACAGCAAGAGGAGCGAAGCCACCTCTGCTGTGACCTCAGAGACGTGGGGGCCATGAGGTGCGGTCTCCTTTTGAAAGGCCCGTGAAAATTCTCCCGGACGAGCCAGGCGGCTCCTGGGCACAGGCGTGGCCCCTGAGCCGGCCCTCTCCGCCGCCGCCTGCTTTCCTACCATGTGTCCCCAGCCTCCACCCTGGGGTTAGATCGAGCTCGGGGCCCAGCCGACTTCTCCCCGACAGACATCCAGCCACAACGATCTTCAGTCTCTCCAGATCTCCCCGTCACAGCCGCGGGTCTTCGTACTTGCTGGTTCCCCCTCGTTCTGTCATTTGCTTGGTCCCAGCAACCCACAAAGAACGAGAATGGGTTTGAGTCCAGCTACACCTCGTACTGGTTGGGTTATTATGGCTAAATTACTTAACCTCTTTTTTTTGAGGAAGATTAGCCCTGAGCTAACATCTGCTGCCAATCCTCCTCTTTTTGCTGAGGAAGACTCGCCCTGAGCTCACATCCGTGCCCATCTTCCTCTACTTTATACGTGGGATGCCTACCACAGCATGGCTTGCCAAGCAGTGCCGTGTCCGCACCCGGGATCCGAACTGGCGAACCTCGGGCCGCCGAAGCGGAATGTGTGCACCCAACCGCTGCGCCACCAGGCCGGCCCTTACTTAGCCTCTTTGAAACTCAATCTTCTCATCTGTAAATGGGGATCCTACACCATTAGGTTGTTGTGAAGATGAATGTGAATAAAATGCATATTGAAGTAGTTTGTAAACTGTAAAGTGCTGAGAAAAAACAATAATTCAAATCCCTCTTAGCAGGTAAACCTTACTTGCACGTAGTAAGTACTCAGAGATCTGTGTTAGGTTACTTATTAATTAAAAATGTTTGCCACGGGAATGCTGTTCAATCCCCCAAACGCACGGTGGGGGCAGGGGGGTGTCCTGAGCAGTCCTCCAAGGGTCCCGTGGGTCCATGGGTGGTCTCTGAGGGGGTCTGACATTTGGTGCATACTCCCAATGCCCAGGCTCATGCCTTGGAACATCTTCTTCGATCCCCATGCAATAGATATTAACCAAGATTTTCTCACCTCGTGTGGGGCAAATGAAGCCACGTCGGGACTAATAATCCAAATGTTAGTTTGTTACCACCATCTGTCACGTAGAACTTAATCCCAGCAAAGCGCCTTCCCCCATACTTTTGGGGAGCCCCTGCGGTGGGTGTCCTACCCCCAGGTGCCAGGCATGCCCTTCCCTGCCCTGCCGTCTCACCCACGCAAAGCGTCCTCCTCTCCCGTATGCTCACTGGGGGGGTCCCAGCACAGCGACCCTGTACCGCAGCATCTTATAGAGTATTCAGCAAACACTTCTTTTAGCTCTTAGTGACGGCTCTGCCCAGGAATCAGACAAGGACTCCACATGAGGGAGGGCCAAGGATAGATTCAGCCACCGTCACCACAGTGTGCCCAAGGCTGCTCCTTTCTCCCACACGGACACTTGGCCACTTGGTGAGCTCACGTGCTTGGCTCCTCGCAGCTCGTCAAGAGAGGCAGGCTCCCCGACCCCTGGGGGTCCCCGCAGCTCCCCAGACACGGCCAAATCCTAGTGCAGGCTCCAGCTTGCACCCTCCCGCTCTACAGATGAAGATACGCAGGCTCAGAGGGTCAAATAACTTATCCTACGTCATGAGACCAGCAGGCGGCAGAGAGGAGAGCCAAACCAGAGCAAAGTCCAAATCCTGTGTTCTTTCTGATCCAAATCCCAGATCAAAGTGGCAGTGACACGTTGTTCTGACCCTGGCTCCATTCGGGAGGGCACGCTGTGCTGCTCACTGTTTGCTCTACAAGCTGTTCTCCTCCCCAGGGGCTTCAGGCTCTTTCTGCTTGTTTCTATTGGGAGTTACGGTTTAGGCATAAAAAATTGGGAATTTCAAGCCATTTCACCTTCCTTCCCATCCCCAGCTGCCCTCCCAACAGACCTACAATTTATCTAGTGATATTTGGCTCATGGTTAAAAGCACCATGGTGCTTATACAGATGACAGAACAAGCAAGTCTTGGCCACAGCTAAGGGCCACCTTAGCCAGTGTTAGTAGATCTGAGACAAACACAAATGCCTTGCCTCGGTTCCCAAAGCCCTAGAACCGGCCGCCCTACCCCTGCCCTCTGCTCCAGCCTAAAGGCCCTCACCCTGAGTTCTCTTCATTCTGTCCCCAGCTGTAGGCTGCTGTCCAGTGGGATGGGGTCTGTGCCCCCATGTACTCACCCCAACATAGCTGTCTGTCCCAGTCCATTCCAGTGACCTGACGTCTGCCCCTCTTCCTCATCGACTCTCCAGTTTCCAGTGGGGGCTCCCCAGCCTGGCCCCAGCCCTCTTGGCAGGGCCTTGACCTTCCATCTGGCCAAGCTCTCGTTAGGGAGCTAGATGCCCTCCTCCCCCTGCTGCTGCCAGGGGGCCTGCCAACACCTAACAAACCTTCTCCTCACCTCCAAAGTAAACGTCCCCAAGACTCTGGCTGGACCAGCTCCACTCTCCAGATGACAAAACTCTCTGGGGAGGGAGGGGATGCACACCAGCCAGTCTTGGCCTGAGCTGGCCACTTCCCAGGAACTCTGGAGTCAGGTGGCTGGCCACTGTCTTTTGTGGGCTCCTCATGCACCACCAGCCACGGTTCTCAGGTGCTCAGGTAACTGGGATGGTTTGGGGGAGCTGAGTCTGCAGCCTGGATTTCCTTAAAGTCCCTCTTTTATACCACACACCCCCACCTCACACTCCCTGTCCTTTCTTTCTTTTTCTCCATCGCACTTATCACCATTTTGACATAGTATGTGTCCCCATCCTCTCCTCTAGAAGTAAGCACCCTGAGATTTTGGTCTGATTTGCCTGAGCAGCATCTGGCCCACAGTTGGTGCTCAATAGCTACCTGTGAATGGATGACTGGAATGCGCCTGGCCTTGGCAGGCACCGCCAGAGCACACATACAGAGGTGCTGGGAAGACCAGGACCTCTCATTTCTCAGCTCTCAGAGCCCAGCTGCCTCAGGGCTGCCACAGAGGATTTCCAAACCTCCTCCATCTTAGCCAGGGCCCTTAAATGCCTACAAGTGCTTCCCATACTGCGCTGGCACTGTGGGAGATGCAAAGCCTGCAGGTGACTTTACTTCCGTGAGCTCTGAGCCATCCACCCTGCTGATGAAGAGACTGTTCCCTCCCGAGCCGCAGCCCGCCCGCACTCCATAGCGAACTCTGTGTTACCTGCTCCCTCCTTGCCAGACACAGGCCTGTCTCACTACCTTCACATCCCCACTGCCCAGCACAGTGCAGAGACGCCACAAAGGGTGTGACAAATGCCTGACGAATAAATGAATGTCTGGACTCTACATGAGAAAGGCAGCCCCTACTGAGTTCATCATGTGACTCAAACGCCAGGGCATGATGAGTTTATTTCTCCTGATTGTGATTAATGACTTTTTTCCGAAGGGTTTTTCAATTCTGAGAGCTGTTTTATATATCATAAATTTTAAGATATCCCTTATGGAATAATACTTTTTCAAAAAGACACAGCATAAATTTTGGAGTAAAATTGATGATTATGTTTCCTTTCCCTAGACTTAAATATCTCCTTTTACTTAGAGTTTATTTTTTAAAAACATTTTGTGGAGTATTTTATGATATTAAAAATAAAAGTCTGTGGAGAAAAGCCGAGGCTGCCTTTACTATCTCTCCTGGGATAATTAAACTTTTTATTTATTACAAAAAGCTTTTTTTTTTTTACAGGTAATAACTAATTCAGGTTCTCTTGGATTTAGGAGATGTGGATGTACTTTAAAAAGAGGAAATAATAAATAATACGTGGAGAAAAAGTAACACACATCCACAAGAGGAGAGACCAAACATTTTCTAAATGGAACTATTTATGGATTGCACTACGCTTTAAACCAGACTGTACATTTAGTTGATTATATTCCTCAAATTCAATAATTAAAATTAATGTAATCAGTGTGGTAGGAAAATCTAGGAGGAGAAAAATTCTGTGTTGAGTTATGATTTTCAAATTAGTTATCTACACTAATGAATTTGCAGGTAAGTGCTGTGGTGCCAGTTCATTTCACACTATGGAGACACTCCACTCACCCCTGAGAGAGGTGGGACGGTGACAACAGAAGGCAGCAGTGTGTCCTTCTGTCGTGCCTGCCTGCCCAGCAGCCACTACCCCACTTTCTGCTAACAGCATCCTGATTTTCCTCGGGGACCCCACTGTTTCCTCCCCACTCTCAGTTCATGAGGTTAGAAATAGTCATGTGCCCCAGGCTTGGCTTCTCAGGGACTGGTTCAGAGATGGATCCGTGAGTAAGCCTGGGCCCCTGACAACTAGACCTGGGACTGTTGCTGGCACTATTGAGAAAGACATGCGTTGCCCTTTGGGATTACTCATCTCGGAGCTGCTGCCCGAGAGTGCAGCCAACAGAGAGGAAAGCAGACGGGTGGCAAACGCAACTCACACTGCAACTTGGATGTATCAATAAAGTGTAATTTCTCTAGTTTACCCATAATCAATCCGACCCGCCACTGGTTAGTAGCGGGGGAAACTACTTTAAATCTTGGTCCAATCCAATAATTCCATTACCCACTTTGAGAGCGTGCTCAGTTTCTCAGATGGCATCCCCTTTCTCTCGCTCCACCAATAACGATGATGGTGTCTGGCTCACATTCACCAGTACACACCACAGTGACTGATCTGGTTGATAAAATACTCAAATATGCCTAAAGTCATTGGTAAATAGGTGCTACCCTGTGTTCCCTGAGCATCTCCCACTGACCCTTCCCTGAGACTTTTCCCCAAGCTCCCCACAATCCATCAACAAAAGGGTTAATGCTGAACACAGCAGGGATCTCCACTCAGAGGCCAGTGCCTGGGCCTGTAAGGACTTTTAAATGTTGTGATCATCATCCCTGAGGGGTGTAACATGTGGAGGTAGAAAGGTGGCATGTGGCTTCTGTGTCCTCACGGTGTTGAGAGAAGGGGAACTCCTGCTTGTACTGGTCCTTGGGGATAGCTGCCGGGTGTCTGCCCATGTCAGGGCAATGTCCACTTTTTGCCTGTACAGCGTGTACTGCCAGCCTGTGATGTGGCAGTCTGCGGATGGCGAGCTTGTGGTCCATCCTCTAGGGTGAGGCAATGCTCCCACAGGTGCTCCCTGGCTGACATAGGCTTTTCTCTGCTCTTCCAGGTACTTTTGACTGCTGGCCATGCCTTCCTATCTGTCCTGGTCTCGGGGGTCTACCAGGCACCCAGCCCCACTGAGTCATCTCACTACAGTGGTCACAGACTTGCTGCTACATCTGGGTGGGGTCTAGGCTACATGGGGACCTTGCACAGCTCCGAAGGCCCAGAGTGGCCTCCCCCCATCTGACCAACCCTAGGGTACCCAGGTCTGTCCTCTCGTAATTTTGGAGGGGCGGCAGAGGATAAGTGCCTCTCAAGCCTGTGAGTCATTATCACTTTTCCAACACAACAGCTCCTCGTGGGCCTCTTGTCTTGTTCTGCAACTTTGGTCCTCTCACAATCCCCCCTTTCTCTCTGTCTAGACCTCTCATACATAAAACCCAAAGTTTCGTCTACAAAACCCAGTCCTCGATCTTCTAAAGAGGAAGGTGATGGAATGTAGAGGACCTCTTCTCAAGGCGAGAGCCGGGATTATATGGCTATTAATCTAACTCTACTTCAGAACGTTAGAGCTGAATGCTGCTTTTCCTTTCTCTCTGCATATCTTCTGGAAAGAATCTTCATCTCTCCTGGGGCAGATGAATGGCTTGAATAGACTGAGTTCAAAAGAGAAACAAACTCAAGCAAAAGAGAAAAGTATACTGATAATTTCAAAACATTTTCCGTGTTATTCCTGACAACATCTTTTAAGCACCTGAAACCTAACCGTGTCTAAAGCCAGCCTACCCAGTTTAGCAAACGGGAGGATTCCATTTTCGGTTTAGCTGGTTACAGCTGGGTTTCAGTCACTTGGTACCTGCAGTCCAGACTGACATGGTAATAACAGCATCTATGTCACATTATTTGTGTGGCATGGGGCACAGCTCCACACGCAGATGGGGCTGACTAAACGCATTTGACAGATTGCTGCCGCGACTAGATCCTCACACGGATGATGCTCGTTTTGAAGGGCTCCCCAAGTCTATTCCTAAGCCTTGCAAGTGCATTCCTTCCTCTCACGTGGGAGAAGGAAAAGAACGAAGGAAGAGGAAACCTTCCTTTGGGTTATCTGGGTTCCGAATCCTCTCTCCCCCCATTCAGCCCTGTGGAGGAGGCACTGAGACCCCAGCCTGTTCCTCCCTGTCGATCCTTCCTGCTTCTCCTCACCCTGCAGGCAGGTTTCAGTTTCCCACAGTAAAGCAACAATGACGAAAGGCTCACGCAGACTCCCCAGCTGTGACTTCCCCTTCTCTGCCCCGCCAGCTGTCCTGAAGCCATGGGCTGTGCCCATGGCCCCTGCCGCTCCTCTTCCGGGACCCGCTCTATTTGCTTCTAAGCCATTGTGACTTAGTTTCTGCTCTCATGACCCCACCGAAACTGGGGTCACACAAGTCATCAATGACTTCCTTAGGGTCAAATTCAAGGGGCACATTCCAGCACTCATGTGCTGGACATCTCTGTGACATTTCCCACTCCTGACCACTTCCTCACCCTCGAGAATCTCTTCATTTGGATGGCTTGATGCCACTTTTTTTTCTGTTTTTCTACCCAGTTTTCTGCCCCCTCCCCAGGATCCCTATTTGATCCTTAGACGCTGGTATCTGCCAGATTTCCGTTCTCCTCTATCGCTTGGTCTTCTCATTCTGCCCAGTCTCTCTGAGCCATCTCAGCCCGCCCAGCTTCAGTGACCACCTCCACATTGACCATTCCCAATGGGCACCTTCAGGCCTCTCTCCTGCACTTGGCACCCATGTTCCAAGCCTCCTGGTCGTCTTCCCTGGAAGTCCCACGGGCACATACAAAATATGTTCAAACACACTATCTTCCTCTCAGACCAGTTGCTATTCTTCTACTCACTATCATAGTAAATGGTCTCACATCTGTGAAGCCGCACAAAGAAACTGGGAGTCCTCCTGGATCCTCTCTCCTTTCCCCTCTCCCTGTGTACTGAGACAGAACCTTGCACCCGGCAGTATATAATCTATCCCCCAAAGCAGTATGTGTGAATGGATGAGTGAACCACGGGGACACAGAAAACCAGGGCTCTAAGGGAGTCTGAAACTTGATGTCATTTCACCTTTTATGGTTTTCACTGCTTCTTCATTAACATGAGGGAGTTGTCCCAAACGATCTTCAACTCTGATGATCTGTGATTCCAGACTACTCCGGTCTGATACCTTAGGCGCATACCCATCATTCCTTCTGAGCCACTTAACCTCGATGCTGCTCCGTCTTGTGCCTGTCCTGCCTAGGAAAAGAGGACAGCCACCCGTGTGATAAACGGGACCTCAAACATAAATTATACCACCTTGCAGAACACATTTCACCCTGATAAAACGTCCTGAGGTACTCTGCAGCCACCGTGAGAGATGGGAGGGGAGGAAGCGGGGGGGGGGGGGCGGTGAGGAGCCGCCAGAGGAAAGATAAACAGAGGCCATTTCCTCCTTTCCCTGTCGTGCCAGGCCATGTCACCCTGCATGAGTGTCCCGAGTGCTGCACACGGGAAAGTACCTTCCCTCTCCTTCTGCACGACTTCTGTCTGGAAATGAGTTCTGTGACTGTCTCACGAACGCCCACGCGCCTAATACTTTCTATTTCTCAAAACAGCGCACGCGTGTTTCCTTGAGTGGCTTCCCCGCGCAGGCACTCTGCTTAGCAGCGTGCACCTTATCTCATTTAAGCCCCCACCCTGGCAGGCAGGTTCTATTTTTGTCTCATTTTGCAGACCAGGAAACTAGAGCTCAGAGAGGTTAACTGCCTCCCTGAGGTCATCTAGCTGGTAGCGTAGTCCTGCAAATCATCAAATCCACCCCAGCCAGGTCTGCCTCATTCTCTGCCCTAGTCCGGGTGGCCATGGTTACACTGCTTCTGATGCATTCGTGGTTATTCTTTGTACCACACATACATTTAGTACATAGTATCCAGGAGCTTGATAAGTGCTCACCAAAAGAGTGCCTAAACCATGCCAATAAGAGCTGGATCTGGTCCCAGCTGCCAGAATCCAGAAATGCAGCTTTGGGCATTTCCCATCGCTTCTTGGGACCTCAATTTCCTCCTCTGTAAATGGAGGCATGAAGCAGTGCCCTCCGAGGAGCCTATGCCTTGAGCATTCTGTGGCTCTCTTCCGATGGTGCAGCGTGCTGCCAGGAAAAGGCAAGGAGGGCCAGACCAACCCGGCTCGGTTCTCAAGGGGCAGTCCCTGGCCTCGCGGCTGACGCATGCGCCGTCGCCGGCCACCCCGCGCCCGAGCCCGGAGCAGACGGCCCCTCCGCGCATGCGCGTGCCCCGGGGCCGGAGGGCGGCGGCGGGTGTCCCCGCGACTTCCTGACCTGGCGGCGGGGACGTCACGGTCCCCCGCGGGGATGGGTGGTGCTCTCGGGAACGAGCGGGGCCCACGGGGGCGCCTGGCCCTCGTTGGGAACGGTCGGAGCCTCTCCCAAGGCCCCGGGAAAGCTGTGCCCGTGCTGGGCGCCGAGGGTCGCCCCCCCGGGGTCGGGGCCGCCGGCTCGGGAAGCCGGAGGATTTTCCTCTGTGGATCGGGGCGCCGATTCAGACAGACACTTCCGAGGGCGCCGAGGACGTTCATCCGACGCGGGGTGGGGACGGGAGGTGTGCGGCGCCGCCTGACGGTGTAAGCTGCTGGGGCAGCGGGCGCTGCGGGGAGGCCCTCCTTACTGCTCGGGGTCAAGCGCGGAGCCCGGGCAGCTGTTCCCACTGCGGGTGGAACACCGAGTGCGCGCGCGCGGGAGGGGGTGACAGGAGAGGACGTGGGGACAGAGCACGTATAGCCTTTTCTCTGCTCATCCCGGGACTTTATTCCTCTTTCTGCTGCGGAGTCCCTTCTCAGAACTTAAGAATGTTTTATTTTTTGGAAATCAGGGAAGGAAAAAGGATGCCTGTCAAGAAGTTTCCTAAATGGTGAAAATAGAAGTGTCAGCATTCTGAATTTGTCCCTGTTGACCCCCTCAGTCCGTCCTCCCCTTGCGTGCCATCTTTTGAATGTCCAAGTGAGAGGTTATGGATATGAGTTTTCTTTTCCCTCTTCGGGGAATATGGAATGGCCTCTAGGAGGTTGGATCAATGGGCTGGGGGAGATAGAAAGAGGAACCCTTATACCGACTGCCATTCCGATTGTCATTGTTAAGCCTATGACTTCATCCTGTTAGGACTTAAAGTCCCGCTTCTTCAAACAGTCATTTTTCAGTCCACAGTAAGTGCTGGGAAGGCAGAAAGTTGTCCAGAAAGGGTGATTGCTCTGAATTTTTAGCTGATCTGGGCCAGTCAGAGTCTGTTCCTGCTGTCCTCTGTCAGAATAAATGTGATGCCAAGGCCACCACTCCCAGGCGGTGTGATGTCGGAGACAGTGGCAAGCTGCTCGCGGGACCATTGCTGACATCACTTCATTTCAGATCACTCAGTTTACCTTGACTTCCTTTAACTTCATTTCATTTTCTTCCCTAGCCCTAAGAAGTCTGCAAGAGGATACTTGATAATAAGTGAAACAAAGCATGAAACGACCCCTAAAATTAAAGTGAGATTGTAGAGATTCATCATTTTAAAGGTTTACTTAGATGACTTTTTTGCAGTTTTTCGTTTGAAAATTATGGAGACAAAAAACAAAAACAAAACATACCCTTTACCAAGAGGAGAGGTTACCTGGAAAGGTCTTTGTTTAATCTGTCACTGATTCACCAGATCACAATATGGACATAAGGAGGGGATGTGTGGGGTGGGTGAGAAGGGGGAGCGTTTTGAATGTGCTTCATTCATAACTAAATGTCTGCAACAATGAGAAGAAAGTAATCTTTGCCTTCTGCAAAGGGAAGGTGGAGTTCAAAGTTTTGGAGAAGCATCCTACCCCAGAAGCCGGCACAGCCGCCTAGGTTCCAGCACAGCTGGGCTCTTAGACATTCCTCCACTCCTTCCATTGGCGAGTCAAAGTCTTATCAAGGAGACAATACAATTTAGAGGCCCTTTCATAGCAGAAAGCCCCCAACCATTATCTGTATGCCAGTTTCTTCTTAGCCAAGTTTGAGGGGAGACCCCAAAATTATCATTATCATTGTTTGTTTTCATGTACGTTTCTTTATTCTGTATTACTTTTTTGTTTGTTTGGTTTTTTGCTGGGAAAGATTCACCCTGAGCTAACATCTATTGCCAGTCTTCCTCGCTCTCTCATTTTTCTCCCCAAAGCCCCAGTACATAGTTGTACATTTTAGTTGTAATTTCTTCTGTTCTTCCAGGTGAGCTGCGGCCACAGCATGGCAACTGACAGACAAGCGGTGTGGTTCTGCGCCCAGGAACCAGGCCCGGGCCGCTGAAGCAGAGCTCACCAAACTTTAACCACTAGGCCATCAGGGCTGGCTCTATTCTGTTTTCCTTTTACAAGCATAGCAGAACTTTAAGTCCAAATGGATGCAGACCCTGAGAGCTTTCAAACCACCAAAAATACTGGGAGCAGAGCCATCCACACACATCCGAGGGGACAATTCTAGGTTAGGCCCCTCTCCTCCACTCCGACAGGTTTAATGCCCGTGCCACACGGCATACTTCAAATGTGGGCAGCTCACTCCTCTTCGTCACCTTTAGCAGCCTGTCACTCTGCGTCCATAGCAACTAAACCCACGTCTGAAAATCAGAAAACCAGGCTGCTGAAGATATTAGATCTCACAAGAGATCAGTATCAACAATCTGCCTTTGTGGATATTTTATCAGATATCACATTTATTTTCAAGAAAAGACACAAAATCTAAACTATCAAAGTAAAAAAATCAGTTTCTGTTTTGTAATACGTATAGTACAGGAGAAAGGGTTCCCGGAAGTAGCAACTTAATTTGTATCTACTTTCAGCTAAATAATTACAGACTGCCTCCAGCCTGAATGAGCAGCGAGGCAGAGCCCCAGTCCTTGCTTCTTTTAGCAGCCTTCCCTCAGGACGAATGCTAGCTATTTTCAGTTGCATGTGGGAAAACCAAGGGTGCTGCCAAGCTGTGGCAAGTTGGCATTGCGTATGTGAGCTGTCAGCCGTCACACTTAGTTCCACTCAGATTCATTTCCAATTTTCAGTTGGCGTGTGACCTTTTCTTTGTTCAATTTGGGGTCCTGATCACTTCCTTTCTCTGCCTCCCTACCTTCCCACCTATCTCTACCCACACAGGCAGCTTTTGGCTGAATCCATCTAATAATAACAGCATGAGTGCCAAGTGGGTTGTATAAAATCCTTAGGGAGAGACGTGAGATGAAGCACATTGTTCTTCCGGGCTCCGAGGGACCGGAGTGTACCCATCAACAAAAACAAACTAATATGCAGTGAAATTATACATCTCTCTCTATAATTTATCTAGAATGGGGTAATGTGCGATCGTTCCTTAAATAGCTCTGGTATATATGGTAGGCAGCCTCTAAAGCAGCCCCGATGATCACGCCCTGCTAGGATGTACAGCCTGTGTAAACCCCCTTTGCATGTGGGCTGGACCTAGTGACTCTCCTTAAACAAAGAGAATAGGACAACAGTGATGGGACGTCACTTCCGAGAATAAGTTACAAAAAGACTGTATCTTTCTCTCTTTCATTCTCTCTCTCTCTCTCATACTCTCTGTCTCCCAACTGCCACGTTGGTTGTGAGCTGCCCTATGGGGAGGCCTATGTGGAAAGAAACTGAGGTCTCCAGCCAGGAGCCAGTGAGGGCCCGAGACCAGCCATTAGCCACGTGAGCGAGCCTGGGGTGATCCTCCCTGAGTTGAACCTGGAGGTGACTGCACACCAGGCTGACACACTGATTGCAGTCTGTGAGACCCTGAGTCAGAGGACCACTAAGCTATGTCTGGATTCCTGACCACAAAAACCATGAGAGAATACATGTTTGTTGTTTTAAGCCCCTAAGTTTTGGGGTAATTTGTTATGCAGCAATAGAAAGAATACTATACTAACAGGGAGTGACAAGCCTCCAGTGAGCCCCACCAGAGCCCTGTCTCCAGTCTCACCTCCTGCTACATGCACCCCATCACCCCTGGGGCCACATTTTGGCCACTCCTTACTCTTAGATATCTTTGTATGAGCTGTTTCTTCCGCCTGAAATGCCCAGCCTCCTCCTCTTCTCCAGATAAATTCCTGCTCACCCCTCAACACGCAGCTCAAATGTGCCCTCTGGAAGACCTTCCTAGCCCAGCCAGGCAGAGCTCCTGGCCCGGGCTTGGGGTCTCCCCAGCACAGTGCTCTGCCTCTGCCCCACATCATGCCATGCGGGCCTGATCACAGACCTGCTAGGCTGCAGCTCCTGCAAGGCAGGAGACCCTTCCTCATCTTCCAGCCCCTGGTGCCCAGCACAGCACTGCGCTAAAACACCGTTCCTGGAATGGATCGGCGCAGTTTTGCAGAAGCAAGGATCTAGGCAGAAGAGGGCATCTGGTAGCTAGTTCCATTCCCAGCTGATGCAGGAGTCTGACGACAGCATCCCCCAAGCGTGTGATAGAGAAGTACTTGGATTAATTGGACAGTGTTTGCCTGTTGAACCCTCAGTCAGCAGATCCAGCGCTATAGCCGCCTGCAGTGTTGTGAAGTGTCTTGATCTGGTCCCAGCCCCTCGCCCCTCAGGTAAGGTCATGGGAGCTTGGAAGTTGACAGTCCCGTAACCTGAGCTGTTATGATCATTTCAACCTGTGACCTCTGAGTTGAGATGTTCCAGGCATCACGGACATTCCTTCCCTGCATTTTCAGAGAAAGTTAGAAAGAAACCATGAAGGCATCTGTCGGGTCAAATGTGAAAGAGGGGAAGGCCGTGTTAGTCTCTCAGGTGTGATCTGCCGTGAAGAGAGCCGCTCGCTGCCCCAGGCCAGTTCTTAGGAGATCACACAGTGTCGAGGACACGCAGGCCCCTCTGCTCCACACCAGGTCCTGACATTGGTCCCTCCTAAATAGAATCTTCCTCTTGCTCTCCTTCTTACTCTTCTCCTGGTCTTGAACTCATCTGTAACAGCTTCCTAACTGGTCTCATGGCATCCACAACCCTTCCCAAGCTCTTCTCCACGGAGGGGCTGCAGCCTTCTTTCTGAAACGCACGCTCATTTGATCACGTTGCCTGTCCATTGGAACACTTCCTGGCTGCCTGTGCATGGTCTGTCCCAAGTCCAGCCTTGTGCATGATATCCCCTCGCTGTCTCTGCTCTGGTCACCCTTGTGTCTTTCACAGCCTTGAAGACACCGGCACCGTCCCACTGCAGAGATGCACAGGACCCACTGGGCCTAGTTAGTCCTGTCATTCCTTCAGATTGCATTCCACTCGTCGTTTGCTCAGAGATGTCCCTGACATCCATCATTAAATCAGTCCCCTTCTTATATACTCAGGGTACCACATGTGGCAGTGTTATGTTAATCTGTGTGGGTATTTAATCAAGGTCGTCTCCTTCACTATTGTGTAAGTTCCATGTGGGCAGGACCATGTCTGTTTTTGCTGACATTGTATTCTTGGTACCCAGTATGACCCAGCAAAGAGTGGGCATTCAGTTAATATTTGTTGAGTGAATGAATGAATTCTAGGCACTATGGAAGGTACATGGAGGAAAAACAGAAATTCAGGAAGAGTGAGGGTTTAATGGAACTCAAAGCTGGGGCACTGGAAGATCATTTGAATGTACACCATCCTAAAGTAGGCTGTTGGAGTCTCCTTAGACTAATTACAGAATTTGCAGAGTGCACACCATTTATAGTTATCTGTAACTGCCGATCCCCCAGGCCACTGCAGCCTCAGGGAAAACCGAGGGCTCGAGTCAATTCGCGGAGGTCTTTCCTTCTGCCTTCCCACCGGTTCTACCCCCTTCAGCCACAGCAGCTCTGCCTCCCTGGGGACTGCTGCCAGCTCTCCTCTGCAGAGGGGGGAGGGCTGAGTTGACTGTGGAGACCTCCCTGGCCCCCTTTCTCAGAGGGTCCCCATGTCTGCCTCCCTGCCACCCCAGCCCAGCCCTGTAGCCCTTTCCCAGGCACTATCAGCCAGTGACCCCCGCTTTCTGCTTAGGGGATCTGACGGCTCCTGGCTCTGGCTGCAGTCAGCCCTGCTGGGGCTTCAGTCCCCACGGTGGGGGGTTGGGGGGGGGGACTGGCTTTCCTCCCAGTGTGGACGCCTTATCAGCCAGCCTAGATGGAGCGATAATCCATTCCCTCCCCTTAGGTGATTCCCAGCCTTTCTTGATTGTCATCTCTCTCAGCAGTTTTGTGGCAAACAAGTCATTTTCTCTTGTTTGTTCAAGAACTTTACATCAAGGGGTCTAGGGCCTGCCAGTTGGTTTCATTCCCAATCCCTGTTTCTTCTAGGGACCAGGGGGCCTGACAGGACTCATCCCACAGGCACTTACTGCAACAGAGAGAGACAGCAGGGTGCTCCTGACCGGGAGCTCGTCCCCCTGGGGTCTCCAGGGACCTTCGCCTCCCGGGGAGGTGTTTTGCTGTCAGGCCAGGGCTGAGAATCCGTCTCCCTGCACTCATTTTTGCCAAGAGCCGGGAGTTTAGAACATTAGTCTGTTTTTCCTCCAGCTTTTGCTACACAGATGACAATATTATTACCCTCGGCTTTTAAAGTGCAAGTCTGTACACAGATGACAGAGTCCGGGAGGGCTCCTGAGTCATTTGAGATAATTACCTTTTTTTCTTTCTGGGTCTTCCGCATCTGTGAATCAGCCATGTGGAAGACGGAGTTTCGGAAAACTCCAGGGAGGCCTGAAGGGAGCAGAGCAGAGCGGGTGTGGGCGCGGCGGGAAGTCACGCGGCGCCCTGTGAGGGGCGCGTGGCGAGGTCCACAGGGCTGAGACCCCGGTCACCGCCGCCTGGGCGGGGAGGAACACGGCAGCACAGCCAGGGCGTTCGGGAGGCGGGTGGCGTCCAGGCGCCCCGCGCCAGCCTCGTTGGTTTTCCCGAGTTAGGTGACCGAGGCCCTGCCGGGCCAGCCGAGTGGGGACAGGCCCCGAGCGCCCACGGCCCCACCGCGCGGCAGCTGCCGGCGGAGCTGCCCCTTCCCGGGCCCGCGAGCCCCTCCAGGCTCGGTCTCCTCCGCGTCTCGGGGGCTTCTGAGGAGGAAGGAACGGCTGTCGGGACGCAGGTACCCTGGCACACTGGAGGCGCCTAGAGTGGGAACAGCTCAACAGTGCAGGCTCTGTTGGTTCCTTACAGTTTGCAGGACCCAAAGAAGGAGTGATTTGTCCTTTCTAGAAAAAGGTGTCTTGTGTGGGGCCTGCACAAGGGAAGGTGCTGTAAGTTGGGGATAAGCGCAGGCAGAGGTGGACCAAGGCCCTGGGAAAATGACGCAGGAAGTGGAGGTGTTCATCCTACGGCGACTCCAGAGCGTCCCAGGCAGAGCCCTGACTCTCCAGGAAATCGACAGACAGGGCCCGGGGAGCGGGCCGGGGAGCCGGCGCTCAGGGAGCTGCAGAGCCCCCGGCGGACGGCCACGCGTCCCCACGACGGTCCGCTAGGGGGCAGGCGGCGGCAGGAGGAGAGCGCGGCGGCGGCACGTCGGTTCCCGGGCTGGGCTCGCCAGGCCGGGATGTCCCCCGCTCACATCAGCACCCTGGGCTGTTTGTATTACTCAGACAGCAAGGCCAGGCCCCTCTTCCTGCCTGTCCTGGCCTCTGTGGTTTTATATGGTGTGGCGTGTGACACCAGATACCGCGCGGCCATGGTAACCGAAGTACACAGCTTGGTGTGAATGTTAATAAAGTGGGAAAAAGGTGATCCCCGGTTTTCTTACTTGGCTCACCATTTGTGGTTTTCCTGTCCATGCCTCATATATCCTTATTGTCCCAAACAATCAAGATGTACCTGAATCCAGCGACTTTTTAAAATGACAAGATATATGGGGAAAATGTGCGCTGGTCTCGTGTTCACCCAGCCTTGAAAATAGCAACTCATTTCCTCATGTGCGAGTTACCACTTCCCCTCCATGTCCCACCCAGTGCTCGCTGGTGTACCATCATTTCAGGGGAAAATTATTTTCCTGACAACTCCCACATGCCTTGAAAAGTCATTTCCTTCTGAGAAACTCCAGGTGATGGGAATTCTTAATTGGTTTAAATTTTTCCTCATCTTCAAGGATTGAATAAAAACAGCATGACTCCCTTCCTATACAGATGATCCTCCTATACAAATCATTGGGCCCATGGACACGGGCCTAAAATGAACTAGACTGAGCCTAAAGGAATAAACATTTTACCAGGCCAGACCACACAAGTGAAAGTCTTTGAGTAGAAATGAGAGTTGCTTCATACAAACTCTGACGGTTTGAAAGTAGAGTGCTCCTGTCTGCTGAGAAGGCCGGATTAGAAGCCCGTGGAGGCTTGATAACATTAACAGAAAGCTTAGTGTTCATGAAGTTAAAGACTCTTTAATGAATTGCATCTTTAATTGTAATGAGAACAAACCAACCATATTACGTGATTACAATGGGGAATGGTAAAACTGTCCTAAAAGAAATGGTTTTCTAGTGGAATCAGAATTCTTATGCAAACCTTTTAATGCTGCAGATTCTTTTGAATGCCACCCCTGATATCATCCCAATAGTAATCACAGCTGAGAAATATCTTTTAAAGCTACAGCATGATGTCCAGTTACTTTAATGGTTTGCAAAATGCTCTCAAGCGTTACCTAAAAATATGCATTTTCAATGATACCATAAATTAGATCACCTAAAATTATTAGATTTTCAATTAAAAACATAAACAGGTTTAGATGTATTTGGACACGGATGTTTCTGGAGTTTCCTGATTTCATTGTTTAAAGGTAGCCCATAAATATGACAAAAAGTGCTGTGAAGGCATCTATCTGATTGAGTATTCAGGCTCACAAAGGAGGCAGTTACCTGGCCAGAGACCGGGAGTCAGCCCTTATTCATCTGAATTCCCCTTTGCATATTAACACAGCTTGACCTTGATTTTTTAGATGCAATGAAAGACATCGATGTAATCCGAATAAACCAGCCTTTCAAATACCCTGAGGAGTCTGGAATCAGAAATGACAGACTTGACAGGCGGACATAAGCTTGAAGGAGTAATCAACTCTCAAATAATTACAGTGGTTTTAAAATGGTGTCTTCCCTTCTTATTGAGCTACATTTTTGTCGTCTCTCTAGGGAACGTCTGTTTGCCCGATCCTTTGGAAAATGCCCACAGGCCAGCTCCTCCCTGCCCCCACACCCCCAGCCCTTCAGCTTGTGAGTCTCCCCACTGACACCCCCACCAGGCCCTTGGTGCCTCCACGATGGCCTGTGTGGCCAGCGGCCGTCTCTGTTGCTAAAGTGACCTCCAACATTTCTCTGAGGGCAGGGGCCTCTCTCCTCTTCCTGACAAAGCACTTTCAGTCAACTCTTGGATTTCTTCATGGTTGATTAAACTGTCTGTGTTTATCCAGGACCCTTCTCCTATTTCTGTGTCCGGCTGCTGACCTTTCTGTGGGTTCACTGTAGAGGAGAAAGTCACAGGGCAGTCCAGCTGACTGCTTGTTAGCAGCTCTGGTAAAGATTTGGAAGACCCTGGAAAATGGTGAGGCCGATGAAATGTTAGTATATCTTCAAAGCATATGACTTTTCGCCTGGGTAGTTTTCTGAGTTGCTGTTACTGAGTGAGGCCAGAAGCACATGACAGAGAACAACACCAGACAGCTTGTGAGTTGTAACCGCTGGCACCCTCCTTGAACCTCACTGATGTTGATCGTCTCACCATTAAGCTCCACAGGGCTTCACACGGTCCGTGGTTCTCAGAGTAGGTGTGATCTTCCTGCTTGGGAATGGGAAGGAGATAGAAAATGAAGCACAGAGGGTTTTGTTGAGTGACCAAAAGACAAGCCAGGACAAATGTCTTAGCCACAACCCCCTTTACGGAGCTTCTTGTTAGCATAACAACTCACCACCCCACAACCCTGGTCTGGGCCCTCAGGCAAGCTCAGCTCCCCACAGCGGCACCACATTCCAAGGCCCAGGTCAAACGCATCACTCCTTTCTCTGAACACTATAACATGTACTTGCTGTACTCTCAAAATGACATTTGTGTATTTTGCTTATCTGACTTGACTGCAGGCGCTGGGAGCCCGGGGACTGTGCCTTCTGCTTCTTTGCACGTCTGGAGGCACGCAGTGCGTATTTTAGTGACAGTGTGGATATGTGGAGGTGCAGAGGGACGCCCTCCTCTCCTCAGGCCTTCTCTCACATTCCTTTAATGCCACCTTACTCACCTATGGTGACTTCATCCTCCCTCACTATTGCTCAGAATATACTCAGCTCCTGGCTTGTACCACTGGTATGGCGTTATAGTTCAGCTTTGTTATTTGTCCATCTCGCCTTTATATCACTGCCTCGTCGTTGCTGTCTCTCTCTTAGTGTAAACCCTTAGGGGACTGAGGTTCCAATGAACTCCCCTTGCCTGTCACTTGACAGTAACTCACAGAGCGGGTGGACACTTCCCAGACTTCAGATGACGATGCTCATGGTCAGAGAAGTGAATCATCAGAGCTGATCAGTGGTCCTCTTGAAACTGTTTCGTGGCCCGGGACTCTGTGTGTGTTCTTAGTCCCTGTCGTGCCCTCCTTCATCGTGACTCCTCCGAATATGTTGCGTTGGGTTTAGCTGTGAGTGACCTGGTGGGCGATCGGAGAATCCTTTTCTGAAGGCCAGGGCTCCCAACAGCAGCACTTGAACATTTGGGGCCGGAAAATTCTTTGCTGTGGGGCCTGTCATGTGTGTTGCAGGATGTTTGGCAGCATCCCTCATCCCTACCCCACCAGATACTGGTAGCATCCCCTGGTTGCAGCAACTGATAATGTCTCCAGACATTGTCACATGTCCCCTTTGGGAGGGGGACAAACACGCTGGTTGGGAGACACTGCCCAAAGGGAAAATGGCCCAGCCAGAGGGAAGGGGATGGTAACCAGGGGGTTTGGTTTTTGTTTTTTTATTTATTTTTATTGTATTTATTTATTTTTGGTGAGTTAGACTGGCTCTGAGCTAACATCTGTTGCCAGTCCTCCTCTATGTTTTTTGTATGTGGGATGCCACAACAGCACGGCTTGATGGGCAGTGGAAAGGTCCATGCCCAGGGCTGGAACCACCAACCCTGCCACCCAAGCAGAGGGAGCCAACTTGCCCACTTGGCCACAGGCAGCCCTCTTCTTTTTAATGTAGCCAGCAGGATGTTCTGCCCTAGCTGGTTTGCAGAGAGGCTCCCAAAGGCATTTAAATTACACAGCACTTGACCTCCACTTTGCCCTTTTTTCCCCCTTAGGGCCATTTTTTTCACCATTGCCACTTGGCGGGGCTCTGCTTTCCGTGGCTTGCTCCCATCATGTTTTGGTAATCCCACTGGCTTTCAGAAAACTCCGAGGGGCGCACGATGAACAGCCAGGAGAGGCAGCCGACTGGAGGCGCTGGTGAGGGCGTCCTCTTGTCCCGGGGCCGCGTGAGGACACTGGGCTTAGGGATCTGCTCCTGCACTTTGCCCATCCAGGAACCAAATTTTTCTCTCTTCCCTGGGAAGTAATAAGCCGTTGGGACAATAATTCACACAAACCGAACGCACCAGAAACTAGGCTACAAACCAGACTGTGGCAGGATTCTTCAAACTGCGCGGCTGCCGAGCTCCCGCCGGTTTCGGGCCGCAGGGCGGGCAGCACGAAACGTGGTCCAGCGAGCAGCAGGGCCCCGGCCCGCGGCTGCCTCCTCTCGGCCTCCGCGGCCAAGGGGATGACCCTGTAGGCTGCCGGGGAGTGGCCGAGGCTGGGGCCTGAGAGCAGGGTGAGAGCTGGCGGGGGCGCACAGTCTCTAGAAGCATCCGCAGCTGCCGCTTCATTTCAGAGGCGGTGTCGTGGGGCCGAGTGCCAGTCGCCCCTCCCGGGTGGACGCTTTTCCCGGGTCGCTCCCACTATCAGGGTGCTGGGCGACTGCAACAGCTGTGGCAGACGTGGGGTCAGGACGGAGGGCGTCGGACGAGCTCGAGAATCCCCTGCCGGCCGGGCGCATCCTTGGGCGGCCCCGCAAAAGGCCATCCTTCCCGGAGGAGCGCCTCCTCGGTCGTCAGGTGCTTACTCCGGGGCGCTCGCCGCGTGGGCTGACCCAAGTCTCCAGGGGGTGACCTGCGGCTTTCTGCGCATGGCTCTAGAAGCAGGCTTCTCCTGAGTGCACCTGCAGCCTCAGGCGCCCTGAGCAGCACTCGGGCTTGTCACTTGGCCTCACCCTGTGAGACACTCCTTTGGAGCTGTCTTCTCCTCGACTGTAGTAGTCGAATGCTGATAGACATTTCTGCCACGTGGCCGGGGAATGGTTTTGTGAAGTTGGTATTTCTCCTAAAAGAGAGGCAGGGAAAAGAAAGGCACACTGTGGTCTCGTGTTTGCAACATGAAGGCAGAAAGCCGTGTCCTCCCCGGGCCGCCCCATCCTCGGGTGGAAAAGCAGCAGCTCAACCCGCTTTCCTGTCGGGAACCAAGTGGGGCAATAAGCTGACCACACTGCATTCTCATTCCCGTTGCCGGGCCTTTGTCAGAGTCCTGTGTCACTCTTGAGAATGTCATTTCTTAGGAAATAAAAGAACAGTGTGGCCGTGGTTAGTGTTGCTGGTAAGTTCTATTACTTGAGGTACATTTACTGTAATAGGAAAATATATATCTGATAGGTGTGTTACAAAGCCTGTTCCTGCCACAACCGTCATCTTCAAACATCATGGCACTTGCACTTCAGAAGCCACCATGCTGGGGAAACGGGATGGACAGGGCTTGTATGATGCTGATCTCCTTTAAAAGGAGAGGATGAGAAAGCCGCGTGGTCCCACAGGGCTCTCTGCAGGGCTGCCTGCGTGCTGGCCTGTTTCGTTAGCTGATTTTGGTCAGAGCTGTTCCGTCTTTTTTCTGTGTGTTTAGTTTGCATGACTTCTTCTTCAGCCCTGTCTCAGGCTGGATTGGTCGCACTGACGTAGTTCAAATGTGCCTTTTCCTCCACAGGTGTCCCTGCATCTTGGGGCTGTCACACTTGGTGTGAACATCTTCTAAGGCCATGAAAAGATGTAGGGCAGGCACGTGGCAGTGGGGTCTCAGATCCCTGGGATCAACATGGAGTGGCTGTCTGGATCACTAATTTTACACATAGATTTTGGGGAAATGTTGTTTTATATTAAATAGTGATGTAACAATGGACTTGAGTGCTCAATTTCCATGAATTTTAAAGATAATACACAATGCTTCAAAACATTTTATGCTAAGCAGATTCCATAAGCCACCTTCTCAGACTCCTGAAATGGGTAGTATTGTGGGTTGAATTGTGTTTCCCCAAATATGTTGAAGTCCTGACCCCTAGTACCTCAGAATGGGAACTTACTTGGAACTAGGGTCATTGCAGATGTAATTAGTTAAGTTTAGATGAGGTCATACGGGAGTAGGGTGGCCCCTAATCTGATGTGACTGGTGTCCTTATAAAAAGGGGAAGTGTGGACACAGACACACACAGGGGAACATCATGTGAAGATGGAGGCAGGGATGGAGGCTACATGTCTACAAGCTTAGGAAAGTCCAAGATTGCCAGCAAACCACCGGAAGCTGGGGGCAAGGCCTCGTACAGATTCTTCCGCACAGCCTCGGAGGGAACCAGCCCTGCCGACGCATTGGTTTCAGACTTCTGGTTCCAGAGCTGTGAGACAACCCACTTCTGTTGTTGACACCACTCAGTTTGTGGTACTTTGTTACAGGAGCTTTGAGCAAACCTTATACCTTATTGGTCCCTTAAAAGAAAGCTAAGTGCTGGGTTAGAGGGGCGTTTATGACCCAGCGATCAGTGTTTCCTCTTGCTGGGGCGCTTCTCTGGCAGAGTTTGAGAAGCACTGCACTGTGTCATGGAAAGAGCTCAATTTTAGGGCCTGACAGACCCAGCTTTGGATTCTGGCAGGGTCACCTCCAAGCACTGTGGCCTTAGGCATAGATCCAAATGTTCCCTTATGAGGATTAAACGAGAGGCTGTGTGTAATAAGCCAAGCGTGGGACCTGGCGACCTGGGGGCTTCTCAGTAGATGCGACTCTTGATTCCTCTCTCCCTTCTGACCTTTCTGTTCCGAGAGGTCATTTTGTCTGAGGGAGGAGCTCAGGCCTGGAGAGGTAAGATGACTTGTCTTCAGTCACTCATGAACTGGTGTGAGGCTGGCTGTCAAACCCAGGCCACTCGACTCCACACCTGCACTGTGTTCCCCTCCATGTAGTCTTCCGGGGGCTCCCCCTCGTTATAGAAACTCTCTGCATATTCCACCAACTGTCGTAAAGGCGATGAGAGAGGTGAGCCTCCAGGCCCTGGATACTGTTTATGCCATCTAGCGAGACGCCCCTGCTGTGGAGGGTTCTTGCATTACCCAGAAAGCCTTCTTATCAGAAGAAATGCCTGTTTATTTATCGTTTGCTTTCCTCTTCTTTTTACATATTCTTAACATGTAATTGTTAGCATGAAGTAATTATTGCCACATGAAAAGGCTGTATTTTGTTCAAAAGTGTTTTGCAATGTTCATCACAGGAGGAAAGGTCTTGGGCCTTTTAAGAAGGAACCAATCAGAGTCCGAGGGCTGATCAAGGTTGCGACAACTACGGGGGCCTGGCCTGGTAAGAAGGCGTCGATAAGCAGGGGTTAGAGCAAATTAGTTGCTGGTGAGTAATTCCAGATGCAAAGTGGCCTGAGTTACCTCTTCCAGATAGAAGGAGGGTACCCGGGGGACATCAGCCTACAGATGGAGGAAGGCTGCCTAAGTTCTGATTCCGTGCTGATAAAGATCAAGGGCTGGAGCCAAGCCTGCCCAGGTCTTGCCCATCCCAGGAGGTCGGACAGCTGCAGGGCCCGCCCCCACCAGACCCCAGTGCACCTCTCTGCAGTGTTGCAAACAACTGCAGGGGGTTCAGGTTCCCCCTTCCACTCACTCTGAGGTCCCCCACCCCAGGTTAAGAGCCGTTACCTTCTACCTTATTGGCCCCTTAAAGAAAAGCCAAGTGCTAGGTTGAAAGGGCGTTTATGACTGACTTCTTTTCTGTTTAAGACTAGAGCTGACTTGAAAAAGAGCATATGTCCTGGCATGAAGAATAGTTCTTGGTATGGTAGGATTGGTGGGAGAAACCAAACAACAGGGTCTCCTGAATGAAAAGAACAGAGAGTCGGGAAGCCCTGGCAGGGTTCTCGGCTGCCTGCGGGTGGCATGGGGCCCCTCGGCTCGGTATCGGGTGAGCCCCGGGGAAGCGGCGGTGCTGCCTGGAGAGCAGCAAGTGGGGGACGCCTCCATCTCAGCGCACCGTGTAAACTGGCAGAGAGCAGAGTGACAGTGATACACAAAAGAACCCCAGTGACAAAAACACCCAAACATTTATATTGTTTCGAATTTTGTTCTGAATTTTGAAATTTTAATACATTCTAATAAAAAATATTTCGTGAAAAAAGTGGGTCCTGCTCTATCCTATGTTTGAATTTTTATATCTAGCGGAAAGCCTAACCCAGAAGTTGCAAACCAGCCCACAAACATGTTATTTCGCTTGTTGGGTGTTAAGTTTTGTTTTGTTTGTTTTTTAATTAATTACCGGCATTTAAAACTAGACTTCCTACTAAAAAAAATTTAGCTTTCAGCTTCTCTTGGGGAAATAGAAACTGAATTACTGGCACAACTGGTTGGGATTTCCTGTTGCCCCCTGCTCCCACCCCTCGGCTGTCTGCTACCCCAGGCCAGCCACACCCAAGGCACCCCCATTTCCCTGGTGCCCCTTTCGCAGTACGAGGCCTGGAATTCCAAGTGCAATGCCTTGAAAGATCAGACCCATCAGGAAGGAGACAGCAAGTGCTTCATGGATGCTCAAACAGGGGGCATCTGGTCTCCAGCCTTAGCTGGGTCTATGTGGACCAGACGTGGGTGCATGTAACCCAGGTGGACAGGTTTCTTTCTTGTAAAATGAGCATAGGATTCTTTCGAGGATTAAATTAGATCGCATATTTAAACACCTCACAGGAGTCAACGCTTGGTAAATGGTAGCTCTGAGCCGGGGCATCCCAGACCGCTCAGGGCATCACAAAGATTCTGACAAATAATCTGTGGTTCAGACTTCAGAATTGATGGCCACAGTTGGGCGTGCGGTTGCTCTAGCAGCCAAGTACCTTAGAAATCAGGCTGAGGAAGGTAGTGCCCTGTGTGACCACAGGTTCTGAGGACAAGGACGCAGGCCCCCTGCACTCGCACAAGAAGACCTGGAACCCAAGGTGCATACAGACCCTCGGCATAACACAGATGTCCTTTGCCTTCCATGCATCACTCCTCTGTCACCAGGAGTGTTAGAAAGCTCTGGGAAATGTGATGGGCCAGGAGATGTCTCTTTGTTTTAATAAGGCCACGCTAGCAGATCTGATGTGTACCTGGGCCTGCTCCAAAGAAACGTTAATCCGCATCGCGACAGCCCAGGGCTTTTGAGCAAGTGCTCACTTCCAGTGCAAACACAAAATCAACCTGCTGCAGACAGCCAGTGGCGAGGAGCCTGAAAACTGCAAGGGGCCTGTGCTTCTCTAGGGTGGAAAGGAGTGGCAGCACGCACTGCTGTGACCCTGGTTAGCTTTATCTCTGAAGATATCGCCCATCCCTAGGAGCCAAGCCCGGGAATGATCGCACTGCTTTCTCTCCCTGCCAAGTGTTCCACCCTAGCCCTTTTTATAGGAAGTTGCCTTTCTTCTGAGCAGAAAAGGATTATCCCTGGGTCAAGCAAAAGATGAGTAAATGATTACTGGCTGCCATGAAAGGATCCCATAAAGCATTCATGTTGTCCCACAAAACGGATCTGGTTTTTACACGTCTGTCTTTTTCGTTCATTTCCTGCAGGTAGAAGGCTGCCAAAGTCCCTTAATGATGCCAGGGGTAAGGCTCACATTAGGAAATGGGTGGCCAAGGGTTTGGGATTTCCCCACACTGTTTCCTCCTCCATCTCATGACCTGACAGAAGCAGCTCTCTGAGTCACATATCGAATGGACTCGGGTGGAGGAAATATCCATTTACTATGATAAACTAGGGAGGTCCCTCAGAAAGAAAACCAGGGCTTTTTCCCGGGTGAGCCCTGCGTGGAGTGGGGCAAATGATGTGGCAATGAGTCCCACACTGGGGATTTTGAAATTGACAGGGAAATGCTGGGTCATCTAGGTTCAAGCTGTAACCAAGGTGGGGATTCTAAATCCTGCCTTTTAAGTGGAAGAGTTCTCAGGGAGCCTGGATTCAGGGAAGTCTCAGCTGGAGTTCTTGGTGGCCACAGGCAGTCAGGACCCCTGGGGAGGTCCCCTACTGCCCCCAACCAAGGGAAGTTGTCTGCTCCGCCGAGAGCCTGAATTTCCTAAAACGGCTCCAGTAGCCAAGGAATCCCCAGACAGACACCCTCTCCAGATGGACTTTGGCCTCTGACTGTTAACAGTCTCAACTCTTCCCCATGTCCGCTTCTAGATCTCACCGGCTTTGCTACCTTAACCAGTAGAGATGAGGATGCCCCACCCCCATAAGTCTTGAGCGTGGTTTCCTATTGCCCTTTAGCCTGCTTACCACACACACACACACACACACACAGAAACACACACACCAAGATTATCCCCTTGATCTCTGGGCAGAAACTCTTGGACAATGGTTACTCTCCCCTCCCCAAATCTGGAGAACTGCACCCCTCGGCAAATGTGTCAATCAAAACCCTGCCATTTAATATAGGCTAGTCTCTGTCTGAAATGTGCAGAAATGTCATTGTCTCAAGTGAAATGGTGATCACCAGAGTTTATCTGTCCAGACTGGACAAAACTGAACCTGAGCGTTTTTTGACGTCTCTCCCATCCCTAGAATCTGTGAGTCTGGGATCCTTCCAAATATACACAGTAAACATGAATTCTTCTAAAAAAAATTGTGGCTTGTGCAAAATTACTAATGACTGAACCAAGTATAGAATCTTAGTTCTGGCCCCAGGAGGAATTTTATAATTTACGTTTTAGGTGAAAACTCTTTTTTCCCATTAAATACTACATAAAAATGGCAGGATTCTCTACTGAATATTAATGTTACTACAGCAAACACAGGGGACACTGAAAATCTGAAACAAAAATACGTGACCCATTATTTGAAATGTCGACGAAAATAATCCATAACCAATCTATAAATGAAAATTTGGATGAGTTTATTCTGAGCTAAAATGTGAGACCCATGGCCACAGGGCCTTTCTTCCCAAAGGAAGAAAGGGCACCAAAGAAGTGGAGTGCACAGAGTGGTTATATACCCCAAAGAGGATGCTTCACATAGGATTGAAATGTCCTTTTTACAATAGTTGCGGGACTGCTCTGTTGGCACAGTGATTGATGGACACAGCAGGTAGGTTTGCTGTCTCAGTGAACACAGTAGGGTGGCAGTTCTGTTGTCTCGAACTGGGTGGTCACAGGTGAGCTGGGTGGTCAAAGGTGAGCACAGTAGTCAGTTCCTAGCCTAAGGAAAGATGCTTATCCTTAAGGAAATGCCAATGTCGTGTGCCTTTATCTTAAGGCCATTTGTTCTTGCCATAGTAAATGTTTAAAGCAGATGTACAATGCATGCTCAATGGTCACGTCAGGCCCTTTTGGAAAAACAAAGTCAGGTCGAATTAGTTTTACACCAAATGGCTTCCTCATATACTCCAATATATACTATTGCTTGCCATTTCTATTTGTCACAAAGAATGCAACAAAAAGAAGAAAGTCTGCCTCCCGCTCCATGGGGACGCAGCCTGAAGCCTGGGGCCACCAGGAGCATAGCCCTCAGCTCCTCTCCCCCAACTGGGACCCCATCTCTGCTCAGCCTTCCCTGGGCCCTCAGGGCCTCCCCGCCCACTCTGCCTTCTGAATTTTCCTTGTCAAAGCCGCCCGCAGCGCAAATCGCCCCTTCAGCAGACTCCTCCCAGATGCCTGCCCTCCGTCTTGCCGGCAGAGTCGTCTTTCCCTCTCGGTCCCCAGGCCTCTGTAGGCTGGCACACTCTCGCCACCCTCTGACTTAGATTCCATTGTGTAGTTTGAATATGCATCGTCTTCACCACTGCATTTAAGCTCCAGAAGGCAGAGACGCCATTCTATCCATCGTCATTCCCCCATGGACACTTACACAGGTTAGACACATCTGATCCACTTTTATGAAGTTTAAGTGAATTGAAGATGGATGACAATGCCCGACTCCAGCTGTGTGTATATACCACAGGATACTTGGAATGTCGGATGAGCGTGGGAGAGACTTGGCTGATGTCATCAGGGTTTCTCAGCCTTGGCACTATTGACATTTAGGCTGGATCATTTTTTCTTGGGGGGAGGGCTGTCCTGCATATTGTAGGATGTTTAGCAGCATCCCTGGCCTCTATCCTCTAGTTGCCAGTAGCATTCACCCTTCTCCCAAGTTGTGACAAGCAAAAATATCTCCATACATTGTCAATGTCCCCTGGGGCAGAATTGGCCTCAGTTGAGAACCACAGATGTAGGTGCCTCCCGAGGGCGACCGAGAGGAAGCACAGATCCTGCAGAGACTTACTCCTTACTTCCATGATCATCATTGTTTTATCACATCAGCATAAGGCTACTGATACCTTCTGGCCAAACGTTCTATCTGACGGGCTCTCACAGTGTTAGTCAAACACTGGAATTTTCTTAAACGGGGTGGGGAAAGAAAGAACTGGGTAAGGCCCATTCCCTGTGAAATACAAACATCTTTTTTTGAGGAGGCTGTAGTCTTGGAGATGGCACAAAAGCCACTAGGAGGAGCCTGGGGTCATTCCAGGAAGACCGAAAAGGGAAAAAACAACAACAACAAAAGCTGAAATGAAAGACATATTTTTCCTCAGCAGGTTGTGGGGGGCCATCATTGCTTAATGAATTAACACATACAAACCCAAGGAAGGTGTACACCTATTTTTGGCACAAGTCCTGGAGCTGTGGTGTGGATGGTTCAAACATTTCGTATGTGCAGGGAGCTGGCCCCCACGCATCCGTGCCCTGGCCCCGGGGCTGGGCCATCCATCAGCTCCGAGCAGCAGCCGTAGGCAGGCGGGTCCAGATGAAGCGAATTTGCTCAAACACGGCCAATGCATTGAAACGAACTCCCACTCTTGCTTTTCTTTGAAGCTGTTGCATTCCGTCATGTCAGGCAGCTGAGTCGGGCAATGCCCAAGTGGCCATAACAGACTCACGGACTCACTCACAGCTCCCCTAGGGGAGCTGTGGGACTGTTTTTTTCCCTCATTGAGGCAGTAAAGATGGATTTTGAGGTGGCGAGTGAGGCATTACGCGTTCATGACTGCACAGCAACTCTCAGCTCACACACTGTGCAGTGACGGTGGAAGCGGGACCAGTTATGTAAGGCGCTGGCTCAAGGCCCTTCCCTGCATGGCTCCTTTCTCATCACGTCATTCACCTGCCGAGAGGCTGAGGCCTGTGGCGTGGGGGGACTGCTGAGTAAAGGCCTGTGGTTTGGTGCAGAGCATCTCAGGCCGAGATCTGAGAAGGCCTGACCAGCTACTGAGATGTGGGAGCCTGCCTGCAATGGCAACAGCCACCTGGCCGCCCTCACATTTGATGTTCTGGTGGGCTGCATTCAGATCTGCAGAGCCAGCTGGGAGCCTCTGATGAGAAAATTGAAGACTTAGGCAGCCAGCAGTTTGGTTATAGCCCACTCTCCTCTCTGACACCGGGAGAGAAACTCGCTCAAGTGCTGGCAAGAGATGAAATTGGACTCGCTAAGGCACTGTCTCATGAGAAGGCAAACATCATGACGGGGCAGTCTCTGCTCTGATGCACAGGCACTGACAGAAGAGGTAGTTCCCGTGCTGAGGTTGCACTTCGGAGGGCAAACCTGCGAAATTGGCATCAAAGGAGACATGGGACCTGGGCGACGAGACACAGCAACGCCCGCTCGGAGCAGCCTGGAGGGGTCTCTCTCTCTTCCACCCTCAGTTTTCCCACCTACAAGAAAATCACAACCCCTGTGGCAGCTGCCGTGCAGCGTGGGCGGAAGAACCAGCTTGGAGTCAATGGCTGGGCAGGTTTCAGGGGGACTGGGAGACCCTGAAATTGGCATGAGCATGCTGTCTCCATGTGTGGGTGTGCATCTTCCTGGGGGGGAGGGTGGTAGCTTTACTGTATTCTCAAACAATATAGTTATTCTCAAAAGATTAAGAAGCATTGGTTTAGATGATATACAGGGTAAGCATCCCAAATTAAGATCTCGTCAGCAAAGATTTCTGAGGAGAAAGAGCTCGGAGGGGCACCTCCTATGTGTCAGGGCTGTGCCGGCACTGAGGAGGAGGCAAACAAGGTCCTTGGCCTCCTGGAGCGTATGACAGACTTGTGAACACGAGACCGAAACAGTCCTAAGTTGAAAAGCAAAGGTAGCTGCAGGCCACGTGGACTGGAGGTCGTAAGTGTTTTAAGAGCCCTCAAAATTCGGAAGCAAAAATGGACTTGGGTGGCCAGGGTAGAGGACAAGATCAGACTGGGGAAGGCAGAGCAGGGCCTCAGCGGGGATGCCCCAGGGGGCCCGTGCGGCAGAGCCTGTAGGCCAGTGTAGACACTGTGAGGCGGGGACTGCTGAGCGGGACACGAGCCAGTTCTGGTGTGACAGTCCATCCCGGATGCCCCTGGGACGCTTGGCCTGCTCTGGTCTTGCAGCCTTTGCCCCCAGGTGGGCTGAGGGGCTCCCCTGGGAAGCCAGAGGGGAGGACAGAGCCGGCCAGGCCAGACAGACGCGTCCTCGGACCGGACCGGTGGCTCGCGGGTCCCGCAGGGAGCACTCGCGTCCAAACCTAACTCTCGATGGGCTGCGCAGGCGGGCGGCTCCCCACGGTCGGGTCCACGAGTGCGCCTGGCGGGGCCACAGCCAGCACTTAGTTACCCCAAAGCACACCGAGCGGACAGAGCGCTGGAAAAAGGGGGAGCTGGAAATAACGATATTTCAGAAAAAAAATACGTGAGTGTTCATCATGGTAAAATCAGAAGGTTGTTAATGCCTTTGCACTTAGCGTCTGGCGTGGCAGTTTCTCAATTCCGTGTGCGGCGGGGCCACTGTCCCCTTCCTGTGCCGCTGGCTTCCTCGGTCCTGCTCTGACCCGGGCCCACTCACGGGCCAGGTCCCTCCACATTCAGCAAGGGTCCTCCGGCAAAAGGTGTCTCCCCTCCCCTCCAGGGCACTCCTAGGGAAATTTTGGGATCCTGCCACGGCCCTGTGGATGTACGGATACAATAGTTTTTTCTAGAATGTGCTCTTGAAGGCAGAAGCGGACTCTGGTGACCAATGCAGGACGCTCACCCCACACTGGGGCCCAACACCCACTTCCCAAGGAAGCAGTTGTTCACCTGGGGTCCCCATCACTGGGAGGGACTATTTCAACCAGCTGGATCTGCAGCTCCCTTGGATGCTACTCCCAGTGAAGTGAGGGAGATCCGGGCCAGGGCTGCCCATTTCTTTCCAGAAAGAGCGGGGTCTGCTCTTCCCTGACCTGTTCTCCAGGCACTTCTTCCCCTTGATGACCCTCTCCCATCCTGGGAACCCTCCCTGACCCTGTGACTTTTCAGGTCCCTCAAGGGCTAAGAGGCTTGTGTCACCTTTCTTCTGTCTCTGAAGTTTACCGGTCCCCTTTCTCGGCCATCACTGGCCTGGCTGAATGATGTGGGTATCTGAGGGGGATCCCAAGTACCAGCTGTACCTTCAGGGTCAATGGCCTTGTTGGTCCACTGGGTTGGGACGAGGAGTGACTGCTATCAGCTGATGGGAAAGACCAGGCTGGACGACACTGGCCTAAGGGAGCACCTCGCCTCCTAAAGTGACCCCACATCCTGGCGGAATTCAGCCTCCCCTTCAAACAAAGCTGGCAATGATACCTTTCGGCTTCTCTTTCTTCCCGCTCCCCCAGCACAGGCGGGGTCTCCAGCACAGCAGATGGCTGCGTGGGGCCTGGCTCTGGCCCACTGTCAAGACTCCTCAGGTCCACTTACTTGCTCCCTAGTCGCTTTTAGTCAGTCAAAGACCAGAGTTCCAGATGAAAAAGAAAGGTGGAGGGGAAGAGGCTAAAACTCAGTTCAAATTAAAGCAGCATTATTTATTTTAATTCGTTATTCATATTGACTTTCAGCATGGCGACTCGTACATTGTGGCTCATGTTAAGAGTTTCTCGTTCACTCTCATCAAAGCCTCACAGTCTCTGGGCCTCTTTTCATTTCCAGAGAATCCTGCTTTGGTGAGGTGTGGCAGGATGGGGAGGCAGGGGCTCCGTGTAGTAAGTGAATTTGGGCTCAGGGATGAGCAAAGGTTAAGTGTTAGTATGCCTCCCCTGCCAGGTCACATGGTACAGAGAGAACTTTTGGTCTGGGCTGGCTATGGCCTGCCTGTCCCTGGCCAGAGGGCAGACTCCCAACCCTGGTAGCCAGTCAGATCCGCCTCCCAGGAATCTGAAATTTGAGCAAAGTCATCAAAAGACAGAAACAATTGCAGCTCATTGGTTATTCACAGCTGTGTGCCCAGGGGCCCTGGTGAGAGGCCTGTGTCTTAGACTCTTGACTCCATGTGCTTCCTGCCCTTGGAGTTCCCCAGTTCCTGTCCATTCATTCCCAGTTTCTGAGGCTGGTTTCTCAGCCATTAAGGAATCAGTGTTTTCCCAGTAAATTCCCCTTTGGTTTGGATTAGTCAGAGTCCGTTTCTGTTGCTTACCACCCAGAGCCCTAGTCACAGCCACAGTGCAGCTGGGTTTCTGAGGGTCCCTTAAGTCACACTTGGCTTCGGAATGTTGCCCCACAGCTGTGCTAGAAGCCAGCGAAGTCTTTCCATTGCCCCTTACGGCAGCCATCCTTTCCTAGAATCCATCTCGTCCGTGGCCAGGCCCATGCTGGACATTAGTTGATTATGGTTTATAACTTGCCTTTTGGTTTCTTTCAGTGTTTTTAAATTTAATTTCCGTTCCGACTGAGCCAAATCTCTCCACCCCATACCTGGGGAACAGACTTGCTTCCCATATGGTCAGCTGCTTGATGCTCCTCAGACACATTCTAGGAAATGCAGCCCGGGAGAGCATTTTTACAAACCAAACTGGAAAACTACAATCAAGGGCTTCTAAAATGTTCTTTCTTTCTGAACTAGTAATTCAACGAATTCAGGAATCTATTCTAAGAAGATTGTCAGAGAAGCATAAGGATGAGTAAGCATATTTATTACAATATTCTTCTTGAAGACATCCTAAATGTGCAACAGCCAGGAAATGGGTAAGTAAACAATGGTCTGTCCATATGATGATATATGATACATCCATTCAGAAATCACAGTTTTGTAAAATGTGTAATACTGTGAGGTAAATTCTTACACCTTCTTGTGTACCAGGGGGAAACAAATAAAGCAGGACACAAAACTGTATGTGCAGGATAATCTCACTTTGTTTTATTCACATTGGGAAGGATGGCACCCACATGTTAGTGATGGGTCCCTTGACGGGGTGCTCTTGGGTGGGTTGGTAGGCTGTGAGCCCTCTGGGGCCAGGAACTATGTCGTACTTAAGGTTATAGCTCTAATTCCTAGCTCAGGTGCAGGCACGTGGCTTGTCGGGGAAATAATGAGGGAGTTTCTTTATATTTCTCCATAGTTTTCTTTTCTTTTAGATAATGAATGTACATTTCATGTAAAATCAGAAAAAAATATTTTAGGCAATAAAGCTTCAGTGCATGAGGTTTACTGAAATCCTATTCATGCTTCAGGGTCCTTGTAGCAGTTTTAAAACATAGCAACAAATATTTGATTTCTCCTTCCCTGGAGGGGGAGTCTGTGTCCCCTCCTTTTCAGTGACACTGCTTCAACCCAGTGAGCACGGTGGAAATGGTGCTGTGTGACTTCTGAGGTTCGGTCATAAAAGGCTCTGCAGTTTCGGCCTCCTTTGCTAGGAGCATTTGCTATTGATGCCCTGGGCCATATCATAACAGGTTCACCACCCCGAGGCTGTCATGTTGGAGAGGGCACCTGGGGGCGCTCTGGTCGACATTCCAGCTGAACCTGTCCTTCCTCCCAGGCGCCAGGCACATGAGTAAAGCAGCCATCTTGGAAAGGGATGCTTCCAGCCTCCTGTGGTTTGAGTCACTCCCAGCCAACTGGGGTCCAGACAGCATGGAGCAGAGACAAGCTGCCCACATTGTGTCCCATCCAAATTCCTGACCCGTAGATAACTTGAGCAGTATAAAGTGTTGATTGTTCTATGCCACTAAGTTTGGGGTGATTTGTTAGACAGTAGTAGATACCAAAACAGTCCTCCTGAAACTTCTCCCTCTTTTTTTTTTTGAGGAAGATTAGCCAACATCTGCTGCCAATCCGCCTCTTGTTGCTGAGGAAAACTAGCCCTGAGCTAACATCCATGCCCATGTGCCTCTACTTTATATGTGGGATGCCTGCAACAGCATGGCTTGCCAAGTGGTGCCATGTCTGCACCCAGGATCCAAATCGGTGAACCCTGGGCTGCCGAAGCAGAATGTGCTAACTTACTGCTACGCTACCAGGCTGGCCCCTTTGCCCTCTTTTTGAAACCTTCCCTGATCCTTCCTGTCCTTCCCACAGCCCCAAGCCCAAAATTTGAATTAGTCATTCTTGTCTCTAAAAGCCTTTTTATACCTATATCAGACTACTGACTCATCTTGTCTTTCTCCGGGACATGATGAATTCCTTACCGGAAGCAACTCTGTGAGCCATTTTTGTGTTCTCAGAGCACCCAGCACAGTGTCCAGCACACTGAGTCTAACTGATGGTCCTTTTATTCCTTTTGCTATTAGTATAATGCACAGGAGAGATGGAAATTGACAGAGAAGCCAATTTGGTGTGGATGTCAGGCTTTCATGTAACTGGCTATCTGCATGCTTCTGGGCTGTAACTTATCACAGTGGGATGGCATTATACCTGTAAACCATCCCAATGTCATGGTTTGCTTGGGCTGCCACAATAAAATACGATAGACTAGGGGGCTTAAACAACAGAAATTTATTCTCTCAAAGTTCTGGAGGCTAGAAGGCCAAGATCAGGGTGTCAGCAGGTCTGGTTTCTCCTGAGGCCTGTCTCCTTCGTTTGCACACGGCAAGGCTTCTCATTATATATTCACATGGTCCTTCCTCTGTGTGAGCACATCGGTGGAGTCACCTCTTCATTTTACAAGGATATAAATCCTATTGGATTAGGGTCCCACCCTTATGGCCTCTTTAACGGCCCTGTCTCCAAATACTGTCACACGAGGGGTTCAACAAATGAGCTGGCGGTGGGTGTGTGGCCCAATTCAATCCATAACACCGCAGAACACAGTGGATTCTCCGTTGTTGCTTATATTCTCTGTGTTGTAGATGTCAGTGAAGAGAAATATGAACTCAGTGATGCAAATTCTCCCCATCAACACTCTCCTGGCTGTGAGTTCCAGGCATATGCTGCTCTTGCTCTTGTACCTCTTTAAGTAATGGCCTGCTTAGGTGACGGGTCTGTGACAACTTGCCCTTCTCCACCGCCAATGACAGGATCTGACTTCATGTAGGTTTTGTTTGTTTGCTTGTTTTATGTTTGGTGCCTAAGGAACCCTCACACAAATCTTCTTCAGTATCCTTGTCAGCCACAAAACAGTGCTGATTGCAAAGTGATGCAGGACAACTTGCTGTGTGCAGTGGGCGTTCTGCCATCACAGCACCATCAATTTGCCGAAGCTGAAGAAAGAGCATCAATAAAAGGGCTTGGGAAGGGAGCTGCCAGAAACAATAAGAGGGTGCTCTCAGGATACTCAGGAAACATCAGGGGCTGGGGGACCAGCAATTCCTCTTTAGAATCTTTCTTCTCAAATTAGTTCCTAGCAATTTCCCTTTTTGTTAATCTCTGTTTTTATTGTTTTATATCATATTCCAAAAATGAGGAAGAGAGAAGGAAAGAAAGAGGGAGAGAGAGAGAACACAGTCCCCCACGGAGCGGCGTTGTATTTGAGACTCTTTTATGCCCTATCTGTGAGCTGCAGGTGCTGGGTAAGGCATGGAGCAAATGTTCGAGGTCACACATTTGCCCTTTGTAACTCAAGTTATAGTGCACCTATCTTGCAATGCTTGCCCCTTGTTTTCAGCTGGTCTTTGTCACACTACCTTATTGTCAAACCAGCCCTCTCCCAGCCGTCCTTCTGCCTCACTTTCACCCCTTGAGGCAGGAGAAGGCTTCTCGCTCTGAGTCATGCTGTCACCCACGCTCCACGGGAATCTGCGGGCTCTCATTTTCACCTAATGTCGCATATTTGCACTGTTACCACCCTGCCTGCATGGACTACTGTTCTAATATTGAAAAGTTCTGTATGTGAAAATCAGTTCTGAAATAGATTTTATCTGCCAGTTGAAACTGGTAAGAATTTTGCTCCAATCTGTAAAACAGGCTTTATCCCTGATCAACACTATAAAGCCCTCAAGATTTTACCTTTCTTGAATTGTCTAAAGGTAGAAAGAGATTCAGTTTGCTAAGAGCCCTTGTTTTTGACACAAAGACAGATATCCACTCCTGTGCTGTGCTGCACAAAGCAACGATTCATTTTAAAAACCTCTCAGGACCATGAATTCTCCCGGTACGAAAAATGAGCCCAAGTCTTGCTTTCTTCATTAATTTTAGTATGTTCTTTCTCTGCTGCTTCACTTCAGAAAAGAGATATAATTACTATCTTTATGAGTCAGACGCATGGCCCAGCACCTGTTAGAAAGTTAAAAAATATTTTCCCCGCATCACATTACCCAGTGAGGCCCATTGTTTTCATGCAGTCGCTAGAGTTCACTCATTCGACAAAATGACTATGTTGGAGGTTTTAAAAGTCATAGTGAGAATGAAAAACAATGACTAGAGGCATTTCCAAATGCCAGTACCTTAAAGATAGCAACATGAACTTGCTAAACTCTGATTTCCATTCTTTTTAAATTGTTCATAGATGAATAAAGGAGAGTCTGTTTCTCCAGGTGACAAAGTTCCAGATGCAGGCAGCTCAGGGTTGTTTTCTTAAGACATACCCAAGGTAGTTACTTAGGCATTAGGTATGGAATTCAGTCAGAGCTAACTGCGAAAGGAGATTCAATATGTTTGAATAGATTATTGACATAAAGATTAAAGAATAATTGTAAGTAAGTAAAACTGATGTCATGACATATAAACTATCCAGCTCAAGAAGGGGCAGGATGTGATTTAAAAATCTTTACACAGTCGATTTCTTGCCTAAATGCTGTATGAAGAGACAGAGGTCAAAACACTATTGTTCTGCAGGTGGCAGACGTAGCATTTGATCCCAAAGCCAGACACAAGACAGTGGGAGAGTGTCAGCCTCTCAGCTCTGCCTGGCTCTCCTGGCGGCTCCAGAGCTGTTTCTGTACAAGACTGACTTGACTTTGCCTTGAGTGAGCGCTGCCTGCTGCCCAGTCCCACGTCGTTTGGGTTCAGCGGGGAGAGTTGGTCTCACACGCACACCCAGCCCCCGTGCAGGTACCATCTCTAGGCTTTGCCTGCTCATGGGAGGGAGATCGCGGAGTGGAGAGGCAGACATGCCCTTGGCCAGTAGGGAGAGTAAGTGAAATGCAAAGAGTTTGGAAATGCCTCAGAAGTGAGGGATACTGACACAAGTTTTTGTCCTTTTAATCTAGGCTGTCTTGATTAAAAGCTATTTTTTATATTCTTTTCCTTTTCCTGAAGCAATGAGTCAATACTGAATGAATTAGTGAAGAATTGGTTGAACAGGGAATATGTTATTTATCTCAATGAAATTTCTTATTTCATCAATTTCTTTGAAAATAATTATGAGTTCAGTATTTTATTAATGACACAATCACTGGAGCTCCTGGGGTTCATTCAAATACGTCTTAGAGAACTCTTTAGGAGCAATCTTTAAGCCAACCCATGCTTTGTAGTCAAGCCCTGAGTTGTTATCCGCAGAAAAGCAAGGTTTTGGTCTTCCTCTCTAAAAATTTATACAGTAGTTAATACAAGAAATTAATTGGGCAAAGATATCCCTTAATTCAGTACCTCAGCCAAATGGTTGGCACAAAGAAGTTAATAAATGTTTGTTGAATGAATAAATGAATAATGACACAAAGTGAAAAGGTGTGGACAATCATTTTACTTAAAAAATCAGCATTACTTTTCGAGGTTCATTTTAGATAGCAATGTTTGTTCTAATTTGCTAAGGACTAAAAATAACCAAAGAATCAAAATAAACAAAACAGATATCCTGGGGTTTTTCCAAACAGAACAATATATTCTACATTAAGCACTGTATTGATTGCTTCTCTCAGAAACAGATGACAAAGGGAATTTTCTAGCTTTGACTTCTTATATTAGAAAAAAAAGAGGAAGGTTTAAAATAATTATGCTAAGTTTGCCCTTTCATAAGCAGGAAAGGAAAGAAGAATTAAAAGGAAGGTTATAATAAAGTTAAAATTCAGGCGATCTGAGAAGTAGATACCAGACTGATTTAAAAGCGTATATGATTTATTGGGGGAATTTCCGATAAAAGGGAAAGGGAAGAGGGAGAGCGAGCAGGCAGGGGAAACCTTCAGACCACAGGGCAGGGCTGGCCCCTGTGACAGGAGCCGCAGCAGTAAGGAGCACTGAGTCATAGGACCTCCAGACTGCGGTGCAGGTCTGAGCAGGTCTCAGCCAGCCCAACGAGAGTGCCCACTGAGAAGTCCTGCCCCAGCCAGAAATTACAACCACGCTAGGGCATTGCCTGGGGCCTTCCTGGAAGCACACGGCTTCAGCTTGGAAACCCAGGCAGCCCCTGCAGGCTCCCACAGCTGGAGGCTGTTGATGAACCACACCCCTGGGGGCAGGTGCTTATGGAGATTTGCGTTGATACCACGGTTTACTCCTCGTGCCACACGGATTTCTTCCTTTATACCTTTGGGGCATAGATCCACTATGGTTCCTGTGTTAGTTATCTATTGCCATGTAACAAATTACCCCCAAATTTAGCAGCTTAAAGAACATACATTATTATCTCCCACAGTTTCTAAAACCCAGGAACCCAGCAGTAGCTTAGCTGCCTGGTTCTGGCTCAGGGTCTCTCAGAGGTTGTAGTCAAGCTATTGGCCAGAGCTGGTGTCATCACAAGAACTACGGGGCTGAAGAATCTGCTTCCAGCCTCACATATGTGGTTGCTGGCTGGATGGCCTCAGTTTCTTGCTGACTGTTGGCCAAAGGCCTCTGTTCTTCACGCAGGCCTCTCTGAAAGCTGCCTACATGTACGCATGACAGTGGCAGCTGGCAAGTTGACAAGTGATGTGAGAAAGAGCAAGCAAGCAAGAGAGAGAGAGAGAGAGACTAAAACAGGAGACATAGTCTTTTATAACCTAATCTTGGAGGTTACACACCATCCCTTCCATCATATTCTATTGGTTGGTCACACAAGGTTGGTTACACAGACCAACCTTGATACACTGTGGGAGGGCCCCACACAGGGGTGTGACTATCAAGAGGCAGCGATTACTGGGGGATGTCTTGGAAGCTGGCTACCATAGTTCCCATGGACTTCGCTTCCTGATGGCAAACTTGGTACAGGGAATCCCAAGTGGCCTGGTGGCATCTCCAGCTTGTAATTCAATGAGACTGTTGACATGTCTTCAGTGAAAGCACATCCTCTATGGGGACGGGGATGTCTGACTCAGCAGAGCCCACAGTTGTAGAAGCAGGATGGTAAACTTAAGCCAGTGGGTCACTGGGGTGATGGTAATTGGGGTCCCTCCTGTTTCCATCCTTTGGCTGCCAGCCCTCTGTATTCTTCTGACACAGGGCTTTATAGAGGTCTTCAATTCAGTGCGTATACAGCATCCTGGAGGATGGCACCCCATCTCCAGAGAGGATTGCCTTTAGTCTGTTGAATCTAGAGTTGCTAAAAGATTTACTCAATGAAAACAACCAAAATATTACAAAATATAACAAAGAAAACAGTTTTTTTCCAATTATTTTATTGAAGTCATAATGGTTTATACCATTGTTTAATTTCAGGTGTATATTATTATTTATCAGTTTCTGTATAGACTGCATTGTGCTCACCACCAATAGTCTAATTTTTATCTGTCACCATACATATGTGCCTCTTTACCCCTTATGCCCACCCCCAACCCCCTTCCCCTCTGGTAACCACTGATCTGTTCTCTTTGTCTATGTATTTGTTTATCTTCCACATATGAGTAAAATCATACAGTGTTTGTTTGTCTCTGGCTTATTTCATTTAACATAATACCCTCAAGGTCCATCCATGTTGTTGTGAATGGCACGATTTTGTCTTTCTTATGGCTGAGTAGTATTCCATTGTATATATACTACCTCTTCTTTATCCAATCATCAGTCAGTGGGCACATGGGTTGCTTCCACATCTTGGCTATTGTGAATAATGCTGCAGTGAACATAGGGGTGCATAAGTCTCTTTGAATTGCTGATTTCAAGTTCTTTGGATAATAGCCAGTAGTGGGGTAGCTGGGTTGTATGGTACTTCTACTTTTAATTTTTTGAGAAATTCCCATACTGTTTTCCATAGTAGCTGCATCAGTTTGCATTCTCACCTGCAGTGTATGAGGGTTCCTTTTTCTCTACATCCACTGCAAAATTTCTATTTTTTGTCTTGGTGATTATAGCTATTCTAACCAGTGTAAGGTGAGATCTCATTGTAGTTTTGATCTGCATTTCCCTGATAATTAGTGATGCTGAACATCTTTTCATGTGCCTGTTGACCATCTGTATATCTTCTTTGGAAAAATCTCTGTCTGTATCCTCTGCTCATTTTTTTTTTATCAGGTTGTTTGCTTTTTTGTTGTTGAGTTGTGTGAGTTCTTTATATATTTTGGAGATTAACCCCTTGTCAGATATATGATTTGCAAATATTTTCTCTCAGTTGATGGATTGTCTTTTTGTTTTGTTCCTGGTTTCCTTTGCCTTGCAGAAGCTCCTTAGTCTGAGGAAGTCCCATTTGTTTATTTTTTCTTTTGTTTCCCTTGTCTGAGTAGACATGGTATTCAAAAAGATGCTGCTAAGACTGATGTCAAAGAGTGTCCCACCTATTATTTTCTTCTAGGAGTTTCTTCTAGCAGTCAGGTCTTTAATCCATTTTGAGTTAATTTTTGTGTATGGTGTAAGATAACGGTCTACTCTCCTTCTTTTGCATGTGGCTGTCCCATTTTCCCAACACCCTTATCGAAGAGACTTTCCTTCTCCACTGTATGTTCTTGGCTCCTTTGTCGAAGATTAGCTGTCCATAGATGTGTGGTTTTATTTCTAGGCTTTGAATTCTGTTCTATTGATCCGTGTGTCTGTTTTTGAGCTAGTACCATGCTGTTTTGATTATTATAGCTTTGTAGTATAATTTGAAGTCAGGGATTGTGATGCCTCCAGCTTTGTTATTTTATCTCAGGATTGCTTTGGCTATTTGGGGTCTTTTGTCCCATATAAATTCTAGGATTCTTTGTTCTATTTCCATGATGAATGTCATTGGGATTCTGATTGGGATTGCACTGAATCCGTAGATTGCTTTAGGTAATATGGATGTTTTAACTAGGTTTATTCTTCCAATCCATGAGCATCTTTCCATTTCTTTGTATCTTCTTCAATTTCTTTCAATAACGTCTTCTACCAAACATTCAAAGAAGATTTAATACCTATCCTTCTCAAACTATTCCAAAAAATTGAAGAAGACAGAACACTTCCTAACTCATTCTATGAGGCCAACATCACCCTGATATCAAAACCAGACAAGGACAACACAAAGAAGGAAAATTACAGGCCAGTATTGCTGATGAACCTAGATGCGAAAATCCTTAACAAAATACTGGCAAACCGAATACAGCAATACATCAAAAAGATCATACACCATGATCAAGTGGGATTTATTCCAGGGATACAGGGATGGTTCAACATCTGCAAATCATTGACTGACTACATTAACAAAATGAGGAATAAAAATCACATGATCATCTCAATAGATGCAGAGAAAGCATTTGACAAGATCCAACATCCATATATGATAAAAACTCTCAATCAAATGGGTATAGAAGGAAAGTACCACAAGATAATAAAGACCATATATGACAAACTCACAGCTAATATCATACTCAATGAGGAAAAACTGAATGCCATCCCTCTGAGAACAGGAACAAGACACGGTGCCCACTATCACCACTCTTATTCAACATAGTACTGGAGGTTTTGGCCAGAGCAATTAGGCAAGAAAAAGAAATAAAAGGTATCCAAATTGGAAAAGAAGAAGTGAAACTCTCTGCAGATGACATGATTCTCTATGTAGCAAACTCTAAAGAATCCATCAGATAACTATTAGAAATAATCAACAACTACAGCAAAGTTGCAGGGTACAAAATCAACATACAAAAACCAGTTACATTTCTATACTCTAATAATGAACTAACAGAAAGAAAACTCAGGACTACAATCCCATTTGCAATTGCAACAAAAAGAATAAAATATCTACGAATAAATTTAACCAAGGAGGTGAAAGACCGATACACTGAAAACGAGAAAACACTTTTAAAAGGGACCACCAAGAGGGCACAGAAGTAAGGCGTCTACAGAGATCAAAACAAGACAAAAGGAGCGGGCCCGACCTGGTGGCGCAGCAGTTAGATGCGCACTTTCCACTTCCGCAGCCCAGGGTTTGCCGGCCCAGATCCCGGGTGCGGACATGGCACCACTTGGCAAGCCATGCTGTGTTAGGCGTCCTACATATAAAGTAGAGGAAGATGGGCACGGATGTCAGCTCAGGGCCAGTCTTCCTGAGCAAAAAAAGGAGGATTGGCAGCAGATGTTAGCTCAAGGCTAATCTTCCTCAAAAAAAAAAAAGGACAAAAGGATCAACTTAGGGAGAGGGAACCAAAGCCAGCTGTCTTAATGTTTCTTCCCAAACCTGGAAACCTTGAACTTTTTGATGGTAAAAGACAGGAAATAAAGCCACGGGCCCAAACAAAAATGGAAATCTTATAGGAGACTCCCACATAAAGCTAGAATCTGAAAGGGCTTTACTTTCAATTAAGGGTAAGTAAAAAATAAACCGCAGAAGAGGACAGCAACAAATCTGATTCCATTCTATACTGGGGAGAGTGGGAGGAAATCTCACTTGAGAATTTGTAACTACAGCCTGGCCTTCATGTGGCTTTTTGTATGAAATTATATCAGTTGTATCTGAAAAACTGAAAGAGGAGAAATTTAATTAAAGTGCTCCCAGAATGTTTGTATAATCAACGGACAGGAGCAAATGCAAATCTTCTCTGGAAGAATGCAATCTCAACCCAGGTCTCAAAGAATCCCTGCAAAGTTCCAAGGGACGCAAGCTCACATTAGAACACGCGCCGGCAAGCTCCGCCCTCCCCACCCGCGAGGACCAAAGCTCCTTGAGTGAGAACCAGCAGAAACAAAAGGCAGCAAAATCAGACCTGTATAGACTACCAGACAGAAATAAAATAAGCATGTTTGATACAGTGAAGAAATAAAAGTTTGTGAGCAAGGAATAAGAGAGAGTTTTTTAAAAAACAAGAAAATTGAAGGAAAATTGAATAAAACTTTTAGAAATGAAAAACTGCTTTATGCAGAAATATTATGAAGGTCTGAGATGCAAGAAGAAATGGTGAGTAAAGAAATGGATAAATATGTTGGGTGAATCTAAATAAACATTGTCTACATAAAACAACAATAATGATGATGTCTAATTTGTAAGGTTAAACAAGATAGAATTCAAATACTGGTCAAAATATAATATAAATTGGAATGGGGTGAAAAACTGTAGTTAAAATATTCTAAGGTTCTTGCATTGTTTGGATGGAGCATCAGGAAATTAAGTAAGCATGTTAAAATGTCTAAGGTAACTCCTGAACATAAACATAGAGATAATTACTTCCAAGGGAGCAGAAGTACGGAGTGGGGAAGGAATAAGCAAAAGAAGAAAAGAAAAAAGAAAATCTATTCAGAAGGTGGCAAGAAAGGACAAAAAAAAAAAGAAAGAAAGAAAGAAAGAAAAGATAGAGAAATGGAAAGCACATAAGATGTAGAAATAAATCAAAGGAAGAAGAGCGAAGACAGAGCCTTAAGACCCTCTGCCGCCAAACGAAACATTGGGAGTTTGCACACACTCTGAAATGATGGGCGTTAATTTCATACTGTTATTAACAAGGAAAACTGAGCATAAACGACCTTTGAGAATAGAAGGCTTTATTCCACAAAAGAAACTTTAACTTTTGAAGACCTATTTCTCAAAATTAGACTTTCATAGACCATTTTTAGGAGCACTCTCATGATTACTAAATTTAGAATGTGTTTTTATTCTTGTAAATGTTGGCCTTTGACTTCATCTGGAGAGTTTTTCGTGTGAACAGCTGTATCATTTGTTATTTTCTCTCCTTTTGTACCAGTCTTAATACTCCTTTTCCCCTTTGTATTTGGAAGGACCTGCTTTTTTAAGACTACAGCTAGGACACCATATTCTAGAAATAAATCAGAAAGCACAAGACCTAAAGACTTAATATAGAAAATGACACATTTTAAAAAAGGAATGCCAGGCCTCTAATATTCTGCTTCTGCAGGATCCTCAGTAGCTCCCTAGAGGGTCCTTGTAAGATTCTACAGTAGATCTTTCCCGAGGTCTGTTTTTTGTTGTTTTTTCCTGCATGCTACTTTCTTCCCTTTGTTCTATAATGCTTTCCCTACAGCTCTAAGCTGATTTCTTTCTTTCTTTTTTTTCTTGATTCCTCATCCTCAAATGAGGCTACTTCTTTATGTCAACAGACAGTACAGGTAGAGTTTGCTTGGGGTGAGGGTCATATCCTTCTCAGAAACACAACAGAGGGCAAGGTGGTGCGCCTGGTCCGCAGTCCAGTTTTCAGCTTACAGCGCCTGCTCCCAGCCCAGGCTTTGCCACTTATTAGCTGTATGGCTTTGGACGAGTTGCTTAACCTCTTTATGCCTCAGTTTTCTCATCTGTAAAAGGAAGCTAAAAAATCTATCAACTTTCTGGGGCTCTTGGGAGGATTAAATGAAATGCTTTCAAAGCTCTTAGCATTGTGCGTTGCCCACGTAAATGACAGATGTCAACTGTCATCCTCCTTGTTACCACCAGTGTGCAGGCACGTGTCTCTGTCCCCGCCGCTCAGTCCCTCACATGCCTAGAGTAGATGCTCAGTATTATGAGTTGAATTATGTCCCTTAAGAGATAATGTGGAAGCCCTAAACCATGGTATCTGTGAATGTGATAATACTTGGAAATAGGGTCTTTGCAAATGTAACCAATTTAGGATGATATCATTAGGGTGAGCCCTAATCCAATATGACTGGTGTCCTTATAAGAAGTGAAGACCCAGACATGGATACACAGGAAATACCTTGTGATGATGGAGGCAGAGATGGGAGTGATGCATCTACAAGCTAAGGAACAGCAAGGATTGCTGGCAACACCAGAAGCTAAGAGAAAGGCATGGAAGAGATTCTTTCCTAGAGACTTCAGTGAGAGAATGGCCCTGCCAACCTCTTGATTTTGGACTACTAGCCTCCAGAAATGGAAGAGAATAAATATCTATTGTTATAAGCAATCTAGTTTGTGGTACTTTGTTAAGGCAGCCGTAAGAAACTAACATGCTCAGTGAGTAATTGCTGAATAACTAATGGATTGTTTCTACATGACCCCAGGGATAAATTCAGATGCAGTAGATGGAGCTTAGAGGGAGAAGATTCTTACTCTACATTAGGAAACACTTTTTTAGAGCCAAAGTAGTTCATAGGTGGGAGGATCACCTCAGAAGGTACTGAGTTCCCCTTTATGGCAAGGAATATAAACTTCTGCTGAATAAACACCTGATGGGGTTGTAGAAAGAAAATTCAAGCCATGGATAGTTGTTTAGACACTGTTCTAAAGCCGAACCGCTGCTGCGCTCGAGAGAATCCCACCCGCCAGGACCGAGCGGGCCGCCGCCCGCCACCTCCCCCTCCCCCCTCCTCCCCCTCCCTCACCCCCCCTCCTCCCCCTCCCTCACCCCCCCCTCCCCCCGCCCCGCGCTCCCACCAGCTTCTTCCTTAGCCTGTTTGAGGTGCCGCCATCTCAGGATGTCGCAGCAAAGCGGCCCGGGTGCCTGGAGCGCGGCCCCGGTGGCGCAGCGGCGGCCCAGGCTCTGGCTGTGACTTTGCAGCCTGTGTGCCCAGTGCATGATCTTTTCTTTCCGTCGCAGAGCTTTTCATGGGAAGTTGGAGGCGGCTTCCTCAGGCCTGTTAGCCAGATGCCCCCCCAGGATACACCAGTCTCATTCCTGCTTTTAAACTGGGACGCAAGGTGAGGGCCTAGCTGGAGCCCGGGACACCGCCTTTCAGCGGCGAGCAGGGCTCCAGGCCTTTGGTGTGCGCGCCCTTTGGGCACCAAAGAAAGTCCCTCAGCGGAGACCCTGATCCTGACCGGAGCTGGCTGAGAGGGTGTGACAGCCCCAGTTTTACACACATCGAGATAAATCAGAAAATCTGAGGCTCAGCTGTCCTCCCAGGAGTGCTAAGGCTAAATCCAAAGATGGCAGAGGAAAACTGCTAGACAGCAGCCTTCTGCTTCCACCGAACTTCCGCGCCTTTGTGAGGGAGCTGTGTACCGACAGCCCCGGCGCGACACGCGGAACGAGGTTTCTAGGGAACCTTAATGACTGAGTTTCAACAGCGTGTGAATACAGTTTCTTCATTAAAAGTTTAGCTACTTTTACACTAAGGAAGGCCGGATGGGACGTAAATAATAAAAATAAATGCACAGTTCATAAAGATCCTGTGGCCGAAATACGGTCAGGATCACACCCTCAGTCAGGTCACATGCCCTCAGACCCAGCTGGACGCGTACCTTCCTGCCTTTCCAACAGCCCTCCTTTTCCTGCACCGTGATGGGGGCGACGACACAACGATGTCGCGGGAACTCTGGGTATCGGGGTCCATTAAGGATTAAGTGCGCTATGAAGTTAGCATTAGAAACATTTAGGACATCAGTAACTCCAGTAAGAACGGCAATATAGACGCTACACACATATGCTGCTGAAATGCAGCATGACACTATAAAAGCAATAAATGTTGCACAAACATTTTCAAGGACCTTTAATACATAAGCCAAAGAAACTCTAAACTTGGTTGTATATATAGAGACTATATCTGAGTCATGAACAATGACATCAAAATACGGAAAAACATCTCTTTCCATCTCTCCCTACCAATGTACTATGTCCAGGGCACGAATGGTAAAAACAAGTATAATCTGTTTTTCCCCAAGTTAATGAGTCATGTCCATGTCAAGAATTTGATGACATTAACAATTATTGAGTCAGAGTTCCAACCATGCTAGTTACAAAGAATTTAAGCCCTCCCTGACCCCAGACTTGATCTTTATGGCTCACATTCCTCCTTGCCGCGTCTACTGCTGCCAGGGGCTGGAAATTGAAGGAGCACTTGCTTCTTGGTGACTGCCCCTCAGCCTCAGACTGCATAAGGTGGATGGGCGTGGTCCATTCTGGGACTCTGGGTAAGCGTGTTATAAAGAGTTCCATGGGGACATGGTCGCAGAGAACCACAAGGACACCACCAGTGCTGCACTCAGAAATATCCCTCTTCTGTCCTCTGGGGCCCAAGGCCAGAAGAAGGATGAGTGGCTCTCCCTGACACCCCGTCCCTCTGGTGGAGGCAGGCTGAGGGAGGGGAGCACAGCCTCTGTCTTGGATCTGAGGTCTGTGAGGCCAACTATCTGACCTGAGGTACCCTGCCTATAAATATGCCTGTTACAGTGTCATGCTAGAAATGTGATATTTTAGCTCACATTGGGGTTTTCTGAGTTCACATTCAAGGTACACTGTAGTGATGGGAGTTAGACAATTTTGGACTAATGGTTCTCTTCCTCTAGGCTCTGGATTTGTCAAAGGACACATCTGAGGGACAGCTTCGTGAAAGCAAGGCAAAGGAACATTAGTAGGGAGTGTTGACTGTTGAAAACGCCCCCTCTGGCAGGGCATTTAAATCCAGGCAGCCCTGTTCAGCTCTTCTTGGTATTCATCCCTAGGACTCATCATTAGCTGGAAAGAAAAGAAATTTTAAATAGCAAAGCCGTACAGGTTAGTGTCACTAATTCTCTTAAATGTAATTAGAATGTTTTCTTAAACTACTGAAATTTTCAAGCTATACTAGATAGAAGTTCTAGGAGGTCTTTCCATTTGGCACTTATTATTCAATGAAGTAGTTAAAACAATTCTTATCAGATACTGTTTGCAATGTTTGTTACAATACAGTAAAATCCTCATCTTATTTCATCTTAAAATGTTTAATATTTTCTATTTCCTATTAATAAAAAGTAAATAAGACCCTACATACAGACGAATTATTTTTGACTGCATCTACCTTCTTTTTCATTAAACATAAAAGAAAACATTAGATAGGTTCATCTCATCAAGAAATGCAGTCAATAAAATTTCACTTTTATGCTCAATAATTATTTACCAAAATTTGTAATGTATTTATGTTGTTTTAAATGTCTACTAATCATAATTAATAATAACGGAGAATAGCTTTATAAAATTATGTATGCGTTTTTGTAGTAATTTAATATGATAGGAGTTCAATAAAAGGTTTACAGTCATAAAATATGTTAAAGTAACAGTTTCATGTTCAGGGGACATCGGCAACAGCATTGACTTACAGACTGGAGGGGGCACGTGGGCGGAGCCCTGGCCCAATCCCGCTCCAGAAGAGGCGGTGGACTCCGCCCCTGACCTCTGCTTTTCTCACCAAGCCCGGTGCTACCCTGAGCGCTGTGTACTCCTCGGAGCAACAAGAACATTCTAGTTTTGAGATCCTATGAGATCTCAGCTTCAACCTCAAACATTTTAAAAGTCTAATAATAGAGTATGGAAACGCGGCAGCCCTGGGTTTTAAGATATTCTGCTGTAAGTCAGTGTAAAGAAGCAGTTGCTTGAATCCTGGCAGTAACTTAAAATCCCTAGAAATTTAAGGTTCCAGATAGAAAATTACAACTATAGAACTCATTCACTTTAATTAATTTATTTATTTTTGGTGAGGAAGACTGGCCCTGAGCTAACATTTGTGCCAATTTTCTTCTACTTTATGTGAGATGCGGCCACAACGTGGCTTGATGAGTGGGGCTAGGATCTGAGCCCTCAAACCCTGGGCCGCCTAAGCGGAGCTGAACTTAACCACTACACCACAGGCCGGCCCCTCACTCACTTTAAGAAGACAGAATTCAGTAGGCATATCTTTGGATTAATGTGTTAGAGGCCATATTGAGCTCACCTGGGAGAAAGGTGGGTATATCTCACAGTGGAGCACAATGCAAAGCCAGACGCTCATATTTTTCAGAAAAAAATATATTCCCAGTGTTAGGTCTTATGAAAGCCTCCGTATAAAAATGCTTCAATATTATAAATTACGTCTGTCTAATTCTTGGACTTGAATCATTATTATTTATGGGAATTATTAATAGTGATAACAAATAACCATACAAGCTAAATATCAGCACTAAGTATGTTAATAAAAGATACTCAAAACCTTTTTAATGGCAAATGAAATCAATCCTTTTCATTATTTTCTGAATTCAAAAATTGTAAAACGTGTGGCCACCCAGATGAGCCAGCCATGCTCACAGGCCAGTGAGCATCGTGCCTTGTTGTTAAATATAGATTCTGAAATTGAGAATCAGAGTCAAATTCTCTTTCAATTACTGTTAGTTCTACCTTTAAAATAAATTGATCGAGGTGTAATCCTGCAAGTAACAGTTTTATATTTAAGTGATTAAGAACTACTTTCAGGAAGAATAATGGTCTCTATTTCCTTCATAATTCTAATAAGTTATCTAAATAGTCTATGTTTCACAAGCCCCAAAAGACAACCAGCATTAGCAAACTTTCTTTGGTAATCAGATGTTCAAATATATACTGTTATGAAACTAAAATTTAAGATTATTCAGTGAGTCGCCAATGAGAAAAATGAAAGCATTTCTACTGGACTTTTTAAAAAATAATAAATCTCTAGTTCTTTGCGGGCTCAGAAACTTGGGTGATGATTTATTTGTGAATATTGATTGACTATTGATTTCTTTAATTTGCCGGTTTTCTTGGAGAGTTACAGATTCACAATCAGCAGGTGAAAAAACAGGATCTGAGTGCATCTGGAGCCGAGGTGTTGAATGGGTCAGCGGCGTGGGGTCTCCGGGCACCACTGGTCTCAGTTGGGCCTAAGAGAACTGAGCACAGCAAGGCTGTTTCTGCTCAGTGCTAACGCAGAGCTGTCGGAGGTGGAAGACTCCAGGGCCAATGGCACCACTGAGAGCACTGATTCCCATACTTTAAGGTGTCCAAGAGTCACCTGAGGATATCATGAAATTGGATTTCATTCGGTGGCTTTGGGTGTGAGGCCTGATATTCTGCATGTCTGACAAGCTCCCAGGAGACATTGATCCTGCTGGACCACTTGGAGTAGCACAAATTTAGAGCGCTGACACTGTTCTTCCGGTTTAGAGATGAGATGTGTGGCCAGGAGTTGGAGGCCCAGGCGCTCTCATCCAGTTGGCTGCTAAGCAGCTGTAAGAATGAAAAATTACGTAACCTCTAAGGGACCTATTATCTCCTTCCGTAAAATTACAGGGCTTGACCAGGCGATGTGTCAGTCTCTTCAGAACCATCACATTTAAGGATTTTAAGATAACTCTTATTTTTATTCTGGCTGCTATCTTCTATATTTTCCCTCATAAACAGTTAGCAAAATTAGAAAGTTTTATTGCACTGTATTACTCCCAAAGTCACCATTGAGCTGTGCTTTGTGTTCTTTGCTTTCTATTTTTTTAACGGCAATTTCCACATTCTTCCCCCATAATACTTAGAACTATATATAAGATTTGTATTTTCCTTTAATTTTAAGGAGAATTCTTATGAATATTGAGTCTGTGGGGTTAGTTATCTGTTGCCCAAATGAGAATGTAGTTCCTATTATTTCACATTTTTTAGAGAAGCGTAGTATTCTTAAATACAGGGCGACCCCCTAATTGGAGCTAATCTCATACACTGCACCTCTGCTAAGTGGCAATGGCTGGAAATGGTTTCAAAGTGCATTTAACAGGGAACGAATTCTTTCCCTTCTCTGAATAGCATTTGAGTCAGCTCCTTCCTGTTTATTCCCATGATCAACACTTTTATTCAGAACTTCATTAACTCTTATCTGGACTGCTGCACTACTCTACCCACTGATGTCCCACCTGCAGCCTTTCTACTCCATAATTATTCCAGTACAGTCCTGCCAGAGCAATGGTCACAAATTTCAGCAAAGTACATGCCCCTTCCAGTCAAAGTCCTGCAATGGGCCTGCCTTCAACACCTTCATGCCATGGGGTCAGGTTTCCACTACTTGCCCTTACCATGGATTTTCTACACCTTTCATATCTGTGCCTCTGTTTATCCATCTCCTCTAACTTCTTCTATCTACCTTCTATAAAACCTTACTCATCCTTCAAGACCTATTGTAAATGCCAATTCTTACTTAAAGTGTAAGATTCTCCCAGCAAGAGGTTGAACTCATATAACACCTTGCTTTCGATCCTCTTCTCTACTCAGCACCTCCTGCCCTATGTTATAATTTCTGCACGTGCTTCCCCCCACCCTCTGCTCTACAGTTCTTGGCAGTTTGTGGTATGTCTGAATTATCTTTGGAGTTCTTCCAGTGCTTTTCCAGTATCTGTATCTGTATCTGTTAAAGAAATGAGCGGATGTATAATATAGCTTCAGTATTGTTCTGCAGATCAAGATGCTCAGAAACTGCGGAAGTTTAAAAATTATTTGGCTTCTCTATTAGTTATTTTTGGCAAATTACTTAATCTCTATGATCCCGTATTCTCTCGTATATTTTGGGGGAGGGGATAAGGGATGTCTAGTAATTCTTTTTACTCAATGAATATATTTATAAAGCACTATGCTATATAAATGCTGGAGAAGAGGGGAATCTTATCTTTCTGGATCAAGGTAAATCTTGTCATAGGATAAGTGTGTTTCAGATTCAATACTGTGTTGTTAAGAAAATTTTATGTATGAATTCAGAATATACAAAGATGATATAATTTATATTTAAGACTCTAAAGATGCAATGCAATTACATCGGCTTCACAATTCATGACTACACAGGGTTAACATTTTCAAAAGGAAAAGTAGAATTTCTTCCGTAAGATACCATATACCCATTTTAGGAATTCTCCCACTATTGTCTGTCATGGTTTGGGGACCTTTAATGGTGTCCTGTGCAAGATACAGTGTACATTAATTATTTTCTTAAAAAATGAAAGTGAAAAGTAAAAATATCCATAATCATTATAGAATTTGTGAACTTTGGGCACATACCAAATTGATTTTCTGTGCTTCCTAAGATTCAACATGCTGGTTAGGAGTTTTCAGCTGCAGGGCATCAGCCTTTTAGGACGCTAGGTTGCTGTATCAACACAGTATTATAATAACCATAAGAACGTTAAAAGATGGAGTTTGAGAAAACTTGTTCCATAATAAAAAAAAAATTAGCTTTAATTGACCTGTAATATTACAAAAAATTTTTAGACTAATAGAACATTAAAATACCTTAGTCTTACATAATTTTAAATATTAATTGAATTTCAGTTCCAGTCAATTCCACTGCCAGAAAATATAACATTTAAGCAATTATGACTAAGCACAAATATAATAACTTAATTCAATAAGACTTTAAAAATTGCTTGAGAAATCTATGTTAACTTTAGAGGAATTCTCCCATCTTTGTCCACCAATCCTAATTTAAGAAAAACAGGGTTATAATTCTCCAAAGAATGTTTCCTATAATATTCTTTTCTTTTGGCACCTATATATCGCTCCACTGAGTAATGGAAAGCACATGTCTATAGAGAAATTGAAACCAGTAGACACTACCCATTATACTCATTTGAGAGCCTTATTTTGTCATAATATTCACCACTTGCTTAACATTCGTGAGACTGTTTCATGCCAGGACTTAGTTCATCAGTGAGAAAATCAATGGAAGTTTGAATGTGTTCTTAACTCCCAGGTTACATACGCTCGCGATATTCTCTTTAAGTGTCTTTCTTCAAAGGATAGAAGCATATAGCTTAGACGGCACCATTCAGATGGTCTCGGTTGAAATGAATGTAAAGGTTGTCTCTCTGTTTATTCATGGAATTACCTCTTTGATTTACTGAGGAATATAACCCAGCCTTACTGCAGATCGTGATTCTTTCTCAGAGTGATTATTTACAGAATGACTCAGTGCAAAGCAAGAGAGTAACAACAAACCGAAAAAGCAGGTTTTGTGCTGACAGTCTTTACATCATGTTAGAAAAGCCTATGTGGGACTTTCCTCACAAATTTAAATATCTTCATAATTTAGGAAAATTATCCCCTTGGCTCCTGAAGAGAGAGCTGAAGCTGCAAGCCTGTGGAAAAGCATGTATAATCTGATAACACAGGCTATTGCCCAAAACATCCTCCTACGCTTTTACTAAAGCTCTCACTAGCTTTTGCCGTGTACCTTACGGCACGGGGACCTATCATTTAAACAGGCAGACTCCATGCGGTGGCCTCCAGAGTGGGGCGGGAGTGCTGCTGGCATTCCATGAGATGGTTTCAGGGGGTACACCAACTAACATTTTGTATTTTAATAAACATGTATTTATTTTAAAGTGTATTAGAAAAAAACACAACTAGCAAATTGAACTCACTCTATGGTTATTCTTCCTTGGGTCAAATTTTCTTTTTACATAAATTTAAGTTTAAAAAGTGTGTGCAGGGGCCGGCTCCGTGGCCGAGTAGTTAAGTTTGCGCGCTCCGCTATAGCAGCCCAGGGTTTGGATCCTGGGTGTGGACTTGGCACCCCTCGTCAGGCCACTTTGAGGTGGCGTCCCACATTCTCCCACATTCCACAACTAGAAGGACCTGCAACTAAGATATACAACTGTGTACAGGGTGGGTTTGGGGAGATAAAGCAGAAAAAAAAAAGTGTGTGCATTTAAAGAAAATATTGCATATTTACAGCGTAAGTGCTTCTGACAAAAGTCATGACGGAAGCTGGGAAATCTTCAAGTGGAGAAGTGAGGTGGAAAGATTGGGATCAGGTCACAGTGGTCCCGGCTCTGGGTCTGTCACTAACTAGCTGTACCACCTCAACCAAGTCAGACCTCTTTGGGCATCTGTATGACTTATTCGTAAAGAGATTGTTGGGGTGACCGCTGAGGTCCACCCAGCACCATCACTCTGTGATGTCTGTTCTCTGGTCAAATGCTGTTGTAAGAAACACCAAGCTCTGGGGCTAGCCCCGTGGCCGAGTGGTTAAGTTCGCGCGCTCCGCTGCAGGCGGCCCAGTGTTTCGTCGGTTCGAATCCTGGGCGCGGACATGGCACTGCTCGTCAGACCACGCTGAGGCAGCGTCCCACATGCCACAACTAGAGGAACCCACAACGGAGAATACACAACTATGTACCGGGGGGCTTTGGGGAGAAAAAGGAAAAAATAAAATCTTTAAAAAAAAAAAAAAAAAGAAACACCAAGCTCTGTAACACAAAAGTAAGCATTCTCAGCCTTAACACAAGATGTGCTCACTTAAAACTTGCCAGGGAAATCAGAGGCCCTACTGTGGAACTCTTTGGAGATTAAAACACTCTATTGGTAGGTTAGACCAATCCTTTGAAAAACTGGAGAAAAGCTTGATTTTTCACTTTTTTTGCACATGGGAGGGATTCCAAGTGCCTTTGGATTCTCTCACCAACATGACAACTAACAGCAGAGAGCTGTACGTGCCGTATTTCTCACATGCTACTGTCATTCTCTCTGGGAGTGAGAAGCCTGATGTCCGCTATGCAGTCAGGTGAAGGACTTCAGCAGTCAGTCATGGAAGGGGGAAAAGAAGGACGAACACCAGCTTAAGATAAAGAATTGTGTTTTAAGAAACGGGAGGAGCATGAAGCTTAAGATAACCTAAAATAGCTGGTCCGGTCTCTGGTTTTAATTTTTCCCTCTGAAAGTAGAAAACACGTTATCCGGTTACCCATTTTCAGGGGTGATGGAATTTGCACCCCAAGTTAGCACTGTGTGCCCCTACTAAACGGTCTTGAATTCCTTCTCTGCCCAATGGCTTGGGAACACAAGTTCAAGTCAGAGCTCAAAACTGAGCACCAAAAAAGCATTCAATGCAGAAAATCTCTACCAAGTAATATTTTCACAGCCAGGCTCTTTGTTGTCTAAAATAATCTCTGTAGTTGGAGAAGAGAAACACCACTCCCTTGAAGTGGAGTTGCTGCCCCTTTTTCTAGATGGTCTCCGGCCTCGCAGGGAAGACCGGCTTCCTGAAGGTTACCCATCGTGGCTTCTGACCTAGGCTAAAAAGAAGGCAGATTAGCCAATCAGATTGTGAGTGAAAAAGAGAGGCTTTTGATGATGATGATGATGAACTCTGTGAATATCTAAGCATTTTGGAAATTATCAAATTAAAGACTAAAGTGCTTTTATTTTCTATTTGACATACTAATTACATCTATTTAACCTATTCAGCTCAACAAACAAATGAACAAACACCAACAAAACCAATACAATCTATTTTTTGTGGAAATACATCTGCTTGTACTGGTGCAAAAAAAATGGAAAAGATGCTATGGGCGAAAATTTTTACCTGTGATCTCTAAAAGGGCGTTTTCACAGAGCACAGCTAAACACACAACACATAAATAGAGAAATCAGCCGTCCGGAGTACCAACAACTTCATTATCTGTTGTAATTTCAAAGTAGCTTTTCCTATTCTCTTGTTAAAACTATAGACATGCATTCTTGATGTGTGATAATATTTTGATCCTTGTCATCCTCAGTTGCAGTGAGCCTCCGGCACTCGGGGAAAGACCAGGCAGGCTGTTGGAGTTGCTGCTGACTTTGGATCAGTCACTGCTGATTCAGTCTCCTCTGCAGAACAGCAGCCAGTCTTTGTCTGGTCTCGTTTACTGAAGATGCTCGGCCCCTGGGAGGATGTGGTTGGGGCAGAGTGGACAAACCTGAGCTACTGCCCCTCCCGGGCTGAGCTGAGAGTGGGGATGTGGTGGGTTTTGGCACTCCATGCAGGCTGGAGATTTTGACTCTTTTTTCAGAGTTCAGTCTTGCCAGGCTCCTCTCTCCGCAATTACTGCCCACCGCAGCAGAGGAGGTTAGGCTGCCCCGGCTGAGGGAACACGGTGACAACGGCAAGCTTCCACTGAGCTTCCTGAGCTCCAGGAGCTGTTCTCTGGCTTGACTCAAAGCCTCCGTCAGTTCAAAGCGTTCTTCACACTCTCTACGCACTGTTTCCTGAAGAAAAGTGTTCTGAAATGAGAAAAATGGGAAGAGGCATCCCTCGCTTTAAACAGTGTCCACGTGGATGGTTACTGGCACTATAACCTGAGAGCTGAGCCAGTAATCAGAGGTCTGTGCTCTCTGACGGTCGCGGTGGGTACTCTACCACATGGCACAGACAAGGCAAAAACACAAAATCACTTGTGAAGCTGGAAAGAACTTTAAGAGGACATTTGATTGAACCTTGCCGTTGGCAGAAGAGGAAACAAGAGCCAGCGTGACTCAGATGGTAGTGGTGGGCCTGGGGCTGGCTAACCCAGAGCATCTAGAGCCCACTTAGGGTTTCAGCTTCTCTGTGCCTTGTGTCTCCGACAGTATGTGCCACACGTGTAATATCTGATAGTTAATATCTGGAGCGTCATGAAGCATGTTATTTTATAATAAAGGTAAACTGCAATACGTATGACAAACAGATAAAACTGCCTGAGTTATAAAATTGAAAGAATAAAACATATACGTTATAGAATTTAAACAATAAAATCAGTCTGATGCTTCCTCAGGAGAGCTTATACTGATCATTTGCTGTCCCGTAAGATATATAAGAACAGCATCTTCTGCTTTCAGCTCCAGTCAGCAATCATTTATCAAGTTAGTGGAAGCTGTAGTGGATACAGTTCCTGCTCTGAAGAAGTTTGCAGCCTCATAAGTTTGAGCAGAGCCACTTTTTATGTCCCAAACAGAATTTGGAGCCAAGGGTGGAAGCTAAGGGATTTAAAAGAAGGGAGAATGTTTTAATAGCCAGAGCTGTCCAGAGGATACTCTGAGGTTGAATCTCACTTGACTGGGATATATTGGAGCAAATTTAAGCTTTAAATATATGACTGGACTGGAGATCATTAAGGCCCCTTCAAATTCTGAGACTCTAGATTTCCAGTTGAAGAGTTACCCATCTGTGGAACTCATGAAAACATTTCAAGGCCCATGGTAAGAATTAGGTCTTAGAACTCGCCAACGTCCTGACAGTCATGTCTGCAGGATGTCAAAAAAGAGGTTGAAAAGTAAACAATTCATGGGGCCATCCTGGTGGCATAGTGGTTAAGTTCACGTACTCCACTTTGGTGGCCCAGGTTCACAGGTTTGGATCCTAGGCACAGGCTTACACCACTCATCAAGCCATGCTGTGGCAGAAACCCATATACAAAATAGAGGAAGATTGGCACAGATCTTAGCTCAGGGCCACTCTTCTTCAAGCAAAAAGAGGAAGATCAGCAACAGATGTTAGCTCAGGGCCAACTTCCTCCCCCCACTCCCAAAAAGAAAAATAAACAATTCAAAATGGTATCCAAATAAGTGAACACAATTAAAATGATTGTGCTATAGGATTCTTCAACTAAAAATGAATTTCGATCAGGTTAGCTTATTTGTAAAAACAGCCAAGGCATTCCTAAGTGTGATTCTCAGTGGAATGCAACCTCCGAACGGTTTACTGACTAATTGCTGTCAGTGGAACCAAATAACAAAGCATCAGGGAAAGGAGCATCTTCCCGTATTTGAGTTTCTTGTGATTATGTCAGAACTCTATTCAATTCCAAATTTGGTAATCAACAAGGAAGAATATGGAGCAATTCCAGATCAACAGTTGCACAGTAATTTTCCATAAAATCAGCAGCATGTCTGTGTCAGACAAAGCCTCATCATTTACATAGATTATTAACATACATACATGACCCATATAGCCACATATTTTTTTTAAATCATGGGGGTTAGTTATTTGCTTCCAGTTCTTTATTTATTTATTTATTTGAGAAACAGGGGACCAAGGACAGTGTTTGTGGCTTTATTATCTGGTTCTCAAGAACCCTACCTGAAATACTTGTTGAAAGAGCAGGGGAGGGGGGCTAGAGAAGAAGAGTGACAAGGGGCTACGTTAGGTGTCATCTCAGCTCCATCTCCCAACAGCTATATTGGAAAGAAAGACGCTAAAGCTCAGCCCGGTTGTGTAACTTACTGAGAGTAGCCCAGCTCCGAGGTGGTGGGGCCGGGCCTGCCTGCAGAGCCCTGCTTTGACCACCTCTGCAGCAAGCGTCTAATAATGACATCAAGCATGCAGCGGCCACTTCGGTCCAGGACACTGAAGCAATAAAAAACAGCAAGACATTTCCTCTAGTTTTGCCCAAGTTCTCTTAACTTAATCATCTAAACTTTCTTTTAAAAAGAAAAAACATCAATGCATTATGCTTCCTATCTACTAGTAGAATAAGCTGACAAATGTGTTGAAGTGATTAGATTTAAGAGGCTTTCAATAAATTAGTATAAAAATTCCCTTGATAATAAAGCTATGAGAAAGAGTTAATTTTATTTGAATATATAAAAGAAAAAATGGATAGCAGTTAACAATGAGGTCAATAAATTGGTGACATAAATAACAGGTGCACCAATATGGAAGGATAAAGTGATGGGCGATTTGATAAGAGCTCTCATTAAAAGAAAAATAAAATTCAATCCATTTTCTAAAATTAAATTCAATTCTCAAAGGAAAGGAGTAGTACTCCACGGAAAACATCCATAAAGCAAGTCACTTAAGAGCTATTTCAACCAGGTGACACCCTACTATAAAGGAGGACATGAGAAGGTGGAGTGAACCCAAAGATGTCCCTATACCAGTACAATGGAGCGAAGTGCTGCCAGCTCCAGACTGCACCTTGAAAGGGCCGCTCACCATCTTGGTGTGGGCCCACTGCTCTGGAACTCATCCCTCTTCAAGGCTATTAGCTTCCAGAGCAAAGGACTAATTCTCTTTCTTCTATTATTTCCCAAACCATGAGGACCTTTGAACTGAAGACAGGACCCAAAGTTGGGACTTCTATTTTTGTCTGTGCCACAAACACTCAAATGTCAGGTGAAGCTCTCAGTATCTGCATATCCTCTGCCACCATGACCTCCTCCTTTAAAATCGAGATTATAACTCAGTTTTGTACAGGCAGTTCAAACGTTATAATTTATTCAATCATGGAGTAAAAAAACAGAAATGGAAGACATCAAGTTTAGGGGTTGCTATTTCAGGATGGAGTGTGTGTGACAGGGCATGACAGGAACACATGTGGATGTGACTAGAGTCAGGAAGGCACATTAGTGGAAAATTCCATGGAATTTCCGTGGATAAGAATCATTCACTCGTGGTTAGATTGTTTTCAGCAATTTAGGCAAAATGTTCGTTTTTTTGGAAGTTTGTGTTGTTGCAGAATTTTAATAGATGTTTTTATCGAACAACATGGAAAATGTGTACGATGGAATATGTTCAGTAAGATTGAAAATCATGGGCAAATGTGAGAATAATGAGTGAAGCCACAGCATTCTAAACGTTTCAGCCCTATGTCATCGCTGGCCCTGTTTTAGCATGGTAAAACAATGTCACTGGATTGCAGCTAAAGTGGAAGTCAAAATGGAAAGGGAGGCTTGAGCCAGGTGGAGACGGGCAGTGGGGTTTGCCAGGCAAGGAGGGCAGTGAGAGAGGGCGGGGCACATCTTGGGATGACACATGGCTTTGGATGACTCAAGGGCAGACTGCACAAGGGGAGGAAAGACCAGGACCGAGGCAAGGAGGGGTGAGCAGTGTCAGATCAAGGACAACTTTGGTAACAGGCTAATACCAGAATTTTAACTTAATTCTGAGGGCCATATGGAGTCATTGAAAGGTTTATTTCAAGCAGGGGGCTGGCATGGTCAAATTTGCATTAAAGAAAGATTCCTTTGCCAACTGTGGAAAATGGCCCCCAGTAGGGCAAGATGGGAGGCAGGAAGGCCAGGAGGAGGCCAGAGTGTTCCCAGAGGAGACTCCTCCCCCGAGTGCCCTCTGGTTAGGGGCATCTAGGGAGGGAGAACCAGTGTTCCTTGAGCTCTACAGATTGGTGAAGAGTATATAGATGTGTCTGCAACATGTTCAGATGAAGGCCACTTTGAATGGGCTTAAAATATGGCTTAACTGCACTCCCACTGGGTAAGCAAATGTCAAAATGAAAATATAAATCAGTTCACCATCTGCTTGAAACTTCTAATATTAAAAAATGGCCAATTTGCCCCACTCTTTGCAATGTAAGAGTGGCTTATTTTTATGTTTGTTTTCGTTTTTATCCTGAGAGACAGCTGGATTGCTTTCAATCCCAAAAACAGTGGAAGAAGCAAGAGAAGGGTTTGCTGGGTAGCTTGATCATCCCATTTGTGATGGCCATCAGCTGCATTTGGCATAAGTCGGGGGAGCGTGCCAGGAAAGCGGTCCTGAGTGAGGAATCAGCACAGGTGGCTGTATTTGTCCACGCTTTATACCCAGCGAGGTGGGAGCCGGGCATGGCACCATCGGATTACAGCTTCCACCCACCCAGACTAGGTGTGTCCCAGGGTGAAAGGGTGGCTGGCCAACTGGGTGGGGAGCTGAGGTGAAAGGAAACTGTGGAAGAGGTGTGGAAACCAGAAAGAGGAGTATGAGTGAGCAAAGGACATGCCCAAACTTCCGTTTAAGGCTCCTGTTCAACTGATCTGATCAGCTCAAAACACCGCAGGAAAACGGTGGAAAGGCAGGGATGAGAATCTGAATAAATTTCCGGGAAAGAAGTTAAGATGGATGTCAGGCAGGTTGTTCTTAAAATTGTGTTTCTGTGCTTTCAAACATAATGGACCCCATGAGGTGACGGCGGCAGACACCCCAGAGCGGAAGAGGAGACAGGGCGACAGCCCTCCGACCTCTAGGCTTCAAAGGCTGGTTTGCAGATGGGGGAGGAAGAGCCCACAAAGACACAGTGTTCGGGAATTACTTTTCTAAGTCAATAATCTAACTTTAATTAAGATTTAATTCATATTCATAAACACAACAAAAGCAATTTCTTCATATTTTTTCTCATTCTGTCGATTTTCTGGCAACTATACTCTGCGTCTCCAACATGTCAGACCGCCCAGGCTGGATCTCCCTCTCCGTGGCCGGAGACTCTCCGTCTGAGCCCCCATTTGCCCCAAGCCCCAAGGCGAAGGTTCTTGGGTTGGCAGTTCAGCCATCCTCCCTGCCAGCCAGCCCTCGGAGTAGCCACTGCCACTAAGAGCTTCTCTGAGCCCCTGCTCCCCGTGCAGACAGAGGTTAGAGAACTTCCACTGACCCCTTTCCTCTTTGAAAGAGACTCAGATAGTCTAATTTTATTCCGTCTCAAAGTTGAGAACCACTCCTTTGTTAATTTGGTTTCTCATAAAGGGAATTACCAGAGAAATGTATGCCATTTTCTATCAATTAAATATGCAAGTATAATAAACACATAACCTAAAACTAAGCAAATTCTTGCAAAAAAGCTATTTGTGTTGCAAACACCACATAGTCCTAAAATTTAATCTTAGAGTTTACATAAATCCATCCTTGCCAGATTATTAGTAATCTTTCCTAAATAAATTTTTTCTTTTTTTTTAAAAAATAGACTTTATATTCGGAAAATACTCAAAAACACCAAAAAGTTTTAAAGTCATCCACAATCCTAAAATTTTCAAAAAGTATGTAAGAAGTGAAGCCCCTGCCCCTCTCTTCCTCCCCTGAAATAATAATCACTGTAAATAGTTTCGGAAAAATTCTTCCTTTCTCCATATCATCTCTGTGTCTGTAACCCTACAGAGAAACATATGTACTCTCCTATTTTGTTTTTAAACAAAAACAGATCCAAGAAGCCAAGAGATGGTCAGGTGAACCAACAGAAACAGCTGCTGTAAAGAAAGTGAGTACGTATCTACAATCCATTAGCCACAATTTTGACATCCTAAAAGCTCTGAAAAGAAACATCTGTGTAATTTACAGCCTTTGGTAATGAAACCTAGCTGGACTGATAATCCCATGTATTTCGCTCAGAAAGGCCATTCCTACGTTTCACTGCAGAAATATGAATGTCATTGCAGGGAGGGGCTGCCCTAGATATCCAGGGAGATACGCACTTTACTAACTTTCTAAAATTAAAAATAATTTGAATTCCAGAACGTATCCAAAACCAAAGTTTTTGTATAAGGGATTGCGGACCTGTGTAAATTGCATGCTCCCCTCTTTGAATACGTTCTTTCCTTGCTGGCCTTCTCCTCCGGTTTTCCTCCTACCTCACTACATGTTCCTTCTCTGGCAGTATGGCTGGGTTGTTCTCCTCCCAGCCTCTGAAAGCCAGAGTGCCTGTTCTGAGCCCCCTTCTCTCTCACCTCCTCCCCTGGGTGATCTCATTCAGTCCCAAGGCTTTAGTATCAGCTGCATGTGGATGTCTCCAAAATCAACGTCTCTAGTCAGTCTTCCCCATGAACATACGCTCGTCCAACACCTCTGTCTGGCTGTCTGATAGACATATGAAGAGTAACACGTCCCACATCAACTCTCCACCTTTCGCCCCAGCTGTATTCCTTTATAAGTGTCTCCCATCTTGGTAAATGGCACCTTGACTCACTCAGTTACTGAGATTCCAAACTTTGGAGTTTGGAGTTATCCTTGACCCCTCTTATGCTTTTACATTATCCAAGCCACCAGCGACTTCTGTGGCCTCCACCTGGAAAATATACGCCAAATCTGGGCACTTCTTACTTCCTTTACCACTATGACCTTCAGTGCTTTTCTAGGGCTTTTCAAGAGCCTTTAATAGGTCTCCCCTCTTTTCTTCTCCCCAACTTCAACCTGTTTTCCATACAGCATCTGAGTTATCCTCTAAAAATAAATCAGATCATGTCACTTCCTTGTTCAGAATTCCCACGTGGCTTTCCATCACACTTGGAAAACCATCCAAAGTCCCTGCCGCAGCCTGCAGAGACTCCGCAACCTCCAACCTTGCTTTCACCGCTGCTCTCCTTGCCCACTTGGCTCCAGCAAAGCTTGCTGACTTCCTTACGGTTTCTTGAAGGCTCCTTGCTGCAGGGCCTTCACACTTCCCTCTGCCTGCAATGTTCTTTTCCTCACTTCGGGTCCGCTTGAATGTTACCTCCTCAGAGAGGCCTCTGACCACCCCATCTAACACAGTATTTCTCCTTCAGAAAGTATCCCTTTACTCTACTTTACCTTTCTTCTTAGCATCTATTTAAAAAAACGCGTTTACATGTTAAATGAATGCATCAACCACTGTAATGGGTGCACAGAGGTGCCTAAGCTGGCTCTGGGGTTTTGTGGGTTCATGGAGGAGCTCTCCTTTTATTCAGACTTGGAGAATAAATAGAAGTGTGTCAGGCACTTGTTACTAAAGTTTAAGCTAGAATCTACTTTGTCTTCATTCTTTCATTTCTCATAATCTTAAAAAGATCTCATTAAGGTTCACGTTCAGTTGCTTGCTTTACTTACAGCTTTCCTGGTTTTTCTTGTATAACCTTGTCCTTTATCCTTTCCTCTGTCACCTATCAGGTCCTTTTATGCTTTACTTTTTCCCATTATTTTGAATTATTTTTAAAAATTAAAGTAATATATTATACTTCGTTAAAAACTAAAATAATACTATTAAATTATAGTGAAAAAAGGCACCCCTTCACACTTTCAAGTCCTGCCTCCCAGGAACAACCATTTTCAGGTTTTTAAGCTGTTCCTCGTGATACTTCTCTGGATATTTCTAAATAATATCACCACACAGCTATCTCATGGTTTTCCTGCTTCGAAATCATTATCTACTGATTTCAGAGAACAGAATTAGCTTTCTATTGCAACTCCTAACAGGTGTTTCTCCTCTCCCCATGGGGAGATGTTTCTCCTCCCCTGGGGGAAGTTTCTATCACAATTTTGTTGGGAAATCTTCCCAATTTCTGTCACAATTTTTAGTCAAATCTATATTCTGCTGTATGGGATTATAGCATATAAACATTATGCATGCCTGAGCCATGCAGTGTGCTATGATTGCATTTCCTTCTTTGCACAGCGTCCTTCCAGAGGTAATTATTGTCCCATTATTTATCTGCTTAGGTACTTAGGTGTTGATTACTAATCTTTCACCAAAGCCAACTTACAGAAATGTCAATATCCTCTCCACATGTGATCTCTCAGTTTCTCTTTGTTCTTGGAGACATACTTCTAAAAACCCTCCAGTGTTTTCCTTAGCCCCGCCTGGTTGTTCTCTAAACCTGCTGTTCTGTGAGTTCCTGCTGTAATTGTTGGACTTCTTCCCGCCATCATCCTGGGGATTCCCTCCATCTCTCCCCTACGTTGGAACTCTTACTCCCTGATTCCTGTAGCTTTTCCTTTCTTAGTTTACTCCCTCATATATCCTCTAATAGCCTTCTGAGAAAGGCTGCAAGGGAAATATCATTTTTGAGAACTCTAATGTCTGAAAATATCCTTTTTTGACAGGATATGGAATTCTAGGTTGAAAATAATTTTCTTCCAGAATTTGGAAGCCATCGTCTTCTACTTTCTACTGTTGCTGTTAAGAATTCTGATGCCATTTTGATTCCTGATTCTTTTTAAGTGACCTTTTTTCCCTGGAAACTTTTAAGTACTTATCTATATCCTTAAGGTATTGCCATTTCATAATAAAGTGCTTTGGTGAGGTCCCTTTGCCATCCATTATGCTGGGTGGACCTGTTCAATATAGCAATGGATGTCCTTCAGTTCTTGAAAATATTCTTGATTAGCTCCTGGATGGTTTCCTCCCTTCTCTGTTCTCTGTTCTCCGTTTCTGGAACTCCTATTAGTAGAGCATTAGATATCCTAGCTTGATCCTCTAATTTTCTTTTCTTCTCTCTCTCTCTCTCTTTGCTTTTTTCTTCTACTTTCTGAGAGATGTCTTCTTCTCTGTTATCTAACCCAAATATTGAGTATTTTACTTCAGCTTTCATATTTTAATATTCATTCTTGTTCTTTCTTCATAGCCTCCTGTTCAAGCTTCATGGATGCAATATCTTCTCTTTTTTTCTCTGAAGATATTAATTATGCTCTTTCTTGAAGCTCACTTTTGCTCCCTGCATTGTTTTGTATCTTTTTCTTCTGAGTTCTTTTGTGCTTATCTGTTTGATCCTGGTTTCTGTCTTTCATATTAGAGGTCTTCCTAAAATGTTTGGTGATGTTTGGCTGTTAGTGTGTAAAAATGAGTCTCCAAGATGTTACTGGAAGCTCTGTGTGTCTAGGTGGGGGCTTATTGACTGGTATACTTCTCAGTGGGTAGACTGAACACGGACATTGCCATTTCATGGGGAGACCTCAATTGTTAGTATCCACAGGTCTTTTCTTCTCCAAAGAGAGCTCTTCCAATTTTCTGGCTATTCACATATAAGCATGGTTGTCTGTCTTCTGAGAAGTGAGCAGGTGATTTGGACTAGGACGTCTCACCCCTTTAATATATGGACTTCTGCTCTAGCCTCATCTCATTACTTTGCTGTCTCGTATCCTCAGGATCAAAGCCTCTCATACTCAGTTTCTCTAGAGTGTAAACCTTTGGTATCATGCACGGATGGTGGATAGGGGCTGCTTGGGTGTTAGCGAGGGCATCTGAGGATCTACACGCTCCTTTTACAATCATTCAAACAGTCCTGTTTTCTCACGTGCACTCTTCTCTCCCTCTTCAGAGGTACCCGGTGTCTCCAAATCCTGAGCTTTTCCCGTGTTGTGTCACACCGTTGGGTTTGCTCCTTTTAGGATTCCACCCCAGTCCTACAGGCATTAGACTTCAATAGCCTGTAGTCTACTAATTACCTCTCATCCATACTGTGCTTTCCATTTTCCAAAATTTGGTCCACATCTTTTTCATTTCATCCTTCCTCTCCTGTTCTCTTTTCCTTGTGAATTTATTCACTTTTTATTAATTTCCTTTCATTTTAGTGGTGTTTTGGGATGAAGCAGAGATAAACATATGTATTCAATTCTCCAGGTTTAACCAAGAGCATTCCTTTCTATTTTTAAACATCTTTCGTCTTCATCAGATGACTACAGGAACTAGTAGAATTTAAAACGTCTGCTCCTTGTTTCCCTTATCTGTAGTCTTAAGACAACTACAATCCTGAACTCTTTGTACTGGTTTTTCTTTGGTAGTTGTATGTGAATTTTTTTTTTTTTTTTAACTTACCACATTTTTCCTCTGGATCACAAGACCCCACACTGTCTTGAAAGGACTTACATGGAGCCAGGAGGAAGGAAAACTGGCAGCAAGAATCAGGTGATGTATTTTAACCTGGTTTTAAATGATAATACCTATTCTCTAACGTATTCTGTTTATTTTCTGAAGTCCTTTTTTTTCTTTAAATATTCCAGTTTTTTATGTGTGTGTCTTCGCTGTATGAAGAATTTTCAGGGGCCCCGTTTCGTATTTACATTTACCATACAGATTCCCTTTCCGTCCCTCTCTTCTTATCGCCCTGCACCTTTGTGCTCCACCTTCCTGAGCCCTGTGCGTCCGCGGACGCTCTCTAGCAGTCCTGCCGCGCAGGCTGCCTGTTTTGCCCTGTAGAGGCTATGGCTTCCCTCCCATCCTTAAGAACTTTCTTCATACAACTAAATACAAAGTCCCTCCATTCTCTGGCTTCCTGAAAGAGAGCAGGGCTTCCTACCCTTAATTAGCTTCCTTATTAGACCATTAATTTATTTTCATTCTAATGGGAATTTGTTCCCCATTTAAATGCAGCTTTATTTCTCCAGAACCTGAGAAATTTCAAGTGTCCGGAATGCACGATCAGAATAATAGAGCTTTTCACTTTACATGCTACAATCTCTATTCTTTCTGGCTCATAACTCCTCTCACTTTTATTGGCTCATTTCGTATTCTTGTAAGAATATTGTGGACTTCGGCGTGCTCAACCAGAGAAGCAGCCTTAATTATTTACTCCCACAGTTCAATTGTAATTATTTAACATCCAGTGGAGAATTCAGTCGTGTTCCCGCGCCAGCGGCTCCCCCCCCACCGCCCCCGCCCCCTTCCCTCCCCCTTCCCTCCCCTTCCCCCCCCTCCCCGCCCCCAACAGCTGAAGAAAGTCTGCCCTTTGTGTGTCCTGAGGTAACTGTGCTTCTGGAAGGATCCCTTTCTACTCCCTAGGAATGATCTGTGATCATTTATATACCAACCCAGTGTCTTGTATCTTTGAAAAGTCAGCATTTTTTAAAAAAATAAAACTTCATCTCTAAGTGGTTTCCTTTTACAACTTGAGCAGGAAGAGCTCCAAATGCAGCTCCTTTAGTCTGATAAATACATTCATTGTTCACTTTTCATCTAGCTCCTTTTGCCAAAATTACCTCCAGAGGCCCTGAGGTTGGCAGTTCTAAAATGGCTGCCAGCGATTCCTTGTGCAATGCCGTTGCTTTGACTGGACTGGACTTACTGACTCATTTATAACGAATAGAATACAGTGGAAGCAGTGGGATGTCACTTCCAAGGTTCAGTTACAAAGATTGGCTTCTATCCCGTGCAGCTTCTCTTGCACTCTCTCATTCTCGCTCACTTGCTTGTTCTGCGGGAAGCCAGCTGCCAAGTCATACGGTGAGATCCCCATTGCAAGGAACTGAGGGAGGCCTCTCACCAATAGCCAGCAAGGTGAGGCTCTCGTCCCAACAGCCTGTGAGGAGGTCAATCCTGCTAACAACCAGAAAGTGAGCCTGGAAGCCAGTCCTCCTCCAGTGGCGCCTTTAGATGAAACTGCAGCCCTTACAGCCTGACACCCAGCTCATGAGAGGCCTGGAGCCAGAGGCACAGAGCCAAACCACCTTCAGACCTCTGACCCACAGAAACTGTGGGATCATAAATGTTTGTTGTTTGAAGCCACTGAATTTGAGGAGAATTTATTGTGTAGTAATGGATAACAATATAGGCCCTTAGGCCAATTTTTTAGCTTTTAGTCTATGCTTTTTATATGATAAATTTCTGTTTAGGTCATTTTCCTCTGATGTCAATTTAATTACTCAGATAAGATTTTCTTTCAATTCCTCTTTGAGAGTAGGGAATGGCCATCGTCAGTCTTGTTCATAATTGCATATCTAGTTCCTGGCACAGTGCCTGGTACCTGGACAGATGCTCAATACACAGTTACTGGATTTGACTCTTCTGTCTTTTTCTACTTGTTCTAGTTTCTAAGTTACTCCTCACCTTCCACATTGCCATTTCTTTTGGGATTTAAGAGTGAGAAAACCTGCTGGTCTAGTTGTCTTGAGCTTTCTCTCCTTTAACTTGCGGTCCCTTCTCTAGAACGCCAACACTGCTGTCTCATTTGAAGCAAATTTGCATCACCTTTCGCCTTCTCAGGGTTTCTCCAGTGGGGCCGAGTCTCCTGGCTGGGGAAGCAGCTCCCTTTATCAGGGAGGTTTTGCTTCTGTGTTCCATCATGAGACACTCAATCGTCTGACCCCCTGACCATCTGACGGACTGTGTAGTGTGTTTATTGTTATTTTAAGAGTAAAACAAAAATGAGGCTGGAGATATTGAGTGCTAAGCCTGAGGGTCGCTTTGAAATTTAGAAGCAGAATCGCTAGAACTCAGGTTTCCTGAACGAGGAAGCATCGTACCATGTAGATTCAAATATGAATCTGGGCTCCACCATGTTGCGTGACCTTATGGAAGTTATTCAACCTTCTGGAGTCAGTTCCTCATTTGTCACATGGGAATAATTTCTACTTCATAGGGTTGTTTTAGGCAATATTCTTGATCCAGTATTCTGTCCATGCCCCATTTTAACTTAAATGTATAACTTGTTTGCAACAGGTTCACTTCATAATTATAATGATGGCATAAACTTTTAATTTTGATTGATAGTTTAAGTATAGCAAGAATATGGTATATTTAATTGTTAATAATCAATATTGTTATCAGCACTTTCCTTTTATTCTTTTTTAAGATGCCAATGAAACCAACAAAAATATTACTTATTAACATTCAGAATCTTCCTCCATTTGCCTTTATTTGCTATACTGATATAAACAGGATCAAATATTCTAATGTGACATAATGTTGGGGATTAGAGAAGGGATTAATTGCACTACTGTCTGATATAACAAAGTACCATAGACCAGGTGGCTCAAACACTCAAACAAAATTTATTTCTCACCATTCTGGAGGCTGGGAAGTCCCAGATCAAGGTGCCAGCAGATTCAGTGTCTGGTGAGAGCTCTCTTCCTGATTCACAGACAACCATCTTTTTGTTGGGTCCTCACAGGGCAGAAGGCAGGAGGGAGCTCTCTGGGACCTCTTTCATAAAAGCACTAATCCTGTTCATGAGGGCTCCACCTTCAAGAACTAATCACCTACCAAAGGTCCCAGCTTCAAACTGAGGATTAGGTTTCAACACATGAATTTTGGAGGGGCACGAACATTCAGTCTATAGCATCCACTATTTCTAAACTTCTTAGCAGTTCAGAAATAAGACTTCATTAGACAAAAAATTCAAATCAAAATAAGTCTACTTCACAGGAAACAACAAGTGTTGGAGAGAATGTGGAGAAAAGGGAACCCTCATACACTGCTGGTGGGAATGCAAATTGGTGCAGCCACTATGGAAAACAGTATGGAGATTCCTCAAAGAATTAAAAATAGAAACACCATATGATCCAGCTATTCCACTACTGGGTATTTATCCAAAGAACATGAAATCACTAATTCAAAAAGATACAGGCACCCCTGTGTTCGTCACAGCATTATTCACAATAGCCAAGACTTGGCAGCAACTAGAGTGCCCATCAATGGATGAATGGATAAAGAAGATGTGGTATATATATGCGATGGAATACTACTCAGTTGTAAAAAAGACAAAATCATGCCATTTGTGGCAACATGGATGGACACTGAGAGTGTTATACCAAGTGAAATAAGTCAGTCAGAGAAAGACAAAATACCGTATGATTTCATTCATATGTGGAAGATAAACAAACAAACAAACACATGGACAAGGAGAAGAGATTAGTGGTTACCAGAGGGGAAGGGGGTGGGGGAAGGACAAAAGCAGTAAAGGGGCACAAATGTATGGTGATGGATAAAAACGAGACTATTGGTGGTGAATACAACACAGTCTATACAGAAGCTGAAATATAATGAAATACACCTGAAATTACACAATGTTATAAGCCATTATGACCTCAACAAAAAAAATAAAATAAGTCTACTCCACTTTAAATAAAAGCATTGCTGAAATAATCATGCATACATAAGAAAGAAGACCAACACATGTAAACTACCTTATAAGTTTAGGTTTACAGAAAGAGGAAGCCCTAAAGAAAAATTACATTTAAAATATATTGTCCAAATATTTTTTGAACTTAAGCAGCAAGTGCTCTAAAAGTTTCTTTGGCAAAGATTTAATATTAAAAAAGTTAAGACATAAATATATAATGATTCCTAGTCTTAGAGGTTTTAAATGGTTATTTACAACACAGTAGAACTGGGTGCACAGGAAACGTTAGAGATTGTGAAGTTCAGTGTATTCATTTTACAGAAGAGGAGGCCAGGTCCAGAGAAGTTACATCACTGCCTAGTTAAGGACAGAGCCAGGCTGTGACCCCAGATCCCTGACTAACAGTCAAGCTGCCTTTCATGTTTTTGTTTGTTTGTTTATGTTTTGAAAGAACATGCGCCCTCACACTGACTACAATGGTACCATCATCAGCTTCCTACCTCTTCCCGGGACTGGTTAAATTGCTGTATCAGTTGCATTTGTGCCAGCATTACTCTTTCCAGTTCATCTGACTTCTGTTTCATTTCTTTCCTCAGGTCCTCTGAAACTGAATCATTACTGTCAATTTCCTTCTTCAAGCGAGATTCAAATTCTGCAACCAAATTTTTAAGGTTTTTGATTTCTTTCTCCTTTGACTCAGATTCTTCAGTGTATCGGATATGAGATTCATGGAGTTTTTCTTCAAGAGTGGCCACTTCCAGCCTTAGATCTCTAGTAGCGCCTGCGATTAAGTCAGATATCTGTAAGAAAAATCTTATGTTAGTTTGTAGGCAATAGTCTCTAGGTAACCACAGAGTTCTTATGGTTTTAAGAGGCTTATTCTAAATAATCAGTGTACTCTTCTGATCAGATGAAAACAAATCCTATGACACACGTAGGCCTTAAGATATTCTTTTTAAAAATTAAGACTAAAACTTTTACTTTTACCACCTAAAATGAAATTGCACTAACCTCTTGGGCACCCTTGGAAATGTACAAATCTCTGTGACTGGACTGAGCTACCAAGGACAGCGCGCGTCTTCATCCAGTGCCTGTCTGGACTCTCTCTAAGATGGCTTTGGGACCTTGAAATAACTGATGTTTGGGGATGCAGGTGGGGAAGTAGCGTAGCCGTATTCTACTCGGACCATACCAGTAAGTCTTCTTTTGATGTATTTTTCTTCTTTCTTGAATATAATGACTGGCAGTACCTCAGATACTACGTTGTCTCTAGAGCAGCACTGTCCAGAACCTTCTGTGATGTCCAATATGGACATATTGAATATTGAAATATTCTGCCCTGCCCAATATAGTAGCCACTAGCCACATGTGGCTATTGACCGTGGTGTGTTGGTAAATGTTTACCAGTGGACTCACACACACAAAAAGCCAGGTTTGCATCTAATTTCCATGGTGTAAATTCTCTCACCATGGCCGATTCCAAGCTACAAAGGTGACCTCACCATGGCTAAGTTGGAAGAGATGTGCACAGTTGGCTCTCGCTTGCCAGTACTGGCTATTGAGCACTTGAAATGTGGCTAATGTGACTGAGGAATTGCAATTTTCATTTTACTTAGTTTTAATTAATGGAAATTTAAGTAGCCACATGTGGCTACCATATTAGTGCCTTTCTAGAGGATACCAGAATACTTTGAACATGTACTGCTTTTCCAGGTGGTACCTCTGGATAAACAGAGGAGAGAATAACTTGGAGAAGCTTCTCCTTATAGTCACGAAAGTCCTTAGAAGGAAGCAGAAAAGACTGCTTGTTTTCTTTCTCCTTGAAAAAACAAAACAACGAGCAGAAAACAACCAGGAATAGCAAAGCTGTTTCTGATGAAACATATCCTTATTATTTATGCTACAAATATTGTCATAGCATAAATGTTAGTACAAGGAGGAACCAGTCCACGAGAAATCTGGGAAACATTCATACACCAAAGTTCCAAGAATTCTGTGAACTATTACTTCAGAGTTACATATCCAAAATTTGTTTCAAATGTTAAATTTACATTAAGAACAACTTGTGTAAGAAATCTATTCACCATACTTAGTAATTTTATAAATTAAATTAATATTCCAGTATCTTTGATTAATTTGGGAAGGAAGAGAGCCACAGCTAGGTCTGAACGGTAATCTCTGTCCTAGAGGAGAGCTGACACTGAAACAGAGTGGGTTATCCTTGAGAGAGGAGGCCTACAGAACCGCAAATATGGTTTGAGGAAGATTAGCCCTGAGCTAACATCTACCGCCAATCCTCCTCTTTTTGCTGAGGAAGACTGGCCCTGAGCTACATCTGTGCCCATCTTCCCCTACTTCATATGTGGGATGCCTGCCACAGCATGGCTTGCCAAGCAGTATGTAGGTCTGCACCTGGGAGCCAAACTGGCAAACTTCGGGCTGCCGAAGCAGAATGTGTGAACTTAACCGCGGCACCACCAGGCCGGCCCCTATGTTTTGAATTTTTAAAAAGGGAATCAACATTTAAAAATCAGGAGAATTTACTTACAAAACCTGGACTTATGACTTCTCTTGAAAAAACGTAACCCCTAGCAAGTTCGGGCTGCCTTTCAGCATCCCCCCTGCTAACGGGCCCTGAGCCGCTTGGGACTGCAACACCAATCGCATAGTTGGTGGGGGCAGGAGGGGTAGCAGGAGCCAGGAAGCAAGAGGTCTGTCTGGGACAGAACCTGTCTAGGAAAGGAGGGACCTCGGGTGAGCCGAGGCCCCAAGCTCCCAGCACATTCTCCATTGTCTCAACAGAACTTCACTTACAAAACGCAAAGTCAAAGACAAAATTATTAAGAATTTCAAGACAATATCTAAAGAGCATTAAACCTGAAGCGTGAGGCCTTTCTGAGTGTGGGGCCCTGTGATACTGCGCTTGTCATACACTCAGGGAGCTGGCCCTGCCTCTTGTTCACGGTGAACTACTGAAAAGCCTCTGCCATGTGCCCCGTACACCAAAGGAGAGCCCGTTACATCTCACCAGGTGCTTAATGTACACAGACTCTTAATGAGTTTATTCAAAATAGGCTGCCCCACTGGGTTTTGGTTAATAGACATACATACGCACACACACGTATATATTCTTTGCTTAGGTCTAATAAAAACAGGGGAACCTTAACAAAACCTTAAGTTATGTTTATGATACACTGTTTAAGAAATTCTGGAGGTGTGATTACGTTTAAAAAATATTTTATTCATTCAAAGATATTTAGAAATGAAAATATTTCCAACTGAAGGGGATAGGTTTTAGTTGGTAAAATTTTAATTATGTAAAACAACTCATTATCTTTTGATGGTGGATATTTGAAGTGTTGGAATATCTAACCACATCAATTATTAGTTATATAATTTATGGTATTTTAAAAATAAGTTGATTTTCATAGAAAAAAAAATCCATACATAGCTAGATTGTATGCTTGTATAATTTATCACAGTTACTCCTTCCGGAGAACAGCCAAACCATTCTACCCATGTGGTTACAACTAAGGCACAACGACCATGAGGAAAGCTACAGAGTAATCAATACATAGAGTTCTCAGCAGGAAATAACCAACATCTGTAGTTTCAGACGCATTAAGTAATGGCGCCCGCCATAACGACACACCTTCTTTTGCACTTCCTCTTGTTCTTTCTTATACTTTTGGACTATTTCTTGGTGTTTTTCCTTCTCAATATCAAGTTCCAGTTTAGCTTCTTCCTTAAAGAGAAGGGCTTGCTCCTCAAATTCAATTAAATGTCGGGCCCTTTCCTTGGCGAGTTCAGCTTCAATCTAGAAAATAGCGTTTAACACACACATAAAGCCATTTTACCTTAAAATAGGTAAATTAAGCTTATATTGAGACTCTAATATTTTTTAAAAATTCTAATTCCAATATTAGTTTTTTAATTCCAATATTTAAAAAAATCTAACTTAAAACCTGGGCCAGAAAAATTGGCCTTGGGTCAAATATTTCTAGATGTTCTAAGATCTAAGACCTGTAAAATGAGTAGAAAAGTTAGGACAATATATTATGATAGTTTTCAGAAATACTAAAAGTTTAGGCTTCTGTACATTTATACTGTAAACTCAGTCCTTGCCAGCAACTCTATAAGAAAAAAAATTATTTTGAGGCCCTTGGACTAAGTTCTGCTGAAAACTCAGAGGGGATACAAAGTACAAATGTTCATTTTTTAAATGGTCCTTTCTCGATGGAGTCACAGATTATCATTTTAATGTGACTGAGGCCAGAAGTGACTGGAGGGAAACAGTCAGTGCTGCCTGCATCCATGTTTTGACTCGGATAGAATCATGGCGCTGGAAGGCGCCTTAGAAATCCCCTATTTAATTTCTCAAGCCTCCGTGAACTGCGGGAGGAATAAACGAGGGCTTTGCATTCAGAGTTGAGTTAAATCTTGGCTTGAATCCTGGCCCTGCCACTGTCTAGTTGTGTGATCTTAAGTTGTGACTGTCACCTCTCCTGGTGGGATTGTAACTATTCCCTTGGGGGTCATTATGAGGATTAAATGAGACGAAACGTCTGTGGAAACTCCAGCATGAGCAGGGATTCAACAGTCAGTGGAGATCACGTCTACACCTCGACCCTTCGGCTCCACCATGGAATCTGCCTCAAACGGTTGTCTTCTCTGTGCCTCACCACCACCGGGAACCTTAACTCACTCCTTCCCCAGCAGACGTTTCCAGTTTCAGACAGCGCTAAGCATTAGGCAGTTTTTCCTTTAGTTGAGCCAACATCTCTGACCATGTGGTTTTTAACCATTGATTTTGGCTCTGCCTGCTGGAGCGAGAGAGAGAAGGAATCTGTGAGTACTGGAGTCACTCAGGCCTGGCAGTCGTCTAGTGAGGTGAGAGAAGCCACCCCAGGGACAGGCTGGTCCTAGATTTACACCGTGCTGCGATTATAAATTTTAAGAGGGAGCAAATGCCAGATAACTCGGGAGAAGTGAAGTCAAACCTGACTTACTGCGACTCTGTGATCCAGGCCTCTAAGGGGAGAAGGAGAGAGGTCAACCTGAATTTCTCAGGGGAACACTGAAACAAGGGTACCAGGAAACAGAACGTTTGCAGGAAGCCCTTTAAATTAAATAAAATGCAGATAGAAGACTAGGCCTAGTGTAGGGTCAGCCGGGTTTATTGCCATGGGTGTAGGACTGAGCATCTGCCTCAAGGCAAAACAATTATGTTTATACTCACTGCAAGGAGTTATTTTGGCTCTCTCAAAATAAATTTCCGGATTGCTTGGGGAAAAGGGTACTAATGATCATTTAGGAGCATGACAGAATTGTTCAGATGTGGTGTCCTCGGGCTGCTAAAGACAAGGAAAGCCTCTGGGGCACTCAGAAAAAAGAACAGATGTTCTTCTGAATTTCAGGTACTTCTATCCACCTGCCTCCTGGTAGTCATCTAGTTGCTTCACAGGTGTCTGAAAAAACCATCTGAACCAGAAATCTTGATACAACCCCCTCTCCACCTGTTCTTCCCCAGCCCCCCCCCATCTCAGGACACAGCACCACCATCCATCTAGTTATCCAAGTCAGTAATTGGGGCATCATTTTCCACATCTCTCTCTTCCTTACCCTCCACCCCTAATCTAGCACCAAGTCCTGCTTGTTTGCCTCCAAAAGATGCCTTGAATCCATCCATTTCTCTACATCTCCACTTCCACCACCCTAGTTCTGGCTACCACCACCTCCTGACTGGCCTCCTTACTTTCCACTCCTGCCTCTCTCCAATCTGTGATCTGCACAGTAGTTTTCTTTACAAAACAAATTGGATTCTTTTATTCTTTCTTAGTGGTTTCTCAATGAATTACTATAAAATTGAAATTCCAGTACATGATCTTCTACTGGGCACCAGCAGCCCCCGTGGCACCTCTGTGTCAATCAACCAAGCAGCCCTTCCTTCGATGAACACAGCCGTGTGCCGAGCCCGGGCTTGGGGAGCAGAGCACAGGCTGGAGGCCAGCTCCCGTCTCTCCCTCGGCCTGTGCCATGATGCAGGGCAACCCGAGCACCGTCTGCGGCAGCCCTCGACTCCTCCCAGCTGACTTCCACCGCTTTCTCCATGTGGTCACTGTGCCCCAGCCACAGCGGAATGAAGTCAAGAATACACGAAATTAGGAAAGCAAATGTAAACATTTGGGAAAACTGCAAAGAATAACCTTAAGAGTTAAGAGCCCACAAGATACTTTGACACTATTTTTACAAAAACAACTAAACAAACATTTTTTGAGAAGCTCAAGAAAAATGTGCACTGAAGTACGATATCAAGTGTTTAAAAAAATTCCTCGTGTGGTCAATTGGTAGAGCCAAATAGTTATTTTAGGACAAGAAGACATCTTTCAAAATATGGACTGATTGCTCAAATTAAGAGAACAAGAATGTACACAAACTGGGTGGGACAGGACAAACTGTGAATTAGATGACGGAAGGACTCTAGAGGGACTTTTAAAGATTGAAGTTGTTTAATGAAGAGTGCCTGGATGAAGATGAAACGAAGGAAGCATTCAGGGAAGAGAAGCGGTGGCTGCCTGCTTGAAAGAGTAGAATGTTCTGTGCTACCTCCGTCAGGAAGCAGGAGATCTTCTTGCGCCTGGACTGGTCCTTGGAATGATCCATTGTAGGTAAAGAGAGAAAAAAAGGAAGGAATAGACGGAAGGTGGGCAAGAAAAGGCCTACAGATAGGAGGGAGGAGGGTACGGATTTGATTTTTAATTTGCACAACCTGAGAAAGAGAGGCAACGTGACGAGCTTCAGGTGGGATTTCTAAACATTTAAGGAGTCGCATGGGCTGCCAAGAGCCACCTGAATGTGTTTGCAGCACAGAGATGACACTACTGGTTCCTTCATGATCTGAATAGTTTAAACAAAATGATGGGCCCACAAGCACAATGATTTGCTTAAGCCAGTATAGTATTTGTCATTGAGAAGATGAATTCATGCCAAATTGTCATGCTTATGTTTTTTACATGTTGATAGGAGCTGTTTGTTTAAAATGTCTTAGATGGCAGGACTTATGTTTATGCAAAATAAAGAATTTGGTGATGGTGCATATATAAAATATGAACTTCCTTATATAATAACCAATAACAGTTTTTATAATAAATGGGGAAATTCTGATTTCTACAAAAGAAAGCATGAATAATATATGAACTCAAGAGTTGCACAAATTAAAATTAATTATCTGTGTACATATTCCAAGTTTTAATTCCCTTTGCTTCTTATTTATCACGTCCTGCTCTAGCTCACGCTTTCCCTCCTGGGTGAAGGCCTGGTGGTGAGTCCAGAGCATCCTGAGTATGTCCGTTTTAAATTCCTTTTGTATTTGTTGTTGAAATGCATAATTAGTGTTTTATAACATCTGTGTCTAATACTGATGTGCAAAATGCTATCATTTCACTAATTATTTTCCAAGTGAGGTGTTTTTTGTTAATTTTGATATCATTTTATAACTGTCTATGGAGCCAAACACCACGTTATAACATAATCACTTATTACTTGGCAATCTCTTTAAAGCCAAGGGAATTTCAGATGACAAAGTAGAAATCAGATTATTTGTTTATATTTGATGTACATATATCATTTTTCAAACTATAGCTCCTAAAATTAAGTTGTTATATTATTTTCCAAAAGTTAAAAGCAAATATTGGTTGAAAATTAATACTTCAGATTATTTCTGAGTTAACTACTGAATAAATATATTATAGAAATAGATGATTAAGTACACAGACTTTGTAATTAAAAAAAACAAACAATGCTAAGGAATCAGAATATGTACTGAAGTCCTGCCAAGAACCGTATAAACTTACGACGGAAGGAGGGAATGTTCCCAGAGAACCTCATACCAGCCAGGATGGTACGTACAGGACACTTTCCATATATTCACTCACTTAATTCTTACAATAACCCTGGGAGAACATATCATTATTATTATTCCCACTGCCTCAATTACGAAGCAGGTCAGAGAGGTTAAGCACCTTCACCAAGATCATAGAGCTCCGAGGTGGGAAGTGTGCACACTCGAGGTTTCTCGTGGGCGCCGTGGCTCGGTGCACAGCTGTCTCCCCACACATCTGCACAAACAGTGGTTAAGAGCAGGGACTTGGTATTTATTTAGTTTCAAACTATTTGGAGAGTTTGCCTGATAACTTCCTGTTAATGAATTCTAATTTAATTCCTCTGTGGTTACAGAAAATACTTCATATGACTTAAATCCTTTTGAATTTATTGAGACTTATTTATGCCCCAGAATATAATCTATTTTAGTCAATGTCCCATGAGCACTTGAGAAGAGTGTGTATTCTGCTGTTAAATGATTTCTATAAATATCAATTGTCATCTTTGCTAATAGTGCCGTTCAACATATCTCTTAAAAATAAATTATATAGTATTTTCCATAGTATATATCCTTACTGATTTTCTGGACATTTTTCTACCAATTATTAAGAGAGAGCTCTTGATACCTCTGACTCTAATTACAGATTTGTCTATTTCTCCTTGCAGTTCTAGCAGTTTTTGCTTAATTTTTAAGCTTTGTTATTAGGTGAATACATTGAGGGTCATTGTGTCCTCTCGGTGAACTGATCCCTTTAGTACTATCTGCTAGTAATATAGCTATTTTAACTTTCTTTTGATTAGTGTTGGCATATCTTTTCCACCCTTTACTTTTTAACCTTTTTGTTAAAATATTTCTTTATATTAAATTGCATTTCTTGTAGGCCACATATAGTAGAGTCTTGCATTTTTATCCAACACAACAATCTCTGTCTTTTAATGAGGACATTTAGACCAGGGCTTGGAAAACTTTGGCCCACAGACTAAATTCAGCCACGCCCACCCATTTACATATTGTCTATGGCTGCTTTTAAGCTACAGTGACAGAGAGCGGCTGCGACTCTTGTTGTCCCTCCACCCACAACTTTTGTTATGTCCCACAAACCAAAAATATTTACTGATTCTTTATATAAAAAGTTTGCTGACTTCTGGTTTAGACCACTTACACTTAATTTGATTACTGATATGATTAGCTTTAAATATATCTTGCTATGTGTTTTCTATTTGGCCTATCTCACCTTTTTCCTCTTTTTCTGTCTTCTTTTGGATTGAGTATTTTTTAACTTCAATTTTATCTCCTTTGCTGGCTTCTTAGCTCCCACTCTTTGTTTTTCTATTGTTTTGGTTGCTTTAGGGTTTATGGAATACATCTGTAACTCAATGCAGTCTATCCTCTAGTGATGTATCACTTCATGTATTGTATAAGAATCGCACAATAATATACCTCCATGTCTCCCATTATGCTATTGTTGTCGTATCTTTTGTTACTACATGTTATAAATCTCATATTAGATTGTTAATTTTTTGTTTAAATAGTCAATTATTTTAAAGAAATTTAAATGATAAAAAACATATATTTATCCACATTATCATTTCTAGTGTTCTATATTCCTTTGTATAGATCCATATTTCCACCTGGTATAATTTTCCTTCCGACTAAAGGACTTCTTTGAACATTTCTTATAGTGTGAGTGTGCTGGTGATACATGTTTTCAGCTTTTTCATTTTTGAAAAATTCTTTATTTCACCCTCATATTTGAAAGATATTTTCACTTTGTATAGAATTCTAGGTAGGCAGCTCGCCCCGATGCACCCAGCAGCTCCCCTCCCCCCACCATCATTCTTTCAGTATTTTCAGTTCCACTGTCTTCTTGCTTACGTTGTTCATGATGAAAAATCTGCTGTCATCTTTATCTTTATTCCTCTCTATATAACACGTCTTTTATTCTCTGGTTGCTTTTAAGATTTTCTTTTTATCACTATTTATGAGCAATTGAATTACAATGTCTCTTCTTTGGTGTGTTTGAGGTTTGGTGAGCTCTTTGAATCTGTGGGTTTATAGTTTCCATTAAATTTTAAATTTTTTCAGCCATTATTCTTCAAATATTTTTTCCATCCCCTCTTCTCTCTCCTGTGCTTTGGGGATTCCAATTATACACATATTAGGCCACTCAAATTTGTCTCACAGCTCACTGATGCTCTTTGTTTCCTGTTTTGTTTCATTTGAATAGTTTCTATTGCTGTGTCTTCAAGTTCACTAAACTTTTCTTCTGGAATGTCTGATTTGCCATTAATCTCATCCAGTGTACTTTTTGCCTCAGACATTGTAGTTTTCATTTCTAGAAGTTCAGTTTAGATCTTTTTTACATTTTCCATATTTCTACTTAACATGGTCAATTTTTCCTCTAGTTTTTTTGACATACAGAATACAGTTATCATAACTGTTTTAATGTTCTTGTCTGCTAATTCTAACACCTGTGCCTTTCTGAGTCACTTTTTATTCATTGATTTTTCTTCTCATTATGAGTCCTATTTTCCTTTTTCTTTCCATGCATGGAAATTTTTGATTGGCTGCCAATTATTGTGATACCTTGTTAGATGCTGGATATTTTTGTATTCCTCTGAGTATTCTTAAACTCTGTTCTGGGATGCAGTTAAGTTTCTTGGAATCATCTTGATTGTTTTAGGTCTTTCTTTTAAAATGTCTAATACATTTTAAAATGTAGGAACTAATGCAGGCGTAATGCAGGACCAGATCAGCATTACGTTCAGGGCTAATTATTCCCTACTACTGATGCAAGACCCTTCTGAAAACACTGCCTAGTGCCCTGTGAATTGTAGATTTTCTAGTCTGGCTGGCAGGAAGAAGCATTATTACTGGCCTTGCATGAGTATTTGGTACTCTTCTCTCTAATCCTTTCAGGTGGATCTTTCCCTAGCTTTGGGTAGTTTCCCCACACATATGCACTGACGAAACATATACTTAATGAGGGCTCTTTGTAGATCTCCAGCGTTCTTTCTCTGTGCAGCTCTCCTTTGGGGACACTACCTTGTGAATTACAGCGTCCTTGATCTCCCTGGACTCTCAGCAAGGTCTCCTCAGCTCAGAGAACCTGCCGACTCCACCTGGATTCCCACTCCCTGCTCCATGGCCTTAAATTTCTTTCAAAGCACTAAGTTACGGCAATCATAGGGCTCACCTTGGTTGTCTCCTATCTCTAAGAATCACTGTCCTTCAATTGCCTGATGTCCAGTGTCTTGAAACGATCATTTTCTATCTTTTCTCCAGTGTTTTAGTTGTTTCAGGAAGAAAAGTAAATCTAGTTCCTGTTAGTCCATCTGGGACAAATGTAGAAGTTTGGGACTTTGTATTTAGCTCCCATTTGTTTTTTCAGGTTTGTATCAGTTCTCATTTCCTGGCCATATAACTTTGGCAAATTACCTAACTTCTCTGAGCTTTATTTTTTTCCACGTGCAAATGGCAATAATAATGTTACAATGACTGACATTACATTTATGGAAAACATTCAGCACAGGGCCTGACATATAGTAAACACTCTAAAAATGGAGACTATTTTTATTATCTAGATTAAGGGTTTAAATCACTTGATATTTACAGGCTATTCAATATCTAAAATTTTGTGATTTTATTAATTCAATTTTGAAAATTGCATGGCATAATTTAAAAAATTAGGGGCCGGGCCCGTGGCCGAGTGGTTAAGTTCATGCACTCATCTTTGGTGGCCCAGAGTTTCACCAGTTCAAATCCTGGGCACAGACATGGCACTGCTCATCAAGCTATGCTGAGGTGGTGTCCCACATGCCACAACTAGAAGGACCCACAACTAAAAATACACAACTATGTACCAGGGGGCTTTGGGGAGAAAAAGGAAAAAATAAAATCTTTAAAAAAAAAATTAAATCCTATCCTCAATATCCTTTTTAGCCATACACTTAGTATGCATAAATGAAAATTGGTATTTTGTAAATGACAGCTTTATCCCTGTCAAATTTTATTTTACAAGTTATCATTTTTTATTTCATTAATACATTACATTAAAGTACATTAGGAATTATTAGGCCATTTGGATCTTCCATTTTGAAGAACAATTTGAGATTGCTTTTCTTTTTTTGCCTCCCTTTAATGCTGGAATTGACTATTTCTTAAATTAAACTTTTTCCCCCGCATTTTCACTATCAATCCAGTTGCTCAGCTAGGAACTAAGGTTTTGTTTGTTTAATTATTGGTTTTTAAAGGCTCTATGTACTAATTAAAATGAGGATAATAGTACAATTCTAAAATGTTCCTAAATGTGATATCTTAGTAATAATCTAAGAAATATTTGGTTGGAATTTTTTATGGCACTACAAAGTGATAGCCAATAAATGACTATCACTTACTGTAAGCAGTCTGTCTATAGAAGAGTTTTAATTACAAAATTTTAACTGAAAAGTAACAACACTGTGCATTTGGAATCAATTTTAAATGGTCAGCATGCACATTAATTTGCCTTCTTCACATCAAAGCAATACCTGAAATAAACAAAAATTCATGTCAATTAGTAAATATGTGGTTATTTTAAAATGTGCCATCCTTGTTGCATAGCAACTTTTAATTCTGTTATGTGCTTTTTACATACTCTAAGATAATTAAGCAAGGCACAAATTGCCATCTACTTTTTTTGAATGTTAAAAGCATTTAGGTTATAAAGTTTATTCTAATATGTGTATTATATTTGTAAAGGGAACATTTCATTCCTACGCAAAGGCACAGTGACCCAAGAAACAGATGACAATGTCATATTAGCGATTCTCCTTTCTCATGAGAGGACTTTTAGGGAACTTTTTATTCATAGTCTCAATAACTAACACAGCCAAGACATAATTATCATTCCCTGGCTTTACTGGTCTGAATCCGGATTTACTGCTAAGCTAAATGATAAGATTTATTAACAAGAAGTCACGTCCTCTCAATAAAATGAAATGCCCATTTATATTATAGAAAATTATACACACCAAAATACATCTGTGATATAATTAATTTATTAGAAAGATAGCATAGTCTTAGTAAGAATTTAGAGAATTTTGCATAGGTTTATTTTCATCATCGACCTAACTTAACCACATAAAGCAAGAACATAACTGACTTTTATATGGTCAGATGCTAACGCTAACTTGTTCCACTTGCTGTGTTAGCACCTTTGGGACCGGGTACAGTGAGCAGCAGTACTAGAGAGGATCACGAATGCAGAGACTTCTTCTCCAGTAGCTTGTGTCCGAAAGTCCTTCATGGGGTGTGACCGTGGAAATGAGGAACTTCTGCACAAGCTAAGGCAGAAAAGTCCACTCTGTCGGTCTATGAGGAGTTCAGAAGTTTGAGGGAACGAAAGGATCTGTGAATCTCTATCCACGTTAATTCCATCAGTGAAATTTCTGAGTCGAAAGATGGGACATTTACAATATCTCTTCATATGTGTTGCCAAGCTGCTTTCCAAAAGGTTGCTGTAATTTCTAGTCGCTTAAAGAATAAGAATGAAAGACCGTCTCACCAGACTGTCACCACAGTGCAAAACCCACTATCAACTGGAGGAGTGAAAAATAATTTCTCATTGGTTTAAGTCACCTTTTGAATTGCTAGTTAGGTTGATCATCTTCTTGTATTTTTAAACATGGATTGGTAAAGATGGGGGAAGTGAACAGGAGTAGACTAGCCAACTGAGTACCTGAGGCTAATAAAAATTAGAAAGAATTAAAGACATGTGGGCTTTCGAGAAGAAAGAAAAGAAAAAGCCCATGCTACAAAATGAAGCAAAATAAGAATGAGACACCTAGGGCAACTTCAGCCCACGTTCGCAAATTTTAATTGTTGCCCATATGGAACTGTTGTTACAGCAATCGTTTTTGTTATAGCCTGAATGTGCTGTCACTGAGGAGCGAGGGAAGGAGGACCGATTCTTAGAGCGCCGGTACTGGCTGAGCATGGCCAACTGTGAGAAGATTGGAAATGAAAGCGACAAATTTAGAATTGACCTGAGCCAGCAACAATACTTCAAGGGTCTCAGTCTTGTGGATAGCAGAGTAGGGGTTCCAGGGGGAGATGTTAGTTTGAAGGTGGCCACTGCTTGTTGCTTGAGGTTACAAGCTATAGCGTCTGGTCACCAAGGAGAAGAATCTGATAATAACCAACAGGTCGTCAGGACTCTGTCAAGCAGTCTGAATTTCAGCAGCCAACTCTAGTTCTAGAGGCTAATTTACGACATAAGCAGCAAACCAAGGCAGAAGGCTAGTGCTAGGGAGAGGTACCAGAAGGGGAAGAGGAAGAGTTGAGAAGGCTTCAGCTCAGTGTGCAGGATGAGGCCAGGGCTCCATCAGGGAGTAGCAGAAGTTTATGATAGAGAGACGATGTCTGCAGCCTCAGCGACTAGAGCTGTGCACAGCCTGAAGACGCAGGGGCTAACGATTTCAGAAATATTACTTGTATTCTTTAAAATTAAGAAAGTAATACATATTCATTGTTGAAACTTTGAAAACTATGGAAAAGTCCAAAGACAAAAATCAATGCAATTTTTTTCATACTCTAAGAGAAAACATTTTCTTGTAAATAGTGAGCTAAATACTTATTCATTTTACTTTGCCAAAGTTCATAACTGAATGATTTTAAGTCACTTTTCATTCTCTTATATTATCTTCTTAAAAGCAGAGAAATTGTAAGAATGAATTCATATTCTCCTGTTTTTAAGGATGTGGTCAAATGTAGATTCTGTCACTTTATGGAAAAAGGTAAATATTTGAAAGTAAAAATTATACTTTTACATGAGAACTAAAGGTTATCTTAATCTTACAAGATTTCAAATTCTATCTTTTTATGTCCCATTATATTGTCTAATATTTTGGAAAAGACACACTTCATAAGCATATTTGGCCTAGGAAACTCCAGAAGGAATCAGAACTGTGCATAGAAGCAAACAAATATATCTGGAATAGTCTGGTAAATGGACGGAATTTTAAAGAAGCAAATAAGACACATGCTGATGAAACCCACATTATCGTTACCTTCTCCCTCCAGTTGTCATCATTCAGCAGCTTCTGTCTAAGAGTTTCCTGCAGCTGCTCGATGCTTTTCTGATGTGAAATCAGCATCAATTCCCTGAAAACCATAAATCCAACAAATGAGTCAAGACTCACCCCTGATACTCTTCCTAAGTTGCAGTTCCTGGCTCAGAGAGTATACACTACTAGATACCTTTTTAACTGCTAACAGGAATTTACAAACACTACACACAAGGTCAATATTTTCTCAGGCTTACATTTTGCTTAACAAATAATATTATTATTTTTGCATGAAATAGTAACAACATTTGTGGAGTCACAAATATGATAAAATGCTATTCATTGTGGTTCCAAAATTTATGACTAAATCCTAACGGTAGACAATATTTTGTTTCTTAAAAAGAAGAAAACATGTTGAGATATGCCATAAAATCAACGAGTGTTTGTGGTTCCTGCCAGATTTATTTTCCTTTTACTTATCTCAAATACTGATAGGAACAAACCAAATTAAGTGGAGGGTAATGTCTGAGATGTGGTATAGTACAAAACATATTAGAACATTGAAAAGAAAACACAAAGAACATTTTAATCCACATCAATGGATCTTAAAGGTTAGTTTGTGACCCTCCGGGTAGAGGTATGTGAGGGAGACTTGAGAGAAATTTTCGCAGGGGCACTGAAATTAAGCCTTTTAATATCACAAGTAGTGGCAAAAGCACACTTGGTGATCAGGCTTCTTCTCCCTTCTATAATCACCATGATCCTTCTTATCATCTATGTAGATGATTCTTCTCCATTGATTATCCCGCTGTCTAGTCTCTTTGTTTTACATCATTACCGTCTTTCTTTTAGCTCTGACCCCTTTTCTCAAACTTGCGACTTTCATTTATAACTGCCTGTTGGCCATCTCCATCCTAATGATTCATTAACACCAAAGATTCCACACCTCAAAAAACAAATTCACCATCAGCTTCTGCAATCTCGCCTTTCATTTTGACTTCTGAAAACCTTCAACAGTCAAAATCTTTGGCTCGAAATCCCGGAGTCATCTCTGACTCTCCCTTCTCTTTGTTCAACTACACTCATTCAGTAACAAGTTCTATATGTTCTGCTTCTTCCATGCACCTCAAACTATTGCCTCCCTTCGTTTTGCACTACCAACAACCTTGTTAAGGTTCTTGACTTTATCTCCCACCTACAGTATTGTAATAGACTCTTAACCTATCTCTTGATCTTTATTCTAGTCTCACTTATATAATATTATTAAACATTTTCTTTACCATAATAAAAACATTGCCTACATCTCTAGGCTAGAAATTTTTTTTTTCTTTTGGTGAGGAAGATTCACCCTGAGCCAACAACCGTGCCAATCTTCCTCTGTTTTGTTTGTGGGATGCCTCCACAGCGTGGCTGATGAGTGGAGCAGGTCCACACCAGGATCTGAACCAGCAAACCCAGGCCTTGGAAGCGGAGTGTGCGGAACTTTAACCATTTGGCCACAGGCTGACCTCTCTAGGCTAGAAAAATTTAAGGACACAAACATAAGGAGACATGTTTGACTTGGTAAACAGGATTATAAATATCATTTGAAGGAAATTGATTGAAAAAAACAAAACTCCTAGACTTCTCTTTCCAGAAGTGTGTGGGACTAGGTACCTTGACAATTTGCCTACTGAAAATAAGTAAAATTGTTTGTTTTACTTATTAAAAAAAATCTTAAAATTCACCAGTGAGCTGGCCAAAAAGTGAGGAAGATGCAGACAGCAAAACTGAAGTGAAAGGATAGAGAAAGAATGTCGGTGGAAAACTAGTGAAATCTAAACAAAGCCTGTAGGTTAGTTAATAGTATTATACCAATGTTAATTTCTTGGTTTTTACAGATGTGACATGGCTACGAAAAATGGGCCAAAGGGAAATACAGACTCTCTGTACTGTCTTTGTAACTTTTCTGTAAATATAAAATTATTCCAAACTAAAGGTTAAAAAAAATGAAGTGACAGGAAGAACTCCAATAATAAGTAGAACATTGAAGCCGACTCTCTCCTTGAAGGTACTTTCCAAATTGGATAAACTTGAGCTTTAACTTTCACAGCCATGAAGGGCACAGGAGTCAGGAGGGAAAGGGAGAGTCCAAGAGGACACTCCCCTCATAGGGCTGCATCTCAAAGAGCTACACAGGCAGCATATGTGTGAAATTCACATCAGCAAGTGTAAAACACAAATGACATCTCCTCTCAAGGAATAAAAAGGAAACTGCCAGCTCTGGATTTCGTTGCCAAGTAGCGGGGGAAATGCAAATCTCCCACAAGAATTTGTAAACACAAACCAACCTTAACGCAGATTTGTATCCTGAATTCACACTACCTGGTGGTCCAAAAAGCTTCATGTTAAGAAGATATCTTCAAGCGGTGCTGGGGTAACCTGGCCTCCTGAGGCCTGACAGGAAAACACCAATATCTGGGGAAGAACCCTGTCTTCTCCCTGAGACTCAAAGAATTCTTATGGATAAAGATTCAAGTCCTATGAGATGATAACTTAAAAAAATCACAAAACTATTTAAAAAAAAAAAAAGCACTAAGAGGAAGAATGAGCAGACACAGATGACAGCATAATCAAACTCACAAATTCTACAGTATTGAATTTTTAGTTATGGAATATAAAATAAGGCTGTTCACTGTGTTAGAAGAAATAAAATATTGATTTAAATGACTAATGACATTTGAAAAAGAACCAAATCAAACTTGTAGAAATGAAAAATATAATAATTGAAATGAAAAACTCAGCAAATTATTCACAGCTGAAAAATGAAGTAAGAAACTGAAAGGGAGATTCAAAGAAATTATACAGAGTGCAGTACAGGGAGTCAAAAATATAGAAAATATAGAAGTTGATATATGGAGGACAGAGTGAAAATATCTAATATATATCTATTCATCCTTTCAGAAGCAAAGGAGAGAGAAAGGGGGAGGAAGCAATATTTGAGGAGAATATTCCAGATTGATGAGAAATACCAACTCACAAATCCAGGAAGCCCAATGGATTCCCAGCAAGATAAACAAAAGTAAATCTCACATCTGGGCACCTGGTAGTGAAAAGGAAGAACGTCAAAGTTAAAGAGATCTTAAAAGAAGCTGGAGGGAAAAAAACCAGATTATCTTCAAAGGAACCCAAACATATGGAAAGCTTATTCTCCAACAGAAACAAAGGAAGCCAAAGACAGCAAAATAATATGTTCACAGTCCTATGAGAAAATAACCGTCAACCTAAAGTTGGGTATCCAGCAAATCTGTCTTTCAGAATGAGGCTGAAATAAAATATACTCAGATAAATAAAATCTGAGTGTTTACCACCAGCTGAAGGACCTTCACTAAAGGAGCCTCTAAAGAGTATGCTTTGCAGGAAGGAATATATTCTCAGGAGGAAGGCCAGGCAAGCAAGGAGGACTGGTGAGTAAAGCGGATGGCAAATGCACAGGCATGGAGGGCTTCTGGGGCATGTGATCAGGGCGGTGGTGTAGGGCTCCCTCTTCAGAAGGGGGCCTGTGCTTCCGGTTTAATGCTCTGTGATCACCCATCAAGAAATTCGTAATAATTTTGTCTTTGAATTTGTGTGTTTTTAACTGAGGTCTGATGGGACAATTGAGCATATGCGGGGGCTTGGAGCCTCAGCTCACACACAGTCCTACCTCCTGCCACCTTCCTGCCTCCCCATGCTGGTTCTCAAACCCGTGCTCCCTTGCCCTTGCCCAGCATCTGCTGCCATCTTCTGCTTTGGGCAGGGGCCCAGGCCTGGGCACACGCTGAGTCATGGGGTCCTGGGTGCCCATGAGAGCTTACACCCACCTGGTGAAATCCCGAAGCCCAAGGGAGAGTGACATCAAATAGCAAACATAAAGACGTCGTGACAAGTTGCGAGAGAGATACTGTGAAGGAAAGGAAAAATCCTCTTTCCAGTTTTTTCAACAAGGGGCCTCACATTTTCATTTTGCACTGGATCCTGAAAATTATGTAGCCAGCCTTACATGTAGGGAATAAACAAATTCATCTCTATAAAATAATAGTTTTGACTATGTGTAATAGTGGGGCTAATGAAAGGATAGAACTGGAACACTAGACAAAAATGTAGAATGTATGTTGGGATGGCAACTATTAGAGCTCAAGCATTCTTTGGTCCCTGCATTATTCAAAAGGAATTTGAGGTATTACTTTTAGACTTCATCAAGTACGCATGGTAAAATTTAAAAGTAACAAACTAAAAGAATAGAAATAGAATATACCATTAGCGGAAAAATGCACTAAGAAAATAAATGAAACTCCAACAACCTCCTACTTCCAAAAAGCCCAAAAGGAGAACATAGTGCAGAAAAAGAGGGAGAAATAGAAAGCTTAAAATAACAATCACAGTAATGGTAAATAAACTAAAATCATGAGTTAAAAGAAAGAAACAGACGATAAAAGCAAACAAGCAAACCCTAGCTGTATGCTTTATAAGAGACATTCCTAAAACATAAGGACATGGAAAGATTTCCTTTTTCTGGAAAAGATGCAACTGGGAAATATTAAAGAAAAGGAAATGTGTAACTATATTAATATTGGACAAAGTAGGCTTTAAGACAGAAATCATTATTCTGAGCTGATAATAATAACAGGTTAATTCACCATGAATATTCTAAATTTATATGCACCTATTAAAATAGCCTCAAAATATATAGAGCAAAACTTTATACAACTGTAAGGAGGTACTGTCAAATCCCCACTCCACATAGCTCCCTGAGTTACAGATAAGTCACCCTGACACCACCATACAAGGCCATGGAAGTGTACACTGCACAACTCCAGGTGTTACGTGAATGGCCCTCCTGTAATGTGTAATGTAGCAACCTAGGGTCAAGCAGACAAATAACTCAGTAAATATATAGAGGATTTAAACAAAGTAAACAGTAAGTTTGATGTAAGGTACCCATATAGAATCCTGTAGCCAATTAGTGGAAAAATACACAATTATTTTCCAGCTCACATGGAATTGACCACATACTAGACCGTAAAGTAAATTTCAAACAACTATTATACTATAAACCTGTATAGTCCAATATGGCAGCTACTAACCACATGTGGCTACTGAGCACTTCAAGTCTGACTAGCCCACACTAAGATGTGTTGTAAATGTGAAAAACATACCAGATTTGAAAACTTAGTACAAAAAAAATCTAAAATGACTGTGACGGTTACATATTTATATGATAATTTAGAAATACTGAGTTAAATAAAATACATTATTAAGATAGATGGTACCTGTTTACTTTTACTCTTCTAATGTAGCACTTAAAAAATTTAAAATTACACATGTGGCTTACATTATACTTCTACTGAACAGCACTATTATAGTCCGTATTTTCTGAAAACAGTGTCAGAGACAAAAGATATATAAAATATCTCCACATATTTGGAAATTTTAAAAATGTATTTTTGAATAACTTGTGGGCCAAATAAAAACCGTAATTGATATTTTAAAATACTTAGAATTGAACAATAATGAAATTGCTACATATCAAACTTTATGGAAGATAGCTAAAGCAGAAAAGATAAATAAATTGTGGTATGCTTCAGAATAGAACACAGATGAAGCAATGAATGGTTCTCAGCTCCATGTAACATCGTGGACAAATCCCAGGGACATGATCTTGAGCACAAAGAACAAATCACAGAGTAGTACATATACTATAATTTTATTTCTATGAAGATAAAATATATGCAAAATCTAATATATTTTTTAGGAATACAAACGTACTTGGTAAAATTATAGAGAGAAGCAAAGGAACAAGAGATGTTATCTGTAGGTTTCATAGATGCTCTTTATCATCTATGGAAGTTTCCTTCTATTCCTACTCTGCTGAGAAGCACAAAAGGCGGGCTGTCCGTTCCCTTAGGGAAGGAGGCAATGCAGTGGAGTTGGGGAGAAGCACAAAGGGACTTCAAAGCTAATGGTAAGCTTCTTTTTCTAAACTGAGTGGTTGACACACAGATGTTCATTGCATTGTACTTTATACTTTACCCCTGTATGTCTACTCAATACTTATAAAAACCGTGAATGATACAGCCTAAGCACAGAATAGAATAGGTCTGTGGTAGAAAGAGAATTAAAGCGAAAGACCAAGGTGAAGGAACGGGCAGGGGAGTAGTAAGTCTCTCCTGAGAGGTGGGGCTCATTGCCCACTATGCACACTACAGACAAGGTGTGTCACTGAGCCCTGGAGACACAAAGGTGAATTAGGAAGGCAGAGCCCCTGTCCAAATGGTGCTTAAAACCCAGCAATATAAAAGGAAGATTTATCTTTTAAAGTGTGAGGTAGACCCAGCAGGTTCTGATGCTTGCTCAGCAGTCCGTAGGCTGGAGAAGAGGAGTGAGGCAGAAGGAACAAAGAATGAGGACAGCAAACGTGGGGTTATATTAATAACCTCATTTGTGACTTTCCTCCAAATATTTGGCCTTTCCTGTCTCCTTTGCAAATTCATCTTCCTCTACGTGTCAATCAAATGTTTGTGTTTCTCAGCACTCTGTTCTGGCATCTCTTTTTTTTTTCTCTTTCTCTAGGTGATCCTTTCCGCTCCTATGGTTAAAATGCAATCTAGATGCTGACAGCCCCCAATTGTTATCTCCAGCTCAGATCTGTTCTCTGAGTGTCTGACTCAAGTACCCAACCATCCACCTGGCTGTTCCATTTTTATATTTCAGAGACATCTTAAATTTAACATGTCTGTAATCTCAGAAGATATCACAGTTTAGTTTTTGTCCATGTTATGTGTCATCTACTGCTCTGTTCCACATGTTTTTCTTTTTTTCCCAGGGGATAGCCTGAGGAACAACTCTTACCTGGAAATGCTGTTTTCGTGGCAGGTGGAAAAGAACAATCACCAAAGCATGGGCTCTGTTAAATCTGCTCAGAATTGATGCGCATCCCTTCACTCACATTTCAGTGGCAAGAACAAATCAAATGGCCAAGATTGATGTCAGTCAGGCATGGAGAATATCGTCGTCTCCCTGGGAGGTGCACAGTAAGTTGCCTGGCACCAGGCAGAGTCCGTCACAACTCTGCAACCCCGCTGGAAGCCACTGGAAGGACCCCACCCTGGCGGTGGGGAACGCTCTTTCCTTAGACTGTGGTTCTTTCACCTGGGAGCAGTTTCTCAGACCAGTTTTCTCTAGAGCTCCTAGCTTTCCTCTCTGAGATGTACTTTCTTTTCCGTTGTCCAGCTTGGCCACATCAGAAGAGGGCATTAGAGATTTTGCCCTGTTGGGAGACAAACAGTTTCCTAAGCTTCTTTCCCATCCATAGAAGGTTTTGGAAGGGGAGACGGTTTCAAGAGGATTTTTTTAAAAAACAGATTTGGTAGGATATAATTTGACAAACAATAAACTGCATGTTTAAAGTATGTACTCGGATGAGTTTTGACATATGTATAAACCTGTGAAACCATCACTGCAATCAGAATAGTCAATGCATCTAACATCCCCCAAAGTTTCCTCATCCTTCTTTGTATCCTTCCCTCCACCCCCTCAGCCCCAGGCAATTAATGGTTTGCTTTCTGTCACTATAGATTAGTTTGCATTTTCAGACTTCTATATAAAATTCTCTATACGTCATACAGTATACTCTTTTTTCATGTCTGGCATCTTTCAATCAGCATAATTCCTTTTAGATTCATCCACATTGTACCATCTATCAATAGTTCACTCATTTTATTCACTGAGTAGTATTTTATTTGTTTATCCCTTTATCCACAATTTGTTTATCCATTCAACTGTTGGTGGACATTGAGGTTCTTTCACAGGTTTTGGCTATTACAGATAAAGCTGCTCCAATATCTGTGTACAAGTTTTTGTATGGATAGTCCCATTCACTTCACTTGGGTAAATACCTATGAGTGAAATGGAGGGGTAACAAGGTAAGGGTATGTTTAACTTTTTAAGAAACTTCCAAACTGTTTTCCAAAGAAGTCGTAGTGTTTTCCATTCCAACCAGCAGAGTATGAGAGTTCCAGTTTCTCCACATCTTCACCAACGCTTGGTATGTCAGGCTTTTTAATTTTAGACATTCTAAAAGTGTGTAGTAGTTTCTCATTGTGGTTTTAATTTGCATTTCCCTAATGACCAAAGATCTTGCGCATCTTGTTAACATGCTTACTGGCCATTTGTCGATCTTCTTTGGTGAAGTATCTGTTCAAATCTTTTGCTCATTTGTTATTAGGGTGTTTATGGTCATATGACTGAGTTTCTAAAGTTCTTTATATATTCTGGAAACAATCTTTGAGATATGTATTTTGCAAATATATTATCCCAGTCTATGGCCTGTCTTTTCATTCTCTAAACAGTGTCTTTTAAAGAACGGAAGTTTTAATTTTGATGAAGTCCAATTTACCAGGTTTTTTTACTTTTATGGATTGTACTTTTGGTGTTGAAGCTAAAAAATCTTTGCCTAACCCAAGGTCATAAAGATTTTTCTCCTAGAAGTTTTATAATTTTAGGTTTTATATTTAGATCTATGATCTATTTTGAATTAATTTATATATACATTTCACAGTATGAATCAAAGCCCATTTCTGCATATGGTTATACAATTGTTCCAGCATCAATGGTTACAAAAAACTATCTGTTCTCCAACAAACTACTTTGGCACTCATGTGGAAAATCAATTAACCATATATGTGTGCCTATTTTTGGATTCTCTGTTCTGTCCATTGACCTATTTATCTTGAGACCCATATGACATTGTCTTGATTATTTGTAGCTTTACAATAAATCTTGAAATCAGGTAGTGACTGTGATTTTTTGACTACTCAAAGTTTTTTTCAAAGTTATTTTGGTTATTCTTGGTCTTTTGCATTTCTATACGACTTTTAAAATTAGCTTGTTAATTTCTACAAAAAAGACTGCTGGAGTTTTGCTTGTGATTGTATTGAATCTATAAATCAATTGGGGGAAAATTGTAATCTTAACAATATTGAGTCTTCTGTTCCATGAACATTGTATATCTCTCCATTTATTTAGGTCCTCTTTAATTTCTTTCAGCAATGTTTTGTAGTTTTCAGTGTACAGGTCTTGCACATCCTTTGTCAGATTCATCCCTAAGTATTTCACGTGTTTGAAAATCTTTTTGTAAATATTACTTTTTAATTTCAATTGTTCTTTGCTAATACATAGAAATTAACCTGACTTTTGGATGTTGATCTTTTTTTCTGAAATCTTGCTAAACTCACTTATTAGTTCTAGTAACTTCTTTTGTAGATTCCATAGGGTTCTCTATATTAGTGAGCATGTTGTCTGTGAATAAAGAGTTTTATTTCTTCCTTTCCACTCTGATGCCTCTTATTTCCTTTTCTTGCCTGATTGCACTGACTAGAACCTCCAGCACAATGTTGAATTGAACTGTCGGCAGTGAATATTTTGTTCTTGATCCTGATCTTAGGAGGGGAGAATTACTCTTTCACTATTAAGTATGATGTTAACTGCTTTTTGTTTCTGTTGACATAGTCGTATAGTTTTTCTTTTTTAGTTTAATATATTGAATAACATTGATTTATTTTTGAATGCTAAACCAACTTTGCACTCCTGAGGTAAATGCCACATATTCATGATTTATTTCCTTTTTATATGTTGCTGGATTCAATTTGTTAAAATTTTGTTTAGAATTTTGCATCCATGCCGATGAGTGTTGTTGGTTTGTTAGTCTTCTTGTAATACTTTTGTCAGCTTTTGGTATCCAGATAATACTAGCCTCATAAAACAAGTTAAGAACTATTCTTTCTTCTACAATTTTCTGGAGGAGTTGAAGTGGAATCAATATTATTTCTTCCTTAAACACGTGGTAAAATTCACCAATGAAAATTCTGGGCCTGAAGTTTCCTTTGTGGGAAAGTTTTCAGGTTATCTATGTCTCCTTTAGTGAACTTTGTTTGGTAGATAACGTTTCAAAAAATTTGTCCATTTCATCAGTTGTCAAAATTAATGGTATGAAGTCATTCATAATATTCCTCTATTATTATATTGATATCTGTGGAATGTATAGTAATGTCAATTCTCTCATTTCTGATATTGGTGAATTCTGTCTTCTCTCTTTTTTTCCTGGTCAATCTGGCTTGAGGTTTATTAATTTTATTGATCTCCTCAAAGAAACTGATTTTTGTTTAGTTGATATTCTATATTGTTTTTCTGTTTTCTATGTCATTTATTTCTGCTCTGATCTTTATGATTTACTTTCTTCTGCTTATCTTGGGTTTCATTTGTCTTCTTTTTCCAGTTTCTTAAGGTGGGAGACCTTTTTTCTTTGTCCACACAGACATTTATTGCTATAAATTTGTCCCCCCTCCTGAAGTTTTGCTTTAGTGACATCCCACAAATTTTGATGTTTTCATTTCCATTTAGTTCAAAATACTTTGTAATTTCCCTTTTGATGTTTTCTTTGACTCGTATCTCATTTAGAATTGTGTTATAGAGTTAACAAATATTGGAGGTATTTTCCAGATACTTTTCTGTTATTTATTTCTAAGTTAATTACATTGTGACCAGAGAACACACTTTGCATGATTTGAGTCCTTTTAAATTTCTTTGGTTTTGTTTCATAGCCTAATTATATGGTCTGTCTTGGTGAGCACCCTGTATGCCTTTGGGGAAAAAAATGTATATTCTGCTGTTGTTGGGTGGAATGTTGTATCAATGTCAATTAAGTTAAGTTAATTGGTTGTGAAGTTCAAGTCTTCTACAGCCTTACTAATTTTTCCATCTACTTGTTTTATCAATTATTGAGAGAGGGCTATTGAAGTCTCTAGCAATAATTGTGAATTTGGCTACTTCTTCTTATAGTTCTATCAGTTTTTGTTTCCTGTATTTTTAAGCTGTTATAGATGCACAAACATTTAGGATTGTTATGTCCTTCTAGTGAATTGATCCATTTTTCTTTACGAAATGAATTTCTTTATTCTTGGTAATATTCTTTGTTCTAAAATCTACTTTGTCTGATATTAATAGACACATTCCAGCTTTCTTTTGATTGCTGTCAACATGGTTTATCTTTTTCCATTTTTTTACTTTTAACCTATTTGTGTCATTACATTTAAAATACATTTCCTATAGGCAGTACATAGCTGAATCTTACTTTTTTATACCATCTGATAATCTCCACCTTTTAATTGGAATGTTTGGAAATTTACATTTAATTGAATTGTTGATGTGGTTAGGCTTAAATCGATTATCTTGCTATTTGTGTTCTACTTCTCTTATCTCTTATTTCCTTTTCCTTCTTTCTCTGCCTTCTTTTGGATTTTACATATGTCTTATGATTCAACTTTATCTGCTTTATTGACTTATTAGCTGTGTCTCTTTGTTTAGTTTTATTTTAGTGGCTGCTATAGGGTTGATAATAATCATCTTTAACTTATTGCAATTGTGGTAGGCTGAATAATTGCCTTCAGAGATATCCATGTCCTAATCCTGAGTCTATAAATATGTTACCTTATATGGCAAAAGGGATTTTCGCAGATGTGATTAAGTTACGGATCTTGAGATGGGAGATTGCCTGCAACATCTGGATATGCCCTAGAGTAATTACCTCAGTCTTTATAAGAGAGAAGCAAGAGAGTTACTATGGGGACAGGTGATGACGTGACAACTGAAACAGAGATTAGATTCATGCTGCCAGGGCCCGAGGAATGCCAGCAGCCTCTGAAGGTTGGAAGAGGCAAGGAATGGGTTGTCCCCTGGAGCCTCCAGAAAGAACCAACTCTATTGGCAGCTTGATTTTAGTCCCTTAACATTCATCTGTACTTCTGACCTCCAGAGCTGTGAGATAATAAATTTTGTGTTGTTTTAAGCCACTAAGTTTGCAGTAACTTGTTATAGCAGCAATAGGAAACTAGTACAATGGTCTTCCTCCAAGTAATGTTACACAACTTCAGGTATAATATTAGAATCTTATAATAGCAAACCTGATCAAATAAGGGGCAGCAGTCAATGGAAATAAAGTAGCACTTAACCTGGTTTTCAAAAGGCCAGAATCATAAAATGGATGTGGCTGGCCACGTGCTTGTTAGACATGGCCAGACATCAGAGTCCTGGCAATGTGATCCATTTTATTTCTTAAGCCAAATTTCCTATTTGAAAAAAGGTCTTAAATTCCAATGAGCATTTCCAGATGTGTGCCTATACGTTAGAAGTTACCTTGACTATAAAATGGAAGGTACTGAAAATCTGAGATGCTCAAATTTCATTCTCCTTGGAGACAGTAATAATTTTGATACCATTAAAAATAGAATCCATTTCATATACATTCCTCTGATGGACCCAGTACAAAACACCACTGTTACGTATCTTTTTAGAACAAAAACTATGAAAGTCTAGTAGATTATAGAAGCCAAAATATAGGAGGCCAAGGTTCAAACAATGTTAATGAAATGATAATTATTCACTGAATTTGCAAAGAATTATGACATTCCTTATGATACTTCCACGAAGTATAAGGTGTTTTGAGTGAAGTTAGAAAAATTATGGACTTGCATCTGTGATGGTAAATTTGCTTGATATTTACAGCTACAGAAATGATAAGGACTTTCATATCTCTTCGATTCCTGCTGAGTCTCTGTTCCTGACTGTAAGAACTCTTAAATGCGATTCTTTCACGGGAGAAGGCAGAAAGAATCATTATACTCGATGTTACAAACGCTTACTATCCTTGATTAGCATGGAATGGGCATTGAGTGACGTATACAGAGATGATTAATACGTGTGAAAAAGACAGTCCTGATTCCAAAAATGAAAACCACACTTATATATTACACCCACGGAAGAGCCTGCACATTGTTCAGAAATGCAAAACTGTCTGAAGACGTTGATACAGAAAAAACAATCTTGTGCTGAAAGAAACTGTGAAGCATCAACTTTGACTTAGTGAGCCTTTTTTGCTAGAAATGTAGAGGAATGACAAAAAATAAAACATTAACTGTTAGAGGTATAGTCCATATTTTTCCATGTTATAAAAAGCTGAAAATGTGTAGCCGTTTTTGAATATCATACAGACATCCAATTGCCTCTTCAGAACCAGTCTAGAGATATTCATTTAGAATTATAGGAAGCAATATGGATTTAGGTCCTAAATTTGGATTTTACTAAGAATCCAATAAAGAAGATTATCACTAGAATCCAGGAGTTTGAATTGTACTCCCAGCTCTGATTTTTGGCATGTCAGAAGTTCTCTGGGCCTGAGAGAAACACTTGGGAGCTTCTGAGTTTAAATCCTGTGATCAATGGTTTGACTGGGATTAAATTCATTCCCATCCATCCATCCATCCATCCAGCAAGTATTTACTGAGCCCTGCTCTGTGTCGGGCACTGTTTTAGTCTCTGCGGGTATAACGCTTTTTTCTTGCCATTCCTTGGAAATACACCAGTGCAGTTCCCTAAGTTTTGGAAGAAACAAATATCCTGCGTGGTAAATGACTATCTGAAGTCCCTTGACACATGAGAAGCAAAGCGGGTTGAAGCCCGTGCCCGCCTCGGGCTCCCTGCTGTGTGCCTGCTGCCTCCTTTTCTGACGTGCGAGGGAGGTGTGGCTGTCCGTGGGGCTCTGCCCTGCAATTTCACCAGAGAGTTTGCAAAGAGAACGTTTTGGAGTTGGCATAATAGGCAAATTAGGATCTACTTGCAATCAAGAGTATTTATTTTTAAAACGTTAACTTTTAAATTCTTCTGCCAAAAAGAAAATGAGAATCTAATTTCTCATATACATGCAAAAATCTAGATTCCCTTAATTGGAGTTAAAACCGTAACTGCGAACAAATGTCAAACCATAATGCCAAACGACAGCTTTAAAGTTGGTTTCACGAGTCGTTCTTTTACAGGTGTCTTCACACTGTCAGTCAAAGAGATGGAGTAGATTTTGCCACCACTCCTGCCTCCACAAAAGCTGTAAGTCTGGGATATCAAAAGATGTTTGGCAAGCCTCTTGTTCTGACAGCTGTAGATGGGTAGGAAGTCAGAGAAAGAGCTGAGTCTTGGGAAAAAAAGCCTAACAAGGTTTGTTATTTTAGAATGATATTACTTAGACCATTTCATAATGCTTTAAGCGAACAAGAGAGCATCCAAATGGAATCACTCCACAGACTAATCTACAAGTTTAAGAGTAAAGCAGATAATGTTGAATTCAACAGACACTTACCGAATATCCACATCACCAGCGCAGGGTATAAAAATTAATAAGATACGATGCTGTAAGAGGTTAGCAACCTAAGGAAAAATGAAAGAGAAGGAACTAATACTTTCTGAGCACCTACGACCTACCAGGCACAATACCAGACGCTTTATCATTCACAAGAAGATGGCGATTATTAACATGCCCCTTTTACAGACAAGGAAAATGACCCTGTAAGTGGTCAAGTAAGTTGTCCAAACTTGACCCTGGTCGCGCTGGGATTTGAACCTGTGTTTGCCTAACCCCAAAGTCCGCTTTTATATCCTGAGCCACATCACCACAAGGTGACAGAACCCTGAAAACACTGCTTCTGAATCCCTGTTTATATTCTACACTTCTCATTGCTTCTAGCCTGCATGAAAATATGACAAGCCTCATTAAAATAACTAAACACGAAGCTTCTCTTCTTCTAGAGTGTGTTGTGAAATGTTTTTACTCTATTTTCATTCTAAAGATACAGCTCCACTTCTGCTTTTGCCAAGGCACCGGAGAGTAGAAAACAAAGTCACCATCTTATATCCACTGAGTGACTAGAAGAACCCGGAAAGAGTGGAGGGGTGGCTAAGAAAGGGAAGAGATGGGGAGAGGGGACACAAAGAGGCCACTCTGGGTTTTTCTGCTCTTTGCAGGGCTAGGAGTCCCCTGAAGACTCAGTGTTACAAGATGATAGAGAAAGAGAAGTCACACTGAGAGAAGCTGACAAAACTGGGCCCTTCAAGACAAACGCTGAGGGAATTGTGCAAACTGTAGTGGAGGGAACATGGGTTATAAGGTTAGACACAATGGAGCTTGATTTCTGTCTTTGCCAATTATGTGACCCTGAGCAAGACATTTAGCGTCACTTGACCTATTTCCTCATGTGGAAAATGTGGAAAATGACACCTGCTTCCCAGGTGAGGGCCACAGCTCTGCGAGCCAATGGCTTTGGGCAAATTTGATATGGCTTTCTCTCTGGGTTTGCGAATTTAAAAAAGTGCTTCATCTGGGTGGGAGCTGACCTGGGAACACAGGGCTCGGTGAGGGGGCAGGGGGAATGACATATTTATGCAAGAGAAACGAGCCCCTTCCTCTGTGGCGAGTGGCAAGTGGCAGAGTCCAGGCCGGTTTTCAGGCCCCTCATACCTTCCACTGAGCACCACACAACGGCGCCCGCATCTTGCTCAGGGCAGCGTGAAGACAAGATCAGATCGTGTCCACAGAAGCGCTCAGAGGGCTCCCCAAGACTGAAACCCGTGGGCTGTGTGTGAGAGAGCTTGAGAGGGAGACAGGGGGAGAGATGAGAAAAGGAGGGAGGGGGAGAGAGCGCGCACGAGGAAGCAGGTGTGTTTAAGCGTGGGGTCATGTCATATACAGAAAACGGGAAACTCCATGGACCTCCTGAAATAATTTGCTAGACTTTGTGTATATTTTTCTGGGACGAGGCTTTAGAGCTTTCAAGCAAAAAAAAAAAAAAAAAAAAAAAGAGCAGGAGGAGAGGACCAGGGAATTGACAAAGCAGTTCGTTACGGGTGCGTGGGAGGGGGAATAAGACCCTTCTCTATAACCTAAAAGATGTGCTTCTGCGGAGACAGGGAGCAATTACATCAACCTCATTTAAGATAGATAATACGTACACAGACAGTTACAGACATATAATATTTATTTCACAGAATAATTCAAACATAAGCAACTCGCACCTAACTTTGGTTACAACTAAACTTTTCCTCCCATGACGCGCTTCACTGATCTCATCATGTTATTGGCAGGTAAATCACTAAAACTATGTTTCTGTATTTTTCCTTGGAATTTACCAAGATGGGGCTAACACAGCTCTGAGGGTATGAGAGCGGTCTAAGCAGCTGAGGGTTTCGACAGGATTAGTGAAACTACATAGCGCGTGTGAATTTCGCCAAGCGTTAATGTGGGCAGTCTCCACGCTTAAACACATATGTCCTTATAAGGTGTATCTGTAAGGTGGTCATGGGGAATTCCAAACACATTTTACCGTAGAAATAATCTTTCATGGAAATGGCCTCAGGCCCGCAGACGAGCGCACAGAACCCCGGTAATCCACAGTCCGCCTGCAGCGCTGTTGCAAACGCGCGGTTCTGGGAGTTCAGCCCTGGACAAAGACCTGGCAGCCCAGACGGGAGAGCGGAGGGCTCCCTTTACACAGAATTTAAATAACAGCCATACTTTGCTCTGGCGCTGTCCCCTGTGCCTCGGGCATTCCTCCCCATCCACAAAGGAGACCCCTCTCTCAGCCGCGGTGTGTCTGTGACCCAGCAGGCCAGAACTGCTCCGCCCCAGCGGCTGTGCCCCCCAAGGGTCTACTTTCTTCCTTGCGGAGGAGTCTCTTCTCCAAATGGAGCTTCCTCCATTGAGTGTGGGGCAGTCATGCATTACTAAATAGAGTTCTACTAAGGTATGAATTATTTCTTAGTTATTAACTCTTTTCCTGCTCCAAATTCAGAAGTTTTATTTTTTTTTCTAGGATCAGTCAGTTCTGGCTTTTTTTTTTTTTTTTTGAGGATGATTAGCCCTGCACTAACATCTGCTGCCAATCCTCCTCTTTTCGCTGAGGAAGACTGGCCCTGAGGTAACACCTGTGCCCATCTTCCTCTACTTTTATATGTGGGACGCCTGCCACAGCATGGCTTGAGAAGCCGTGCATAGGTCCACACCCAGGATCCGAACCAGCGAACTGGGGCTGCTGAAGCAGAGCTTGGAAACTTAACCACTGTGCCACCAGGCTGGCCCCCAGTTCTGGCTCTTTACATGTTCTTTTTCTCCTCTTCTGAAACTACATAGCTTCTAAATTGCATGTTTTTCATAACGGTCCCAATGGCAACTTCAGCAGGGGCGGTGGATTTACAAAGCTCTCACTGTCACTGTGAGCACATGTGGTGGCCTGGTTGGTGGATCATTCTATGGCGGTGGTTTGAGATCTTGCTGTGTATCAAATTCCCGGAACCGCCCAGTCCTACTGAACAAGAATCTCTGCAGGTGACATCAAGGGTCTCTATTTTAGAACTTCTCCTGAGCCCAGCTTCTTCTTTTGGAGGGACTTTCACATCTCTAACTGCTTAGGGACACCTCTATGTAGAGGTCCCACCGGGGCTCTGAATCAAAGCTCAAGAGCAAACTTGCCCAACAGAGAGACAGTTTAAGGAGGGAGAGAAAGCAGAGCGAGGAAAGCCAGGTTCCGGCGTGAGCCTTAAAGAATGGCTGCTGCCAGGCCATCGTGGGGGGGAGGGGTGGAGAACTAAAACAGAGAGGGAAGGGGCAGGATAGCAGGTTGCCCCTGCAGCCAAGGGAAGACAAGTGTCAGTGTCACGGAATAGTTAGCCCAGGAACGCAAGGGTGGGTTTGGATATTTTAATTGTTTTTCCAAATTGTTCTGTTCCCTTCTGTTATGCTAAGGAGATGCCATCACCAGCCACCCTGAACCAGACCCAGCCTCACAAGAGCCACGCCTGTGACCTCTGCCTTGTTTTTAATGCGAAGATCTCTCCGGGAGGAGCTTGTTACTTTACTACCATCGCCTGCAGTGTGTGTGGAAGCATGTTTTCCACCTGAGCCTGCACAAGAGGATACTCATCTCTTCCTTCTGAATATTCATCCCCCATGCAAAATAAATGTCCCTGCTGCCCTTTGTCCAGGGAGCCGTGACTCTGGAAGTGATCCCTCATGGGCTCCTATTTGCTGCAAATACACTTTACTTTGTGAGACAACTACTTCTGGTGGAGAGTCTGACTTAACTCACCAGGAGGGAACCCACTTCAGTTTCGGTAACAGAAGTTTTAAGGCAGGTTTGGACGGTGATGTCAAAAGCTTCTGGAAGGTCATTATTCTTCAGGATGTCTTTTTAACTCGGCTTTCACATATCCCCTTGGGCTCAACATAGACTAAACCCTGGCTATTTTGCTGCCATCCACTTGGTACAGACGCTTAAATAACCCAGCAGAAACTGGCAGGTGGTAGGAGCTGAAGATTTTCATTTTTCTCTGTCTCTTAGGCTTAACTATATGCAAAATCCTTTGATTAATATCAAAACTGTAAATGACCTGACTTGCCACACTGCCCGTTGCCCCTTCTCCAGCCAGCCGCAGAATGGTCTTTCTGCAGTGTCACTCCTCTGCTTAAATCCTTTCAATGGTGTCTTTTCATTGCACTGAAAATAATACCCAAACCCTAAAGGCCTGTGAGGCTCTGTGTGAGTTGCCCTCACTCGTCTCCCTCACGCTTGCTCCTCGGGTCACTGCCATTTCCGAGAACTCACCAAGCTCCTTCTTTGCTTGTAAAGCTCTTCCCTGGCTCTTGGCCCGGTGACTTCTACTTGTCTCCCTTTATGCTTCATCTCGGAAGTCACTTTTATGACCACCCTTCCCTAATCAGGCACCCCTTCTACAGTGTCTACCACACACCCCTCATCACAGTCTTTAACTATTCTAGTTAGTTCTCTACTCTGTGTCCCCAGGTACCTAGAACCTGGCATGTAGAAAATGCTCAAAAAATAATTTGTTACCCAAAACAAATCACTCATTCACTCAACAAATATTTATTGAGTGGATACATGTGCCAGACTCTGAGGATACAACAGAGGACAAGTGGCCTAGGACAAAGAAAAAGGACAGTGCTTATGCCTAGGAGTAATCCTATGATAATATGATAACTTACTGGTCCATAAGCACATTTTTATTTTTATCATGTGAGAAACATCACGTCAGTAAATTTAGCGCCGCCAAAGGACTAAGAAACACCATGCCACTTGGACGGACTAACATACAGAGAGCAAAGAAGGAACACGGGCAAGGACGCACGAGGAGAAGAGGGGAGAAGAGGAGGAAGAGGCGGTTCAGGGATCTGTGTATTCTCTGAAAACTGGAAATTCTCCTTCTCAGTCCACACTTAGAACAGAAGGTGAGATTAGACTCACTGCATTTCTAAAACACATCCATATCCAGGTGAGTATGCTACTTCAAAGCAATGCCCCAAGAAAGCTCTGTATTTATTCTAATGATGCTATTAATCCTCAAAACATTCACAAAACTGCCTTCTTCAAATTGAAGCTAAGATAATTTACTAAGCACAGAAAAAAAAAAGAAAACATTTTACTTTATTTTTGAGCCTAAATGGTATTTACCAGATTGATTTCCCATCATATGCACTGGAACCTACTGAGATTGTTGTAAAAATCAAATTCATTCCTAAAGGACAAGCATTCATTATACTGAGGATATTCTAAAACATGTGCACTTAAGCCAATCCTCAGAAAAGAGTTCCAGAAACATTTGAACAGGAGGATCATTTCAATACCCATGAAAGAGATAGTGTTCATCTGGATAAACAAGTAAACCCACTTAATCTGACTTCATTGGAAATGGGTATTCTAGATAACATAGGAATATAAGAATATTGCTCAGATAACCAAAGTTCTAAACAGAAGACTTTTAAAATTTTTATTTATTTCATAGTGCCCTAACACATATGATTCTGCACCTTTTATATAGAGTATATAGCTGATTTTAATCTTTCTGACTCAGGGACATCATCATGGCCATCAGTTATTAACCCATGTTATAAATATAAGGTTATTGACGTGTGTAGGGTTATTTGCCTCTATTACACATTGGGCTAAATTGCAATGCTTTTAAAGTTTTTGTTTGTATTTATAGTTTTTCCTCTCTTCTTCCACATGGTCAATCTTTCAGCTTCTTATTAGTAAGCCTTGCTCTTGCAAATTTCCTGCTTATAAAATTGCTGCTTCTAACATGCTGCGAGTTGAGCAACTGTATCACTGTGAAATGTCAGAGGTGGTGGCATGGAGTGAAGGGTCATGCAAGTACAAGGTCTTTGTGAGAAGCAGGTTATTGGTGTGGCAGAGCAAGGAAGAAATGGAGGGCGGCAGTCAGCCCTACAGCTGTTCATCTTAGTCAACCGAAGAGAAGTAAACATATATCACCCAGGATGGACCCGAGACAAGACTTGTTTCCCTGTGAACTAGACAGCCTTCCTGTTAGCCTCGTGTAGACAGATATGGCCCAGGGCAGAGTGTTGATGAGAAGGCCTGAGACAGTGAATCTAACTGTAAGCTGCCTGCTACCCACTCCCATGGCCCCACTCCCAGACTCCTCCTCTGGGAGCAAATAGCTGCCCTTATAAAGAACTAAAAAAAGACGATAAATCTTCTAAATTAGGAGCATTCAAATGCTTATAAAATGAAAAGAATGAAATAAAAAATAAACTAAAAAATATATAAGAAGAATGAAAAACAAATAGCCCATTGCACCTTCTGTGCACAGAGAATAATATACGACAAAAATTCTTGCCCTTATGGAACTTGTGTTCTTCTGGAATACAATAGTTATACCAATAAATGTAAATGGGATAATATCTTCTATTAAAGACTCCCACATATGATAAAAACCAATAAAAGAAAGACCCCAAATTTATGCTATATATCAGACATGCATTTAAAACAAAAGGACTCAGAAAGAATGAGTAAAGACATACTAGGCAAATGAAAACAAAAAGAAAGAAAGCAGGGATGAGATGTTAAGTATAGATACAGTTAAAGACAAATTAATGGAGCAAAAATATGCAGGAAGCCTAGACGAATATGCTTCTGAGTAGCCTGACACCACCTCAATCCCAGAGGTATTGCTTTGGTGACAACCTTTGCTGGTGGTAAACCTTCAATAAGAGGTGTTAAATAACAAAGACAGAGGAAAAGTAGAAGCCAATAAAGGGAAAAAGTGATATAAAAAGATGTTTTTCCATTGGAAAATGCTAGAATCTACCAATTATTGATCCAGGTGATATTCAGAGTCTAAGTACCACATACGGTCTTTTTGATTCTTTTCAATAAAAATCTAACGCCAAATGCACGTGAGCCCCATCTCTGGTTTCACTAACGCTGGAACTTTAAGCCAGTCATTTAGCCAATGTGGGCTTCAGTTTAATCACCTGTAACATGAGGTGCTGGGAGGCGATAACCTTTCAAGTGAAATATATCTTTAGTCCTGTGATTTCACTGTTATTAAAATATGTAGGACCTTGATATTTCAAATATATATTGCATATTGATTTAAACATAAAATATTGTTGGAAGAAATCATTCTTGCCTGCACCTTTCGCTTTTCAGTGTTGCCACCTGTTCCTTTGTCTGACTCAGAAGAGTTTTGGTTATCTCTAGTTCACTCTCTGCAAGGTTAATTCTTCTTTTCATGTCTTCTTCTTGCCTTTCTTTTGAAGTCAGTTCCTCCTGTAAAGTTTTGTATATTTGTTGACAAGCCACTAAAGAATCTTCTTTTTCTTTAAGCAATCTGGTGTGCCTAAAATGGAATAGAGAAAAAAACCCCACCAATATGCATTAGATACTATATTTTTATGTCTATCAAAGATATGTGAAAATCTCATTTGAAACCAAAGACTATAACCTTAACTTAAAAAAATTAAGAATGCTGAGAAAACGAATACTTCTATGATATTGAAATTTTTCCATCCAGAGAGAAGCAAAATTAATGAACAGCTTTAAGATATTATAAACTCAAATTAGTTATAGCATATGTAAATAATACAATAAGGAAAGCTAAGTACATTTTAAATAAAATGTTATTTAAAATATGGTATCAAATTCAATTACTAAAAATATTAATTAAAAAATTTGCAGTGTATACCGTGACTCAGAAATAACGGATTGAAACTTCAATTTTCTAAGTTCTCTTTGACTGTCATCAGCTTCATTAGATTTATTCCTAAAATGATACAAGAGGTTCAAATATTTTATTCCAAAATAAAGCATAACTGTTTTCCTTTTTGTAAAACATGTTTTCCCCTTATTACTTTTCTTATCTTTATATTCTGTTTGTGATTATATATGCAGATTTCCTTGAAATTATATGTAGTCAAAGGGTTTTTCTTTGCCAAAAAATAACCTAATCTGTTAGTACAACTATATGTGTTTTTCTATATCATTATTTTATTCATCCATAGAAAAGATTTCTTAGCATCTTCATATTATTATTTCTCTACAGAAATAAACATTCAGTCCACTTCTATAATAGCCAAGTAACCTCCTATCAGACTGATCTGCACTTAAGTAAAAAGCCTAAACTTGGGTAACATTTAAAAAAGAAAGAAAAGAAAAGAAAAACCGTTATGTGATGGCATTGGAAAGTGACCCAAGGCAGGAAGATTCTAGACAGAAGTTGACACTTGGAATGAGGTGACAGTATGGGGTCAGGTGTTTTGTTTGTTTGTTCTTAATTAATTTTAAACCTGAGAGCAGGCCTCAGTCTGCACTGTGCAGGGGAACTAAAATTCTGATAGAAAACTGGTAGAAAGCTCAAGTCGTTCTGGCCTGAAGAACGAGAGGACAGTATTTGGGGCAACCTTGGCTGATGGAAAGCAAAGAGTGAACCCTGAATTGGAGAGAGCCAGAGAGAGAGGGAGCCCCAGATACTGCAGATAAACTCTGCCCACATGGCTGGCTGACCCCTGAACTGCATGTGCACAGGCCAGACTCCATGCAGCCTGGTTACAGATAAAAGAACTGAACTGAAATTTGAGCTGTTGCCCTAGAGACAGTTTGCAGTTTGAAATCAATCAAATTAATTGCCTCCTTAAAGCAACACCACCACCATTGCCACCACCACCAGCATTTGGAGAAATATAACAGAATCCAGAATTTCTATAACATAACATTCACGATGTCCAGAATATAATAAAAATTATTTGACACAGGAAGCAATAGAAAAGCATGACCTATTCTCGAGAGAAAAGACAGTTAATGGGGACTGATTCTGAGATGACCCAGATATTGAAATTAAGCAGACAAGGATTGTTGAAGAAGCAGTTATACTTCTGCTCAAAGACATAAAAGAAAATCTACTCTAATTCGTGAAAAGATAATAAATCTCAGCAGAGAAATAGAAACCAATAAAAAGAACCAAATGAAAATTCTAAAAGTGAAATAAACATTTGTCTTCATCTTATATGATTGGGTTTTGTAACGATACTCAAAAAGTTAACATATTAAGGAAGATGAATATTCCAGTTTAAGTTGGTATAGATTGCTCATTAAAAAGTCATTATCTGAATGTACTTTAAAATAGCTTATAAGCTGTACAATGAAATATATTAGATTATCAGTGGATTTGCCTTACTTGCAGAATGACTTTAATTTCTAATAAATAATAATTTATTTGCATCATGAACATGAACAACATTCATTTATTTTTAAACCTTTTTTATTGTAAAATATGACAAAATTGTAAGCTACAGAAATTTGCATAAAACAATCATATAACAAACTGTTATACAGAGAAAATTCTTGTAATACCATCCAGGTCAAAAAATAAAACCTTACCAGCTACCTTAGAAGCTTCATGGCCCCGGTCCCAGTCACAACCAATGCCTTCCTCTACAAAATAACCATCCTCATGAATTTTATGGCAATCACTTTGATTTTCTTTGGAGTTTTATTACCCAAGTTTTATCCCTGAACACTATATTTTACTTTTAGCTTTGTAAAAAGTGTCTTTTAAAAACATGTTTCTTCCTTTATTATCCACTTTTGGTAAAACAGCTTTATTAAAGTACTGTATTGACATACAATAAACTGCACACAATTTGATACATTTGACATATGTATAAGCCCATGAAACCATCACCAAAATCAAGTAGCACATGAGCATCCTGAGAGCCGAGACCTTGGTCTCTCATACCATTCTCATTCAAAGGAACCAGGAGTAGTGAGAGAAATGGCTGGTCCAAGGCTGGGACAGAGTAGGTAGACCTGAAACGTCTTGTTATGCCAAAAAAGCAAGGAAGTGCTTATAGAAGATGATGGAATCTTGTCCCAATACTGCAGGAGCCAGCTTGAAAGGCATCTCACTGGCTAAGCCTAGGACAATCTGTGTACCAAAATAATTAAGCACAATAATAAATTACAAACCATGGAAAAACATAAGAGTTCATGAGTCCATACCAATAATAAATAAGTCAATAAATAATGGGAGGAAGGGAGGCTCTTGCTTAAAACAGAATGCTGAGGGCTGACTAATGAATGAGGAGAGAGGGCTGGAGTGGGAAAAATCATCATTCAGCAATCATGGTGGTAAAGATTGGGTAAGGCAAAAGTCATGAATGGATCCTATACCTAGGGGAAAATTTTGATGAAAAGCAGAATATTTGCATGTAAAGTGTCTCTTACAGGCAGTTAACTAGCTGAAAGGGAACAAAACCCTCAGTAATAATACAGCAGAAAAGCCGAGCAATACCTTAACCAGGTGATCAAAATTAACATCACCAATGAGGGCAGATGATCATGTGCCTCCAGGTGTGATACTCTGAGAAGGGCACATCCCCACCTATGTGGTTTTCTGGCTCAGAGTATATGTAACCCAATCAAGAGAGAACAGCAGAACAATACAAAATGAAAAAATTTTATTTAAAAAAAGCATAAGAGGTTCTGCATTCTACAAAAATGTCAATATCACAAAAAGACAAAGACAGACTAGAAATATTCTAGATTTAAAGAGGCTAAAGAGACATGCCAAGTAGGCTGACCCCATCTGGATCGTGTGCCAGAGGAGAAAACACTATAAAGGCAACTAACAAAACTGGAATACAGATGGTAGATTAAAGTATCATATGTAAATTTATGACACTGATTACTGTGCTTATGTACATATCACTGTCCTGGGGAAAGGCAGGCTGAGTATATAAACATCATGCTGTATGTAACTTATCCTCAAATGAGTCAGGAAAAAACTCTGTGCATGCATGCGTGGTGTGTATGTGTGTGTGTGTGTGTGTGTGTGTGTGTGTGTGTGTGTGTGTGTGTCTGGAGAGAGAGAGAGAAGCAGAGAGAGGAGTAAGGAAGAAAGCAAATGAGTTAAAATGTTAATAATAGGTGAATCTGACTAAAGACTATTTGGATGCTCTTTGTACTATCATTATGTTTACAAATCTTTGTAAGTTTGAAAGTATTTCTAAATAAAACATTAAAAAAGAAGGAATAAGGCAAAGATTGACATGTCATTAGAAAAGTGGGCAGAGGCTCTGCTTGGGTGAGTCGTGGAGGAAAGACTAGAAAGGGTCAAATATTCAGGGGACAATTTTTCATCCATTAAGCTAGTAATTTTCTTTTTTTTAGTTATAATACCCAGTATAAGCCAAAAAGTGGAGAAATGGATGTTTACCAACACTGTTGAGATTATAAATCAGTATAATCTTATTGGAGGGCAATGAGGTTTTATGCATTAAAGGCCTTAAAATTATGCAAGTATGATTCTGGCAAAAATTATCCTAAGGAAAGAATTGTGTATAAGTAGCAAAATTTATCTATATGAATTTCAAAGTAACTTACTTATAAAAGTGAAAAATTTGCAAATTCTAAAAAACGAGTGATTAATAAATAAGTTATGGTTCATCCACAGATAGGGATATTACATAGCCATGTAATAATTATCTATACATGTATCTTGTAATGCTATCAGAAAATGTCCAGGATCTATCACGAAGTGAAAATATGTTAAGAAATATACATTACTGGAAAAACGGACTATAAGGATATATCAAAATATAACTATGATGTTCTTTTTTGTGTATTCGTGTATTTTCTAAGTTTTATACATTTGCTTTGAAATCAAACAAAAATATTACTTTTAAAAATGCTTTGAGATTCAGCAGCCCCATCACAACTTTCACTCTGTGTTCAGACTCTCACACATACTTTTCCAAATCAAGAGGCAGGGACAGCAGAACTCCTTTTAGTGGTTATTTTACTAACTATGTGGACAATTAATCTTGGCTGCAATTTTTTAAAAGAAAGCCTGCTCCTTAGGGAGCCTACCATCCCGAGAACTCCCTTCGGCAGGGTCAGCTCCCACCCCGATGCCAGTTGCCCCGCTCTTTCTATGGTCTACCCTCCCTGCCCAACCTTATCTTCCCTTCATTAGAATGGAGGACTTGGAAGGAACAGAAAGGATGCCTACATCTCTTCAAACACTGCATTCCTTCTTTCACTCTCAGAAAATAGTGTTAATCCTTTCTCTTCAACCACTTTGAATAAGCCTTCAGAAAGGCCCCTGCTGCTTCTGCCAATCAAAGCAAAGGAAAGAAGATGAAATAATTGGATTTCCCCCCTAATTTGAAAGGCAAGGGTCCATACCATTCCACTGCTGTATATGAAATAGCCATTCTCAAACCACCTACGTGATGTTTCCACTTTACTGTCGAAAAGACATCTCAAATCTAACAGATCAAAAGCATTGTTTTTTATTTCCCTCACCCCCATATCTATTTTTTTTTACAGATTTTCCCGCTTCAATAAATGGCACCAATGCAATAATGACACTAATAGGTAACACCTTATCTGTCTCATGCTACCCTCAAAGCAGCCCTTATTCCTTGTTACAGTTGAGGAAACTGAGACCAGAGAGAGAAGCCCAGGGGCCATCTCTCCTACCCAGCAGAGCTGGATTTGAAGCCCAGCAGTCTGGAGCTGAGGTCTAGGCCCCTAGTCACTGTCATCTAGTGACGCTCAACTGTCTACCTTGATGCCTAAAAAGCCCAAACCCCATCCTTTCTTCTTTCCTTTCCCTTCCAGTCCCCTTCCTCCCCAGCCACGTCTACTCCATTAGTACCTCCCGTCTGATTTACCCCCGACATACATTTCTCTCCATCGCCGCACTATAGCCTTACATCAAGCCAGTCCCTTCTCACTTGCGTGAGTGCACAGCTTCCCACCTCGTCTCCCCGATTGCTGCTGTACTCCCACTCCAGTCCATCCTCTGTGGAGCAGCCAGGCTGACCTTTTAGAACAAATCAAATCAGTTCACTCTCTTGCCAAAATCCTCCAATAGTTTCTCATTGCCCTCTGCATAAATCCAAAATCCTCAGTAGGTTCTGGACACGCTAGTGTATTAATTTCTTATTGCTACTGTAATAAATTACCACAAATTGTGGTTTAAAACAACACAAATCTATTCTCTTGTGGTTCTAAGGTAAAAAGTCCTAAAATCAAGATGCCATGAGGGCTGTGTTCCTTCTGGCAGCTCCAGGGAAGAATCTGTTTTCTTGCCTTTTCCAGCTTCTAGAGACCCTCTGCACTCCTTGGCTTGCGGCCCCTTCTTCCCTCTTCAAGTCATACCACCCCAACCTCTGCTTCCATCCTCACGTCCACTTTTGTGACTTCGACCCTCCTGCTTTCCTCTTACTGGGACCTTTGCGATTACATTAGGCCTGCTTGAATAATCCAAGATAATCTCCCCATCTCAAAGCCGTTAATTTAATCACATGTGCAAAGTCCTTTCTGCCATGTAGGTGACACACTCACAGCTCCCACGGATTAGGACGTGAAAATCTTTGGGAGCCGTTATTCTGTCTACCACTACTGGCCTTCTTCCTCCTTCTCTAACCTGTAAAACTCACTCCCAGGAACTGACGACCTCGACCTCGTCTCCCTGCTTCCAGGTGTGAGTGTGTTAGCAGTGCCACCTCCTCCTTGTCACTCAGAACTTAACTCAGGCCATCTGCTCAGGGATGCTGCTCTATCAAAAGCCTGCTTTACATTTCCGCAGCACTTACACCACCTGAAATTATCTAAACAGCTCTAGGAGCTGTCAGTCTGGTTCCTCCAATATCTAGTGCCTGCATCCCCAGCCACGGCACAAGGCCGCTCCATAAGCATCTGCACTGCATGGATGAGTGAAGTAAATTATCCTGTTCCATCTAGGGTCATGTGAAAAGTGGATCAAGCTCTGACACTGGAATGCCACCAAGCCACCTGCTTGCCAGGCAAAAGTTCTCATGAATGGCCAGGGAGATAAGAAGAAAATCAGGAGAACGTTATATCTCAGCAGGCAAGGCTGGAGGCAGCCTGTCCCCAGACAGATTGGTCAGCCGTGTCGGATGTTGCTGAGAGGTCGAGAGCTTACACAGCAGTGATTTATGATGGTCACAGGCTGACTGTGGCTCAAAGTATTAGTCAAATGGCAGGGGGCGGGGGGGGGACCGCTAATAAAATTAAATTGTAAGTAGATTATAAAGGTCCCTAAGTTCCAAAATGTATTTTATATAACCACTTTAGACATATTCATTAGTAATTCACAAATTATAAATCATTTCAAGTGATTTTTGTTCTTTTTATTATATACATGACAATAAAGACATTCACACTGTAAGCTATTTAAGCAATAATAAGTATACAGAGTAAATGAGTCTCTACACCCCTCCCTCTTCCAGAGGGAGCTGTTGTAATCCTACCAGTTGTTTATTCAATGCATTTAAATCCATATAGATCTGTGTACATTCATATGTATTTTTAACATGAATGGAACCATTTTTCTGATCATATTTTTAATCGCTCAAATTCCTAACAGCTTCTTTTTCACAACAGCTTGTTCTTCTTTTATAGTTACAATCCTGGACACACTTTGGAGGATACCTTAACTTTTAAAATTGATCTCACTTCTTCTGCTTGCTGTTTGACAGTTTCCTTGGCTGTCAAGTCTTCCTGTGTGAGTTCAGAGGCATTCTGGGGGAAGGGGCCACAGGAGGTTCTTCTCACACACCTGGTCATCTTCGGCTGGGTGTTCCTCCTCAGCCTGAAGAGTCTTTGTTTACTTGTCTGCTCTGCTGTTTCTTTCTGCCCTAGGTTGTTTTGGAAGGTTGTGATGAAGGCGCGGGGTATGGTGGGGGCACTGGAGGTTTGTCTTGGGGAGTGGGGACCCCTGCCTCTGCTGGAGTTCAGCAGCTGCCAGGCTCCCTGGCTCCAGTCCTCGTACTCCTTGCTCTATTCTGGGTGTGGATGCCTCGCCACCGCGGCTTCACGCAAGGGCCTGTTGATCCAGGGGCCTTGGGGAGGGGCCAGCGCCTTCCTTGTTCCCAATGTGATTCCACAGAGTGGGCGTCGCTGGACCACTTGCACCAGAATCACATGAGGAGGGCGCTAAAAATGCACATTGCTTGGAGCCACCGCACACCCAAATGTAAAAGCAGAAGATCTGTGGGAATGGAGCCCAGAAAGTGATGTTGGGGTTGGGTCTGTGGGGAGCTCAGGCTGTAGCACCGTTTCAGTAAGCTCTCCAGGATCCTTCTGCAGACTGGAGTCTGAGAACCACCATTCTGACCACTTGTCAGATCGCACTCCCTGCTCTTTGTGTTACCCGACTCCAAGCGAGGTCCTGCCTGTCACACACCCGCGACACAAGTGATTTTCCTCTAATTTATTCCTGCGTAACGTTCACACTTTCTATTATCTTTCCTGTGCATTCTCTTTCGGGAATTCCTAAAAATTTCCCACCATCTATAGCAGTCTTTCTTGTTATTCTTATTTATCTATGTTTATCCTGATATAAATATGAATGTATTATATATAAAAAATATATGTAATATATATGAAAGTAGATTTCTAAGCTATATATATATTTAAAAGTAATAAAGTTGCATTTTATAACATCCATATTTTTTATTATTTCAGGAAGGTCTTCTCTAAATTGATCTAGATATTATACACAAATAAAATTTGTAGAAAATCTCATCGTTAACTTCTCAGAGCATCATTGCCACTCTACCTGTCCAGGAAAGCGTGCTGGTTACCTTCTAGACAGGCACTGCAGCTTCCTTTCCGGCCGTGAGGTCGCTGTTGCCACCTGTTCTCGGGACAAATCCTGCTGGGTCTGCGCTGACTGTTGCAGTCCCGTTCCCCTTGCCACTGGTTCATCTGGGAGGGGGTGTGTAAAGAGCTCTAGCCAAAGAGCTGTAAGGAGAGGGCTGTCTGGTGGCTTCTGGGAAGTTTTTTTCTCACGTCTAAGGAGACACCAGAAAAACAGGCCCTTCCTGCCTCCGGGATGGTTCCCTTTGGCTGTGGTACCTGGAGCTGCAGCCACCCCTGATTACAAGGGACTCAGCCTGGGGTGAAGTCGAGCTGAGGGCAGCAGGGCGAGACAGAAGGAACTCAAGATGCCCTGTGACACTGTGAGCCCCGGATCCGCGAAGCCTGAAACCACTCTACCTCTGTTTCTCGGAGCTCAATGCATCCTAAAGGATAAAATCTCTGTTTCCAAATACATAGCAAGTTCCTATAAACTGTGGAAAATATTTTCCCACCAACCTTAGGGAAACAGGAACCTCAGGTTTATCTATTTAAAAACTGCCTACCCCCCTTAAGTAAAAATCCACAAAATTTATATCCAAGCATTTACAAATCTTTAAACAAAAGAATTATCTCAAGTTGGATAGGTGAAATTCTCTATCCTCCAACCTCCACAAAGGGGGAGGATTAAAAATTTAAAGAAACCTGATTTCATAGCACCTTCCAATATCTGGAAGTTCAAAAAGGTTTGGGTATATATAGTAAATCTACAATTTATTAACAAATTTATGTCAAAATATTTTAGTGAATTATTTTGACTTCAAACTTAATTTATAATGAAACAATGGCCAAGTAACAAATCTGGTTTTAACCTACAAATGAAATAGCACTTGCATACTACTGGGCACCTCCTGAGCTCTGACCCTAAAGCCACCCTACTCAACTTGGTCCCAGCAGTGAGGGCGGGCTGACGCAGCAGAGGTGGGAGAGCTCGGTACAGGCAGCACCGAGAAACGTCGCCAGCAGTTGGGGCCATGTAAGTGGTTCTACCCGCCATAGCTCAAATTTTCTAAAAGTGAATACTCTGCCCATTTTCCACCTTTCAGAAGTGCTTATACAGGCAGGAAGCACCAGTTCTATACACTGAAACAGCAGCGTCAGCATCTGTGCAAGTGTATAGCGATTCCCTCCAGGTGATCCACTTGATGGGCTTGAGTGAGGTGGTATATTCTCCCTCCAACTCCAGTCTACTCTGACTCTCATCATTTCTCAGCACTTATAAATTATGTTAAAAATATAATTACCAAAAGCATCACAAAGGCAGCCTCCTTGTATATACAGAGGATTCTGTGCAAACTTATTCACTAAAACTCAATTCATGTCACAGCCACTGCGTGTTATTCCTTTTCCTCAGTGTGCATATTTCTGTATGTAGCTTCTCTCCTAACCTGCCAGGGCTCCACTCCACACGCTGAGTCTTGGCACGTCCACACATTCCCTTTTAGCTGAGTCGGGGGTCAGCTACCTCCCAGTCTTGGACTGCCCTCCTCACTTCCTGAGCTCCAAGAGGCTGAAGTTGCCAGGGAGCTGTGGTTGATTAGGCTGCTTTCCACATGAGACATCTGCACGGCCGAAGCCCTCCTTGATGTCATTAGAGGGTGGGGAACGGTGAGTTCTCTCTGGTTGTTGCCATCTTGTTTCTCTTTGTCATATTTCTTCTCACCCAGAAAGTCACTTCCTGCGCCCAGTGAGTCATTCAAGGTCCCCCTCACTCATTCCCTCAACCCCAGCTGTCATACACTGACAGATGAACTATTGTATTTACTGTGCTATTAACCACAGTGTTATATAGCACCAATATTTCACTTTTCTTGTATTTCCAAAACAATTTGTTTTAAACATCTTATTTTTCCTCCCCAAAGCCAACCAGTACATAGTTACATATTTTTAGTTGTGGGTCCTTCTAGTTGTGGCATGTGGGACGCCACCTCAACATGGCTTGATGAGCAGTGCCATGTCCGCACCCAGGATCTGAACTGGGGAAACTCTGGGCCACCGAAGCAGAGTGTGTGAACTTAACTACTCAGCCACGGGGCCGGCCCCTCGAAAACAAATTATTTTGCTACAAGTAATCCAAGTATACAGTAATTTGATAGGGCATTTTCGGAACTTGTTCTTCCTTATGTTGTTGACAATTTTATTAAACACGTTCTTAGGAGTACGTCCATGGTCAACACAAAATTTGGTTGGTAGGCATTCTAAATATTTATATTTCTAATGAGGTTCAGCCTTCTAAAATATAGCAACTGAAAACCAGAGCTACCAGACTGTATACCGTAGAATAAAAGAATTTACTCACTTTTCGAAGATTATGTAAATTCTATTTTAGTGCAATAATTATGGATGTACTATATCCTGTAAAGTAATTTTTTAAATCTCTGAAATAAATTATTTTTAAAAGAAATAATCCTCTGGATATTTTACAAGGGCACTTTATCATTTTTTTCCAATATTTTCTTTCTCACTTATATAAAGCATAAGTACTCCGGCATTTCGAAGATACTCAACTATCTTTTTGAACCTAAAACTGTAATTTTAAGAAACGACTTCAAAGTTGTTTCTTCTGGACAGATAGTAAAGAGAAAACAATAAAAGAAGAAGTTCAGAGAATATTTCACATTAAGTTACACATTTGAACAACCAGGAAAAGCTTTAATACACGGACAGGTAAGTTTCTTACTGAGGGAAAGAAACATTTCATATATTTAAAAATATTCACAGGTCCTTCAACATACAATCTAGTCCAGAAAAGCAGCCGAGAAAAGCAGCAGAGACCTCACCCGCACCTCTGAATCGCTGCCCGAGAGCCGCAGGGAACACAGGGGTCTTTCCAAATTCTTACAGGTTGGTTAATGTTCATTGTCTTACATGAGCTTTTCTTTGCAGCTGTCCATCTCGGTCGCTGCCTTCTGAAGCTTTAGCCCGAGTGCCTCTACTTGACACTGTAAATCTGAAATGACACAATGCATTCATCTGATTAAACATTTTAAGTGTCCAGATATTTTCATAGGGTAAACGACATTCTTTTAGAGTCGCCGTTTATTCCACATTGCCTGGATGACCATATGCAGCACGTCCCTACTTTGAAACCCCATGGAATTAATGGGTTTTGATGGACCTAATTTATTAGCCTCTTTCTGCCCCCAACATCATGCTAATTTTTAAACAGCTAATAGATTAAATTTTGCTAATGTTTTCCAAGGAAATTTATGTAGCTGACACGTAAGAATTTCTGATGCGGCTCCCTTCTGAAGGACCTGACTGCCTGCGTTAGCTCTGGCCACCTGGAGCTGAGAAGCATGGCTGAGGCCTCTGGTGGAACTGAAATAGACAAACCACGTACAAGGCTCCCAGGAAAGAACTTGTTAACTCTGGGTAGCTCCTAATAGGCATTTTAATAACTTTCAAAGCTAACAAAATACAAGTAGGAAATCGGCTTCATAGAGTCCCGAACTGGGGAATTCAAGCAGTGTTTGCGGAAGATTGTTCAAGCAGACATTTCTGACGTGTGTGTAGGTACAGAACTGAAACTGAAGCAGAAGAACAAGTGGCCTAGACGGTGTGCGTCCCGCTGCCAGCTTGTGTGTGGGAACCGTGATCTGAACCCAGCCCCAAGGACAGCCCTTGGTGGCACTCTTTTTGGAAATACAGTGGAAATCAAACTTACACAGATGGACCAACTGGTTTCTATGGAGAAAACAACTTAAAACACTGAAATTATAATATTTCTATGTTACATCTGCTCAGGTGTTTTAATATATTTTTAACAGTAAAGTTTAAAATCTTTAATCATCCATTAAAAATACATAAAATTTCTCTATATATCTTCAATCTGCCTTCTTAACTTTGTTTTACGAAGAAGAGCCAGTTCCTTAAATCAGAAAATAAATTCACTCTACACAAATGTTTTAATTAGAATTTACCAGATATTTGTACAAAACTTTATGTTCACCCAGTGCCTTCACATACATTATTTAACTTTATTCCTCAAATTGCCATGTGGGTGCTATTAGCCCCTTTTTTCAGATGAGGCAAAAATGAGATCCTGTCTGATTCTCTTGCCTGGTATCAGAACGAGCAAATGCATGAGCCGTAGGTCAGACTGACTGAAGATTTTACACTTGGCTGAGGGGCTGAGAGGACAGCCCCTCAAAATAAGATTCAACGTGGACTGACTTACTTGATAGATAATATTTGTGGGGTACATCTTTTCAGTTTATCAAGTGATATTATTAAATGAGAGAAAAGATAAAGTAACATCCGCATAGAGAATTAGTTTTTGAGCATAACCTTTTGAAGCAAGGCACTCTCTTGTGAAAGCGGCATAATGTGTGGCTCTGTTAAGTGCACGTGGGCTTGCGGAGGGGTTCTGTTCACACAGGCACAGCTACAACACCTCCCCCAGCCCCTGAAGAGCACAGGGGTCAGGAAGCAGATGTTTGATGACAGTGCACCACATCCAGGCACCGTGCAGAGTGCCTCCTCCCATAGCATTTCATCACAGTCACAACTACTACAAAAAACACATACGCATTTTATTTTTACCAGTGAAGAATCTAAGGATCAGAGGAATCAACTACCTTCAAAGGTCGCACAGCTAGTTAGAAGTAAGTCCGTGATTCAAAGTCAGGCTGCCTGCTCCTGAAGTCCTGTCTCTCTAAGTGTCTTACATGGACGCTCAGAGTAGCAAAGCTACAAGGGGCTGTGACATTTATCCGTGAAAGTGTGGTCAGTGTGCCCATAGATCTGCTTAGCATATCCAGAATCTTTAAAGAGGTATACCTAAGGCAAATGAAAAGTATTATTTCTACTACATAAAATATGTAATAAATTAGTAGTGCAACTCCAAGAGGTGGTTTAGATTGTAATTTTTGAAAGTTTAAAAATTAATATATTTTAAACTTTTTTTTTTTCCTGCTTTATCTCCCCAAATCCCCCAGGTACATAGTTGTATATCTTAGTTGTAGGTCCTTCTAGTTGTGGCAAGTGGGACGCCACCTCAACGTGGCCTGATGAGTCGTGCCATGTCTGCGTCCAGCATCCGAACCAGTGAAACCTTGGGCTGCTGCAGCGGAGCGCACAAACTTAAGCACTCCGTCACAGGGCCGGCCCCAATATATTTTAATTAATGAAAGATATTAAGACAAATATGTTATCATTGTGACTGACTTTATGAAACTGACATGAAAGAAAACAATTATGCCTTCCTGTTAAATGTCCCTCAGTGCTTTTGTCAGGATATAATGTCAAACTAGATGAAGCATGGGTCTCAGCCATGTAATAAACTTTATGCTATTACTTCTAAATGTAGATATTGTTAAGAGGAAGAACTGATTACCTTAAAAATAAACTCCAAAGAATTGGTACTTGGTATGTGAATTTTATCCAATTAATTCTCAGTTACCTGATAATTAGTAGAATAGTAGACAGTAAAAATGGCAGCTAATTCAAAACCCATTTTTATGGTATTGAAAAGTATTCTTAGGCTCATATTTGAATACACTTGTGCATCAAAGTTCCTTTACTAGGTTTAAAGGAAAATAAACTACATAATCATGACCCAACTCCAGAAAGGAAAAGCTATGATACTCTCTAGCATTCTTCTCTCTACATGCCCATGGAGTCTGCCTTCCTCCCTATTTCAGGATAACCACAGATAGCTCAGTCTTTAATTCACGGTACTCGATGGGTAGAGAAGACACTTTCTTCAGATTATTTGCTACGTATTTACAGCATCTCCGAGTAAAAACAGGAAAAGCAATTAAATTTTATACTTTAAAACACAGAAATCGGGGGTGGGGGCCAGCCCGGTGGCGCAGCGGTTAAGTTCGCACGTTCCACTTCGGCAGCCCGGAGTTTGCTGGTTTGGATCCCGGGTGCAGACACGGCACTGCTTGGCAAGCCATGCTGTGGCAGGCGTCCCACATATAAAGTAAAGGAAGATGGGCACGGATGTCAGCTCAGGGCTAGTCTTCCTCAGCAAAAAGAGGAGGATTGGCAGCAGATGTTAGCTCAGGGCTAATCTTCCCCAATAAATAAATAAATAAATACAACACAGAAATCTCTGTCGGCTGTCATGAGAAGTAAATAGAAACAGAAAATATAAGTAATGTCTACAAAGAAATCATTTTATATAAGCAGAGAAGACACCACATAGAACTGAGAAAAAATGATTCATTATGAATAATCCATAATGTAAACAGCCCACCAGAGTATAATTAGGAGTCAATTAATATAGTGTCATGGCTGTTTTTTCTTTTTACTTTTGGTTATATTTTCTCTAATAAAGAAGGGCTAAGAATTATTTAAAACACATAGGATGTATCTTTACTGTTCTGAGCAAGGCACAAGCAGCCTCCTGGTTTCTTGCTGCTCCGGTAGACAGACCAGTAGGGTCCTTTTGCTTTGGAAGCAGAGGGCCCAGTTCCTGTCCTTAATAAGTAAAGGGGCACAGTCGGGAGGAGCAGCAGAGAAGAACCACCTGCCCAAGACAGCTCCTTCAGTTCCTGCGGCAAGGAGTTCTTAAACAAGTGTATTGTTCCGTGCAGTCCTTCTCTATCGTGAAAACATTCAACTTCAATTTTCGGTCATTCCACATAACATGGGCTTATAAGGCAAAGCCCTGCATGCCTACAAAAAGCAAAGAAGCACTGGCTTTACACAGCACGCAGACGTAAGGCGGAACCCCGCAAACAATCCAAAATGACAGCAGCAAATTCCACCACGACGCGACTGCGTTCTTTGCAGATATTAAATAAGAAGCAAATGACTTTAAATGAACAAGACACAAAAGAGCTCTTAGCCTCTTTCACGCGAAGCCAGCTGCTTGCTGGGGGCATTACACAGACATTAGATTTCGGGTCAATTAGTCATTTAGGAGAATCCTGTTATTCCAAAAGGTTTCTAGAAACTACATATACAAAAGGTATTCATAGTTAACTATTTTATAGAAGGATATAAAACTTTACAGTCACTTGGAGGGTATATTAAGTTAGCATAATGTTTGAGAAAACAATAAATAAAATCTTCGTAGCGGAAAGATACTTACAGCCTATAACTTTCTGGATAAATAACACCAAAAACATTAAAAATCTGGTTCAAAGTGCCCTGTGGAGGAAAACGATTCCAGGTTCAAGTAGCGGAATGGAAGAACAAGCAGGAGATTCGGCCCCCAGAGGTCCCGGTGCACAGGCATTTTTTTTTCATGAGAAGTTGAGCTGTATGTATTTTTAAGTGGTGGAGATAATTGAAGAATAGGAAGACAAAAGCTGGCCACTCTTTTAGTACACTGCCCAGACCAGCCAGCTCGGGGGTGCTCTCCGGCCGGACTGCCTGGTTTCAGAGCCGGCTCGGCTTCTGCCAGCTGTGCAGCTTCAGGCGCTTCAGTTTCCTTACATATAAAACGGCTACTCCAGCAGAGGGTTGTTCTCAGGATTAAGTGACTTGACGCATGTAAAGAGGAGAACGGTGCCAGGCCCACCATGAGCACCATGAACAGCGAGCTGTGATCATGGGTGGTGGTCGTAAGGCACCCCAGCTTCTGCTGAATCTCATCACTTCCCACCTCAAGGACAACGTTCTTGCAGTTGGGCCTGGTTATCACACCAGCGGGTATGGGGAAGAGTAAAAAGGGAAGATTTAACCGTGTGTATCTCAATAACAATCTACAGAGTAACGATGGCAAAGTGTTAAAACTTGTTAAATGTGGGTGATGGTTTTCACACACATTTGTTATATTTTCTCTGTATTTTTCTGTGTCTGACGTATTTTATAGATATATTCTTTAGAGAGGGGTCCATGTTCTGCACTGAGGAGTCTAATCAACCCAGTTGTGTGTGTCCACGGCACAAAAGGAAACAAGGAGCAGAGAACTTGGCGGGGGTGGGAGATGTGGTTAAAACAGTCATTAAAGACGACGCATTCGATTCTGTGAAGAGAGAGCGGCGAGATCCAACTGTCGCTGGAGGCGGATATGGTAACAAGCAGGGCTGTTGATTTAGTTTTAGTTTTAAGGTACTGCATTTGGGAATGATCCATTCTAGAGGGCACCCATGCGCTTGAATTTAATGTGTGCCTTCTACTGGTTCTTACATGTGAAAAAGTAGTAATTCTTGTAGGTGTTTAAAAAACTACATAAATGTTAAGCTGTAAATCTCATTTTAATTCTTACTTTTTCACTACAGATTCTGTTTTTGAGACCTATCCCTGTAGCTATAATAAGTATGATTCATTCCTTTCTGACTGCTAGGTAATACTTAATCGTGTGCACAAACCACATTCTGCTGATCTAGTCCTATAGCGATGGGACCTAGGCTGCATGCAACTTTGTGTCACCACAAATAATCCTGCAATAAAAGCCTCTTACCCCTCATCTTGAACACCAAGAGGGGAGTTTTCTGCAGGATGGCCCCAGAGCAAGCTCATGAGGTCAAAGGCCTACACGTACTTAAATAATGCCAAATGGTTCCCAGAAGGGAGGCACCAGCTTACACTCCCACCTCACTGAACGAAGGTTCCTGCTTTCCTAATACTTACTAGAAAGAGCTGTTTAAAAATTTTTGCTAGTCCATAGGGTACAAAGTAGTGTCTTGTTCTTGGATTAATTTGCAGTTCTCTGCTTACTATTGATGCTGTCATCTCATTTAATGCTTCTGAGTCATCCACATTTCCCTTTCTATGACTTGGCCCTCCACCCCCACCTCTTCTATTCACTCTAATCTAGGTTTCTTCTTCACTCCTCCACAGAAATAGCTCTTTTCAAGGTTACAAATGACCTTCTATATTGGCAATTCCAAAATTTACTTCTCTAATTCATACTTTCAGCAGCATTTGACACAACTGTTTACTTCCTCTTTGAAACGCTCGTCTAGTTTCCATTACACCGTACTCTCTGTCTCCTCCTACCTTGTTGGCTATTGCTTCTCAGTCTCTGTTGTGGTTCTCAGTCTTAGGTTCACTAAATGTTAGGAAGCACCAGGGGTCAGTCCTGAACCCTTTCTCTACCTGCATTTTCTCCCTAGCTGATCTCAGCTAGTCTCATGGCTTGAATAGTGTTTATATATGGGTGTCTTTCATCATCATCATCATCTTAGCTAATAAATGTTGATAGTTGCCAGGCACTATATTCTAAATGCATTACGCTCATTTAATCTTCACAATGTGAACTAACTAGAATGTAACTTCCATGAGAGCAAGAACCTTATCTGTAATATTCAGTGTCTGAGACATGGAAGGTGCTCAGAAAGTAATTGTTGAAAGAATGAATGAAATTTTGTAGACATTAGAAAAAAGAATGCCAGCAAATAAATGTTTAAAATTATGTACCAGAGATTAAAATGCATGAAACAGAAAGAGTTGTACAGTTTTCACTGATAATACCTAATAGGTATTGTGGCATTAAAATGCAACTTTCTTATAAGTATGTTATGTTATTTCAATAGACACTTGTTGAGCATCCATTCTGTTATAGGTATCATCCATGCTAGCTGGATTCAGCGTGTAAATATCAATAAAATATATTCCCTTGTCCTTAGAGAAATTATAAACAAGTGCCTCATTTTGCCTTCATGAATGATAAATCATGTTTTAGATAACAAATCACTAACTCCTTTAAACTGAAATCTGTCTTATTTTCTCACCATTCTAAATGATTTTGTTGAGTTAGGTGGTTAGTTAGTTAATTACGTGGCTGAGATCGCGAGGTTTCTGATCAGATGTAACTGATGCGAATGAGCATCATCAGTAGCTACACTTAGGGACCATTTGTGTGTATATATTATTGTATCACAGTTTGATGAGCTTAGCCCTTTACAAAGGTAATATCTCACTTACATTTTTAAAACGAGCATTAACAGAGGAAACTTTTGCAGATGTAATATATACCAATAATAGAAGAAAGTTCTTTAACGAGTATTCAACTATATCCATTGCAAATTAGCATATTTTTAACTTTAGCAAACATTTTACAAAGCTCAGATGGTGAATACAGCCACTTGGAAAATTCATTTCATTTTAGGGTTTATATTTCAGAGGTTTGATTGAAATCTATTTTGAAACAAGTATTCTCGAAGTACATTAACATTTTCTGCATAATGCCAGAAGGGACTGAAATGACATTGGGAGATTTTTATAAATCAGATGCTAGAACAGGTGTGGATATACAGCTAAAAAGTTGCAATTCAGTCCAGATGTAGTTATATTAAAACCAGAAAATTATTCAGCTGTGTGTATGTGAATGGAGGAAAGTGGTAGGGCTGGATTAAATCAAGCTAAGGAGATATCAGAGATTTAAAATTTGGAAATAAATTATATTCTAATAGGATCAAGAATTTAATTCAGAATGCCAAAAAACCCAAAAAATGCTTCTAAACCTCCACTGTGGTTTTTTATTCTGAACTTTGAACCAATGCAATATAACATGAAGATAATTGTAATTTATAGGGGCTTAAAAATATTACAAATTATGGATGGATAAGATAGGCAGAGTTAAATTCTTTCTTTTCTTCTTCTTCTTCTTCTTTTTTTTTGGTGAGGAAGATTGGCCCTGAGCTAACATCTGCTGTCAATCTTCCTCTTTTTGCTTGAGGAAGATTGTCACTGAGCTAACATCTGTGCCAAACTTCCTCTATTTTGTATGTGGGATGCCACCACAGCATGGCTTGATGAGCAGTGTGTAGGTCCACACTGGGGATTTGAACCAGCGAACCCCAGGCTACTGGAGTGGAGTATGCAAACTTAACCACTATGCCCCTGGGCCAGCCCCTATTTTTTTTTATCCTGGTTAAATCTTCTCAACTGGCAAAATGAAGATAATACTTTGTCTATCTCATAGGAGCAATCCTGATAGATTTAGAAACTTTTGAATACTTTAGAAAGTACTTTATTTTCTGATGAATTTGTACAAATAAATAAATTTGCATAATTAAAAACTGAAAAATACTAGTAATATAAATGGAAAGCCTAGAGTGAACTAAGTAGGAAGGGACAGAATATTAGCTAAAAACATTTATGGGATAAAAAGGAAAAAGATAGGGTTAAAAATAAAGTAAAGGAATAAGTGGAAGATAGAGAAGTTTAGATCTAAAAATATTTAAGACATTTTCAAATAGAGTCACACAAGCATACAGACATCAACTTTAATGAACCGGTGTGTTTTATAATCAGAATGCCTACAGAGGTTTCCGTATGCAGCACTAATGCTACGCAAAACTGAGAAAGTGATGGAGTGCGTCATCGGCCACACAGAGCACTGATTCTCCTTTCCGCATCCTTTCTCCTCGCTGTCTTGGGATGGCAGTAAAATAGGCAAAGGGCAAGAATTTCTTCCAAAGAGTGCTTTCATGCTACAAAACCACTTTGTGCTAATTGCATTTAAAAAATTCTACCACACAATTATATAATTTAAAAGTAGCAAGCAAAAAAACCAAAAACACTTTATAATTTTAATACTGAAGAGATCTGAAGCCAACACTCACAGATATGTGAAAAGATTTAGCTATGGGGATGTTTATCACAATATTATTTTAACAGAAAAAAAATGAAAACAGTTGTCCAAAAATAGGGTATGATTAAATAAATGATGATTCATCCAAAATCAGAATACTATGAATATTTTTGACACAGACAGATTTCATAATAGAGGAAATGGAGGGGAGATTATAAAACTCTGTTATTCCACTCTTATAAAAATATATATATTCAGAACAGAAAGTCTGAGAGGATACACACCAAACGTTTATAACTCTACGTGAATGTTGGCATTTCCTAATCAATAGTGAACGTGGCTTATTTTGGTAATAGCAAACAAAAGAGTCATATTACACTAGCCTAACAGTAAACTATGCTAACATACCCATACCCATCTTATAGCCCATTTCATAACCTATGGTTATGGTTTATATAACCCATCACCAGCTGTCTACTGTCCTCGGGACCTCTTCCGCCTTCTCCTTATGGAAACTTGTGTTTAATCCAGGACTGGAAGTGGCCTGGTACGGTAGCTCTCTCTGAAGTATAAATTAATGGTAACAATATTTATGCTGTGATGCTCACGGGCAGTGGAGTTCAAGGGTTAAGAGCCCAAGTGTTGGCAGCACAGTTCTGGACTCAGGTTCCAATTCTAATGATGAGCAGCTGTGTAGCTTTGAGCAAATGACTTAAATTCCTCTAAACTTCAGTAATCGCATTTTGAAACTAGAGATAATAGAAGTGCTTAACCCAGGACGGTGATAATAAGGGGGTACACTGTGGCTGCTGCATTGTGCCGGTCATGTGGTTAGTGCTTCCGGAATGTTTGCTGTTAGAGTGTACAAGGAGAGCTGCCTGAATTCATAGGAATTACTCTTTTTTTTTTTAATGATGTAAGGACAGTCAATGCTTAGCTAGCGGGAAAGAGACGCGGGTAAGAGGTGAGAGACTTTGGACGTGGGGTAGAGGGGATAGGTCATTTATTTCTCATTCAGATAGTGTCACTGTTCCTCATGCCCCTGGCCCCTAACCGCGGACGATCTGCAAATGTCTATCAGCAGCAGGTGTGTCGTGTGCCTGCGTGAGTCCACGTGCGGAGAGTGCCTGGCTGTGTCCATACAGGTGTTAGGGACAGGGCAGATGAGAGCTCCTTCCCCTCACCGCTTGGCTGGAGTTGCCCTGAGGATGCAGCATGCTTAGTGTAGAAGCCACGTATGACACAGATCTGTCCCTGATCAAGCCTAGCCTTCACCATAAAGCGCCTAAAATTGCTGAATGACCAGATTAATTGGTGATTGGTGACCGAATGGGCAGAAGAAAACTTAGGTAAGGGGAGAAGGGAGGCGACTGCAGTCAAATTAGGCCGCTAGAATAGAATGTGAGAGAGAAAGAATGGGGTAAATCTTTCTGAGAGAGATGGATTTAGAAAATGAGGCAATGCACAGAGTCCATAGAATTAAAAAAAAAAAAAGATGGCTAAAATTTACCCTAAGGTCCTGAGGGGGATGGTACAGAGAAAGAAAAGTCAGAGAAAATGGCAGGCTAAGATCTAGCCTTTAAAGAGGAAAACCATGCTGGAGGAGGAGAACGAGGAGAGGAGAAGGTTGCAATGGCACTGGTGAAAAATGAGTAGAGAACAAACCAGAATTACAGCATATTAAAGGTGAGAAAGGAGTCTTAGAGAAGAAACATCCATCCTAAGGAGCAGATGCCTAAGATCATTGTAGAAAATTCGAAGATTCAAACATCTGTAAGATGAACACAATACGTAAAATAGGGATAATCTTTATAGGAAAGCTCAAAGTTGGGAGCAAATGAAAAAGCAAGGAAACAAAGATAATCTTACAAGACTCCAGTGATCAAAGACCAAGTGGCTTCTACTTTATTAGACTGCATATTCCAATGGTGACCTGGTTCTATAAAAGAAATCTCTGGGTTCTGGTTAAGACTATCTGGCTTGCAACGTGTCTAGAAGCCCTAGGAAAATCATGTATTTTTGTGTTCCCGTTTTGGGTATAGAAGCAGCCCATAGTGTCCCATTATCAAGTTGGCCTCTTTTAAGGACTGTTGGATTTAGTATAACCAAGGACCACTGCAAGACTTCTTGGTTTTGTTTGTAAAATCAGCACTTCTCCTCTTTTACTGGAAGCCAAGATTACATTATTCCTTCTGGAGTTCAAGGTTTCAAAAGGAATCATAAAGGCTGGTCAATTCACCACAGAGAGCTCCCTCTGAAAATTGTGCCCTGCAGGCAAGGCCCCACTGGGATGCTGTTCAGGGACTCTTCCATCTGCCATACTGTGGATGACTCCCAAACTAATCGTAGCCCCTCCCTTCTTGAGTAAGCTGTTCTAAGAGCAGGCGAACTACTGTTACAACCAACCAAGGCTGACCGGAAGGTAAGTTACTGGAGGGAAATAGATCTTTGGGCAAACAGGAAGTAAAATTTATAGTTTTCCTTTGTTAGTAAAGGAGTATTTAAGGAAATTCTAATACTTTTATCCTAAATGTAATCATTTGGCTTGCTATTACACCAGGAAAATCAATTTACAATGCAGTTTATTATTTAATTTTTTTTTTAATTTTTGTTTTATTTTTTGTTTTTTTCAATTGCAGTACTTTGGTTTATAACATTACATAAATTTTGAGTGTATATCATTATATTTTGATTTCTGTGTAGATTACATCGTGTTCACCACCCAAAGAATAATTACAATCCATCACCACATACATGTGCCTGATCACCCCTTTCACCCTCCTCCCTCCCCCCTTCCCCTCAGGTGACCACCAATTCAATCTCTGACTCTGTGTGTTTGTTGTTGTTTTTATCTTCTATTTATGAGTGAGATCATACAGTATTTGACTTTCTCCCTCTGACTTATTTCACTTAGCATAATACCCTTCAAGTTCCATCCATGTTGTCACAAATGGCCGGATTTCATCTTTTTTAATTGCTGAGTAGTATTCCATTGTGTGTATATACCACGTCTTCTTTATCCATTCATCCTTTGATGGGCACCTAGGTTGCTTCCAAGTCTTGGCTATAGTGAGTAATGCTGCAATGAACATAGGGGTGCATGTATCTTTATGCATTTATGTTTTCATGATGTTTGGATAAATACCCAGCAGTGGAATAGCTGGATCATATGGTAGCTCTATTCTTAATTTTTTGAGGAATCTCCATACTGTTTTCCATAGTGGCTACATCAGTTTGCATTCCCACCAGCAGTGTATGAGGGTTCCCTTCTCTCCACATCCTCTCCAACACTTATTGCCTGTCTTGCTAATTATAGCTATTTTGACAGGAGTGAGGTGATATCTTATTGTAGTTTTGATTTGCATTTCCCTGATAGTTAGTGATGTTAAACATGTTTTCACGTGCCTGTTTGCCATCTGTATATCTTCTTTGGAGAAATGTCTATTCAGATCTCTAGCCCATTTTTTAACGGGTTGTTAGTTTTTTTGTTGTTGAGATGTATGAGTTCTTTGTATATTTTGGATATTTATCCCTTATCAGATATACGGTTTGCAAGTATCTTCTCCCAATTGTTAGGCTGTGTTTTCGTTTTGTCGATGGTTTCCTTTGCTGTGCAGAAGACTTTTAGTTTGATGTAGTCCTATTTGCTTATTTTTTCTATTGTTTCTCCTGCCCGGTCAGACATGATACTTGAAAATATGCTACTAAGACCGATGTCGAAGAGAGTACTGCCTATGTTTTCTACTAGAAGTTTCATGGTTTCAGGTCTTACATTAAAGTCTTTAATCCATTTTGAGTTGGTTTTTGTGTACAGTGTAAGATAATGGTCTGCTTTCATTCTTTTGCATGTGGCTGTCCAGTTTTCCCAATGCCATTATTGAAGAGACTTTCCTTTCTCCATTGAATGTTCTTGGCTGCTTTGTTAAAAATTAGCTGTCCATAGATGTATGGGTTTATTTCTTGGCTTTCAATTCTATTCCATTGACCTGTGTGTCTGTTTTTGTGCCAGTACCACGCTGATTTGATTACTATAGCTTTGTAGTATATTTTGAAGTCAGGAAGTGTGATACCTCCAGCTTTGTTCTTTTTTCTCGGGATTCCTTTTGCTATTCAGAGTCTTTTGTTGTTCCATATAAATTTTAGGATTCTTTTTTCTATTTCTGTGAAAAATGTTATTGGAACTTTGATAGGGATTGCATTGAATCTCTAGATTGCTAAAATGTATGGACATTTTAACTATGCTAATTCTTCCAATCCAAGAGCACAGAATATCTTTCTATTTCCTTGTGTCTTCTTCAAATTCCTTCAACAACATTTTATGGTTTTCAGTGCAGGCGTTTCACCTCTTTGGTTAAGTTTATTCCTAGATATTTTACCCTTTTTATTGCAATTGTAAATGGGATTGTATTCTTAATTTCTCTTTCTGCTACTTTGTTGTTAGTGTATAGAATTGCAACTGATTTTTGTATGTTGATTTTGTATCCTGCAACTTGGCCATATACATTCATTATCTCTAAAAGTTTTTTGGTGGATTCTTTAGGGTTTTCTATATATAAAATCATGCTATCTGTAAATCGTGACAGTTTCACTTCTTTTCCAATTTGCATCCCCTTTATTCCTTTTTCTTGCCTGATTGCTCTGGCTAGGACTTCCAATACTATGTTAAATAAGAGTGGTGAAAGTGGACATCCTTGTCTGGTTCCCGTTCTGAGAGGGATAGCTTTCAGTTTTTCTCCATTAAGAATAATATTAGCTGTGGGTTTGTCATATCTGGCCTTTATTATGTTGAGGTACTTTCCTCCTATGCCCCTTTTTTTCAGAGTTCTTATCATAAATGGATACTATATCTTGTTAAATGCTTTCTCTGCATCTATTGAGATGATCATGTGATTTTTATTTTTCGTTTTGTTAATGCGGTGTATCGTTGATTGATTTGTGGATGTTGAACCATCCCTGCATCCCTGGAATAAATCCTCTCGATCATGGTGTATGATCTTTTTAAGGCATTGTTGTATTCGTTTTGCTAGTATTTTGTTGAGGATTTTTGCATTGATGTTCATGAGTGATATTGGCCTGTAATTTTCTTTTTTTGTGTTGTCTTTGATTAGTTTTGGTATCAGGGTAATGTCAGCTTCATACAATAAGTTAGGAAGCTTCCCCTCCTCTTCAATTTTTTTGGACAAGTTTGAGAAGGATAGGTGTTAAGTCTTTGAATGTGTGGTAGAATTCACCAGGGAAGCCATCTGGTCCTGAACTTTTATTTTTTGGGAGGTTTTTGATTCCTGTTTTGATCTCCTTACTGGTGCTTGGTCTATTCAAATTCTCTGTTTTTTCTTGCTTCAGTTTTGGAAGGTTGTACGATTCTAAGAATTTATCCATTTCTTCTGGATTATCCAGTTTGTTGCTTTATAGCTTTTCATAGTATTCTCTTATAATCTTTTGTATTTCTGAAGTGTCCATTGTAACTTCTCTTCTTTCATTTCTGATTTTTATTTATTTGAGCCTTCTCTCTTTTTTTCTTGGTGAGTCTAGCTAAAGGTTTTTCAATTTTGTTTATCTTTTCAAAGAACCAGTGCTTTGTTTCATTGATTTTTCCTATTGTTTTTTAGTCTCTACTTCATTTATTTCTGCTCTGATTTTTACTATTTCCTTCCTTCTACTGATTTTGGGCTTTGTTTGTGCCTATTTTTCCAGTTCCTTTAGGTGCACTGTTAGATTGTTTATTTCAGATTTTTCCTGTTTGTTGAGGTAGGCCTGTACTGCTGTAAACTTCCCTCTTAGAACCACTTTTGCTGTATCCCATAAATTTTGGCTTGTCGTATTTTCAATTTCATTTCTGTCCAGGTATTTTTTTATTTCTCCTTTGATTTCTTCATTGACCAAATCGTTGTTCAGTAGCATTTTGTTTAAGCTCCACATATTTATGGCTTTTCTGATTTTCTTCCTGTAGTTGATTTCTAGTTGTGGTCAGAAAAGATGCTTGGTATTATTTCAATCTTCTTAAATTTATTGAGACTTGTTTTGTGGACTAACATGTGATCTATACTGGAGAATGTTCCATGTGCATTTGAGAAGAATGTGTCTTTTGTGGTTTGGGGATGGAATGTTCTGTATATATCTACTAAGTCCATCTGGTCTAATGTGTCATTTAAGGCCAATGTTTCCTTATTGATCTTCTGTTTGGGTGATCTAACCATTGGTGTACGTGGAGTGTTAAAGTCCCCTACTATTATTGTGTTACTGCCTATTTCTCCTTTCATGTCTCTCAATAATTGCTTTATATATTTAGGTGCTCCTATGTTGGGTGCATAGATATTTACAATTGTTATATCCTCTTGTTGGATTGTTCCCTTTATCATTATGTAGCGCCCTTCTTTGTCTCTTGTTACAGTTTTTGTTTTAAAGTCTATTTTGTCTGATATAAGTATTGCTACCCCAGCTTTCTTTTCATCGCCATTTGCATGGAGTATCTTTTTCCATACCTTCACTTTCAGTTTGTGAGTGTCTTTAAATCTGAAGTGTGTCTCTTGTATGCAGCATATATACGGGCCTTGTTTTTTATCCAGACACCGCATGCCTTTTGATTGGAATATTTAGTCCATTGACACTTAAATTAGCTATTGATAAATATGTACTTATATTGCCATTTTGTTACTTTTTTCTGGGTGTTTTGGCAGTTCTTCTCTGTTCCTTTCTTCTTCTTTTGCTTTCTTCCCTTGTGGTTTGATGGCTTTCTTTAGTATTATTTTTGAGTTCCTTTCTTTTAATTTTTTGTGTATTTATTATAGGTTTCTTGTTTGTGATTACCATGAGATTCATACATAATAACCTGCATATCTAGCAATCTATGTTAACTTGATGGTCTCTTTAGTTTGACCTCTCAGTAAAGGCTCTACTCTTTTACTCCCCTTCTCCCACATTTTATGTTTTTGATATTATATCTAACCTATTTTTGTGTGTGCATGTGTATCCGTTACCCAATTATCATGGAAATAGATAATTATAGTACTTTCATATTTTGACCTTCATATTAGCTATATTTTTATAGTTCTTTATGTGTTCCTACAATTTATCTTGTTAATTCTCCTAATGCTCCAAGGTAGGTAAGGAAGGCTATCAAATCCCCATTTTACACATAAAGTAAATGAGTCAAGGAAATTAATAGCTTATCCAAAAGGTCTGTAAAAAGGCATAAACAGGCCAGAAAGCAGAAGTATGTGACTCCTGCATCAGTATTTTTTTCAACTGAACCATATCACTCATTTTGATTTTTTTTCACTTAACAGAGAAGCTACTAATTGAAGAATGCAGTACTTATGCTTGCTGCAACATGAATAAAATTCAAAATCATTATGCTAAGTCACAGAACTGAGACACGAAAGATCACATGTTGAATAGCTTTATTTATATGAAATGTCCAGAATAGGCAAATCTATAGAGAAAGGAAATTAATGACTGGTGAAGGAGGGGCAGAAGGGTAAGGGGAGTGACTGTTAATGACCATGAAGTTTCTTTTTGGGGTGCTAGAAATACTCTAAAATTAGATCATGGTGATAGTCATACAATTCTGTAAATACTGTAAAAACAGTGAATTGTACACTTATGATGTGTGAACTTTATGACATTTAAATTATTTCTCAATAAGGCTATTTTTAAAAATTCAATTAGGATGTTAAAGTATTATATGCAAAGTAATTTCATTAAAATATTTGTGTATTATTTATCATACCAAAGAGCTTCCTAAAAGAAAAAAAATCAAAAAGGGCTTTCACTTGGAATAAATGTGAAAGTTGGTCAAATAAATTTTAGGAAGGACATTAAAGCTGAAGTAATGTATCTGAACTCTGTCTTCCAATATTTGTGACTGCTGACAAAAAGTAAAGGACACTTTATTCTACCAGGTGGAAGGAAAATCATTTAAGTAGACTGATTTGTGGGTCACAATGACCTCTGAGAGTATTATCAATTGAGATAAATTTGTGCATTTTGGAAGTAATATTCATACGAGCTAAACATGAAATTATAAAACTTATGTAAATAAGCCTTTAAAAGAGAACCAATAATTTAGTCTTCAAAATTTCATTTTATGTGTTTACTTTCTTATGAAATAGATGAAATTTTGGCATTAAGAGTTAGGCTGCTATTTACAGCCTATGATTCACTCTTAAACCACTCTTAAACTATATGGACCAGAATTTTCATATGTATTTAAATTCTTGAGCATCTATATTTCAAAAGGTAAATAAACGGAACACATGGGAAAAACAAAGTTAAAAGTTTTCATGTAGAAAAGCAGTGATCATAAATACTATACTATACTTGAATGAAAGTTGAAATTGTTCAATGGTGATTTAAAAGAAAAAGTACCAAAATGTAAACATAGGAACATTCATGTAACTTTGAAAACAAGCAAAAGACATGAGAATTAGAATCAGAATTACAGGGTATTAGTGCCTGAAGAGGTCTCCAAAGCCTTAGGCCAACCCGTTCATCACCTAGGTGTGGACATACTCATCAGGGCTACATGGCTAATGTCAGGAGGGTCATCATCTTTTGACTCTTGGCCTAGCATGTTTCAATTAATACCACCTTGGTGAGGAATGTGGGGTGGTGGGCAGAGGCTGGAAGACACAACAGAGGGATAGTTATGCAGTTTAAAATGGAGAAAGATCAGTTTATTCTAAAAGTGAATTCTAAAAGTAAGAGATACGGGCATATAAAATATTAGAACAACTTTTAAAATGTATTTATAAGGAAACACAACAATGATACAGTATTTAGCAAAGGTTTAAAAATTCAGGGTATAAAGAAATATATTTCATGTTAGTTAAAAAAGTATAACATGTTAATACATTTATTAAGAGAGAGAAACTAAGAGAGAATAAGAAACAACTAAGAGCATGGACCAGGCCACAGCATAGAAGTTCAAGAGAGATGTATTAAGAGATTGCAGGATACAGGAGAACAGATGGTACAGTGCTTGAATGCTCTGAAAAAAAGGGGTGGAGCAGAAGGGGGGGCAGAGAACAAGGCCAGGAAAACAGAGGGAAGATGTTCAACTGGTGCCAGAAAGGAAGCCTTGTTGTGATGCTCACTGCTCAAAGCGAGCTCTGCAACCACGGAGAGGTCAGTAAAATGGCTCGTAGGAAGGGGTATAAACAATGCAAAATGCTTAGAACTGGATTCCAGATTATAAACTATAATAAGCTATTTACAAAACTCATATTAAAAAGTAAATTTAAATACTTTCTATTGTATTCTTTTAATAAATAATTATATTTCTTTTTTTTGTTGAGGAAGATTTGCCCTGAGCTAACATCTGTGGCAAATCTTCCTCTATTTTGTATGTGGGCCGCCACAGCATGGCCACTGACCAGTGGTATAGATCTGCACCCAGGAACTGAACCTGGGCCACCCAAGCGGAGTGCACCGAACTTAACCACTAGGCCACTGGGGCTGGCCCAAAATAATTATATTTCTTAAAAACAAGACACATAGTTAAAATATGAGTGGTATACCACTCTGCCCTTATTTTAATTTTCCCAAAGAAAATCTAAAATGCTACGCCCATTATGTTAACCCTATGATTTATCTGGGAGAAGATATTCACTCTGATGTACAGGTTTTTCCCTTTTCTAATGGTTGTCATGATTTCTGAAAAGACGTTAGTAAGCTGGAAAATCTATAGATGATGATTATCAAAGTAATAGAAAATCTTAAGCATGTTAATAGGTTAGTAATAGAAAAATTAGGCCTGCATTTAAAAGAAAGTAGACTAAGAAGGGGGCTGGCCCCGTGGCCGAGTGGTTGGGTTCGCGCGCTCCGCTGCGGGCGGCCCAGTGTTTCGTTGGTTCGAATCCTGGGCGCGGACATGGCGCTGCTCGTCGGACCACGCTGAGGCAGCGTCCCGCATGTCACAACTAGAAGAACCCACAACGAAGAATACGCAACTATGTACCGGGGGGCTTTGGGGAGAAAAATGAAAAAATAAAATCTTTAGAAAGTAGACTAAGAAGTAAGATTGTTGAATTTCATGAAAATTATGAAAGTAAATGTCATAAGACGGTAGAGAAAGTAAACCTAAACAAAATAATTTGAATGACAACGAAATTGGAGCTAGAGAAATTTATAGAACATTCTTGATATAGAAGACCAAAAAAAATCTGTAAGAATGGCTAAAGTTAAGAGAGCAGGCGCATACAACCAGAGTGGAGCTGGGAGGTCAGACGTCCTGTGAAGACCCGTGAAAAAATGAAGAACACTTGTACGCCAGGAGTCAAAATGCAGACTGAGCTAGTTGGCTGGCATGACATAGATGCCCAATAAATACTTGCTGAGAAAATGAAGTCAATCCCAGGACATGGTCCGCCCAGCGCCAACAGATGGGAACAGATGAGTCGTGGTAAGAGGCTGGTGAATAGGTTGGATAGTGGGCAAAGATAAAATCAGATTACAACAAGCAGAAAAGAGGTAGTGCGAGGAGGGGAGCAGAGGGGCTTGCCTGGACGAGTAGAGGTGGGAAGACCTGCGAAAGTCCCCCACGGACTCCAGAAGGGAGAAGAAAGTCTGCCAAGTTTGGGATCCGACACTGCCAAGACCTGGAACTTTGCTGTCTTTCCTGCACTTGCAGATCTCCGGCTTTCCCAAACCACTGCAATCACTTTTGTAAAATGCATTGGAAACAATACTTTGGTGCAATCAGTTCACCAGGGTATTTGTGGATAAAGCAAGAGATACCTTTATGAACATTTTTCTAAATGTTCTGACAATTTCCATACTGAGACCCTGGTATGGGAATAAGATTGTCGTGAGGTAAAAAAACTAAAACAAAACCCAGCGCCCTTCATGAAGAGGTTTACAGGAAGTAGTCCTTATCATTATCAGTTGAGAGTATCTTTAAAGATCCGTCCGCTCTGACCTCCCAATGTTAAACGGTTCCAAACAAGACACGAAGACAAGACAACGCATGTAACACACAGCCTTTTAAGACGGTTTCTTTCTCTAACTCAGTCTGAGCGTTACCTGTGGAGTGAATCTATTCAACACCAGAAGCAAAAATAAAACCCTAATTTAGTCTTGAAATTCTGTGCCACTTTGCTCTGCACTTAGGCTGTCCGTCTAAACGAGTGTGTATTACGTCTGTAACTACACAGCCTCCACGGGAAAACTGAACAGAAGTGTCCTCAGCTGCACTTCGATTTGAATATAGTCTGTACCTAACGAAGGTGAGGCCTTAATGATTATAAAAAGTGTGGCTAATTAGTATATTGTTTTAGTGAGCTTTTTAATTGTAGAAGGTGGAATGTGAGCTAAATCTTGGAAGATGTGTAGAGTCTTTGAAGAAAGTTTGTTTATTGTTAAAATAACATTAGAAGAAATTTAAAAGAGGGAAAAAAGTCACTCATATTTCCCTCAACCTAAAATTTATTTTCAGATCTTCATGTGCCTTCTGGTTTCAATTCGTAAATATACCTACTTTGACATAATTGTAATTATAACGTACATACAATTTTGTGGATTCTTTTTCCTATGTAATATTATAATTATAGCATTTTCCCATGTAGACACCCAGTGTTCATCTTGCCATTTTTAAAGTCTGAATAATGTTCCAAGTGATGGTGTATGATAATCAATTACCCATTTCATTAGTGTTGGGGATAAATTATTTCTAATCGTTCACTATTAAAAAGATGATCTTTGCATATAATTTTCTTCTTCTGAAGTTTCCTAAGCATGAATTTTCCAGGAGATCACTTGATCACAAACACTTCTATGGGTTAGAAAATACAATAACAATTTTTATCACGAAATGAAAGGAAACTATATTATTAAAGACTGTACTAATTTAAAAGGAGGTAAATGTTTTATTTTTATTTAGTTATTGGTAATTACACATTTTGTGCTTGTTTATTATATTTCCTGTGTTAGTTGTCTGTTTTCTGTTTTTCAACCATTTGCCTGCTTGGGGTCTTGGAGTTTTCTCATACAGTGAAGTAAATTCTATATATGGTATCGATAGTAACCCTTTGCATACCATATATGATACAAATATATTTTTCCATCTTCTATTTTAGGTTGTTTGGCAGTTTTTGAAATCAGAGATTTTATATTTTTTATAGGCAAAATCTGTTAATCTCACCCTTTGCAATTTTTTAAAGTGCTGCTTTCTTCCTCTATGATTTGGATAAGTTCTGTATCTTCTTTTGGTGCTAATTTTTCTTGTTATTTTTTCTTACTTAATTTGAGATTTATTTTGGTGTATTTCCTTTATTTGGTTTTAGTTATCCTTATACCACTTATTACCCAATTTTTCTTTTTCTCATTTGCTAATGATCCTTATATTAAAACCTGAGCCTTCTTCTGGATTTGCTCTTCTGTTCTAAAAATATGCATTGCCACTTTCATAGCCGCAACACACTCCCATAATAACATCTTCTAAATGTGCTAGGGCTATGTGGCCAAACATGGTTCTTACTTTCCACACTATTTTTTAAAAATACTTTTCCTAAGATCTGACCCAAGAACAACTGACACCTAGCAGTGGTAGGAGAGGATCCACTCCGACGCCACCCGGCGTTCCGCCAGAGGTGGAGGCGAGGGCCCAGGCGGTGTCCAGTGTTTCAGGGACACTGCGGCTGCACCCACTCCCAGCGGCTCTTGGGGCAGGATTTTGGCTGTTTCTGGCAGCCTAATTTCACTGGGTTCCTAATCATTTTCTGGGCCTGGTTCTTCCATCTTCTCACCTTCCTTTCAGAGATTCTGAATAGTCAGTTTCTGCTACTTGCAACTAAGAAACCTCACTAATGCACTTCTTTTAAATTAAGCCATTTCCAATTTTTTACTATGCTACAGTGTAAACATCCTTTTTCCTACTTTCCTTATGATTTTTTCAGCTAGTAGCAAATATGCCTCATCATAGGAACCACCTGGAGCACTTATTAGTGAGTCTCAGAACGCTGGAGACACTCAGTATGTCTGAACTGATGTACGAGAATGCTCACGTTCAATAGGTTCCTTTATTACCCCCCGCATGCATCTCCACAATCCCAGATGTTCCTGTGGTCAGGCAATTTTGGAAAACACTGCCCCAGCTTTAATTCCTAGAAGACTTCCCAGGTCAATGGTCTATTTTTGTAAAGGGGGGAGGGAACCTCTTATTTTATTTTTTTAAGGAAAAAGAGTTCAGTGTTTTCCTGTGCCTTTTTGGAATTGACAGAAATAACCCTAACACAGTCTTTGACCTGACAAAGACCCGGGTTTGCATCTCAGCTGTGTGACCATGGACTACTTCTCTCTGTCGGACAGGGAAAGTAAAACCTTCCACATCGGGACAGCGCGAGGGTTAGGTGAGGGAAAACCAGCCCAGTGCTCAGTGCCGCTCAAGTGACTGGCAGAGAGAGGGTTCACGGTTAAGGAAAATGTCTTCCCTTTCTTCTCTTCTTGTCTTTATTCCCATAAATCACCTTTTTCAAAAATGGAAAGGTTATGACTTAACCTTAACTACCTCTTACATGCAATATAAGATATCATGTTCTCTAATGTTTTACTGTTCTTCTAAGAAACTAAAATATTCAAGTAAACTGCTTATCTTATAAGCCAGATTAAAAGGACTACATAAAAGAGAGACAGAATAATAACCTTTGATTTGGGGGAAAAACTGCATTTTGGGGAAAGTTATTAAGTGTGAAATGAATATTTTAGCAAATCTGTCCAAAGTTTGCCCTCCTCTCTTAAGTCTAAAAGAAATAGCATGGCATATTCAGAGTTTTATTTTATTTATAACTTTGTTTATTTGGTTTTATAAATAGATAATACATTCAAATTCTTCAAAATATTTTTTAAAATATCAGTACACAGTTGAAAATTATTAGATTGATATTCATAATATAAACAGACCTATAATATTTCTTTCTGTTTATATCTTTGTCTGATTTTGGTAACAAGGCTACCTTGAACTTGTAAGATCCTTGAAAGTTGGTAGAACTTGCTTGTAAAACAGTCTGGCCTTTTCTTTGTAAGAAGACATTGCTTCAATTTCTTTAATAGTTATAGGACTATTTAAATTTTTTTAGTAAGTCTTAATAAAACATTTTTTTCTAATAATATGTCCATTTCATCTAATATTTCAAAGTTGTTGGCATTGGTTGTTGACAGCATCCACTTTTATTTATTTTTTTACTCTTTATCTGTAGTCATTGCCCCTCTTTCATTTCTTATATTTTTCATTTGTGTCTTCTCTCTTCTTCTGATCAAACTTGCCAGAGGTTTGCCTATTTTGTTGGTTTAAAAAATTCAGTGTTTTGTTTTGTTGATCTTCTTTATCACATCTTTGTTTTCTGTTTCACTGACTGCTGTCTTATTTTTATTATATTTTTTCTCCTGTGTTCTTTGAGTTTACTCTTTCCTTCTTATGAAAGTATTTAAAGCTATGAATCTCCCTCAAAGTGCCACTCTGGTTGCACCCCACAAGTTCTGATATACAGAGTTTTTAATATGATTCAATTCTAGATATTTTACATTCATTATAATATCTGCGCAAATGAAAAACCCCAGTGTGTTTTTGTCAACTTGTGAATGATACGAGGATGCCACTATCACTTTCTATTCAACATCGCACATGAAGCCCTAGCTAGTAGATACTGTCCTGAACCAGGGATTATGAGCGATCCAACTGGAATGCTCCTTAGGTCCAAAGAGAAAAAACAAGATACAGAGAAATCTAACACGCTTCCAGGTAAAAGAATGAGCTGCCTTTCGAGGAAAAACAATCAGAGCTGCAACAGGCTTGTCCTTTGCAACACTGAAAGCAGAAGGCAAAGCGTTAGCACCTACAGCTTCTGTGAGAAAAGAACCAGAAATCCTACACCCAGCTGGGATCCCGTTACAGCCACCACGCTGAGAAGGACATTTTATTTTACATTTCTAAGGAACATTTACAAAACTTGATCATGTACTCAACATACAAAAAGAAAACAAATTCAAAGAGGTATTATTATAAGTCACATTATTTAATCAGAATATCCCCAAGTTAAATAAATAATAAAAAAGTAACTCTCTCCCAAATCAATTAACTACTCATAAATTAAGAAATATACTCCTAGATAACCTTTTGACCAAAGAAAAAAGTGAGAAATTACAGAGTATTTAGATAATATTGAAAAGGAGAATAATTCATATTCAAAGTTATGAGCCATAGAGAAAGTTTTACTCAAAGCAAAATTTATACCCTTAAATGCCTTTATTATTAAACAAAAAAGATGAGAAATAAAAGAACTAAATCTTCCCTTCAGAAGTCTGAAAAATAAAAACAAAAAACGAAAAGAAATGAGGAAGAGGAAATTAATAAATACAGAACCGAAAAGTAATGTTATGAAAAATAAAAGTAATAGAAAGCATAAAAAAATACAAAAGCTAGTTCTTTGAAAAGACCAAAATAATAAGAAATAAACAAAGACCTTGCAAGCCTGATAAATAATAAAGGATAAAACAAAAATAGGTAAGAAGTTTTCTAATTCAAAAATTAGATATCAGGTATAACCACAGAAAAAGAAGATATTTAAAAAATAAGAGTGTTATATGCCATAATATGGGTACAAATTTTAAATCTTAGAGAAAAATGAATGATTTCCTGTCAAAATATAAATAATCAAAACTGATCTGAGAAAAATTGAAAATTTAAATAGTCAAATTACCACAGAGAACTCTGGAAATATTAAATAACTACCATTGAAAGAGGCACCGGAATCAGAAGAGTTTCATAATTGAATTTTACCTAATCATACTGGGTTCACAGTCAAGTTTTATCTAATTTTTAAAAAACAGATAATCCAATGTTATTAAATCTGTTTATGGGCGGCTGGCCCAGTGGCACAGTGGTTAAGTTCGCACGTTAAGCTTCTCGGCAGCCTGGGCTTTGCCGGTTCGGATCCTGGGTGTGGACATGGCACCGCCTGGCAAAAGCCATACTGTGGCAGGTGTCCCACATATAAAGTAGAGGAAGATGGGTATGGATGCATGTTAGCTCAGGGCCAGTCTTCCTCAGCAAAAAGAGGAGGATTGGCAGTAGTTAGCTCAGGGCTAATCTTCCTCAAAAACAAACAAACAAACAAGAACAAAAAAAAAACCTGTTTATTTATGAAGTTCACTTAATTTTAACAAAAAATTCTAATAAAATTAGTGTCCTCTAATAAAGGAAAATTTATAGACCAATCTAACTTATATACTGAAATGATATATAAAATAATAAATGATGTTGGGTTTATCTCCTGAGAGCAAAGGTGCTTCAGTGTCAGGAAACTTAGTAACATTAATCCATCTCACCAGTTGGTTAAAGGAGAAAAAACATGCTATTATATCAATAGATGCTGAATAGGCATTTAACAAATCCAAAAGCATTTCTAATAAGACATCTAAGTAAAATTGGAATAGAAGAAAAATATTTAATTAAAAATAAAGAATATTTACTAAAAACCAAACATCAAATATAATTCCAAGTGGCAAAACACCAAATGATTTCAATTACAATTAGGAGGCAGACATGGATGCTCACTGTCACCATTATCTTTAACACAGTCTCAGAGGCTCAAAGGAATTTAATAAGACGTGAACAACACAAGAAAACAAAATAGTAGATATAAACATTGGAAAAGAATAAGTGAACTCGTTTTGGGGCATGTTGGGGCTGATGATATAACTGTATAACCAGAAAATCCAAGAGACACCAATAAAAAGCTACAAAATTAATATGAGAATTTTATAAAGTTGATGGATATAAGATAAATATATAAAAATCAACAGCATTTCTCTATCCTATCAACAAATACCAACAAGTGGAAATAGAGAAAATAGTCCATTAACAGCAGATGCAAAATGATACTCATAAATTTTAAAAGAATGGCAACGAAACATACTTTTAAAAAACTACAAAATCATATTAAAGATATAAAACAGCATTTAGAGAAATGAAAAGATATACCATATTCTTGAATGAGAAGACTTCTATAATATTAAGAAGACTTCATATCACTAAAAATGTCAACTCTCCAAAAACTAGTATATAAATATAATGCAATCCCAATTAGAATCCCTGTTGGGATTAGAATTGAATGAAATTATGTTAACGTTTATGTGGAAGAGTAACTGCCTGTGAATATGTAAGATAAGTATAAAGACTGGAGGAGAAAAACTTTACTATGTGTCTATCAGAGCCTTTGGATTAGAGGTAAATAAATGATCTTAAAGTTCGAATCAAAGAGTAACTGCCTCCAGGGGCCGGCCTGGTGGTAGAGTGGTTAGGTTTGTGTGCTCTGCTTCAGCGACCCGAGATTCACGGGTTCAGATCCCAGGCTCGGACCCACACACTGCTCATCAAGCCATGCTGCAGCGGTGTAACACATACAAAATAGAGGAAGATAGGCGTGAATGTTAGCTCAGGGACAACCTTCCTCAAACAAAAAGAGGAGGATTGGCAATGGATGTTATCTCAGGGCGACTCTTCCTCACCAAAATAAATAAGTAAGTAAACTGCCTCCAAATATATATTTAAAAAGTAAGCACAGTGGAGAGAGAAAAACTTACCATGTTTATGGTAATTATTAGCATATTTATGAAAATATGCTACTAAGTCACTATATTTAAATGAATATGATATTAATGGTCCCTCAAGTAAATCAGTGGAACAGGAGAGACAATATAGTAATAGATGCTAGCATATATAAAATTTTAACATATGACAGATAGTAGTTCTAATTAGTGGAATAGGATGGATTATTTAATAAATAATACTGATATAATTGGCTATCCACTGGAAAAGAATAAAACTGGACCCCCATATCTCACCCTATATAAAAAATAAATCCATATGTATTGTTAAATGAAAGAAAACTCAGGAGACTCTATGTACAATCTAGGAATGGAAGAGACTGCTTTAACCAGGACTAACCAGAAACAATAAAAGATAGTAACTTGATCACAGCAAAATGAAAACCTTTGATATGGTGAAGTTTACCATAAAAAGTCAACAGACAAATTATACGTTAGAAAAACATTGAATACAGAAGATAATTACTATACTGTATAAACTGCTCTTAAAAATTATCAAGGAAAATTCCAACAGTGCAACAGAAAAATGGCAAAATCTATGAATAGGTACTCACAGAAGAGAAAATTAAAATATTTGATTTTTAAATTTACATCTGACCTTATGTTGCCTCCAAGTTCATGTGATGGCTCCTGTCTTCTCTTCCAATGCCAGTTTCTCTCCAGACTCCCCTAGTCTGTGGTATGTTCCCATCATTCAAGGCTCCCAAGCCGAGAGGCTCAGAGCCTTCTGTGACTTCCTTCTCTCCTTGGCTGCTCAGCATGTGTTCACCTCCCTAGGCCTGATAGTCCCCGACCCCTGACTCTACCTCAGCCTTGCCATTGTGGCCACGGAGAGGGCCAAGGAGACAGAGTGGGAGGGGCACGAGCCTTGGAGTGCCACCAGGCTTGCTTTCACTCCCTGCCATCTACCAGCTACGTGGGAACAGGCATGTCCTTCCTCGGCCTTGATTTTCTCCTCTCTGATGGGATAATTATACCTGCTTTTCAAGGTCACTGTGAGAACTGACAGAAGGAATTTATACACAGTGCCAGCATGGTGTCTAGTACATATTAGGACCTAAAAAATGTCAGCTCCCTTCCCTACTTGAGTTCCTTACAATTAGTCTAGGGTCTGGGTTACCAGCAAATATATTTTCTAAATGGCTACTTGGCTCCGATTGCCTGACATTTGGAACCCTTCCACTTGTTGCTAATAGCCTAATTTTGCTAAAACACTGCTTGTGTTATATCATTCTTCTGATTACCAATTTTCCATGACTCCTTACTGCCTTTAGGAAAAAGTGCAGACTCCACAGCCTTCCTGCCAAGACACTCATTCCTCTGAGGGAGAAATGAAAAAACTTTGCCCAAGGTGCCCAAAACACAGTTTTTAATCTTTTCATTTGGGAAAATGAAGGCATGCCTACAAATTTGGATTCACCTTATATAACAGTGTATGCCATGTTTTCCTTCATTACTCTAAACCACCATCCACTGAGGTAATGATATACTCAAGTAAATTCAACTTTGTTTGCCTGAAATTTTACTTTGTGCTTGAAACGTGTGTAGTACATTCATTTAAATCTTTCCACTCAAAATGACGGAACAGGAAGGGATGAGAGCAAGCACTGATCACAGACATGTTATTGACATAGTTACTAATAATTAGGCATATATGTAACACAAATAATTGAAACAAGATTTTGTTGTGATTATAAGAGAAATAAAAATTTAGACATTTCTTTATCATGGCTAGTTGCTAACAATGGCAAGAAATAATTCTCTTTTACCCAGGACTTGTTTTTCCAGGTCATGGCATCTGCTTTGCAAGTTCACTTCCTGCTGTGTGGACGTCTGAATCTGCTGAGACCTCAGGATGGCTGCATCTGACAATACTTTCAGATTTTTCATTTCTTCTTCAAGGCATACCTTATTTCTCTGGCACTGTGTCAAACTTTTATTTAGTATCTCTATTTCTGTAAAGAAAATACAAAGTTTACAAATAGACAAGACTGAATCATAAAACATTTTCTCCAAAAAATGATTATTTTCTCTCAGAAAATTAACACTTAAAAGCCAGGATGAGGGGCTGGCCCCGTGGCCAAGTGGTTAAGTTCGCGCGCTCCGCTGCAAGCGGCCCAGTGTTTCGTTGGTTCGAATCCTGGGCGCGGACATGGCACTGCTCATCAAACCACGCTGAGGCAGCGTCCCACATGCCACAACTAGAAGGACCCACAACGAAGAATATATAACTATGTACTGGGGGGCTTTGGCGAGAAAAAGGAAAAAATAAAATCTTTAAAAAAAAAGCCAGGATGACCTTTCTCAGAGTTTAATGACACCTGACAGCTAACCAGAAGGTTAACTTTAAATTTAGTAGTTATTCTGGAAAACAAAGAAGAAAAAGGATTTTACTGCTAAACGGTGCATGAAACATTTTAGTAGTTTTTTTAGCCTTTAAATTGTATTTAGTGGCAAATCGGCCTGCTTTTTAAATATTTACATAAATGAATAACATAATATCTGTGTAATGTTCTGGGTTTTATTGAAATTAAACTGTTTTCTTGGCAACGTGATTGATAAAGTCAGTTTAAATGTGCTAGCATGAGCTGGTCGGGCGCATTTCTAGGAGAGTAACTAGGATATGTGCTACACAAATTACGAAGAGAAGTGGTAGGGATGGAGAGGAATAAAAGGATGCAGTGTCTAAAACTAACAAATTTATGGGGAGAAAGTATTAGTTAATATATCTTAATGATTCTAAAAATACTCTGCCTCCTCAAAATGAGGCCAGAATTCATCATAATAATCATTTGTCATTGTTCACTTAGATTAAGTTTAATAAAAATATGCCTCCACAGCATTATGTTGATTTAGATACACTAATCTGTATAATTTCCTGAGAAATGCATGGCACACATCATCCTTCAAAATGATCATTATCAAGCTCTCCCTTCATCAGTCTTGTTAGCACTGTTGCCTTAAACCACTATGAAAATATAAAGACACATACAATAATGATAAAATACTATAAAATTGGTACAACCAAAATTAACGGAATTGATGAGGATGTGATCTATGAAAAAATCTAGACAGTCTGCTTTTCCAGAGAGTTCACTTGGCATTCCCTTCCTTGGTTAGCTCATCCTGGGCCATGTGAGGGGTTTAGCATGTGATTGGGTGTCAAAGGAAGTCGTCTCGGTTGATTGGTCTTGGAGCCACCACAGTAGAAAGAGCAGTCACATGGGCCAGTGAAGACCAGAAGCAGAGATCCATAGACATGGCAGCAGAGGTGATCCGGGCGGTAAATGGTTACAGGAGAAGAAAAGCACTATGCTAGAACAAAGCCCAGGGAATAGGGCAGGCCTTGAGGGATGGCGACTAGTAGGATCAAGAATGTGGTCCCCGGAGAGAAAGCAAAATGTCTTTCCGTGGGTAGAAAGTACGTCTGGAAAACACGTGACATTTAAGACAGACCTAAGGCATGAGCCCAAGGTGTCTGGCACCTTCTTCACTTTCAATTCCTGCTCAAAATGGAAAAGCTGGGCAAATAATTTTATTTTATTTATATTTTTATCCATTTGGCAGGGACCAAATAAGTGGAGTTCTACTATATTCTAATGATTACTTTATATGGGAATTTTTTCCTAGGAATAGCCATATGCTTCTAAAAACTTGTCGATATGCACCCATTTGTGTGCAGTAAACTGCTAACACACTAGTACATAACATTTTTAAAGAATGTAGTTAAACAAATAAGGAGGCTCCAGTTTTACTTCAGGCAAAAAGTCTTCCTGGGTATTTTTGTATCCATAAAGGTGGCTTCTTATGCTGAATAAACGGTATCATATCCTAACCATATCCATCTATGTTTAAGTCAGAATGACACTGCAGAGGAGCACACACGCGCTGTCACCTGTTTTGTCGTTTGCCAGAGTGATGCTGCTTGGGTTAGCAGGCTGACTCTGTTGGTGTACACTACTAGCTGTCTCTAAAATAACTACTCATGTCAACATGACTTTCTATCTGACATCAAAAGAATAAGAATCTGCAAAACAAATTCATTTGTGAAATATATTCTAACACATGGAAAAGTACAGCAAGATTTCAAAACTAACAGGGGCTACAATGTTTCTAACATGAAATTAGGAGAGAAAACTCAACAGACGTGAATTCATTCACCTTCGGGAACCTACACAGGCCTGTACCTATGGCATCCTGGTCAAACATTCAATCCTACCTTTGTCATTAATAAACTTCCTATGTGTCAGTCATGTGTCCCAATTTGGGGTTCAGAAGTTATGACCTCTACCAGGTCAACCTATTCCAGTCATTGTACTCACCATGCACTTGCCCTGTTTCAGCAGTGCCCCGTGAGAAAGTCCTCTAACCTCACACCCGGCCTGCCGCAGCTCAGATGCTACTTCTGCCTGGAAGTCTTTTGTGGCCCAATCTAGAAGTGACCTTGATCTTCCTGGAACTCGCACCAATTTACACCATTTCTATGGCACTAATCATATGTATACATAGGATCTACTATTGAGCTGTAAGTCATTTTAGGTGACAGGTAATGTCTTACTCATTTTTCATTCCCCCCATAATTTCTGCCATGCCATCCTCACATTAACAGGGGCTCAATAAATACCCACTAAATGAGTAAAGGCATGACTGAGCGAAGCTTTGAAAGAGTTTCTAATATACCACTAGCTGAAGCTCCTGAATATGTGTCTATCTTACCTCACCCTTCATTTCAGAGGCAAGCATTTTGAGCCCCAGATAATTTAATTTCAGACTAGGTAAGGCAGTAAAAACACACATCCGAAAGAAGATAAGCAAATAGGACTACCATATCCTTCACCTCATCAATTTTACGAAAAATGTGAACTACATATCTAAGCCTAATTCAGGACATGAATTTTAAAGATTTTATTTTTTTCCTTTTTCTCCCCAAAGACCCCCAGCACATAGTTGTATATTCTTCGTTGTGGGTCCTTCTAGTTGCGGCATGTGGGACGCGCCTCAGCGTGGTTTGATGAGCAGTGCCATGTCCGCGCCCAGGATTTGAACCAACGAAACACTGGGCCGCCTGCAGCGGAGCGCACGAACCTAACCACTTGGCCACGGGGCCAGCCCCCAGGACATGAATTTTAAAAGTTCAAGAGCTGTTCAGTCAATAGTTATTTTGAGAGTGGAAGCAAATTGATTCTACACTTGTTACCATATTCTGCCTTGGTAAAAAATTTTTTTTTCTGAAATTTCTTTTATTAAAATAGGTATGGGGGGCCAGCCCACTGGCTCAGTGGTTAAGTGTTCACATTCCGCTTTGGCGGCCCGGGGTTCGCCAGTTCAGATCCCGGGTGCAGACATGGCACTGCTTGGCATGCTGTGCTGGGGCAGGCATCCCACATATAAAGTAGAGGAAGATGGGCACGATGTTAGTTCAGGGCCAGTCTTCCTCAGCAAAAGGAGGAAGACTGGCGGCAGATGTTAGCTCAGGGCTAATCTTCCTCAACAAAAAGAAAAAGCTATGGTCTGGTTTAAGAATACCTAATCTATGAACATTTAAACTTAAAAATATTGATTACATAAAGTGATATCCACTCATTTGAAGAGTAGGAAATATTTCACTCATATCTGCTATTCGATATTCAGCATAATTTGTTAGCAAGAAAATATTAAACAATGCCTTTTTCTGGGAATGTTGTTTCTGTTTTGGACTTTGATTTTAAAAACTAAATTAAGGGGCCAGCATGGTGGCATAGTGGTTAAGTTCGCATGCTCCCCTTTGGTGACCCAGGGTTTGCCAGTTCGGATCCTGGGTGCAGACCTATACACCACTCATCAAGCCATGCTGTGGCAGCACCCCACATACAAAGTAGAGGATGATTGGCACAGATCTGAGCTCAGGGCCAATCTTCCTCACCAAAAAAACCAAAAGAACTGACCCTAAATTAATTTCAACATGCAAATCTTTTAAAGTATCTTAGTAATGCTGTGCAATGTGTATGGGATTTACTATATTAGTCTGCTAGGACTATCATAACAAAGTACCACAGAGTGGGTGGTTTAACCAACAGAAATTTATTTCCTCACAGTTCTAAAAGCTAGAAGTCTGACATCAAGCTGTCAGCTGGGCTGGTTTCTTCTGAGGGCCGTGAGGGACGAATCTATTCCAGGCCTCTCTCCTTGGCTCGTAGGTGGCTGTCCTCTCCCTGTGTCTTCACGTCGTCTTCCCTCTGTATGTGTCTGTTTCCAAATTTCCTCTTCTTATAGGAACACCAGTCATCTTGCATTAGAGCCCACCCACTTAAATTTAATTATTTCTTTAAGGACCCTACCTCCAAATACAGGTATATTCTGAGATACTGCGGGTTAGGACTTCAACATACGAATTTTTGGAGACACAACTTGGCTGATAATACTATATTTTAAAATCTTTATTGGCAGGGCTGGCCCCGTGGCCGAGTGGTTAAGTTCGCGTGCTCCGCTGTAGGCGGCCCAGTGTTTCGTTGGTTCGAATCCTGGGCGCGGACATGGCACTGCTCATCTAAACCACGCTGAGGCAGCGTCCCACTTGCCACAACTAGAAGGACCCACAATGAAGAATATACAACTATGTACTGGGGGTCTTTGGGGAGAAAAAGGAAAAAAATAAAATCTTTAAAAAAAATCTTTATTGGCATTACATTGTGATTATAAATATGTAAAAATAGATGAGCATGTGGAGAACTAGAACATAAAGTGAAAAAATGAAAACAATTGTGTTAGGATAGAGCAATTAAGAGTTTATCTTATTTCTTATAAAAATGTTCCAAGTTTTGTTTTACACCAACCCTTCAATTGAAGAACTATGCCATGCAGAATCAACTCACGCCATAAGGATATATCCATACAAATCACAAATAAAAGCTGGTATTTTTTTAAAAGTATTTATTGTTTAAAATATTTATAATATTGTCAAAGTTTATAGCTAATATATGCTTTTAGCTTTTAGAATAAGTGTTATATAATTTGCTAGCTAATGCAAGTATAATTACTAGTATTAATCCTATACAATCAATTTCTAGGCCTTGATAAGATTTTCCTGTTGTTCTTTTTCCTGTCAGTTTACTCAAATGAACTTAAAATTGTATTAGATCATTACGTTTTTAGGAAACTTCTATAGCCTTATTGCCAAGGCATGCTGATGTTACAGTGTATGACTGTAAATTCACATGACTTTACAGAGTTTTATTACAATAATACAAAAAAACCCAAAGACTAAATTTATTATTTAATGAAGGGATCATAAAACACTAGATTTCTTAAAAATTTTTTATTTTGAAATACTTACAGATTTACAAGAAGTTGCCAAGAAATGTATAGGGAGGTCTGACGCCACCTCCACTCCCCTTCCCCCATGCTGACATTTTGTATGATGACAGGATACTATCAAAACCAGAAAGTTGACATCGGTACACCCCCCAGAGCTAATTCAGATTTCACCTCATTTATGTACGTGTGCATGTGTTGTGTGTGTGTGTGTTTGTGGGTAGTTCTACGCAATTTTATCATGTGTGTAGCTTTGTGTAACTACCAACACAATCAAAATACAGGACTGTTCTATCACCACAAAGCTGCCTTCCTCTACTCCTTTACAGCCCCATCTACTCCTAACCGCACCATCCCTGACCCTGGAAACCACTAATCTGCTCCTCATCTCTATATTTTATTGCAAGAGTGCTACGTAAACAGATTCATATAGTATTAATCTTTTGAGACTGGCTTTTCTGACTCACGTAGTTCCTTTCAGCATGCACTAATTGGTTCCCTGCTATTGTTGAGTAGTATTCCATGGTATGGATATAACACAGCTTGTCCTTCATCCACGGAAGAACATTTGGGCTGTTTCCACTTTTGGCTATTATGAATAAACCCACTATGAACATTTATGTATAGGTTTTTGCATGAACATAGGTTTTCATTTCTCTGGGATAAATGTCCAAGAGTGCAATTACTGGGTCATGTGGTAAGGGCACCTTTGGTGTTAAAGGAAACTGCAAAATTATTTTCTAGAATGGCTGCACCAACTTCCATTCCTACCAGCAATGCTGGGTGATCGAGTTTCTCCAATCTTGTCGACATTGGTATATTCAATTAAAATTTTAGACATTCTAATAGATGTGTAGTAGTATTTCATTATGGTTATATTTGCATTTCCCTAATTGGCTAATGATGTTGAAAATTTTTCGTGTGTTTACTTGCCATCTATATATCCTCTTTGGTGAAGTCTCTGCTCATACATTTAGCCTATCTTCTAATTAAACTTTTTCTTTAAATGTAGAGTTTTGCGAGTTTCTTTTTATATATATTCTACATACAAGTCCTTTGTTTGATATGTGGTTTGCAAATATTTTCTCCCAGTCTGTAACTCATCTGTTCATCCCCTTAACAGGATCTTTCACAGAAAAAAGTTCTTAATTTTGTTGAGGTCCTATTAGTCAATTTTCCATTTTATGTATCATGCTCTTAGTTCAAGCCTAAGAATCCTAGGTCCCAAAGATTTTCTAGTTTCATGTTTTACATTTAGGTCTGTGGTCCATTTTGAGTTAATTTTTTGTATAAAGTGTGAGGTTTAGGTGAAGGTTCATGTTTTTAAAAAAAATTTTGCCTGTGCATATCCAATTACTCCAGCACTATTTGTTGAAAAGGCTAGGATATCCTTCCTCCATTGAATTTCTTGTGTATCTTTGTCAAAAATCCATTGGGCATATTTATGTGAGTCTCTCTGTCTCTCTATATATAATTTTTTTTAATTTAAAACAAAAATACATATATATTTAGAGTAAAAGTGAAGGGTATTAATTTTGTTCCCTTATTTAGGGCTAAAAGCCCACCACAATGAAGACTTCCACGGGATAAATGAGAATTTACCACAACAGAAGGAACATGGACTTTAAAATAAAAAAGAATAAAATAATAAGAACATTTTGACTCCTTACAGTGCTAGGCACAATGTAGAGTGTGAGAGTGTGTCTGTGCGCGCATGCGCATACTTCCTCATTTTACCAATAAGGACTCAGAGGCGGAAGTTTCTTTCTAAGTAGTAGAGGCAGGAAGTGAACTTTGGCGCTCTGGCTCGAGAACCCTGCTCTTAGGATTCCTCCACATCTGTAAGTATTTAAGAATTGAAGCCCACAACACAGAGGCCAGTGCAGGCTGGCACAGACACACTGGCTGTGTGCCCTCCTCCAGGCCTGGCAGTCAGGTCTATAAAACGGCAAAGCTATCAAGGATCCCACATTCCCCTCCAGATTCTGCCTGATTTCTGCCTCAAGTTCTAATTACTGACTATGAGTAGAACTGGTTTAATAAACTTAAGTAAAGGCTGAATTAAATAGTCAAGACAACAAACTAGAAATAAGAAACATTAACAAGTTAAGCTTAAGAGAGTAACTGTTGAAAGTATTCTTCAACTATAATTCACATTAAGTCCTTATAATTTTTGCAAATACCAAATAAATTCAAATACAATTATAATATTTTAAAAGTTTTTAAAAGTGTGAAAAAGTTCATTTCACTATTTATACCAGCATTGTCCAATAAAAATATAATGCAAGCCATATCTACGCTTTCAAATTTTCTAGTAGCCACATTAAAAATGTAAAAAGAAATAGGTAAAATTACTTTTAATAGTGTATTTTATTTAACTCCACATATCCAAAATCTCACCATTCAACAAGAGCCTAGAGTCACATTTAAAGTGCTCAACAGCCGCGTGCCGTGGGTGGCTGCCATATTGGACAGCACAGGTCAATAGGTTTCCTGGGCTTTCGGCCATCCTTTTGTAACGATGTGATAGCTCCTCAAGCTTTTCAATACCTTTAAAAGCATTACACAATTTATCTTCTCTGAATCTAAATTTAAGACATAGAGTACTTACTTAAAATTCTATGTTGTAAAATTGGCACGTTTATATATTTACTAGAACTGCAGCTAAATTTCAAGTGTGTTCAAATTGATCAAAGCAACTGCAAAAAAGGCAAGCATCAGCACCTGTGGAGTACTGCACAGACTGGGGTTTGACTGCACTGATGACACTGAGTAAGGAGAAAGTTTTTAAAAAGAAGCAAAGATTCCCCACAATAATATATCCCCATCTGCTGTGTTCACTAAGCTCTTGCTTGGGAATTGAATATACTGTCCTAGTGCAGGTATCTCCATCTCTGAGCGTCTGCAATCACCACTGCGCAACTTCTAAATGAAGCTCCCGCTCCGCGGTGACAGTGACGTGATTTACTATAACGGGAAGTGTTAAAGTCAAGGGTTGAAAACTAACTCCTGTCTCCTCATGCTAGATAAAATGTAAAATGTGCTATTACTTATAAACGAAAAACAAAATGGGCATACACCTTGACTCTTCAATTCCACTTTTAGGAATTAACTATGTTAAAGAAAAAATGAGACAAGATCATAGAAATGCACATGTAAAACTGTTCACTGAAGGCTTATTTATGAAAGTAGAAACTATGATCAACCTAAACGTCCACGAATAAAAACTAGTTAAATCAGTTAAGATACATTCCTATGAGACTCTATGTCAACATAGTTTTACACAGTTAGTTGGTGTAACTATATTTCCATGATATACTGAGTGTATATAACTATGCACAGAAAAAAATGGTTAGAAACTTCTACGTCAAAATGTTAATAGCGGACATCTCCATTTAATGAGACTGCAGACAACGTTCACTTCCTCCTTTGCTCTTTTTCTGACATTGAGGCTGTTTTATGTTTACGGCCATAAAAATCCCTAAGGGCATTTAAATTTGTGGTAAAAAAAGAATTATTAAGTTTTTGCATTTGCCTTCTTATAAGTTTGATAAACAACTTTCAAACTGGTTTTAAAACCAGATTAAGAATTTTACTACTGATGGTAACCCACGGCTTCTAGGCAAGTGTAGCAATTCTGTAAAGCAAATCTATATTATAACTGTAGCAGACACTGTCAGGGCCATGTCTATATCCCTTTGACCTTTCAGCATTCTTCTACTGACTTCCAGCTCCCAGAATCTGCATCTCTGTGCTGGAAGAATCTTTTCCCAGGAAATGCAGACAGCAGCCTGCCCACCAAATGGCAGGTTAGAAGCGCCAAGGAATCCACACTGCCTGGGAACAGCCCTCAACCAATGACTCAGGAGTTGATGCCCAGCTCCCTCACTCTCAGAGTGGGGAATTCAAACCATTTCTCAGAGTTTCCTCACCATATGAAGCTCCAGTTGCCCACTGCAATAGTGCAAGCTTTGTTAGCTGCCTTTCCTCCCTATATCCAGGTTACTTTCACTTCCCAAATAAACTATCTGCACTCATATCTTTGATTCAGTGTCTGCTTCTGGAAGAAATAAGACACTTAACATATATGTAATATTTTATTTTTATAAACATCAATCTCAAAAACATCACTGACTAAAAAAAGCAAGTTCAAAGTATACCTACAAGTATGAAACCATCTGTGTAAAATTTAAAATCTTATGTAAAAATAATTAATATAATTCATGTTATACTATTCATCTGTATTTGTCTAAATTTAATTCTTAAAATTAGTTAAAAAGGATATTGTTATACACAGGAGCCAGCCTGGTGGCATAGTGGTTAAGTTTGTGCACCCTGCTTTGGTGGCCTGGGGTTTACCAATTTGGATCCTGGGTGCAGACCTACACAATGCTCATCAGGCCATGCTGTGGAGGCAGACCACATAGAACAATTAGAATGACCCACAACTAGGATATGCAACTATGTACTGTGGCTTTGGGGAGGGGAAAAAAAAAGAGAAGATTGGCAACAGATGCTAGCTCAGGGCCAATCTTCTAAGATTGGCAACAGATGCTAGCTCAGGGCCAATCTTCCATAAAAAAAGAACACACAAATCTCAAATGTATCATTAGATGTTTTGCTAAATGCATCCACTGTGTAACCCAAACTCCTGTCAAAATAGCTCTACCATCACCACAGAGAGTGCTCCACACCCCTTTTCCAGTGAAGCCTCCCTCCAAGGTAAGTACTGATTTTTTCCCACAATAGGTTAGTTTTCCCTATTCTAGAACATCATATAAATGGAATCATGCAGTATGTATTATTTGCATAAGTCTACTTTCATACACGTATACATAATAAAGTATAAGCAATTTTATACTTTATAACATAAAACAGTTTTATGTTTCATAATAAACAAGGCAGCATATTTTTTGTGTTTATCCAAGTTACTGCATCATCTTCAGTTCTTTCTATATTCCATTGTTTCTTCGGTTCCTTTTTTTGATAATCCATTCTATTGATGTACTTCTGGGCTTTTTCCAGCTGAAGGCTATTTTGAATAAAGTTGCTGAATATTCTTATACAAGTATTTTTGTGGACATATGTTTTCACTTTTTGGGGGGGGGGACAAATTCCAAAGACAAGAATTTCAGAGCCATCAGATAGATGTACCTTTAGTTTTATTAAAAACCATCAGATCTTTTTTCAAAGTAGCTATAGCATTTTATACTCTCACCAGTTTGTATGAGAGTTTCAGTGGCTCTCCTTCCTCACCAACATTTGCTGTTGTCAATCTTTTTCATTTTAACCAATCTGGTGGGCATGTACTGGTGTCTCACTGTGGTATCAATTTGCATTTCCCTTATAACTGATAATGTTGAGCATGTTTTCATGTCCTTACTGGCCATTTGTATATCTTTCCTTATGAAGGGTTTGTTCCAATCTTTTGGCCATTTTGATTGGACTGTTTGTCCTTTTACTATTGACTTGTAGGTGTTCTTTATGTAACCTGGACAGCAGACCTTTGTCACATGTTTTTTGAATATTTTTGCTGTCTATGGCTAACCTATTCACTTTTTTTAGTGGCATCTTTTGATGAGCAGTTTTCAATTTTGATGAAGTCTAATTTATCAATTTTTGTGCTTTTGTAGTTCTTACTTCTGTGTCCTATTCAAGAAATCCTCATTTACTACCAATTAATGAAGATATTTTCCTATGTTTCTTCTTTTATAGTTTGTTTTAATATTTAGCTCTATGATTTACCTTGAATTAATTTTTATGTATGATGTGACGCAGGAGTTGAGGTATATTTTCCCATTTTGGTATTCAGTTGTTCCAGCACAATTTGTTCAAAGACTTTCTTTTTTCCATTGGATTGTTTTGGTGCCTTTGTCAAAAGTGAAATGACCAGGAGCCGGCCCTGTGGTGTAGTGGTTAAGTTCACATGCTTTGCTTTGGTGGCCTGGGGTTCGCTGGTTAGGATCCTGGACGCAGACCTACACACCACTCATCAAGCCATGCTGCAGCAGCATTCCATGTAGAAGAACTAGAATGACCTACAACTAGGATATACAACTATGTACTAGGGCTTTGGGGAGAAAAAAAAAAAAGAACATTGAGAGCAAAACGATCATATAAATAGGGGTCATTTACCAGGCTCGTTTGTTCCATTGATCTATTGTTGATCCCTATGCCAGTCATACACTGATTTGATTACTGGGACTTTATACTAAATCTTAGAGTCAGGTAATGTTAATTCTCCATTGACTGAATACTTTTTAAAGAGTTACTTTTAAATTTGTTTATTAGTTTTTTTAGTTATATCTTTCCGTATTTATCATTTAGTGGTTTCTCTAGGAATTATGTATCCTTAATTTTTTAGTCAACACAGAATGCATACTGCACCACATCACATAGAAAACAAAGAAAGTGCAACCATATGGATCTATTTACCCCTTCCCTCTGTCCTTTATGCTCTAGTTTTCATATGTTAAATCAACATGCTTTATAAATCCACAATATTAAAATTCTTACTTTAAATGAGCATGAAATTGTTAAAAATTCAAAGGAAAAAAGAGTCTTTCATATTTACCCATATTTATCATTTATGGTGCATTTTAATCCTTCCTAAGAACCCTGAGGCTCTGTTCATTTTTTTTGATATTTATCTCTCTTCTTCAACTTGAATAATTTCTATTGATCTATCATAAAGTTCACTGGCTTTAAATACAGATATTGTATTTTTCAATTCTTGAATTTCCAATTTTTAATAGTTTCTTGCTGGGATTTTCTATCTTTTCATTCATTATTAGCTTATTTTCCTTTATGTCATTGAACAGAGCTAACAGCTGATTTGAAATTCTGGTCAGGTAATTATGTAATCTGGATCAACTCAGGGTTAGTCTCTATTGACTGTCTAGTCTTTGAGCATGCGCCATTTTCCTGTTTCTTCTCAGATTAAGTAATTTGGGGTTGGATCCTGAACATCATGGATGTTACATTATGGAGATTCTGGATTCTGTTATATTCCTCTAAAGTATTGATCTTTTTGGTATTGTTTTGTTTTAACAAGCAGTTAACTTGGCTGAACTCCACTGTACAATCTGCCTCCTCTGGGGTAGACAGCAGGTGACATCAATCGCTGTAGCCTCAGGTGGGCTGCTGAGAGTCTTCCCTGTGCACATGTATTTCAGGGATAAGCCAGAGATTTGGGGAGAATTTACATGCAAAGTTTGAGCTCTCCTTTTCTGACTCTCTGGGATATCCTCTTTTCTGGGATATCCTCTCAATTCTTAGAGGCGGGAGCTGCCTTGATCTCTGCCTTCTAGTCTTCAAGTCAAAAAGACTACAGATTTCTATCAGAGTTTTAGCTTCCCTTCATGGAACAGATTGTACCCTGACCTCAATCTAACAGTCTTAAATAAAAAAAAATCAAGGAATTCACCCAGGGCCATTCACTTCCTTCAATTAAAAAAATTTTCACTTTTTTAAAAATCAGTTTTAGGCTCATAGCAAAATTAAGCAGAAAGTACAGAGAAGTCACATATACCTCTTGTCCCCACACATGCATGGCCTCCCCCACCATCAACATCTTGCACCAGAGTGGTACATTTGTTATAATTAATGAACCCACATTGACACATCATTATCACCCCAAATCCATAGTTTACATCAGGATTCACTCTTGGTGTTGTACATTCTATGGATTTGACAAATGTATAAAGACACATATCCACCATTATAGTATCAGACAAGATAGTTTCACTGCTCTCAAAATCCTCCATGCTCCACCTGCTCATTCTTCCTACCCACCTTAGCAACCACTGTCTCTTTACAATTTCCATAGATTCATCTCTTCCAGAATGTCATGGAGTTGGAATCAGACAGCATGTACCCTTTTCAGATTGGCTTTTTTCAATTAGTAATATGCCTTCTTTCAATTTTTGACAGTCCCTCCATTATGTGCTTGGTTTTGGTCACTCTCCAGTGTTGTTAGATAGTTATTTTGTCCAGAATTTATAGTTGTTATTTGGAGGAAGTCTGATCTAAAGTGAGTTACTCAGCCATTAACAGAGGAAAAAGTTTAAAAATACAAATGGGTACATTTAACAGAAATAAGCAGACTTCTGGCCACAGCTCAAGATAGATATATCAGAACTGACATTAGATCAGCCTATAATTATTGAATTTCAGGGTTAGACTAGATCTTAATGGCCATCTAGTCTACCAACCAATAACAGGTTTAAAAGTTAATCATAATTCCTATCACATAAGATAAAATATCATTATTTCATTACTTACGGTATACCATTTACCAAAAAAAATTACAATTATGTTCTAAATATATGTTACAAACCTGTCAAGGCTGTTTCACTTATGGATTTAATTTGTAGAAAAAGTTCTCCTTTCAGTGAAGTCCAGTTTTGAAAATTATCATATACTTCATTTTTAATACTGGTTAGCTCCCTTTTAGTAAAAGTAAGTAATGAAAGAGTCTTAGTCCAGAAATAGTTGTACTTCACCAATCTTCCACTGTCAAGCAGTAAAAAAAAAAATCAGAATTTTTAAAAATAGCAAGAAAAATAACAAATATTTCTTTGAAAAAAATGCTTTCTTTGAAAAATGGTTTTAGAAAGACCATAAATCTACTGTCTAAATGGAGACAATTTTGAAAGAGAAAGGAGGTTCTATTTATATTACACTGAGACAACAGATATAAACGGCATATCCCGGAAGCCTGAGGTAGGTGGTCACTCCAACTCATTTCGATTGTGTTATTATTTTAACCAGAGAGAAAGATAGCTATTTTCATACACATTTATTCCATTAATATTTTAAAATTAATTTTAACAGCAAATATTTAGTGAAGAAAATTAGGTCAAGAGTGAGTTTGTCCCAGAGTCTACATGAGAATCTCAGATCTTAGGTAGCCCCTCCTGCCTGACCCTGCTCCTCCTGCAGGGTCAAACCTGGGCCCGTAAGAAACAAAACCTGTTAAGGTGACTGATCCGGTGCTTTTGTTTCATCAATGCCACAGCTCAAACTAATCACATATTTTTTGTCATCTCAATGACTTTTAATACTTCAGATGTCCTGGCTATAATTTACCTAATAACCAAGCAAGATACAGCCACAGATTCAGGAGTTATCAGCAAAAAGATGATGATAAAGCCATGGAAGTTAATTATTTGGTTAATATTAATCTCCCTCATGGAAGAAGGTAGTGGTCAGCATTTATGGTCTCAAATATAGGCTGAACAGAGTCCATGGTATCTGGTATTAAGGGGGCCTTTTGTGATCTCAGAGAGAGGCATGAGGTAGGGAAGGACCGAGCAGTAAAGCAGAAATGAGAAAATAGCCAGTTATGTGGTACCAGCAATCAAGAACCTTGACTGAGGTAGCAGGGAGAGAAAGAGGAAGATGCAGAGTAGAATGGTTTGTTAGGATGGGAGACAACTGAGTGTGTACACAGCTGAGCAGACAGTACGAGGACAGTCACAGAGGCTAAAAACACACACAACATATGTGATCATTTCTTGTGCAAAGTCCTAGAAAGGACAGACATAAAACCGAGGCTGAAAGATTAGTCTTCACCAGGGAGAAGAGTGGCATCATTCTGTGTGGTAATTAAGGTCCACCTGAGTGACCAGAAGCCAGGGGATGCCTTAATCAGCATGCAGATCTGGGAGCTAAGAGAGATGCTGATTTCAAAGGGCAAAGAAAGAGTCTAAATAGATCACTAAAGCAAGAGGGCCAACAGTGAGGATGGGAAGTCTGAATGTGCAGCCTGGAAGTGGTAAGACAGGGAGACAACAGCTATGAACCAAGTCAAGGTTAAGGGGCCGGCTGATGGGCCCAGTCTAAGGCTGCTCAGAGCACCGCATGTACATGGGGGTCAGGGCCTGGAGGGATATTTAACAGAAGCAAGGCTGGTTGTGGATGCAGGGGCCTCTGTAAGGAGAAAGGCAAGAAACAGAAAACTCAAGCTTGTCAGTTAAGAGCAGATCCATGTTTTGTGGGGCCTAAATCTTAGGTGATTGGTGATGGGTGCGGGAGGGCTTTCTTAAATAAAAAAAAATGACAACTGCAAAATTAGGTTTAAACGTGTGCAATTATTTATAGAATGAGAAAAATCATTACAAATAAAAATTTAAAGGTTGATGAATTCCATCAATATCACAAAATACAGGAAGACAATACAACTTTTTAATGAGTGACAGCTCTATAATACTTTTTTTGCCTGCAATTTTTGGCTGCCTGCTCTACGAGCACCTCTTCATCTGAGAACCATTTTATAATAATACCTTATATGCAGAGAAGGAAAGATTATACAGCCTTTCAGCCAGCATGGCCATGAGTTTTTCATTATCGATAACATAGAAAGATTCTTTCAGCTTCATAGCTCATTATTGGTAATGCCATGGACATATTAAGCATTGTCAAATTTGAAAAAATCCTTATCAAATTTTTTTCATATATGAGCATAAGATTTTTGGCATTTCATGTTTTCTTGGAAAATGACTAATCTTAAATTGTCTTTGAAATGATAAAATTCATGAATCAGTTTATCTAACATGTCCTTGAAGTGGTATAATATGATTTTTATGTTATATTTATTAGTAGTTTTTGTCAAATCAGCGAGCAACTTAAATCTTTCTCCAATGTATTTAAATAATTAACTCCTCTTCACTGAATGGATTATGAAATAATCCAAGGGCTTTTATTAAAAATGTCTCTCTCGTGATATAATCTGAAAAAAATTGTTACAATTTGTTTCTTTATGCCAGAATAATTTCTATTGCTTAAATTGATCATCCTTATTGCTTTTATTCCATTTTTTTAAAAAAATTCATATACATCCAAATTTTTAGTCTGTAATGTCTTGCTTGAGTTATTGAAGCATTCTAAAATGTCTTCGCAAGTGGCAGTTACAATGCTGTCTTCTCAACTCAGCTTTCTCTTACTCAGATTCCCCGAATGTCTGTGACTACTGCAAAAGCATACCAATATCAGAAGTGTGAGAGAGGGGAAATCAGAGTGGAAAGAGACAGAAGTTTTAACCAATTACAATTAAACCATCTTACTTTTGCCAGGGCCCTCCCAGAACCTTGGAAGGGGGTCCTGAGTGAGGGGTTCTGAAACTCAAGCCTGATTTGATTCACAGTAAATCTGCCTGTGTTGATAACCTTAACTTTCTCTGTGAAATTAAGGCAAGAGGCACAGCTTCTGAGAGATCAGAGGCATAGGGGAGTCTAAGCAGAATAGTGAGGACTTAGAACAGTATCGGAGGAACTGAGGGACTGGTGCTTACCAACCTGCAAGAGGTATGAAGAGGGTTTTAAGGGTAAATACAACCAAATGAGCAGAGGTAAAAGGAGGTGGAGTATTGGTAAAGTCCTCTATGCAGAAATATCCTCTTAGGTAGAAACACGCTCTATGTAGAAACTCCTAAAGAATACACAAACACACACACACACAAATACTAGAACTAATAAATGGGTTCATCAATGTCACAGGATCCATACACAAAAACCAATTTTATGTCTGAATACTAGCAATGACCAATCCTCAAAATAAAATTAAGAAAACAATCCCACTCATAATAACATCAAAAAGAATACTTAGAAATAAATGTAATAAAAGTTCAAGACTTGTACACTAAAACCAAAACACTTCTGAGGGAACACAGATTGAAAGATTCAATATTTTTAAAATGGCAATTCTCCCCAAATTGATCTATAGAGTCAATGCTATAACTATCAAAATGCTAGCAAGCTATTTTGAAGAAATTGTCAAGCTGATCCTAAAATTCATACAAAAGTGCAAGGGACCCAGAATGGCCAAAACAATCTTGAAAACAAAGAAATTTGGAGGACTTGCATTTCTTGATTTCAAGATTTACTACAAACTACAGTATTCAAAAGAGTGTGGTACTGACATAAGAACAGACATATAGATTAATGGAATAGGATATAGAATCCGGAAATAATTCCCTACGTTCAGGGTGAATTGACTTCAGCTAAAGGCACCAAGGCAATTCCATAGAGAAGGAATCATTTTTTAACAAATGGTGCTAGAACAACTGGACATCTACATGAAAAAAGATGAATTTACATTCTTACCTCATGTCCTTCACAAAAGTTAATTCAAAATGTATCATAGACCTAAATGTAAGAGCTAAAACTATAAAACTTTTAGAAGAAATTACAGGAGAAAATCCTTGTGACTCCTGGTTAGGCAGAGTTCTTAAATACATTATCAAAAGCACAAACCATAAAATAAAACATTGATAAATTGCACTTCACTAAAAATAACAACTTCCATTCTTAAAGACACCACTAAGAAAATGAAAAGACAAGCCACAGACTGAGAGAGAATATTTGCAAATCATACTTCAACTAAAGGACTTGTACCCAGAACGTAGAAAGAACTCTTATAATCCTATGATAAGAAAACAAACCAACGAAAATTAGGCAAAATATTTTAATAGCTATTTCAACAAATAACCAAGCAAATGGAGATACTTAACATCATTAGTCATTTGGGAAACACATATCAAAGCCACATGAGATACCATTTCACACCCAATAGAAGGGCTACAATGAAAAGGACAAACAGTAGGAAGTATTGGCAAGAACACAGAGAAACTAGAATCCTCATTCCTTGTAGAAATGTAAAATGGTGCAGCCACTTTGTAAAATAGTTTGGCAGTTTCTTAAATATAAATTTACCATAGGATTCAGTAATTCCACACTTATCTACTCAAAAGAAATTAAACATAGATCCACACAAAGATTTGTACATGAACGTTGATAGCAGCATTATTCATAAGTGCCAAAAGTGGAAACAATCCAAACATCCATCAACTGGTAAATGCATAATAAAATGTGGTGTATCATACAATGGAATACTATTCAGCCACAAAAAGGAACAAAGAACTGATGCACGATACAACACGGATGAACTTCCAAAACAAAAGTGAGCAAAGTCAGATGCAAAAGACCACATTTTGTATGATTCCATATATCTGCAATGTCCAGAAAAACACAGATCTACAGAAACAAAAAGAAAATTAGTGGTTGCTTAGGACTGGTGGTGAGATTTACTGCAAAGGGCATGAGGATCTTTTTGCGGTGACTCAAATATTCTAAGCTTCGATGTGTTAAAGGCTGCACAACTCAGCAGGTTTACTAAAAATCATTACATTGCCCACTTAAAATGGGTGGATTTTGCAGTATGTAATTACATCTCAATAAAGCTGCTTAAAAAAAGATGTGAGGTGGGGCCGGCCCAGTGGTGCAGTGGTTAAGTTCACATGTTCCACTTCGGCGGCCCAGGGTTTGCTGGTTCGGATCCCAGGTGAGGACATGGCATCACTTGGCACATCATGCTGTGGTAGGCGTCCCATATAGAAAGTAGAGGAAGATGGGCATGGATGTTAGCTCAGGGCCAGTCTTCCTCAGCAAAAAGAGGAGGATTGGCAGCAGATGTTAGCTCAGGGCTAATCTTCCTCAAAAAAAAAAAAAAAAAAAATGATGTGAGGTGATAAACTATGGGATCAAGGCTAGAAAACAAAGTAAAGCCAGAAAATGATTGGGAAAATCAGAATCAATACTGGAAGCATTAATGAAACTGAAGAGCTGAAGCGAAAGTGAGAGAGCCAGGAGGAGAGACCTGAGGAGCCGGCATCAAAAGCTTCAGAGATGATCGAGTCTGGATTTACAACTAAGAAAAATTAAAGGAGAAGTACTTTATATTTCAAACAATTTCTGAAAGGTTCACAACAGCAATCCTATAAAAGTAAACAATACTAAAGTATTTCAAGTACGGCTGTATTTGAAACACTGGATTTATACACAACTTTGTATGAAGTGAAGTATACCTATATTCCACACTGTCTTTAGTGTCTATTTCTGCAGGTCTTCTAAAGTCAATTCCCATTCTGGAAAGACACTTTCTTCTGAACAGCAGACGAGCTGAGCAGTGAGGCATGCCACACCTGCTCCTGACCCCTCCCTTGCAAGAGAGGGGCCATGTCAGGGCAAACAGAGAACACTTTCCCGGAGGAAGGGGACTGAGCCCAATGCAGTTAAACAAATGAGGGAACAATCTAGAAAGAGCAACGTGACTCAAAGTCCATGTTCACTGAGCTACCGAAAGTTCCTTTTGAGCTCCAGAGATAGAGATGGCGACATCTGGGTAGTGAAAGCTCTGCTTCTTCTCTTTCCCACTTGAAGAGAAATTATAACAAACTCCTTTTCTTTACCTACAGCAGTCATTAAGTTTTATGTTCTAGTAGATAATTGTAAAATAATAAGACAGTCTAAAATCAGCTTTTAGCAATGCAACAAAATCTCTGAACTCTCCAACCTTTGGGTTGATTTTATTTCAAGACTGTCTTTTCCTATGCAATGCACCTACTAGCGAGAGCATGACTATAACCAGCAATTATTTTTATTTATCCATCACAAACTTTTATTTATTCCAAAATTGTTTTTAGTAACTGCTATTTTTTATATAAATCAGATCCCAGACTCCCAATTTTTGATCTTTTAGCTAAAAATAAACAAAAATCACAGATCTATTGAAAATATTTGAAAAAAATAATCAATAAAAGTGTAATGCAAAATGATGACAAAATTAGAACATTGACTAAAAATAATATTTAAATATGTATATCTAAGTTTCTTCAAGAATTTAAAATACTACGAGTCACATGCCAAATATGAATAATGCAGATTGACTCTACCAGTCCACACTATCCTGAAGCAGTGTTAATTACTTAATCTAGTCCTGGTCTAACTTTTAGCATTTAATCAATCCTGCCATCTGTGATGACATTCATGAATTAAAAAATGGGACTTCCTTAGCAGATCCGCGCCAAAGCTATTGCAGGAGCCAATACTGACCACTGATGGTCCCGACTGAAATGCAGGGTTGGGGTCGCCTAGGTGGTATCCTGTTAGTTCAATACCAAAGTTCTAGGAAAAAGTGGAGAATATTTCTGGTGACAAAAATTGTCATCTGTTTTGTGAGTAGACTCATTCATTCATTCAAAAATTGTATACTGAGCATCAGTTATGTGCAAGGCATTAATGAAAGGTAGATGGCCAGCAGGTTAGCATCAGAGAGCCTACAAAAAATTATTAGCCCAGATAATTTTTTTAACAGAAGAACATTTTCAGTAATAACTAGTAGATTGGAAAAAAAAATAACCTAACACTCAAAATATCCACTCAGCATATTCCTTTAGTCACCCTGAACCTGTCTCTTTGTAATGTTCACTTAGCTCCCTTTTCTAAAAACTAAGTTACTTAACTTGGAAAAGAATCATTGTTTCTGATATTCTCAATATATTCAACTCCAGTTTTAGAAAAGAAAATACACTTCCTAGTTTCTTTAGAACATTGGGTTTTACCTTTATGTATTATCAATCCTACGAAGATTATATTAACACCACTTATGTTGGAGATTTCTAAATATAAGAGGTCTAAGAGACAGTTTCCCTATTCCATTACTTTTCACGTCACTGGACCATTGGTCAGGGGATCAAATACACCAAGAAATACTGGTCAAGAGGAAAATGAATTACTGTGCTTTAATTCCCAATGTCACTGCAAAATAAGAACAAGGTGTTTGCCTGATTTAAACTTTATTGATATAACTATTCAGTGGAAATATTGGGTAAAAAAAAATAAGTGGGGGGTGGCCAGGTGGCAGAGTGGTTAAGTTTGTATATTCTGCTTCAGTGGCCCAGGGTTTGAGGGTTCAGATCCTGGGCGTGGACATACATACTGCTCATCAGGCCATGCTGTGGCAGCATCCCACATACAAAGTAGAGGAAGAGTGGCAACAGATGTTAGCTCAGGGTCAATCTTCCTCACCAAAAAAAAAAAGCAAAGTTATTTCCATCTTTTTCAACCACACTGAATATAGAAACTACATTACTAAATTTATTAATCTCATTTGAGCTTTATTCAGTCTTTGATTATTCACTTATTTTCCCCTGGTCTCTTTAATATGTAGAGAGTCTACTAAAATAACAGATCTCCCTTTGACTAAATATGATACTCTTAAGCTGTGCAGAAGCAGAAGTTAAACATCTTAAGCCTGACTTAGTAAAAAAATCAAACACATAATTCTGTATTGTAGAGTTGCTGTATAATTTCACAAAATGGAGGTGAAATGTTTCACTGTATGTATGTTTCTTGAAGGTAAGAGGATACAAGACAACGTGAAGAAAGACTGAAACCTCCATCATTTTAACATGCTTTTTTGTATGCTTTTTTTTGGTGAGGAAGATCGGCTCTGAGCTAACATCTGTTGCCAATCTCCCTCTTTTTTCTTCTCCCCAAAGACTCAATACAGAGTTCTATATCCTAGTTCTAAGTCCTTCCAGTTCTTCTATGTGGGATGCCACCACAGCACGGCCTGACTAGTACAAGTGGTGTTAGGTCTGCACCCAGGATCCAAACCGGCGAACCCCAGGCCACCGAAGGAAAGCAGGCAAACTTAACCACTATGCCACCGGGCCAGGCCCCTAAAGTGCTCTTAACAAAATCATGTTGTTTATATAAAGCACTGTTTTAAATATCACAACCATCATTTTAAAGTACTCTTAATAAAGATTAATTATATATTCTTTGGTACAACAACTTATGTTTCTTACTTCCCTGATTATTCTCACCCAGTTCTGGTAACATAGTAGGCATTGATAAATATTCCTCTATTGATTAACTCTAAAGGATGGAAAAGATATAAAATCCTGAGGTATTCTCTCTTTTTCATGTAGTGGTTGCCTACTGTTTTGTCCGCCCAGTATAACACCCTTCCTTCTGGGAATCATCAACCCTTTATAAAGGAATCGTCTCTCTCCACCCACTCTTACACATGAGTGCCACAGAAGTTTCCGTGTTCCACGAGCCAATCCCACGGGCTAAGTGGACAAAACAACCGCCCCAAACTGAGTCAATCAGAGCTCTTCTCTAGGACTTTTCCTTGGGACTCAAGAAGTCAGCAGGCAGTCCCTCTCAGGGGGCAGTGGATGTAAGAAGTGAAACGTAGGCATTGTGGGCAACCACTTTTCCTTTTAAGTAGAGAAAGTAGATCTGCAGTTAAGAGAACAAAGCCAACACATGCAAAGAAAAGCAGAGATGAAAGACAAAAAGAAAATCTTCGGGGTGGTCCCGTCCTTTGTTCAGGTTATTCCCGAGGCCTAGCTTCACAGGCTCTTCCATGATTCAATTTTTTCCTTAAAATCTGTAATCTATTAAACACTTTTTGCCTAAACTAGTTCAAGCTAGGTTTTAGTCACTTACAACCAAGAGTCCTAACTAACAGTGTATGGCCCAGGATCTATCACATAGTTAAACTTAACTTCTAAGATGTTAGTCTGAAGACTGAATGCTTTCTACCAACCCTTAAGAATGGAGAATACACAGTTAAATAAGCAAATAACAATAGTCAATCTAGAAAAAAATATTGAGTAAAAAGCTGAAAAAAAATGTGTATCACTAAAATTCAGAGAAATGGAAATTGAAACAATAATATTTAATCTAATAAATTAACAAAGATTTAACAAAAATAAGTATTTCCAATACTGGCAAATTACAATGAAACAGCATTATCTTACATCACTTGTGGAAGGATAGATCTTTATAGACTGTTTTTGTAATGCATTTTGAAACTATGCATTAAGAAGCTTAAAAATACTCATATGCTTTGACCCAGGAATTCCACTACTGGGATCTAGCCTAAGGAAATAGATCTTAATACAAAAAACTTTTTTGTTTGCTTTGGCTTTGAAGAAAGCTAATCACCACAATAATTTGCAGTAGCAAAAAAAAAAAATCTGAGAGTAACACAAATGTTCAGTAAGGAAATAGTTAACTGATTTATTCAATGCAATATTAGTCATTAAAAACAATTTTACAGAGGGTATATAATAACAGAGAAATGCTTACATTATGGAGTTAGATTTTTACAAGTCAGGATATCAAACTGCATAGTTAAATGTTTTTAAAACGATATATATACAAAATAATTCAGGCATTTCTTTGACTATGAAAGTGTTTACAATATAAGCTGGATATCATTCAGTAGGTTAACCAGGAATAAGATTTGCATTCTGAAGACTGCTGTTTGCAAAAAGTGGACCTCTACAGATAATAGCACCCTGAGTGATGGGACAAAAGCTGCTGTTCCCGAAATACAGGAAGGCACAGCTACTCTGTGTAAGGGGCGGGCTGTGCAGTGGGCCTTGCCTCCTTTCTTTACTGCTAGTGGCTATGACATGCATAACAATCTCTAGAACTCCAATTTTAGTGCAATCTTACATGCTCAGGATGTCCTCAGTGATACTGAGGTATATGTTTGTCCCTTAGCTAAACTACATTTATTTAAAAACAACAACAATAACAAAAACACATAGATACAGAGATTAGATTGGTGGTTACCAGAATGGACGGGAGAGGGAGGAGGGTGAAAGAGGTGACTGGGCCGTGTGTCTGGCGATGGGTGGTAACTAGTCTTTGGGTGGTGAACGCGACATATGTTCTACAGAGAAATCAAAATATAATGATGTACATCTGAAATTTATATACTGTTATAAACCAATTGTTACCTCAATTTTAAAAAACTACATTTATTTATTATTTTTACCTTGCAATAGTAAGACATTTTTTTAAATATTTAAAACTTCTATTAAAATTCTTATAGAAAAAATAACTTACTTTGATTGTGAAACTCTCAGCTTATAAATCTTTTTCTCATTGAAATATACTTTAAAAATCTGATTTTCTTAGGTTCTTTGGGTAATATAATGAAAACATTTTAAAAGAAGAGACTGAATCCAAAAAGTTATCAGTTATCTTAGGAAGTAACATTAAGGGCAATCTTTTTCATCTACTTTCTCCTTCCCAAATATTCCATAGTGTGCACAGTAAAAATAAGAGACAATTTCTGTTAAAGAAAAGGTAATAAATCAGCAAAAAATTTATAAATTAATGTTGGAAACAATAAAAGAAAGAGTGCATCTGAAACACAATATGATAGTCCATTTACTAAATGCTCCAAAATATCATTAGATTATATTAGTTGTTTTATACACTAGTCTATACATCTGTTTTTCTTTGAAAAGTTTCAAGAGAGCAATATGTGAGCTTCTAGAAATAACACATAGAACCGTAAAATGTCCAAAGAACCATTAAAATTCGAGGTTTCCTTTTCTCCTCATTTTTAGGTTTGAAGCAATAGTAACTTTTGGTTCAACAAAAGAAGAGAGTATGTGACAGGTCACTTCAGGTCACTATTTTTACCTTCTGATAAAACTGTAATTACACTAGGGAGAAAAAACAAAAATAAAAATCATTCAGTTGAAGTATGTATTACACGCCCAGTATGTGCATGATCCACATCAGGCACCATTAAAGTTTCAGAAATAGAGGAATGGTACCCCTCCTCAAGTGACTCATGGTTAGATGTGGGAGAGAGTAAAAGAGAAGACAGTTACATTACAGTGCAGAAAGATGGTAAAGGAAGAAGGCAGAAGAGAGGAGGCAGAGAGGCAAGCAACCAGCTCTCTTTGTGTGTCCTGGAAAACAGGAAGAACTTTCTGATTAGAGAAGTCTCTGACTGCATCATAAGCGTTGCGGAAAGCAGGCAAGGAGGGAGGGACAGGAAGAGAGGGAGGAGGTTGCCCAGGCATAATGGAGGGAGGAAAAGAAAATTTGCTAGAAAGACTTTTATTTTCTTCTCAAAATATTTAATAATCAGGGAAAAAATGAGTTATTATGGTTATGTCCAAATCAAAGATCATTCAAAGAGTTTCATTAATACTGCAGTGACATTTAAAAATGCCCAAAGAATCTTTTCAATGCATTACATGATCTTCATTTCACCATTCAAAGAGAATAAGGAAAAGAAATGTAGTATTTGTTTAAAATTCAACCTATTGCTTGCTATACTCTGAGGAAATAAATTTATGAAATATTCTTCCACTACAAATTATTAAATCACATAAAAATATAATAGTCAAAATATTCTTGCAGTTAAGAAACCTATTTTACTTTTCGTCAATTTTTCTGCTGGCAGTGTTTTACTAACTCAAATCCTATAACCTTAAACTGAGAGTTTCCTAATGGCAATGTCACTAGGAAATGTAATGTGACTTTCTTAGATCATCAAATAATGGTAGTGTGGTCTCAAATTAATTTTCAGCAGATGCTCATAAGGTTCAACAGAAAACACCTCAGTGATGGGGGAGGCTGGGAACATCATTAGACTCGTTTCCTTGTAAAGGGTTCAGTGACAAACAGCCCCCAGAGGCGACCTGGCAGGGAGACTTGCCTGGGTTCTGCTGTGTCGCAGACTTACATTGGCCTCATATAGAAACTGGTCCCTGAACATGTTTTATTTGACTTGCAGAGTGTTTTGTTTTGTTTTGTTTCAATGAGCACCAACATTTAAAATTTGAGAGATTTTACATAAAGATCCAGATTCTCTGACTTTTAAAAAAATCAGGTAATTCAGAAACAATGGGCCCACATTCCCCCAAAAACAATCTCCTGGAGCGGCTGCCTCATTTAATGGGCACGCATTTTTCCGTTTACCATTGTTCACACCCAGCCTGTTTCACTCACTTATTCTGGATACCTGCCTCATTCCAGAGGCCTTTGAATTTGCCATTCCACCTAATTCTACAATTTGCTAGCTGGATTTTAGATGCTTTTATAACCCATTTAAAGCCCATCTGAATGAGCTTTTGGCTACCTCAAATATTTTTTCTCTGAAAATTATGAAAGGTGGTTGCCTGCCATTCATTTGAGGAATTCTTTAAAGTAAATGAATTCTACTTTTATTTTGCATAATAAAGAATATATATATATACTTATATATACCTGTTCTGTATGTGTGTACGTTACACATAAAGAGACAGACAGAGACAGAAAGAGAGAGAGAAGGGTAAAACCATAGAGAAAAATCTGAATTTACACTGACAGTTACCAAGATACTAAAACTTAAAGACCAGGAGAAACCATGACTATTTGCCCCAAAATTGCAGTGGTTCCTTAGCTGAAATATTAGCTGATACCTACCCTACTGACAGCAACTTGTCTCTCACATGGGTGGCACGAACAGGCCTTTTTCATCCCCTTTCCCATTAAACAACAAACACATAACAGCAGCAGCAACAAACGGCCCAGAACCAAGTATGCAAAAGGCCCAATGCCACAGGCTTTCCAGACGCTTTCTCATTTAAACCTTTTGGGGAGTCCCAGCTCCAGCTTCTCCATTTCCTTTTGGTTCCAATCAAAGGTTTTTGCCTGATTTTTAGCAGTTTCTTTGCCATGTGAAATGTTTTATTAGCCTTTATTTTAATGTCAAAGTGTGTTCTACAGCAAGCCCCCACCACGCCCCAAAAGTGGTTTCATAGTAAAGTAAGATTGGAAATAACAGGTCTCTTTAGTGTAAGACTTCTCAGAGCTTTTATTATACTAACGTGGAAAGTGAATCACCAAGAAAAGATACACCTGGAGTATGTTCCGAACTTAAAATTTGACCATGGAATACTTCTTCAACGACATTTCATAGGAATTCCTTGGAACATACTTTGAGGAGCAATGCTCTATTTTTAGTATTAATTTAATAATCATTCTATGTGATTACTCGTATTTAAAGTGGTGTTCATTTCAATAGAGTATCAGAAAGTATCAGCAAAAGGAGGAAAGTCAAGCAGATAGCAGGTACTCCCAACAAGAACAGAGCTTCCTCTTTTCCTAGTGAGTCCTGCAGAGGCTCTATCCGGCCACGTGAGCTGTCCCCTTGAGGACTCCTGTCCAGGATGGAGTCTGCCTCATCAAAGACTTCCTTCTCCTACACACTATTTCAGGGGTTGTCTCAGACTCTGCCTGACAAACATTCTTGATCATCAGACTCGTTTCTGGGCCCTGACCCTTTACTTCCACCTCTGAGTTCACCCTTGGTCCACTACTTTCAGCTTGGAAGACTGTTGTGCAAGCCAATGTGTCTGATCCTGTTCCAAACATGGAACAGGCAATTGGGGTATGTTCACTACCCCAAAACCAATTTTCCACCCCAGATCTACATAGTTTCTTTAACCATGGAGAAGATTGACAGTATCACATCTAAAGATGCTGTTCCTATCATCTTGGTGAAGTTGAATGTTAATATTTTTCTTGTTAAAGATCAGTAATACCAACCCAAAAGATATGTGAAGCGAGCTAATGAACAGTGTTTTCTCATACCCACAACTCGTCACGTTGCCAAATCCACAAGGTCTGACCTATCTGATCTTCAGATATTTGCCAAGTAGCCCACACCATGGACTTCAAGAGCGATAGATAAAAATTTACAGCCAGGAAAGGCCTTCCCAATGCCATTCCTCCACCATGGTCTTGAAGACAGAAAATACATTATTTATTTCAGATTTCTCCACTCTCCAAAATATAGAACCTGAAACTCCCTAGACAGCAAAGGCATAATTGGAATTCCAAAGCCCCTCAATAACAGATTCTCCTATATTTCCTGAACTTGCCAGGCTCCAGTATCCCACAAACGGCCGTACTGAGAAACAGAAGCCAGTTAAGTTAAAAGTTTTTGGATGGTTCCTTCACTGCAAACAGGAAGCTATCATCAGTAGGCCTGAGGCACTTCAAACAAGCTGACCAAACCAGGCTAAATCTTGGAAATAACTCTCTCCACTCACAGTCTCATCTGAGTTAGGCATTTCTTCCTTCATCTAAGAACTTCAGTTAATTCAGAAGACTGGCTAGTCGGTCACCCAGCACTCAAGTGCTATCACAGCAGGCACGCAGAGGATTTCATGTGAGCACAGAGGAGAACTCAGTCAAGGAAGCCGAAAGGGAAGAGTGAGTTAGGGTCAACGTGGAGCAGAGAAGGGCACAACAAACAAGGGATTCCAGAAGGGCACTAGCCAAAGCACGGAAGCTTGACAGATGGTGGCGTATTCTCATTAATTCTTAGTAGTTCACGTGGAGTGATGAGAACTGAAGGCAAACTGAAGATCATGTGAGCCATGTTATGGAGTTTGCACTTTCCCCTCAGTGCTATGGGCCCCTGGAGGATTTGAAGGAGGAATCAGATTTGCATTTAAGAAAGATTGCTCTACCAGAAATCACTTAAGAAACTTAGGCCCAGGAATATTTGTTTCACTGAGACCTGCCCCTCCTATGACTGTGTCCTCCCATTGAGTCCTCTCCCTCAGAATCTTGTTTCGTCTATAAAGCCCGACCTGTAGACGCTTTCATTGACTGATAACATCAACCAGCGCTGATTCCACCTTAGAGCCACTGCCATACGATTTCCCCGCTTAGAGACTCGACCTCCTGCCCTCACGCCCTTCTCTTTCTCCTCTTCTCTCTCTTGATTGTTACGACCAATTCTGACTTTAGGCCTGAGTTCAACAGCCCTGTACAATTCTCTGCACCAATTCGGCCTTGTTGCTGATTTTTTTCACACTCCATTAATAAATAGGCCTATGTCTTGGTTTCTTGTAATCTTGTCTTCTGTTGGTAACCCCACATAAGACTAGATCCTTATTATTCTCTTTCCAGGCCAGGACCACAGTCTTGCAATTCAGCTTCTCTAACTGTCACTAATTGAGGGATTAGATAGACTTTTGGACTCTTCAACATGAGCCCTGCTATCTTTTATGGCAACTTATTAGTTATTAGTACTTTGCCTTGAACTTCTCTTGTTGACTACTTATCCGGACACATCAACCCTCTTGGAGATTCGAGGCATGTGGGGGAGGGTAGTAGTGGAGGACGGTGCCTTTACAGCACATAAGGCTGAGGCTGTTTTCCTCAGCACCTGGCCTAGCCAATGGATGGGTGTAACTCCAGCTCCCACCCCTTCTAGTAAACTGCGCACTTGTCAAAAGACACGGAGCCATGCTCACTGAGTTCAAGGAGGTGGCAAGCACAATTTACTGTAACTGTTCTCTCAGACGATAACCTGGCCCCCAGACTGATCCTCACCGACACCTAATCTTATCTTGCACACCGTAAAACAATCACCTCTGCTTCTCCTGTACTAACCCTTTAAGCCTGTCCTTCCCTGATCCAGATTCAAAAGATTTCATAAATTCTTCTATTCTTGGAAACTAGATGTATTGAGCTTGCCCTGTAGTTTTAACAATTTATTGAATACGGAATCATGTAAACCCCAAAGGCAAATGGATATACCTTTTTCTTACCCATAAGTAATCCTGGATTGTATTTCTCAAAATTAAAATTGTCCTGGAGTCTGACAGTCTAAACAAACACAAAGATGCTTATCTAGATTCCCATAAATACTTCAGCTTCGGTAAAAAGAAACACGGCTTTGAGAAAATAACTGCCCACAAGCAAGGCTGCTGCCACTTCTCTCATCCGCCCTTCCATGGAAGTAATGTTGGAAGAGCACTACTTTGGGCTAGGCTGGTAATGCTGATCTCAAAACAGCACAGAGACGCCTCAGAGCAAATATAATATGATATTACAATTTGATTGATTGCAAATATACTAACAGGGAATTTCTGATAGCTGAAACAAAAGGTTGGGCTGAAGTTTGTTTGCATTATTTATGATGGAAATATTAATATAATAACTGCTTACAAACTTCAGAAAAAATACTTCAGTATGAACCATTTATATTTAGAAATAGTTACAAAGTATAACATTAAGTTTGGGATTTATTAAAGCAAATCCATAAAGTCTTAAATCATACAATGCTTTATGTCCTGGTTTTATTAATAACATGTACTTGAATGAATTAGAGCATTGACAAAAAATCCTATCATTTAGATATTTACTACTTTAGATTGCTCTGGCAAACGACGCTAAATTGTGAGGTCATACAGGATATACTGAGTCAATTACATCATAACTTCTCAGATTTCATTTCTCTTCATTTTTGCATTTAAATAAATGAGTTTGTTCAGCATGCTACTTTATATATTGGCATTTTACTGATGTTAAAATGTTTACTTTTCAAAATCATATTTTCCTACAGTTAAGAAAACTTTTATAACAATGACAACAATAACAAAAATAATAATGAACTCTATTGAGCATTTACCAAGCGCCAGACACTGCTTAGTAATGCCATGAGCTATCTAACGTCACAGCACTCCTCTGAGGGAGCTCCAGTATCAGCCTGTGACAGCTAAGGGGACGGAAGGCAGAGAGGGAGCAGGCTGAGAGCAGCCACACAAGCAGCGAGCGAGCGGCCTGGGAATCGAACCCGAGCAGCCTGGCTCTTACGTGCTCAAGTGCAGCTGACTATATTTTGCTCTGATTTTGTAGTTTTGATACTTCTTTGCATATCATTTTAGAAGATGGATTCTTATTTGCATATTATACTTTGAATTCTGCCTTGATTAAACTGATACTTAATAGGGATTGACAGGAATTGAGGAGTAGGGAATGGCTTTACCCAGAAAGGGAAGTGAGCAGCAGCTAAAAACCACAAATGTTACGCACGTGAAAAAAGGTTAAGCAGAAGATTAACTTTATACATATTCCCAAATACATGCTTTTTAAATCCCCTCGCAAAACCCAGGGGTTCACAGAAGGAAAGAGTTCAGTGGTAATTCTCACGAACCTTTGTTTTCACGGGCATAAAACATTTTCAGCATCAACCCAGTCAGCCTGTCTCTTGGCACGGTAAGGATGTGGCACGCTGCTCCTTTTCTCCTGAGAGAGAAATCAAACGCTTGCCAGAGCACTTAATATTCCAGCTTCCACAGCAAATTGCTTTCATCCCTTTCTCCGGCCTCCAAAATGACTTCGGATTTGGGCAAAAGAGAGAAAGACATGGGAGGGAAGAAGCCCAAGGGGGTTGTTGGTGTTGCTATTTTTTTCCACTGCGACAAACAAAACACGCTTATAATTACGTGAAATAATATTTTTTTAGTATAATTTTTGCTACCAGCCCTAAAAGCTCTCGAGTTGTAGTCTTCCCTCCCACAACAGCACAGACCACCAGGCCAATATTATAGTGTAAATGAGATTAAATGACTGCTTCTAAGTCAGTGACAATTTGGGGTTTTACTTCAATAGCCAACTTTTTTTTCCTTTAAAAGAGGATAGGAGATGGAGAAAATTGGAACGTATTCTTCTAGAGATGAAGATATGAGTGAATAAAACATCTAGCCAAAGAAAACAAGATTAACAAAGAAGTCTATGATGTAGCATTTACAAGAAAATGAAACTTTCCTTTTCAGAAAAAACAGCTATAAAACAGGTTATGTTAAAGTTAATTTTTCAAAGGTATAAACATAATATGTTTTTCAGTTCACATTCTAATCAATTTTTCATTAAGTTAAAAAAAGGAAAAAAGACAGGCTTGTGTTTGGAATGTGATGCTGATGAGAAAGACCTAAAAACACCGGACAAAGTCTGACAGAAGTACAAAGGTGACATATATTCCAAGAAAATGCTGCTTTCAACAGACACCACTTAAAAAATAAAGACAGGCTAAAAGCAAGAGGTTGAAGAAAGAGAAAAACTTAAGAACATGGCACATTTAATTAGGTACCCCTCTCCTCAGACTAGCAGCTCCCCAGTTCTGCTGGACATTCTAACTAGGCATTTTCAATTCTTTTGTTTCTCTCTCTGTGCCTCTCCAAAATCTTCTGGCTTAACATCAGAAGATAGCTATTCATTTCACAAAATTATTTATTTTGCAAAAACAAAGTTTTTACAAAAGGATAAGGAAAACTTAAATCACAGATCTATGCATGGCTCAGCGAGAGTGTTGTAGATTTGGCATTAGTTCTCTTACTTGGCAATGTCGTACTTCCAGTCTAAGCTTGAGTCTGAGATAGATTCTGCTGTTAAGATTGGTCATAAATAACACCATGTCTCCCAACTGTACATTTGCTTTTTACCAGAAGTGCTGACCAACTGCTATGTTTTACTCTTTTGTCCCTTCCCGACTCCAATCCTCTCCCCACTCCTAACTCTCCTACCTTCTTTGACTATCTGTTATGCAATCACATTCAGTTGGATAGTTGCATTACACATAGTGAAAAGCTACATGAACTGAGACCACATATTAGACAGAATTACACACTGAAAATGAAGACATTCTATCCAATCCCTGATTATATCATTATGTTCACTGTCATCACAATTTTATTTGTATGTTAAAGATAGAATATGGACTGAACAACTCTCTTGAGTCTGTCAAAATAATAACAAAATGATGCAAAATATATACAAATAAATATTCAAATGTCTTTCTCAAGATAAACCATCTGGAAAAAATTAGAAAATGATGAGTCATTCATGAACAAATAAATGAATATGTTAACCTAAATCTTTATCTATGGATTTTTTCCAAATGGCAGGTGGCAGGGCAGGATTACCCTGATCCCAGCACGTTCACACAACAATTACATCCCATGTTAAATTTTTAAAATTTCTCATAGCTAAAAATGCTCCTAAATTAGATGAACAATAGGGTTAAAACTCATATGATCAATTGAACTGCTGTTTGATTGCTCTCCCCTGAGCAATTGCCAGGGGACTTTCATCAACACACCAATAAAGCAGAATGTATAAACTAATCATTCAAATATTTTTCATCAGAGAATTTAGAATTCAAAGCTACCATTGTGATGGCCACACAAAACAATTAAAAAACAATCCATAATATTTATGAATATATAGTTCTAAATATGAAGACTTGTTCCCTGAAAAAAATCAATCTATTATTTTACTAAAGTAAAATTTGTGAAAAAAAATTCTCTGTGAAAGTAAATGCGATTTTCTTTTACCTTTATCTCATGTACAGTACTCTTTTGAACCAAAGGGTCCTGAAGGGAAAAAGAGCTTTAAAAAATGTTTGTTAAACACGTCTACATAACTATTGACACACAAAAATCGTATAATTATTGCAAAGTGAAATTTTTTTTTCCTCCTCTGAGCCTTGATTAACTAAAAGCTAATGCCACATGTAAATATGCATTCCTCTTCTTCCTAGTGACCTTGCCACACCCCATCCCCAACTTGGGGGAGGAAAATGTCAAAAATAATTTTCCATTTTTCCTCTCTCTCTGTTTCTCTGCTCCCCTTTCCGAGCTCAGGCACAGACTTCCTACATGGTGCCTGCTGGCTGGCAGCAGGTGAGATATATCCCTCCTCCTTTGAGGGCAGACGATGACAAAACCCAAGAGCAATCATATACAGTCAAGAAAACTCAATATAAAACCTCATGTCCATCAACAAAAAGTGGGATATAAATTGTAGGAAATTATTATGAGTCAATATTTTAAATTATGTGTGTATGATATGCTTCCCAATGTGTCACTGACATTCATCTGAAACCATGCAGAGGCAAAGCAAGAATATCTCTCACAGCTCTCTAAGCATTCATCTGGGTACAAGTATTAGAGGATTCAGCATGAGTGAGATTGCCCGCGGAGAACAGAAACTGAAATGCCAGGAGGCATATTAAAAGCCAGTGTACATGATGCATTTCATGGCAGACAGCCATCTATAGACCTACATGCATTTACCATTAATAGAAAACAGAGGTGGCAGCAAGAGATATACTGTTCCATTTCTCCTTTCTTGACATGGCTATCATTTATAATAAATACACAAATGCATAAGCTTGAGTACCTTCCAGGAGGTGTGCAAACATTCCTATGTTATATACAGTGGTAAAATCAAAATGAAATGTAATATGAAAATCTTGGCTTCATAGTTCCTTTCACATGTTTCAATCACTCAGCAAATTAGCAAACACCTACCATGCACCCACCACTAAGTGCTAGGTCCTGTGGGTAACACAAAGAAGATAAAGACAGTTACTGTTCTTGAAGATTTTGACATATTAAAAAGATAAGATCAAAAAAATGCAAAATAAGACAGAACATGCTCAACTGCTAAAAGGTTTGTTTAAAAATATAAATGCTGGGGCCGGCGCGGTGGCGCAGTGGTGAAGTGTGCACGTTCTGCTTTGGTGGCCAGGGGCTCACCGGTTCGGATCCCAGGTGCGGACATGGCACCGCTTGGAAAGCCATGCTGTGGTAGGCGTCCCACATATAAAGGAGAGGAAGATGGGCATGGATGTTAGCTCAGGGCCACGCTTCCTCAGCAAAAAGAAGAGGACTGGCAGTAGATGTTAGCTCAGGGCTAATCTTCCTCAAAAAAAAAAAATGTAAGTGCTATACGATATCAAAAGGAGATCTTATGGGCTGGAGTAACTGGAGGTAACATCATAAAAAAGGATTTTTTTTTTTTTTTTTTTTTTTTTGAGGACTATTAGCCCTGAGCTAACTCCTGCCAGTCCTCCTCTTTTTTGCTGAGGAAGCCTGGCCCGAAGCCAACATCCATGCCCATCCTCCTCTCCTTTATACGTGGGACACCTACCACAGCATGGCGTGCCAAGCGGTGCCATGTCCGCACCCGGGATCTGACTGGCGAACCCCGGGCCGCCGAGAAGCAGAACGTGCAAACTTAACCGCTGCGCCACTGGGCGGCCCAAAAAGAAGGATATTGAAGACTCAAAATAATTTAACCACAAAGAAAGAAAAGAAATGTGCAGATTATTTTGGCTGGGGAAAAAATGTGTGCAAATACATTGAAATGAAAATGGCCTCAGAGAAAATGTCTTCAAATCTATATCAAAATTAGAGACTTTTAAAACACAGATAAATGAGTTCTTTTCTTAAATTTAGTCGTAAGTCCTAGGAGAGTTCCAGTTTAAGCTCACTGTTCAAGAATAATTATAGAGGGTAGGAAAACCTGAGCTGTAAGTGACAAATGCTGGAGGTTCACTGTGAACCACGCTGAGAGTTAAAAACTCTGGAGGGAGCCAATCCTAGTGCAGCCTCCACAACATTGTGAGGTTTACCTCTAGCACTTGAGCAGGTTCCCTCAATAAACGTTAAAGAAAAACCTCCTTGTGATCCCAGCGGGGTGAGGGGAAACGAACACCCAGAGGACTCTGTTCTTCTTAACAAGGCCTGCACTCAGGGGAGACTAGTTAACCACAGCCTAACCTGCTGGGATATCATCAGAGCCTAACTGGCCTGGCAAAGGGAAATATCCAACTCCAGCCCACTCTAGCCATCCTGTCCACCTAAGGGCTGGGAAGAGGGGAGGGCAGGGCCAGCGCTGAGAAACCATTAATCATAGCACTGTAAATCGCCTCCCCTCCCCATCACACCTCACCACAACATTACTAAAGGCCTATTGACAACAGTTCCTTTCACCTGGAACAGCATATCCAACTATCAATAAAAAATTACAAGACATACCAAAGCCAAAAAACATAATTTGAAAAGACAGAGCAAGCATCAGCATCAGATATGGCAAGGATATTGGAATTCTCAGACTGCGAATTTAAAACAAGTATGATTAATATTCTAAGGGCTCTAATGGACAAAGTAGACAGCATGTAAGAACAGGCGGGTACTATAAGCAGAGAGATGGAAATCCTAAGAAAGAACCAAAAAGAAATGCTAGAAATCAAAAACACTGTAACAGAAATAAAGAATGCCTTTGATGGGCTTATTAGTAGATGACATGGCTGAGGAAAGGATCTCTGAGCTCGAGGATATATCAATAGAATCCTTGAAACCTAAAGAAGCAAAGAGAACTATGACAGGAAAAAAACCCAGAAGAGAATATCCAAGTATTGTTAGACAACGACAGAATGTATAACATATGCATACTAGGAATACTGGAAGAAGAGAGAAGGAACAAAAGAAATATTTGAAATAATAATGACTGAGAGTTACCCCCAAATTAACATCAGACACCAAAGCACAGACCAGAAACCTCCGAGAATACCAAGCATGACAAATGCAAAAAAAAAAAAAAAAAAAACCACTTAGGCATATCATCTCGAAATTACAAAAAGTTAAAGATAAAGAAAAAATCCTGAAAGAAACCAGAAGGCAAAACCACCTCTCTATGCAGAAACAAAGATAAGAATTACATCTGACTTCTCCTCAGAAACCACGCAAGCAGGAAGAGAGTAGAGTGAAATATTCAAAGTGTTGAGAGAAAAAACCCACCAACCTAGAATTCTGTATGCTGTGAAATTATTGTTCAAAAATAAAGGAAAAATAAAGACTTTCTCAGACAGACAAATATTGAGGGGATTTGCTGCCAGTAGATCTGCCTTGCAAGAAATATTAAGGAAGTTCTTTAGAGAGAAGGAAAATAATATAGGCCAGAAACTTGAATCTACATAAAAGACAGGAAGAGCATCAAAGAAGGAATAAGTGAAGGTAAAAAAAAAACTTTTATTTTTCTCATTCTTGATTGATCTAACGTTCAAAGTGATAACAGCAACAATGTATTTGATTATGTGTGCTTATGTATATATCTTGTGAGTATATATATGCTTAGGTATGTTTACATATAAATGAAATGAATGACAGCAATGATACAAGGGATAAGAGGAAAGAATCAGGATTATTTTTTGATTGTAAGGTATGCACAATACTACCCATAAAATAATGTGGTGTTTTTTGAAAGTGAACTTGGATTAGCTGTAATGTATAGTGCAAATTCTATGGCAATAACTACAAATAAATGAAAAAAAAAGAAGTATAACATATGTTAAGAAAGAAGAGAAAACAGAATCATATAAAATACTCAAAACTACAAAAGACAGAAAAAGACTGGAAGACAAAAATAAGAACAAAGACCAAGAGCAGTAAATAGAGAGCAGTAATAAATATAGTGGATATGAATCCAACTATATCAATAATCACTTAGAATGTCACATATCTAAGTACACCAAATAAAAGACAAAGATTATCAGAGTGAACCAAAAAGTACAAATGAACTATATGTTGTCTGCAAGAAACCTACTTTAAATATAAAGACATATAGAATAAAAGTAAGTGGATGGAAAAAATATACCATTTTGATTAGCTAACACTAATCAAAAGAAAGCAGGAGTAGCTATATTAATTTCAGACAGAGTAGAGTTCAAAGCAAGAAAAGTTATCAGGGATATAGAAGGGAATTACATAATGATGAAGGGGTCAATTCTCCAAGAAGACGTAACTCTTAAAATGTATGTGCTAACAACAGAGTACCAAACTACCTAAGGCAAAAACTTATAGAACTGTAAGGAGAAATAGATGCATACACTATTACAGTTGGAGACTTCAACACCCCTCTATCAGAAATGGACAGATCCAGTAGGGAGAAAATCAGTAAGGATGTAGTTGAACTCAACAACACCATCACAACTGATATAACTGAAGTCTGTAGACTATTTCATTCAACAAGAGCAGAATACATATTCTTCTCAAGCTCACATGTGAACACTCCTAAATAACACATAGTTCAAAGAAGAAATCTCAAAAGAAATTTAAGAATATTTTGAACTAAATGAAAATAAAAACATTTCTTTTCAAAATTTGTGGGATGCAGCAAAAGCAGTGTTTAGAGGGAAATTGACTGTATTGCATGCATACATTAGAAAAGAAGAAAGATCCAAAAATCAATAATCTAAGCTTCTAATTTAAAATACAAAAAAAAAAAGGGTAAATTAAATCCAAAGTAAGCAGAAGAAAAGAAGTAAGAATTAGAGCAGAAATCATAAGATTGAAAACAGGAAATCAATTGAGAAAATCAACAAAATTAAAAGCTATTTCTTTGAAAAAAATCAATAAAATCTATAAGTCTCTAATGAGGCTAACTAAGGAAAAAAGAAAGAGGACACAAATTACTAATACCAGAAATGAAAGAGGAGATATTGCTACAGATACCATGAACAATAAAAGGATAATAAAGGAATATTATGAACAACTCTATGCTCACAAATCTGATAACCTAGATAAAATGGACCAATTCCTTGAAAAAACTGTCAAAACTCACACAAGAATAAACAGACAATCTGAATAGGACTATATCTATTAAAGAAATTGCATCAATAATTAATAACCTTCCAAAACAGAAAGGACCAAAAACAGATGGGTTCACTGGTAAATCCTAACAAACATTTAAGTAACAAATTACACCAATGTTCTACAATCTCTTTCACTGGGTAGAAGTAGAAGGAATATTTCCTAATTCATTCAATGAGGCCAGCATTACCCTAATACCAAAACCAGAAAAAGACATTACAAGAAAAGAAAACTATAGATAAATATTTCTCATGAACATAGATGCAAAAGTCCTCAACAAAACACTAGCATGTTGAATCCAAACACAGTTTTAAATGATTTACATACCACAACTAAGTGGGATTTATCTCAATTACGCAAGGCTGGTTCAACATTTGAAAATCAATTAATGTAATTCATCAGATCAACAGACTCAAAAAGAAAAATTACATGATCATATCAATAAATGCAGAAAAAGCATCTGACAAAATCCAACATCCAATGATAATAAAAACTCACAGTAAACTGGGAATAGAGGGGAACTTTCTCAACTTGATAAAGACTATCTACAAAAAAAAAATAACTAACATAAAACCTATAACTAACTAAAAAAACCTATAACTTAATGATGAGAAACCAAAGCTTCCCTGCTAAGATCAGGTACAAGGCAAGGATGTTCCCTCTCACTGATCCTTTTCAACATCATACTGAAGTCCTTGCTAATGCAATAAGGCAAGAAATGGGAAAAAAAAGTATACAGATTGGGAAGGAAGACATGAAACTGTCTTTGTTCTCAGATGATATCATTGTCTGTGTAGACAATCCAAAAGATTCAACAAAAACCTTCTGAAACTAATAAGCAGTTACAGCAAGGCTGAAGGATACAAAGTTAATATACAAAAGCAAATCACTTTCCTATATACCAGGAAAGAATACGGGGAATTTGAAATTAAAAAACACATTACCATTTACCTTAGCAGCTCACCAAAATGAAATATTTTGGTATAAATCAAGCAAAATATGTACAAGACCTATATGAGGAAAACTACAAAACTCTGATGAAAGAAATCAAAGAGCTGAATAAAATGAGAGATATTCCATGTTCATGGTAAGAAAGACTCAATATTGTTAAGATGTCAGTTTTTCCCAACTTAACCTGTAGATTCAATTCAATGCCAATCAAAATCGTACAAGTTATTTAATGGATATCAATAAACTGATTCTGAAGTTTATGTGAAGATGTAAAAGTTCTAGGATAGCCAACTCAATACTGAAGAAAGAACAAAATTGGAGGACTGATGCTACTTGACTTTAAGAATTACTATGAGACTACAGTAATCAAGATAGGGTGGTATTGGTGAAAGAACAGACAAGAGATTAATGGAACAGATAGAGTCCAAAAGTACTCACATAAATTTGGTCAACTGATCTTTGACAAAGGAGCAAAGGCAGTATAATGGAGCAAAGACAGTCTCTTTAACACCTGGTGCTGGGACAGCAAGACATTCACACGCAAAAAAAAGAAAAAACCTAGGCACAGACCTATACCTTTCACAAAAATTAATTAAAAATGGATCACAGACCTAAATGTAAAATGCAAAACTATAAAACTCCTAGACGATAACAGGAGAAAATGTAGATGACCTTGAGTATGGTGATGCCTTTTTAGACACACCACCAAAAACATGATCCATGAAAGAAATAATTGATAATCTAGACTTCCTTAAAATTAAAAGCTTCTGCTCTGTGAAAGACGATACCAACAGAATTAGAAGAAAAAACACAGACTGGGAGAAAATATTTGCAAAACACACATTTGATAATGGATTGTTATCCAAAACATACAAAGAACTCTTAAAACTCAATGATAGAAAACAAACAACCCAATTAAAAAATGCACGAAAGACATAACAGACAACTCACCAAAGAAGATATACCAATGGCAGATAAGCACATGAAAAGATGCTCCATGTCATTAAGGAAATGCAAATTAAAACAACAATGAGATACCACTACACACCTAGTAGAATGGCCAGAATCCAGAACACTGACAACAGCAAATGCTGGTGAGGATGTATGACAGAAACTGTCATACATTGCTGGTAGGAATGCAAAAAGTACAGCTGCTTTGAAATAGAGTCTGGTGGTTTCCTACAAACTAAATACACTCTTACCATATGATCCAGAAATCATGCTCCTTGGTACCCGCACATGGATATTTGTAGCAGCTTTATTCATAATTGCCAAAACTTGGAAGCAACTAACATGTCCTTCAGTAGGTAAATAGATAAACTGTGGTACATCCAGACAACGGAATATTATTAAGCACTAAAATGAAATGAGCTATCAAGCCATGAAAAGACAGAGGAAGTTTAAATGCCAAAGCCAATCTGATTCCAACTAAATGACATTCTGGAAACAATATGGAGACAATAAAAAGATGAGTGTTTGCCATGGCAGAGAGGGGATGAACAGACAGAGCACAGAGGATTTTTAAGGCAGTGTAACTATTTTGTATGATAGAACAGATGGGCAGCTTTGTCCAAACCGACAGAAAACAACACCAAGAGGGAACTCCAATGTGAACTATGGACTTTGGGTGATTACGGTGAGTCAATGTAGATTCATCCTTAGTAAAAAATGTACAGTTCTGGTGGGGGATGTTGATAATCGGGCAGACTATGCATGTGTGGGGACAAGAAAGATATGGGAAATCTTGGTACCTCTCTCTTAATTTTGTTGTAAATTTAAAACTGCTCTAAAAAAATAAAGTCTAAAAAAATGACTGAATTATTGATGACACCTCCTTTTACTCACAAAAAATTCTCAGTTTGGACTATAAATTTTATGATCATCTTACTTATAATGTCCTATCTCAGCAGAGAATTATACTGCTTGACATCTTTCATTTAATAAAGGTTGTTAGCCTTTAAACACCATTGAGAAGAACATTTGCCAAGATATATCCTCGATTCTGACTTTTGTAAGACATTTAGTTTTCTAAATTATTTGGGATGTACCACAGTTTGATCCAAGTGCTTATGAGTCTCTTTAAATTGTGAAAGTCGAGAAGCTCCCTCTTAGGGGATTTCAATTATCAGAATCCAAATTAAACCTGTAACCCAGAGCCCTCTCTAATGAAATAACATCTTCAATCAACATCATCATCAGTAAACATTTGTTGGGCATCCCCTACATGCAGGACAGTGGTCAGGGTGGGGGAGGGGTGATACAAAAAATGTAAGATATGGTCTTGATATCTCCAGCAGTTTATAAGCTAGTGGTTGCTATCCATTCATCCATCAATCCACCACAAACAGCACATGCTAGGTACCAAATAAGTGATGTAGGCAGTAAGTTTGTCTAAGGGATTGCATCTGGTTACATATTACAGAAACCAAACTATGGTATATTAAGCATAAAGTGGTTAATTGTTCTCACATAACAAGAAGTCTATAGAGAGGCATTTCAAGGACAGAAGAAGGGCACCCAAGATGTCATCAATGACCCAGTCTCCTTCTATCTATCTTAGAATGTCATGTTCACCCTCACAGTAATCTTGCCATTGCAAGAAGGCTGATCTGCCTCCAGTCTGTCCTCTGGATTTCATGTAGAAAGAATAAGAGGAAGCAACAAAGGGAGGAGTAGTGCAAAATTTCCCACAGCTCCCCAGCAGATTTTCACTTACATCTGGTTTGATAGAACCTTCACAGAAAGTCACCCTTAATTGCAAGTGAGGCTGAAAGAGCGAGTGTTTGGCCTTTTCAGCACCTACAGAGAAAGGTCAGCTTTACTGCTTACAAGAATCAGAGAGCAGAGAATTTCTCAAAAGTAGGAAGCCATCATACACTTTTCATATCTTCTCATAAATTAATCAGTTCAACAAATATTTTGGAGCACTGTGATGTGCCAGACACTGCATTAGCTGCTGAAGATAGATAAAGCAGAAAATAAGACTGGTTTTCATGGAATGTACATTATAGCCAGGAATGCAAATATTAAACAAATAATTGTAAGTATGAAGAACACTATAAAATGGAAAACAAAGAATGTCATAGAACCCCATCAGGGGTCGGGGAATATCTTTGTGAGAATCCAGCATTTTAGCTAAGACGTGCAAAAGGAAGAAGAAAAAAGATGGCGGAATGGGGAAGAGGCCCCAGCAGTAGGTACCGTACACTCAAAGGGTCAGAGTTGAAAGGATGGCACATTTTAGGAACTGAAAAAAATGTCTAAGGTGACTGGAACAAAGAGAGTGAGAGGCTTGGGGGATAGTCAAGGGTCAGAGATCATACAGAGTTTCAAACCATAAAGAGGATTCTGGACTTTATTCTAAGGACAATGCAATCCTGTGGCAGGTAAAGCAGTGGAGTGTAATGGTCAGATATGTATTTTGACACAATTACTTGGGTGGCAGAGTAAAGGATGGATTAGAAATGGGCAGCAGGTAATGTAGGGGGATTATTGTAGATGTCTAAACAGAGAAGGACCAGGATGGTGGCTGTCTAGATTGACAAATATATGGAAAGATTCAGGAGGAAGGTGATAAAATAGGAAGAATCAAGGATGCTGCCCAAGATTGACGATAATCATAATTATAGTGTTATATAAGGAATTCATACATTTTATTAAATTTACATTTATATAAACCTCAAAGCAACCCTATTTAATACTCAGAATAACCCGGTGATGTAGGTAGTATTACTACTCCCATTTTACAGACTAGGAAACGGAGACAAAGAGTATTTAAAGTAATTTGCCCAAGTCCGCACCACTAATGACTTGTGGAGCCAAGATTCAAACCCAGGCAGACTACAGAATGCAGACTTTCAACACTACCTTAGTACTGCATAGTGCTGATGGGGGTAACGTTGCTTGAAGTTAAGAACACAAGAGTAACAGGTCTGGAAGGAGGATGACCTGTCACCCTGGAGCATTGTTGAAGCCTATGATGCAGCCAGATGGAGATGCTGGATGGAGAGCTGAACAGATCAGCTGGAGTTCAGAGGATAAGTGAGAAGTGAAAGTGGAGATTCACAAGCCTACAACAAGACAGAGTAACTAAGCCTTGGAATTGGGTAAGATCAAACTGAGGAGAGAATGTAGAATGAAAATAGAAGAGATCTGCAGAGCCCTGAAGCTCCAGTATTTAGAGCAGGAAGAAGCGGAGAGCCCAGGAAAGAAGAAAGAGAAGCATCAGGTATCATAAGAGGCCACACAACAACCAGAATATGAGATCACAGAAGCAATACAAGAGTATTTTTGGGTAGAAGGGGTAAAATACTGTGTCAATGCTGCTGCTAAGAAGTCAAGAACAATAAAGAACTAGAATATTTTTTAGATTTTGTAACATGGAAGTAATCTACTGACCTGAATTTTGTGTGTGTGTGTGTGTGTGTGTGCTAACACTGGTTTACAACATTACATAAATTTCAGGTGTATGCCATTAGATTTCAATTTCTGCATAGAGTACATCATGTTCACCACCCAAAGACTAATTACAATCCATCACCATACAAATGTGCCTAACCACCTCTTTTGCCCTCCTCCCTCCCTCCTTCCCCTCCGGTAACCACCAATCCAATCTCTGTCTCTACGTGATTGTTTGTTGTTGTTTTTACCCATTATTTGTGAATGGGCTCATATGGTATTTGACTTTCTCTCTCTGACTTATTTCACTTAGCATAACACCCTTAAGGTTCATCCATGATGTCACAAATGGACAGATTTCATCCTTTTTAATTGCTGAGTAGTATTCTATCTGTTTTCTATCCATCTTTTCTATCCATCCATCCCTTGATGGGCACCTAGGTAGCTTCCAAGTCTTTGCTATTGTGAATAATGCTGTGATGAACATAGGGGTGCATGCATTTTCAAGCATTCGTGTTTTCATGATCTTTGGATAAATACCCAGCAGTGGAATAGCTGGAGCATATGGTAGTTCTGTTCATTTTTTAAGGAATCTCCATACTGTCTTCAATAGTGGCTGCACCAGTTTGCATACTTGCCAGTAGAGTATGAGAGTTCCCTTTTCTCCACACCCTCTCCAACACTTGCTACTTACTGTCTCGTTAATTATAGCCATTCTGATGGGCGTGAGTTGATATCTCACTGTAGTTTTGATTTGTATTTCCCTGGTAGTTAGTGATGTTGAACATCTTTCAATGTGCCTGTTGGCCATCTGTGTATCTTCTTTAGAGAACTGTCTGTTCAGATCTCTGGCCCATTTTTTAATTGGGTTATTAGTTTTTTTTGTTGTTGAGATGTATCAGGTCTTTATATATTTTAGACACTAACCCCTTCCCAGATATACGGTTTGCAAATATCCTCTCCCAAATGTTAGGTTGTCTTTTCATTTTGTTGATGATTTCCTTTGCTGTGCAGAAGGTTTTTAGTTTGATGCAGTCCCATTCGTCTATTTTTTCTATTGTTCCCTTGCCCAGTCAGACACGGTACATGAAAATATGCTACTAAGACCAATGTTGAAGAGTATACTGCCTATGTTTTCTTCTAGAAGTTTCAAGGTTTCAGGTCTTACATTCAAGTCTTTGATCCATTTTGAGTTGATTTTTGTCTGTAGTGAAAGATAAATGGTTTGCTTTCATTCTTTTGCATGTGGCTGTCCAATTTTCCCAATGCCATTATTGAAGAGAGTTTCCTTTCTCCACTGAATGTTCTTGGCTGCTTTGTTAAAAATGAGCTGTCCATAGATGTGTGCGGTTACTTATGGGTTCTCAATTCTTTCCATTGATCTGTGTGTCTCTGTGCCAGTACCATGCTGTTTTGGTTACTATAGCTTTGTAGCATATTTTGAAGTCAGGGAGTGTGATATCTCCAGGTTTGTTCTTTTTTCTCAAGATTTCTTCGGCTATTCAGTGTCTTTTGTTGTTCCACATAAATTTAGGATTCTTTGTTCTATTTCTGTGAAAAATGTCATTGTAACTTTGATAGGGATTGCAATGAATCTATAGATTGCTTTAGGAAGTATGGACATTTTAACTATGTTAATTTTTCCAATCCAAGAGCACAGAATATCTTTCCATTTCTTTGTGTCTTTTTCAATTTCTTTCAACAATGTTTTATAGTTTTCAGTGTACAGATCTTTCACCTCTTGGTTATGTTTATTCCTAGGTATTTTATTCTTTTTGTTGCAATTGTAAATGGATTGTATTCTCAATTTCTCTTTCTGCTACTTTGTTGTTAGTGTATAGAATTGGAACTGATTTTTGTATGTTGATTTTGTGTGCTGCAACATTACAGTATTCACTTATTATTTCTAAAAGCTTTCTGGTGGATTCTTTAGTGTTTTCTCCCTATAAAATCATGTCATCTGCAAATAGCGACAGTTTCACTTCTTCCTTTCCAATTTGGATCCCTTTTATTTCTTTTTCTTGCCTGACTGCTCTGGCTAGGACTTCCAAGGCTACATTAAATAAGAGTGGTGAAAGTGGGCATTCTTGTCTGGTTTCTCTACTTAAGAGAGATAGCTTTCAGTCTTTCTCCACTGAGAATGATATTAGCTGTGGGTTTGTCATATATGGCCCTTATTATGTTGAGGTGCTTTCCTTCTATGCCTTTTTTTCAGAGTTCTTACCATAAATGGATGCTGTATCTTGTCAAATGCTTTCTCTGCATCTATTGAGATGATCATGTGATTTTTAGTCTTCATTTTGTTAATGTGGTGAATCACATTGATTGATTTGCAGATGTTGAACCATCCTTGTATCCCTGTAATAAATCCCACTTGATCATGGTGGATGATCTTTTTAGTGTATTGTTGTATTCAATTTGCTAGTATTTTGTTGAAGATTTTTACATCAATGTTCATCAGTGATATTGGCCTGTAAATTAATTTTTTTGTGTTTTCCTTGTTTGGTTTTGGTATCAGGATAATGTTGGCTTCGTAGAAAAAGTTAGGAAGTTCCCCTTCATCTTCAACTTTTTCGTAAGAGTTTGTGAAGTATAGATATTAAGTCTTTTTTGAATGTGTGGTAGAATTCACCAGGGAAGCCATCAGGTCCTGAACTTTTATTTTTTGGGAGGTTTTTCATAACTGTTTTGATCTCCTTACTGGTGATTGATCTATTCAAATTCTCTCTTTCTTCTTGATTCAGTTTTGGAAGGTTGTATGATTCCAATAATTTATCTATTTCTTCTAGATTATCCAATTTGTTGCTGTATTGCTTTCCATAGTATTCTCTTATAATCTTTTGTATTTCTGAAGTGTCCATTGTAACTTCTCCTCTTTCATTTCTGATTTTATGAGCCTTCTCTCTTTTTTTCTTGGTGAGTCTAGCTAAAGGTTTTTCAATTTTATCTTTTCAAAGAACCAGCTCTTTGTTTCATTGATTTTTTCTATTTTTTTAAGTCTCCACTTCATTTATTTCTGCTCTGATTTTTATTATTTCCTTCCTTCTACTGATTTTGGGCTTTGTTTGTTCTTCTTTTTCCAGTTCCTTTAGGTGCAATGTTAGATTGTTTATTTCAGATTTTTCTTGTCTGTTGAGGTAGGCCTGTACTGCTGTAAACTTTCCTCTTAGAACCACTTTTGCTGTATCCCATAAATTTTGGCATGTTGTATTTTGAATTTCATTTCTGTCTAGGTATTTTTGGATTTCTCCTTTGATTTCTTCTTTGACCCAATCATTGTTCAGTAGCATTTTGTTCAATCTCCACATATTTGTGGCTTTTCCAATTTTCTTCCTGTAGTTGATTTCTAGTTTCATACCACTGTGGTCAGAAAAGATGCTTTCAATCTTCTTAAATTTATTGAGACTTGTGTTGTGGCCTAACATGTGATCTATCCTGGAGGATGTTCCATGTGCATTTGAGAAGAATGTGTCTTCTGTGGTTTTGGGATGGAATATTCTGTATATATTTACTAAGTCCATCTGGTCTAATGTGTCATTTAAGGCCAATGTTTCCTTATTGATCTTCTGTTTGGATGATCTATCCATTGGTGTAAGTGGAGTGTTAAAGTCCCCTACTATTATTGTGTTACTGCCTATTTCTCCTTTTATGTCTGTTAATAATTCCTTTATGTATTTAGGTGCTCCTATGTTGGGTGCATAGATATTTACAAGTGTTATATCCTCTTGTTGGATTGTTCCCTTTATCATTAGTGCTTTTATCATAATACCCTTTTTTGTCTCTTGTAACAGTTTTTGTTTCAAAGTCTATTTTGTCTGTTATAAGTCTTGATACCCCTGCTTTCTTTTCTTTGCCATTTGCATGGAGTATCTTTTTCCATCCCTTCAGTTTCAGTTTGTGAGTCTCTTTAGGTTTGAAGTGTGTGTCTTGTATGCAGCATACATATGGGTCTTGTTTTTTCATCCAATCAGTTACTCTGTGCCTTTCAATTGGAGCATTTAGTCCATTGACATTTAAAGTAGCTATTCCTAAGAATGTACTTACTGACTTTTTTTCTGGGTGTTTTAGTTCTTCTTCTCTGTTCCTTTCTTTTTCTCTTGCTCTCATCCTTTGTGGTTTGATGGCTTTCTTTAGTATTATGTTTGGGTTCCTTTCTCTTAATTTTTTGTGTATTTATTATAGGTTTCTGGTTTGTGATTACCATGAGGTTCATATATAATAACCTATGTATATAGCAATCTATTTTATGTTGATGGTCTCTTTAGTTTGACCTCTTGCTAAAAGCTCTACTCTTTTACTCCCTTCGTCCTACATTTTATGTGTTTGATATCATATCTAACCTCTTTTTTCATGCACGTGTATCTGTTACCCTATTATCATGGAAACAGATGATTTCAGTACTTTTGTCTTTTGACCTTCATATTAGCTTCATAGGTGGTTGATCTTCTACCTTTACTGTATATTTTCCCTTACCAGTGATTTTATTGCTTTTTTTTTGCTTTTCATAGTTTTTCCTAATTTCACCTAAAAAGTCCCTTTAGCATTTCTTGGTTTCTTGGTGATAAACTTCTTTAGGTTTTGCTTGTCTGGGAAACCCTTTATCTCTCCTTCCATTCTGAATGATAACCTTCCTGGGTAGAGTATCCTTGGCTGTACATTTTTTCCTTTCAGCACTTTAAATATATTGTGCTACTCCCTTATAGCCTGTCAGGTTTCTGCTGAGAAGTCCACTGATAGCCTTATGGGGTTTCCTTTGTATGTAATTTGCCTTTCTCTTGCAGCTTTCAGGATTCTCTCTTTATGTTTAATTCTTGGCATTTTAATTATAATGTGTCCTCATGTGGGCCTCTTTGGGTTTATCTTGTTTGGTGCTCTTTGTTTCCTATACCTGGATGTTGGTATCCTTCCTTAGGTTAGTAAAGTTTTCAGCTATTATTTCTTCAAATAGATTCTCTGCTCCTTTGTCTCTCACTTCTCCTTCTGGGACACCTATAATACGGATGTTAGTGTGCCTGATGTCGTACCAGAGGTCCCTTTGACTGTCCTTGTTATTTTAAATTATTTTTTCTTTTATCTGTTCAGCTTTGGTGATTTCCTCTTGTCTTTTGTCCAGCTTGCTGATCCATTCTTCTGTATCATCTACTCTGTTACTGAGTCCCTCTAGTGTATTTTTCATTTCTAGTATTGTATTCTTCATTTCTGATTGGTTCTTTTTTATATTTTCCAATTCTTTGTTGACAATCTTACTAAGTTCATCCATTCTTCTCCCAAGATTGGTGAGCATCCTTATGACTCAGTTTGTACTCTTTGTCAGGTAGATTGTTTACCTCTGTTTCATTTTGTTCTTTTTCTGGAGTTTTGCCCTGTTCCATTACTTGGAATGTATTCCTCTACCTCCTCATTTTGCTTCTTTCTCTGTGCTTATATCTATGTCTTAGGTGGGTCAGCTACATCTCCTGATCTTGGAGAGGTAGCCTTATGTATGACATGCCTTATGAGACCCAGCAGTGTGCTTCCCTCTCGTCACTACTTCCAAATGTTCAAGTAGTGTCCCCTGTATGGGCTACATGTGTCCTTCTGTTGTGGCAGGGCTGCTCTTGCTGCAGGTGCCTGGGGAGGATAGGCTGTCCCCCTTGCCAGCTGCTTGTAATGCTCAGCTGTGTGTGTCTGCTATGGTCCCTTCAGTCACTTTATCAGGTGTGGGGAGCCCCAACACAGTTGGCTGCAAGGTCTAATAGCACATTCCTGTTGCAGTTTTTCTGTTAAGTCAGTATGCCCCTCATGTGGCTGGTTGCTAGGGTAACGGGCTTAAAATTGCTGTTGGCCTCTGGCCTGCAAGGCTATTGTCAGCTCTCTCAGGACTGCAGCTGAGTGAAGCTGATCCCAGGCATAGGAGCACCCAATTGTTTTAGGCTTTGGAGGGTGGTTCTGATTCCCTATGTGGCCTAGGGTTGTTCCTGGCCAGCTGTGAAGCACCACAGCTTGAAGGTGGCTTTTCTCTCTCCAGAAAGGATTTTCTGCCTCTTCCACCTCGGTCAACACTGTCCCTTGTTGCAGGGCTTCTTTTTATCCAGTTTTCAGTTCTCTCCCAGGCGTAATTGTTCTAAAAGAGTTGTAAATTTGTTGTGTCTGTGGGAGGAGGTGAGTTCAGAGTCCACCTACACCACCACCTTGACACTGTCTCCCCCTGGTGACCTGAATTAGAATATTTTCTTTGAAAAGATGCTGAGTGAAGCCAGACTACAGTGAACTGAGGCATGTGTGGAAGTGAGAAAATGGAGATAGTAACCCTAGACAATTTACTTGATAAACTAGCATGAAAAGGAAGAGGGAGCTAAGGCAGCAGCTGGAAGAAGCCTCAAACTGAGTGAAGGTTTCATTTGTTTATTTGGAGAGTCCCGAGGAAATGCTGTTGGAAAGGAAGAAGTTTGTAGAGGAAGAGAAGAATACTTTAGAAAGGAAATAATGGGTAGTATCAGGTTCTTGGCAGCTAGGGTACCAGTACAAACAGTGTGGTTAGTTGGAGTCATCCATATTATGGGTTTTCCAGACTGATGTGATGGAAAGATAATGAGACAAGGGACTTTAAGATACTGTCCAAAGAATGGTTGACATCACAGCCCTTGGAAGCTAAACGGGACAGAAAAAAGGTGATAACAAAAAGAGACAGAGAGAAGGCAGAGGCATCAATAGACTTCAGGCCTCAATGAAACTGATCAAGTTGGAAGGTGAGTAGACTATAAACAAAGATTGGATATCCGAATCAGTAATTTCAAGTGTGGAGCCACCTTGGCTGATGGAAAGAATTTTCTATTATCAACCTATCTTCAGTTTACTTTAAAATAAGGCTAGTAATATATGAAGATTTCTTGCTGAGTTCATCACAGTGTTTCCAGGGACAGCCACCCTAACACTTCTGCAAACTCAGTCAATCCCTGTCTCTCGCTAATACGGAAGGACTTTTTGTACAACTGGGTTTCTTCAGTCCAACAAGACAAGGCTCAAGATCTGATGTGCCCTGCCCCTGCAGAACAGTTCTCCAATGACAGTGTCTTCATGCCATAGCTTGCCGTAGCCATATTTGTTTGGTTTCTTCAACTAATCCAAATAGTGATATTATAGAAAAGACAAAGAATTTAATCAGCTGTGTGAGCACTGTTATTTAATCTTTTTGTTTGCTTATCCTTCTATAAAATGGATATAACAAGTGTTGATCAAACCTCACTCAATGAGTTAATTCATTTTTGTCCAATTTGAAACTGTTCCCATTTAGAATACGTAAGTAATATATAAAGAATCTGAGAAGAAATCAAATTGCACACTGTTTTTGAAGATGCGTTAATTCAAACTGGCGACAAAGAAAAATCATTCTTTTTCTAAGCTAAGTTAATATGATCTGGCTTGTTTGTTCAGACCTGGTGGTAAGTGCAGCAGTAAGGAGGTAGGTGGAGAGATGAGGATTGAGAGAAAGCTGAGCGAACGGCAAAGTGTGGCTGCATTTGTTAGAATAGTTTTGTTGCCTCCTCCGTGAAGAGAAGCATTAGAGGGGCAGCCGCCAATCATCTGTTAGGACTGGTTTCAGATGCGCAGACAGTGCAGTCTCTCACTGGGACCTAACTGGCCTCCTGAATGATCTCCCGTAGACCTCTTGGAGATTTCTTCTGAGCTAAGTCAGCCTTGTTTAAATAAACAAATAAACTAAATAAATACACAAATAAAACCCACATCCACAACGCCTACTCCACTCCTACTCCTTCAAAGAGGCTATGAGTGCAGAAAGCCCTGAAGCTCAGGTAAAAGGGTTTGCAAGGAAGCTGCACTTAATTGTTGACCCTCGGAGTGGACATATTTGGTTTCTTGGGTTTTGTCCAACACCTCCCTCCTTTCTTCCCCCTATGTTGTTAATTTTATTATGTCCTTTTAAAATACCTTATGTCATTCTTGGAAAGAAGGAAGGGTATACTAAATAAAAATAACAATTCTCAATTTATGCTTTCTACAAAATCTCTACTCCATTGAGCAGAAACACAGGGTGTGGACCTTATCAAAGTTGGGCTAGCCATTTTAAAACCCCAAGTAAACTGAAATTAATTGTTGTGGTAGAGCTGAGATTGGGATATTTCTTAGACCCAAGAACTTCCCCTGTGATTTTAGGCAATGTTTAGATATCCAAGGTAGGTGAGACGGTGATGACATCTATAAGGAAACACCATATGCTACTAACCTGATTTCACAGCCATGGGAATGAACAAAAAGGGGTGAGGGAAGTAAAACATGGCCGAATTACTGCCACGCACAGAGTAATGTGTACCCCATCCTGTGAAGTAGCTGCTTCTCTGACAATTTTATACATGAAGAAAAAAAGGTACAAAACGACTGCGAGGTCATGGGTCTAGGTAACAGCAGAGCCTCTCCCATTTATACCATATTAGACACTGCCTCCCTTCATTCGTGCTTATAATTCCCACGAGGATTTAGTCCAACAAAAACTGTATTTTATGTTATAATGATAAATAGCTAATTTTAAGTAAGGGAAATTCAAGGGGAAAAGGTAAATAGAAAGAATGCTGAATGTCTGGGACTGAAACGCTACAATGCTGATTAAAAAGCTTGGGGGGAAAAGGCCTCCTTTAAAAAGACAAGGCAGAAAAATGGACCTTATTTTGGTAACCATGCTGCTATAGCAACAACATAATGATACACAGAAGGGCTTTTAAAGTTATACTAGTAATAAAAGATATACATGTATACATAGGTCTATCAATGTTGTTGAATAAATATCCATCTTCATAACCTTGCCAGATCTGGTAACGAGGAAACTCGTGCAAACATAATTTATACCAAGAGTAAAAACACCTGTCAACTTCTATTCACTGTTTGCACATGTCCACAGAGAGAAGGAATAAAAGAAAACAGTATGCTCTATACCTCAGGACTTTGGTCTGGAAAACAATCTAGTGTTGGTGTAGAAGAAAAATGAAAATATAATAAAAGGATTACCTGGTCTTAGAACTACACAGTGTGAATAGAACTTGTTTAGGTTTCTCAAAGTTTAAGTAATGCATAGTGCAAATATCAATATAATAAATTCATATCTATACTAAGAAAAACATGATATAAACTTCTAGGTTAAAATGATTTGTTAACAGCTCTGTGTCCACTGGAGCCATTTTTAAGTGGCCAGAAAAAGAATAAACGCTTTTCCAAATGGTACCCAGCCCTGGTTTCCTGCCTTCCTCATGTGCATATGCCCAATCAAACTCCCGTCGTCAGTAACAGCTCTTATTTCCCTGCAGGCATTCTCACTCCGCCCCAAAAGAGCGAAATCAGAATCTTGGGAAAGGGGTGAGGATTTGAGAAAGCGCCAGAGATTTGAAATTATTCCCTAGGGAGGATGCCCCACTTATTCTATAAAACCTTGATTATTCAAAATTCAGTTGTCCCCAACATTTTTAACATGTATGCCTCTCAACACTTCTTCCACAAACACCAGAGAGAACTGCGATGTAGAAAAAGCAGAGCCTGGACAAAGAAGCACACAGAAGACAAGATCTTTGAAAAGGGAGTTCCTGATGTATTTCTTTTCTTGGGATACTATTTTTCTTCCTCTCATGTAACTACAGTAAGCATGCACACGTTATTTTCTGGAGGAAAATGCAGTGGTCCAGTAAGGCAGCCTTGCTAGTGGCTTCTCCCTTGTAAAAGAACCTGATATTATTGCAGGAAGCAATAAGCAACTCCCTGTAGTCAGTCCGCAGATTCCCCTGCAGTTGTGGGAAAGCTTTTGATCTCCTAACACAGGCATTTCCTCTGACTGCTTCGCCCTTCATATTCCTGCCTAGAAATGAACATGATGTCTGGCAGTGCAGAAGCCATCGCGAGACCATGAGAAGACCAGCATGAGGCTGAAAGTCTACCCACTGGGAAAGACAGAATGAGAGACGGAAAGTGGCTAGGTCTCTGGTGACATTGTTGAGCTGCATATACTCCATGTTCTTGACTCAAGAAACAAATAAACCCTTGTTCACTTAAGCCACTTGCTGTAGAATGCATTCACAAATGATATAACTGGTCTATGTGGGAGGCAAGTTTGGCAGAGGGACATAAGGACTAAATTGTTTTCTCCATCACCCTCTGCTCTAGCTAGGAACACCTATTTCCTCCAACACTCTTCATCTATAAACTCAGAGACACTCTCTGTATTAATCCGATCCAAAACTATGGACTCAGTCTGGCTCTCTGAACCTTTGGCAGCAATGAGTCTAAACAAAGCAGTCCAAGTTGGTAGTAGTAAGCACTCCACTCTCCTTCTACTCCTGGTGTCAGTGAGGCCCAGTGGGGAACTAAACCTCCACACCCAACTGGAAGCAAAGAGACCAAGTGAAGCAGTAGAAAACAGGCCTAGTGGCACTCCTATTCCTGCTCCCCATCCATATCCTAGGTCAGACGGTCTCAGCGAGGAGCCTCAGTCCTATCCAGCATCAGTGAGGTAGGGCAAGGTGGCGTGAGACAGAGTAGGCAACACTCTGTTTCATAAAAACTCTTTTAAAAGCAATTAAAAGTTCTCTTGAAACAAAATAAAAAATAGAAATTTTCAACAAAGAAATAGAAGTCACAAAAAAAAGAACCAAATAGAAATTATAGAACTAAAAAATATAGTAACTAAAAAAAAAACCTCACTGGATGGGCTCAATAGCAGAGTATAATGACAGAAGACAGAATCAGTGAACTTTAGGCTAGATCAAGATAATTCCCCCAATCTGAACAACAGAGAGAAGGTAGACAAAAAATAATAATAATTAACAGAGTCTCAGGGACCTGTGGGACAATAAGAAAAGAGCTAACGATCAGAGTGTGAGAAGGAGAAGAGAGAGAAAAAGTAGGACTAAATAATATTCAAGGAAATAATGGCTGCAAGCTTCCTAAATATGGCAAGAGATATAAACCTGCAGATTCAACAAGGTGTAGGAAAGATCTTATTCTATCCAAATAGAAGAAACCCAAAAAAGTCCATGCTAAGACACATCATAATCAAACCACACACCGTGATAAGTCATGTATCTATATTGCAATAACTAAAGCAACCACTAAGAAACCTATACAAAACAACACACTTAAAATCACTATAATAAACCAACATAATCCTAAAAATGTTCAAAAAACCAAGAAGGTAAAAAAAGAGAAATGGAGGAAAGAGAACCAGAGGAAACAAAGTGAACACAAACAATAAAATGGCATACTTAAACACTAACATATCAATAATTACTTTAAATGTAAATGGTCTAAATACATCAATTAAAAGAGACAGGCAGGATGGATTTAAAAAATCATGATTCAACAATATGCTGTCTAAAAGACTCACTTCAAATTCAATAACATAGGTTGGTTGAGAGTAAAAGAATGAAAAAATAAATATACCATGTAAGCAGTTTTGTTAAAAAAAAAAAGTAGGAGTGTTTTGTTTTTTTTTTTAACATCAGATAACAAAGATTTCAGAGCAAAGAAAATTACTACAGACAAAGAAGGATATTATATAATGATAAAAGGATCAGTCTACCAGGAAGACAAGAGAATCCTAAATGTGTTCACACAAAACAAACTACAAACAGCTACAAAATACGTAACGCAAAAATTACAGAACTCAAAGAGAAACAGGCAAGTCCACAAGCAGAGTTGAGGACTTTCAGCACTCCACTCTTAGCAAGTGATAGACTCATTAGACAGAAAATCAGCCAGGAAATGAAAGAACTCAACAAAACCATCAACTACTAGGTTTTAATTGCCATATATAGAAAACTCCACCCAACAACAGCATTATACACTTTTTTTTCAAGTACCCATGGAACAGTCACCAAGGCAGAGCATATTCTGGGCCATAAAACAAATTTCAACAAATTTTTAAAAGTAGAAATCACACAGAGTATGTTCTCTGACCACAATCGAATCAAACTAGAAATCAGTAGCAGAAAGATACAAGGATAATCTACAAACACTGGAAACTAAACACACCCTTCTAAATAATCCATATATCAAAGAGGACATCTCAAAGGAAATTTAAATGATAAATTTAAACGTATAATTTTTCAAATTATACATACACATGCACTAAATGCTTTCATTAGGAAGGAGGGAAGGCCTCAAATAAATAATCTAAGTTTCTACTTCAAGAAGGTAGAAAAAGAAGAGCAAAATAAACCCAAAGCAAGCAGAAGAAAAGAAATATCAAAAATAAGAGCAGAGATCCTGTAACCATTAAAGAATAGTAAGGCAATACTATAAACATTATCCTCAAAAATTTGACATCTTGGAATAGAATTGTTTGAAAGCCACAAACTACCAAAACTCAACCAAGATGAAATAGATAACTTGAGTAATCTTATAACCATTAAGGACATGGAATTTGTGATTAAAATGGTACCTAAAAAGGGGCCGGCTCCGTGGCCAAGTGGTTAAGTTCACGTGCTCCATTTTGGCAGCCTGCGGTTTCGCTGGTTTGGATCCTGGGCATGGACCTATGCACCACTCATCAAGCCATGCTGAGGCGGCGTCCCATATAGCACAAGCAGAGGCACTCACAACTAGAATATACAACTATGTAGTGGGGGGCTTTGGAGAGAAGAAGAAGGAAAAAAAGAAGATTGGCAACGGGTTGTTAGCTCAGGTGCCAATCTTTAAAAAGAAAAAAAAAGCTACCAGAAAAGAAACCTCCAGGCCCAGAGGGTTTCACTGGAGAATTGTACTAGACATTTAAAAGTGAATTAACACCAATTTTACACAATCTCTTCCAGAAAATAAAAGAAGAGGGACAACTTTCTCAACTCCTTTTATAGGATAGTATGAACATAATACCAACGCCAAAGACATTACAAAAAAAGAAGCTACATACCAATATCCCAATAATTTAGACACAAAGACCCTCAACAAGATATTAGTAAATCAAATCCAGCAAATGTATACACTATACCATGATGAAGTGGGATTTACTCTAGGTGTGCAAGGGCTGGTTCAGTATTTTAAAATTAATCAATATATTCCATCACAGCCATAGGATTAAAGAGAAAAATCAAATGATCATATCAAAGGACACAGAGAAAACATTGTAAAAAATCCAACGTTCATTCATAATAAGAGCTCTTAGCAAACTAAGAAGAGAAGGGAACTTCCTCAACTTGATACAGAGCATCTACAAAAAACCTACAGCTGACATCACACTTAATGCAGTGAAAGACTGAATGCTTTCCCTCTAGATCAGGAAGAAGGCAAGGACGTACACTCTCACCACATTTACTCAACATATCACTGGAAGTTCTACTCACTGTAACAAGGCAAGAAAAAGAACTAAAATGGATATAGATAGTAAAGAAGCAAGTAACTGTCAATATTTGCAGATGCCATGATTGTCTGCATTTCTGTATACTAACAACGAACACATGGAAACTGGAATGAAAAACATAGTACCATAGAGCCAGCCCTGACAGTCTAGTGGTTAAGTTTGGCACTCTCACTGCTTCAGTGGCCCAGGTTCGTTTCCCAGTCAGGGAACCACACCACCAAGCTGTCAGTTGCCATGGCAACTGTGGCGGCAGCTCACATAGAAGATCTAGAAGCACTTACAACTAGAATACAGAACCACGGACTGGGACTTTAGGAAGAGAAAAAAAAAAAAAGGGAAGATTGGCAACAGATATTAGCTCAGGGCAAATCTTCCCCTGCCAAAAAACCAAAAACACACACACACACACTCAAGAAAACATAATACCATTTACAATCACTCCAAAGAAAATGAAATACTCAAGTATAAATTAACAAAATATGTACAAGATCTGTATGCTGATAATTAGAAAATGCTGAAAGAAGAAATCAAAGAAGACCTAAATAAGTGGAGAGATACACTATGTTCACGAATGGTAAGATTCAACATAATAAAAATGTCATTTCTCCCCAAACTGTTGCACAGGTTAATGCAATTCCTATCAAAATCTGAGCAAGATGTTTTGTAGACATAAGCTTCTTGCAAATGTTAAATGGAAAGGTAAAGGAACTAGAACAACTTAATCTTAAAAAAGGAAAATAAAATAGGAGAAATCACTCCACCTTTAATATGAAGCTACAGTCATCAAAACTGTGTGGTATTGGCGGGAGAACAGACACACAGATAAATGGAACAGAAAGGAGAACCCCGAAACAAACCAACACAATGTGTCCAACTAATCTTTGACAAATGTGCAAAAGCAACGCAAGGGAGGAAAGGTAAACTTTTCAACAAACGGTGCTGGAGAAATTGGACATCTATTGTAAAAAGTGAACCTGAACCTAAGGCTCACACCTTTTAAAAAATTTAACACAAAATGAATCATGGTCTTAAATGTAAAACTTAAAACTTTTAGGAAAAAACACAGGGGGAAATCTTCAGGATCTATGGCTAGGCAAAGAGTTCTTAATCTTGACCAAAGCATGATCTAGACAAAAAAACAGATTATAAATTGAATCTCATTAACACTAAAAACTTTTACTCTGCAAAAAACTTATGAAGAGGATAAAAAGACTGGGAGAAAATATATACAAATTACATATCCAGAAAAGGACTAGTATCTAGAGTACATAAAGAATTCTCAAAACCACAGTTAAAAAATCAACATTCCAATTAGAAAATGAGCAAAAGATATAAACAGACATTTCACCAAAGAGAATATACAGATAGCACATAAGCACACTGTCGAGGACTGAACGTGCCCCTCCAAAACTCCTATGCTAAAGCCCCAACCCCCAATGAGACTGCATTTGAGACAGGGCCTTGAGGGAAGTAATTAAGGTTAAATGGCATCATGAGGGTGGGAACCTAACCCACCAGCACTCGCGTCCATCGGAGAAGAGGAGGAGACATCAGAGAGCTCTCTCCCTGCACACACACAGAGAAGAGGCCTTGTGGAGTCACAGAGTCGGCAGCCATCCACCAGCCAGGAAGACAGGGCTCGTCAGAAACCCAACCTGGCAGTAACTAGATCTTGGACTTCTGGCCACCAAAACTGGGAAAATAAATTTCTGTTGTCTAAGCCACTCAGTTTGTGGCATTTTGTTATGGTAGCCCTAGTGGATGGATACCCACGTGAAAAGATGTTCAACATCATTAGCCGTTAGGGAAATGCAAATCAAAACCACAATGAGGCACCACTACACACCTATCAGAATGGCTCAAACAAAAAATAGTGACAATATCAAATGCTGTTGAGGATGCGGGAAAACTGGATGACTCATATATTACTGGTGAAACGTAAAATGGTACAGCCACACTGGAACACTATTTGGAAGTTTCTTACAAAATCAAACATGTAACTTCCATACAATCCAGCAATTGTACTCTGGGCATTTATCCCAGAGAAATGAAAACTCACATTTACACAAAAATCTGTATATATTCATAGCAGCTTCATATGTAAAAGCAAAAAACTGAAAAAAACCAACATGCCCTTCTTTGAATGGTTAAATGTGAACGATTAAGCAGAATGTGGTACATCCATACCATATAATACTATTCATCAATAAGAAGGAATGAACTATTAATATACACAACAACTTGGATGCATCTCCAGAGAATTATGCTGAGTGAAAAGCCTATCCCCAAAGACTCATATTGTGTGATTCCATTTATATTACATTCTTGAAAGGATAAAATTATAGAAATGGTGGTTGCCGGGGGTCATGAACGGAAAAGGGGGAAGGGTGATTGTGGCTATAAAAGGGCAATATGAGGAATTTTGTGGTGATGGAATTGTTCTGTATCTTGACTGTCAATGTCAATATCCTGATTGATATTGTACTATAGTTGTAAAAGCTGTTACTATTGGGGGAAACTGGGTAAAAAGTACACAGGATCTCTATTATTTCTTACACGGCATGTTAACCTATAATTATCTCAAAGTTAAAGTTTAATGTAAAAAATCCATTCAATCCTAAACACAAATATTTCTGATGGATAAGCTGCCATTATGGTTCTTCAATTCTCTGAAATAAACACCCAGCTATAATCAATGTGCTCCTCTGTGATGATTGTGAAAGGTATAATTTGCTACATATCATTCTGGTCATCTGGTGAGTATCATAAGCTGAAACTAATAGCTTCAATAAGCTTAGATCAACAGATAACCCTAGTAGCTACAATAATGACATATTTGGCTATGCAGAATCAATCTGGCTACACAGAATTTCCTCTGGCTACTCAAATAAAGTCCTTTCCAGAGGAACTCTGAAGTAGACCTCCCAGAGAGGGCCCCAAAGATATTTCTGCCGCAATGTCAAGTTGGCAGCTCAACACTAGACTATGACAGACACCAGAGGAATTGACTTAGGAGTAATAGCGTTAACTAATTATAACCAGAAAGTCAAAGTTAGAAAAAAAGCTATTCCAAACTCATACTTTTTTTTAAGTCTTAGGCATTCATAGTTGTCTGCTTATTTCCTTTGTCCTTTGTCCACCATGTTCTGCTCTTCCTCTTGGGGTATCTATACCTTCATTCAGATTTCATCAGTCTTGATGAGTCCAGTTATGAACATTTACAGCACATGAAAAAACATTTTTAAAGAAGTATTAACTCACTTTTCAAAATGTTAGAATAAAACACCTGGTTTCCAGTCTAAGGAGCTTAGAAGTCACCACCCTATCCTGACAACAAATACAAAGATGAACAAACCGAAAAATCAACAACTCTTCTTAGATCTGTCAGAGAAGTGAGGTCACAGAGTAAACCACTGCCCCCAAACTGAACAGACGAAGGTGGATACAGAGAATCACAACTTCTCAGAGCAGAAACCCACAAGAGAAACCTCCAGGCAACCAACGCCAATCTAGGAAAACCCAAATTGTAACTGACAAATGGCTAGAGGCTCACTGTGGACAAGTGTGAGAGAGAAAACCTCCAAGGGGACCCAGTCATAGTGGGGGACCCCACACTGTTGGAAGTTTTACCTCCAGGAGCCCTACCAGGTCCTCGGAGTGAATATATGAGAAAAATCCACTTGCACTTCCACCAGGGGGAGGGGAAATGTAAATAATTTATTTTGAACTATGCCAGAGCTTTTGATTCTGTTTAACAAGGCCTGCCTTCAGGAGAGGTTCTTTTACCGGAGCCTAACCCTGGGGTTCTATCAGAGCCTAACGAACTTGGCAAAGAGAAATGCCCAACTCTAGCCCACTCCAGATATCCTGTCCCACCTAAGGGTGAGGGTGGGGGGTGGAGGGTCTGGCACCTGAGAAACACCTGTGAAGCGCACAGTCCAGAGGCATGGGCTCACTACAAGACTGAGACCTAATCCGACGACTGCAGAACACTCTGCCCACCCCCCACCACATTACACAGGCCTACTTATGGCAGTTTCTTCTACCCAGTACATCATGTCCACCTTGTGACAAAAAATTACAAGGTAGCCTAAAAGGCAAAAACCACAGTCTGAACAGATTGAACAAGCATCAGAACCAGAGTCTGACACGGCAAGAATGTTGGAATTATTGGACCAGTAAGTTTTTAAAACCTATGATTAAAATGAAAAGGGTTTTAAAGAGAAAAGTAGACAACATGCAAAAATAGATGGACAATGTAAGCACAGAGATGGAACTTCTAAGACAGTATCAAAGAGAAATGCTAGAGATCCAAAACACTATAACAGAAATGAAGAAAGTCTTTGATTGGCTCATTAGGAGACTAGACATCGCCAAGGAAAACATCTCTGAGCTTGAGGATATGACAAGAGAACTAAAAAGCTTTTAAAACTGAAAAGCAAAGAGAAAAAAATATAAGAGAATATGAAAGAACTTTGGGACAACTATAAAAGGTGTAATGGGCCAGCCCTGATGGCCTAGTGGTTAAAGTTTAGTGCACTCCACTTTGGCAGCCTAGGTTCAGTTCCCAGGTGCAGAACCACACCACTCATCTGTCAGTGGCCATGCTATGGATGCAGCTTACATTAAAAAAAAAATGGGGGGGGAAGACTGACAACAGATGTAAGCTCAAAGCAAATCTTCCCCAGCAAAAAAAAAAAAAAAAAAAAAAGGTGTAACATGTTCATAATAGAAACACCAGAAGGAGAAGAAAGAGAGAAAGGAAAATAAGAATGTGAAACAATGACTAAGAATTTTCTCCAAATTAATGTCAGACACCAAACCACAGATCCCAAGAACTTCAGAGAACACCAAGTAGGATACATGCCCCATAAAAACACACTCAGGCATATCATCTCCAAACTACAAAAAACCAAGGATAAAGAAAAAATTCTGAAAGAAGTCAGAAGATAAAAACACCTTAACTATAGAGGAACAAAGATGAGACTTATATCCAACTCCTCTTCAGAAATCATGCAAGCAAGAAAACAGTGGAATGAAATATTTAAAGGTTGAGAGAGAAAAAATACACCAGCCTAGAATTCTGTACCCTGAGAAATTATTCCTCCAAGGTGAAAGAGAAATAAGACTTTCTCAGACAAACAAAACTTAAGGGAATTTGTTGCTAGATCTGCTTTGCAAGAAATTTTACAAGAAGTTCTTCAGAAAGACGGAAAAGAATGTATGACAGAAACTCAGATCAACATAAAGGAAGAGCATCAGAGAAGGAATAAGTAAGGTAAAATAAACGCTTCTGCTTTCCTCATTCTTAATTAGTCTAACAGACTATAACAAGTGAGAATATCTATATTAGTTTCAGAGAAGACTTCAGAGCAAGGAAAATTATTAGGGATAAAGAGAGGTATTATATAATGATAAAGGGGGTCAATACTCCAAGAAAATATAATAATCCTTAACAACAGAGCCTCAAAATACGTGAGGCAAAAGCTCATAAAACTGCAAGGACAAATAGATGAATCCATTACTACAGCTGGAGACATTAACACCCTTTTATCAAAAATGGATAGATCCAGCAGGCAGAAAATCAGTAAGGACACAGTTGAACTTAACAGCATTATCAATTAACTGATATAATTGGCATCTATGGACTATTTACTATGGATGTTGTTACATCCAATGACAGCAGAATATACATTCTTCTCAAGCTCACATAAAACATTCAGCAAGAGAGACCACATTCTGGGCCATAAAACATATCTTAACAAATTTAAAAGAACAAAAATCATAAAATTTCTGAGCACAGACCACAATGAAATTAAACTAGAAATCAAACAGAAAGAACTGGGAAATCCCAAAATACTTGGGGATCAAACAATACACTTCTGAATAACATATGGGTCAAAAAAGAAATTGCAAGAGAAATTTAAAAATACTCTGAACCAAATGAAAACGAAAATACAACTTATTGAAATTTGTGGGATGCAACAAAAGCAATGCTTAGAGGGAAATTTATAGCATTGAACACATTTATTAGAAAAGAGGAAATATCTAAAATCCATAACCTAAGCTTCCACTCTAGGAAACGAGAAAAAGAAGAGCAAATTGATTCCAAAATAAGCAGAAGAAAAGAATTAATAAGAATTAGAGCAGAAATCAATGAAATTGAAACGCAAATCAATGGAGAAAAATTTAAAAAACCTAAAGATAGTTCTTTGAAAAGATCAACAAAATTGATAATCTTCAAGCAAACTAACAAAGAAAAAGAGAGAAGACACAAATTGCTAGCATCAGAAATGAAGAGGAGACATCACTAGAGATTCCATGAATATTAAAAGGACAATAAAGGAATACTACAAATAACTCTATGCCCACAAATGTGATAACCTAGATGAAATAAACCAATTCCTTGAAAGAAATGCAAAAACACACAAGAATACACAGACCATCTGAACAGAATTATATCTATTAAAGAAAGTGTATCAATAATTAATAAACTTCCCAAAACAGAAAGCACCAGGCCCAGATGGGTTCACTGGTAAATTCTACCAAACACTTAAGGAAAAAATTACACCAATTCTCAATTCCAGAAGATAGAAGCAAAGAAAACGTTTCCCAAGTCATTTGATGAGGCCAGCATTACCCTAATACCAAAATCAACAAAGACATTAGGAGAAAAGAAAACTACAGATCAACAGCTTTCACGGACATAGATGCGAAAATCTTCAACAAAATATTAGCAAATGAAATCCAAAAATTTATAAAAAGAATTATACACCACAACCAAATGAGATTAATTGCAGGTATGCAAAGCTGATTCAACACTCAAAAATCAATTAATGTAATCTACTGCATCAACAGGCTAACGAAGAAACATCACATGATCACATAGACAGATGCAGAAAAAACATTTGACAAAATCCAATATCCATTCATGATATAAACTCTCAACAAACTAGGAACAGAGAGGAACTTCCTCAAGTTTACAAAGAACATTTACAAAAAACCTACAGCTAACATCATACTTAATAGTGAGAAATTTGAAGCTTTCCTGCTAAGATCAAGAACAAGACAAGGATGCCCCTTCTCAACATTGCTATTTAGCATCATACTGGAAGTCCCAGCCAATGCAGTGACAAGATGCTAACGCAAGCTAAGACAAGAAAAGGAAATAACAGGTATATAGATTGGGAAGGAAGAAATAAAACTGTCTTTGTTCACAGATGACATGATTGCCTGTGCTGAAAATCTGAAAGAATCAACAAAAAAACTCTTAGAACTAGTAAGCAAGGTTGCAAGATACAAGGATAATACACAAAAGTCAACAACTTTCCCATATACCTTGAACACGAAATTTGAAATTAAAAATACATTACTATTTACTTTACTACCCCCCCCCCCAAAATGAAGTAGTTAGGTATAATCCTAACAAACTCTAACAAAATATGTGCAAGCTCTATATGAGGAAAACTATAAAACTCGGTTGAACGAAACAAAAAACTAAATAAATGGAGAGATATTCTGTGTTTGTTGATAGGAAGACTCAATATTGTCAGGATATCAATTCTTCCAACTCGATCCACAGATTTAACTCAGTCCCAGTCAAAACCCCAGCAAGCGATTCTGTGGCTGTGGATAAACAGACTCTGAAGTTCACGTGGAGAGGCAGAGGACCCAGAAAAGCCACCTCCATATTCAAGGAGAGGAACCAAGTTGTGGGACTGATGCTACCTGACTTACTATAAAGCCACAATAATCAAGACAGTGTGGTACTGGTAAAAGAAAAGACAAAGAGATTAATGAAACAGAATAGAGAGTCTAGAAATAGACCTGCATAAATAAAATTAAAGACAGTCTCTTTAACACATGTGCTGAAACAACTAGAAGATATCCACGTCCGAAAGAAAAAAGAAAGAAAAAGGAATCTAGACACAGATCTTACACCTTTCACAAAAATTAACTCAAATGGATCATAGACTTAAATGTAAAATGCAAAACTATAAAACTCCTAAAAGGTAAACAGGAGAAAACTTAGATGACCTTGGGTATGTTGATGACTGTTTAGATGCAACACCAAAGACAAGATTCAGGAAAGAAATAATTGATAAGCTGGACTCCATCAAATTTAAAAACTTCTGCTCTGCAAAAGAGAATTTCAAGAGAACTGGAAGACATGTGACAGACTGGGAGAAAATATTTGCAAAAAACACATCTGACAAGGTCAGCCCCCTGGCCGAGTGGTTAAGTTGGTGTGTTCCACTTTGGCGGCCCAGGGTTTCACCAGTTCAGATCCTGGGCACAGACATGGCACTGCGCATCAGACCATGCTGAGGTGGTATCCCACACAGCACAACCAGAAGGATCTACAACTAGAATCTACGACTATGTACTAAAGGGCTTTGGGGAGAAGAAGAAGAAGGAAAAACAAAAGAAGATGACGACTGGCAACAGATGTTAGATACAGATGTTAGCTCAGGTGCCAATCTTTAACAAAAAACACATCTGACAAAGGACTGTTATCCAAAATACACAAAAAAACTCTTAAAATTCAACAATAAGAAAAAAATATTATTTTAAAGTGGTCAAAAGACCTGAACAAACACCTCAGCAAAAAGATATACAGATAGAAAGCATATGAAAAGCTGTTCAACATCATATGTCTCAGAGAAATTAAAACAACGAGATAACCACTACACACACACTTACTAGAATGTCCCAAATCCAAAACACCAACCCCACCAAATGCTGGTGAGGATATAGTAAAAGGAACTCTCATTCACTGCTGCTGGGAGTGCAAAGTGACAGAGCCGTGGTGGAAGACAGTTTGGTGGTTTGTTCCAAAATTATACATACTCTGACCATGTGACCCAGAAACCACACTCTCTGGTATTTACCCAAAGGAGATGAAAATCTATATCCACACGAAAAATTGCACGTGGATATTTATGGCAGCTGTATTCATAACTGCCCAAATTTGGAAGCAACCAAAACACCCTTCAGTAGGTGATTGATAAATAAACACCCAGAAAATCGAATATTATTCAGTACTAAAAAGAAAGAGCTATCAAGCCATGAGAAGACATGAAGGAAACTTAAATGCAAATTACTAGGTGAAAAAAGCCAATCAGAAAAGCCTACATAACACATGATTCCAACTAGATGACATTCTAGAAAAGGCAAAACTATAGAGGCAGCAAACAGATCAGTGGTTGCCAGCCCTTAGAGGGGAAGGAGGGATGAATAGGCAGAACACAGAGGATTTTTAGGTTAGTGTAACTATTCTGTATGATACTACAATGGTGGATACACGGCATTATACACTTATCAAAACCCATAGAATGTACAACATCAAGAGAGAACTCTAACGCAAACTACAGATTTGGGGTGATAATGATGTATCAAATGTAAGTTCATTGATTGTAACAAACGTGTCACTATGGTGTGGGATGTAGATTGTGGTGGAAGTTGTAGGTGTGTAGGGGCAGAGGGTATTTGGGAACTCTCTGTACCTTGCACTAGTTTTTGCTGTGAACTGAAAACTGCTCTAAAAATTAAAGTTTATTAATTTTTTTAAAAAGTCAGCATAAAGCATTTGTGAAGTGTAATGATACAAAATGTAATTTTACAAATCAAGTGTTATGGGGCCAGCCATGTGGTGCAGGGGTTAAGTTCGCACGTTCTGCTTTGGTGGCCCAGGGTTCACCGGTTTGGATCCCGGGTGTGGACATGGCACCACTTAGCAAGCCATGCTGTGGTAGGAGTCCCACATATAAAGTGGAGGAAGATGGGCACGGATGTTAGCTCAAGCCCAGTCTGAGTGAAGGGTGAAGGGATGGAAGACAATACTCCAAGCTAATAATGAACAAAAGAAAGCAGGTGTTGCCATACTTATATCAGACAAAGTAGACTTCAAAGCAAAACAGATAAAGAAAGACAAAGGGGGCAGTACATAATGATGAAAGGGACACTCCACCAAGATGACATAACACTTATAAATATATATGCACCCAACACAGGAACACCAAAATTTGTAAAGAAACTATTAACAAAACTAAAAGGAGACATCAACAACAATACAATAATAGTAGGGGACCTCAACACCCCATTAATACCAATGGATAGATCATCCAGAAAGAAAATCAACAAGGAAATTATAGAATTAAATGAAAAATTAGAGCAGATGGCCTTAATAGATATATATAGAACACCTCATCCAAAAACAGCAGGTTACACATTCTTCTGAAGTGCGCATGGAACATTCTCAAGGATAGACCATATCTTGGGAATCAAAGCAAGCATCAATAAGTTCAAGAGGGTCGAAATAATATCGAGCATCTTTTCGGATCATAATGCTATGAAACTAGAAATCAACTACAAGAATAAAGCTGGGAAAGGGGAAAAAATGTGGAGACTAAACAACATGCTACTGAACAAACAATGGATTATTGAAGAAATTAAAGAAGAAATCAAATATTATCTGGAGACAAATGAAAATGAAAACACACCATACCAACTTATTTGGGATGCAGCAAAGGCAGTCCTAAGAGGGAAATTCATTGCAACACAGGCTCACCTCAATAAGCAAGAAAAATCTTACATAAACAATCTCAAACGACACCTAACAGAATTAGAAAAAGAAGAACAAACAAAGCCCAAAGTCAGTCGAAGGAGGGAAATAATAAAAATTAGAGCAGAAATAAACGATATTGAAACAAAAAAGACAGTAGAAAGGATTAATGAAACGAAGAGTTGGCTCTTTGAAAAAATTAACAAAATCGATAAACCCTTAGCCAGACTCACTAAGAAAAAAAGAGAGAAGTCTCAAATAAATAAAATTAGCAATGAGAGAGGAGAAATCACAACAGACACAGAAATACAAAGGATCCTAAGAGAATACTATGAAAAACTATATGCCAACAAATTGAACAACCTAGAAGAAATGGATAAATTCCTAGACTCTTATAACCTCCCCAAACTGAATAAGGAAGAAATAGAGAATCTGAATAGACCAATCACAAGTAAAGAAACAGAAACAGTAATCAAAAACCTCCCCAAAAATAAGAGTCCAGGACCAGACGGCTTCTCTGGAGAATTCTACCAAACATTCAAAGAAGATTTAATATCTATCCTTCTCAAACTATTCCATAAAATAGAGGAAGATGGAGCACTCCCTAATACATTCTATGAAGCCAACATCACCCTGATCCCCAAACCTGACAAGGACAACACAAACAAGGAGAATTACAGGCCAATATCACTGATGAACATAGATGCAAAAATCCTCAACAAAATTTTGGCAAACTGAATACAGCAATACATCAAAAAGATTATACACCATGATCAAGTGGGATTTATACCATGGACACAGGGATGGTTCAACATCTGCAAGTCAATCAACGTGATTCACTACACTAACAAAATGAGAAACAAAAACCACATGATCATCTCAATAGACGCAGAGAAAGCATTCCACAAGACCCAACATCCATTTATGATAAAAACCCTCAATAAAGTATGTATAGAAGGAAAGTACCTCAACATAATAAAGGCCATATATGACAAACCCACAGCCAACATCATACTCAACAGACAAAAACTGAAACCCATCCCTCTCAGAACAGGAACAAGACAAGGGTGCCCACTTTCACCACTCTTATTCAACATACTACTGGAGGTGTTGGCCAGAGCAATTCGGCAGGAAAAAGAAATAAAAGGAATCCAAATAGGCAACAAAGAAGTAAAACTCTCGCTGTTTGCAGATGACATGATCTTATATATAGAAAACCCCAAAGAATCCATAGGAAAACTATTAGAAACAATCAACAGCTACAGCAAAGTTGCAGGGTATAAAATCAACATACATAAATCAGTACCATTTCTATATGCTAACAATGAACTAACAGAAAAAGATCTCAAGAACTCAATCCCATTCACAATCGCAACAAAAAGAATAAAATACCTTGGGATAAATTTAACCAAGGAAGTGAAAGATCTATACAACGAAAACTACAAGACTTTCTTGAAAGAAATTGATGACGACATAAAGAGATGGAAAGACGTTCCATACACATGGATTGGAAGAATAAACATAGTTAAAATGTCCATACTACCTAAAGCAATCTACAGATTCAACACTATCCCAATCAGAATCCCAATGACATTCTTTACATAAATTGAACAAAGAATCCTAAAATTCATATGGGGCAAAAAAGACCCCGAATTGCTAAAGCAATCCTGAGAAAGAAGAACAAAGCCGGAGGCATCACAATCCCTGACTTCAAAACATACTATAAAGCTACAGTAATCAAAACAGCATGGTACTGGTACAAAAACAGGTGAACAGATCAATGGAACAGAATTGAAAGCCCAGAAATAAAACCACACATCTATGGACAGCTAATCTTCGACAAAGGAGCTGAGGGCCTACAATGGAGAAAAGAAAGTCTCTTCAACAAATGGTGCTGAGAAAACTGGACAGCCACATGTAAAAGAATGAAAATCGACCATTCTTTTTCACCATTCACTAAAATAAACTCAAAATGGATCAAAGACCTAAAGATTAGGCCTGAAACAATAAGTCTTCTAGAAGAGAATACAGGCAGTACACTCTTTGACTTTAAAAGAATCAGTTTCAAAAGAATCTTTTCAGACACCATAACCCCTCAGATGAGGGAAACAATATAAAGAATAAACAAATGGGACTTCATCTGACTAAAGAGCTTCTTCAAGGCAAGGGAAAACAGGATTGAAACAAAAAAACAGCCCACTAATTGGGAAAAAATATTTACAAGTTACTTATCCGACAAAGGGTTAATCTCCATAATATATAAAGAACTCACACAGCTCAACAACAAAAAAATCAAACAACCCAATCACAAAATGGGCAGGGGACATGAACAGATATTTCTCTAAAGAAGATATACGGATGGCCAATAGACACATGAAAAGATGTTCATCATCACTAATCATCAGGGAAATGCAAATCAAAACTATACTAAGATATCACCTTACACCTGTTAGAATGGCAAAAATATCCAAAAACAAGAGTAACAAATGTTGGAGAGGCTGTGAAGAAAAAGGAACCCTCATACACTGTTGGTGGGAATGCAAACTGGTGCAGCCACTATGGAAAACAGCATGGAGATTTCTCAAAAAGTTAAAAATAGAAATACCTTATGACTCAGCCATCCCACTACTGGGTATCTCTCCTAAGAACCTGAAATCAGCAATTCCAAAAGTCCCATGCACCTCTATGTTCATTGCAGCATTGTTCACAATAGCCAAGTCATGGAACCAACCTAAGTGCCCAGCAAATGATGATTGGATAAAGAAGATATGGTATATATATACAATGGAATACTACTCAGCCATAAAAAAGGACAGAGTCCTCCCATTCACAACAACATGGATAGACCTTGAGGGTATTATGTTGAGTGAAATAAGCCAGACAGAGAAAGATGAACTCTGTATGACTCCACTCATAGGTGGTAGTTAACATATAGACAAAGACAAGTGATTGGTGGTTACCAGGGGAAAGGGGGCATAGGGGGAGGGCACTAGGGGTGAAGTGGTGTACCTACAACATGACTAATAATGATGTACAACTGTAATTTCACAAGGTTGTTAACTATCATAATCTTAATAAAAAAATCAAGTGTTAGAAAAATTAAAGAATATTCTATATTAAAACATATGTAATCCAAAAAGATAGGTCCTATATATCCCATCAATTTAACATCAAAATAGAGAGAAACTGACAAATCCACATTTATTTTGGAAGACTTTAATATTCCTTTATGATTTGCCAAATGAAATAGACAAAAATAAGTAAAAATACTTAGAATTTTAATAGCACAATTAACCAGTGTATTTAATGGCTCTATTAAAAAGTTACATTCCTAAAATAAAGCATATGCATCCTTTTCAAGCAGCTATGGAATATTTCCAAAAACTCTTTATTAATCTCTCAATAAGTTTTTCTAAGTAAGTCACATTCTCCATATTATGATGTCCATGAAAACAGACATAAATAAAAAGATAGTCAAAAAATAACTATCCACTTGGAAACTTAAAAGCATTCTTCCAAGATGTTCTTAGATTAAAAAGAAAATAAAAATTGAACTTCCACCTTATTTAAAAGTAAATGAAAATAAAACACTATTATGAAAATGTTTGTTGTTGCCAAAGCTTGTTATCACAGGAAAACTCGGTAACTTTAAATGTACTTACTAGAAAGAGACTGAAAACAAATTAACCAAGCCTTCGATGAAGTAACTAGTAAGAAAACTAGACATTTCTAAAAGGATAATAAATAAATAAATATAAATAAGAATGTAAATTAATAAAATAGAAAAGAAACAGATTTGATCAATTAAGCTAAAATCTGGTTCTTTGAAAAGGTCAATAAAATAGACAAATCTGTTTACTTTCCTACAAAAAAAAGTTTTCTCTCTCCTCTCTTTATCTTGTCTCTCTCTCTCAATCAAACACAAATACTTAACCCAAAAAAAGAGAAAGGTGGTCATAACAGATACAGAGGAAAACTTTTAAATAAGAGGATCCTACATATTACTAAGTAACAAGAAATTTGAAATGCTAGTAAAATGCTTGATCTTCTAGGAAAATATCAATTTCCAAAATTGACTCAAGAAGAGGTAAAATCCATAAACAAGCCAATAATTATAGAGGAAGCATAAGGGACTTCAAAATTCTGTTACTCAAGAAAACTACAAGACACGCTTTTCATGAAGGAGATCTTCCAAAGCTGCGAGGAACAGGCAACTCGTGTGTTATTCACAGCGCCTGGTGCGCACCGAATATGGAGGACTGCGCTATTTTTCAGATGCTGGTGTGAGCCAGTCTCTACGCTATAAAAGGAGAAAACCACAGGCCAACCTCACTGGTGAACATAGATGCAAAAATCTATGCAAAACATTAACAATTAATCCAGAAAACTATTAAAAGAACAATATTCTTCATAAATTATTTCACACATAACTAGTAATATGAGCAATTACTTCAAGGGTACAAGAAAAAACATTTTATTTTAATAATTACATATTTATTTTTATCTTCTATTTATGGTAAGTGATATGGTTTTCCCACTTACTATTCTCATAGAAAATTTCCTTTAAATATATATATATTTAAGGGTATTTATGGAAAACTGGTACACAGTGCTCATAGTCGTGGAGAAGAAGAAAGAAAGCAAATACATAAAATTTAGGGGAGCCTGAAATACATACCACAATCAAAATGGCTTTATACCAAAAATGCAAGTATAGCTTCATATTAGAAAATCTTTTAGTATTATTTACTACATTAACAGATTAAAGGAAAAAAATCATATGATCATTCCAATAGAAGATGGAAAAGCATTTATGTATTAAAATTCAATAACCATTCCTGGTTAAAAAATAAACCTTAAAGGTCTAGAAATAAAAAGGGGAATTCCTTTAACTGACAAAAGGCATCTTTAAGTAACTTATAGCAAACATCCTATGTAATACAGAAACACACCAGATGGGTTCAGATTAAATCAGAAATAAGACAAAGATGCCCTCTACAAGTTTTGCAATTCAATACTGTTCTAAGGTCCAACCCATGTTGATGAGATAAAAAGGGGGGAAGGATAACTATTAGAAACAAAACAGGAAGAGTTACTGTTTGCATATAATGTGACTGTTTTATATGTGTGGGTGTGTGTATACATATAATGAATATATAATATATTCAAGAAAATCAACCAGAAAACAAATACAAGTAACAAAAGAATTCAGTAAAGGAGCTGGAGATAAAATCAATATACAAAAATCAATACCATTCAGGAAAATTTAAAAACGTAATGAAGAAAAAGATCCCATTCCCAGCAGCAACCAAAATTATATGTCTAGGAATTAAACTAACATGAAAAGGTGAGAAAAGTATAAAACTTCATTGAGGGATTTAAAGAAGACCTATACAAATTGGGGGGAAATAGCATGTTCCATGATAAGAAGATTCAAAATTATAAAGATGTCAAATTGCTCTAGAAAGTAAATGCTGCTCCAATCTAAATCATAAGATAAAATGTTTTATGAAATCTGATAAACTGATTCTAAAGTTCATCCAGAAGAGGAAATATGATAGAAAAGCCAGGATTACCTATAGAGCAAAACAAATGCTTGCCCTACAAACTATGAAAACATATACAGCTACAGTAGTCAAAGTGTGGTGCTGACCCATTCCTGTACGTACAATATCCGTATCCCCCCAAACTCCTCAATTGAAACCTATTCCTCAGTGTGATGGTGTTTGGAGGCAGGGTTTTGGGGGGACTAAGTCATAGGGATGGAGCTCTTGTGAATGGCATTGGTGTCCTTACAAAAGAAACCCAAGACAGCTCCCTTGTCTCTCCCACCCTACGAGGACACAGCAAGAAGACGGCCGCCTGTGCAGGAAAGGGGCTCTCACTAGACACCAAACGTTACAGCACACTCATCTTGGACTTCCCAGCCTCCAGAACCGTGAGAAATAAATACTCCATGTTGCTTATGAGATACCCTGTCTATGGTACTTTGTTATAACTGCTCAAAGGGACTAAGACACCCATTGATAGACAATAGATCAATAGCATACAACAAGAGTCCAGAAATAGACTAGAACAGAAATTAATAGGTTGTATTTCAAATCAAGGGAGAAAGGATGAAGGGGTTTAATGAATGATATTGGGACAATAAGCCATACATTCAGAAAACAACAACAAAAAACATGAAATTATAAATCTATCTCACAAAAATTAATTATAAATAGATTAAAAAGCTAACTAAAACAACAATACTATAAAAGTTTTAAACATACGATGTTTCTTCAACTTCTCTGAAATGACACTAGTGTTAACCAGAGTAAATTTCTATCGTTTGCAGCTAAAAGAACTTGACACAAAACCCTGACCAGAATTTGGCACAGGATATTAAAAAAAATTGATACAGAAAAAATACCATAAATAAAAAGATAACCATGAGAAAATATTAGCACTATACACAAAGTATAATGTCCATATTATATTAAAAACTTCTATAAATAAACAACCCAGTAAAAATTTGTACAACATATATGAACAGGTAATTAATAGAGGAAGAAATAAAAATGTCTAATAAACATATGAAAAAATGTTCAACCTCATTAGCAATAAAGAAAAAATTTAAATAACAATGAAATAATCTTTTTTACTCAAGAAAAAAGTGAAAATTTGAGAAAAATTAAGAAGACTCCAATATTAACAATTTGTAGGAAGATGGCCACTTTATAAACTATTTGCCAAATACAAATTAATGCTATCTTCTCAAGGACAATTTGGTATAATACCCATCAAAATTTTAAATTGGCATTTCCTTTCTTCTAGCAATTTCACTTCTAGGTATTCATCCTATGGAAAATATATGTACACAAGAACATAAATATAAATACTATATGTAATAATAAACATTGGAAATAATCTAAATGTTGAAAAAAGAAATGCTTAAGTAAATTATGGCATATTCTTAGTAAGGAAAATGTTGCAGCAGTTAAGAACAGGGTAGATCTATACATATTAACGAGGAACAATTTCCAACATATATATAGTTAAGTGGCAAAAGTCACAGAATGATGTGTTTAATATATTGCTTATGTTAAAAACTAGTCTATTGGGGCTGGCCTGGTGGTGCAGCAGTTAAGTTTGCACGTTCCACTTCGGGAGCCCAGGGTTTGCCTGTTCGGATCCCGGGTGTGGACCTATGCACGGCTTGTCAAGCCATGCTGTGGCAGGCGTCCCACATAAAATGGAGGAAGATGGGCACAGATGTTAGCTCAGGGCTAATCTGCCTCAAAAAAAGAAAAAAAAAAACCTAGTCTATGAAAAGATAAAGATTTTTAAAAATTATATAACTTATATATAATACATTACATACATTAAAAAAAAAATCTTCAGTAAAGGTAAAGGCACAATGAAGGATCTAGAAAGATATACACCAAACCATTAAAAGTGGTTTTATCTTCAGTAAGAAGAAAGCAATCAGCAGGATGAAAAGAGACCCACTGCCTTTTCTTCTATATACTTCTTTTATTTCATGTGTTTATGTATTACTTATATAATACAATATTTTATTAAAGAAAGTAAAGTGTGAATAATACCAAGCAAAAGAATCTCTGACAGGCAAAAACCCTCCAAATTTAAAATTTTAAACTGAATACTTCAAATTTTTTATTTTTCCACTCAAATATTATGAGATACTTTATTATTTAGATTTGAAATTCAAGAAACTATAACAAAGTTTTTTTGGTAAAAGACTAAAAAGTATCGGGCCCAAGTGGCATTTAATGTAATTATAAAAATTTGTAATAAAATTTGATACAAGTACTTAACCCTAAGAGATTTAAGAAAGTTTCTCTGTTTACAAAGACATGATATTCATTAAACGCTTTAATTCAAAGTTTATTAACATCAGCTGTTGATATTTTAAATGAAGAAATAAATATTCATTCACAGGAAAGAGGAAAAGCCATAAAATACCAGCAGAACCCCTTCTGTAGAAGTGTCTATAACTGAAATGTCTTTAGGCAGACTAAATTGCTAATTAGATTTGACAGTATTAGAAACCTATTCCATAATTTTACTCCAATTTCAGTGATTTAGAATCATGTATCAATTTAAATGTTTTGGGATCCTTTTCAAAACATGAAAACCTCATTCTAAAAATCTAAATATTCAAGGCCACTTAAAAACAAATGTTAGGGGGCTGGCCCCGTGGCCGAGTGGTTTAGTTCGCGCGCTCCGCTGCAGGTGGCCCAGTGTTTCGTTGGTTTGAATCCTGGGCACGGACATGGCACTGCTCATCAAATCACGCTGAGGCAGCGTCCCACATGCCACATCTAGAAGGACCCACAACGAAGAATATACAACTATGTACTGGGGGGCTTTGGGGAGAAAAAGGAAAACAAGAAAATCTTTTAAAAAAAAAAACCACAAATGTTACGATTAAAAACTGCCAAAATTCACCTGATTTTTATAGACAAGTCTTCCTAATGATAAAATAAAGATACATATCTGGGGAAAAATAAAACTTAACCCATCTCAACTTATAATTATGAAATTAATTGGTGTCTAATTATTCAGAAAGTAAATATATGTCTCAAAGGAATGGTCAAACTAAAATTAATAATTATATTTAGTAATTATCAATAGTTAATGAACAAACTCAATGTATAAAAGTGTAAATTACCTCTAATATAGAGAAATTCTCGAAAAACATTCAAAGTCTATTTATTTTCTGTACTTTTCTTCCAAATTAAATAAATGACAGAAAAGAATAACATACCCCAACCTTTCTGTTTTGGATTCATTGTCAATTTTGTACTGTTCAAAATCTTGGCTAAGAAACTGTAGCTTTTCCTGAAGTTTCTTTTCACGTTCCACACTTCCTTGATAAAATTTCATCTCTTTTTCCATCGCTTTCACTTTTTCTTCCATAGCCTTAAACTCATGGAGAATTAGATAGCTGACTCCACAGAACTTACAAACTTTTTCTTCAGGGGACATCTAGAAGATAGAACATACATTTACTGAAATGATATTTTTTAAGTTCTAAAAAACAGAGTTCAACTGAAGATGCAACCATACTGTCAAATGAAGTAAATGTATATTGTACAATGCTATGGAGTAACAGTCATGACATTACCTACATCTGAATAAAATTTTTAAAACTGGCACAATATTGACAATGACACAAAATTTTAGAATTAGAAAAGGGTCTTTCAGAGTAATTATTTCTCCATAGTATCTCTAAGGAAGATTGACTTTTGAAATATTTTCCATAAAATAAAACTAAAAATGACAAAAACATCTTTACAATTCTAGAGTTCTTCATGAAGTGGGAAGAAATGCTGGCCTTTCACTGCCAACTGCACTGTGATCCTGGAAATGCCTCTTGGCTTTTTCAGATCTTATTTTCCTCATTTATAAAATTACAGCTTTGGACCAAATGAACTCTAAATTCCTGTTCAGTTTTAACATATTAAGATTTTTACAGAATTTAACATTCTGTCAGAAAACTACAAATAGGAAAAACACTTTGAACCTAATCTCTTCTCCCTAAATCGGTTCTTTTCCCCCAGGGAGGCATGGTTACACCCATTTTATTGATAGGGAAATGGAGACTATTGAAGTTAAATAACCAGCCCATAGACGGAGAAGTTGGCATGAAACCCAGGTCTATAGAAAACCAGTACCTATGCCTGTAGCCTATAACCACCCATGTATTTATCTACCACGTGTATGTCAGCTAAAACCTCGTACTTCCTTCTGATCAAATATTCATATATCTCTGGCCTGCATAGAGGCAGTGAAAAATGGAATTTTAGTAAAGTCAAGAGAGAGGTAATTCTTTTTTCTGTCTCAAGTATATAAATATTCCTCAAGTAGCTTCCACTTGTCTTGAAGAAAGACAGCTTCATTACATACTTGCTCCAGGGTGCTAAAATGAAAGCAACACTTGGATTATTCCGGAGTACTTACTCTTAATGCAACCTCCCTTAAGACTCTATAAGCTGCTCTCGTAACTAAGAGTGATGCCACCATATCTCCTACCAATGCCATCACACAAGAGTCAGTTGAAACAAACTAATAATACATTTTTGGACAGTAAGATTTTGCTCATTTAAACTTCAATAATAAAAATTTCAAATTAAAAACCATAAAAATACTATGGGATACAGATGAATGACAACATCAAACATCTAAATGCCACTGATACCAAATTTATAGATTTATAAAACCAGAGATTTGAAAGAAATCATAAAGATACCTAGCTCAAGCTCTGGATAGGTTCATTGAGTCTGTTCCGTCCTAGATAAATTGCTATCAGACTCTATTTCAACATCCCAAATGATGGGAAACTACTTTGTAAAACAGCCTGTTCTACCTTCTGATGGTTTTGTCTATCAAGAAGTTGTTTTTCAGGGCCAGCCCAGTGGCGCAGCAGTGAAGTTCACACATTCCGCTTCGGCGGCCTGGGTCTCATCGGTTTGGGTCCCAGGTGTGGACATGGCACCGCTGGGCAAGCCACGTTATGGTAGGTGTCCCACATATAAAGTAGAGGAAGGTGGGCATGGATGTTAGCTCAGGGCCAGTCTTCCTCAGCAAAAAAAGAGGAAGATTGGCAGCAGATGTTAGCTCAGGGATAATCTTCCTCAAAAAAAAAAAAATATATGAAAGAAATTGTTTCTCATGCTGACTCCTAATCTGCCTCCCTGGAGCATCCACTGATCCCAGATCTCCTAAGAACCATGGGGAACAACCCCAAGCCTCCCCCTAATATTTGAAGACAGCTCTCAGGAAACTCCATATCTTCTCTTCTCCAGGTCAACACTTCCAAAGCCTTCAGCTCTTTCCCACGTGACATAGCTTCAGATTTCTTCCTCATGTTACATCATTTTCTCTGACTTGTTCCAGCGTTCTCCATCTGTTTCAAAGCATGGTGCCAGTACTGAATACTTCAGTGTGGTTGGTTGGTTCTCACCAAAACAGAGTAAGAGAGGACTCAAACTCCCCTCATTCTAATATCTCACTGGAAATATCATTAGTAATATCTTCTAATGCAACCTTAGATCACAATAGTCTTTTGTGTTTTTAACAATTATATATTGCTATCATATACTTTAATTGGCATTTATATTAAATAAAGCCCCTATCTAAAGAAACGCCACAGTGCAAAACTATTTGTCATTACACTGAATATAACAATCCATTCCTTCTCACCTATGTCCCCTTTTTTAGAGAATCCACCTTCCACAGTCCTGGCTGCTCTGTTTGGTAATGTAACTAAACCATGCCTCCTCCACCCATCCACCATAGCCTTGGCTGATGATGACTAGACATCAGACCCAGAAGAACCAAGCCCTAAACTGGGATGAGCCAACTAGGCCTGTAAGTGTTAAAGACCTGGGCATTTAGGACACCTTTAGGGCAGCCAAAATGGAGAACGGTCATGTGCAAGGTATACAGTCAGCCACCTTACTGGAATGAGAGGGAAAAACGGGCAGACACACAGGGGGAAAATAAGACAAAGACACTGTGGATTCAGAGTAAGAGAGAAGAAAATGGAACCAGTCACTGCCATACCCAACGACCTTCCCACTCCTCACTTCAGTCCCTCTTGAGATCTAGGTGCCCTACTTGCCCTTTAGGATCCATGCCCCACCTTCCTCCACTATCCTCTTTTCCTCCTTAAGCTACCTATTCCTTGAAACCAAGAACCCCCATCCTTTTATGTGAGCATTTGGTTTTTCATATCCAAGTGCAGAATTATAAATGTAAATAAATTAATATATATTTTTATAAATATACACACATATATAAATCTTAGATTCATATATATATATATATGAAGATATGTGTGTCTTAGACTCAGCCTTTAGTTATTGACTTTGGTATCTAGGAAATTCTAAGCTTTCTGTCTTTTTCAAAATTGATCCTTGTAAGTTGTTTTATCCATCTAATTCATTGATTAAAAATGTTGAATATGACAAAGTTGAGGATAGAACGCCATAGCCTGTCTTATCTCCTTGGTTGATACCAATCTGTTACTCAGTACATTTCAGGTACAACCCTTCAACTGGCTTATTAACCTACCCAATTATCTTTATAACCAGCCTATATTTATTCCTATTATCTTCAGGAATATTATGAGAAATTTTGCCCAAGGCCCTTATAAAGTCCATACATTCTATGCCTACTGCAGCTCCTGGATCCAGTAACTACAAGAATGGAATGGCAAAGCCCACCTCTAGTTCTCTCAATGAACATAAAATTGGCCCAAGGGTTACTGTTTTCTCTAATATATTCTCACAAATCACCCTTTAATACTACATTCTAGAGTCTTGTCTCGGATTGACATTAAGTTCACTATCCATGATCCCTGGTCACTGTACGTGGAATGGCATTTGCACATCACCCTTTAATACTACATTCTAGAGTCTTGTCTCGGATTGACATTAAGTTCACTATCCATGATCCCTGGTCACTGTACGTGGAATGGCATTTGCACATCACCCTTTAATACTACATTCTAGAATCTTGTCTCGGATTGACATTAAGTTCACTATCCATGATCCCTGGTCACTGTACGTGGAATGGCATTTGCACATCACCCTTTAATACTACATTCTAGAGTCTTGTCTCGGATTGACATTAAGTTCACTATCTACAATCCCTGGTCACTGTACGTGGAATGGCATTTGCACATCGTGTCCTCAAAGATCACCAACGGTAGCTGTGCAATCCCACTCAAAGGTACCATCAGTCCTCAGAAACACAATTCACCCAGGTCAAGACCCTGAGCTAATTCAGAGCAGACGGGTATTTTCTGACAATCTCTCTGCCCACTGTGAGTTTCAGTTCCTTCTCACCAATGTGAAAATTGTATTGCTTACTCCAAGGCACTTTCATCCTTAACCTTTTGCCTGTTAATCACAGTTCCTGCTCTGCTCCTGGTAAAGTGCCCCATCCTGGTTCTAAAGAAAATTCTTGCTGGGTGGAGCTTATTTGCAGCCTGATGTACAAAACAGGAGTGGTATAAACTTTACAGTTGTAAAAGCCGTTACAATGTTATTCCACCATAGCAATCATTGAGGGCGGGGGGAGTGAAAGTAGAAATAAGTGAAGTAATAGATTTCATAGAACAAGTCTTCTAAAGTTCAGCAAAGAAAGCCAAAACACGCCATTCATTATGACCTTGGAAACAAGACAACCAAATTATGAAATAAAAGGTCCACAAGAGTAGTCTCCAGACTTCGCCTAGTACCACTTGAGTCACTGGCGACCTGTGTTAAATAAGTTTACTGAGCAAAAGTTTTCAATGCTGTTAAATTGTAAATAGCTTTCTCTAAGTAAAACCGCAACAGAAAAAATTTAATAACCCTTTCAAATTCTCAGTGTCTGCATGGGCTAATTACTTAGGACATTTGTGTGAAACTTGAAAAGATACAAAATACTATAATTATGTTCCCAAATGAAGTAAGTAAAAGTTGTCTGTTTTTTGTGAAATGTAATTTGTGCTTCATTCTGAGGACCTGGCTCATTTTGTAAGGAAGTAAGGACAAGCTGTCATCTTGGGCAAAAGGGCTGTCGTTAGTCATTAGCAGGGCAATTGCCGTCTGCAGGATGTACTTTGGACGAGGCATCAACAAATGCAGAACCACTTAAAAATACATTATAACCCAAACTTCTCAAATGCAGTGTTTGTACTTTTTAAATTATAGTTATTTAATATAAAAATGATGCAAATTTTTTAAAAGATTAAATTAGGCTTCCGATCCTTCCAAAGCTCTTATCTGTGCTTCAACGGGACAGGCACTCAGTCACCTCCGACAGCCCCATGGAGGCACTCTCTGCTCCTTTCTGCCCCCACCCATCCGATGATTCCTGTGCTTGGATAAGGAGCAAGAAACAGAAAAACCACTAGACAAAGGTAAGAGTGACAGCAGTACAAAATGTTAACCCTTCTAAGAGGCTTTGCATTAAAAAAAGATGACTTTACTCAAAACAATGAGTGTCTAACTAGTGAATTTCATTCAGATCAGGAGAAAACTTTGAGCCAAGACCTTTCCTCACTAATAAGTCAATTCACTACGCTACCAATAAAGAGCACCTACAAAAATCCCTACACCTACATCATACTTTGTTTTAAGGTATGTGTGCTTTCTTTTTTGTTTTTGGTGAGGAAGATTGGCCCTGAGCTAACATCTGTGGCCAATCTTCCTCTTTTTTTTTTCTCCCCAAAGCCCCAGTATATAGGTGTGTATCCTAGTTGTAAGTCATTCTAGTTCTTCTATGAGGGATACTGCCACCACATGGCTCGAGGAGCAGTGTGTAGGTCCGTGCCCAGGATCCAAACTGGCAAACTCTCGGCCGCTGAAGTGCAGTGCACAAAATTAACCACTCAGCCATGAGGCCGGCCCCCTACATTATTCTTAACGGTGAAAAGTTGAGTGCTTTTGACCCTAAGATCAGGAACAAAGCAAGGATATCTTCTCTCTCTGCTCTTATTCAACATAATGCTGAAAGTTCTAGCAAGAGCAATAAGGCAAGAAGAGGAAATAAATGACATACATATCAGAAAGGAAGACATAAAACTATCCCGATTTGAGATGATATGATTGTCTACATAGAAAATCCCAAGGAATCTACAATAAAACTCCTAGAACTAAGAAGTTCAGCAAGGTTGCTGATTAAGATAAACAGACAGAAACCAGCGTATTTCTACACACAGCTAGTGAACACATGGCAATGAAATTACAAATGCAATTCCAATCACAATTGTTCAAAAAAATGAGACAGGTGTAAATCAAATGAAACATGTAGAGCACTTGTATGCTGAAAACTACAAAATGCTGCTGAAAAATAAAGTAGATCTAAATAAATGGAGAGACATACTGTGTTTCTGGGTTGGAAGACTAAAATATTAAAGATATCAATTTTCCTCAAGTTTACATATAGGCTTAATGTAATTCTTATCAAAATTCTAGCATGATGTTTTTTAGATACAGACAAGATTGTTCTCAAATTTATACAGAAAGGCAAAGGAACTAGAAGAGCTAAAAGAATCTTGAGAAAGAAGAATAAAGTGGGAGGAATGATTTTACCTGATTTCAAGACATACTGTAATGCTACAGCAATCAAGACTGTGTGGTATTGACAGAAGGACAGACAGAGATCAATGGAACAGAGGACAGAACTCAGAAATTGATATACATAAATACGCCAAACTGATTTTTGTCAAAGGAGCAAAATCAATGAAAGAAAGATAGCCTTTTCCACAAATGGTGCTGGACAACTGGATAACCATAGGTTAAAAAGGGAAAAGAACCTCGATCTACACCTCACACCCCATACAAAATTAATTCAAAATGGATCATAGACTTATAAAACATAAAGGTAGGATTTTTTGAGAAAATAACCTAGGAGAAAAATTTCAGGATGTAAGCTAGGCTGAGTTCACACACTTGATACCAGAAGCAAGATCCATAAACGGAAAACTGATAACCTGGATTTCATCAAAATGTAAAACTTTTGCTCTGCAAAAGACCCTAGGAAGAGCCTGAAAAGACAAGCTACAGACTGGAAAAAAGCGTTTGCAAACCACACATCTGACAAGGCACCGGTATCTAGATCATATGAAGTACTCTCAAAACAACGGTAAAAAAATCCAATTAGAAAAGTCAAAAGACATGAAGAAACATTTTACCTAAGAGGACATACAGATGCCAAATAAGCACATGAAAAGATATTCAACACCATCAGGCACTAGGAGATTGCAAATTAAAACCACAATGAGATATCACTGCACGCCTATGAGACAAGCCAAAATAAAAACTAATGACAACATTAAATGCTGATAAAGACGCAGAGAAACTGGATCACTCGCACATTGCTGGGGAGAAGGTAAAGTGCTGCAGCCCTCTGGAAAGTTTGGCACCGTCTTAAAAAACTAAATATGCAACTACCACACAACCTAGCAACTGCACTCTTGGGCATTTATCCCAGGAAAATGAAAACATATGTTCACATAAAAACCTATACACGAATGTTTGTAGCAGCTTTATACATAATAGCCAAAAACTGGAAAAAACTCAGATGTTCTTCAATAGGTTAAACAAACTGTAGTACATTCATACCATGGAATACTACTCAGCAATAAAAAGGAATAAACTATCAATATATTCAATAACCTGAATAAAGCTCCAGAGAACTACGGTGAGTGACAAAACTAATCCCAAAAGGTTACATATTGCTTGACTCCATTTATGTAACATTCTTGAAATGACAAAATTATCGGAGACCAGATGAATGGTTGCCAAGGGTCATGAATGGGGTGGTGGGTGGGGGAAGGGGGAGGCTGAGGTGAATGACGCTATAACAGGGCACGGCAGGAACCCTTGTTGTGGCAGAACTGTACTATATCTTGACTGTATCAATGTCAACATCCTGGTTGCAGTATTGTAGTACAATTTCAGCAGATGCTACCACTGGGGAAAGCTAGGGGAAGGGTACGTGGGATTTCTTGGTATCTATCATTTCTTGCAACTGCATGTAAATCTACAATGATCTCAAAATAAGAAGTTTATTTTATTTACTTTTTAAAGATTGGCACCTGAGCTAACATCTGTTGCCAATCTTCTTTTTTTTCCTTCTTCTCCCCAACGCCCCCCAGTACATAGTTGCATATTCTACTTGTAGGTCCTTCTGGTTGTGCTGTGTGGACACCACCTCACCCTGGCTTGATCGGCAGTGCGAGGATCCAAAGTGGCGAAACCCTGGGTCGTCCTGGGTCGTTGATGCAGAGCACACGAACTTAACCACTTAGCCATGGGTCGGAACCCAGAAGTTTAATTTAAAAATTATTTTTTAAAAAAATCAATCTGGGACTAAAATCTCAGAAATTAATCCATAAAGAAATTTTATTGAGCAATTTCAAGAAACGTTGGCTTCATACATAAATTATACATGACACGCTCATATCATCTAAATATGCTTCCAAAGTCTGTTTCCTCCAATACCTATTTTTCCACTGGGGGACCTCACCTCAGTAAACTCTATGACCTCCTATGGCCAGCTAGGAAAAGTATTTTGGACTACAAAGTGACAAACGCAGACTTTTCAAGATTCCTAGTAATATTTTTTTTAAAAACTTCTTCCTAATGAATTTCTTGGGTAATAATATTAAGTGATTGGTCTCCCCAAAAATTACACAGCTTCTTCTTTCTTGCATCGTTAGGTTTTAAAACTGCAATTGCTTAAAAACACAACACACACCCCTGCACCCACACACACACACTACGTCTTCTCTAGGATGCTAGTGCTAACATTTCCATGACCATTTGCTCTTTCTTTTCCTCTACTTTAACTCAACACAAAATCTGACCCTAGCCACAGTGGCCCAAAATGACCTGGAAAATTAAGTTTATTTTTTCTGGCAATGACAACTTGTGCTTGGAAATATAAAACTGTTATTCTGAATAAATTTCAAAGTTCCAAAGTACTAAAACTACTTTGCTGAAACAGGACAAAATGAGCTGTTACTGCTGGGGAAAGGGATTGTTATCCCAGAAAGAACACCGTGCTCTCCAGCCCTTGCACTGCCGCTTCTGTTTTGTAAAATAAACAACTCCGGTCTCTTTATTTTAGTTTGTGTCCTGTGGTAATAAATATCTCCTGAAGCTAAAATCCTATTACAAGTGTTCATTTTGTCACCATTTACAAAAACAAGAGATCAGTTTTACTTTTGCAAAATAACTGATTTTTCCACTAGTTTGTTGCAGTGTTTTGACTTCTGCGTATGTTCCCTAGCAAAAACAGCAAGAAGAAAGCTGCTCATTGTTTTTTTCTAAAAGAGGACCCCATATGTCTCTAAAACGGGTTGACATTCAGGAGGGGAAGAGATATAGAATTATTACTTTGCTGATCTGTAAGTGTTGTTTTAGTTTTAAATTTTGGCAATAAAATCCTAAACACAGAACTGTACTATCATTACAAGCGCATTCTGCTTTCAGAATGCTGGATGAAAATTCTAGCAAAGCTGTTGCTTATTGGAGGTCAGAGACAGGTAGGAGGCAGCTCAGTCTAGAGAGAGAGCAGACTTAGGGACACGGTCTGAGTGCCTACAGAAGTACACTGTAGAGTCTAGCAGCAGACAAAGGGGATGAGCGTGGTCTTGCTGTCCAGCCCATGGGCCTGTTGTACATTTTCTGCCACTTGGGGAGATGGAAGTCTGACATGGATTTTATGCTCAGTCAGAAATTGTGATAAAAAGCCAAAAGATCTAGGAATGGGAGTGAAAAGATTATCTCATCCTTTCTTCCCTAAGATTCCTAAGAAGATGAGACCTGGGGCAGAAGATTTAACAATCTTAGCCTTCTGATTAGGCAACGATTCTCTGACTATAGCTTATTATCATCAGCATTCTTCTCCACACTTTCCCTTTGGTGCCATCTCGCCCACCACCTTTACTTTTTCTTGCAATTCTTTCTACTATTACCTATTTTGCTATTAATAGTACAGTGTACTACAGTCATTTCCACATTCTTTATCACATTATCTATCATGTAATTTATCAACCATCCCATTTCCATATCACACGGCAAAAGTACGGAAAGAAATAAAGAGGAAAGGCTCCCCTTCCCTTCTCTTCCTTGCTTTCTACACTAACTGCCTGGCCTACACACAGAAGAAAAAAGGAAACACAACAGGGGTTTCTCTAGAAAGAAGAGCCAGCATAGAAACTAACGAAAAGTTAGAAGAAGCAGCAAAAAGCCTTTGAAAGACCTCTCTGTCACTATACACTGATCCATCCCCCTCATGTCCTTTTTTATCCAATAAAGAAATGGAGCACAATTTCCAAGCCATTATGAAAAAAAAAAGATTTGTTTTCTTCATCTTAATAATGAAATGGTTCTAATCTGAAGTACTCCTATTGCCATTATAAGCTATCTATCTATCTAACACGATTCTGTATAGAATGATGTATGCAAGCTGACTAAATAGATATACTGCCTGATCACTAGGCAACTCCAAGTTTACATTGGGGACAATCTAGAATAATCAAACACAGGTAAGAAGTTATGGAAAACAAGTAACTGACTTGTTCTCAGACTGCGCTGTAACAGGCTGCGGGATGCAAGTAGCACGTACACATTTTGGTTGTTTTATAATCAAGTACCCAGAACCGTGTCTGGCACGTAACAGACACTCAATAAATATTTGCTGTATAAATGTATATACCGTGGGTCTGAGCAAGTGCACAGCTGCACTTTACATCTAAACATTCGGCAGGACGAGGGCTGCAGGCCGCACCAGCCTCTCCTGGCTTCCTCGCTTCTCTGCAGTGTATGGACAGCTGCCTGACACTCCTGCTTTGAGAATATAACTGTACATTTATGAAATGCTTGGTTTTAGCCTTTTTAAACAATTTACTTATAAAGTACCTTAAACATGAGAAAAAACATTCTACAACTCTCATAAAAACCTTGTCAAGATACATACATACTCTTTCATGTATTCAAAACATTTACATTGTTAAACATTCTCTAAGTTGGCCAGCTTTTTCTCACCAGTGAACTTCTGTTCCCTTGGCCTAGGATGCTCTGTTCCCTGGTTGTCTACAGAAACACTCACCCTTCAAGGGCCAATTCCAGTTCTATCTCATGCATAAAGCTCCTCCACTGACCATCCCAATACTCAGGGATTCCTCTCCTTACCTTCTCCATTCTCAGAGAAAAGACCATCTCATATGACATTTAAATCACACACTGTTTTTCAGAGTTATTTTTTCATGCCACAATACATTCTCTTCCCTACAGAGGTTTGGGGTCTGAAGTAAGAGGATTGTCTTGCAGATGGTTTTCTTCTTCTAATCTCCACCACATGAGGCTAGTATATGAAAGGAACTCAGGTGAGGGAGAGAAGGAGGATGCTCCATGTCTTCAGACACAGACAAGCACCACTTCTCAGGTAAGCAGAGCACAGCAGAGCTCTCTCTGTGCTTACCATCTCTTACGCCTAACTTAAAAAGTAAAGCGAATTGAACCCAATGGTTTCTTTCTGGTAACTGAACTTCCCTCCAGTTCCTACTAGGTTGCAGTTTACATAAATTTGAAGAATATACAGTAACAGTAAGCATCAAGTTCAATCAATGGCATGATTAATGCTAATAGGCAGCCCAAAAGAAGACGCACAGAGGATAAAAGCATATCTGAGAGTTGACTGAAATATTTAATTAAAAAGTAACAGATTGGTGGTTAGTAAGAGTTGACTGTCGATATAGTGAAGAGCCTAAATGACTAATGATAGCTGAGGTTTGAGGTTTTAATTCACAATTTTTCAATCAGTTTCAAAGAGATTTTATTTTTAAGATTGGCACCTGAGCTAACATCTGTTGCCAATCATTTTTTTTTCCTTCTTCTTCTCCCCAAAGCCTCCCAGGACATAGTTGTATATTCTAGTTGTAGGTCCTTCTGGTTGTGCTGTGTGGGACGCCGCCTCAACATGGTCTGATAAGCAGTGCCACATCTGTGCCCAGGATCCAAACCAGAGAAACCCTGTGCTGCCAAAGTGGAGGGCGTGAACTTAACCACTCGCCGTAGGGCCGGCCCCTCAAAGAAGTATTTTTTAAATTACACTGTTAACAGTGTAAGCATTGCCAAACTAAACACAGGAGAAACGTTTCGCCTGCAGACAGATATGAACTAACAGGAAGCAGAGCAGCATAGAAACTGTGAAGAATTGCTTGTTAACCAGATTAAATGAGTGGATATATGTGAAAGGGCTCAAAACAGTGCCTGGTGCACAGTAAGTGGCAAGAATTAAGGTGAAACTGAAACAGACTCCTACAGAGAGAGAGACTTGAAAATTTACATCACATAAAGTTACAAACTAACTGTAATTTCTGTAGTGATTTACTACTAATTATTTGTTTTGCAAATACAGAATAAGGATGACTGAAAATTCTAAACAGACCCATTTATTTCAGTTTAAAAAAAGTTTTTTTCTGAAAAGCTGCTAGAAAAATACGTAAATATAATATTTGGACATTTCCTGGGGCCCTCTTCTCGTAAGTGCTACACAAACACCTGGTCAATACTGTGCTGGAATGATTATATCTGTCTTCTTTCATGGGTCAAACCTTCTTTGCACTGAATTGAATTCAACAGTTCTAACCATTATGATTATTCTCTTCCCAGCTCCACCAACCCACTGCAGATCCCCTGATCAAAATAAATACAAAACCTCTGAATTTACTCCCCCAGGTTTTAGAGGGGTCTGTTAAGATCCTGCTAATGTTTTGCTGTAGTAACACAATATAGTATCATACCTTTTGGATTTCTTCGGGTAATGCATGCATGGGAATGTGACGATCCATAATTTCCCCAAATATACTGAGGGAGCTCTGGAGTAAAATAATCTAAAAACATTGATGGAAATAGTCAGAACTGAAGTAATTTGAAGAAAATTCAAATTAAAAGATATAAAATCCTGGGAATACTTGGGGATGAATAGTGATAACTCTTTCAACAAATGCTTGTTTCATCAACTCAATGTTAAAAGGTACACCTGGAATTTTCTCAGCTGTTAGGCCAACAGAACAGGAAGGATGCACAGAGAGAGACCACTGACTTAGAAATGATATTTCCTTTCTTCAGAACTTTACAGTCTAATTGTAATTTCTATAGTGGTTTACTACTAATGATTTGTTTTGCAAATATGGAATAAAGATCACTTAAAATTTTAAACACCCATTTATTTCGATTATTTTAAAAAGACAAGTTTTTCTGAAAAGCTTCTAGAAAAATACCTAAATATACTCTTTTAGTTAAGCAGAGAAGGAAAACAATTGTGACATGAATGTTGGTTTAAATGATGAACTACAGAAAAAAATATTTAGTTATCAGATTAAATATGATATGCAGGCACTGAACGAAAGAGTTGTCATGGCCTGAGAAGCCAAGCATCAATTTTACCTAAGACGGACATTTACATAACTTTTATGCAGATATTTCACTTTTAATAGATTTTCATTTTCTGATAAAACACTTCAATATAAAACTCTATCACTACTTTCATAAAACCACACAAGATGAATAGAGGAGCACTTGGAATCCTTTTTGTTTTTTTAACTCTTTCCCAAACATGAGAAAGAACAGACAGCCCAGCTTCATGGGTGAGAGTCATTTATATATATCTAAGGAGCAAGGGGTGAAAGGCAGGCAGCACAGTAAGATGACACAGGCAGAGTTCCACAGCAAGGAGAAGGCCTGGGGGCCACAAACAATCTAGGAGTTCAGGAAGGAAAAATGCCTTATCTTTCTGATGGGAGTGGGGAATTAGTGAAGGCTTCCTGAGGTTGTTTACTTCTGATCAGGGCAGGATTTTGACAAAGAGAGCCTCGAGAGGCATAGAGCTGTATCCAAAACGGCAACCTCAGCCTTGGCAAGGTGGCAGGGAAACTGTAGTTGACAAAAATTCCTGTAGTGGCAGTATGTTTTTCAACTGTGCAACCACTGGTGGAAGAGAGGGTTCCCCATCTCGTTAGCACAGTGCCTCTTGTTTTAACGAGCTGATGTTTAAAACAAATAACTAATGAGCTGTCTTCCCATATAAACATAACACAGTGTGGTGTGTGTGTGTTCGGTAAAGTTAACTAGCACAGTTAACACAGGCCCACACGGTCAAGTACATAATAACCTGCTGTTTGGCAGACTGTCATGGTGATGTGGCAAGAGCTCATTATTCACAGAAGGCTCATTATTCTCATTTCTGCCATTTTACAATGGACTCACCATCAGTAAAATAAGATAGCATCATCTTAATTAAACCCTATTGGGAGTAGAATTTTTCCTAAATTACCAACTAAATCTCCTTTTAAAATTGCATCCATAAAATTACTTGGGAGCATGGATCTAGTGGCAATATAAACAAGGCACCAGCGGAGGAGTTTTTATTTACTATCTTCACTGTCTATAAACCTATTCCAACTTGTGGCCTTACTATACCAAAGAGGAAGAACTGGCAGGTTCCGATTATTGAGGAAAAATTAAAAATAAAATATCCTGCCAACCCAGAAAAATCTCTCCACAATGCAGAAAGAAAATAGTTTTATTATAGAATAAGCATTTAACTTGATTGTGATGCACATTACAGCCAATTGGCTAATGAGATTACAAAGAAAGAGATCCCAGTCTTTATACAGCCACGCAGATACAATCTATTACATATATTTTCTCAAGATAATTGGCAACTTGTTCTCAACACAGCTTGCTATACACTCACGGTTCGTTTTAAATTCACCTGGTAATCTAAGTAGCCATTTGTGCTAGCTAATTGCGTTTGTTCTAAAGAATACATAGCTCAACGACAAAGCACTTGGCTACTGGAAGTGAGGCGCTTAGGCTCAACCTCCAGTGATATGGAGAGACGGGCGCTGTCTTCATTGCCGTTCGCATTTTAAAGAAACGGCTCTCAGGTCCTCCAGGAAATACATTCTAGGTCTTTTAAAAGATTTGCATACATATCAAAGGAATAGGGGAAGCATTCACAATGATGAGCTTTCTCAAGAAAGGGCGGGGAAAGATCTTTTTCCCTTTTGGCAACAGGAAAAAAATTAATTTTTAATTTCCCTTATATTACTTTCCGTGTTTTATCAAATGAGTCCCTTTTCTTCTGTCACATTACCACGTGTACAGCGCCCTTCGGCAGGAGGTGTCGTGACAAGTGGCAGCAGCTGAGCAGGTATTTGTGAACCTGCTAACAGCATCACGAGGACGAGGTGTGAGAAACACAGGCACGTCCCTGATTGTTAACTTCCGATGCCCTTCCGCACACCAGAGTCACGCCGGGCCACTCACTCACGCTCGGCGCCCAGGCCCTTCCGAGAACAGCGGCCCTGGCGTGAGTCACCCACGGCCAGCCGGTCAGGGTCAGGGGAGCGCGGAAGCGCACGTCCTGAGGCTTTCCGGAAGCGGCAGGATCTTCCAGATGGAAGCCAACTGCACGGCCAGACAGAACTGCCGGGAGGGTTTTCAAAGCTGCCCCCCTCTAACCCGTCCCCTTGAGACCCGCGGGGCAGGAGGAGGCAGGGTGCGGGGTGCCCGAGCCGCGCGCTCCGGGAAGAGGAGGGCGCCGGGCCGCGCGCGCTCGGGGACGGGCAGGGGCGCGGCGCCGGCTCAGCTGTCCGGACCTCTCGCCTCCGCGCCGCCACCACGCCTCGGGGGACCGGGTCATCCGGGGCCCACGGAAGCCATTCACTGTCTCACCTAGGCTTCGACTCCGCCGGGGGCGAAACGGCTTCCCCGGTCTCCCGGGAGACCGTGCCGCACGTAGGCCTGACGTCAGGGCGCAGTGACGTCACAGCCCACGCCACTCGCCGACGCGGAAGCCGGACCCGCGACCTCGCTCGCCGGGCCGAAGCGGAAAAGCTTGTGGCGGGCGTCGGAGGGAAGGGTCCGTCCTACGCGGGGTGCTGGGAGACGGGGGAAGGGGCACGGAGGCGAGGCGGGGAGGGCGTGCTGGAGTCGTGGTAGCGACTGCTGGGTGTAGGGAGACGTCCTCAGGCCTGCGGCGGGTGGGAGGGAAATGCTGCCTGGGGTGGAGGCCGAAGTCCGTCTACCGTCTGTACTGGCTGTAGGCCAGTGTGCCGCACGCAGCAGTGGACAGTTACTCTTCTTGAGCGCGAAGAGGAGAGATGCCGGTAGAGGCCATGCTGTAAAGGGGAGCTCTGCTCTCGGTCATTCCAGCCAGGGCAAATTAATTGGGAAGGCGTTGGTAAAATTTTCATGCTAGTCCAAAAGTCGTCAAGATGGAGGACTTAGTTAAAAAGGTACCTTGAGATAGCTTGTCCACAATTTGTTTATTTATAGAAGGCTTCCCACCCTTACACGTGACTAGCTTTCCTTCATTCATAAAGCAGATATTTATTGATGACGTACTACGCCACAAGCACTGCATCCCAAGGTGGGTGATGCTCTGTGACTACCCCAGGCAGGGGCAGCCATTGGTATGATTTGCAAGTGACTCATACATAACCCAGATATCTCCTTTTTGAGGATTATTTGAGGTCGAAAATGCAGCTCTTCCAAGGAACAAAACATTTCACAGCTCACTAGCAAGGAAAGAGAACTGCTACTATTGAATGAAGTAAGGTTAAGTAAATACAAAGGAAATAATTTAAACCTGTAGAATAAAGAAGTGATGGATTGATGCAGAGCAGTGCTGGAACACAGTCAAACTGCTGGTTGATAGCTATTAATGAAAATGACAGCATGAGTACTGAACACCTAAAAGCTTTGTTCCTCAAAGCACTGAAAGCTTTGGGGATAGCTGTACCCTGTGCACTTAACCTAACTGATAGTTGCCCCAATGCCTACCAGCAACTTTCTGTTTCCACCCCCTCAAAGAGTGCATTTTTCTTCATCTGGAAAGGTAAACAATGATTAGAGGAATGGACAGAGGCTTAAGGGTTGCAGAGGACAGCCAATGAAGTAGTCAAGTGCAGTGTTTTTAGTGAGAAGTGCAAAGTTTTCAGGGCTGTTCATCCTCAGCATGTTAATCTTTGAGGAACAACGAAGGTAGAACTGTTCTCATTTTTATAACAATATAGGACACAAAAAACCAGTTCATCCAGATCCATTGAGTGCTTTATCTGGAACAGGAATTGCACACCTAAAGCAAGATCACTCTGTTCTGAAGCTAGTTTGGCTAATAATATGATTATTAGCAATAATAATATTTACTGAGTACTTTATATGATAAGGAAACACTTTAAGGATAGGAGAAGATCCAGCTGAAAGGCTGTAATTCATTTTGTGGTTTAATTTCATCTATGCTATTCATCTCTACATTGGCCTTGAGACCAATTTTCCTTCCACTGTAAATGTCCCTTAGACCTGCACTGTCCAAGAAGATAGCCACATGTGACTATTTAATTATAATGAAATAAAATTTAAAATTCCATTCCTGTATTGCACTGGCCACATTTCAAGCGCTCAGTAGTCACCTGTCGCTACCGCATAAGACAGCACATGTATATGTAACACCTTCAGCATCGAAGAAAGTTCTATTGAATAGTGGAAGGCCCAGTAAGAATCTCAAGGATAAAGAGAAGTTATAAATTGTGAAGAACAGCCTTTGTTAAACAGTAGCAGTGAAAAGTGTTATTTCTGAATACCACAGCAACAGATGAAGAGTTGTGACAGTGTGTTACAAAATAGGTTTAAAATAAAACAAAAGTGATCCGGTCAGCCTCTCCCCAGTGTTGGTGTATGTTTTTTGTTGGTTCTCTGTTGGTCTCAGTCTCTTCCTCTTTCTCTCCATCTAAGTTTCTTTCCTTGTCCTTTTTGTTTTTCCATTCCTTTTCCCCACCCCGTTATTGGCCATACTGGAACTGAAGGAGAATTTGAAATATTCCCATTGGACACATCGCATAAAGTTTTGTGTTATCCTATTCTTAAATTTTAAATCAGCTAAGTTTCGCTTTTTACTGTGACTCTTAAAAATAATCCAGTGATAACTAAATTAAATTCTTTTTACCTTCTTCTGTGACCCTTTATTCTTCTTTTTTCCCCTGTGGGTCAATGACCCCTGGAAGAAAAAGAAACTCCCTAGTTTTGGGAGTAGAGTCTCTGTAAAGTGGCTAACCTAGGGCTTTCCACGCTGTCCGCAGACCTTTGTGTTCACATTTATGAGGACACAGTGTCTGTGCTTTTGCTTCTGTTACAAATTTACCTAAGATATTTATCCAGCAGGACATTGTCATTCATCCCATTCATTTTGGTAAATAGCAGTATGCCCACTCCCCTCTTCCCTTTCTTCCCCCACTAAAGGCGAGTGGGAGAATAGGTACTTGGCAAGTCTGATAAAAACATCAGGAAGTCTACCCAAGATTGCTAATTTCAAAGTGAACCCAGGACACTACAAAGGGAGCGTGGCAAAATTTCAGTTAGCGCAATTTTATCTTTATCCTGTGAACCAGAACACAGGACAACATTATCCCTGCAGAGGTCTGAATAACGAGATTGCAGACAGGGCCCCCCAGGTTGGAAGCAACCACAGATTTCACTGGTATTTCTGGGTTCCATCCAATGCAAGTACAGAATTTTGAAAAAGCTAATATTTATTGGGTTCTATTTGCCAGGGACTTCATACAGAATGTTTCATTTATTGACCCTTCCAGTCATAACTCAGTCAGATCCTACTTGCTATTTACTTTCACCCAAAGATGGAAGTGGCAAGGGCACGGCTGAGCACATGAGCACTGCGTGTGCTTGGACTGAATGTGAGTGTAAGCAGAAGCACCTGGGCCTCGCGTAGTGCATCAGCTGATTCTGCCAGCCAGCCAGTACCCATGGGGCATCAGCCTACTATGGATTAGTAACATACGTAAGTATCCCAAAAGTATTGAATTCTGGAAACTTAACTTTGTCTTAGACTGACTTTCTTCATAACTTTTCTCATACAGCTTCCAGTCTTTTCAAAAGCAGGTCAGCTACAAGTGACCATTTGTTTTGTTGTACTTAGCCCAACACATTTTATTCCTACCAAGATGTGGATTGTATTTTCTTTCCTAATACTGTTTTTTTTTAAAACTGCTATCAGCATTTATAGTTTCAGACTCCTTTGCAAAGCTGCTTTGTATATTTTGAACCCCAGATAACTCCGGTCTGGAGGTGGCTTTGACCCCAAAATACTATTTGTGGGTTTATGCTCCGTATATTTTTGAATCCGTCACATGTGCAGTGTAAACTTGAGCACCTAATAAAATGAAGGTCATAATGTTTAAATAGCATTTCTCTACAAGTTCAAATGTGTTGTCATCTGTGCAGGAATAAATAGTGCACTGAATTCTTTTTAGTCCCAAGAATATGATTCTTGAACAAAATTCCCTGTGAGGCAAGTCAGGCCTTTAAATGATAAACATCTCCTCTCAAATATTAAAAGGAAGTCAAGCACTACAGTGAAACCTTTGATGATTGTAAATGTATTCTTTTGTGGCCTGTTCACTACTGATAAGAGCTTCACTCAAAAATGTACTATGTGCCAAATAGAGTTTAATATTTGTTACATGAATATATTTAAAAACACAAAAAGAATAAAGTTCTAATGGCACAAACTTAAAACTCTTGTAAGGAATTTGATGCTCAAAAATATGGCACTGATAGTTCTTTAAGAGATTAATCTGTAATGTAAATTATCCATATTCCTTTTATTAAACTCTTACCATGCCATATCTAGCCTTTAATAAGCACTTAATAAATGCTAATGAATCTAAAAACTGAAAATGTATAACTGCCTTATGCATTTAAAAGATAACTGTAGAATTTGTTTGCTTGTTTAATGAAATGATTACTTCTTTATTTCTGAGATATCCACAGGACTCTGATGAAGCATCTAAGAGTCTAACTCACATTTGTTTTGATAAGTGGCAGAAGTGATTTCATTCTGCCTTTATGGAGATGAAGTTCATGTTTCTCTACCTATAATTTTAGGTAGCTATGGAATTTATAGGATATAGATTATAGCAATTTTCCTGTCATTTTGTTATATCTCTTAATAGAATGTTTTAATGTCATTAAATGAGTTGTAAAACATCTTAAAGATATTTTCTTATGACCTATGGATAAAATATATCAAATATTACGACCAGGTCTATCAACAGATGAAAAAGATTAAAATAATTATGGTAGCCCTGGTTTGCAAGGGTGTAGAGCAACTAGCACGCTTAAACATTGCTTTTAGGGTCCAAAATTAGTACATTTATTATGTTTTAAACACCTAGAAATGTTCCAAACTATTGCAGTGGACACCTGACCCCCTTCTTCCTTTCATTCAGGAATGCAGCCCTCTCCACCCTCCGTCCCTCTGTCTCCAAGCGCATGCGAATCAGCCCACCTCAGGGAATGAGCGCAGACAGGCCACTTCTCCCAGCTCCTTCCCCTGTACCAGTGATTTAAATCCGGAACTGGCCTATGACCCAATTCTGACCAAACAGGCTCTAAGAGAAGGTTGCTAGAAGCTTCTGGGAAAGTTCATTCTTATTAGCACGTCTTTAGTGTTCATCACACTCTTGTTTGTAATGTTTAAAAACTGGAAATACCAAAATGTGAAATATCGATTTATCAAACAAGACTGTGCAGCTATTAGAAATGATGATGCAGTTCTTTGGTGAGTAATGTCCCAATGGATCGTTATGTGAAAAAAGCAAGTTAAAAATAGTATTATAAATCCAAAAAAATTGTATTTAAATAGCATTCTAAGTATACATTTTGTTAATTACTTCTACCAATGTATATTTCAGTAGTCAGGATACCAGAGTACCTCAGAATCAACAGAGGAGCTGAAGAACCAAGCTTCAAGGAAGCAGGAAACAGGACTGCCTTGAGAACTTCACATGTGGATTCTGGAACTCTAAGAAGTCATGCAGAGTCTCAGCCCTTTGAATCTACTGCTTAATGAAAGCTGGTTCCGTTCTCCTTTCCAGTCCCTGCACATAGCAGGGCAGTGGTGGCCGACCGGTCAGGGGACGAGACGCTTCGGTTCCCAACCTCCAGTTAGAAAAATGCCAGAAATGACTGGCACACCTGGAGTTACACGGCAATCCCTTGACCCAGTTCCTGAAGCCAGGAGGAGTCAGGTACAGGCCTCCTGACCAAGTGTGGGGACCAAGTGGGCAGGCCAGACGCGATGACCCCTCCCTTTCTAATCGCACGTCTAGAGGAGTAGAAGCAGACGCAGACTCTGAGGAGGGGCCGCTCTGTCCCAGGAGAAAGGAAGAGCGCTGGGCATGCAGAACAAACGTGCCTACGTACGCTTAGGGGAGAAGCTGAGTTCGCTGGGAGAACATTTTAAAATTAAACAGTGAACCTTGCCCCCTTTCCACATGTGCTAAGTTGAGAGGCGAGTTTATGGTCGGCATCCCACCCCGGGAGATTCCGCCTCTTCTGTAACGGTGTGTTACTTGTATGGCAAAAATAAGCGTTTCTGTGTGTAACTAGGCACCATAGGCCTAAGGGTAATAATAATAGGGAAATAAATAAGAGCAGAGATCCACCAAATCGAAATTTAAATAAATAGAAAATAAGCTAATGTGGAATTTTGTGAGCTTTCAGTTGAGTGTTCAACTGTCTTGATGTTAATATTTTTGTTTTGCCCTCCAAACTTGATCTAGCTAAAGATCTACAATCATTTGAATTATATAAATAGATATCAGCGAAAAACACTTTTTGCTCACACGATCTTGAGAAGGAACTTGGATTACGGCGTCCTATAATGTCAGTTACCTTTTTTTTTTAATGCCCTTGGGACTCTTGAGTCACCAGATAAAAGAGGTAAAAGACGTTAGACTCGCCGGTTAGTACGCAGGGAACTCGGGCACCTCTGATTTTAAAATAAAACCCCGGAAAGAACGCTGCTGGGAGGAATGCCAGCAGGCACAGAATCCCCACCGCCGTTAAGCTCCGAGCCGTGGACGCAGCGCGCGCCCGGGCCGCCCGGGCGTGACCGCTCGTGGGCGCGCAGCTCCAGCTCCTGCCGCACAGCCCGGCCGCGCCGTCCTCGCCAGCGTCCCGAGCGCCGGAGCCGCCGTGTCCTCCGCCGTGAACTCCGCCGCCCCAAACCCTAGCGTGACGCCCCGCCCTCCGCACCTGCGCCTCCGCCCCCAGCGGCGGCCGGGGAGGGCCGCCCGCGGCACGAAGTGCGTGCGGCCGCCGGGCGCCCGGTCACGCAAGCCGGCGGCCCCTCCCCGCCCCCCCATCCCCCGCGCTCGCCCGGGCCTTCCTGGCGGCCCGGATCCGCCTCGCGTGCCGAGCCCGCCGCCTAATCCCCCGAGGAATCCCGGGCGCCGCCCCGCCCCCGCGCCCCCGGTAATGTCCTCGTTTTAACCGAAGAGTTGTCTCCGCGGCTGCAAAGCAGCGCCTCGGGCGGCGGGGCGCGGGGCGCGGGGCGCGGCGAGGAAGCGGTCCCGCCCCGGCCGCCCGCCGGCCCTCTCGGCGGCCTGCGCGCTGGCTCGCGTCGCCCGGCAGTGCGCGGACGGGGTGCGGAGCCCGGCGACTGAGCCCGCGGAGGACGGGCCGGCGCGGGGAGGTGCGGGGGCGGCGGCGTCGCAGGCTGAGCCGAGGCGCCTCTCCCGCCGGGCCGCGTGCCGGCGAGGCCGTGCGTGCGAGCCGCGGAGGGGAGCCCCCCCCCCACGGCGGGAAGGCCGCCATCACGCAGCCCCTGCCCGGCGGCCGCGGACGGGAGCGCTGGCCTGTCCCCGCGCGGCGGGCTGGGGCGGGGGCTGGGGGCGCGCCCCGACAGCCCCTGTGAATCCGGGCCCGACCCTGCGCCCGCGACGCGGCCGTCCACAAACCGCTGGAACACGGAACTCCACGGTCATGAAAGTGTGCGTTTCATTTGTTTATATTACTTCGTTTCACAGACCGTGCACGTGGCTTGCAGATGCGTACACGAAACTGAATTTGTACAGTCAAGACTGGAGGCGTGGGTTGGCAAGAGGAATAACTGAATTCAGTAAGAGAGTCAGAGTACAAATAGTAAGATTACTTAAAAGGACAAATGAACTGAAAAAGAAAAATTCAGTCCGTGACACGAGGAAGCCATTACATTCATCTTTTCATGGTCTTGAACATCTTGTACCAACTCAACTATAATACACGGCAGAAGCTTCTAATTAGACACGGAAAACGCAAATATTTAGCTGTACCAAGCAAACGTCAGAAAACTAAGCCTTATGTTGTAGGCACATGATTAACATCTGTAACACGAGAGAGAAGTCTGTCTTTAAGTATTTTGTGTTTCAGTCAGTTCCGTAGCGTACATGTGACTCACTGGTAGGTGTGTCACTCTGAAACAATTAGGATTAATCATCATGTGCAGGAAAATCTCTGTTCTGAATTTTAAATATTCGTTATGAGAATTTTTTTTTAGGAAAAGTAATGTTCATATGCTGTGAGTTCAGTAAGGAAATTGGTACTTGAGTCAAAGTGCCTAGCAAACTGCATCAAATGAGTATTTTGAATGAAGGAAGGAAGGAGCGAGTGAATGAATATGTAGGCAGTCCTCGCTGATGGTTAAAGCTGCGAACTAGTGTCATGAGTGAGTAATGCCAGGCCTGCCACTGACTCATGTGTGATCCTGGCACGATGAAAATAATGCTTACCGCCTACCCACTTCCCCAGAGGTGTGGGGAGGACTATTCCTTACTCTCCAAAGACACTTTGAGATCTTTGGGGGAAGATGATATATTCAATTACTATAAATAATACACCACTGTTATGACAATCCATAGATAAAATTACCAAAGTATAACATAACGTTTAAATGCAAGTGTGCTACCAAATTTTTTTCATTTAGCCTATCAAGTACTGAAATACAGCGTGGAAGGCTGCATCCTTACGTAAAAGATTTGGCTTATAGATGCTTCATTGTCAGTTGACAAATATTTCATGATGCACAATGAAAGTTTTAAATATTCAGTATTTGAGTAGTATTTGTGCTGATATTTTATCAGAGAGCTGAGACCTCTGGCATGTGAAATGCCTAGGAGAAAACTAATTTTTGATGACTCTTCCTAATTTGATCTGTGGGATCTCAAAGGCGAGAGATCTTCTTGGTGTAATTTCCTGTTGCTCGAGGAGTGAAAGTCTAGGATTAGAGATTTACTCAATCAGCATGTGAGGGGACCTACTGTATGTCAGGCATTGTTCTAGGTGTCGAGGATAGAGCAGTGAACAGACAAAACTGACTCATTACTTAAGGTTTAAGTGGTTTTGGTCTCTAAATGCAGATAACTTTCGGAATTGTAGTGCATTACAAACATCTTTGTGTAAAGGAAAAACCCCTTCCTGGTCTCAGTTTTTAGCCGAAATCCTTCCAGAGGGAAAGGAAAATTCACCATGGTGGTTTTAACTTGAAGCAGAAGGCAGATACCATCCTCAGTCAGTCTCTTCTATTTAGAAAACATTAAGACAAAACCACACAATGCTGTCTGTTTTCCATCCGTCTCCATATCAAAGTTGCCTTCATCATTCTTAATGCCCTCTGCTATCATTTTCAGGCTATGCACGCCGTTTTTGCCAGGGTGCCATACACTTGTGCTGTTTGTTGACTGCAGAATGGTGCCTGGCTGGGGAGGTGGGTAGGCATTGAACTCCAGCCCCTCGCTTCACTTGCTAAGACATGTGCCTTGCATCCGCCTGAGGAAGGGGTGTCTTTTTCTAATTTGAACAAGGCATCATAGAGCCACCGTGGCTCCCTCTGTTCTCAGAGTTCTCAGCAGCCAGCTCCCATGTGCCCCTGGATATGTATTTCCCTGTTGTTTTTAATAGCATTGCTGTCTTATGAGTCGTAATACGGAGAACATTGCAGGGTGGGGAGAAGCCAAGGCTGAAGGAGAAGTGAAACAACCCCTGTCATCTTCCAAGACGTTCAATTAATATCTTGGCTAAATGAAGACCTACCAAGGCATGGTGCTGTGTGAAACGTTATGCAGCAAAAAGAAAGCACAGACAGGGCCAGTCCCATGGCCAAGTGGTGAAGTTCGCGTGCTCCGCTGCGGCGGCCCAGTTCGGATCCTGGACGCGGACATGGCACTGCTTGTCAGGCCACGCTGAAGCAGCGTCCCACATGCCACAACTAGAAGGACCTGCAACTAAGATATACAACAATGTACCGGGGGGATTTGGGGAGATAAAGCAGGAAAAAAAAAAAAGGAAGCACTGACTGAGCAACAACCCGCCTTCTCAATTTTAGCAGACTCGGAAGATTGTCAGCTCACAACAGGTTGCCTCAGTATTGCACTGCAACTGGAGAACATGAGACAGTGTGGCTCAACCTTTGGGCTGAGCTCATTTGTAGGATTTGATAGCAGATGATTTGATGTAGGATATATGTCCTGCTGAACTCTGGGAACGGCCTTATGTATTAAAGTGTCTTCCTTTTCCCGTTGCTAACTTCTCTGTGGTCTGTTGATGTTGCATCAGGTTGCAAACAATGAGTGGCAGAGACTGCAGTGTCAGGACATAGTGACCTGATTAGTCCAAGCTCATGCAGGGGAGATGTGCAGACAGATGAGCCCCAACAGGACCTGAAGAAGCATGTGGTTTTGAAATCCTGGGTGGATGGGCCACGCCCTGTGTACACCTTAAATCTCCTGGTGCTCTTGGAGGTATAATTATTGCTCAACAACTCCGGGGATGGGATTAATTAGATCTTTGTCTGATTTAACTATAATAAAATGAAGAGTTTAAATGTAACTTATTAAAATGTGCGCATGTGCGTAATATAAATATAAAAAACTTGGAATTAATATAAGAGCATAAAAATGATCCAACTGCATTAACACTTTTTAAAATATAGTCTCTTTCTGACAATAGTTAAGTAGTCAGTTTTGTAGCTTAATATATAGGCCTAAAGCAAATGAAACATATCAAGGAATATGATTACTCGGCACTACACAATTTATCATTTCACTTATCAAGTAGAGATTCTTATGGTATTTCTTAATGATTATCTACAAAAGCCTTTAGAGTGTATTGCTTTCCATTTTATGCAGTTTAAAGGTGGGGAAACAGAGATTAAGTTAAATATTCCATAAACCCTATACCTATAAGAATTAAAGCAATTGTGCAACTTTACATGTAGAAGACACTTGGTAAATATGTAAACTGATTATTCCCCACCTTGAGACAATAAACATAGCATGCAATAGATTGTTTCCTGTGTGAGGACAGAGACTGCTGCTTGTCGATATTTGCATTGCTAGTACCACCCAATAAATGAGGATGAGTGAATGAATCAATTAATGAATGGGTATGAGAGAGCCCATAAGAACCAACCTCCAGGCACTCCACTCTAATCCCAAGGCTCTCCCAGTTTCTGTCTTGCTCAGTGCCCTCCCAGATTGTTGATGCCTTACGTGAGCAATCAGGAAAAAGGAAGCAATCCAGATGGGAGGCTAGCTGTGGTCAGATGCCTCTGAAATGAAAAAAGTACTTGCAGATGTTTCCACAAGTGGAGGAGTGGGGCTGAGTCTAGGCCACAGGAAACAGCTTCCACACCTTGGGGCTAGTACAATAAAGGTATCATCACTCACCGGCACAGAGGTCGGCGGGGAACTTGAAAAGGCGCTCTGCGGTGGAATGCTGCATGCATGCAGACTTGCCTCAGGAATGCACAAGTGATCGGGACCAGTAAAGAAACTGTGATTGGTGAGAATAGCAGTAAGGATCATGGTTATCTGGGAATCAAATCCTTCAATCACTTTAGACAGGACTAATGAAACTGGAAGAAACCATCATTGATTTTGAGAGTCTCCTTCTAAATTAGTTGGCCTTTGGCTTTTGGAGGGCAAAGTTCAAATTCCAGTTCCTGTCTGACAGGAAAATAAGTCAGACACAAAGTAGACAGATAGGCTTCTAGACTCCACAGTGAAACGGCAGGGCATAAAGGAGAGCTGAGTCTTGAGGAACCTTTGTTGTTAGAGATGCGGAATTCCTTCACCGACTGTGGTATTTTTCACTGCGCCTTTTGAGTCTGTTCACTTTAGATTTATGATATTTGCCTTTGTTGGCAAATCTGTTCAAATGTGAATAAGAAATGTTCTATTTTCTAATGAAAAAGTCCTAAATTCTCCTATGGTCTGTGCATGCCCTCTTCCGGAGCACATTAGCTTTCTAGCTGCATAGTGGACAATGGAGCGCGTGATTCTAAGGACCAATTGCTTAACAAGATAAGAAGACACAAGGCACCTTAAAAAGTGTTCAGAACTGGGCTCAGCCGTTTACTAGCTTTGTGCCCTGGTCATATTACTCTCAGCCCATTTCCTTGTCTCTAAGGCGGCAACGATTGGAGAATGGTTTTGTTTTTGGCTCAGTGGGCGAGGAGGAGATTATTTTCTAAAGCAGTTATCTGAATGCTTGGCAACATTGGATTCCATAAACTCCTAATGTTTAAGGTGAAAAGCCCTGATAGTAGCATAGCTCTGGACAATTAACTAATCGAGATAAGCTTTTTACCATCTCAAAATGAAAGTTTTTTAAAAAAATTATAAGGAATGGACGACAATGCTGGCACTATTACTAAAATTAACCAGGATCTTTGGGGGGTAGAGAAAAATTAACCCCGACACTGTTAGTGAATTATAAATAGGTGGTTATTCTAAGTGAATTGCCCTGTCTGAATATTGGAATTCACTATACAAAGACTAGATGCCGATGCTGGCAGCAAATCCTTTTGCCGGTTTTTAAAACCAAAAAAACCACAGAGGTGTATCAGCTGTACTGAGCCTCCCTAACTATTATAGAGTCAGATCACTAGAGCAAAGAAGAAATTTAAATGTCATCAAGGTCAAATTCCTCATTTTATGGATGAGGAAGGAAACAGAGAGGATAATTAATTTATTCAAAAACAGTTGTTGTTATTATTGCTGTCATTATGATGATGGTGATGATGATTACAGGTGCTGTGGAAGGCACCTGTCTGGGTTCTGGGGATTCAGCAGTGAACAAGACAGATGTGGTCTCTTGCCCCGAATCACGGAGTTAATGGAGGAGCTGGAACCAGAAATGAGTCTGCAGATTTCTGATTGAAAGAGCTTCCCTTCCTCAAGTCCTGACTGTAGAGCAGCCCCGAGGTGTCTCAGCTGCATTAAGTCATGTGATCGTCACTGACTTAGAGCAGGTGGAGCCCGTCTTCCCGCTCCTGAGGTCTCCATCCGTGGAGGGAGCTCCAGTAACGTCATAATCCTGGCTCTTCCTCCTGCCTTATTTGCTCTGCCCAAGGGGAGCTAAAGTGACCTCTGAGTTTGGAAGCAGTAAGAGCATGTGAGTAGCCCAGGCCCTTTCCTGCTCTTTCCTTAGGACTGAGCTGCCAGAAGGGAACGTTGGCTCTTCTGCTCTTCCAGGCCCAAAGATGAACAAGGCAGAAGGAGGCCTCTTCGGGTCTTGTAAGTAGGGAGACTAGTCTCGTACTGGGGTTTTCAATGGGGAAGCCCAATTTCCCACAGATATCAGCTTTCTCATCAATAAGATCTCTGTGTATATGAGTGCAAAAGAGAAGCACTTCAAAAAAATTAAAAAGTAAGCAAGTGTGTCCTATCATACTTGAACCATCAAAACCAAGTTCTATCCACTGTGCTTACCTGTGCCTCACATTCTGACCTCACCTGCCACGGCATCCAGGAAATAAGGTCTTACAATAACATTGACATGACCTTCTGGGGTCGTATGCCCGAGCGGCACAACAGCCGGGACCTATTGCAGATGGCACAGAAAATTAACATCACAGCTTCTAAACAGATTTGGCCCAATTTCTAAAACTGTGAAGGATAGCTGTTGGGCTTTTTGGGAGACAAAATGATAAAATGAAAAGAACATGGGATTTGTAGAATTAGAAGACCAGATTCGAGTCTGCCCTGAGTAAGTCTCTCTGACTCTGAACCTGTTTTTCCTCTAAATGACAGCACAGTTTGCCTTACCGAGCTCACATGGTTGTTTGAGGCCCCAAGAGGATAATGGACGTGCAAGTGCTTGGTAAACTCTAAAGGGCTATAAAAATGTTAGTTTTACAGGTTTAAGGGCAATCCTGTAATAATACTTCTCATTTTTGCTATGCATTTGAAGCTTGACTTTGTACGCAGGTGGGTGTATAGCTAGGTGGTTGATGTTGCATAGTTAGCAGCCTAGATGCTTACCAGTTAAAGGCCGAGAACCTGTCTACCCACTAAGCTCTCCCCTCTCCAAACCAATATTACTTACTTACTTTCTTAATTAATTAAAGTAAAAAAAAAACACCTCTCTCCCATTGCTATCTACGTTTCTAGCATTAGTCGTTTGCATTAAGCAATGCCTCTGTCAATGACTTCCTTGGAATTTTGAGCAGGTTTGTAAAATACTTGCCCAATAGGAAGCAGCAGCAGTACCCTTAAGAACTGAGTCAAGCTGGGGAAGGATAAAAGAAAGGCTGAAGGCAGGTAGACAGCCAGAAGAGTCTGGGCTAAGTTCCAATCAACAGCTCTGATGAGAAAACTGAGGGAGCAGAAGCCACTAGGAGCAAGAGAACATTGTTTCAAAGTGGCACCTTTTCCACAAACTGTTTTAAGACTCTCTGCCTCTGGTGACTCGACCGTATCTCATCCTGAAAGTCAGAAGAAATGCATTCCAGTCTGCCTCTGGGACCATCCAGCTGCATGACCTGGGGTCTGTAATTTTGCCTCCCTGGGTCTCATTTTCCTTATCTGTAAAGTGAAAGATTGGGACAAATGTTATCTAAAGCCATTGACAAATATTCTGTAATTCTAGCAAATATCCCATGAATTTCCTCCCTTTCAACATTTCAATCTTATCTTCCCTCAGGGAAGAAATTATCTTAGATATGTCCCAAGAGGTAGGTGTGTGCATAGAGCCCAATGGTACAGTCCTGTCAGAAGATCGCAGTCCAGAGAGAAGCATTTCATAAAAAGAAAAACAGAGTAATTAAGCCACTGCACACTATCATACGTGAACCACTTCTCTTATAAGCAGAGACTTCCCCAAGAAGTTTGAATATAATTGTATTCAAACATGTTCACAGTTCAGTTAAAAAACTATTGAACCTTACAAATTGTACTTGAAATATTAAAGAATACATACCAGCATTTAAAGCAGGCCACCAGCCTAAAAACATACAGGCTTCTTAACAATCGCTTTAAGTCAGTAAGAGAACATAAATAAAATATTACATTAATTGTCAAATCCTCAAAACAATACATTTTTCTCCTAAGTGTAGAGGACAGACCCTCCATGTTTGTCTGCATGGTGATAATTCTGTTTACTGCATAAGTGGGTTTAAGCAATAACAGAAAGAGCTCAACTATATGACCCAGGGCACTGAAAACAATTTGGGGAGGAGGATTCACTGATTTAGCGTTAATCATTATGGGAATCTGGTGGAATCAAAGGCATTCCTGTGCCTGTCATGTACTTTAATAAGCTATTAATAACTTTGACATCTATTCAATTAAATTCCACTCTCAGAACCAACAAAGAGATAGTAATACTGTTGTCATTTTTCTCTTTCACGTAGATGCCCTATCCCAATCACTTTTCTTTTTTTTCTTCTTTTAAAGATTGGCACCTGGGCTAACAACTGTTGCCAATCTTGTTTTTTTTTTTTTTTTTTTCAAAGATTGGTACCTGGGCTAACAACTGCTGCCAATCTTTTTTTTTTTTTTTCTGCTTTATCTCCCCAACCCCCCCCCGTCCCGCCCCGCCCCCCGTACACAGCTGTATATCTTAGTTGCACATCCTTCTAGTTGTGGGATGTGGGATGCCGCCTCAACGTGGCCTGACGAGCGGTGCCATGTCCGCGCCCAGGATCCGAACCCTGGGCCGCCGCAGCGGAGCACGAGAACTTAACCACTCGGCCACGGAGCCGGCCCCCCCAATCACTTTTCTATTCAACATGACTACTGCTTCCAGGACTAAAGACGGCAAGCATTTCTCTAAAGCCAGAGACAGGAGACAGAGAAAGTCAGGGGCCTTTGAGAGGGAGGATAGTGCACAGAAGAGAACATGGTCTTTGAACTCAGACACAGACTGAAACCCCAGGCCCACTAAGTCTAGACACCTAACCTCTCTGGGTTTGAGTTCTGTCATCTGTAAAACGGGACTAATATCGGCCCTGCCGTTATGAGAAAGCGTAATACTGCATGTGAGACACCGAGCAGGCACTCAGGGCGCGGTAGATGCTCTCGTTATTCCTTTGTTAATAGTGTCTCAGTGGGACAAGTAACTCTGTCCTCTCTGTTTTAAATTTGAAATCCTGCTCCTTCCAGGCCTAAATTCCAATGAAACTGTGCTGTTTCAGAAGGTTGTATGACATTCTTAAGACTACCTGGGAATAATGATGGTCTTCAGAATAGAATCTAGCTTCTGACATTAAAAAAAAGAAAAAGAAGGATAAAAAAAAAAGGAGGAGGAAAGAAAAGCTGTAAGAAGTCAAAAGAAGAAAATGAGCAGAAACAAAAAGAAAGAGGAGGCCCAGGTCTTTCTCGGGCATTTAGCCACATACGAGGGTTACTGAAGTCCCCTGAATGGCTTTCATGAAAATCTCAGAGCCTCTTGCTTAACTCACCCAATTGAAATACCTTTTCCTTAGACTTTTTCCAGATTATCAAGTTTTGACTCATCCGCCAGGGCTCTTGCTGAATATCCCTGGGGACCAACATATGTAAAGCACTCACTATGTGCCCAGCATGGACAGCAGCCTTGGACGGTGGATGTTATCAGCCCTTTGTACAAGGAGGAAATGAGGAATTACATCACTTAGCCAGGAATGGATCCCAGGACTATACGATCCAAAAGCCTTTGTTTTGTTCCTCTCCATCACACTGCACACACCCCTGATCCTCTCCGTCACAGTGCACACATCTCTGTTCCTCTCCATCACACTGCACACACCCCTGATCCTCTCCGTCACAGTGCACACATCTCTGTTCCTCTCCATCACAATGCACACATCCTTGATCCTCTCTGTCACAGTGCACACACCCCTGATCCTCTCCATCACAGTGCACACATCTCTGTTCCTCTCCATCACAATGCACACATCCCTGTTCCTCTCCATCAGAATGCACACACCCCTGGTCCTCTCCATCACAGTGCACACACCCCTGATCCTCTCCATCACAGTGCACACACCCCTGGTCCTCTCCATCACAATGCACACATCCCTGTTCCTCTCCATCAGAATGCACACACCTCTGATCCTCACCATCAGAATGCACACATCCTTGATCCTCTCCGTCACAGTGCACACATCCCTGTTCCTCTGCATCACAATGCACACACCCCTGGTCCTCTCCATCACAGTGCACACAGCCCTGATCCTCTCCATCACAGTGCACACACCCCTCATCCTCTCCGTCAGAATGCACACACCCCCGTTCCTCTCCATCACAGTGTACACACCCCTGATGCTCTCCATCACGATGCACGCATCCCTGATCCTCTCCATCAGAAAGGATCGGCCTTTCCTCCGCTTGCTTTCATCACTTGGGTTATCCCTTTATAATAACAACCATTTCACTCCATTTTGTATTTTAATTTATTGTTTTCATTCTCTCTTCTGCCAGTTCTATTCCATTTATTAAACATTTGTTGAGTATCATCTATGGCTAAAATACTAGATTATATCCAGGCTCTAAAGTAGACTGTAAATTTTTTTAATTTACTTTGTTTTTTAAATTGTGGTAAAAAAATACATAACATAACATTTACCACCTTAGAGCCAGCCATGTGGCTGAGTGGTTAAGTTTGCGGGCTCTGCTTCGGCGGCCCAGGGTTTTGCCGGTTTGGATCCTGGCATGGACATGGCACCATGCTGAGGCGGCAACCCACATAGCAGAGCCAGAAGGAACTACAGCTAGAATATACAACTATGTACTGGGGAGCTTTGGGGAGAAGAGGGAAAAAAACAGGAATCTTTAAAAAAAATTGATCATCTTAAATGATTTTTAAGTGCAATATAAAATATTAAAATATAAATATTTTATAATATAATTTATAATAATTAAAATATAAATATAAAAGTATTTTATATTTTAAAATATAAAAAATATAAAATTCAGTAGTGTAAAGCATACTTACTTTATTGTGCAACTGTAAATTATTTTATTAATTTCTGTAATCTCCATGGTGCCTAACGTGTTTACTGAATGGTCAGGACTTTGCCACCCAATCCCCAAACCGCCAGTCCCCAAATCCCAATGCTTCTGAGTCCACTGTGCCCTAAGGGATACTAGGTGGGCCTATTGGCAAGGACGGAGTTAATATTTCTAAGGCAAATTATTTTAAATTTTTCCTACCTATGAGCTGTCATACATCTCAGATCTTTAATTTTACTTGCTGATTTTCAAAATAGGTCATAAATTCACATGGTGGTTCAAAATTCAATAAGTATAAAAGATTATACAGTAAAAATTCTCCATTTTAGTCCCCCAGCCATCAAATTCCTCTCCCTGGAGGCAACCCTTATCTTCCTTATTATTCTATGTATACACAAGCAAAACACTCACAAACACATTTCGTCTGCCCCACCTTTCCCACAAATTGTAGCATACTGTTTACACTGTTCAGTACCTTGCTTTTTTCACTTAATATATCTTGAAGGTCATTCCATTTAGTACACTCATTTTTCACACTTTATGGATATATGTAGCCTATTAATAAGTTCCCTATAGATCAATATTTAGGGTTTTCAAAAATTTTTTTTTTGCGAATCTTTTGCTAGTAAAACATTACTGCAATAAATATCCTCTCTATAAATATCATTTTGCAAGTATGCGAGTACATCTAATGGATAAATTTCAAGACTTGAAATTTCTTGGTCGAGGGTGTGTACATCTGTGGTTTTAGCAGACATCGCTGGAGATTTTTATATTGCTGCTTCCCCTCTCCGCTCCGTCGCAGTAGAGAGTTGCTTCAGTGGAACGACAGATGTTACCTCCTGACAACGGCAGTGTGTGTTCTGCGTGTGAACAGTGTGGAGGCAGAAAAAACAGACTCGCTACCCGCCACCCACTCCCGGATTTTGGTCAGTATTTCCGATTCAGAAAAGAGAGAATGTGCTTGACCAGGCTTGTCACGTCCTGCCAGCCTCATCAAGGTCTCCTGGAGTCACTGGTCCAGGGTTATTTACCAGCCTTGGGTTACGTGCTCTGCTAGAATCCAATCTCGTGCTCAGGGTCAGCCTGGTGAGCCTGGGGTTGCCTTTCCAGGTGGGGCTATGGACAAAACAGGTCCCTTTGGAAGGAGCCTCAGATAGGCAAATACTGGGATTAGGATGTCTATAGGGTAGCTATAATCCCAGTTTTTCCAGGACAGTCCCAGGTTACGTCTATCATCTGGCATAATTCACACTCAGAAGTGTCCCGGTTTGGACCATGACTTCCTAACACCGCAAGACGTAGGGCGGTGCTGTTCATACCGTGTTGTGAGGAGCCCTGCAGACAGCCTTTCAGTGGGAAAGGGAGAAACCAGGCAGGCGGGGTTTGGGCCCCAGTGCCACTGTCTAATGTGAGTAAGAGGATTTAAGCTTACAATAAATGAACGCATTTCTACCTGTTAGATGGGTCTCAAAACTTCTAAATCAGATGCACTTGTCCCCTCTCTGGTGACACATATGTGCTATTGGGCATTTTCTCCACCCCAGTAGGTAACTGAAAATCTCCTGAGGCAGTAACCCCTTAGCCTCAGCAGATATAGTATCTGTGCTTACCACTCATACGACAGAGCAGATGGGGCCAGGCCTTGACCTAATGGACCATTCATGGCTTTTAACAAGAGCAGCGCTTTCACCTCGTGCAGAGGCAGAACATGGAGTTGGTCTAGGTGAGAGGATGGGCAAGAATGACATTCTCAGCTCAGTTCAAAGATGCTGTACTTTGATTTACTTCCAAAGCAGCATGTAAGCAGTGCAAAGGACAGACACGAGGTGAGGCAGATGGAGCTGGTCATCACCTCCTTCATTTTCCACAGAGACATCATATATTTGGTAGACTTGGCAGCCTGAAGAGAGCGAGATGTCTGGGAGGTCAGGGGGGCCCAGAAGTGGGGCTCGCTGTTTTTCATACCTCCAGCCACATTAGCAACCAGAAACAGTGATGCTCCCATAGAAGGCCAAAGTGTAGTTACTCAGCAAGCTGCTTATTCAGGCTGGTGTCCAGATGCAGACCTTGACACACATGCTGCACCCAGCCCTGGGCGATGGCTCCTTACCTACAGCGGGGAGGCAGGCTGGAGGAGTTTTCCACTTAAGCTGCAGGCAGGCCCAGCCTTGGTCTACCACAAACATATTTAGCCTTTAAGTTGTCAGACAAACTCTTGGCCCTCTCCTGAATTAGAGCAGGCTAAAGGACATCTGTGTTGATTCCGATCATTGAACTTGTAGGCCAGGCTTTCCATTTTGCTAATCACTGTGCCTTGCCTCCTGATGATTACTCTTGATTGCAAAGCTCAGCTTTTCAATTGCTGCCTGATTCTCTTTGTCCTTCGGAACTATTCCTTCTGTGAAACAATTCATCCCTTACACGCATGCAACTCTCATCATTTTCTCCTCATTTAAAATGTTTATTCTCTCTACTTTTGTTTCCATCATAGCTGTACCTGTCTTCTTTTCTTTTTTTTTTTTTTTGAGGAAGATTAGCCCTGAGCTAACTACTGCCAGTCCCCCTCTTTTTGCTGAGGAAGCCTGGCCCTGAGCTAACATCCATTCCCACCGTCCTCAGCTTTATATGTGGGACACCTACCACAGCATGGTGTGCCAAGCGGTGCCATGTCTGCACCCAGGATCCGAACCAGCAAACCCTAGGCCGCCGAGAAGCGGAATGTGCAAACTTAACCGCTGCACCACCAGGCCGGCCCCTGTATGCGTCTTCTTTCTAGCTCTTCCAACAGTCTTGCAACCCTTGTGTTTTCTGGAGCCGAAGGAGTCAAGAGTGTTCATCAAGTATGCCCAAATCTATGCACAATCACAGCAAACATGGCGAATGATTAAACATGGCCCCCGACAACCGATAATGTCGTTAGTCCATACCACGCAGGACGGATGAACTTCCCCTCTGGAGCACAGTTTTGCTCACATCTATGGAGGTACGCTGGTTTAAGTTTCCTAAATAAAGTAGCTTCTTTTCCCCTTTCTCTGTTTCACTTCTTTCTTCCCTTTCTCAACTTCTCAACCAATGGGTGTAAGATCATTTGTAGAGTCCAAAGAAGCTGATTAGGCTTCAAAGCCAGGAAGAAAATGGGTAGAATGGCCAGTGAAAGAGGGAGGCTGCAAAATTAAAACAAAAAGGGAAGGAGGGTGGAGCAGACCACCGCTAACTGGATCTTCTAGATGCCCATTTGTATCAGTTTGTAAAAACAGATACAAGTCCAGCTCCTCCCTACCAGCCCCTCCCAACAGGGCAGAATTATATTGTGGGAGGGATTATACTAAGAGAAAATTAAACTTCTCACACACCAATATTAGGTTTGGCTTTCTGACCTGCTTTGACTAATAAAATGTGGGTAGAAAGGACACGTGACACTTCCAACAGAAGCTTTAAAAGCCATTGTATAGTTCTGCCATTGCTTTTCTCTCTGCTATGAGATGGCAATGTGTCACAGGTAGGGGTTGTTCCTTCAGCCTAGGTGCCAAAATAAACATGACATAGAACAGAACTGAAGCTGACATGCTATTAACATAAGTGAGAAATTAACACAACTCAGAAAACAACTTTCATTGTTGTAAACCACTAAAACATCAGGGTCATTTGTTATTGCGGCATAATTTAGCTTGACCTGACTGATAAAGCCATTAATTCCAGAAAGCAGAGAGAGAGCAGCAGTAGGAATGTTCAGGGAAAAAAGTCAAGGATCATGGCACACTGAGACTGGAGATTTTGGTGCCAGTCAGACATCAAGAAAACCTCCAAGGGGAACAATACAAGCTCTGACAGGAAGATCTGGGATCAGAGGAACCAGATGGAGCAAACCTGCCCAGACTTTCCTTCGGGAAATAGGAGGGGAAAAGGACACAGTTCAGAACGCAGTAAGGAGCAAAAGTACCTTATTCTTGTTGCATGCTGAGTAGAAATGAAATAGTCTTGTGGGGCTAAGTCAAAGGGAAACACCCAGCCTTTTCTTTCCTCTGGGCAGAGTCTGACTGTCTGCGGTGTGATTGAAAGCCCCGCATGGAGCTGTACGTGTCCCTCACTGTCTCCAGGAGGAGAGCCGTTTCAGAGACAGCGTGGAAGTTGTAGGAGTTCGGGCACAGTCCACTGCCTGGATCCAATTTCTACAGTTAGATGCAAGCTACGGAGGATGCAGGCATCCGGGCTGGGGAAAGCAGGCCTTGCAATGGTGGGCAGCTTAGGCGGAGGTGCTTTTTAAGGCAGTTTCCTACTTTTCTGCATTCTTCATTTCATCTGTGTTTTGGGTCCAATTGAGGTTGAAAGACAGGATTCTAATTTTCTCTCTGGACCTGTATGTGGTGGTGGGTTTTCCCCATAGGTTGAGGATATTGTATTCATTGTTACCAGTGTTGCCAGTATGGATAACTCCCGCTTGTACCAGGTACATTGTATGAGGTCACAGTCACACATTCTGCCCAGGTCTCTAGGATGCCCGAGTTCAGTGGCTCCCTCCAAGTGTGATCCTCGCGGCATCAGCATCACTTGGAAACTTGTCACAGTGAACTTTCTTGGGCCTCACCCCACACCTACTGAATTTAAAGTCCTGGGTTTGGGCCCAGCAATCTGTGCTGTAAAAAGCCCTTCAGGGGATTCTGATGCACAACCCTGTCTGGGAACCACCGCACTAGGTCATCAGTCTGAACAACAAACATGTGTCTCTTTCTCAAGGCAAGTGTTAATGCCCCAGGCTAAGACTCAGATCAACTCCACACCCTCCTCTGAGCTTATTAAGTGATCATCCACTCCAGGTTGCCAGCCAGGCCTCACTATCTTCACAGCACACCTCAAGGCGGAGGAGGCAGTGGGAAGGGTTGAGGCCTTCCTGCAGTGCTGGACTGAGCACCTAGCCAACGCCTCCTGGGCCATCCAGCTCAGGCCCAGGTCAGCTCTGGGAGCCACGAGCAAGTATAAGCCCCCCTGCTCTCATGTCTCCCTCCACAGCATGCCCACGTAAGACTGAAGAGGCCGCTGAGGAAGTCTACCCTGTGAGGTCAACGTCATCTCTGCTTTAGACACAAGAAAACAGTGACGTGGAGAATTAAGTAACTTGCTGCAATCACAAAGTTAGTAAGCAATGGAGCTGGGATTCAAATCCAGTCTAGCTTCAGAGTCCACTGAGAAATTGTTTAGAACATTCCCAGACACACGCTTTGAGAATCCCGCTCTGAAAAATGCTGTCCACATTGATTTGATAATTTGCTTTCAGTCATTTTGCGTTCCAAAATGGGGCAGCTGACCGAAACATTAATAAAGAGATAATTCTAATTTCAAGATAGATGTATTCTTATTTCTCTAAAACTATTTGCTCTTTAAACTTTTCTCCAAACCTAGAGGCAAGGGATGCTGCCTCTAAAACCCCTTTCCTTTTTTCTTCCTGTTAATCTGTCATTTGTCAGCTTAATTTGCAGGCCTCTGACGCAGAACATAAGAGAGTAGTGGAAAAGTTTTTCCTTCTCTATAACAGCACTTATCTATCAAAATTTATGCTGTTTATTCTTTTATTCACTGTTTTGTTTAATGTCCTCTGAGTTCCCTTGAGCTCTAAGCCCTACGCCTCCCCCCTGGGGTGTCCAGTAGGCATCTCACACTGAACGTGTGTGAACAGAACTCTTCCTTCCTCACCCACAATGTGTTCCTGCCCTGGGCTTCCCTATCTCCATGAAAACACCACCGTGGTCAAGCCAAATCCTAACAGCCATTATTTATTCCTTCCTTTCCTCTTTCTCCTGTATCTATCTACTTCATCTTATCAAAATAACTCTTCCATTAGTTCTCCCCAAATATTTCCTTGTCACTTTCCTTCAATTTACCACTTTCAGAAGCCCAAACCCCTTTCCTTTGTCTAGTTACTTCTCCACAACTTATCTCCCTTTGTTAAAATGGTATATAAGCCCCTCAGGCTAACTGCTTCTTAGGGATTTTCACTTCTTTCCTATGAAGTCCTCATCCCTATGCCAGGTAAAAATATTAACATCAAATAAAATGTGTATGTTTTCTTCCTGTTAATCTGTCATTTGTCAGCTTAATTTGCAGGCCTCTGACGCAGAACATAAGAGAGTAGTGGAAAAGTTTTTCCTTCTCTATAATAGCACTTATCTATCAAAATTTATGCTGTTTATTCTTTTATTCACTGTTTTGTTTAATGTCCTCTCCACTAAAATATAAGTTCAATGAAGTAAGAGGATTATTTTTCCTGTTCACCACCATATCTACAGGCCGGGCACATAGTAAGTACTCAGCAAATATTTGTTGAACAACTGAATCTGCACAGAGGTGATGTGGTTTAAGCCCCAAGGAGAGTGAGATATCTGAGAGAGAGAATGTCCGACAGAAGGGCCCCACCAACCAACCACCACTGATAGGATTACTCGTCTTAGGTCCCGAACACAGGCCAAGTTACCACCCAACTCAGCATTTACTAAACGCAATTGAAAGGGACAGATCTTCTAGTTTACAGAGAAAGGAAGAAAACTGTGAATATTTGAACGAAGGCCAAGTGCACTACCAGAAAAGGGCACTGTGAGTAGCACACGGCAATAAGTCTGACAGTAGAGCGGATAGCACAGAATAAACGCCTGATTGTACAAAACTGTACAAAGCCGTTTTAGCCAGAATACTGGGGGAAGAAAAGGGATTGGGGGGAAGTGGGGCCAGGGAGAGAAAGCAAGAAAGAGAGACAGAGACAGAGAGAAGTGAAAGAGTAAGCCATATCCTGTTCCACAGCGGCTTCCAACGAGCTGCGCCCACCAACAGCATCTACACGTGTGTTCACCGGGAGAACGAGCGGTCAGAAGAACGCGCTGTGCACGAGAGCGCTAGTGTGAGCAGGGCCCTCGCCGAGCTGACGGCGGTAGCAGCCTAGCCTGCAACAAGAGGGGCTTGCCCGGTGACATCGGTCTCTTCGGGTCTCCTGCGCCGCGCGGCGCCCCCGCGAGGGGCCTGCTGTGGTTCGGCGGAGGGGCTGCTCCCAGAGGCGGAAACCACGGTGAGCAGAACCGTCCGGCGTTCGCAGAGCCACGGCGGTCCTCTCCCCTGCCGTCGATGCTGTACCAGCCGAGAAGAACCTGTAAAGCGTTCGTGTTGCGAAATGCCGAAGCAGAAAACCAAATGATGTTTTAAAACATGAACTTTTTAAAATGTAAAAGGTGTTACATACACACACACACATTATTTTATATACCAGGAGAGCTTTATAAAGTGGGTTATATAGAGACTGTTCTAAATAATTATGATTTTTTTTTGCCGTTTCTACTTTAAGCTACTATTGGAAGAAATGCATTTTTGTGATTCTTTTTAAAAGTTGGTTTTTAAAAAAGAATATCGTAAGAGAATTACAAATGGAAAATTATACAAAAATAAATTTGATGAGAAGTACTTTCCTTGTCAAAATAGGCCTATGACAGAAAGGAAATGAATTTGAAGCGTTTGGTTTTTTTTTTTCTTTGTAATTGGGAAACATTGGTTCAATCGTTTATTTTTCTCTAAGTTGCTGCTAACGAAAGAGTAGAAAAGAAAACACAAAGTATATAAGAGTCATATAGTAATTTCAGGAATTATGGATAATAACATCCATTGCAATATAAGAATTAACAAACAATTCTTTATAGACTTTAATTAATAACAAGGTGCCATTTATGAAGTTCACAAATAAGCAAAATTAACTGATTCAGCTAGAAGTCAAGAGAGTGGTTACTTTCAGGTTATTGACAGGGATGAGGCATGAGTGGGCAATTCAGATGCTGGGAAAATGCATTTCTTGTCCTTGTTTGGGTTCTTGAAATTGAACAGATTTTTAATTGCATCATCTCTTTCTTTCTAATCCATTTGCACATCATTCGATGTCACTGATGCCAGTTTATTATCAAGGTACTGGCTGAGACACATTAGAATTAAACAGCCCTGGATTCAAATTGCAGCTCTAGCATGCCCTTGCTGGGTGAGTCACTTAAGCTCTCTGAGCCAAGCTTTTCTCATCTATAAAATGGGGGCCGTGGGATTGTTGTAAGGAGAAAATGAGATAATGTATATAAAACGTCTGGCACAAAGTAATGTGCAGTTCACAGTCCTAGTATCTATTATTTAGTAAATTCATTCAACAAGTATTTCTCATGTGCTTTTGGCCTGGTAGGCATTGTTCTCTGTTCTGGGAGTGGGCATCAGGGCTGCCTGTGAAATGATACAGGTTGTGCACAAAGCAAGTCCACAGGCCACCATTTGCATCATCACCCAAAGGAGCAGAGCACCTGGAGCTGGTAGGACACACCCGGGAGACATACTTTCTTGCTCTAGCAATGGAAAATACAATGGGTAAAGCTTCTCTCTAATGAAAGGAATAGTATTTATTATTATGACTTCACACTTTACAAAAACCCTATCATTCAACGTAAGAATAACTAATTAGTAAACCAATAAGTACTATTTAAGTATTTACCAAACATTCAGTGCAATGCTGGATGGAACAGGCAATATATAAGGAGTAGAGGGTTTGTCTCATTTCTGCAGTTAAGCAGTTTAAAATCCGGCTGAGGAGTCAAGATACACGAAATGGGGACAAAACATATTTAAGTGCCAATTTGTATGACGTAATTAAGTGCAGGCTGACCTCACTCTGCGTGGTCGTGCAGGACTGTGAAAATGACTCTGCAAGCTGAAGCCATGCAAAGTGATCTTAGTAATGGATAGGAAAAATTAAGAGTATTTCAATACCTTTAAAAAATTTTGTGAAAATATTAAAAACTCACTTAAGGCCAGTTATAAACATATAGGGAAATGATAAAATAGTAAAAACTACCATTCAGTAAACCATACTTTAAAACATTAGAAACATTGAGGATTAAAGTATTTTACCTCCTTGGAAAGAAATGTATCAAGAGTAGTTTCAACAGTACTCACATAACTCACTATACATCTTTTCTAGGTCTTGGCAAAATTGTCATATTCTTTTCTAAGTCTGGATCAGCTTCCAACATTTTATCCTTTGCACATTGGATGTCATGAAATATCTCCAAGAGTTTCTTTACTGTGAAGTATTTTCCTGGAATCGCTTCCTCCGGGATAGCGTCACCCTTTTCATCACAACCGCTTTCCTCATTAATGTCAATAAGTTTGCCTTCCCTAAGTGCCTCTGGCTGTCCAGCTAGCGGCACTCAAGACAGCAGTGTCAACACTGCCGCGGTCAGCTATTTCTCCTATAATTCTATTTACATTGGATTTGAATTTCACTTCCAGCATTATCTCTTTTTGTTACTTTGCTGCACTTTCATCTTTGCTGGTCAATTTACTCTTTAGATACCCACTTCTGCAAAATGTCACAGAGGTTTATTACCGGGAGACAAGGACGCAAGGCAATTGCACACTTCGCTATCTGTGGGTGAACTGAATAACAGATGGGAGGTGACCGTGCAGCCTCAGGAGGAAGTGACGTGATTGCTCATGGACCATGATGCACATCTGTTATTTACATAGCGATTTGTGTACTGAAGTGCTAGGAGCAGAGTTTGTGCTTTGTGCAATTACTCACAGTTAATATACCAGATAGCATGGTAACTAAAATTTAAACTGTGTTATTGGGGGACTGCTGTTATTTAATTAAAATGTGGCAACTGAAATTCACGCATATCAGAACTGCACCGAGGACTGCCTATCCTACATTATCTTTGTTAGTTTTCGGCATATATCAATGGAAAATTGTTCTCATGATAGAAAGCTATCTCACATGTTACACCTGAATTGGATTAAACGTGGAAGGTTAATAAGGGTAATACATCAAAATGAAGTGTTAATCATGTACCTTAACTTAACATAAATAAAGCTAATAAACAGCTACTAACTCGCAAAGATTTGTACCCCTTGTACACAGTAGTATGGCACTAACAGCCAAAGTTCAGCGGCTTCTGCTGTTTTCTGACACTTTATTTCATCTTTTTTTCCCCCTTCTAGTTTTGCCTTTTCTTCTCTTGAAATTCAGATACAATTAAATGTAACATATTTCGTTAAAAATAGCAACACAGAACCTAACTTTTATAAAAGTATTTCTCTAGCTCTTTACTCCTTTTTTACACTTTCATCTATCCTTCCATCTGGAAACATGCAGAGAAAGCATCTGGATGTTGTCCTTCTACCCTTAACAATATCATTATGAGGCAGTGGAGGTGAGATGATTGTTTTCATGTTCATATTTGTACCGTGCGCGTTGTTTGAATTCTTCATGATGAGAATTGATGAACACGTTTAATGTTTACAAAAGCGATTGTAATTTTTCTCGAAATTAAAAAAACAAAAAAATTTGGAAGCATTTTTAAAATAACTGAAAGAAACACTTTAAAATTTTCCTGAATGACCTAATTTTCTCAGAATTTCCTCCAGGAAGGCACAGTTTGGCATTTTGAATAGCAAAATTGTCCTTGCTCTTTTCCTCTGCACTCATTTTCCGAGCTTGATTCTTTTTAAGAGAAGTTGACAATAACCAAGGGTCCCCCTACAAAACAATGCGCCACTGATTCTCGGAATTAACCCCCACTCTGTGCTCTGCTAAAGCGTTTACTCCTCTGCTGTTGAAAATCTCATCCAATCTTATTTGCGGTGATGAAATTGTCAGCTCCGTGAGAGCAGGGACCACATCTTCTTCATTCCAGCATACACGCACTCAATAAACATTTGTGGGTATGAAAAATAATTTTTAAACAATTTTTGTTGAAAGATAACATTAGTGTTTTGCTATGTTAAGAGTAAAGAGCTGATGCGAAAGTCTGCCTCAAGTTTTGTTTTGCTTAATTTTCTAACTCAGAGCTTTCAAGTTCAAGAGCATCAACCCTTCCAGACTAAGTATAGAGAGGCTGCAGATTCTAAGAAAACACTCGGGTTTATATTCAAACATGCAGTAGTCATCAATAGTGAGTAAAAATTAGAGAGAAGCCATCCAACTGAGTCTAAGTTTTAAGTTTCTTTAAATTTTGCCTTAACTAACACTTTTTTATAGTAAAACATGTTGGTGTTTATTACACTGATATAGAGTAGCTGCTTGCTTCTAGCAAGCTAATTTTTTTTCCCAAACTTGTGATGACAAAGGGGCTTTGTGCTTTTTTTTCCTTGATTGAACAGATCGATTTAAAAAACAAAATAGAACAAACACCTGATTACAATGTACTCTCAACCTGGCTGGGGAGAGATATGTGTACTTACTGACCCGCTTCTCTTCCTCACATTGCCCTCTGGGAGTTCTGCTTCTCTGTTAGCCTTAATTTCTGCTGACAGTACGTCCAGACCTCTCTGCTGCCTGCCCTGTCACCCTCAAGGCCTCTCTAATTTTGTATTTCTAATTGCTTGTAAGGTATGTCTCATGATCCCCTAAGAGTTAATATCTTGATAGAATTCTCTTCCATCTTAGTCCTCAAGGTCACTTCCAGGAAGGCTTCCAACTCTGAAATTTGAGTTCCTCACACCAGGTTTTCTCTCTTGTTGTTCTGACCTGCTTTCATCCTACTTAGTGTTCATGATGATGCAGGCTCAGCGAGCTGAGGAGTCAAAGGAAGATTTCTTAGACTCTCAAGGTCTGGTAGTAGTGCTCCTTTATTCAGAGAATAGCATGGGGACAGGACCCATGGGCAGTGAAGAGCCGCAGGCATGGGGACAGGACCCATGGGCAGTGAAGGACTACAGGCATGGGGACAGGACCCGTGGGCAGTAAGAGCTGCAGGCATGGGGACAGGAGCCATGGGCAGTGAAGGGTTGCAATGTGTTGAGAGTTAGGGCTAAATTTATAAAGCATGGGTACGTGACTTATTTTTACTACACAAAGGAAAGATGATGTAAAAAGTCATTAAAATGGTGTCAGTGCAGGCGGGGTCTGGTTACTGTGTGGTCGTATAACTTTAGATATGAATCGGGGCGTATAGATCGGCATGTGGGCCAGGAGGCCTTGGGCTTCTCTCCCTGGGGCAGCCTTGACCCTCATCAATGACACTTGCTTCCTCCCCTTCATTTCCACCATTCCTGACTGAATCCTAATCCTCCCTAACACCTGGGCTTTACGGCAGCCTCCACCCACAGCTCCTGACCCCAACCCGTTCTGCACTCAGCAGACAGAATAGACTCTCAACCACCACCTTCCTCATGGAACCTACGGCCCACTGCAGCATCTCCCCAGAATGGACTGTATTTTGTCAGCTTCAATCAAGAACCTCTATTTTTTGCCTCCTTTTCTTATCAATTACACTACTTTCTGTTGGAAACTATCCATTTCTAATGAAATTATGCTGCTTCCCTAGGAAACCTCATTTCACTCCAGACTCCTTACCAAAGTCTGGTAAGTGTTTGCCAATCTTTCTGACCTTCTTACCTACCACTCTTGTCATCGCTCATTGTGCTATAGCTCACTTGTTTCCTTCTGTGCCTTCTCACCCAAGGCACTTCGCACTAGCTTTTCCCTCTGCCTTGAAAGTTCTTTGCTCAGATCATTGCATGACTGGCTTCTTCTCATCATTTGGGACTCAGTGCAAATGCTGTCTCCTCAGGCAGGCCTCCCCTGGCTCTCCTGTCTAATGTAGATTCACAGCTGTAATATCTCTCAGTTTTATTTTATTCATAGTACTCTATATTATTTTTCACTTGCTTATTACCCGTCTGTGCCACTGGAAAAAACAGTCCACGAGAACCTGGGCCTGGGCTCTCTTGTTCATTGCTGTTTCCCCAGGGCCTAGAACGGTGCCTGGCACACAGTTAGAGCCCAAGAAATATTTGCTGAATGAATTATGGTGACGTAATTTTTACTCCTTGATTAAGCCAAGTCATTCTCTATGCTGTCTTTCATGTCCGTTTGCAAATTCTTTCTCCTATGTTTTCTTTGCTCTATTCCCCTCTACCAAATTCCCTTTACTGTTCTTTTTTTATCAATTTGTATCAGTCACTTCCTTCAAGATCAAGCTCAAAGGCCACTTGCAAAAACTTTCTCAAATCCTTCCTGCCATGAGCACCCCATTACCTCTCCTCCCACAGGACTTACACCCATTGTTTTCATGATATTGACATGCTCTTTAAGAAATTTTAATGTGTTGCTTTATAACTAATATTTTTTTTCTTTTCAAGTCATCTAATTGTTTTCTTGTTGGGAGAAGTTGTAGTTAAGTGATGAAAGTTTTGGCCCGAGAGTCCTGGAGAACAGTTTCACGCTTTGGACAGGCTGTTTCTGGAAGCGTTGGAAGCGTTAGACTAACACGGAAGTGTTAGTCGACCAGAGGTTGCAAAATGGCAGCCCACGGGTTGAATAAGGCCCACAGATGTGTTTCATTTGGCCTTAGCAAAACTTAAATTAGTTGGCAATATTTAAAAATTAGGAAATTTTGAATAGCTTGGAATTCTACCCTCTCTGAAAGAAAATCAAAGGATCAGGCAACCAGAGACCTTCATTTCTTCATGATAACAAATCTCCCGGGAAGGAAAGCAGCTGTCCCTTCATACAGGGTGGTGACTCTGAAGTGACATGATGCCTAACGGGCTGAGGCACCTCACTCGTTTCCATTAACTCTCTGCTGGAGTTTGAATTCACGACTCCAAGACTGTAGCATCACTGAGGTCCCTTCCAACTCTACATATTGATGATTCCGGATAAATGTATACAAATATATCTTTCTACCCAGACTTAGCGCTCTTGAAGAGCGCTGCTGTGCTTTTCTTTTGATGTGCAACTTATAGTGCGGGGCAGAAAGCAGATGCTTAAACGTTGTTTGTTGAACATTCAATTTAGTTTTACACACAAGTATGCAATAAAAACAGATACCATTTAATAAAAAAATTATTATAAATGTTTGGTTGGCTTTTATAAAGAAAGATACCCTATCAAAATGGAATTAAAATACTGACACAGCATTTGTGTGGTATGGGAGATTTAACTCTGGACAGATTATCAATTAAATGAAGTCTCATTTAGACAGCAGAACAGAAATGTAGACCCGTAGTCTCCTTCCTCTGTGTGTAACTCCCACTGACTGTTCCTGGGAGTTATGCAGGCGTACCAAGAGCAAGATGTACTCTGGAGATGGAAAACATTGCTATTTGTCCTCCCAAGTAAGGATCATGTGTTCAGCAGCTGGGACTTGCTGAGACCCTCATTTATTACAATACCCATAACTACCTTTGCTGTATTCCCACAATCCCACAAAATATTTGGCATGGTTCAGGACCACCACATTTAATAAATCCCATTATTTTTTTTTTGGCCACAATTCATTAACTTTTAAGGGGAACACATCACACTAAAATATTTTCCATGGATTAACAGCGATAGCTAAAAGATTCCATGCCCAGGTTGGGCTGTGCATGGTACGCCAGAGTGAATGGAGTCGCAGGCCCGTAACCGAGGGCAGACTGAGTACCAGTGTTGTCAGAGACTATAATCTGAACATTTTCTTCTCCATTTTTCCATTTTTTACCATAAACAGTACTCATAAATGACATAAATATTTCGTTTGAGAAAAGATTGCATTTATTAAAAACTGTCTACAGTAACAAAGGACACAGCTGACACTACGCCATTCATATTAATACCAGAATAACTCTTTTTTATGAAGTTTGGATAACTGTAATATTTGAAAAACATTTTAGGAATTTACATCTATTCAGAACATTATATTCTAAAGAATTAAAAGACAAATAAGTTAAGCCGATTAAAAATTTTAACATTTGGTTTGGATGGTTTTAATCTCCAAGGTTTCATCATGTGTGCAGGGGTGGCGCTGAAGCATATTTTTGTACTGTCTATGGGGAAAAAATGGCTTAGTAAGTAAATGAATAGTATAAATAATATTTGGAAGGAAGCATTTACTTACTAAAGAAAATAATTTGTTTTCCAACTCTTGAGATTTCTTTTCTTTCTAAAACACTCTATTCAAAGTGTAGGCAAGACCAAAACTTCTCAGACATGCTAATCATTTTTATCTATTTACTAAATCTGGGCCTGAACTGCCAGCACTTGTTAGTCATTTTTCTGGTTACTGTATGTACTTGAAAGTAATAAAACTGCATTTCGTTTGAAATGGCCCAGTTGGTTCAGATTAGTGAGTTTTCTATATATATTTATATTTTGGGTTTGGATAATCTTCATCTTCCATTGATGTCTAAACCATTGCAAATTGCACAGCTTACATATTAAAGAAATCTCCTTGTACTCAACAGCGAAAAGTATAGAAGAAGAAATCTTCCTGCAGGCTGTGTGATCTAAACCTTGCTTAGCCTTAGTTTCCTCTTTTGTAAAATGCAGATGATAGTACCTATTTCCTGGGGATGTAGAGGAGATTAATAGAGATACGGCAAGCATTCTCTCAGTGAAAAAGGTGCACATTATCATCAGCATTCGTAATATGTGTTGAAGATCCTTTGTAATTGTGCATTTTCTAATTTATACTGCCTTATCCCCATTTTGCAGGTGAAGCCACTGAGGCTCAGAGAATTAAGAAACTTGCTCCACATCACACATGTTGAAGAAGCATCCTCTTAACTGCTTCTGCTTGTAAACCATCTGTGAGCAGGGCACAATTTTGCTACAAATGCAATCTTAGAAATTCACCAGCACAGAGTCTATGATCATGCGTGAGCAGTTACTGCAGTTCTGAGGCTGGTTCCCATATATGCTTTGTAGGATCAGCCCCACTATTTTGAGGTTGTACCCTGTGCAGGGAACATGAGTCATCACCTAGCCATCCACTCCTCCACACTCCAACGCTCTCCGTTATGAATTAAGTCCTAAGAATTCCTACCTCATTACTCCCCAAGGGGCTTCACCCACAGTCATCTCTGACTTGCATTTGTCACCCTCCTGGTTAATTGCTTTCTTAGACTCTTCTATTAAGCTAGTCGATGTCTACCTCAGCAAATAACTTTGCATCACTATAGAGAAGCAAGAAATTGTTTGGATTGTGGATTGGTTTATAAATGCTGTACTTTCCAGTTCATACCATTTCATGACCTGGTAACCTATGGGAGGAAATGGCCCTGAGTCCAGAGGAAACTCCCTGTAGAACACTGTTTCCCTGAGTCTTTCCCTAACTGCCTGAGCAGGTTAATGGAAGAGAGGCATGGTGGGGCTGTGGTACCGTGATGGTAACAGTGCTGCTGGTGGTGGTGGTGGTAATGACATCAGTGGGAACAGTGATGGTGCATTTTGTTCAGCCATGTTGGCACCTCACCCAGCAAATATTGTGTGAGTGTAAGATTTCATTCTACTCTGACAATTTGAACTTATCAATGTTTCATGATTTATCAGGAGCTTATGAAGTTAAAATGGAGGGTTCCCAAATAAACAGTACTTCTGTCTTCCTCGAGTGGTATACATCTTCATATGTGTTGTATTTTTTTCCTCTAAAATTTAAAGCATCTTCTACCATTTACCTAAGGCAAATGCTTTTAATTTAAAGCCAGGGATAAAATGAAACCATGTCCTATGACTTCAGATTAACTTCTCACTTCTTGGGTGATCCAGGTGTGGTCCTGTGTTGACCAAACTGACGCTCCCAAACCAATGATAAGTATCTTATGGGGAAAGACAACTTTATGCTTGTCACATCGAGTAACTGAAAAATTTAGAAGAAGAAATGTAGTTCTGAAAGGTACTTGACGTCAACATCTTCCAGATCACAAAGCTGCCCTGCTGAGGAGCAGGTGTTTCAGGAGTGCTCGGTCTCAGGCCCTAGAGAGGCAGGGCAGAGGGCAGAGGAGGACCATGCCCTGTGGAAGAGCCTCAGTGTGGCCTCAGAAAGCACACAGAGGACTGAGAGGGGAGCGTGGGCGGAGTCCAGCATAAAATCTCCTGGTTCTTTTATGGCTGCATCTGTTCTCCCAGTCTGTGACCTCAGGCCTCTGCAGCCTCCTTCCAGGGTCTATAAAATGGAGGAATGCAACTCCAGGACCTCCCGTCTGCCTTTTCCCCCTGGGGGCCGGAGACTCCCTAAACTGCGCCTTATAAAACTCTCAGATCCCTCGCTTAGGTGTGGTTAAAAGAACAGAATTATTATAATTACTGGGCGTAACTTTAGTCACTCTGCATCACCTCTGCCCCTAAATGTGCGCCTTGGATCTGCACGTCTGTTACCAAGAAAAGAAAGTGACTAAGGAGTAGGAAACAACTTCTGCTGAAATGCTGAGTTTGACACTGTTTTCTAGAGCCTGTCTTAATAATCATCTGCAAAGCTACAATTTTGGCAATATGAGCTGGCGGCCTAATCTACTGTTACTGTGTCTTGGATTTTTGAAATGTCCCTGTCAGCAACTGGTTACCCCGAGGAACTCAAGGTGGATTTGGAAGCATTTAACTGTTTTTCCAAATTGTTTTTTCACCGTGGTTATGTTAAGGAGATGCCATCACCAACCTCCCTGAACCGGACCAGGCCTCACCTCGAGAGCCATGCCTGTGACCTTTGCCTTCTTTTTAATGCTAAGATCTCTCCAGGAGGAGCTAGGCCTTACCATCACCTGCAGTGTTTGTGGAAGCACGTTTTCCACCTGAGCCTGCGCAAGCCAATACCCACACTCCCTTTGGAATATTAATCCCCCATCTGAAATAAACGTCCCTGCTGCCCTTTGTCCGGGGAGCCGTGACTCTGGAAGTGATCCCTCATGGGCTCCTGTTTGCTGCAAATACACTTTACTTTGTGAGACAACTACTTCTGGTGGAGAGTCTGATTTAACTCACCAGGAGGAAACCCACTTCAGTTTCGGTAACATGCCCACATGCCCAAACCTGCCGCATTCTCTTCCTCCTTCCCCCATGCTTCATCAGCACTGCCCACCTCTCAACGCCCGGAGTCTCCATGTGCGCCACCCAACACAGCAGTCCAAGTCAGCATGGCCGCTGAGCATGGGGAACGAAGCCAGTGTGAATATAAGTGTGAAATACACCCTGGATTTCCAAGACTTAGTACGAAAAAAGGATGTAAAATATCTCAATAATTTTAATATTCCTTGCAGGTTCAAATGATAATATTTTGGACATATTGAGTTGATAAAATATATGATTAAAATTAGTTTTGCCTGTTTGGGTTTTTTTACTGTTTTTTAAAGATTGGCATCTGAGCTAACATCTGTTGCCAATCTTCTATTTTTATTTTTCTTCTCCCCAAATCCCCCCAGTACATAGTTGTATATTCTAGTTGTAGGTCCTTCTAGTTGTGGCACGTGGGATGCTGCCTCATCATGGCCTGATGAGCGGTGCCATGTCCGCGCCCAGGATCCAAACACGTGAAACCCTGGGCCACTGAAGCGGAGCGCGTGAACTTAACCCCTCGGCCGTGGGGCCGGCCTGCTTTTTGCTCTTTTTTAATGTAGCTACCAGAAAGTTTAAAATTAAAAATATGGCTTGCATTTGTAGCTCACATTATATTTCTATCTTATAGTGATCTAAATAGCTTCTAGTCCTTTGCTTTAGCATGCTCTGTGTAAGAAAAACATGTCCTTAGTCGATAGCATCTAAAAATGTTTTATCTTTTTTTATATACATATCAAATAGTTTCAAATGGGTTATCAACTAAATTTTGCATTTTTAACTTTTTAAAAGAATGAATTTATGTATCCAAAACAAAGTCAGTTGTACTGGAAGTAGATGCTTAATAGATCATAAGTGTTATTTCTCATCTTGCCTTATGTGAGGAAGTGGGAAATTAGAGGGTGGGTTCTTTATGTCTGAATCTTCTTTTCTATGTCAAGTTCCTAAATTATACAGTAGCTCAAGAGGTTAGTTGCTGAAACAAAAATAAGAGTTTGGTCCTCCAACCAAGCCACGACCTTTTGAATAAGATGTCCAAAGTGGCGTGTGAGTCGTCTGGGGTAATATGACTCTACAGAACTGAGAACTCATCTGCCCGCTGCTTGAGAGATGCTGTGTGGTGTGTGCATACATTTTTCTGTGGTTTGAGAACAAATTTGTGTCTGCAAACTCACAGATGGGTTTCTGTTTCAGGGGGGTTATTTTGTTTGTTTGTTTGTTCTTTAAGAAAGCTGTCCTGGTGTGTAGTCTTCTTACAGGCCATCTGAGGGCAACCTCCAGCAGGGACAAGCAGACTCTGGGGTGAAAGGAGCCTTAAAAGAATAAGAACTTGGGCTAAGAAGCCAAATGCCATGCTATTCCTACACTGCTTGTCCTTCCAATGCCACACTCTGGAATGATCCATTCTCCAAATCATTAAGTTCAGGTCGAGTGACTCACCAACCGCCAGGAGGTGAGGGTAAAGCAGGCTTGTCATAATTCTACAGACTCCTCTTTCCACTCATGAAAACAAGTTATGCACGGTATTTACGTACATCTGTGTTGCTGGGCATTTTCCAAATGCCTCTTGGAGAACATTAAACAGGAAATTGATGCCACAGGGCAAATACTCATTCTTCCCATCCTCTCACAAAAACAAGTACAGATTTGCTGTGGCTAGACTGACTTCCTGCAGTGTGCTGAAGGAAAAAAAATACATTCTCTGTTTCAATTTAGAGCATGTTGAAAATGCCTAAAATACATAAACAAAAAACTCCCCTCATGAGAGCACTGAAGTATGGAATTCAATGCTTTATAAAATCACAAAATTCAAAGGTTAATGACTGTTCTTCATGCCTATGGAGGAAGGTCAATTTGTATCACCCTAGACACATCAAATTTGGTTTAAACAGCATGCGCTCTCGTTCTCAAATGGAAAAACCTTTAAGCATTTGGCCGCTGCAACTTTTCATATAAGGATAGCATCTCTTTCTAACCTATTATAGCAGGCTTTGGTTAGTGGCCTCCTCAGCATCCATTTTTCCCCATCCTCATCAGCTCAGAAACTGTTTTGGGATCTATGAAGTTCTGGAAAAACTGAGTCTACTTCTAGCCCCAGGATTAGACGACGTGTCTTAGGCTAAACTATTCAATGCACTCTCTCACTTGGCCATAGAGAGTTGTTCAAAGGGGCATGTGACCTAAGCTCATCCAATCAAAGTGAATCTTCAGGCTTTTGCTGGCGAGAAAAGATGATGGACAAGAACACTGAAACAGGTGGCAGTCATCTTAGGACCACAATGGGGACTAGCCTTACAATAAGGCTAATCCTATGGAGGGCAGAAAGGAGAAACTGAAACTGAAATAAACCAGGTCCCAGATGTCATCATTTTACTGCTAGACCAAGCTTTGCCTGAAGATGTATCTCTGGACCATTTTGTAATATAAACAATTAAATCTTCTATATTGTTTAAACTAACTTGGTTCAGGTTTTCTATAACTTGCAACCAAAGCTTTATAATTGCCATACCTATCGGTTGGAAAATATTTGTAAAAGAAAGGGATGAAAACAAAGAAAGAATCTAATGGACTACTTTTAAGGTCAATTTCATAATTAAATTTAGAAGTGCGAGACCAATGAGGAATAAAAGAGTGATTGCTGTTGAGAATAGGATGAGGAAAAAACGTCTTAAAGTGATGGGTGACCACCACAGTGATGTGGGATGGAGAAAAGTCAGTCTATGAATTTCACCCTGGGCCCAGGCAGCGCTGTGAGGGAGGGGAGTGGTGGGGGAAGGTTTTAGCACAGAGAGCCCACCGTCAGCCAAGGCCATTCTTATCTACTCCTTCCCCTTCGGCTCCCAGATTGAACTAGTTAGCAGGATATGCAGTTTGCAATTGTCAAAATCATTTATCTCCATCCTCTCAGTTGGTCTTTACCACCTCTCTCTGAAGAATTATATATTATTCTTATCATTGTGTCCCAGTCTACAGATGGGGAAACTGAGGCCCAGAGACTCCAATAAAAATGCAGTAGAAAATGGACTCAGAGCTCAGATCTTGTTCCAAAGGCTATAATCTTTGTCATACAACATACATCATCCTTGAAGATTGTCTTTTTGGTATCATCTTTGGTACTTGGGTTCATGTAAAATGAGGCTTGGAGGTATTTGACCCCTGGCCTCATCCCTACCATTCCCTTCACTCTTCCCTTCACCAAGCATAACCAGAGTTTACGTTGTCCACATGGTCACCATAATTTCCCTCAACAGTGCTCCATGCTCTGAAAGTTTCCCTCTCTACCCTACACCCCGACACTCTCAAAACTCCCAGTTCCTCAGTCCCTGAAGACAAGAGGCTGTCCAGGAATGGATTTGCTGAATGAATGCACACTAGGACGTGAAATATTGATCACAGCTTTACTGTTTGTCTTATCTCTGAACGTAAGTACTTTCTAAGTGGCATTTGGAGAGATATTGCCCTCCACTGAAGAAGTTAACCTCCCAGTCCAAACTTCAGGCAGTGTGGTGAACTGCAGACAGAAATATTTGGGGCAGGGGCCCTTTCCAGTGATCTTGCCGTGTAAACCCCATCTTCCTACCTACTCACGAGGCTTCACTCTGCTCCAGCCCACAAGTTTTCAGGTAACTTTGGATGCACCTTGATCCTTGTACTCTTTCACCAGCCTAGCACGGACTCAGTCATTCCCAAATTAATTCTGTACATCTCACAGCTTCATTCAGCAAACACTACCGAATGCTTACTGTGTGATGACACCACACACCATACAGACACTCTGACAGCTTGGGATGTGGGTTCGACAAAGACACCATGTTATTTAGGCTCTTTCAAGTGGCAAGGTACAGAGGCCTACTCAGGATACTTCAGGAGCTGGAAATTATTAGAAAGATAGAGGGGGACCAAGGAGCACGAGAAGCAGCTCTTAGCTGGCCACGTCTCACAGGGAACTAGAACATGGTACAACATGCAGCAAGAGCTTCTGACACCTTCTGGATGCAATACAAGGTTGGTCATCTGGTCATCTGGTCTTTGCCTCGGGCTTGTTTATTTATTCTTGCTCCAGTCAATCTACTATTATTGTGATTCAGCTACTATCTATCTTCATTTGTTTTCCTTCCTTTTCTGACTAACTTTTCCTCACTTCATGGCTTCTACTAACTCATTGATTCTGCTTGAGGTCTTTGAATGGCATGCCTCTGGGTCTTTGCTGTTCTCTCCAGCCTGCAGCTCACTTTTTGTGATTCTATTCAAAAGCTCCAAGAGAGAGGATCTGTTGGAATCTGTTGGTCACTGTCTAGTCCTGAACATCTATTTTGCGCTAAGTTCTCAAACTAGGCCCCCTGTGAGTTCCCTGTGGACCAGGCACCAACCCCTTGTGTAGCCAGGCAGGTGGTCCTATGCATGGCAACCCTTGGCGGGTCCCTAGGACTGTGAAGAATCTACCTGGGAGATTTCGTTCTCTGCTCATTTTAGCAGCCAACCTTGCCTAACCAAAAACAAAAACAAAAAGTAAGACTAGATTAGCCAGAGCAGAGAGACAGGTCACTGTATATCTAGTGGTAATTTGGAAGAACAGAACAGAACATCAGAGGGTTAGGGCACTAAGTGCTGAAAGCAACACATGAAAAATAAGGTAGCAAATCTGACTAGGTTACTAAAAAATATGATCTCATTTAATCCAGACCTAAACAGAGGTCCAAATGCACCTTAAAGACAAGATAATTGGGAATCACAATGATAGTTCATAGAAACATGGCATACAAGAGCTGGAAGTATATGGTAAGCCACTTGTCCAATCTTCTCATTTCATAACTGGAGAAAGCCCACGGAAGTTAACTGACCAATTAATTAATTCACACAATTAGTGGTGGAGCCCTGACTTCTGAGTGATGACCAATAGACCACCAGTCTGTATTTCTGAGCTAGTGTGGATTTTCCTTCCTAAAGGTGGAGTAGATCCCGTTCAATGCTCAAAGGACTCTGCTGATTGTCCCAGTGAATGTGGACAAGGGCAAATAATAAAGTCGGGACACAGTGGTTTAAAATACTCAGGCAAAATCAAGTTTGTGTATTCCACAGGGGTGCAGGATGTTGTGAGATATAGCAGAAAAAAGAAAAAAAGTAAGAGTTTGGAATCTCAGATTCAAGTTTTTTATTTTTTTGAGGAAGATCAGCCCTGAGCTAACTGCTGCCAATCCTCCTCTTTTTGCTGAGGAAGACTCGCCCTGAGCTAACATCCATGCCCATCTTCCTCTACATTATACATGGGAAGCCTACCACAGCATGGCTTGCCAAGCACTGCCATGTCTGCACCCGGGGTCCGAACCAGCGAACCCCGGGCTGCCGAAGTGGAACGTGTCCACTTAGCCACTGCGCCACCGGGCCGGCCCCTCAGATTCAAGTTTTATTCCTGCCACCAACCAGCTGTGTGTGCTTGGACTACTATCAACATTCCGGGCCTGAGGCTCTTCATCTGTCCAAGGGAAAGCTAGGCCAGAGGACCACTCAGGTCCCCTGTACCCACGATTCCTCTAGCTCTGCCCATTCTGGGACTGACAACACCAATTAAGCTCAGTGAACTGGGAGTACCAAACTAGAGCCTTGCCAGTCAACTACGTTGAAAATTTAAGAGCACATTCTCACCACTACGTAAAGGGAAGTGGACTAGGGAATGGATTTGGTCTTTCATGGAATCTTGGCTTAGATTTGTTGCCATCTCCCAAAGTACCCAGAAAGGCATTTAAGATCATAATATTTCACATAGAAAAAAGTATCCCTATGGTACACCATATATGAAGACATTTAAGCATTTCTTCTTTCCAGCGAGATGAAAATGGAAGAGACATGACAGTTATCCAGCACACAGAGTGACATTTTAATACACTCTCTTGTAATAAATTTTGAGGGATGTAAAACTGAAAATGGGCTATGTAGAGAGAAGGGTCTCCCAGTTGGAAGTCATTCTGTGAGATAGCTAATAAATCTTTAGGCCAATGGCAAGGCCACTACAGATGTTTATACCCTAAACAACTCTATGAGGTGCTATTCACATCGAGTCTATATGGGTGGTGCCCTCTGGAGTTGTACACTGCACACGTTGCAAAGCAGTCCAAAGCGACCCTGACCGTGGGGACGTTAGTGATATCTTTCAGAAGACTGTGTGTGCTAAACGATACTTCAGTGGTCTGCCTGTGTTCATAGCTCTTCTCATGATATTTCAGAACAAGCAACTGTTCAAAATAACAAGCGTATGGCAAAATCATTCCAACTGGGCAAAGAAAACCTTGTCATTTACTTCCCCAGCTTTCAATCACTATCACATCCGGTTGCAGTGAGCGCCTAGTAGCAAGAACTGCCTGGATTTTAATGTCAGCTTTGGCATCTCCTCCTAGTGAGCAGGCGAGCTTTGGGAATGCTACTTAACCTCTGTGTGTATCAGCTTCCTCAACTATAAAATGGGGATAATAGCAGTACCTACGTCATAGGGTTTTTATAAGAATTGAATTGAATGTGTTCATATTTTAAAGTACTTACAGTAGTGCCTAGCACAGGGTAAGCATTATGTATGGACTTGTTAAATAAATAAGTAAAACATACAAATACATATTTATTGTCATTTGCTGAACATTCCAGCATATTCTATTTGTTAAACAGAATGTTGTATTAGCAATAGCAGATTTTCAGATATACACCCAACTAAAATACTGCTAAGACAATAAGTAAAGCTGAGAGAGAAATAATATTGAGCATTGTTCAAACCTCTCCTTCTTCAAAATACATTAGATGTGAAAAATATGAATTAAAGAACTACATTCTTAGCAATAAAGTATTACTTAAGATTTTAAAGCAAATGTGTAACGTCAGCATTGGGGGCATAAATTGCATTGTCAGACAAGGTAAAAAAGGATACCCAGATGAACACTTTCCTATGGGTTTCATTTTTTCTTCCAAAATCATAAATGTAAACTATGTTCATAAGCTGACCACAGCCCATTTCATTATTAGAATATATGAACTCGAAGAAGTTAATTTTCTCTGCTAATTTGAATTTATTATACAAATAGCATAACAACTGTAATAGGAGGAAGGAAATATCATGAACACTCACACACACACACATCAGTAGTTTTCATTTTTCTTTGCTCCTTTCTGTACAGATTCATTTGCCTGCCCTTTTTTGCATAGTGGTTGAAAAAAAAGTAAGATGCTCCATAAGCCTCTGTCATCTGTCCTCTCTCCTTTTCACGCCACACACTCCCTCTGGGAGGAGCTTTATCCGTTCGGTAAGTATTTATTGAACACCCACTGCGTGCCAAGCACTGTTTCAGGTACTGGGGGTGTAATGCTAAACAAGACAGCCAAGGCCCGGGGCCTCAAAGAACTTAACTCTAGTCAGGAATCAATATGTAAACCAATAAGTAAACAAAGTAATTCCAGACGTTTGAGGGTCAGGGAGGGCCCCTCTGAGGACCTTTGAGCTGACAGAAGAACGACGAGGAGGTAGAAACCATGCAATGAGCTGAATATCAGGAATAGCACACGCAGAAGCCCTGGCGTGTGGGAGAGCTGAGCGAATTTGAGGAAGCTAAAGGAGGGCCAACTGCAGGAGAGCAGTGACCAGAGACTCAGGAGCAGGCGGGAGTCAGCTTAGTAGGGCCTTGTAGCCCACGTAGCCCTTAGTAGGGCCATGGTGAGGAGTTTGGATTTTATTCTAAGAGCAACAAGAAACGTTTGGAAGATTTTAAGCAGAGGCAGCACAGGTTCTGTCCTAGCTCTCTGGTTACTCTGGTGGCTTAATGGAGAGTGAATTATGGCAAGGCAAGAAGGAGAGGGACCCATTAGTAGACGACCGCAGTAGTCAAGGCAAGAGAGGATGTTAGTTTAGACTGGGATGATGGCAGTGGAGAGCAAGTAAAGAGATGGATTCAAGATATGTTTGGATACAAACTTGCTGATGGGTTAGATGCAGAGGATGAGGGAAAGAGAAGAGTCTAGAATGACTGGGATCCTAATTTGAGGGTTAGGCAACTGGGTGTGTGATGGAGGTATTTGCTTAGACTGGGAGAGGGTCATATTTAGGACAGAAATCAAGAGTTCTTTTTGTGTACATTTGGTTTGCAATACCTATTTGGAGTTCAACTGGAAACGTCAGTTATGCAACTGGATACATGAGGTTGAAGCTCAGGTCAGTTGTATACCTGGGAGACATCAGTACATAGCAACACTTAAAGCCACAGGACCGGAAGAGAATTAAGGAGAGAAAATTGAAAACCAGCCCTGCAATACTCCAACTTTCAGATTTCAGGCAGAGGCCAGAGAGACAGCTGTAAAGGTTGAGGAGAGTTCAGTGATTTAGAAAGAAAATCAGGACAGTGTGATGTTTCTGAAGCCCAGAGCAAAAACTGAATCAAAAAGGAGAGAGTCCTTACCTGTGCTGAATGCTGATAATAGGTCAAGCAAGGGAGAACGAAGAAAAATTCATTTGATTCAGCAATATGGAGATTTTTGGTGATCTTGACAACATCTTCTCCAGCGGAGTCTTACAGATTTAAGCTAAAATGGAATGAGTTGAGATTGAATGGATTCAATGCAATTCCAGTAAAAATACAAATAGGATATTTCTTAAAAATTGACAAACTGATTCTAAAATGCATATAGAAAAGCAAAGGGCCAGGAATAGCCAAATCATCTTGAAGGATAACGGGAGATTTTTCGTATCAGGTATTAAAACTTGTTAAAAAGCTAGAGTAGCCATGGGACATTGATATGTGCACATGCAGGACAGTGCACGGCAGATTATTCAATAAATGGGATGACTGGTTATCCATAAGGAAAGAGTAAAATTGAATCCCCACCCACACCATTCTGAAATATCAGTTACAGGTGGATTGAGAATGTAAAATGAAGGGCAAAATTTTAAAACTGTTAGGAGAAAATTTTATGACTTCAGGGTAGAGAGGAATTTCTTAAATAAGATACACAAAGTTCTCATCATTGAAGAAAAGACTGATAAATTTGACTACCTCAGGCTTCTCAAAACACACCATCAGGAAAGTGAGGGGCCGGCTGAGTGACCGAGTGGTTAAGTTCGTGCACTTTGCGTCGGAGGCCCAGGGTTTCACCAGTTCAGATCCTGGGCGTGGACACGGCACTGATCGTCAGGTCACGTTGAGGCGGTGGCCCACGTGCTACAACTAGAAGGACCCACAGTTAAAATACACAGCTATGTACCAGGGGCGGGCAGCAGGGGAGGCTTTGGGGAGAAGAAGAAGAAGAAGAAGAAGAAGAAAAAAGATTGGCAACAGATGTTAGCACAGGTGCCAATCTTAAAAAAAAAAGAAAGTGAAAACTCTGGCCTGGCCCCCTGTTTAAAGCTCCATGTGCTCCACTTGGGCAGCAGGGATTCACGGGTTCGGATCCCAGGCGTGGACCTACTCCACTCATGAGCCATGCTGTGGAGGCATCCTGCATACAAAGAAGAGGAAGATTGGCACAGATGTTAGCTTAGGGCTAATCTTCCTCAAGCAAAAAAAAAGAGAAGATTGGCAACGGATGTTAGCACAGGGCAAATCTTCCTCACACACACACACACAAAAAGTGAAAACTCAAACCACAAACTAGGATAGAAGATGTTTGCAACAACTATAACTAACAAAGGATTTGAATCCAGAATATCTAAAGATCTCCTAGCAATCAATATCAAAAGACAAATGACTGGATAGAAAAAACAAGGAACATACAAAGGAATTTCACAGAAGAGAAATCCTTAATGGCAAATAGACACATGAAAAGAAGTCCAACGTTTTTAATAATTAAGATAATGGAAATTGATGATAATGGCATAACATTTTATATCCATTAGGTTGATAAAATTAAGAAGTCAGACAATACCAGGTATTGGAAAGGATACAATCAACGGAAACTCTTAAAAATACTACTGAGAATTGTAAGTGACATAACCAACTTGGAACACCATTAGCATTATCTTATAAAATCGAGCAATCAGGTAGCCTGTAGCCCAACAGTCCCATTCCTGATATATACTCTAAGGAAATGGATGCCATGTTCACAGCCTCACTGTTCATAACAGTAAAAATGAGAGGCAATGCAAATATCCATTGACCAGAAGATGAATTAATGAAGTATAGAATATTCTCACAATGCGTTACATTTAAGTGTAAATGAATGAACAGCAGCTACTGAAACAGTATGGAAAAATCAAGCTCCATACAGATAGTATGATACTATTTTTGTAAAGCTCAAAAACAAGAAAACCACACAGTGTATTGTTTGGGGATAGACTATGCCAGACCCATCAGAAAGCACCATTGTGGCCCCCTGTCAACACAGGGCCTCTCTGAAGAGCAGGCAGTGGGAACAGGCTGCAGCTGGGGAATTGAGGAATAAACTTTTTGTTCTGAGACTTCTTGCTAAATGTCTCAGGAAGTTCTCACACACACACTCCCTGCCCAGCCCAGGTCTGACCCGGCGTGGGGGGTGAGGAATGGACACAGCGAGAACCCTGGAACCTGACGTTGTGGCTGGTCCCTCCTCCCAGCTGCTGAAGGCTTTTCTTCTGTCCTGTGGAACCTGACACGTCTGTGTGGAACTTGCCTTACAGCCCACCCTCCGTATTCCTACTCTACAGCTCCTTAGAATAAGCTATGGTTTCGTGGCTCTTGAAAAAACTTTTGGAGTTCCGAGTCAACCTTCTCCTGTCTCAGAAAGCCATAATTTTGCAAAGCAAAAGGGTTTGCCCTCAGGCTATGTTGTTCCCCTAAGGACTTAGAAAACTATTTTGAAATTCAAAAATCTAAGCACTGACCTCTTTGTTCTTTGCTGTATCAAATACTCACCTTCTCTAGGACAATAAACCTCAGATTTAAAGTCTATTCTTCATGGCTATGAGGGTGAAAAAAACCTGAATTACTGAACCAGAAAAATACAAGAAGAGATATTTAAAACTTCTCCTGCTCCGCCCTTTAATAGGGCGCTCCCTGCCCTCACGCCTCACAGCCCCTTTCTGCTCGACGCTTCCCCAGTGCATTTTGCATTCCAGCTGCGGCTGATTCAGTGGTTGTAGCTGCACTTTGACGGCATCATGCCCTTGCACACGCGGTCTCCTTCTGCCCGCACCGCTCTCCCTTCAAGCTTGCCTCCCCACTTTATAGATTTAAACTCTTAAATTAGAGATTATGCTATTTTGTCAGCTCCAAACCATCTTTCTCTATCCTCTCGTGATGCTGGGGTTGAAACTATGCAAACCACGTCTCTTTGCCGGCAGAATTCCTTTTGGTTTCTGTCAATAAGCGGTGCTAAAGGGAGACTGGAAGGCTTGACAGGGTCGAAGAGACTGTTCCATCCTGTAATGTCACCAGCAATGGCCCTTCCCCCTGACGACAGCCAGGGTTTCCAGTCTCCAGTTTCTTCTGGCACTCCTAGAAGCAGCTTCATCCCACCTTCCTCAGGGACACCAGCTCGAGCCCGCCAGTCTGCCCTCCTCCAAGGTCTGGTCCCCGCGCTGTGAGCACCTCTCTGAGCTTCTACTTTCTGACAAGCCCAACCTCTTCCCCATGTTTGCTCAGACCTGGGAGGGGTACTCACTTCCTGCGGTTACTATGTGTACGAAATCTCAGGTTCCCTTTTTTGCGTTTTCAGTTCTCCAAGACCCGGTTAACTAATTCCCTATATTCAATTTTCTCTGTTGAAATTCTTAATGTGTTTTTTTGTTTTCCTGACTGATCTTTCTCCTCTGCTAAGCGAAGGGTACCAGAATATGCCACCTCAAAACGTGCCACTTTGACATAAGGATTATTTTGAGCTGAAGGCAATTGAGAAGAAACAGATACTAGAAAAGCTCTCTGCCCTCCCCCTATTTGCCTAAAAGCAAGACATAGGTTTGTGAAGGTGCTCCGCGACCCGTCCACCGGGGTAATCATCCCTGAGAAATCTACAGAACAAACTTTGTTAACTAGCCCTTATCTTCCGCTAGTTCCCCCATATATTTACCTTCCCACACTTTGCTGCCCTAGAAAGGCAAAGTCCTTTCCCTTTGTCTTGTCACTTCTTTAAACATTTATCGCGCTTTTGTTAAGACTCTTTGAAGCCCAAGTTCCAGCCACCCCTTTGAGCTGCTCATCACTGAGTACCCCTGTGTAGTATACGTGCAATGCATGTACTAATAAACTTCTGTTCGTTTTCCTCTTGTTACTCTGTCTTTTGTCAGTCTAATTTGCAGAGCCCCAGCCAATAACCTAAGATGGGAAGAAGGAAAACAGTTTCCTCCCCTATATAGGACTATCTGGACCATATCATGCCCTGCTTCCCGGCCAAAACGTTTGTCTTTGTGCTTCCATCACACCTTGTAGATGGCTCCTCTGAGGTTCTTATCCCAGGGTGTTATAATGATTTTCTCCTATGACAGTGTCCTACCACTAGGTTGGTTGTTAGCTTCTCAGAGGTAGAGATCATGCTTTATTCATCTTTATAGTACCTGTACCTATCACGATGAATGCATACACACTCAATAAGTGAGCCGTGAATTTATGAGTGAACGATCATGTGAATGAATGGCTATATGACTACGGTAGTCCTGTATTTTATCCTGCTAAAACTTACAATGACACCTCTTCTCTACAGAATAAATCCCAAGGCCCCATGAATCTGGCCCCTGCCTTCTCTCCAGCTCCAGTTCCCTCCCACCCCTGTCTTCCCAGACGTACTGAATGGCTTACAGCTCCCAGAACACGCCTCTAGCCTCTGTCCTCACCATCCTTTCTTCCTGAAATGATTGTTCACGTCTGATTCCTCTACCACACTGCAAGTTATCTGAGGTACTCCTTCACTTCCACTGCCCGGGAGAATCCTGCAATACATTAGATACTCAGTGTATGATTATTAAACAAGCATTTCTATATTGCTGCAATTTCCATAATGATCGTTTCTGATTCTCGTACAATACTTTATGTATGTTGTATGCCATGATATACCTAATCGCTACTTTATTATTGGATATTAAGATAGTTTCCAATGTTCACTGTTATAATTAATACAGTAGAGCACTTTTGTGTGCCAAGAGCTTGTTTTCTTGTAAAGAGAGTTATTATTTTTTTCTTTATCTTAAAAGAAGGGTAGAGTATGAGTCAATAAAAAGAAGGAATTTTCATTTTTCTCAGTTGGCGTCAGTGACGGTGGGCCTAAGTCCTAGGGGATGCTTTTGGGGTTACCTTGTCTTTAGAAGACCAATGAAATAATTTGACTCACAGTAATTTGAAGTATTTCCAGAGTGACTTGCAAATCAAGATTCCGATGTCCAAGTATTCCAGACCTAGCGTATCAACATGCCTGAACTTCCACTCTCTCCAGCTTCTCCTCGAGTACACAGAGGCAGAGAGCAAATAGGTGCCATTTGACCTCGGGGATGGGATGGTTGGGGTTTAAGAATAGGATAGTATATAATCAGCTTGTCAATAGAAATTAAAATCAACTGAAACCAACATCATGGAATCATACCAAAGTTCTTTTTCACTCTCTTCATTTGGAAACCTCCAAAAAATAAAGAAATCCATTAATACACGAAACAGAAGCACTCACGAAAATTTGTCTAAGTACAAGTCCCCTCCATTGAACTTTGTTTTCCTAATTTTCATTTTGTAATTGGAGATGTGCTCCCAGCTCTGACATGAAGTCCAGCCAGCATCCTTTCTTAAGCTCTCTTCTGACCACCATAGTTTCAAACAGGTTTAGAACTTCCAAGTTAAAGAAGAGATAAGGATAGATAGATAGAGAAAGGACTAAGAGAAAAGTGGTGTGAGCCTAAAACTGACTTGACTTCCAGCTTTGGGACAGAAAGCTTTCTGGACCTGAATCCTCATCCACAAGTTGAGTAGAAGATCCCCAAGTCCTCTTTTAACTGAATGTCCATGACCTTTTATGTTTTAGTCCTGATACGTGCAGAAATGGCTAAACTCGAACTAGCTTTTGGCTTTCCTGAGTCCTGAGAACAAACAGCGTAGCCCGAACTCCTTTGCAGGTGTAAGGCATCTTGCATCCTCCTTTCCAGATAAAAAAAAATACCCCAAAGAATTTAGCTGCTGACTCCTCAGGAAATCTTTCTCTACTTCATTCACTATGATTCGTATATTCCCCTTCCTTCAGATCTGTGTGGAATCTGACTTGAACTCATTTTGCACTCTTTGTTGACATAGAATCCCGAAATAAATCCCTTCCAACTTGCAAAAGACAACTTTGCCCGATTTAGCTAATCCGTGCACAGAATCCAACCAAGAGAAATCTAACAGAAAAGAATGGCTCCTCCTTGCAACTTTATCAAACTATTTTTAATTTTATTTTGTTGTCCCTGTTGTTTAAACTAGAGTTAAAGAATATCCACTTCAATTTGGAGAAGTCGCTCTGGACCCTACCACGTGCCCTGGGCTTAGTTTGCAAATACTCAAAGGACCACTGTCTCCGCTGCTCCTTCGGGTTTACCCACAATTGATCAGAAGAAAAGGCATTCATACAGCTCCATCTTTCATTTTTTTCAGCCTGCCGGTTCCTCCAATTTCCTCTCCAAAAGAACATGCAGCTGTTTATAAATGTCTCTATTTAGAAATGCTCCTTAGGAAGCCAAAGGAAACCTCAGGCTTCTATCGTGTCCGGCATTCTGCATCTTGGCTTTCAGATAACGTTTTGCGAGTGATGATGAGAATAAATAATATCTTACTGTCTGTGAGGGGAAAAAGAAGCAGCAGAGCCAACGTGGCCTCTCCTATCAAGAGGATCAGAGTCCTCATCGTGGACCGCTGCTTAGGAAAGGTAGTGTCCAAAGGTGACCAGCCCTGTTTGCTGCCGGCTCATTGGCTGGGAGCCAGGACTGCCATGGTCCAGTTTAACTAACTGGGAGGAACTGTTTTCAGGGGGAGACGGGGGTCACTAATCAGGGCAGCCCATATTTGGCTGGCTCAGCATTTTGAAGTGATGTTGAACATCCAAAGTGATGAAAATCAAACAGGAATATTCAGCGAGGGCAGCTGGTCACTGTTAGGAAAGCGGCTCTCCCTGTTCTATTCATCCGTGGATGAAGTCAAGTGGTAAATGTTTCGCAATGTTGAATTCATGTGATAAATGATCCTCTAAGTCATGACACATTGCAATGTATATTTTAAATACGAGGCAGAATTTGTCAATTAGAGTGCTGCTTAAAATGAGTACAAAGTTCTTTTATCATAATTATAGCCCGAGGTTTGTAAGGGGCTGCGTTTCACTCCTCTGTAATCATGATCAAGCAGTTGTGCATTTTGATAGTCAACAAACTTTTATTGAACGCCTACCATGTGCTGGTCTGATTCTGATTTAGAACCCTAATTCTGGCCCCATTCACTACCTTATTTTTTTACTGCAAAAACTAAAACTAAAATGTTCTACTTTGGAGTCACTTATCTATTTTTCTGTAGGCTAGCAGAAAGAAGATTGCCCTGGCAACTTCTACTACTGTTTAAGGAAGAGAAAGAGTCTTAGCTCTGGAGGTGCAGCCCCGACCGAGAGAGAAACAAGCCGTGCTCACGTGAAAGTATCATTCTACAGGGGAAGCAGACAATAAACAGACACATAAATAATTGAAAAAATAATTTCGGATAACTATAAGTGCCATAAAAAGACTAAATCAGGATGTTGTGACAGAGACTGATGGGCAAAGTAAAGGATAACTGCTTTAAAGTGTCATGGAAGAACCATTCAGGACGTAACGTATGAGCTTAGACCTGAATAATGAGGAAGTCCCCAGCCATGGAAACCCTGGAGGGAGAACCTGGGGAGCACCCAGGAAGCCCCGAAGGGGGATAGGCTTCGTGTGTTCAAGGACTAGGAAGAACAACATGACCGCAGGCCTGTGAATTAAAAGAGATTTAGGAGATGAGGTCGGAGAGGTGGGTGGGGACCGGATAATGCCCGTCCTGTGGACCATGGTAAAGTAGGACTGGAAAACAATGAAAGATTTCAAGCAAGATCTCAGGGTTTTTTTCTTAAAGTTATCATCCTGGCTGCTTTACGGGTGACAGATGGAAGCAAGAAGGCCGACTTAGAGTAGTTGAGATAAGCAACGAGTGGCCTACTCTTGGCAGTGACATGAAGTAAAGTGGATGGATTTGAGCTGTTTTGGAAGCAGGACCTCCAAACTTGCTGAAGAATTAGATACAGGGGTGAGGAAAAGGGAGGAAACCAGGAGCTTTTAGGTTTGAACAACAGAGTGGATGGTGGTGTGAGATGGAGAATCGAATTCAGGGTGGAGGGGAGGAATAGGTTTGAGATGAAGGTAGGTATCAAGAACTTTTTGCAGCTCTGTTATATGAGAGATTTCTATAGGACATCTCACTGAAGATATGAAGTCTGGAGAAGTAACAGTAGGTGAGATTGGTGTGTAAAAGATAAGTGGAGTCATGGGAGGAGAGAAAAGTAGGAAGCCCAGGCCCAGGCGATGGTGCATGCTAACATTAGAGGTCTAGGACAGCGTGTCAAGGAAATAGATGTAGTACGGAACCCACTGCACATAGAGGCCAAACACTGGGCGTAAAGTACATTCAAGAAGGACCCAAAGGCAACACGCACACGCTGAAAGCTACGGCGCTCTGGTGCGTTAACTTTCTGCAAGGGTGAAAAGAAAGATGAAAACCATTCCGTCTGAGTTAGCAAATCTTATGGAAAGTGAGGAAAGATCTTTATTCCATGAGGGTATTTATGACAAGTGACTGTCTCCGCATCACTGATGCCCTTGTAAACAGTCCTTCAGGAGCTGTGGTTTGCCTTTGCATAGGGGTGCGCTTCCTCCTGGGACAACTGGGGGAATAGACAGTACACTTGTGGTTGGTTGAGATTTGCAGAGTCCTGTTTGGTGATACTGAGTCATTTCCCTATAGCGTCTAGAAGTTAAAGATGGCGTGGGGATCTTACGTACGTAAGGAAAAATCTCTGGATTCATTCTGCAGATGTGGTGGTCCAATCTAGTCAGCTCTAAGTAAGCAAGCCCTCAGGAGTCTTCTGCAGGGACTGCTCTCGTGTTAACATGGTGAGCGAAGCACACCAACTCCTACCAGGACAGAGGCTAGTGGCCCAAGAGGTGACCATGTGCTTTGGAGGCAGGCCCACCTGTGTTCCAATCCCAGCTTTGCCACTTTCTGGCTCTGCGTCCCGAGACAAGTTACCCAATGCCTCCAAGTCTCAGTTTCGTCACCTATAAAATGATGAGGACACCTCACCAGCTTGTTGTGCGATGTAATGAGGCACCATGTGCTGAGGGACTGACGCGTCCCTCAGTGTGTAGTTAGGAGGTGCTTAACCACCCTTAGCCTCCTCTCTCTCTGCATCCCAACGGCTTGTGGGAGTACACCCTAACCCACTGAAACCCCAGGTAAGCAGGATTCTGGCCCCATTTGCTACATTACTTTTTGAATGTAAAAATTCAGACTAAAATGTTATGTTTGTAGGTCATTTCCTGAATCAGTGGTCTTTTGAGAGCTGACAGAAAGAAAATTGCCTAGCTAACTTCTGCTATTTCAGTATGAGAAAGATTCTCAGTCAGCGAGCAGCGTTCTCTCCGTCTGGGTGATTCCCTCAGCATTGCTCTGGCGCTAGTAACTTCCTACCTGAGTTCTAGAATTTGAGTGAGTCTAGTATCAAAACTCAGTAAGAACAGAGAAACTTCCAGTCAACTGCTTGCCAGATTTCCCTACCGTGCACGGTAGAGTAACTTGTCACAGAACCATTGCCATTTTTCTTTCCTTTGATTTATTAATTCAGCCAATATATGCCGAGGCCCTGCTCAGCACCCACCATGGTGTGAACGCTGGAGCGACCATGACGATGAGCAGACTACGCTGGCCTTGCACTCACCCTGCGGGCCGCTGCTCAGTGAGGAAAGTGGCTCTCCTTCCGCTATGTTCCCAAGAGGTCTTTTACTTAGACAAAAATGTGACTTGTTTAAGATTCTTGGACTTGTTTAGAAATATGAAGGAAAGGTTATTGCCATCTTTTCCCAGACAGCTTTCTCTTTATTTGAGGGATAGGATCTGCCTCCTTTGTGTATGTGTTTTTAGTTGTAAAAGTTATACATGCTTGCTTTAAAATGTGTTAATCTCCCCTAAAATGGGAAGCTTCTCCTCCTTGCTAGAGAAGATGTTAGCTGCTAGAACTTGGTGTCTGTATTTCTAGACTTTTTTCAAAGCAGACACAAATAGACACAAACACACGTCTGTGCATGCCCATCCCCATGCTCCATGCACACACAGTGTTTGCTTAGTTTGTTTTTACAAAGGTAACGTCATATTTACATGCTGTTCTGTAACTTGATTTTTTTCCCATAGCCATATGTCATGGACATGTTATCATTTTAGTATATTAATCATTTTAGTCCACTACGTTGTTAGTGGGCTACACAATAGCCACGGAATAAATAAATTGCAGTTGCTGGATTTTCAGTCATTCTTCTATTGATAGAACTTTAGGTTGTTCTTAATTTATTGCTAGCAGAGACAATTCTTCAGTAGATGGTCTTGTGCATATATATTTTCACATTCCTGTGTGCTTATCTGTAGAATAGCGTCTTGGGAGAGGAATTGCTAGATCAAAGGTGTTGGCACGGTAAACGTTGATAATGTGAAATTGCCTGCAAGAAAGGTGACGCCCCCGTAGTTTCCTGTCAGCAGCTAATGAGAGCACTCACTTCCTCCTTCTCTCTCTCAGACTGAATAGTATGATTCTCAAGTTTGCCAATCTCGTAGGTAAAATGGGATTTCCTTTTAGTTTGCAGGCTTCTGGTTTCCATTCTGACATGTATAAAGCTTGGAAGTCACCATTCGCATCCTTACAACAAAAAAAGCTGGACAAACAGAAAATCAACGTCTTTACTTGGATCCATCAGAGATTGAAGTTTCGAGGTAAACCACACCCTGAAATCTGGGGAGACAGGTGCATCCAGAGAGACACAACAGAAGCCTCTAGAATGGTAAGGGTGGAACCCCTTAACCTCTCTGGTTTGTGATTATGACTAATGGTTGCAGGCTGTGTGCAGACTAGTGTGAGAGAGAAGCATCTAGGGCCCCAATCCTAGGGAGGGCCCCACAATTCCCCTCCACCCCAAGAACCCCACCAGGTTCTCATGATGAGGATCTGAGAAAAGTCGCCTCTTGGCCCTGGCAGGAGGATGGGAAAAGTAACAGTGGTCTAACCCTCCAAATCCTTCTTCATGACAAAGGCCTACTCTCCAGGGACGATACTGAAACCTTATCCCACCTGCGCTTGGGGATTTCCACCCTACTCGAGGCCCTAGCCTTCCTGTCTCACCTAAAACAAACCCAAAACACAGTTCACAGGACGCTGGGAATGAGGGAGGAGGGTCCTATGCTCAAGGGGGAGAGACAGAAACACTTGTGAAGGCCACATTTCCAAGACACAGGCCCACCAGAACACTGAGATTTAATCAGGAGGTCATGGAGCTCTTCCCCTCCCCCAACCTTACCACCACACCACTGACCCTCCAGTGGATTACAGCTGGGAGCGCTGACGACCCCCATCTCCCTGAGTGGCAGTGCAAAGGGAAGCCCCAAAGCCAGGAGAGGGCATGAAAGCAAGGACACCAGAGGAATCTGAAGCCTCTGGAACTCATAACTTCACCAAACATTAAACATAGCCTAACTCCAAGCCCTATTAACATAAATTCTCACACTGAAGGCCTATTGACCTCAGTACCTATTACCAAGGCAACATATCTGGCTTTCAACAAAAAATCGTGAGGCATACTAAAAGACGAGAAAAAACACGGTCTGAAGAGACAAAGCAGGCATCAGAACCAGATTCAGACGTGACAGATGTTGGAATTATCAGACAAGAATTTTAAATAACTGTGATTAATGTGTTAAAGGCCCTAATAGAAAAGTAGACAGCATGTAAGACCAAATCAATAATGTCAGCAGAGAAATGGAAACTATAAAAATCAAAAGGAAATACCAGAAACAAAAAACTGTAGTGGAACTGAAGAATGTCTTTGGTGGGCTCGTCTGCTGGACACAGCAAGGAAAGAATGAGTGGATTTGAAGACAGCTCGAAAGAAGCTTCCCAAACTGAAATCCAACGAGGGGAAAGAATTTTAAAAAACAGAACATTCAAGAACTGTGGGACAATATCGCAAGTGCTAACACATGTGTGATTGAAATACTGGAAGGAAAAGAGAACAGGCAGAAGAAATATTTGAAATAATAATGTCTGAGAATTTTCCAAAATCAATTACAGACTGCAACCCCCCACAGATCCAGAAGGTTCAGAGAACACTAAGCGAGATAAATACCAATAAATAAATAAAATCCCCAAACCTAGGCATTTTACCTTGCATCTCTTTCATTACGAGTGAAGCTTGCAATCCTGGCAATTTGTATTTATTTTCTAAATTATCTGTTCGTATTCTTTAACTGTTTTTCTTATCAATTTGCAGGAATATTTTGTATATGATGTGTAGTAATTCTTTGTCAGTTACATACCTGGCAGGTATTTTCTCCCATAACTTTGTCTATGGAGTCTCTAACCATTCTGAAATATTAAAAAGGTTTGAGATCCGAGCTGGCCCAGTGGCGTAGCAGTTAAGTTCACATGCCCTGCCTTGGTGACCCAGGTTTCATGGGTTCGGATCCTGGGCACAGACCTAGCACTGCTCATCAAGCCACACTGTGGCAGCATCCCACATAAAATAGAGGAAGACTGGCACAGATCTTAGCTCAGGGCCAATCTTCCTCACACACATTCACACACAAAAAGTTTGTGAACAATTTTGACAACCTTTTTCTTTCTTGATTTCTAGTTTTTATATGGTGCTTAGAGATGCCCTTCAACTTCTCAAAATTATAAAAACTTTCCTTTTTTTTTTTACTTTAAGTACTTTTTATATTCAATGTATATAGAATTCATTATTGTGTAAGGTATAAAGTAAAAATATACTTTACTTTTTTCTAATTGAAAATCAATTTTCTAATACCAATTAGCCTACTTTTCCCTCCATTGAAACACTGCCTTTATTATTAAAACATAGATATTGAAAAAGCTATCCTTCATCTACCTATTTATGACAAACTGTTTTTGGGCCTTCAATTCCATTTTAGCAAACTATTGATTTATACCCGTGCTGAAATCACTTCTTGTAATTACTACAGCTTTATAGCATGTTTGACTGCTCTGTGTGGTGAGATAAATTATCTTTTCTTGTCCTTCTTTTTCTACTCTATCTTAGCTATTCTTACCTATTTGCCATGCTCAGTTTTCTTTAGAATGGGCACATTGTTTCATTTTTTAAAATGCTACTGGGGATTTGATTGGAGTTGATTAAATTTAGATATTATTTTGGAAAAAAATCACCAGCTTTATAACCTTGAGTCTCTTCGTCCAAAAACACGGGCATTTCCGCCATTATTCACATCTTCCTTTATCTCCTCTTGGGTTAAGCTTTAGTGTTTCCTTCATATGGGTCTTGCATAGTTCTTGTTAGGTTTATTCTTTTCCATGGCAGACCATCTGGAGTGTTTTGTTGCCATTGTAATTGCAATTTTTATTTCCATTACATTGTCTAATTGCTTATTGATGACCAGTTTTAGGAAAGCTTTTTGCTTTTTGTATGTTGATCTAATATCTGGTCACTTCAGTAAATTTTTACTCTTATTAGTTCTAATTTTTTTCCAATTAATTATCCTCGATTTCCTAAGTAGATTTTTATAATAACCTGAAATAATGATCATTTTTCTTTTTACTTTTACCATTTACATCTAATATCTTTTTCTTGGCTTATTTCCTAGACTCAACACACTGTTAAATAGTAATGATAATTACAGACACCCTTGTTTTCATTTTGAATTTAATGGAATTGCTTCTAATGTTTCACCATTTTGGATGACATTTACCTTAGTTTCTGATATCATGTAAGAAAGTTCTCCTTCTAGTCGTAGCTTGCTAACAATCTTTAAAAGATAAAGACATTCATTTTTAACATGCTTTTACAGCATCTTTTAAGATATCATATGGGTTTCTCTTTGACCTATAAATGTAATTCATTTTACTTTAATAGCTTTCCTAACATTTTTTAAACCATTCTAGCATTCTTAGGTAAACACTAATTGGTCATAGTATTTTATACTGCCAATACACTTTGATATTTGCTATTGTTTTATTGAAGATTTTTTAATATCCAATTTATGAATTGTATCAATCTAGTCATTTCTCTTTCTTCTTTCAGTCTTTTTTTTCCTTCTATGCCTTTTATGCTAAGCTTAAGTATCAGGGTTATATTATCCTTATTGATATGATCCTTATTGATTATCTTTCTTTGTCTTTGCTCTAGAATGGTTTAAATAATTAAGGAATTATCTGCTCCCCGAGGAAATAGCCTCTTGGGAACTGGTGTACTTTCGAGGAGTAGTTCTTTAACTATCTGTTCGATTTCTTCTTTGATGGTTGTCTATTCAGATTTTTAACCTCTTTCTTCATCTAGATTTTAAATTCATTAATTTCATTGTCAGAAATTATATGGCATTTTCTTAATCTCTGCTGTATCTACAATTTTGTCCCCCTTTTTCATGCCTAATATTAGTTATTTGTGCTTTCCATTTTTTTACTTGAATTACCAAAAGTTTTATCTTGCATTTTACTTTCCAATGAACCAGCTTTATATTCTATTGAATTTTCATGTTTGCTTACTTTTTGCTTGTTTTTCTTTTTAATTTGTTTTTATTTTGCATAATCTCTCATTTTCTTTTTCAAAATGTTTATTTTATTTTTATTCTTCTTAGATTCTTGAAATGAATCTGCTTACTTATTCTCAATTTTTCTTTTAAAACACCTGAGTCTACTCTCAAATGTTTCTAATTTTTAAGAATGAATTCTTTTTCATAATAGTCTTTGTTTGTTTAATGAATGCAATATCTTTCGAATCTCTCTGAGAATCTTAAAATTCTTATCTATTTCTCAAAAAACTCTGTTTCTTTGATGATTACTTCCTCACCGGATGATGGAATCTCTGTTCCTCTAACAGTTTAAAGGCAGATTCTGATGCAACGGTCATGGCTGGAAGGGGGCGGGTGTGTGACCAGGCAAACCTTCATTTAATGTCTACAAATAAATTATCATCTGGATGCAGGAGCTCATTTTACTGATGTTGGCTCTCAGTTATCTAGAGCTTTCATCTACTTCCCTGGTCCCAGGGCCCACTCTGAGAGTTTTCTGCATGAGAGTTCCCATTTCCACCTAGAAAGTTATTTTCATGGCTTGATCTTGGTGACAAACACCAGGCAACTCCACTGAGACTGAGATTCAGATGCAGCTGTTCTGTAATATTTATACGTTTACCAGTCCCTGCTCATGGCCCACTCTTTGTCTGAGCGTCTGCTACTTCTGATCTTGGGCTTCTACCAGAGTCCTGGTGAAAAACTCATCTTTAAAAAATGTCTTCTGGGGCAGGTCCGGTGGCGCGCGGTTAAGTTCGCACATTCCATTTCAGCAGCCTGGGGTTCACCAGTTCGGATGCCAGGTGTGGACATGGCACCACTTGGCAGGCCATGCTGTGGTAGGCGTCCCACATATAAAGTAGAGGAAGATGGGCATGGATGTTAGCTCAGGGCCAGTCTTCCTCAGCAAAAACAGGAGGATTGGCAGCAGTTAGCTCAGGGCTAATCTTCCTCAAAAATACAATGTCTCCTTTTTGTCTCCCTGGGCTTTCAGTTTCCTTTGTTTTGGGAGGTTACCTGCCAATGTTGTCTCATATACTTTTCAAGAATTTCTCACTGTTCTGAGCCTGCTAATGGTAGCCTTTCTGGTTTCTTAGCTCTGTTGTTGATTCTTAGTTTTTACATTTCTTATGTCATTTCAACGAGATTTGAACAGAGTATTTAGTCAGCCATCTTGAAAGTCTTTCCATCTTTTTCTATGCCCTGAAATAGATCAAATAATATAGGAATTATCTGTATCTTGAAGGCTTGCTAGAACTTGCCAGTAAACCACTTGGGCCTGGGCCAGCTCTTCATCTGTGATTTTAACTATCCCACGTGCTGCTTCCTGAACTCGTAAAAGTCAACCTCTCTGCTGGCCTTGGAATTCATCTTTGGATATTGCCTCTAAGGAGCACCTACCTCGTCTTCACCCAGGCTACCCTTAGGGAAGAGTTTTGTCCTGTTCCTCATTTTATCAAGCCCAGCCATGGCTTCCTATGTGTCTGGAAGGGGGAAATCTGTCAACTGTTTTTCTAACCTGTGTCCCCTCTTGGTTCCACAGTGTATTTTTAACCAAAATAAACAAAATATGAAAGTTCCATGTCTTCAGTGACCATATTTTCCAAACCAAAAATTGGTACGTGGAAACTGACAACTGGCTGTAATTTTAAGGAGAAGTCTATCAGATATTTGAAATGAATATTGTCCTGGCAAGTTAGGTTACCGGTTCTATGAGCTGCACATTTAGGCAATGGTGGCTTTAAAAAGGAGGTCAGTTAGTCCATCTATAAGCTTTCTGTGTTCTCATCATGTATGTTTGACTATCTGATCAGTACATCTATCGTTCCCTTGTAGGAACAGCCTGGAGGATTTTCTGCAGTGAAAGAGTTAACGGATTAATTGAACTCAAAGATGAGTAATCTCTTACAGGCATGAGGGCTTGAGAGTAAGAGACGTGGAAAACAGCAATAATATAAGAATAAAACCACCTCCACAAATTATGCATACAATGTGAAATTTTTTTTACTATAAAATTTATTTTATGCTGCAAATTCCTACATGTCCTCGTTAAGTGGATATATATTTATCACACAGAAACCAATATGACTGTTAAGAGAATGATTACAGCTTAGTCTTAAGTGGGATGAGTCATGAAAAAAAATGAGTAAAAAAACATGCAGAAGGGTATCATTCACCAAGAGCCGAACCTTTCACAAGGGGTTTAACTTTCACACTTGAGCAGTTTGTATAATTGCTACAAATGCCACCAGACCTTCATGCAAATCTTTTGATTTTCCTAGATGAGAATTTCCCACAGTTGCTTGTCAGCCTTGTGCTGCTCCCTGACTGCCCCAGCCTGAATCACAGACAGCGTCCAGCCAGCATGGTGCTCAGAGAGAGCCGGAGCCCTGGAGCATCTCTCCCCAGGTCCAGAGACTTTCAGGAATCCTTGAAGCTGATGGTGCAGTGAAGCAAAGCTTTCTGTTGAAAGAGCAACATCTTTCAAACCAAACTAAATAAGCCTCATTCCGTGCACACCCATTCTTTGTTGCTAAATTGAGATCCATGCCTTCTCCCCACGGTGTCTGGGAGGCTGTCAGTCAGTCAGATCTTCCCAAAGAACGCTCAGCAGAGTTACGTCTCCTACAGCAATTTTTATGACTGAGCATTAAGAGCCAACGTCTACACTGCACCCAGGAACTCATGGAATCTGCTCTATGTGCTGCTTAGGGCACTCGACAGGGGATTTTCTGTCTTCGGTAGCTAGGCACACCATGCATCTGGAGTGAGAAGCAGGCCCTCAAATGTTCACAGCGTGTTGCTGCTGAAAGTTTTCGCTCGGCTTCAGAAGATAAACTGGAGTCGTTTTGATTTGTTTTCCCTGAATTCCAAAACTTCACACAACAGAACATGATGAGGAGGGGAGACAAGCCAAATAAGCAACTCTACAATGTTTCTAACGCAGGAGGCACTTTCCGACAGGCCACTGTGTGTGCCAAGCTTGACTCTGCCACTGCACAAGGCCTGGAGGCGAGCCTGTGGGAATCCCTGAGTGGAGTGACAAGAATGGGGCCCAGGGAAAGTAAACTTCATACCGAGTCTTAACTCACGTCCAGAACCGCGCCTGCCACAGTCCAGAAAAGCAGAGAGCTCTTGCCCTTTCTTTTTTAATCTTCAAAGTTCTGTTTTTTTACCAAACCATGAAGAACCACAACCTATCCAACATGAATCATAGGAAATCCACAGTTCTTGGCATTTGTTTTTAAATAACACATGTAGTCATATTTTGGAGAGTCATAAATAGTATATATAAATCTAAAAATCAGAAGGCATTCAAAATAATGTGTAGCCTTCTATCCTTGACTCCAAGGAAATATTGAGAGCTATTCATTTTTGAAGATCAGCGTTATTTGGGCGGCAGCCTTTGAAGGTTTTTCTTTACTGGTGAAAGACAGTGATTCATCCTGTCCTGACGAAGACAAACCCAAGACGAGCTCGCTGACTCTCTAAGGCATAGAGTTGGGGACACTTGTTAGCAAACACTTTTCCTTGTTAGAAGCTAATTAGTTTTGATGCACAGTTTTTATCAAATGCCTTCTAAGGAAACTCCAGTGTCTCTCCTGAAATTTTCCTTTGCAAGAATTTATTTCTAGGAGGACACCCGCTCCTAGGCAATAGTCTGTCGTGTATGTGAGGGCTGCTGTCCTTTTGTATTTGCTTTCCTACTGATTTCCTCAGCCACGCTCGCCCTTCTGCGAGGAGCACGGGAGCCGAGGCTCTGACCGGAGCCCTGGTAGTGAGAGCAGGCCCACAGAGACGGGGTGCACCTTCCCGGCTCCAAAACACGTGTGAGCACACAGAACTTTCTTTACCTTTCAGTCCCAGAATCAGCGGATTTATTGGGATGGTGCTGACATAAAAAATGAAATGAGACATCTGAGTCTAACAGCTGCACAGAGTTTGGCCTCGTGTAAACTGGTCTGACATCACAAGTTCTGCATGTGAGTTCCATGAGTGTGCTCCATATGGTGCTAATACAATAACAAGCCTACAAAGTCGCTGTGGTTTGCGGTGTGACGAGCTCCAGAGCTGAGGAAGTGAAGCCAGAAAGCCCGGGCCGTTTGCTAAGTGCAGCTGGCTTTGGGTGATGTCTCATTCTCATTGAGCTGCTCAGTCACTAGTGACAAGAAGCTGTGCTGGGTATGGTAGCAGCAACAAGCTTTCTGCTGGGGACTTGGGTGCCGCCTCCTCTGCGGGGTAGGAGAGAGGGCTCACGGTGTTTTTTGCCTTATTCTGGATGTGAGAGCGTAAAGGAGTTGCTGAAGCCAGCTTGCTCCTTCCTGACAGGATAAGGCAGGTAGAAAGAGAAGAAGAGCGTATAATGAGTCAATAGAAAATCCTAGCAAGACACAGCAATCCTTTGCTGGGAGGCTGGAGGCCTGCCTGGGGCACACGGTGGCACTGATCAGATCAGTGACACCCGCACTGACCCACAGCTGTCAACAAAAGCTGCATGTGTTCTCTTTCTCCTGCTGAAGACATGGACCACAGGCATTGGGCAAGAAGTTCTGTGTTGCTCTGACAGGCTATACGTGCGGCCTAGAAAAGTTTCTGTTCTTATTTAACTTTTTAAAAAGACTCAAAGACATTTGTTTGTCTGTTGGTCGATTAACCACACAGAGGAAGACTTTTGGGAAATAGTGGTGGCGTGGCTTTCCCTGTGTGCTCAGCGTAATGCTGGATTGCTGTCCTCGCCATCAATGGCGAGGATCAGAGAACACACGCTAAAAGTGTAGCATCATAAACAAATTCTTCTGATAAATTTTCAAGGTCAGTGAACTTGTTGAATGCAACGCTCATTTGCATGAGAGAATTAGTGAGTGGCTACGTCAGCTTGAGGCCCCCTGTATTTTAGAGCGGCACCTGTTGGCTATATGTGATAGTGCATCCTAGCTCCATTGGACACTAAAAATACACAGATAGAAAAGAGATCTACCAGGGCTGAATTTCATGAGCTGCAGGTGTGGAGACAGAGGGTCTTTGGGCACAAGTAAGGATTTCCATGATCTGAGGAAAACAAGGGAGAAAAAAGAAAGTAGGGATAGGAGAAATCTCAGGTCAGGAGAGGAATGAACGTGCTCAAAGTGCTATAAAGCGTTTTAAAATACAAAAACATCAATACTACCTAGTTACTTTTTTCCTCCAATGAAATATATATTTAATTTTCTTTAAATAAATCATTAGCAGAACAGAATTACATCAATAGAAAATCACTTCATAAACAATTTTACTAAAATGTAGTCACTCTCTAAAATTGAAAACACCTAGGATTTTATTTATTTATTTATTTTTTACTTTTTGGTGAGGAAGATTGGCCCTGAGCTGCCATCTGTTGCCAATGTTCCTCTTTTTTTTTTTTTTTTTATTCCCCAAAGACCCAACATGTAGTTGTATGTCCTAGTTGTAGGTCATTCTACTTGTTCTGCGTGGGATGCCGCTACAGCATGGCTTGATGAGCGGTGTGTAGGTCCACGCCCAGGATCTGAACTGGCAAACCCCAGGCCACTGAAGCCAAGTGAGCAAGCTTAACCTCTTGGTCACAGGGCTGGCCCTGACACCTGGGATTTTAATTGACACTTACGCAAAATCTAAGTGCAGAGGTAAGCTTAACAGTGGAATCATTGTAAAGCCAGCTTTAAAATTCTCCTTTATTTTGACCATCTATGCTATTGCTCTCCTCCAAGCAAATAGGTTTATTAGGAATTCTAGTCTAATCTCCTGGGGCTTAGATCCACCCTCTGCTGCTGATATCAGAGAGTCTAGTTTGGAGCTCTATCCAGGTTCTAGAGCCTTCTCTAATCGTCCCAACTGGAATTAAACAAACTATCCAGCATTAGTGAACTGTGTGGCCACGGCTGCCTCTGCCAGGCACGCTACAGCCCTGCTGCATGCTGTCAGGTTACCACACACTCATCATCTTTCAGGTTTTCCACACGTTCTTTTCCAAACAAGGCAGCCCTGCCAGCTTGTCAACAGGGCATTCCACTCTAACAGTGAAGTTGCTTTCTTTTTGCCTGAGAATGCCCACAACGATTTTCTCAGAGACTTGAAATAGAAGCAAGATAGTACCTTACACTACGTCTTTAATTTAGAGGAGGAAAAACCAAATCTCTGTAGGCTAATCTGCAGCTTCCCGGCTGATTCCCGTACCACAGGCTTCTCTGATTTAAACCAGAGAACAAGAATGTCACCATTCTCTACTGGTAGGGAAGAAAAAACCTGCAGGTGGATGGTGGGAAATTTAAGCAGACTTGGGAAAGAACTAAGCCACGTTTGGAATTGTCCACTGGAGATGTGTTTTGACAGCTCTCTGGCAGTTTCCTGGATTGGGGTGCCCACTTCACTTTAATGCATGAGGCAGCACGCTCGAGCTGAGAAAGCCTGGGTTTTGAGGTCAAGTGGCCCAGTCCTGTCACTTTCATCTAGGCTAGTCACTCCTTCCTCTGAGCTGCAGGTCCTACCTCTGATAGCTGGGGTGATGCTACCCGAGTCCATGAGTCTCCATGAGAAGTAAGATGATAATGAACACACAAGCACTGTCTATCACAGCTTGCTAGCTGTGTGACTTTGTGCAGATTACTTAATCTCTATGCCTCAGTTTCTTCATCCGTTAAGTGGGGGTAATAGTACTACCCCGCTCTGAGTTGTGGTGAGGGTTGCATAAGTTAATACACGTAAAGGACTTAGAATAGTGCCTGGTACAGTGTGCTCCCACACACTCAGCTCTAGGCGCTTTCTGTGGTTTTTATTTATCAGATATACATACATTCATTTTTTCAGGTGTACTTCACTTTACACCAATTGAAATACTGCAGAACCTATATTTATAATTATTATTACTGAGTATTTTGTGCAAAGCACTAAGATAGGTTCTGTATACAAATATAAATTAGAAAGATGGTTTCTACTTTGCAAAAGGGAATACCAAGGTAGAGCTTCAATTCAAGAATTCCCTCATTATTGTTTTCAACACAATGTGAATACAGAAGGTATGTAATCTATCCTTCAAGGAGCGTTTCAAATATATTTTTATTATTCTAATATTAATGTGTGGTCGTAGAAAATGCCGATGAGTAATAATAATAATGACATAAAACTGAAATCGCCTATACCGCCACCACCAAGAGATAGTTATGTCTCAAATTTTGGTTTAAATTATTTTGGTTTTGTGTGTGCATGTGTAGGAGCACACAGAATTGGAATCATACTGCTTTTTAAAATTTAATAGATCATAAACATTTTTCCATGTTACTAAATATTCTTCTCTTCTTTTATATTATTTTTTAACTTTTTATTTTGAAATGGTTTTGGACTTAAAGAAGAGTTGCAAAAAGATAGTGCAGAAATGCTTGGAGACTGTGTAAGGTGCCTGTTTCTCCTTCAGCCTTTGCCCACTGTGTTCAGCGTGCGTCGGTGGATCTCACCTGCAGATGAGAACTGTGGCGTTTCAGTGGTGCTTTTTCTATTTCCCTCATGCCCCCACGTTTACTAATTGGTATTCTTCTCGAAGGAAGAGATGTTCCTCTCTCCTGTTTATTTAATCATTTATTTAGATCCTTGTAGACTCAACGAACGTGTATTTTATTCTTTTTGTTATAATCTAATGTTGTACTATTGTTTTTTATTTTCTTGCTCAAATTGTTTCAGCTTTGATGATTGGGAGCTCTCTTAGATTGGTTCCCGTGCATTACATATATATATATATGTTTTAAAGCATTTCCTTACATTCAGACACTATAAGGGGCTCCAGGCTCATGTTTATTTCCATTGCCCCACCCCCTGGAGTACTACAGTTCTCCAAGGATCCCTGGTTCCTTTTGGGCGGGGATGGAATTTAGAAACCAATCCCATTGGGAGTTAGGTGTTCCCCTTGTCACCAAGGTGTCACTGTTCTAACCCTTCTCAGTGGATAGAGGGAGCTGGGAGAGTGTGTGTGTGTAGGTATACCCTAACTCATGCATTCACACCTATCTATATTTCTATACCAATTAATCTGTATATATTTTTTAAATTGTTTTAATTTAGCGTTTAAAACTTGGATCCATACTGATCCCTCTGAATCCAGCGGAGCACCACGGGAGTCATTCCAGCCTTCCTTGTTTTCCTTTTTTTTCTTTTGAGGAAGATTGGCCCTGAGCTGACCTCCATGCCCATCTTCCTCTATTTTATATGTGGGACGCCTGCAACAGCGTGACTTGGTAAATGGTGTGTAGGTCCGCTCCCAGGATCCAAACTGGTGAACCTCAGACCGTCAAAGTGGAATGCACAAACTTAACTGCTACCCCACCAGGCTGGCCCTAGCCTTCCTTGTTTTCTTAAGTGTAACTTCTTTCTCCAAAAGTAAGAAAACTGGCTCTCATTATCCACAATATATTTAGCTTATTGTTTAATCCAAGTATAGAAAGTAAATAGTGTCAGAATTCTTAGCCCATCTGCCGGTGAGAAATAGCTGAAGGGCAGTGTTTGTGTTCCATCCTTTGGTTATATCAAATCACAGCGCTGTTCCTAAAGTTGCTTAGGTCAGCTCCCGTTTTTCCCATCCCTTCTGTGTGCTATGTCCTTGAGTTGTAATAAGTTAAATGCATTTGTCACAATCTGTGTTCCATCTTTTCTCCCACATCCGGGTAAACTATTATTTTTTTTGCATGTAGTAAAATTCACTTTTTGTGGTGTGCAGGTCTATCAGTCTCCGCAAACGCACAGAGTGATATTATGAGATATAGTTCCATGCACAGCAATTCCATCGCCCAAAGTTACCCATCCTGCTCCCTCCTAGACAAGCCACCCCAGCCCCTGATCAGTCCACTTCTCACCTGTGCTTTTGCCCCCTCCAGAGCGTCATGTGAACAGAATCAAATAGCTCGGAGTGTGGCTTCTTCACCTTGCAAACTTCAGGTGAGATTCCTGCGTGTTGTTTTGTGAATCAATAGTTCATGCTCTTTGATTAGTGGTAGCATTCTATTATGTGGACATACTACAGTGTGTGGTCCATCTGTGTGGCTTCCCATTTTTAAAGGAGCTATGAATATTTACTCTGGACAGATTTTTGTGCAAACGTCTTTTCTTTTGCATACGTACCTAGGATTGGGGTTGCTGGGTCACGAGGTACATCTATGTTCACCTTCATGAGAAACGGCCAAACTGTTTCCAAACTCGCTGCACCAGTTTGCGGTTTCATCATTGTGCATTCCCACCCACAATGTGCAAGAGTTCCAGTTGGTCCGCATCTTCACCAGCACTTGGTTTGCGGGGTTTTTACGTTTTAAATATTCGAATAGGTGTATTGTGGTTTTAATGTACATTTCCCTAATGACTAGTGATGTTGAACATTTTTTCTTATGCTCATTTTGCATCTGAATATGTTCTTTGGTAAAGTATCTGTTCAGATCTTTTGCCCATTTTTAACACTTGGGTCGTTTTCTGATTGATGAATTTTATCAGTTCTTGTATTTTCTGGATGTAAGTCCAGATGTGATTTTAAAATATTTTCTCTCAGTTTGTAGCTTGTCTTCATTCTCTCTTTTTTTGTGTGTGAGGAAGATTAGCCCTGAGCTAACATCTGCCACCAATCCTCCTCTTTTTGCTGAGAAAGAGTGGCCCTGACCTATCATCTGTGCCTGTCTTCCTCTATTTTAAATGTGAGACACCTGCCACAGCATGGCTCAATAAGTGGTGATAGGTCCACGCCCAGGATGCAAACCAGTGAACCCTGGGCCACTAAAGCAGAGCACACAAACTTAACCACTACACCACCAGGCCGGCCGCTTGTCTTCATTCTCTTAATCAAAAAGCAGAAGTTTTTACAGAGCAAAATTTTTTATTTTAATACAGTCCAATTTATTTTTTTCTTCCATGGATCATCATTTTATTGTCCTATCTAAAAACTCTTTGCCCATCTCAGGGTTTCTCAGTGGCCACACTGTTGACGTTTTGGACTGTATAATTCTTTGCTGTGGGGGCACGTCCTGTGCATTACAGAGTGTTCACAACCTCCCTGCCTGGCCTCTACCCCTAGGTGCCTATAGCACTCCCCCCACCCTGCCCCCTGATTCGTGACAATCAAAAATCTTCCAGACATTGCCAAATGTCCCCTTGGGTATAAAGAAGACTACATTCAGAATCACTGGCCTAACCCAAGGTCACGTGCACCATTTTCTCCTGTGTTTTCTTTGAGAAGTTTAATGGTTTTATGTCTTATATTTAAGGTCTGTGATCCATTGTGTGTTAATTTTGTATGAGGTAGGAGATAGAGGTTGAGGTTCCTTTTTTTGCATATGGATATTCAATGGTTCTAGCACCATTTGTTTGAAGAGACTATCTTCTCTCTACTATCTTTGCATCAACTGTCAAAAATCATTGACTGTATTTCTGTGGGTTTATTTCTAGTCTCTCTCTTCTGTTCCGTTGGTCTATGTGTCTATCCTTTCTGCATTACCACATTGTCTCGATTACTCTAGCATTATAGTAACACTTGAAATCAGGCAGTATGAGTCCTCCAACTTTGTTATTCTTTTTAAAAATTTTCTGGCAATTCTAGTTACCTTGCTTTTCCATATAAATTTTTAAACCAGCATGTCAATATCTACATACAAGCCTGTTGGACTTTTGAGTGGAATTCTGTTGAATCTATATAATGAATTGAGGAGACTTAAGATCTTAGTAATACCGAATCTTCTAATCCATGAACATCATCTATTTCTCCATTTATTTGGATCTTCTTAGGTTTTTTCCCTTAGCGTTTTGTTATTTGCAGCATACAAATCCCATGTAATTTTTTTTAGATTTATACCTAAGTTGGTTTTTTCGGTGCTATTATAAGCGGTATTGTTATTTCAATTTCGAATTTCAGTCGTTCAGTGCTGGCATATAGAGGATTATTGATTTGTGTGCGCTGACTTTATATCCTGGGACTTTATTAAACCCTTTTATTAGTTCTAGAGCTTTTGTGTATGTTCTTTAGGAATATCTACATGGACAATTCTGTCATCTGTGAATTGAGATGACATGCCTTTTATTTCCATGGCTTGTCTTATTGTAATGGCTAAGATTTCCAGTATGATGTTAAATAAGAATAGTGAAAGAGGGTACCCTTGCCTTCTTCCTTACTTTAGGGGGAAAGTACTCAGTCTTTTTTCTTTTTTTTTCTGCTGAGGAAGAGTCACCCTGAGCTAACATCCATAACTTAACCGCTAGGCCACCTGGACTGGCCCAAGTATTCAGTCTTTCACCATTAAGTGTGATGTTAGCTGTAGGTTTTTTGTAGATGTCTTATTAGGTTAGGGAACTTTCTATTATTAGTTTGCTGAGAATTTTAGTCATGATTGGTGGGTAGAATTTTGTCAAATTCTTTTCCTGCATCAATATTTTTCTTTCATCTATTAATATGGTGCTTTACGTTGACTTTCAAATGTTGAACCAGTCTTACATTCTTGAGATCAATGCCACTTGGTCATGATGTATTCTTTTTTATAAACTCTGCATTAAATTTGCTAATATTTTGCTAAGGATTTTCCTCTCTGTTCATAAGGGATATTGCTGTGCAGTTTTCTTCTCTCGTGACGTTCCTATCTGGCTTTAGCATTAGGATGATGCTGGTGTTATAAAGTGAGTTGGGAATTGTTTCCTCTTCTTCTATTCTCTAAAAAAAAGTTGTGGTGAATTGATATCACCTCTTTCTGAAATGTTTGGTAGAGTTCAACAGTGAAACCATTTGGGCCTGGAGATTTCTATCTGGAAAGTTTTTAAAGTATAAATTAAATTTCTTTACTAGATATAGGACTATAAGTTTGTCTATTTCTTCTTGAGTGAGCTTCAGTAATTTGTGTCTTTCAAGGAGTCCATTTCACATAAATTGTCAAATTTCTGGGCATAGAATTGCTCATAATATAGCCTTATGATCTTGTTAATGCTTGTCGGATCTGTAAGATAGCCCCTGTTTGGTCTCTGATATTGGTAATTTATATCTTTTCTTTTTTTTTCTTGGCGAGTCTGGCTAGAGGTTTACCAATTTTATCAATCTTCTCAAAGAATCAGCTTTTGGTTTCATTAATATTTCTCTATTGTTTTCTGTGTTTAATGTCATTGATTCGTGTTTTAATTTTTATTCTTTTCTTCCCTCAGCTTATGTGTAACTTGAGTGTATTTTGCTCTTTTTCTAGTTTCTAAAGGTGGAAGGTTAGATCATTGATATAAGACCCTTTTTCTCTTCTGAGAATTTAATGCCTAAATTTCTCTCTAAGTGCTACTTTAGCTACATTACCCAAGTTTTGATATGTTGTATTTTTTTTCTTTCAGTCAAAAATCTTTTTAAATTTCCCTTGAGACTTTCTCTCTGGTCCATAGATTATTAGAAGAGAGTTGTTTAATTTCCAGTATTTGAGGATTTTCCACATCTTTCTTATTGATTTCTAGTTTAATTTCATTATGGCCTGAGAACATTCTTTGAATGGTTTCTATTCTTTTAAGTTTATTTCACAAAATATGGTACATATTGGTGACTGTCCTCTGTGTACTTGAGAAGGAAGTGTGTCCTGCTGTGGTTGTGTGGAGTGTTTTATACGTGTCAATTTGGTCTAGTTGTTGATAGTGTTGCTCATGGCTTCTATTTCCATACTATGTCTGCTTCTTTTATTAAATATATAATGAATTGCTTCTGAGAGAGAATTGTATATTTCTCCTTTCAGTTCCATCTCTTTTTGCCTCACCTCCATTGAAGTTTGCTGTTAGGTGCATTCACAGTTTGGTTAGTTATGTTTTCTTGGGAAACTAAACCCTCTGTCCTTAGGTATTATACTTCTTTATCTCTGATAGAGTCCCTAGTTCTGACGTTTACTTTGATAACATAGCTACTCCAGCTTTTTTTAAATTAGCGTTTGCATGGCCTGTTTTTATCCATCCTTTTACTTTTAACCAGTCTGTCTTTATAATTAAGATGAGTTCACTTGTTCCATCTGTCCTTTGTTTCTTTTTTTTCTGCCTTTTCTTGTGTTAATTGAAAAATTTTGTATTATCCCATTTTTTCTCTTATTGATTTATTAGTCATTCTTCTTTAAAAAATATTTTTAGTGGTTTCTCTAGGGTTTACAGTACGATCTGAGTCTGCCTTCAAACATTACACGTCATCATGTGTTGTGTAAGGACCTAACTGCAATGTATTCTCCATCCCTCCCTTCCACACCTTGAGCTATTGTTTTCATACCTTCCACTTTTACATTTGCTATGAACACAGACTACATTGCCGCTATCATTGTTTTCAACAGTGAAAAGTTATCCTTTAGAGCAATCAAAAATAAGAAAAGAATTGAATTTTATTTTACCTTCATTTGTTCCATTTCTAAGGTCTTCATTTCTCTGTGTAGATCCAAATTTCAGTCTGATATCATATTCTTTCTGTGTGAAGAACTTCTTTTAACATTTCTTATAAAGTGAGTCTTCTAGTAATAAATCCCCTCAGTTTTTGTAAGTCTGAAAAAGTATTTTTCCTTTTTGAAAGATATTTTTGCTAGGTATAGGATTCTGGGTTAGCAGTATTTTTTTTCTTTCATTACTTTAAAGATGTCACTTCACTGTCTTCTGGCTTACGTTATTTCTGAGAAGAAGCCTGTTGCAACTCTTATCTTAGTTCCTCTGTATGTAATCTTTCTTTTCTCTCTGGCTGCCTTTAATGTTTTCTCTTTGTCACTGGTTATCAGCAGTTTGAATATTATGATATGACTAGGAGTGTGTCTGTGTATGTGTGTGTAAATGTATGTGTTGTATTATCCTACTTGGTGTCTTTTGAGCTCCTTGGATCTGTGGTTTAGTATCTAACATTAAGTTTCGATAACTCTTGGTCATTACTTTTTCAGATATTTCTCTCTCTCTTCTACTTCTAGGATTCTAATTATGCATATGTTAGAATGTTTAATAATATCCTGAAACTCTTGGGTGTTATGTTCTGTTTTTCCTCTCACTCTTTTTTCTCTTTGTGTTTTAGTTTTGGTAATTTATATTAACCTGCCTTCAAGTTCACTAATTCTTGCCTCATCTGTCTGATTCTATTGAAGAAACGGTCTAAGGCATTCTTTATTTCCATTATGGTGTTTCTCATTTCCAGCATTTTGATTTGATTCCTTCTTTAAGTTTCCATCTCTCTGCTGAAATTAACCATCTGATCTTGCATACTGTCTGTCTTTTTCATTAGAGCCTTTAACAAATTAATCATAGTTATTTAAAATTCCCTGTCAGATAATTCCAACATTTGTCTCATATTTGTATCTGGTTCTGATGATTGCTTTGTCTCTTTGGAGTGTATTTTTTCTTGCCTTTTCATATGCCTTGTAATTTTCTGTTGAAAGCTGGTCATCTTGTATAGGTTAGTAGAGACTAGAGTAAATAGTTTTTAAGCCTTAATATGGGGGCCCCTTTCCTTCTGTTAGGCCTTTAATGTGGTAGCTTGAATTAATCTAGGTTTGGGTTGCTATGCTTATCCTCAGTGCATCATAGGCTTCAAATTCCTATAGAGATACCTTCTGTTTAGGGTGGAAGTCAGTTTACCAGAGCAATGTCTGTTTGATTCCAAATTTTAGGTCTTCTCTTTACATTGTACCTCAGAAAGAGTTCCTTTGCTTGCTCTTGTTTCTCTCCCATCCCTCTCTCAGTAGTATTCTACTGTTGCTTGTTGTTCAAAGCTTATTAGCTTGTAGTAGAGGAGCAGCGGTGGCATGGGAGTATATTCTCCATGTTCTGAATAAGCCTCAGTCTTAGCCATGCACCATAAGGGATAGGGCCTTTCCATTCCCTTGCCACTGCCCTAGCTGTATTTATGGGCCCAGTGCATAATCCTATCCTTCCCTGATTTTTCCTCTTTGGATCCTTTTACTTATTTACAATAAATTTTCACCAATGCCTTTGGGGCAGCAGTGCTTGGTGCACTTTCCCTCTACAGATTAAGGCTTTCTCCCCTATTGGAGATAGGAGAGATGGATCCACCTGGTGTTTCTTGCCCCTCCCATGAAACTGCTCTACCACTTTGCTACATCTGCAATACAGTGGGTCCAATTTAGGGCTCTTTCCAATCTTTTCTGTGAGTACCTTTGGTTGTGGAGAAAGAGACTGAAAGAAGTGCAGACTCCCCCACATTCTGTGGCCCTCAGGGGTTTCACACTTGCCTGTCAGCCTGTATTGACTCTTCACCAAGTTATCAACCATTTTAGTTGAACTATTCTCACCAGTTTCTGGTGGCATTCACTCCGAGTGAGAACATTGCACTCCCTTTCTCTCTGCAGACGTTATCCCTCCTCAGCTTTTGGGCCTGTTGTTTGCTCTGCAATTTCAGCTCTCTGATTTTTTTTTTTTAAAGTTGTGAATTTGAAGTTACTCTAGTTACTTTCATTGTAAGGGTGAGAGTGATCCTCCTAGCTCTTTACATTTTAATGACCAAATTGTATTCCATTAAATGAATGTGCAATGTACTTTTTCTAACCAATCCCAATCCCTTATTGTACTTTTGGGCAATTTTCCATTTTTTTCTGTTATAAACAAGGTTGAATGACCCTGGTAGATAGATCTTTCTTTGATTATTTACTTTCTAGTCATTTACAACTTGGAGAGAACAAGCAGACTTATCAGGGACAGTTAAGTAATGATGTAAGGTAGGATATAATGAATGCCCAAATGGCATTCTAGGATGCAATAATGACAAGCAGTCATAACGTAGTTAGAATGCTGCCTCACATTTGCATAGAAGTTCATAATATTCTTCACACTTGTTAAACCTTTTGATCTTAAAATAATTCCCCATTTTTCCTATTAGGAAAATGAGAACTAGAGGACTTCAGTGGGTTAACCCACAGCCACAAAGCTAGTAAGTGATGGAGCTAAGACCTGCCTCAATATCTTAGGGAAAGCCTTCATAAAGGAGGAGATGGACCTGAGCCAAAGGCTGAAGGACGGGTAGCTTTTTGATAGGCAAAGACAGGAGAAGACATTTCCTGATAAGGAGGCAATGTAAATGTTGAGATACACCCATATAGAATTTATATATATATGTCTCTACAATCTACAGAAGCACGTGCTGAGACTGAAAAAGGCTTAGACTAATGAATTCTGTCACAGATGTGTTTCTTGTTCTCATTTTAGAATAAATGATAACCGTATCAGATTATCTAGGTGATTAGCACAAGGGGTTTGACTTGAAAGTAGGAAACCTACTGCTTGGCTGTTCCCTGAAGCTGGCTGATTCAGCCCCTGTGCCCCGCCCAGCCCAGGAAGGGAGCCAACCCCTCTTTCACCCAACCAAGAAGTGTTAAGGGTTTGGGTGGAAAGGAAGATGCATTCCAGCTGCCCCCCAAAACAAAGAAAACATAAGATGGATTTGTTTTTCCCTTTCTTCAGTGAAATAAACCTGACCTTCTAGTAGGAGAGTCTGTCTTGAATCAGAAATAGTTTAACAGAATCACAACAGGAAACGGCTCTGGTTACAGCCCAGCGTGCTCCAGGCCCTAATGCGTGAAGAAAGCATCCCATCCCTGCCTCCTGCGACTCGGGTCCAGCAGGTAGCCGCCCGAAGGGGCCTCGGATCAGGGCACTGGACGCTGCCTCTGGGATTTCTGCTCTCGAAAGACCTAAAGAGGAATGAGTATTCGCCAAAGGAAGAAGCAATGATCCAATCAACGGGAACCCTGGCTCTAAATGTAGTTAATTTCTATTTAATTGGCCAGTAACTACATTTAAAATAAATGCCAGTAGGTAATCAAAAACAGGAGGATAAAGGATGAGCAGTTGTCTAAGCAGGGTAGAATTGCTAGGCCAAACAAAGTTGGGGAAAGTGAGAGCCGCGCGGCGAGAGGGGGAAGAATTGCTGACAAGCAGCTGACGGCCTCGCCAAGCTCGTAAAGATTTCTATCAGCTTTACTTGGGTTTGTTAGCCATCATTAAAACTGATTTTAATCACCAACTGGTCTATAATTATAGAGCATTTATTTCTTTGTTAAATAAAAATTAGAAGCACATTTACAGGGCAATTTTAAAACTGTCAAATGGAATAAAGTTTGGCTCGTCCTGCTGCGTTCTCGGTGGCACAGCTTGGACAGGTTTCCAGAAAACCCTTCAGCTCCCAGGGCACTTGCTGAGCCCCTGGCTGCTGGCCGCATGGGCTCCCAGGCAACGGGGGCTGCTTCCCTGGGGGGAATGTGGAATCCTCGCGGGGAGAGGCGCGACCTGCTGTCCCCTGCGTTTGTAGTCCCTGCCTTTCTGCACCACCCAAGATGTGCTAATGTGTCCTGTAAAGACTCATTCCTTCCTCCACTGTGCTGTTCCTCATGGCGGGGGCGGGGATGAAGAAGGGAAGAGGAAGGAGAGAGGAGATGAGATGACTTGAGTAGGCAGCCCCAGGCAGCGAGCAAGCTTCACATGGGGTTTTCCTTTCAGACAGACATTTTCTAATTAAACTTTAAATCCAAACCATTGTCCTACCTCTCTCTAGAATGCAGGCTGTGTGTCTCCTTCCTAGTTAGCGTGAAATTATCTCTCATTTTCCTTCATTAGAAACTGGAATTGATCTTCTCTAAAGAAGAAATTCACATCCTTGCTTAGTTTTTGCTTGATTCATTTGATACCAGTGCATTTTCCTCAGCGGGACGAAAAAGCTCTGTGAGAGTCAGTTCAGAAGGAGGGCCCGCATGAGGGTCACGACAAGTAGCACGTCTCACGAGATCTGCTGCCCAGGATGGGAAAGTGCTTCTTAAAATGGGGACTAATGAGGCCACTCAGGGTTTACTGTTTTCTGAGAGCCTTAGCTAAGTTAATCATGGCACACAATAAGGCTGTAAGGTAAAGGCATGATTCCCGGTGTTTTGAAAGCAATCGCTGATCCACAAATAGGTAACATCCCCCAGAACCAAGATTAAAACTCCACTCCCTTCCTGTCATCAAAGACCAGCTTGTTTGTATCCAGGAATAGGGGGCCGCTGAACAACTGAGGGTGTGGAAACCCGGCCTCGGGGTGGCTGGCGGGGGCGGGGGCAGGGGTTTCTGTTGAGGTTTTGCTTCCTAATTACATCTTCTCCCTGTAAGTGGTCAGGCATCAGCCAGGCCTCCTGCTCAGGGACCCAAACCCAGCCCCAGCCTGCCGAGGAGGGGCTGGCTTCACCCGGGCCACCCACACACTGGCACGTCTGTGCACATGGAGGCCAGTTCCCTTTCTGCATTAGCTGCGGCGTGGATTCCTAGTCACATCTGCACAGGCAGAGGGAAAGCCTGTAATTTCCATAGAATCCAGTTCTTTGAGTCAGAGCTGAGGGTAAGTGTTTGTTTTATTTTTCTTTTCAAGGTGATTACACGTCATTTGGTTGTGGGCAAAGCCTGGGCTATCACGGAGGGAAGAGGCCGGATGATTTATCTGCAAAGTATGCATCGAAGGCCCGAGAATCCCTGTGGAGGAGCGAAGGTACGCCTGCCTCATCTGGGGGCCTCTTGGAGGAAAAGCAGAGGGGACCCCAGAGGGCTTCCTGGAGACAGTTCAATTCTGAAAGTAAAGCAGGACTTCACCTTCCTTGTGTTGGGTAAAACAGGACACAGTCAAAATAGTCATTAAGGCCCAACCAGAGTGAGCCCAGACCCAGAGCGTCCTGGGAACCTGCTGGGCGGCGGCAGCTGCACACATCGGCCCCCATTCCCCACTGTCTCCCGCAGGAAGGGCTTGCTCCATTCCATTAAAGACGGCTCAATATTTTATTGACTCAAAACTGAGGGATTGAGGCAGATGGTAAACAAGTTTGGAGTGTGGTTTTTTAGTTGTGTTTATGTTTTATACATGGAATAGGTTTAAATATTTTTTTTTAAATTCAAAACACTCCAGAAATTTCGCAACTTGAGGGGACAACAATTACAAAAGTTTCATAGCAACATTTGGACAATTTAAGGATTATTTCAGCGACTGTAATGGTGATCAATGAGAGAAGGGACAACTTTTGTTAGCTACATAATGTCTCAGCCGCTGAGTACAGAGATCGACACCCAGGGCAGGCATTCCAAATTCACCCTGTGAAGGCCCCACACAGCCATTCTCCTGCCAGCTTTCACGGCGGGAGAGCTCATCTTTTCATTTTATCCAAGCAAAAATCTGCCCAACTTCCCGAGTAGGTGTTCGGTTAGTAAAAGGGGGTTGGGGAACACGCTTTCGTTCGGCAGACACTGCAGACTTGTCTGGCCAACAATCCCCGTGGTCTGGGCTGGTGAGAGAAGGGGGTGCCCTCTGCCCAGCAGCCGGCTGCGGCTTCCCAGGGATCAGCTTTCACAGATGAGGCCGGAGAACAAAGGGCCGGCTTCATCTGCCTTCACCCCACGGCCCCTGCGCAGAGGCACGCCATTCCAGTGCCCATCACGTGGCTTCTGCGGCATCAAAGCCTTTTAATAATTCCAATTTTGACTATCAAATTGAAATGAAAAGCGCATTGGGAAGGATGGGCTCTGTCCACACTGAAGCACGTGTTCTATGAAACAGGCTGGGCAGGGGCTGGCCCCGTAGAGCTGTGCTTCTCAACGTGGCTGTACCTGCTTTAGAATGTACTGATGCTTGCCTCTGCTCCCCCTGAGAGAGTGCCATGTAACTGACCTAGAATGTGGCCTGGGTGTCAGGGGTTCCCAAAGCTCTCAAGTGATTCTAATGTGCAGCTCCAGAACAGCTACAGAGTGATTTCATACTGCATTCAAGGCCTCTCACAATCCAGCCCCAGCCACTTTTTGACCTTTTCTTCCTCGGCCACTGTCTCAGCCTGGGCATGAGGTACAGAGACGTTCTCACTGTGCCCTGAGTGTCCTCTGCTCCTTAGTGTTTCCATGTCTTCATGTGCATACATTCTCTCACTCTGAGCAGCAAAGAAAGCCCTGCCCACACGTCCTCCTCTGTGCCCTTCCCCTGCTTGTCACCCCACCTTCACCAGCGAGTCACTACTTGCTCCCCGATCACAGAACACTTTGCGCATAGATTTTTAGAGCATTTCTCACATTATATCGAAGACATCTGCTCATAGGTCTGCCTGCCCTCCCTCCCCAACAGAAGGTGGACTGTGGTTTTGGCAATAGCACGGGGCTTGGCAGGGTACAGGTTTCTATGAATGCTAACTGAATGAATGAATGAATGAATGAATGCCATCTTGTACATTGTTGGTGTTTTACCACACTGAACCCAGTTCTCATACCAGGGTCCCCTGGGAGACTCCTAGTCAATAATTTGGGTGTGGGAGATCTATATCTTTGCTAGTCAAAATGGGGTTCGTAGACGAGTAGCAGCTACATTATCTGAGAGCTTGTAACAAATGTAGAATTTGCATTTTAACAAGATCCCAGGGAAATTTGTATGCACAGTACAGTCTGAGCTATATTTTTTAACAAGCTCCCAAGAGAGTCCTGTGTAGCCAGTCTGCCGACCAGCATTCAGAACCCACTGTTCTAGACTTCCATTTGCTGAATGTAGTGGACCCTGTGCGATTGCCTACTAGTTCCTTCCATTTTCCCTTTTCCCTTCTTAACAAAGCCCTGGTTTTGTTCAGGTATCAGCCCTTCATCCTCCAAGCCTGTGTCTCAGGGAAGTTTGGCCCCATCTCCAGTCGCAGAAATGGACCTGATTAGTCAAAGGGACATCCCATCCCCCTGGCCAGGGATTGGTTCAGGAATGGACATGTGACCAAATTCAGGTCAATAAAATATGAGGGTAGATATGCTAGGGGCAATCTAGAAAAAGCCTCCTCTTTCCTAAGAGAAAGCCACAAGTGGGAAAAAATCTCTCTTCTTCAGGACATGGTCCTGCCTGGATGAGATGCCCTGGAACTACCGCTGCCACCTTGCTGCCTGCCTAAGCGGGAAGCCAACGCTGCAGGACCGAGCAGAGAGGTGGGGAGCGCCTGCGTCTTAGGATATTGTTGGGCTCTGCTGTCTCTGGACTTCCTGTTATAGATAAGGTTTTTGTTTGTTCGTTTGTTTGTTTCTTTTACCATTTATGCCATTTCTTGATCCTTCCCACCCAGAGCGCTCATTGATATACGGAACACCTTACTCTATTCATCCAATCAATAAATATTTGCATACTTACTATGAGGCACTATGCTAAACCATTATAAGTATTATCTCTAACTCTCAAGCAATCTGTATATTGGGTATTATTATTCCCATTTTATAGATGAGGAAACTGAAACTTGGAGCAATTAAGTGATTCACTAAGTCAAATAGCTGGTAAGTGGTAAAGCCAGAATTTGAACCCGGGTCTGTCTTGACTCCAAAACTCATGTTCCTTCCAGTCTACCATGCTTTCTAGTTTGAATGGCTTTATAAAGTGAGGCTTCAGTGGATCAACAGTTCTCCACTTTTTAGACTCAGGACCCCTTTACATTCTTAAAATTTCTTTTTTTTTTTTTTTAAGATTGGCACCTGAGCTAACAACTGTTGGCAATCTTTTTTTTTCCCCTGCTTTTTCTCCCCAAATGCCCCCAGCACATAGTTGTATATTTTTAGTTGTGGGTCCTTCTAGTTGTGGCATGTGGGACACCACCTCAGCATGGCCTGACGAGTGGTGCCTTGTCTGCGCCCAGGATCCCAACCGGTGAAACCCCAGGCCACCTAAGCAGAGCGTGCGAACTTAACCACTTGGCCACAGGGCCGGCCCCAACATTCTTAACATTTTTTGAGGATTGGAAAGGGTTTTTATTTATTTAGGTTATATATGTTGAAATTTAACACAGGAAAAATTAAAACTGAGAAATTTAAGATGTTTGTTTAATTCATTTAAAAATAGCATTGATTAACCTATTTAATAGTAACATAAGTAATATATATGAAACACACACATATATAAATAGAATATATGAAAAATAACTATATTTTCCAAACAAAACAGTGAGAAGAGTGACATTGTCTTACATTTTTGCAAATCTCTTTAACATCTGGCTTAATAGAAGCCGGTTGGGTTCTACCTGCTTCTGCATTCGGTCTGCTGTGATGCATCGTTTTGGTTGAAGTATACAAAGAAAATCTGACTTCAGACAGATACATCACTGGAAAAGAGAGGAGGGTTTTCGAAGCTTTTTCAGATAATTGTGTACATTCTTTGATACTATACCCAAACTGCACAAGTAGTAATTTCTTAAAGATTAGTTGCAATGTGGAACCTGAAACCAAATGAATGAATTTTCTATCTCTGTTGCACTAAAATGTATTGATCTCTTTCATACTTTAAAGTGATATTTTACCCATGCATAAATTTGTAACATCAGGCATTGGTCATTTGGAAAATGTTGATTCATTGTGTATGCAGCTCTTCCAAATGTTGACACATTATATTATACGGTGTCAAAAACTGCATCTGTCAATGTCACCATCAATATCATCAGTAAAGTCTTTAAATGCTGGTAAGGTGTGAAGCTCATGGTGGCTGATACAAATTTTCCAAAATTCTAATTTTTGCCTGAAGACTCAATTTTTACCCTTGGCAACAAATACTGTCAGTTATTTTCTTTGAAGTGACAAGCCTGCTTGCTTATACATGCCAGATTCCCATGTCTGAATAACTATGACTTGTCTCTCAGCCTTTCTTTCACATGAAAGTGGTGTTTCACGACAGAAGCAGTTAGTTTAGCTTGTAACTCAACAGTTGCACGAGTGCTTTTCCTTGAGACAAACGTGGGGCCTCCATATGCAGCAGACACTCTTTTGAGTATTTTCCATTTCATCACATAGAATATTAAAAAGAGATGTACCTAAAGGTGGAGATTTGATAAAATGAGTAATTTTAATAGCTTCATCAAGGACATTCTTAAATGAAACCGGCAGGGTTTTTCTGGTGCTGCACGTGTGCGACAGTGCAGGATGCAGTGACTACTGGTGCGGTCTGGAACCTCCACCTTTGTCTGTGCAAAGGCACCATTGGCTTTCTCTACCATCGCTTTTGCATCATCAATGCAAATGTCAGCACAGTGAAAAAGGTTAACAGCATCTCAATCTTGTCATGAAAATATTTTGACCTCATGGGCCCCCTGACATGGTTTTTGGGCTCCCCCAGGGTCCACAGACCACACTTGGAGAAATGCTACAGTAGGCGATCATTTGGGAAATGAAACCTCTTAAGAGAAGTTACAGATACAAAATGATTATCGCAAGGGCAGTACTGGAAGAGATTGAATTCTGTGTCACATCATGGTTTAGCTGCTGCATTTGGATCAATGTCACTATTGCCACGGTGCTGCCATCACATGGGCCCCTTAATGGAGGAATCTTAGGAGTGTCCACCCGCTGAGGTGTTTGGGAGGCCTTGGGCCAGAGGCCACAGGAAATTGGCTCACTCGGTCCCTGTGCTGCCGGGTACAGACAAGCTCACAACACTGTGCATCCACCACCAACTTCTGTTTCTCTATTCAGCTTGTTAGGCAACTTAACTTGTACTCAGCTTACAAATACACTATTTAACGTGATCTGATTTCTGTTTATAATTCTTAAAATACTCCTATTAGTGAAGTTGTCTAAGCCTTTTTCTTGGGATAAAATTTATCTGATGCTGAATAACTATTAAATACTGAAAGCGTTGTGTCTTTCTGGGGACATCCAGACTCCCTCTGGAGCTGGCCAGAAACAGGCATCTTGGCAACACAGTACCACTCTGAGGGCTTCTCATTGAGCCAGTCCCTGTTTCCAGGAAAGAAACCCATGTCCTTGAGCCAGAACTAACACTCTAAGGGCTGGGATTTTCCTTTCTCCTGCTAGAGAGGGAAGAATGACAAGAGATCACTTGAATGCCTACAGTGGGAAAAGCTATCCAGAAAGTCCACCTGCCACACATCTCCACAGCCAGCCCTGGTGGTCTAGTGGTTAAGATTCCGTGCTCTCACCTCCATGGCCTGGGTTCATTTGCTGCTTGGGGAAAGGCACCAACCCATCATACTGTGGTGGCTGCATGTTGCTGTGACACTGAAAACTATACCACTGGTATTTCAAATCCCAGCAGGGTCAGCCATGGTGGACAAGTTTCAGCAGAGCTTCCAGACTGAGACAGACTAGGAAGAAGGAACTGACCACCCGCTTCCAAAAACCTGGCCCTGAGAAGCCTATGACTAGCAGCGGAGTGTTGTCTGATAGAGAGCCAGAAGGTGAGAGGATGGAGCAGAAAGGCTGAGCAGGGTTCCACTCTGCTGTCCAGAAGTCTGGAATCCACTTCAGGGCACTAACCACAAAGACGCCAGAGATACTGTCCCTTGACTCCTCCTTGACTCATGAATGCACTGAGTAATTTGCCCTGGCACAATCTGAAGGGTTAAAAAAGGATCCTATTCCTGATTGGCAGTCATGCTCAGGGCTGACGCAAACTGGGGACGAGGCTAGCCGTGCTGCTGGCTTGCTATGTGTACTGAGTGAACTTCTGAAAGTGCAGAAGCAAGACAGACAACCCAGAAGACTGACCTGAATCTGTAGACAGAATGGTAGTTTCCGCTTCTGTGCTGCTGTGAAAAAAATCACACTCTGAATATGGCAGGGAAGAAAGCTCCCCCAATATCAGAGGAATGGCTCTGAATTTTAGCAAGTTTTTCCTAATATTTGATCTAAAATGTTCTTTCCTTCAGAGCCTTCCAGGTTCCCTATCCCCCTTTCTTTAAACACAAAAAAACCACTGCATCATACCTTCCTACCCTCACTTCCGTGCTGGGAACACAAGCTGTAATGCTCTCCTTGGCTCTGGCTCTGTCTTCACAGGGACTCCACCTGACCGCCTGCGTCAGAACCCGCCCAGGCCTTAGAAGGGAGGGTGGAGGACACGGGGGCTATAAATGGACTTGGACAATAATTTCCAAGATCGGGATGAAGTCAGTCTCCTGGGCGTGCTGTGCTAGCTTCTGTGTGCTCTTGCATCTGCGTACAAGCTCACGCCTGGCCGTGAGAAACCTGCACCGACCCTCCACAGCGTTCCAGGTGGCCTACCTCGCACCTCCCCCTCTCTGCCCCTTTTCAGTCTTACATGGAGCTTCTGCTTGGTCCTTGAGCTTTCATTATTACGTTGGCAGAATGCTTTTCCCCCACATCACAGTTCTGCTACATTGTTCCTGGGTTGTACTCGAACGAGAAGTGGACCCATAAGTTGGGGGCATTTGTGTTCTAGTTCTGCCACTAAATGGTCAGACATATTGGGAGACTCATGCCCCTGTTCTGGACTTCACCTGTAAACTGGGGGTTGGGAGAGGGCTGCATTCCAGTGGTTCATATACCTGGAGACCAGAAATACGTTTTTTGCAAGGCCCCCCTTTCCAGCACCTTCTTCCATTGGGCACTTTAACACTGCGGCGCCTCCCCTGTGCTGAGACAGGCTTTGGGGACCACTGCACTTGATGGGCTCTAGATTCTCTTCAATCCTATCACTTATTCTTCCTCTTTCTCTCAAAACGCCAAGTTCCGCCGACCTCCCGTCCCCCCCAGCACCCCACACTTAATTTGCCAAAGTGTCTGTGCCTTCCAGGTGGTCCACATAACTTCAGGCCCCTCCCTATCTCTCCAGGCTGTAGTCTGGGCCTTCCACAGCCTAAAAGAGACGGGTAAGTTAGTGATTTTAAAAGCATCTTCTTTATTTAAAAAGTGAAATGGAGGCTCATGGAAATCAGGTGGTGGCCAGCACTCCTGGGCTGGGTCAAAGGCCAGCAAGCAGGTGACGTGCAGCCCCACATGCCTCAGGTGCCACGCTCCAGGAGCCACATAAACAGGCTTCTGGAAAGGCAGGATTCCTCTCAGTTTCTTGGGGAGCAGAGAGTCCAGGAGTGCTACCCAGAGCTGCCCCCACACAGGCCCCGAGGTCCGACCTCACTTCTTACTCCTGTGACCTCGAACGACAAGCTGCCACCTCACCGCGGGCCAGGACACCCGAGAACCTGGAGCAGCGGGGAGCACGTGTACCCTCTGGAGGTGCTGCGTTGACACCACGGTGAACAAGGCCAACGTGTGGTCTCCTAAATCCTCTGATCCTGCCATAGGGCACACACCACAGATTAAAGAAGAAGAAAAGAAGAGGAGGAAAAATAAACAGAGAGAGCCAGCTGGCTATGCATTTTCAGAAAAGGAGGGAAAAATCTGGGTGGCTTTAGGGGAAACAGAGACAACCAAACAGGAAAAGAATTGAAGAACACACAGACGAAGTGTTACTAATATGCACAGAGACACAACACACGAAAGGTCCATCACTTCAGAAGGTAAACACTGAGAAGGGCATTCTAGGCGGCGAGCAAGTGAAAGCAACAGCCCCGTGCACGTTTACTCCAGGAGGCTAGTAAGGTGTCTCCTTTAAGACACAAGCATTAGAAATAGAAATTGACAGTAAGACAAATGCTGAAACAATATATTAAAAATTGAGACAAAATTCTGACCACATTTTACTTATGCATTTCCTTAGCCACTATAAAAAACAATCGAGACACTTCCAGTTAATATTCGCATCAATCTGAACTTACCACAAGACACCTTAAAATAAAATGATAACATTGGCCAAGGAGTTGGCATCAAGGGCAAAGGGAAGTGTCTCAGCCAGTCAGAAAGTCAACAGCGGCACAGCTGCTCAACCGTTTGGGACAGTGTGATGACTTACAATCTTAGTCGTAACCTTGGAGACATTTTCCTGAGCTTCCATGCCTCAGTGTTCTCAGAAATAAAATGGGAAGGTACTGTCTTATGGCTCTGTTGTGAGAAAATGAAAAATCTAAAATGCGACCATAATTCTAATTAAAATGTAACTTCAAGTGCGGTGCGTGACACCTTCTCATCTTTCAGAACCAATAGAATCTTTTCTTTTGAAAAAAAGAAAGTCTTCTGAAAGTGAACCAAACCCCAAGAAAAAACAATTCAGTTGAGAGAGAAAAAAAAAATGGCTGACCCGGCTTTCAGCTCTATCCCGCTTTTTAATAAAGAGACAGGCAGTCATGTTTTCTATCCTTTACTAAGAACTCGTTTGGGATGTTTTCCCATGCATTGTAAATAAGTTTCAGAATCTAGTGAGTTTAAAGAAACCACGTTTCCTTTACGTGGTATGTTGCTTACAGAAATTGTTCCTGTTACCTGTCGCAGCAGCGTTTGGCCTATTTAAAGTTGCAGGGGTGTGAGAACAGATGGCATTGAGAACAAGGACATGTTCAGGCTGCAAAAAAGACTGCCAAAAGCTGGCTTGAGGTGAATGCTTTAAGAGCGGTGGTGTTTTTCCCTTTGTCTTACTCAAGTGCGCAAGGGGAGTGGGTACTCGGACAGAGCTGTGTCCTGGAGATTTAGTTTGTATCTTTTCCCTCTTTTGTTCTTTAGTGAGAGAAGTGCCAGATACTTCAAATACAGGCTAGCTCAGAAAATCACCTTGAATCAATACAGCGAGCCTCCCTGAGAATGGTAGGTATGGAGTGGGCCGTCCCTACTCTCCTAGGTTTAAAAGAGAAAGGAAGGAGGGAGAGGGAGAAAGCAGAATGGAAAGAAAGGCAGGGGAGCTGTCTCCTTCTGGGTGGCGTGGGGGCAGGTTCACACATCTGGAACAGGATGGTGGTTGGGTCCGGGGAGGCAGATACATGTTGGCACCAGTCCTGAGCCACCACACCCAGCACCTTGGCCTCCATAGGTATCTGGGTACATGAACTGAATTTGCTGCTCCCTAAGAATGGCCATAGCTTGGGGCTGGTCTGGTGGCGTAGTGGTTAAGTTCATGTGCTCCACTTTGGTGGCCCGGGTTAGGGTTAGGATCCTGTGCACAGACCTACACACTGCTCATCAAGCCGTGCTGTGGTGGCATCCCACATACAACACAGAGGAAGATTGGCACAGATGTTAGCTCAGGGATAATCCTCCTCACCAAAAAAAAAAAAAAATAATGCCATAGCTTGGTGTTCAACCTGATAATGTGTGTGGGCCCCAGGTAGACTGAGTGTGATACTGGAACATTGTTCACTCCCAAGAAACACTGTGAATGGACCAGCTTTGATGGCCCCTTGGTAGCTGCCCCAGCAGGGTGCCCAGCCTCCAGCTCTGCCCCCAGACCCACCCTCCAGGATTTGCTTCACCAGGGAGATTCAACTGCCACTGGTCGGCTTGCCTCCTTGTGCCCCGGCGTGGTATTTTGATGCCAAAGGATTCAGTCACTTAGGCTGGAACTTCCCCCACTGTGCACCTGAGAGTCAACAGTCAGCAAAGAGCTTAACCCTCTGGCCTGGGCCAGTGTGCTGGGAGCCCTTCTGCTTGGCCTTGAAGGGGGCAGGACAGCCCCTGCCCACCCCTTCCACCCCAGCCCACCCCCGCCCTGTGAGGCCACCAGAACAGGGGTGATATTGCCTGAAAAGCCAAGGAATTACCGCCCGGTGCTGGGGACTCTGTCCAGTTTCTGAGTTTTGGACACGACCCACGCTGGCCAGCTTCCGTCTACAGCCCTTCTGCCCGCAGCTCCCCCGAGACCATCCAGCAGCTCACCAAGATCCACAGGGACCCACACGTCCTGTCAAGACAACCGAAATTGAGCACTTCCTGCTCAAGACATCACCAAATGGAGGGGAGGGCGGAGGGGGGAATGAGAGTCTTCCTGTTGCTCTGGAATTGGCGTTTAGAGTCCCAGGTGAAAAGAGGTGCTAAATGCCTCACATTCAAAGAGAGTGACTAGAAGCCAGATGCTGCACCTCAAACCTCCCTGGGCTTCCCCAGAGCGACAGAGTAGGATCCCACATCAACGCCCACCACCGCTGCCTCACCGCTCGTCTTGCATGGGGAGGGGGGCAGGAAGGAGTCGTCTAGGTCAAGAGCCTTGGGCAAGGTGCACAGTGAGAGGTGCTTCCCTCCCTAGGCCCCACTGTCCACTCCTGCCCCAGGGCAAAAGAAATGGGGGGAGGGGCTGCAAGAGGGGAGGGTATCGTCTTACTCCCCAGGTGGACATCTGCTTCGGCTGTGGACCTATAGATCAGCCCCTTTGCCTGCCTGATGAGCCGGAGATGGTGGCAGGGTGTCTGTCCCCAGGGACCCCAACAGTAGGAGGCTGTGTGGTGCACCCAGGGCAGAGCTGAGGGGTGGCAGAGAAGACCTCACTCAGAGAGCCCTCCCACATCAGGGAGCCGTGTGGTCCCTTCTCCCCAACCCCTTCCCACCCAACAGCCTGGAGCATCTCAAAACTGAGTGAGAGAAGTCGGCTGCATTGAATTCTGAATTAGAGATGAGAAGGAGGTTTTCTGGACTGAAAGGGACAAGAGAGTAAAGGAACCTGCCCAGATATGCAAGGGAAAAGCTGTTTGTTTCTTTATTTGTCGGTTTGTTGTGTTTGGTTAGGAACAAATCAAATTTGAAGGTAGTGATTGGAAAAATTAGAACCATTTCATGTGTTCACCTCACTGAGTCGGGACTGCTCAGTGAATGGTTATGCAACCCTGGGTGGGGAGGGGCCTGTGGAAGCCTGGATGAGATAAGCTTCTAGATCCTTTCTCACCCTGAGATGCTAGATTTGATCTTGGCAGGGCATCCATGTGAGAGAGGGCCACACCCCACGCTGGGATTGGGCTGTGCGTGGGCATGTCTGAAGGATGGGGCGATTAGTCAGGCCTGGGCTCCAGTCTGAGTCCTGAGGGGAGGGTGGTGGGAAGGAAAACCTGAAAGAGCCACATGGGTAAGACACTGGAGTAAAAGCATTGCTCTAAAGTCACAGTTATCTGAGTGAAGACTCTGTGCTCAGGATTAAAAGCTTTTTGCCTGGCAGCCACTGCATCTGAAGCTGTGCTGTCCAATACGGAAGCCGCTAGTCATATGTGTCTATTTGAACGTAATTAAAACTTCAATTCTTATATCACGCTAGTCACATTTCAAGTGCTCAGTAATCACATGTGGCTAGTGGCTACTGTACTGAATAGTGAAGATACAGAACATTTCCATCTTTGCAAAAAATTCTCTTAGGCTGTTCTACTTCAAAGAGAAAGCTATTTGCTCCAATGATGGTTCCAATGTTCCCTTTCTCCAAAGAGAAAATGGCCAAGCTGGACTTCGGAGCTATCATATGGTATGCAAAAATTGCACATTCCAAAGGTTAAAGTGACATAACAGAGAGAGGACAAACAGCAGCCCCGTTACTGTAGGGGGCACAGGGAGCCCTGAGCTCACAAAAGTCCGTGAGGCCTGAGTTCTGCTTCAGGAACTTGAGGGCTGCTGCGGAGGTGGCCTCAGGGCCAGGGCACAGCCCAGGCACTTGGCAGGGGCACTGATCCCAGGGAAGTGATGGTAGAGCCTAACAGAGGTGATGGTGGTCCTGAGAGAAGGTGAGAGTCCGTGGAGGGTGGGGTCCCACTATGTCAATCACTTCTCTTCTGGGAACTCTCAGAAAGTGAGTGAGACTTTGAGGAGCAAGAGCCTGGGACGTGTGCATTACAACATCTTGATTTTCTCACCAGGAGCAGGAGATGCGAAGCAGCAGAAGAGGTCTGTTAGTCATCTAATGCTGTGTAACGAATTACGCCAAAATTGAGTGGCCTCACACAATAATTACTTATTACCTCGCAGTTTCCCACCGCGGGTCAGGCATCTGAGATCAAACTGACAGGGTGGTCCTGGCTCAGGCTCTCTCACGAGGCTACAGTCAAGATGTCAGCTGGGCCCCATCACCTGAAGGCTTGACTGGGGCTGGAGGGTCTGCTGCCAAGGCGGCTCACTCGCTCAGCTGGCTAATTGGTGCTGGCTCTTGGTTGGAGGACTTAGTGCTCTCAATGTGGGCCTCTTCACATGGGCTTCCTGAGTGTTCTCACAACACTGCGGCTGGCCTCTCTCAGGAGGAGAGATTCAAGCAGCCAAGGCAGAAGCTGCTGTGCATTTTTCGACCTAGCCTTTGAAGTCACACACCATTACTTCTGCTGTATTCTCTAGTCACACAGACCAGCCTTAATTCAGTGTGGGAAAGAGTTCTACTCTACTCAAGGATGTGAATACTAGGAGGTGAAGTTTATTGGGGGCCAGCTTGGAGGCTGGCTACCATGAGAACTGCATATTATCAGAACGTATTATCAGAAATCTGTCAGTTGCAAGTGACCAAAAGCCAACTCAAATTGTCTCAAGAAAAAAATCAAATAAAAGAAAATGTCTACTAGCACATACAACTGAAGTCTTGATATGGCTTGATAAAGATGTCTGAACAGTGTCTCCAGAGTTCTGTCTCATTCTCAGTTCAGCTTTCCTCTTGTGGCAGCAAGATGGCCACCAGCAGCCCCAGGCTTAGTCTCCAATTTAAAAGAAATGGACTGCCTCTTTCCTATTAGCACCAACAAAAATCCCGGTGGGGCTTTCATTGGCCAGAATACTTATCCCTGAACCAATCACTGTGATCCCTTTCAGCTATGGTGCTCTGATTGGCCAGGCTTAAGTCACGTTCCCATCCCTGGACTGGAGTGCTGTTACCAAAAGAAGGGTGAACAGCACTGGGCTGGCAATAGCAACCACAGTTCACTACAAAAGGACTTCTGTATCTGTCTGCTTTCATAACAGAAAATTATAGCACATCACATTCACTCCCTTATGATGAAGACTGGCAATGCCAAACTTCCAACCCAGAAACGCATCATTGTTTTCCGTTACTCTTCTTACAGAGCCAGAGGTGGACATTCCTCCATGAGAGTGGTTTTGCAGCCCAGTCTAGAGATTTGTCCTGGGTTGACAAGGGTCTGGTATCTCTAACTCTGGATGGTCCTGCAAGGAGCCGCGGCTTTAGTTTATATTGATCACAATACATCACTTCCAGTGTCCTCTAGGGGGTCTCTTTGCCAGGAGAAGGAAGGAGAGTAACTTCCCAGCAAGACCTTAAAGATGTGTGATTAAAACTACTTTTTATTAAAGAGCAATCTGACCTTATATATGTAGGAAATAATAAAAGTAACAGCTCACTGTCCAGAGCCTGGAGGGCTGATTTATGGTATATTCAACCCTTCCAAATACAGACTCTGCTCCCGGGCGGGGAAAAGTTTCTGCAGATCAGATAAAGCACTTATGCAGCTATACATTTAACTGCTCATTTGGAGATTTATTGATTGTCATTGAGCATACAAACATATAGTTCTGGACGCGTTTGATTTTTCCAGTTCCCCAGTCCACAGCAGATAAGAAACAACGAACTGAACAGGGGTGTGGCAGGGAGCTGTTGGAGAGTCACTGTGTTGCCAGCAAAGAAGTTGTCAGTGGTTTGAGTTGCTAAGACTGAAGGGGTCCTGGGTCTTGCTGCTCTTTATTCAACACGGACAGTAGGTAAGGCGCTGGGTAAGCACTTTACCTGTTACGTCTCATTCAATCATGCCAGTAACCCTGTAAGGTCAGGGCTATTGCCTTCCCTATCTCATAGAGGAGAAAGCTGAAGCTTAAGGGTGGTGTCAAAATATTAAGAAAGGGTTATATGTTTTTTTAACACTTAAGTTAAAAAAACTTAGATAACATCGTTTAGAAATGCTTCCTTCAAAAGTGGCTTACCAGAGGCTTCTTAGGGCTCAAAGGGATAAGTGGAAAGTTCACTTACAAGATCTATCTTAGCCTGTAACCAGGCACAATAAGGTGGCTCTGGGGTGCCTTCTAGGCCTGAGGTTCTGTGTTCTTGGAGGCCTGGGCCTCTAAGGTCACAGAGCTTTATAAATGGTTCTGAGGAGGCTGTCTATTGGAACTGCCAGTGTCCCTTTTGGATGCCTTCAGAGTCCCCGGTCAGGCCCAGGAGGCAGAGTCTGGGACAGAGGTTGACCATGCAGTCTCCCTCAGGGCAACTGCTAATAGCGGACGCTGGCATCTCTATGGTGACTGATTCCTATGCCTGCATTTCTCCTGCCCACCTGGCATCCTGGCTGGAAGGAGCCAGGATCCACTCCTACTTTGGGTCCCACAAGCCGCAGCTGCCCTCATCCCCCGCCTGAAGATTACATGGATACATTCAAAGAATTCTTTCTTTGAAGGAGGTAGTCATCTTTGGACTTAAGGTCAGATGCAGGAATTACTGAGGCTCCCACTCTCATTTGCTCCCCTGCCCTTGGTTCAGCTGGTTGAAAGAAGCAGCCATTGGCTTGAATGTTTTCTTAGCCTTGACAAGCAAACAAACGGGAAAAAACCCAGTGTGTGTTTTCTTCTCTCACAGGGCATATTAAGAGGCCCTTCTGGATCCTTCTCAGTGGGGGTGGATATCGTATTGGGAAGGAGAAATGTTTGTCAAGACTGTCAGGAGTCACTGAGATTCTGTGGTTTTCATAGGTAGGGTGTGTGTGAGTGTGCACGTGTGTTCATTCTTGCAGATTTTCACAATCCAATGCAGTCCCCCAAGGCCTAAAAAGCAGCTGAAAGCATCCATGCCTCTTTGAATGCCAGTATCTCCACATAGCTCAGGAATCTCATGGTTTCCTGGAACTCAGATCTATGATGTGAAATGCTTTAGTTTCCGACCCTGGAAATTCTAATACGCCCATTGTTCTTTCTGGCCTGGAACTGACCCTGAGTCCATTCAGCAAACACTTCCTGCGCCAGGCAAGGCAGAGGCATCAAGGAAGAAAATCCAGACATCAGGATTGGGCTTTGAAAAATAGAACTGATTACTGGATTCGAATCCTCCACAGGAACTGAGGGCACGATGTTCTCTTTCAAAGATCTTTCTTTTATTTTCAGACTTTACAAGGTATGAAGATCAAATATACACCCAGAAGGGTGTGGCATTGACTGTGTCAAACAAAACTGCCAAGGAAAGGGCACTGGCTTTCCCCCCGTTCTGTTTTTGCAGCCTTTCACCACCTCTTAGTTTCTCCCCTGCCCCAGATGTCCCCACTGTTAGGACATCCCCTCCCAACAGGGAAAAACAAAACTACGTAATAAACTAATTCAAAGGGAAAGAATTAGGAAGTGTTGTAATGTTTTATGCTGTCCAGAAGCAACAGTTTTAAAGGACAACCTCTAAAGAGGCGTCACTTTGGAAGAATAAGTTTCTTTTGGGTGGGGGTGGGGGGAGTGCGGGGGTAGGGGGAGCCAAGAGCCATCAAATCATGGAGACTTGGAGAATTTCCTAAATTCTCCTCTCCCTGTAAATTGCCTGGGAGTAAACCACAGTCTTTTCCAGCCTTAGCCCTGACCTGGGTGCTCTAGGAGAGGCACCTGGAAGTCTGTGTCCCAGGTCATTTCTGTGACCAGCTAAGCTCTCACCCACATAACGCTGAAGGTCAAGTGGAGCTGTGAAAGTTGTGGTTCTTAAAGAAAAGACAGATCTGTGTTTGATTCTTGACTCTGTTACTTGACAAGTGGCTTGAGCGTCATCATTTAGCCTCTATGAGTCTCATTTGTAAACTGGATTAATAATCCTGTTTTGCAGAGTAGTTGTGCGGCTTGGAAATCATGCACGTCAAGGCCTGGCACATAGAAGCTCCTCAGATCCAAGGCTGAGTGCTCAGTTAATGATAGTTCTTAATAGCAGTTGAATAAGAATTTGCATATGTCAAATGGTTTTGCATCATTTCAAATGGGTGTCGAGTCTTTTTAAAAAATTTATTTAAATGCTTTCAAACATACATGAAAGTATAGGAAATTGTATAATGCCTCTTCTCTACTCTAGTTTTTACAGACTGCCCTGCCTTCTTGTAATTCTGTTCAGTTTTTAAGTGTTAGGAAATGCAGTGATCCCTATGGTAACCTGTGCTTGGAACTTTTTTAAACCTTCTCAGAGCTGATGCTACCTTTTTTGGGAGGGGGAAAGAGTACACCAGAAAAACCCAGTGTAAGTCAGCACCCCGATGACAGACAAACGACTGTGACACTCCTCAGACAACGGTCTGACCATACAAAATTCGTCATCGCCACTCTGGCCTCTAGGTCCACGAGGAATGTCCACAAACAAGCCCACAGCCTGGAGCACAGTTACTAAGACAGACGTGCTTCCAAAAAGCACAGAGCAACTGGGTGGCCTGAGCGCGGGAGTAGTGTGATAACTGGAAACCCTCAAGCGCACTCGGTCTGCCCGTCCCTCCAGCTGCGCTGCTTGTTTTATGCAGGAAACTGGCAGAGCAGCTCCTCCTCAGGGTGAAGAGAGAAACCCAGCGAGTTTGAAACCCTGGGCCTGGGGTGCTGGGGGCAAGGTCTGCCGGCCAGAGTGCCACCGACATGCACAACTTCTTTCCTATGGACCTCTGGATATGAGCACGTCCACGAGGTGACATGCAGTCCTGTCGTTAGTCCTGGGCTGGTCGTTCTTGCATCATCAGTCTGATACACTAACACCCCCAGTGAGGGCTCACAACTCCTAATGTTTATTTATTCAAAAGTTATCCACTGAATGGAAAGCAGATCAGCCTAACAAAGAACGACCCTAGTCCAAACAAACAAAATATAGACAGGAAGGAAAACAAAACAGTGTAGTTCGGGGCTCAGCCGTGCTGACTGTTCGAGCAGAAGTCAAAGTTCAGTCTCCCGCCTCTGCGGCCAGAACCAGGCGAACCGGGCTCGTGTCTCTGTCGGGGAGGCTCTGGCCGCGGGCGCGGGGGGCCGCTGGGGGAGGCTCGGCCGCGGGCGCGGGGGGCCGCTGGGGGAGGCTCGGCCGCGGGCGCGGGGGGCCGCTGGGGGAGGCTCTGGCCGCGGGCGCGGGGGGCCGCTGGGGGAGGCTCGGCCGCGGGCGCGGGAAGGCGGCTGGGGAGGCTCGGCCGCAGGAGGGCGGCGGCCGCGCTCTGGGAGCCTCGTTGGTGTGGTGGTTTTGTTCTCGCCTCAGGAACTCGCTAGAAAGCCTCCGGGGACCTCACACGTCGGTAAGGCACGGGTCCCGCCGCTGACCGCCCACGCCTGCCCGGCCTTCTAGAAGGGAAGGCGCTCCCACAGTGGGGGCGCGGCTTACTGTGCCCTCCCCCCGGAGGGCTGCGGGGCACATGCTCCTGCGGGGTCGCTGCCCGCCCCGCTGACCCCGGGTGCTAATGGTCCCGGAAACGATGCGCTGTGACTACAGAGTGAGGAGACCCTCTCCAGAGACAGACCTGGAACTCTGTTTTGTCACTTGTTAGTCACACTGGGCATGCGACGCGCTTGGAACACCTCGGGGACAGACAGGTCAAAAAAGAGTCACTTTCTACTTAAAGGACTATAAAACCTGTTACTCATGATTGAGAGCAGGGAGGGGGAGGGGAGGAAACAGCTGAGGAGAGGAGGGAAGGAACCAAGGGGGCAGTTGGCCCAAGTCCCAAATTCAGCGGGAGATCCAGCTCCCAATTCACATTAGTTTAAACCAAAAACATTTCCTCCTTGGCTGAGACAGTTTACTTTCCTTGGGATAAGCTTTCCGTTCATTCTGAGGTGAGGAGGGCTAATAAGTTGGTTACGGAAGGGGTTTCCTTTAAATTGTGGAAAATCTTGGGGAGAGACTCCCTGATAGTCTTCGAAGCTCTTATGTCTTAACTTCATAGAGTTCACCTTTCCATATTCTGTCCCCATAATGACGTGACTTTTTCTCGTCATCTTCCATTTTAAAGTTGTTTTATTCACTATAAATCATCTCATCACAATATCTGTTATTTCCCCAAGGGAAGGAAAACATTAGAGAAAATGGGGGATAGAAATGTCACCATTATTCCACTCCTCCCCCGACTCTGTCAGCAGCCACAGGACCAAACACAATGCACCTTCCACACTGCTTAGCACAGTGGACAGCACCATACCAAAGAGCTTGTCGGGGTAATTCAGGCAACGGCAGCTTCCACCTGAAGTATCTGGACAAGTGCCCACAGCCGCTGGCTGCCCACGGCTTCTGGGAAAATAAATGCCTCCCAGCGGTGACTTTCTGTTCTCTTCTGTGTGAATGAAAGTCACACTCCTGGAAACTGCTTGCCCACATTTGGTAGGTCATTCCTCCCTCGAAGGGATCTGAGTAAGGAGTCGGAGAAAAGGCCTCTTCCCTCCCAAGCTGGCCCAAACGTCTCTCTTCTGGGCCACCTGGCCCCTCCGCCTCCTGCCTTTGTACAGCTGGTGTTGACATCAGGTTAATTACAGGTCCTGTGTTTACACGCCAATCTCCTGAAAGGCAGGCAGCAAGTTAGCTGCGCAGAGCCAGGTTGGAAAGCTCATTTCATGCACTTGTCCTTACGTCTGCATTGGCCTTTCCAAACGCTGACTGGTGGATGATTCACACATGTCCCCAGGGGACAGGCAACTAGTATCGTTCCCAATTCGTCAATGAAGAAATGGGCACCTGGTGGAAGCTGCCACTCCAGGGCCACACAGCAAGCCTGTCAGCCACAGAGCCAAACAGTCCTCATGCGGCCAGATTCCTGTTTCCCTGCTCCCTCCCTGGGCAGCTCTACCTCCTCTGAATAGCAGGTACTCTTGGGGTATCTCAAAACTTGACAAAAGGAAAAAACAGTAAACAATGCACATTTTAGAAAAGCAGCGCTGGTTGAGTGCTTTCCAAAGCCTCTAGCTCTGTGTCAGAATTATTGAGGGCCAGCCTTTTGGTGCAGTATGGGAAAGGAATTTATGAGGGCACTATGGGAACAGAGCTTCATGAGGGCAACATGGGATTGGCGCTTCATGAAGGCAACATGGGATTGGAGCTTCATGAGGGCAATATGGGAACAGAGCTTCATGAGGGCAATATGGGAACAGAGCTTCATGAGGGCAATATGGGAATGGAGCTTCATGAGGGCAGGAATGTTGATGTTTTCTTGTCTGCTGTATCCACAGTGCCTGGACCTGTGCCTGGCTCACAGTAGGGGCTCAATAAATACCAGATGAAAGAGGAATGAACCTCGACTATGTTCTGTGGGCCTTCATGCCAACAGCTGGGTCTTGGCTGGCTGGTGCCTTTGTGAGCCTCCTTACCTACCTCAGTGATAAAGGTCATTTCGATAGGCTTTTGGTTGAGCTTGTCTGAGGAAATCACAGAACATCTCATCTAGAATGGCCTGTATGCTGCAGATGAAGAAACTCAAATATATGGAGGTAAAATGATTTGTTCAAACTCCTTCTGCTGAGACAGAACCTCCACTGACTTACTACCTGCTATGGACTGAAATGTGTCCTCCCAAAATGCATACGCTGAAGCCCTAACCCCTCGTGTGACGGTCTTTGAAGCGGGGCCTTTGAATGGGGCCCTCATGTTCTCTGTCTTCTCTCTGTGTCTGTCTCTGACAGAGTGAGAAGATGGCCATTTGCAAACCAGGAGGAGAGGCTTCACCAGAATCTGCCCATGCTGGCACCCTGATCTTGGACTTCCGGCGTCCAGAACTGTGAGAAATTTCTGTTGTTCAAGCCCCCCAGTCCATGGTATTTTGTTACGACAGCCCAAGCTGACCAAGACAATACCACACAATGGCTTTTCTGATACAACTTTGTCTCAGGGTTAAGCTATAGCCATAGCCACGCTGGTCACCCTGCCGCAGGTCCTGGACAGAAGAACCTTTGTGGAGAGGATTTAGAAACTACAGAGAAAGCCGTGTCCTCACTACTGTGCCGTCAGTTCTGGAAACCGAGTGGATACACAGTTTCTTGTTGGGCGTTCAGGTGAAGAGCAGGCATTGTGAAGACTCTAAGCTGTCTTGGCAAATGAGCCTTTCTAAGGGGTAGCTCTCCTAGTTAGAGGGCATTTTGTTTCTGAAACAATCTCGGTGGATGTATGAATGGGAATCGTAACATCACTCCTCATTCCACATGTTGGGGAGAATGTGTTTCTCTCTTCCTCCCCCTGCCACCAGGCAACTTAAGTTACTTCTGGGAAGATTCTTATGTCCTGCACAGAAAATCTAGGGCAGGCAGATGGATGTTTGATAGTCTGTAAGAAAATATATTGGAGAATCTTAAATGGGACAGAATTCTAGCAGTACCTTTTTTCAAAAATCTCATACATTTCTTAAATGCAAATATATAGTTCATTTCTCTTTGAAGGGTAATTTATAAAAAGTCTGGAAAATATATGCTGTGAAAGGAGGAGCATCTTAAATCCTTCAGATCAATTTGGTCCTTAGATCTTAGAAATCACATGATTCAAACAAACTTTGCATGACTCTGGTCACCCCCAATTCGTCGTTGTACTTTCTTCCCAGCTTTGGGGAAGGCATCTGCTCAAATGCCCTGGTCTGGAGGGGTCAGGGCTTCTTTGCACAGCCTCAGAGTGAGGGTCCTGTGTGGCTATCTGGCCCTTCTGCTAAGTGTTAATATTTGGCAGTTCTCGCTTATAGAGCAAGGGCCTGAGGTTAAGCCGCTTGGCAGACCTGGAAAAGTTCTCTTGAACCTCGTGCCGCTGGTTCTGACCTGCACATGATAACCCCGTCCCGCCACATTCTTCCACAGAGTCAGAAGTTCACAGAGGTCCCTGGGCTGGCTGAGATCAGAGCAGGACACTCTATGAAAGACTACCAAGAGTGAATTCCCTCGAGGTGGTATGTCTGGCGCAGAAGAAGTAGGACACTGGGACAAATGAGGCTGTCTTTGGACAGATAGCCCTGCAATGGCTATTTTCTCTGGTGTCTTCAGATCTGGAGGATCATGCCCAGGGGTGACTTGAAAATTTCCCTATGGGACACCCATCCAGCTAGAAGTAGAGGCCAGCCTGAAGACTTATCTTTGAAGCTGCACTTTCAATAGCACTTTAAGCTTGAGAAAATGTTAATCGTCCTTTTAAAGAGTTGGGGAAGATGACTGTGATGGGGATTAAGAGGGTCTAAGCCCCAAAAGCCACCCCCTTGGCATGGCACTGAAGCATGAAGGACTAGATGCAGTTTCTATATAAGAAACTGGGCAGCAGATTTCTCTAAGAATTCTGAGAAATGCATTCTTTGGCAATTCAGACAAGTATACTTCATGTATTTAATTAATCAGGACTGAGAAATATTTTCCAATGGGAAAGTTCACATGGTTTCCCCTGTATCTCCCAGAATATATATGTCCAGAAAGCTCAAATGACATTGTCATGTCTTCTTGGCGCCAAGCCAGTGAGTGGGAGCAGCAAGAAAAGTTTATACCAACAGTCATTACTCAAGTTTCCCACATGGCTGAACCTAATTAATTAGGCCTAGCCAAACCTGCCCGCCACACCCGCGGCCCAGCCGCACAACCCCGGAGGGTTCAGACACGCCCCTTCGACAAACCCTCGCTTATCGCGGCCTGTGTTCAGCGAGCCACCTCTGCAGAGGTGCTTCCTGACAGAACTTCCTCAGAACAGAGTGCTTCATAAACTGGAGGTCAAAGGCCTTGGTTTTATTCCTCATTAAAGAATATCTCGCCATTCTCTTGATAGTCATAGTGATGGTGCTTGACACTCTTCAGACCACTTTACAAATACTAATATCTACTCCACTTTGACCCATAGTTGGCCCAGAACCAAGGATAATGTAATTATTTCTCTTCAGGCACAAATCAAAGAACTGGATAGTTTCTTCCAGCTCCATTTGTTTTTCTTGACATTGGTGTGAGCCTTGTTTTCTCTTCAAAGCCTGTAAAATATTCTCAGAATGTGTTAGAAATTCTTCTGAGTCCCCAACCCCTGCTTTCTTGGAGGGCTCTGGAAAGTTGTTCCAGAGCAAACTCACAGCCATGGGTACCAAGGGTACCCTTAAACCCAGAGTTTCGTTCAACATATGCATTGAGTGCTGATTGGGCGCCAGGAACTGTTCAAAGTGTGGGGTGAACAGCACAGTCCATCACACTTCCTGTTTTGTCCCAAGGCTCACCACCTTGTGGGGAGCGGGGTGGGGGACAGCAAACAAAAGACAAAGAAGCAAAGTAATTTCTGAGAGACCAGTGATAGTGAGACAACGCAAAGGATGATGGGCCGGAGAGCAACTGGGGATGCACTTTGGATGGCCAGGGAAGCTTTGCTGAGCGAGTGACATTTGAGCTGAGACCTGAATGATAATATTATACTAATTGTGTCCTGTTCTTTTAGATATGCCTCTCTATTTTTAAAGCAATTCCACAAAGACATAAACTCCAATAGAGCAAAGAGATTGATTAGGAAAGCATTGTCCTCTCATACTTTTTTTTGAGTTGGAGGAGGTATGCGAGGAATGCTGGTAAATTGGTTCAGTCCCTAAGGAGGTCAACATTGCAATATCTGTCAGAACTTAAAATGCACTGTCCTTCGACCCAACAACCCTGCTTGTAGGAATTTAATGGATAGAAATAATGGCACAAATGCAAGGTTATACATACACATATATATATAAGGATATTCACCACGGGCTAGCTTGTAGTAGCGAAAGACTGCCAACAGCCCAAAAGTTCATCTCTAGAGGACCGGCTAAGTGAATTACGGAACATCCATATGAGAGAACACTTTTCAGTCAATAAGAAAAATGAGGTTGAGCTCCAGGAGAAATTAAGTGGAAAAAAGGAAGGTGTAAGAACTATGTGTTCAATATGCTATCACCTTTGAAAATATATATACAGTCCTATGTTGCTTAATGACAGGGATATGTTCTGAGAAATGTGTCGTTAGGCGATCGCATTGTTGTGTGAACGTCGTAGAGTGTGCTTACACAAACCTAGATGGTACAGCCTACCACACACCAAGGCTGTATGGTACTAATCTTACGCAGTCCATCTTGACTGAAACGCCGTTATGCATATATTATTATATAACGCCGTTATGAGCGCATGACTGGATCCACATACATACTATCTTTGGAAGGATAGACAAGAAACTGATAGCAGTTTTTGCCTCAGTAGGGGTTAGGAGAGAATTAGGGAAACTCTGTATAATTCTTTTGTAATGTTTGCATTTTTTACGTTGTGAAGACTTAGCTATTTAATAAATGTGTTTTGAAAAATAAAGCTTTGCAATATAAATAATCATGTATGTAATTTTCATACAAAGTTCTTTTCATGTGTACTTATAAATCACAGTTCCAGCCAGAAGGAATTTTAAGTGTTAAAAGGAGAAAAGCTCCTAAAATCAGTTGTGTAGTCGCCTTCTTGGCTGGCTCAACATGTGGGCGTTTCTCAGCCGGGGTTTCGGTGTGGTCTTTGTAAGTGTGAGTTTAAGAAACGTTTCAGGAAAGGCATTTTCTCTCAGGATGAACATCTATTTTGGAAGACAGTTCACTCATTTCTAACCTATTCAAAGATCTGAACAACTTACCTGACCAATTTTCAAATAGAGAATTGAAAAAAGATGACTTTTCCTGAAAAATACTTTTAAGGCATATATGATATTATAATTTTCCGAGTTAGAACAGGTCGTGGCTTCTAAGAATGAACTTGTTCCAGCAGGAATGTTTTTCTTAGCTCTCACAGCTATTTCATGTTCTGGTCCATTTATGATTATGGACTGATAAGAGCCTTCAGCTACCAGTAAAATTTTAAGAAGTACGACGGAAAGCAAGTGTTTTGCAGATGTCTGTGTTCGAGCACACATATATGTGTGGCTCCCTGCGGTGCTGTGCCAGGGAGGGGCAGCAATAACGCTTGTGACATCACTCTTCATGGGTGTAAAATCTGCCCTGTGCTCAGTAAATCATTTATGCATATAAAAGTTTTATTTAATAGAAAATTTGCCGTTGATAATCTGAAATAGCCATGGAAATGACATTCAGTATCTATTTAAGAAATGCATTAAATATGTATCTAGTAGACTTGTGAAGGATTAACTTGCTTGTAGGCAAAATTTGCATCAGCTACATGGCGAAAGTGAGAATCCACGCAGGGGCAGAGCGTGGGGAACTGGCAGAGTGGCCTGAGGTTTGAGTTCCAGTAGGGCTGCAGGAAAGAGAAGTGGCTCATGAGAACAAGCCGTGGTAACACTCCAGACAACAGGTGCATGTGGAGCTGAGTCAGAGAGCACGACCTGACCAAGGAGGGGCAAAGAGGACAGAAGCTGCTCACCAGCAACACGTGGATGGCAGCTCTGAATGCTCCATTCAAGAAGTGACTACCGTCCATTTTTGGCAGTCTCCTCCCTCTGTGAAGCTGGTACAGATGAAAAGTGTTTCAGAACACTCACTCACAGGCCCCTGGTCTTACAGGGCAGCACGAGCCCCAGGGGAGAAAGCCAGAGTCAATACTGCAGGAAGATTTTCCAGGCGGCAGGCCTGTTATCCATGCCGGCAGAACCTGATCACAGGGGAGGAAGTTATTAAAAAGTGGGTCACTGGAGAGGGCTGGGCTACCTCCGGATCAGGGTCCCTTGTCCTGATGATCAGGTTTCAGGGAAGGCTTTTGTGGCCCTTGACGACACACACCCTCTGGTATTCTTGGAGGTGGGAGGGAAAGGGCTGTGGTATGAACACTGGCTAGTGGAGGTGAAGTGTGAGAGCGACACGTGTGAATAACCTTGGATCTCGACTCGTCTTTTCCACCTTCTATTTTTGAGATCTGTCTTCGGAGTCGCGCAGCCTGAAGTCAGATGACTCTCTCTTCATGAAGCATATTATGTCTCTAAGGTCAAGGTCTTGAGTATGAACGATTTAAGCTGTCGGTTGATTATTTCTTACTTTGTCTTAGAATCATGGAGTTAGATGAGGTAGTAGAGATCTGACCCCTTCATTTTACAGATGAGGAAACTGAGGCCAGAAGGGTCAAGTAACTTGGATAAAACTGTCAGAAAAGCTGGGACTACAATTTAGGTTTTCTTTTTCTAAGCAGAGTCCTTTGCTATTTGAAAAGTAAGATTAATTTCCTACTTTCCCATTCTACAACACCTCTATTCACTGTTTAAACTGTGTGGTCTATTTCCCTGTCCCAGAGAGAAGTGAGTATATTGATTCAGCAGGAATTTTCTGAGAGCTGAGCTGAGAGGCAGGGAGGAGGAAGCGGGGAAGAAAGAGAGAGAGAAACAGCAAGAATGCAAACCTATGTATAAAGGCCTACAAAGCTTAATGTGACCCAAGGAATCTTAATTGACAAATACTGCCCAGTTTAACAGCCCCTGAGACCTCTAAACTGCCACCTGCTCCGACATGTGAAATGCAGGAGGCGGGGTGAGCCGCTATCTCGAGGGAGCCATGCTTGCTGCAGGACCACGCACCCTCAGCTGCCTGAGGTCCTGACTCGGTCTGGGTTCTGTTGCAGGTAATGTTCATGTGGTGCCAAGTGGAAAGGGATTTGGCATTTTCTAGCTCAATAAGTCTAAACAAAGCACACAATCTGGCATTAAGTAGATTGTGTTTTACCAGAATTTTCCAGTCCTGCAGCCTGTATTGATCAAATCAACTAAATTATTGCCACTCTGTGAAAAAACACAATTAGAAAACCCAGCGCCTTACCTTATACCTCCTCATGTGACACATCTCCTCGTGTGACACATTTCCTGGTGATGGTGAAATACCCCATCCTGCTGAGTCACAGTAATTTCCTCCCTCCCTCACTTGGGGTGGGTCTGTGATGCACAGTGACACTTTGGGGACATATACTGACATATTTTTATGTGGCTGATTTATCTTAGTTAATCTTAAATTAACCTTTTTCCTCAAGATAACGCAAATCTTGTGGTTCTTCTGCACTTCTGCACCCACTCACTCAACAAATATTATTTATTGAGTGTTCACGACCCCTGATTTCTAAAAAAGGTACAGAGATACCATCACGGAGCTCACAGGCTAGTGGTGGAGACGTACTTCCAAAGAAATGATAACAGTGTGGTGTGGTGAGGCACACTGTGTCCAGGTGGTAATCAGTCTGCCAGAAGGCCACAAGCCCTGCTCTGTTTTCCTTGCCAGTTCATCTCTGTGCTCCTTGACCTCCATCCTTGCAGGCAGCCCTCACATTGATGCCCCCCATTTGAAAGGGGACCAGTGTGAGAGACAGGAAAGGCCCCACAGCCCGCCTCCTTCATTTCACCTCCATTTGTATCCCAGTGACTTGCTTTCACAGGCAGGTGTGCAGTGGCTTTAAGTTAACATCTCAAGATTAGGGTGCAAACAACAATCAGTTGATATGAAGGACAAAAATATTGGAACATCTATTTACATTCATTTTTGTCTAAACATTTTCAAGAAAAATCTTGTTGCCCCAACTTTTTTATCCCTGAGGAAGATTTGCTCTGAGCTAACATCCATTGCCAATCTTCTTCTTTTTGTCTGTGAGCTGCTGCCACAGCATGGCCACTGACAGTCAGGTGGTGTAGGTCTGCGCCTGGGAATCGAACCCAGGCTACCAAAGTGGAGTGTGCTAAACTTAGCCACTAGGCCACCGGGGCTGGCTCTCCCTACCTTTTAACTTTTATAGCACTGGCACCCTCAGTAGGCCTGTCTGTTGGATGGACACATGTCATGTACAGTAGGCATGGTATCCTCAGGAAAAAGTGACGGCTTAGAGCAGAGGGAGGCATCTGCCCTCTTTTCCCTTTTGGAGTATTGCAACATACTGCAGGTTATCTGTGCTTGGCCGAGTGGATTTAAGGGTCGTATCATCCTATATCTACAGTCGGCAAACTGTGGCCATGACCAAGTCCAGCCTGATGTCTGCTTTGTAAATAAAGTTTTATTTACACAGCTCTGCTCATTGGCTCACCTGTCGCCTCTGGCTGCTTTCAGACAGAGACTGTCTGGCCTGAAAAACCTAAAATATTTACTATCAAGCCCTTTATAGAAAACATTTGCCAAAACCGCCCTTTCTAAATAACTCAATTTTGTAAAATTTTATAAGATGGAGATATAGGATTGTGACCATGAAAATCTTCATATCACACCTAGGTTCACTGGCATCTCATGATAAAGTTCTTAAATTTTTTTTTTTGTTTAAGATTGGCACCTGAGCTAACAACTGTTGCCAATCTTCTTTTTGTTTTCTGCTTTTTCTCCCCAAATACCCCCAGTTCATAGTCGTATATTTTAGTTGTGAGTCCTTTGAGTTGTGGCATGTGGGATGCTGCCTCGGCATGGCTTGATGAGCGGTGCCATGTCCACGCCCAGGATCCAAACCAGTGAAACCCTGGGCCGCTGAAGCGGAGGGCACGAAATTAACCATTCAGCCACCGGGCTGGCCCCAAGAAAAGTAAAATTAAAGATGAGCCATGCCTTATTATTTTATGAAAATACTAATGTTTCAAAGTTGCTGACCTTTTTTTCTGATGACAAATAGCATACTCTAGTGACCTAAAAGATTTTTGAAAACAAAACAAACCCCTACACATTTAAACTGTCTTTTCAAGTGAGACTGCCTTTTCACTTTTAAACAATGTGCGAGAAAGGCTTATGTATTTCACAAGAAACCTACTATGGAAAGAGCATTTTGAAAAAGAATGTTTTGATGTGTTTCCATTTTAAGTGATTCTGTTTCTAAAAATATGTATAAATATATCACAAAAAAATGTTTATATGTGCATTCTTAGAAACACTTGGAAGCAGAATTTTCCTGTTTAAAAGCCGTCTAAATGAAGAGTTTCAGTGAAATTTGAAGCCCTATGTTAAAAATATAAAAATACAACACTTTGCTATTAGTTTGGAAAAATGATTGACTTTAGAAAATAAGATTGTTTACTAACTGAATTTCAACAGAAATCTTTGTCTAAGGAGGTCAAGAACGAAACAATGAGGACGGTGATTTAGTAAGTGACGGACTTCTTCCACGTGGATGGAAGTATCTTTGTGATATACTTTTTACAGCTACTATTATAATTTTTTTAGTGAGAACAAAAAATATTTGCATACATTTACTAAATATAAAAGCACTACAATTCTGGCTTTAAAAATTTTTTTATCTTTTATATTATTTACTTTGTCTTTTTATATTCATTTTATTTTCATGTCTGTTTTATAATGTAAATCATTTATTAGTGGAGAAGATATATATATATAATTTTGAATAAATAAGTATACGTGCATTGGGGTGTACACCCCGAATATCTTGCATAATAGGAATGTATCATCAGAATGTTTGCAGACCACTGATTTTGAGAGTGAACTGGGAATTTAGCAGACAGGTTTAAATAGGGCTCTGCCACTCACTGGCTATATTCTCTTGATCAAAATGATCTATTATAGGCCTTATTTCCCAACTGTAAACTGAGATAAGGCTGGTAAGGCACTTCGTACGGAGCTGAGCACATAGCAGATGTTCCATAAACATCACTCAATATTATTATTATACCTAAATACTTCCAAGTTCTCCAGCTTTCCAGGGTCAACCTTTTCTTTAACATTTCAATAAAATTTCCTCCCATCTCACATATTTACGTGAAGGCCAGCATATGCCCCTGAATTTCCATAGAGAGTGCGTCAATTCTTCTCGTGGTGACATTTTCCTGGTGGTTGCCTGATGTCTTTCTCCTGACTCAGTTGTCTATCACCTGGAGGCTTCTGTCCTGGTTCCTTCTCCATATGATGCCAAGTGCGGACATAATCTCCGTTTGAGCATTCCTTAGGGCTCAAGGCCATTGTAAGACTTAAGACTGTGGATAACACGGGGTAAATACAGTTCAGAAGAGGAAACATCTTAATAATAAGTCAGCATTATTATTGTGTTAAATGTTTTGCATGAATTCTCCTTTAATCCTTATATTGCCCATGAATTTATTTATTATAAGAAAACTGAGATTTAGCGATGCTAACCTGCTCAAGTTATCCAGATGGAGATAATGAGGTGAGGATTCCAACCTAAGTAATCTAACCAGAGTCTTTGTTCTTAATATCAGTCCATTAGGAAGGCCAAAGTATCACATTAAAAGTAGCTCCCCTTAGAATCTGGAATTTTCACAGACCTGACAGTAGTATATCCAGCTTTAAGTCAGTTTGTAAGCTTTCTGAAACAATTTTTTTGCTTCCATAGCCATTTGATCTTTAAGTAAATGGATACCTAGGATCTTTGCAAAATAGACTGAAAAACTTTCCCAAGGAGTGCCCTTTAATGCAATCCCTTGATTTAACCTTGAAAAACAATATGTATGTGAATTAATAAGGGGAAACCTCATTTAAAATGGAGTCAGGAGGCAGGAAGGGGGAGCTCCCACACAGTACCACTCAAGGTCAACTGCAGGAAAGATAGTCAATTACAGATCCCGGCAGAAGCTATCAACAGGAAAGAATCCTCAGTTATAGGAAAAAATGTACATTGCATCCAAACAGAAATCGACTACCCCGGCAACTCAGCCAATGAGAAACCATCACCACCTGAACTCTCGCTTTTCTCCTATGGACTTTCCTTCAAAACAACTAGTCCTAATTTCCTTTTTCTCTATAAAATAACGTTCCTCTCCCTTGTTTGTTGGACTTGCCTATGGTCCACCATAGCAGGTGCATCCCAAATTGCAATTCTTTGGCTATTCCTGAGTAAACTTTATTTTGCTGGTAAAATAATTGGCTGTTTTATTTTGAAGGTTGACATGTGTGACAGGTAATTGTTGGTTTCTCTCTCCAACAGCCATTTTCCTTTTTCCTAACAAAACCACAGTCTTGTTCAGGTATGGGCGACCACTTGCTTAACAGATCCCTCCCCTGCCTTAGTGAGTAAGTGTTGGTTACTCCAAATCATTCAGTGATTCTGTCCCCCTTGCCAGGGATTGGTTTAGAAGGCATGTTCATGTGATGCAACCCAGGACGGTAAGACAAAAAAGGCAGTCCACTCGGGTGCTTTTGTAAGGTTTTACTAACTCTCAAAAGGAAAAAAAAAAAAGGCACTAGATGAGAATCATCGCTTCCTACTTTTGGATGTTGCAAATGAGAACCACTATTTGGGGCCAGAGCAGTCATCTTGTAATCATGAGGGGAAAACCAAAAGAATCATATGGAACCCTTGCAAATGTTGCACTTCTGAATTAATCAGTGTTGGAATAACCTGTTCTGGATTTCTGTTATGAGAGGTAAAGAATTCAATATGTTCGTTATGATTTAAAATGCCTTCATGTATTTTTACCAAAACAATCTGATTACCCTGACCCTCTCCACAAGACTCTCTGGAGGAAGGTACACCAGAGAAAAGCAAAGCTGACCAAGTGGATGTCTCTTCCTTCAAAGCAAAGCTCCAAACGCCGTCTTCTAGTAAGACGTTCCTGATCATGGAAAAAGCAGCAGCTGGTTAGGAGTGACGTTATTCTTAACAAGGTTTGAGACTTGAACAGTCTCCACAAAAGACAAGGGTTTCTAATATTTCTTCATCACTAGGGGCTGAAGGAAACCCTGCACCTTGCCAACTTAAAGAAAGCTACTTTATACCCTGGAGCACAGTGCCTATCAAGGAGGAATTCCAAGGGTCCTACAAGTTAGTCAACAAATGTTTTCTAAGTAGCTGTGTACTCTGTTCCTATGTAAGAACAACAGATCACCCAAAGTAAACCCACTATTAGACAATCTCAATGCTACAATTTTTCATCCCTACATCTTCTTCACCAACCAATTCTCTAAAGCAATTTGCTTTCTCCGTCTTTCATGAGGACTAAGCTATCCAACTAACTACAGCGCTTGCCTTTATTCGGTACTGAAATACCCTAGAAGACTTAAGTGAGGTTTGTCTTCAGCATGTATACACACCACCCTTGGAAAGCCACTGGTAGTATACTGTCTTGGAAATTCATATAACCTTTAAAATTTCTAACAAGCACTGGCATTTTTCATATTTGTAGTGCTCTTTTTGATTACTAATTTACATTAAAACAGCTTCCTGATGATTCTTCAATTTCTATTATATTTACTACTTATGTTAGCTTCGTATTGCTGCTGTTATAAATCACCACAAAATTAGTGGCTTAAAACAACACAAATTTATTATCTTACAGTTCTGTAGGTCAGAAGGTCCTAAAATCAAGGTGTCATTAGGGATGCGTTCCTTCTCAGGCTGTAGGGGAGACTGTTTCCTTACCTTTTCTAGCTCCTAGAGGCCACCTGCATTCCTTGGCTTATGGCTTCATCCTCCAACTTCAAACAGCAGAAGAGCCTCTTCCAGTCTCTCTCTGACCTTCTGCCTCCCTCTTATAAGGACCTTTGTGATTACACTGGGCCCCCTAGGATAATCCAGCATAATCTCCCCATCTCAAGACCCTTAATTTAATCACATCTGCAAGGCCTCTTTTGCCATGTAACATATTCACAGGTTCCTGGGATTAGGCCTTGGATATCTTTGGGGCCATTATTCAGTCTACCACACTACTACTTCTATTATTACTACCACTGGCTAAAATTCTATTGTATACCATGAGCCAGGCACTGTGCTAACCGCTTTACATTCTTTATCTCAGTTAGTCCACAAGCTGCAAAGTAACTTTCTCAGATAGGCTTTTGACTAAGCCATTGCTTTCTGATAAATTATAATAATCCATCACAAAATCAAGTAATGATAATTCACAGAATCTGCATTCCTGCTTCTATCTAGCACTGACTTTTATAGGCCTACATGTTAATAATAAATAAGACTACAAATTTTATTTTTGAAAAATGTAGCCATATGGATAGAAATTTGCATTTAGGAGAAATTTAGCTACATGTGAGAGTGGCTGGAACTAAGGCTTGTAGTCACTGGTTCAGTTAGCTTAGATCATTGAGACCAAGGCTAATTAGAGTTACAGGTGCTACGCCTAAGTGGAACAGTTCACTGCAAGGAGTTTAGAAATTAATTAATTAAACCCTTGACCAAGATACTATGAAATGCAAAACTTCAAGTAGGGCCTTTGTGAGAAAAGTGTGGGTTAATGCCCCAAATCCACCACTACTATTCAAAAACTAATTTATAAACTGATGATTGCACAAGAATTTCATATTAGCATTGAACAGTCCAGCATTATCATATAGTTAAGTCACATCTGTTTACTCTTGCCACTCAAACCTGTGAGATGCAGCCCTTAATGTCCTGGGGACACTGAAGTGCCGCTGACGTATCTGAACAGAAGGCCCACCAAGTAAAATATGGCACCTAAGACTTGCTAAGTATTACAACGTTAGAGGCTCTTGAACACTGGGCTGAGCCTCTTAGCTGTCTGATTTGATTAAGGCTATTTTAAGATTGGATATAATTAAGGAGATATACATAGTTATAAAAACTTGAATATAGAAACAATCTAGCCCAGTGGTTTCCAGCCTGCTGGCTATAAACTCTAGCAGCATATGGGAGTTACTGTAAGAGCTCAGTGATCCGAGCACCAAATGTTGTCTGTAGACTAAGTATGTCCTACACATCAAATGTAGATATTGTTGTGATGAGTAATACAAACTTATTTAAAAGGATCACTGAATTCGTAGCAGCTTTGGTCATTTTGCTAATCATTAGGTACTTAAATACAATTAAGGCTGTGAAATTCTGACATCCTCAACTGTGGTTGGGCATCTCTGCTTTAGCTTGGAAAACTTAGCAAAGTGTTCATGAAACATTTCTATCACAAAAACACTTCTTTCATCTAAGATAAAAACTTTAAGAGTTGCCACCTGACAGTTCTATTCAGAAGTTAGTCTCCCAAAAGATATGCTGAGTGAGTTGAGCAATAAAATAAGGCTAACTAATAATGCTGATGAAAGCTTTCGATAGCATCTTTCTCTTTCTATGATGCTAGATTATGAGTAAGGTTAGCAAGGTAAAGAAGGTAAAAAGTACTGTTTCATTGCATTTTTTAACTTGCCTGCAGAAAGACTAACTAAATCAATAAACAAGATAGGTCTGTTTTTAAAACTCGACACTATCTTTTCTAAGGAAAATCTACCTGGTTTTAATTTGTAAATAAATACAATCAGTTTGTACAACACTTTACAAAAATTTTTGCATTGTAGGGTCTCAAAGTTGGAACAGCCTTATTTATAGCATTTTTAAAAAAAACCCTACATTTCAAACATGAGAAAACTAACCACATGAAAGGTTAAATCATTTGTCCAAGATTATAGAAATAGAAGAGCTTAAGTTATTTTAAAAAATCGCAACAGCAACAAGTGATGTGGATTAGACTTTAGAACAGCGCTATACAAAATTTTCTAAATGGATTTTGACTGATCCCAATTAAGGAAAACCAGAAACATTTTGCGGTTATCCTCCCTTCCTTAGATGGAGGAGGAAAAAACCCCTCTAATTTAAACTGACTGCATGGTACTGGTTTGAGTGTTGAATACATTCTCTTTTTTAGTCATTTTCAGACCTAGTATAATAAAAATTCCTTTCTAACGATCAGCATTTCAGGCCCTAATGATTATTGTTATATCTAAGTAATCAGTTACTAAAATAAACAAGTTTGCAGCAAAAGGCACAGAGTTGGGTTTTAGAACTTATAATTACAAAGGTTTCCAATATTTATAAAATTGTACACATTAAAAAAACCCCTTTCTGTCTACAGGATTGTATGACAATAGAGTATCTTGGGGAGTTTGCAGATTCTCCCTGGAAATCTTAACCAAAGTTTAAGAGTAAGCTCTAGTTTTCTCAAATGGTGTAAATTACAGCTGTGCCGGGAGGGAGGAGGATTTACTGAATGCTTTTCAGTATGCTTTAAATCCAGGGAACCATTACAAAATTTAGACTGACTCCATAGTTCTTGCTTAGTTAAAATAACATACAATACTATGTGGAAACTTAAAAATTATTACACTGGGGGGAAAGTACTGTCAGATGCTCATGTTTAACATTCATATGACTTTAAGTTGCTGAAAGCTAAGGTGCTTGAGAGCTGACAAGATTTCTACGATTCCTTTTTATATTTCCTCCAGCATCTGTTGAAGGGGACAACCTGCTCATATTTTTCACTATAGCTGTTTGCTGATATAAAACTTGTCCCTTTCCTCCAAATACTTACCTGCAAAATATCCACTCTTTTCTTATGACTTACAGTCAACCGCTAGATAATGTACTTTCTTGATGATTCCAGGAGCACAAAAATTTAAGCAGGTTCTCGTTAGGGCTGTTCACTCGTCATTCACTCACATTCATTCAACCAACCAACCAACCTTTACAGAGCATCCACTATGTGTTGAATTGTTATCTTAAATGAAACCAAAACAACAACAAAAAGTTTTAAAGAATTACTAGAACTTTTATTTTTGCTTAGTTTTATTAAAAAAATAAATATGTCATAAAGCTTTTTTTTCCTTTAGAGAGAAAAAAAGACCAAGTTTCATAAAATCAAATAAGCAATGGTAAGGTGTCTTAACTTGAAAAAGATTGGGATTCACTGGTTTACAAGTTATAATTGAGGAAAGAACAATGGTAACGGCCACAGCTGGCCATCTCATGCCAATGGCAGCAAACAAGATCAACTAGGGCAAAATAAATAACGTGTGGAAGCCCTGGTGAGTGCTTGAACACACTGATTCACTGAGACGTCAGGATAGATAGATCTTGCTTCAAACAACGCAGAAGTTCCTGAAAAGTTTGTGTAAATGAAATAACCACAAACATACTAGGAGGGCTTGGCATCTGAGGGAATTCTGTGGTGAACTCTTTTGTGAACAACCACTTCCGCTTTTGTAAATCCAGGTATCTGCTTTGCTTAAGGCGAAGTATACCTAGCTGCTACCTGTCTGAACAAAGGTATCAGCATGTTCACCTAACACTGCTCCAGCTGCGCCAGTGGCACAATTTCCAAGTTTGTGTTTCTGTTAAGTAAGTAGTGTAAAATACAGAGCCAGCCAGGGAACCCAGCTGCATCTGGCAAAGCAGGCATAGGAATGGGATTACCGCTTTTAACAATATGTCCAAGTCAACAAATACTTTTGAGAGTCTACTTGTGCAAAGCACGGTAATAAACCTTATGAATTCGGTTACAGATGTACTTCCTTTCTCTAAAACCTTCACTCAGGACCTAGCTCTGGAACCCTAAAATAAAGTAATACTTCTAATCCTCAAGACTGGCTTTCACCAGATGAGCTGCCCAACTCCTTCAAATTGGAGTGGATGATAATGCAAGAGACTGAGTTTCCCAAGGCTGAAGTTTAACAACACGAGAATCACATTTCATGTAAGTAGTTAGTGAAAAATTTTGCTGGTGACAAATGGTTCTTTTTGTTTTTTACTTCCTCTAAACAGAACTCTGAATTCTCAAATTCTGCAGAACAAAGCCATGGATGCTTTCTGGGTGGGTGATACATTTCAGTCCTGCTGATAGAAATAAAAATATCTGGGGCCGGCCTGGTGGCGCAGCGGTTAAGTTCGCACGTTCCACTTCTCCAGTGGCCCAGGGTTCGCCAGTTCGGATCCCGGGTGCGGACATGGCACCGCTTGGCAAACACCATGCTGTGGTAGGCATCCCACGTATAACATAGAGGAAGATGGGCATGGATGTTAGCTCTGGGCCAGTCTTCCTCAGCAAAAAGAGGAAGATTGGCAGTAGTTAGCTCAGGGCTGATCTTCCTCAAAAAAACAAACAAAAAAAACAGAAAAATATCTTTCCACCCACCAGAATTTCATGGACTTATCCTCCACCACAGCAGCGGTGCTTTGAACAGGGCATAAGTACAGTGGTACCAGTTCCAGTCAGTTTTATCACTGTAATCAATGGAATCCTCCCTTTGCTCACAGCCTCCATTTCATTTGGGCCAAACTTCTACCAGGCCTAAGTCACATTTAATTAGTTAGGCTGTTCAGTTTATTTTTTTTTAAATGCTTCTAATAACATTGCTGCCCATATGTACATGTGTGAATGAAAAGAGTAAGCAATCTGTAGTCTTTTCCACACTGAGTACACTAACAACAATTAGTAAACAATTAAAGAATAAGTGGTCATTTTAAAACTTGTGTATTTCTTAAAAAAAAATTTCATTTTCTAGCACTTAAAAAAATGGGCCTTAAAAGTGCTCTATTAATGTCCAATGCTGTTCCCCACTCTGTCCCACCCATCCAAAACCTGCTACAAATGCTGGATTGAGTTCATATCAAATAATTTAGCAGTACCAAGATTTTTCAAATAGAAACAGTGTTACTGACTTCTTCATATTGGATAACAAAATAAGGGTAACTCTGGTCATCGTTAAAAATGACAAAAATCTGAGGCTCAAAGAAATTATCCACACACGAGTCATACAGGTCACTGGTGACACTGCCGGGATTGACTGGAGGGGGCCTCCTCATGCCATGACTGCCCATCGTGTACCTGCCAGTTAGCACTTTGGCCAGAAACATGAAATGGACTCCTTTGGAGGACTTCTTAGAAAAGTTGTGAGAATAGCTTGCCTTCTTTGCAAAATAACTGCCTTGTCCAAACATTGTAGCATGCTTTCCACAGACTCGGGGGTCAAAGTTGTGCTTGCAGATTCCATCTACCACATCCTGGGATGTTCCATGAAATAAATGTCTCTCATTTATTATTCTGTCACGGCCAAACATTTTCCTGTTCATATATTCCTTTTTCCTAAGGCAAAGAGTGGACAGGGAATTTAGAAGAGGGAAGGTATAGATCAATTTAACAGGGAGGAGGTAGTCATAAACTTCTCTTTATGGTTTCAGTGGGGAGGAAATGTTAAAGCAACTATCACGGGCAAAATGCCATCAAAGATCATACTAAAAGTTTAAACCTATCTTTTCCACTGCAGACAAGAAATGCCCCTTTTTCCTTTTCTCCTCTACCAACTGCTCACTTGCTTTCTCTTTCATTTCAAATCTAGTTCTCACATCTTACCTTCTCAGGATGCCTTCCTTGTCTAATCCCACCAACCTGAGTGTCTCGAGTCTGAGATTCCTCAAACCCACATGTATTCCTTTTGCACTACGTTAGTGAGTTTGCTGACTTGAGAGGCAGCATAGTAAAGTGATTAAGAGCATACCTCTGGTGCAGGACTGCCTGGGTCCAAATTCCAGCACCATTAGCTTATTAGCTGTATGACCTGTGCTACATTACCAAACTTTCCTGTGACTTAGTTTCCTCTCTGTAAAATGGAGACTGTAATAATCCTACTTATAGGTCTGTTATGAGGATATGTAAGTTACATGAAAAAAAATACAAACCTACTAAGTTCCACACAAGTCTTTACCATTATGTTCTGCGTTTGTCATTAGGTACATTAAGAAAAGGCTCTCTTGAACTTTATTCATACTGCTCACTCACCTTTTATATTTCTCCCAGAGAAACTGGTTTTGGACTCTCAATATTTGCAAAATTCTATATTTAAACTCAGGCACAGTCTTATGAAAAAGATTATAAATGATTCGATAACTTTTGTCCTCTGCAGAAACAGGCACTTGGATGAAGTCCTGAGAGGGATGCATATAAACCCAAGTTTCAGGGTAAAAGTTTGCTGAGGTGACCCCATCTGGGCAGATGATTTGTGATGATGAGGTTGCTTCAAGAGGTGGAGGAGCCTGTGTGGGAACACCACCAAGTGTCCTAGAAAAGACAGGAAGGAACGTCAATGTAAGACATTCAGAAGTAAATACATTTCACATTATATTGCTCTAGAGCAGTATCTAATATTATAACTTGTATAGTTTAAATGCTGGTTTAAAAAACAATATAGAAAATACTACCTGTTAAAGAAAAAAATCCTAGAGCAAATACGGCCTATACCGGGATAACCTATCATTGGCTTCCTCCTGGCCTTCTCCTTGTGGAGAAAACTCTGGAATGTACTGCTGTAAGGCAAGCAAGCAAGAGCCAATTTATAAATAACTTCACTTTTTGAATCCTGGACTCCTCTTTTGCCTATAGGGTTAAAGAAACTGTTTCAAGGGAGCAACAATAATTTATACGCGTTCTTCAAACTCTGCTGTACTAAGCAGAAAACATGTCATTACTAAAAGCTATTTGGGGTAGGGGGTGCAGAGTGAGGGGAGACAAAGTGAGGTAGGTGGGAAAGAGGGAGCTTACAGGGTGGAGATATAAAATATTAAAAATAAAAAAGCTTATGCTTTAATTTTTGTATAAAAACAAAAATCATGGAGTAGGTATTGAAAGCTAACAATTGGCATTTGCTTCTTTTTTAGTATCACATGCAACAACAAAACCACAACACAATTCCAATTTCATAGTTTTAGGTGTGCTTAAGATGGACCTAATTACTTTAAGCTCCAGACACCAGAATGCATATCCTTGGATCTTTAAATTCAAATCTGTTACTTTGAAGGATGAGTTTAGATAAGCAGCAGCTTTGATCAGTTACTTACTCCTGCTCAGTTAAATGCTTAATCATATTTCTTGGCCACTTTCAAAACAGAGCAAAAGGAAAGAACAGAGAGAAAGGAAAGCCCGACCCTGAGACCCAGATTCAGGGCCAGGGTACTGTAACACTCACAGCATACGGTGGTCACAAGGAAGCAGAAAGTCTGCCAAATGGATTAGGAAACTGAAATTTTCCACAGAGCTTTGTGACACAGAGGTACAACTGTGGGTGAACATGTCTCTAATGTTCAAGAGCATATCTTACCATCACCCTCCTCATAATCACAGCCACTTGATACTAAGCACATACTACAGACCAGGTATTTTACAAACAGGGATGGCTTGGTTATCCCCACTTTTCAAATAAAGAAACTGCTAGCATAGCTAGCAAAGAACAGAGATAGGATATGAATCCAGGCCTATCTAGATAGTCTCTAAGCGCACACTCTTTCCATTTCCATGTACTTCACAATTCATGTGTGTGGGCGTGTGTGTGTATATATGTGTATATATGTGTGTGTGTATATCTTTTTTCCTCCCCACAAGGCTTGAAAGTGATAGGATACCAGGATTGCAACTCAGGTTTGCCTGACTCCTGCTACCATCACCACTAACACCGCCATCACCTCACACAGTCTTTTGACCTTTAAGATGGCTTGATAAGAAGCTAAAAGCTACAGAGGCACAACTGCCTTCTCTAACCCGTGCCCCCTTCAAGTAGCTGTGCCTATGATTTATCCGGCCTCAAAGTCCCTTTGTGAGACAGAGCTGGAGTTCTGGGTGGATCCAGGACTTACAGAATCCACCGGGTGCTTTCAGTTCAAGGGCCAATTTAAAGGGGGTGCTGGTTTCTCCAACCTTCACGACAGAAGGCACAACAGCTCCCGTCCTCTGGAGCATTTTCACAAAGCCCAGACAGACTCTCCAGAGCCTCCGTTCACTGGCACATCTTTCTGAAGAGAAATGTACCCAGCTGCTTTAATCAGATTCTAAAAGGTCTGTAACTCTTTAAAGCCATCACTATTCTGGAGGAACGGCAGGAAACACAGAATATAAGCTCCTTATTTTTAGCTGTTCCCTCTATCCTTGCTCTGCAAAGAGGGTCAGTCCCAGCCCACCAGGTTTTCCAGGATTATCAGTGGTTGAAGTTACCAACAGAGGTTTCCAGGTTGAGGGAGAAGGTGAGATTCTCACAAGCACTCCGCCCAAAACCGGTTTTAGGCTGTCGCAGCTGTACTGAAAACCCGACACTGACAATCGAAGAGACTCTGCTCCTTTTCTTCCTGGTATCACCCCTGCCTAAAAACTAGTTCCATAAAATGAAAGCTTCAAATGTATCCTTTCCTTTTTCTATTATTTACTCATAGATGCTTGAAGGATGAGCTCGTGTAAATAAATCCTACCCCTCCTGAGATATTAAATTAGATTTTACATATGTGGTTAGCATCCATTCCTATCCATAGATACTTACTTTTAATAAGCCAACATCCTAATTGGGCTAAAACATAAAAATGCATATAGACATCTGTCTGATGGACTTCTACACTCTAGTTGCCATGAGTTAAAAATATATATTCCAAGCACAGTTATTTTCTGAGAGTTTTGTTACTGCTCAGTTTGTATTCGGCTCATGGGTATTCCAATGACGCTGCGTGCTTCCCAGTGCTGGAGCAGCCTTCTTTAAGACAGGCAAAGCAGAGGATGTGGAGCTTGTACCCAAGGACCTCTGAAGGATGGATTTTCAGAATCTAAGGTCACCTTTTACCACTCTCCTTCCCTCCCCTTGTCATTTTGAAAGACATTTCCTAATTCAACTTCAATAATGAAGTAAAAATTAATTTTATTTTATCCTTTTTGGGGAGGAGTCAAAGAAATTCTATCAGGCCTTCTCATGACCACAAGGAACTGCATGGGACAGATGTCCTTTCAGCTGAAATGAACTCCCAAACCTCTAAATCTGAGATTTGTTTGCTTGTGCAGCCTCAGCTCAAGTATTCTAAGAATATTAAAGAATAAGCTCTTTTTTATCAGCTCCATTAAAAAGCAGCAAGCACAAGGAAAAAATTTTTTTGTAACTCTGAGGAGATGGATGTTAACTAAACGTACTGTGGTGATCATTTTGCAATATACTCGTATGTCAAGTCATTATGCTGTACACCTTAACTTAGACAGTGCTGTACGTCAATCATGTGTCAATAAAACTGGAAGAAAAAAAAGGCAGCAGGGAAGCTTTCATTTAAAAAGAGCCAGATTTACAGGAAATTCATGAATTAAGTCAGCCCTCTCACCCCACCCACCCTATTCTAGCATTCCCAATTCTTAGACATCTCTGATTCCCTGATAATTGTGGTCTTTTTGACATCTATGTTTTTCTTTGACTCTTTGCATTTACTAACACTTCAAAACAAAACTTTCTTCCTGGCTAAGATCATGGTCTCTCTGAAATCTGCTTTTTGGAATGAAGCCCCCTCCCCTTTCTCCCCAGTGGCCAGTCCCAGTGCCCCTTTGCCCCAGACTCCAGGGCTGACAGGAACCGAAGGGCTGCATTCACCCATTCCACACTGGAGAACCTGCTGCTTCTCTGCTCTTTTCTCATTCGAGTGTCTGCATAACTCTTTGATTTGCTAAGCTCTTACTTTACACCTGATTATCACTGTGTTCCAGACAAGACGACCAAAATAGGAAATTTTAAAAAGAAAAAGGAAGAGAGAATAGAGCCCTTCTTCCATTGACTTTCTTTGTTCTCTTGTAAGCTTATGTTATAAATAGTAAGGCCATACTTGTGTCATTAATTCTACTACTGCTTATACTATTTTTATAGTTCACACTTTTACAAAACAAGCCTAAGTTTAAAAAAGAAGGGGGGGCTAATTCCATAATTACTTGTCTTAGGATGGAAACAAATCAATTTTCACCCTTCTTGTAAACTCCCCCAACAATGCAGCACTTGAATGATGAGCATCCTTACTGTCACACAGAAGCGACATCTCGCTTGACTGGCTCAGCATGCCAAAGTGCCGGTCTCACTAATGAGTTCTGCCATCTCACTGGGAGGACAGTATGTTCCTAACTACTGGAGGCCAACACACTCTCCAGCTGTGCTGCTGAAATCACAGAAATGGCATTTTTATTAGTTTCTAATTTAAAAAAACCCTACAAGGTAACAATTTTCACACTTAGACTAGGAAGAAAGCACACATTTACCCCAAGCCAATATATATTTCTAAAATCAGCCTTATTACAAACTGCTTTTGGATACTGAGCATTTCACAGATTTTTATTTGTTTGTATTTTGTTTTTAATGTTCTCTTTGTAATCTCAGAATTAGAATCATTAAGATTTTGTCATAATGATCTGGGAAAAATACAGTTTGGGCTTGAAACAAAAAACTACTCATAAGAGTATAAAAGGAGCATCTTTACCTCAAAGATCAGCAGAAGAGACCAACCAATATTTACTCTAGACCTCCCAAGTTCATAAAACCAGGTAAACCCAGTATCACTTTAAAAATCAGGCTAAATATGGTAAATCTGATTAGAGTATAGAATGATTTCCTTAGAGATGCTAACTTCCAAAGATGGCCAAGCTAACGGTAACTGCCCTACCTTTTGGCGTCTATGGAGATGTGCCAGTGTGCTATCTAGAAGGAAAGAAGAAGTGGCACTTGGCAAAATGGAAGAAGAGCTCATTGACAATTGAGAAGGATGAGTTCAGTCTCAACCTAAAAGTATGACAGGTAATTTTAGTGAGTGTTTCAGGAAGATGGGCCTTACTTAGTAAATGAGAATGCAAATTATTTGAAAAGGTGAATTCTTCCCATATAGATTCACTCAAGGGAAAAGAATGGAGAACACAACCTTGAAGGACTCTCCCTACTTGTCCTGGCAGTTCACCTGGGCTGGGAAGTAGTCCCATAACGTAGAAGGGTTATCACCAGAAAAATCAATCTTCCACAAAGAGGCAAAAGCAAACTCTGCCTCATTCCAGATATAATTACTTTCAGCTGTGGGAAAATGTTAATTCTGCTTTTCAGTTCAAAAAATCCAATAGGATACTCATTCTTAGTGTTGGGTTAATTGTATCTTATCTGAACTCTATTTTTTTTAATTGATTTTTTTTTTTGAGGCAACAGTGGTTGATAGCATTATATAAATTTCAGGTGTCTATTATTATATTTGACTTCTGTATAGACTACATTGTGTTCCCCACCAATAATCTAGTTTCCATTTGTCACTGTGCACATGTGCCCCTTTATCTCTTTCGCCCTCCTCCCACCCCCTCTGATAATCACCAATCTGTTCTCCACATCTACGTTTGTGTCTGTTTTGAGCGAAATCATACAGTATATGCCTTTCTCTGTCTGACTTGTTTTGCTTAGCATAATGCCCTCAAGGTCCATCCATGTTGTTGCAAATGGCAAGATGTCATCTTTTTTGATGACCGAGTAGTATTCCACTGTATTATACACATCTTCTTTATCCACTCATCCAATGATGGGCACTTAAGTTGTTTCCAAGTCTTGAAGAATTAAACCCAAAGAATAACTCAGAATTTCACATTGTAGAGGTAATAACCAAGTTAGTCTCTTAAACTAAAATCTTTTTCTCTTTGGCATTCAGTTGTACATTTACATAAAATGAGAGTAAAGGTGAGACTTTCCACTGAACACTTACTGTAAATATGGAAGCAGTATAAAACAGGAGCGGAAGAGGGGTCTCCTTTTTATTTCTCTCCTGAAGAATGAATTGTGGAGGATGTAGTGGTTGTTCCACATCATAAATCGGACCTCTTTCAGACCCCGAGAGTTGGCTTCTTCAATCAATCGAATAACAGACTATGCAGTAGAAAATAGAAGATAGAGGGGGGAAAAAAAAGCAAGTTAAAAAAAAACAAGTCAAGAAACAATCACTATTAAATACGCAAAATGTTAATGTAACTAAAAGCAAAAATAATTAACCTTGCTGTTAACTTCAGAAGAGTTCCAATAAAGTACAGTGAGTCAAATTAATTCCCTTTATACATAAAATTTTTTTTGGCGGGGGGGGGGGGCAAAGATACAGACTAGAAAGATGCTCCCTGTTCAGAAGAGCACAGATTTCTACCTCATGAAACATGTGAGGCCCAAGGAACTACTCTATCCTATTTTGAGGCCTTAACAATGTCCTAGAGATTTTTCTGTTTATATTGAAGGGGGTTTTCAAAAGAGGATTAGAGATGGTAGGGTATACAGTTGAAATAAACCAATTAAGTACCAAACCTAAGAAACCTCTCAGAGGAAAAACATTGGGACAGTCCAAGTATCCTGAGAATACATTTTAAACAGCCTCTTATTCTCTTTGGAAGGTATCAGACACTAGTGATTACTTTAAAAAGTCAGAAATTTTAATTCAATATTGTGTTTTATAGCAATTAACATTATTAGGTCATTTTCTTTTGCTATTGCCTTAAAAGAAAACCTAAGGTAGATAAGTCAGTTTTCCCTTTTTGTAACGATGGAAATGAATTTAATCAAATTGAAGAAGTCAGATGTTTGGAAATGTGAAATCAATCGCTAAAGTCCATTTCAGGGTGTTTAAACTTGACTCAGAATTCTCATTCAGAGGCAAAATAAACCATCATCATTTTAAAACCTTACTTTTTGATTGATGGGCTTCTTCTTACCATCTCGAGTAAGGATGCATGTGCACATATGACAGAATTTTAAATGACTGATGTGCCTCACCACAGCTCAAGAAACATTTTCAAGTATTCTTCCAGGGGCTTAAGAGCGACTGTTTCCCACTAGACTTCTGAAATGCTAAGTGTAACACGTGATCCAACCAACATAAGTCCAGGAGCTAGATACAGTCAAAAGTTACACCAGTGCTTACCTCATTAAAATTACTCAAGGAGGCACTGAGTCTGAGTACTGACCCCTATAAATACTTGGTCTCTTTAGTATAAGATACTGGGGAAAGCATTTTATCTCTCTGATAATAGTGGTATTCTATTTATGGATTCCAGGAGATTAATGTAAAGAAATATATTTTCAGAAAAATCAAGAAAGGTGTTATTTATATCAACGAGACTCAATTTTATATCCATAAGCTCCTTGATTTGTGGTTCTGTCTAGTCATTGTTGGAAAGGGAGAATAAAATAACAGTGAAAGATAAAAAAAATTTAAAGGTACTTTTTGGAAAAAGAACCTGTGTAAATACCTCAGGATACTCTCTCCATCCAAAGTGATCCCTACAGAAGAATTTCCAGGCTGTGTGGTAAACAGAGTTGACATTGCTAGAGGGTGGTGTGGACAGCCTTCGTAGTTGGTCAAATTCAGTTGTTTCATATAAGTTCATGGCATTCAAATCTGCCCAAAATTCTTGTCCTCTAAAAAGACCCAAGAAAAAACAAACTGTTAATATTAACACATTCAATTTTTAAAATGTGTCTGATTTGAAGAAAAGGACATTACTGGTTGTTTCCGCATTTCCTACATGACTTTTCTTAACATGACCAAAATTTCCAGGCCCTGGAGTTATGTTAGGATTGATTCTATCCCATGGCATCACTGGCCTAAACCAATCAACACAATTCCACCCTCCCCACCACAGTGGGATGAGCTAAACACTGGTGAGTCAGTCTTAGGATGATGAAGGTGATATAGAAAGCAGACAGAGAAAGGAAACTTCTCTTTAAGCTTGTCTTTTTTTCAGAGCCATCAGTTTACCTAAGCCAATACAGGAATACACAGTATTGGCTGATCAAAGACAGGAAAAAAAGAAAACAAGGGAAAAATAAAATGAACCTAGATGAGGCCAGTACTGCTAATCTACCCAACATCAATATTATCTTTTATCCTGTGGGTGGAAAAATTTGGCAAAACATGAAGAGAAAAATAGTTTGGATTATTATCAAGTTTAGCTAGAATATTTGTGTCATTTTGTCCTCTAGTCTGCTGCTGCTGAATCAGCACTTTATAAACATCTCAGTTATTGGGGGAAAAATCCCACTACATGAATCAGAATCATTTAAGAAATTAATTTATAAAGGGTAGTCCAATTGAAATATTTGTATTTCTTTTTTAATGGAACTTCATCTAGTGTTTGAAACATTTCAAACATTATTTTAAGTAACTGACAAAATTTTTTATTGTACTCTTCCCTCTTTTTCTGTATGTTTCAAAATTAGCAGAGTGACTAGGTTTCCAAATATATTCCTTCATACTTTCCACTACAGACTCCTATATGGATGTCCATAACACACAGGATACTCCAGATCCAGAGGCACTTAGAACGACTGGTTGACGTGAAATTCAGGTGTTTGGACAAATATTTCAAATAATTAACTTATTGCCTTCCTGTAAATTAGGATTTTGAAAAGGATATTACTTTGGCTCATGGGTTTTATTGGTTAGTGCAACACTTTACAAACTCTGCTCTTGGAACACTTGTTTCAAAGACTATTAATAGGTATTCTATGCAAAAAAGCATTCTGTGGTCAAATGTTTGAAAAAACTTGGTTACATAAAGTTAAACAATTTACTTATGGCAGCCACTCCTTAGTCCCTTTAATATGCTAAGGTAGATATTTAAATACCATGATCAGGGCTATAAAGTATCCTTCCAAATCTCTGACAGTGCTCTCCCTTTTCCCCATGAATACGTATTAACATCTCTCAATAAACACCCCTGGCAAATGTCAGGGAAAGAAAATCTATCTCTCACCCTCCAGCCCAAAGTTCATAATTTGCAAATCAGGTTCCATCTGAAAAAATTCAAGTCAAATACCCAACTGACAGTGCCACAAAGCACATAACTTGTAAAAAGCAGTATGTTCCTTCAGAAATTCCTACAGAGCTTCCAAAAACTCTAATTTCTTGCTTAGAAAGAGTACTAACTAATAGGATGTGGTCTTAAAAGGAATATACAATTTTAATGAAGTGTGAAATGGGAATAAGACAATAAAATGTAGCTCAAAAACCACATTTGGACACTGCTTTAAAATGATTTATGATAAATAGTATTATTTAACCCAAAAGGAAAAAAATGTTTCTGAGAAATTCTTAAAGAAAAAAAGAAAACACTGAAAACTGGAACTCCTATACCTAAATTAAACTCCACATCAAGTTGCTTTAAACAATTTCCACTTAATTTTAGGAAAATCTGATGTTATCATTGACCGGAGAGATACTAACCTCTTTTTCCCCCTTAAGATCATTTTCAATTTCTAAACAGATTTTCCCCCTTTATTTCCCAGTAGCTGTTTCCAAATGAGTTAACAAATCCTCAGTATTTTAAGGAGTCCTCAGAACAGCAGTCATTATGTTAACAAGCATTATAATATAAACAGCCAATGTTTTTTGCTGTTAAAATATCAGATTTTATTCTGGACGTCACTCTAGCAATTTCTGTTTAAGCCTGATTATTAAAACTTTATAGATAATGATTTGCATGAGAAAGACATCTAAAACTGCAGCCTTTGCCACATTCTCCACGCATTTCAGTCCTTTGGGCATTATGAAATTTCTGTAACAAATCCTAATTTACTACAATCAACTGTTCTTTGGATTGATGTATCAAAGTACTGTTTTAGCTCTATTTGATTTTCAATATGCTTTTCTAGACTTGACAGAGACAAAACAACAAATGTGAAAAACATTAAATTATCTTTTTATAAGATTAATTTTACCACCTGCTCTTCCTTAAACAGGGAATGCTTAAAAAATCCAAGGCCAAGGTTTTTTTCTCCTCAATCTGCATCAGTATAAAATGCATGCAATATGATGCCAAATGTTCAACACCCACCACTCTTCTTTATCAAACCATTGTTTCCTACTATCAGAAAGCAGTTACAAGCCATGTATGTGTGACAATGGTGATGGTGGGCTGTATTAGGCAGTACACCAAGAATTAAACAGATGTAGTCCCTGGCTTCCAGGGGCTTCGAGAGAGAAGTAACTAACAAAACATAAGACCAAAGAAGCAGTACATCTGCCAACCTAAACTCATCAGTGGCACGCACATTTAGGGAATGAGAGGACAAAGAAGAGTCATGCAGCATTATGGGAGAGGAGGTGGTTACTGACATCCAGGAATGGACAAAGGTCAGGAAAAGTAAGTGGCTTTCCTCTATCAATCCAAGAGAGCTTTCTGTAAGAGAAAGAATTTTAGGAGCAGTTTAAATAATAAGAAATATTACAAGTAAAGGGCTGTGTGGAAGAACAAGAAAAAAAGAGTTCTTCAAGCACTTTGCTTCTTGGAAGAAGGGTGGGGACATGGAGGAACAGGAGCAGAGCAGATAGTTGGAAAAGGAAACCTTCTAAAGAGGGGTACAACGTAAGAGACAAGGAAATGTGAACCAGGGTATAACAGGCAATGTGAGAGATGTCAGGCCATGAGCTGAGGAGGTAAGCCCAGGGTCTCAGAGCCTTAACTAAGGGTAGGAATTTAGAGTATTGAACAGATGGTGATAAAGGGTCAAAGTAGTAAATACAGGCTATGTGAAAACTGAGCAACAGAGACAGTGCTAGAGACTCGGGGGGAGGGCTTTGTAAAAGCAGGGCGCAACGATCCTGGTAGATGAGGACCCTACCTGGCCCAAGGGCATCCCTACCGAGGGATGGCCAGAAAAGTAAGAGTGTAAGACATAGCCACTGTGCAGTAGGATTTAGATTTGGCTAAATGTATCACATTGCTAAATCAATCAGTATTGAATTACTCAATAAATAACCCTATCATGATGAATCAGGAGAAAAAAATTTTGTAAACAGATTACTGATTTTTGCTATAAAGGGAAGAATGAACATGAACTGATGAAATATTCACAATTCTGTTTCACATGCTTCACCAACAAGCACAGCACCACACATACCAATAAAAGAATCTAGATACAAAACTAATTTAAAATTCTGAAAAGGACACCCAGTCTCATAATTTAGATGCTTTATAACAATTGTTCTCTTCCTACTCAACAAATATCTTGCCATACCAATAAAGCCAACATTTTCCAACATATATTATCAATGCATAGAACACCAACACCCACACTAAGTCAGAAAGTATGCACCACATACCATCATTTCTTCTATTATATTTCAGATACTAAAAAGAAAGTAAAAAGGGCCTATGATATAAATGATAGACAGAGCTGTAACGAAAACCAAAACCATTAAAGAAATAGTTGCTGAAAAACAGAAATTAGAACATTATCTCTTTGTTAAATAAATGGTTCTTGGGATTATGCATTTGGGAGCTCAGTAAAGAGTGTAACCATTTCAGGCAATCTATTTATAAATTGTTTGAAACCAAGAAAGAAATGACAATTAAAACAAAAATCTTAAGTCAACACATTGATTAGGCACTGGCTATGTGTTGGGGATAAGAAGATGAAAAAGATAAAATGTGAGAGTCAGTGGGGAGAGAAAGACCAGCAAACCCTGTGGTACAGTGTGAGATGTGGCACAAAGGTGGTCTGGGAACAATTCAGAGGCAAAGGGCCTACCTCTGCTGGGAAAGGGGTCAGGAAAGGTGGTCAAGGGAAGTGTCCCAGAGTGGATGAAATGAGAACTAAGTCTGGCCAGGCAGACAGTGGGGGTCAGGACACTACACGCAGAGTGACTGACATGAGTAGAAGCTAACTAAGCAAGGCACGAGAGATCCAAGAGCGTGCAGCACATGCAGTTCATGTGGGAGGTCAGAGTATAAGTGTGTGTGAGGGGGATGATAAGAGATAAGACTGGACTGGATAGGCTGGCTGGGGCTAGATAATGAGTTTTGTATACTGGGTTAAGAGGTTAAGATTTGATTCTGTGGGCAGTAGGAATCACTGGTGGATTTTCAACAAGGCTGAGACTTGCCTCTTCTAAAAGTCACTGCAATAGTAGTGGTATGCACTGATTTGTTTATTTTTGGTAGGGGAAGGTGGGGGAAGGGAAGGGGAGAGACAGGCACTTATTTGCTAAATATTTATTAGCATGTTTATTTATTATTAACATTTCTTATTCTATGCTTAGCGATCGACAGCTATTAGAACTGCACAAAACAAATGATGATAGAGAACTAAGGAGGCAACAGTAGGATGATCTGAAAGGTATTTAAGAGTTAGTATCTAACTGCAAGGAGGATGATTACATGTGGGGCTGAAGGGAGTGGAAGAGTACAGGATGTGTCCCATGTTTCTGATCTGGGTGACCGGACTAATAGTAGCCCATTAAATGAGACAGGAGTTGCAGGAGACGGAACACATTTAAGTGGGAAGATGATGCAAATAAAATACAGAACTCGGACTCAGCAAAAGTCAATTAAGTATAAAGTTTTCTGGACCCTAATCTGTATAGTTTTAACCAGATGGGCTAGACTTCGGAACCTTGGCTTCCTGCCTGTAAGAGTTAACTGGTTTCTACAAGGATAAACCTGTGACCTCAAACTAATTAACACAAACCCTAATCAGATGGACTAACTAGACACTTAATAGGTCCTCTTATTTTATTACTATGATGTAAAGTGAAAATGTCTCCTAAACGGAGGGTCATAACGATAGAAGGATAAAGATCAAATGCAGTACGAAGAGTATTTAGGCTCTTCTGCTACAGACTTGAGACAGGCATGACAGATGGGGTGTGTTTGCTGCTGCTAAAGAAATTTCACAGGCGCACAAAATATAGCTGGCTTTTGATACCTGGCTTTGATGTTTCCAGAACTCATTTAGCAATGCTGGAATATCTGGCAGCTTATACACTGCTTCAAATATGTTACAAGGTGATGAGAATCAAAGCCATGGCATATACAACACCAACATATTTTGTGAAAGCAGTGTAGTTATTAGACTTCAGAGGACTATGTACTCTAACTTTCTGTTTGAGAAGCATAGTAACTGTCATTTATTCTGCTACTAATTAAGATTTTTGCTAACATTGACTCAAATGGCACAGAGCTATTGGGGCAATAAAAATTATCTATAAATGCTCACAGACAAAGCAACATCTTTCAATATTTACCAGAGGTTAAAATTCTATACTTCTACAGTATGCCATTGGGTCTCGGTAACAACAGGATTTTCACCCTTTGTATCCAGAAGTAGCTGCAGACACAGACAAACCTACAAATCAAAATTTGGAGTTTACATTATTATGCATATGGCCCTCAGTAGTTAGGGCAGGCTAACAATCAAATGCTGACTCTCAATTAAATCTGCCCCCCTCTGAGGAGACCCTGACCTAATCAAGGCAGGGCTGCTGAGGCTTAGATCATTCTCTAATTAACATCAAACAGATCATGGATTTATCTTATGGTTCTAAATACCTCAAAAGATTTTTGGGAACGTAATATTCCCCACTTTAGGATACAATGAGTTTCTGGGGACCAACTCTTACAAAAATGATCATCATAAGGCAAAATTCTGACCGTGTGTGCCACTCCCTTGGTCCCTCCTGAGACATCTTGGAAACAGGTGAATGAAAAGGTAGGGAGTTAGTGAGTAGATGCTGTCTGGAATCAGATTTATCTGTGTGCTAAACACCATGTCTGATTTACAAATTGTTAAGACATCTAATCTTGAGGCTGTCCTGGTGACCGAGTGCTTAAGTTCATGCGCTGCGCTTTGGCGGCCCGGGGTTCGCTGGTTCAGGTCCTGGGTGCAACCTATGTATGCACCACTCGTTAAGCTATGCTGAGGCGGCATCCCACAGAGAGGAACTGGAATGACTTGTAACTAGGATATACCACTATCTACTGGGGCTTTGGGGGGAGAAAAAAAAGAGGAAGATTGGCAACAGATGTTAACTCAGGGCCAGTCTCTCCTCATCAAAAAACAAACAAACAAAAAGACATCTAATCTATGGTCTTAAAGTCCAGAGGTCTAGAAGTGAATATAGTGAAATGAAAATAAGAGGCTAAGAGATAGGAGAATAAAGGAAAGTAGGTAGGTTTCCTAAGTGAAAGGATACCCTGTTTTTAAGCTTTTGTAATTCTATATTCTCCAAAAGCATGTGGGGAACTAAACAAGTACATAACACAGTTTATTCTCAAAAAACTGTGTACTAAGATATGGCCATTTGAATACCTCTAAATGTTTCCTAAACCCCTAAAAAATAATATCACAGATTGAAGTCCCCTACCCCATGCAACCACTAAAAGCAAACTGCAATATCCACTTGAGGAAAAAAATCTAAAATACTGTTATGTGGGGCTTTTCTTATGTTTTTATTACAAAGCTACCAGAAGACATCAGAAATGTCATACAGGCTTAAGTTTTATTCAAGTTCAGTCACATGTCCTGAGGCTCCTAGCAGGTAATGTAAGTGAGACATACTTCTCAACAAGGCCTGAAGAGGAAGTGAAACAATTTCCACAAGAACAGCTGGGACAGAAAGTCCACAACAGATTAAAAAATGTGTATCATGCCTCACACTACCTTAAATTACGCAGTTACTACTTTTTTATGAAGATGAGTAAATACCCCCTTTGTTAAGTGAAATATTTTAAAACTGAGGTTTCTATTTTAACTTAGAGTAGACAACAAAACATGTCTGCCATGTACTCAAGGCACAAATACTGATTAATTCAATTCTGTGGATATAGAATTTGACAGCATTTAAAGAGGGCCGAAATATATTTATTTATAAAACTTTTCTACATGATTATAAAATCAGTTGTATGTAAATACTAAAGTGCTTAAAAACAATTGTCTTCAAATAACCTCAAACAATTCAGAACTCATTCACACATAAATGAAATACTAATTATAGATAATTATCATAAAATATATCCTCTAATAACTCGCAGGAAGATACAATCTATTGGCTTAATGTATTTCTGGATCCACTTCTAAAATTACAAACAAGTCCTTTAAAAGGTTTTTGTTCAGAATTTTCTCAATTTAGCCTTGTCTTTTTCCCGAATTAGTACAGATAAACTAACAGATAATGAACAAATTAAAAATATACTCACTAGTGTCTTATTATGAGAACCCAGAGGTGATTAAGAAGCTCAGCACTAGAGATTTGAATGTCTACAAACTAACTATATGGACAATTCATCACTCCCTGAGAGTTTATGCAAATTTCTGAAGAAAAAAAAGACTTCCTACAGAAAACATATTAGGAGAGTTTTTTTATTGTCTAGGTTTTGTAAACTATGACTCCCAAAACTCTCAACAGGGTCTTAAGTCAGTAACTTCTCCTAGGGAGAGGGATTCTACAAAGCCAAGTTTCTCCAATAGATTCAATTTTATCAATTAAGACAGTCTAAATTATTTTTTAGTAACAAATTAATTGTATTAATTAAGCATTAATTGTAATTATTTCCACAATGCTTCTGATGTGTGCAGCATCTTGGACAATCCAAACATCAGAAAGCAAGTAAGCACAGTTCCTTCTGTTCCCCACATTCTAGCCCCACACAACGATTTCTTTTACTACCTTGGAAGGCAAACCTAGTATTTCTCCTGTGCTTATTTTTATTCTCTCAATGCCTGGAAACGAAAGAACGAAGCCAGGTGACAGTCAGAAACCAAAGGCCAACCGCAGCAGGAAATTATTTAGAGTATTCTGTGCCATTTGCCCTCTCTCACCCTGATCAGCTGCAGGAACTGTGAACATCACAGGGTGCAGGCCAGATTCAGAAAGCACAGGCACTCCTGCAAGCACAACCACCTGTGGGTCCTGCCCCTGCCCTTCTTCACTGACCATTCAGTGCTGGTAAAACTTTAGAGCAAAGAAGATCACTCAAATTCTATGGCTATATGTTAAATGAGAAAGGACAGTTTAAGAAATCTCTTAATCCAAAAAGAAAAAAAAGATTAACGTACAGTCATGTGTCACTTAACAACAGGGCTACATTCTGAGAAATGTTTTAGGCCATTTCGTCGTCCTGCTTCGTTGTGCAACATCATAGTGTGTGCTTACACAAACCTAGATGGAATAGCCTATTGCACACCTAGGCTCTATGGTACTAATCTTATGACACCACAGTCATATGTGTAGTCTGTCACTGACTGAAACGTCATTATGTGGTGCATGACTGTAATAAAGAGAAATTCTTGTAAGTGTGGTCTAAACATTTTCCAATCATCATGAGAACTGCTGTATTTCAACATAAGACTATTCACAAATCATTCCTTATGCTCAGAAGCAATAGCACCAAAACAAAGGACATCCATTTGCATAAACAATACAAATTTCATGAACTCTTTCTCAGACAACTTAGTCACAGGGGATTCTAATACACTCCTCACACAACATTTTGTGGTACACACACTCTCAAATCACTGGTTTCTGTACAATGTGAACGGGAACAGCCACTCTAGCATTCTCACTCTCATATGAGCTTACCCTTTCATTGTGATGACCATGCAAAGGTTATTTACTGGTCAAGTGGGTGTTCTCAGTAAGTAAACAGCACATAGCAGAAAAAGATCGAAGAGACAGACACATTTTGTTGTGTGGACACGGCAAATATGAATGCTTAACTAGTTAACGCCCTTCTGTGCTTATCTTAGCAACAGTAACAGGCTAGACCAGCAAAGAAAATTGGAAGTTTCACAATCATAAGTTTGTTAATATCATCAACTTCTAAAATTTGAGTTCCTGATCACAGAAATGATTATATTTAGCACAAGACTGCAATACTGTCTTTTGCACATATGAAATATAAATCTTAACAAACTATGAAGCTGAATAAGTGGAATACAGTTTACATAAAATCTCTGATTTTCAAAGATTTCAAAATGTATTTTAGAATCTACCCCTTGTAATTTCAAATTCCCCTATTAACAAGAAATCTATATTAGAAATTTGAGGCTTTCAGTTAATGTGTCAGAGGTTGAGCTGGATTAGTTTTAACACAGGGATTTTAAATAGAGGTGAGTCTGTGCAGTATAATTCCTGGACCCTAGAAAGCACTGCCATAAATAATCTATAAATATAAAAGTATTTGGTTTTGTTAAAGAAGTTCCTTCATATCTAAAATGTGGTTTGTTTGCTCCTAGAAATGGTGAACTCCAGAAGTATTTTATTCCTTTGTACAGTTTGTGTTTATAGTGTTGCAAAGTACAGTTCAACCCAAGATCTTAAGCTATTACCTAACAATTTCAAACCCAGAATGAAACAGAAAATGGTTCAACCCTCAGCACTCTGGTTTCTTCCAAAGATACAAAATCACTCATCTTCACTTGACTTTAGCTTAAGACTCCAAGATCTATTTTAAAAGAGAAACTACTGCTTTTACAAAGAGAGTTTCTTGCAAAACTTACCAGTGTCCAATCTGAACCAGTCATATAGGAAGTTGTGCCAGAATAATCAAGAATCATCTTGTAACTCAAAATATATTTTTTTCCTTTGCAAAAATGACATACACGTGTACTTAAGTTTTCCTTCCACAAAAAGGCAAATGTAACTCACAAACAGGACAGAGGTAATTATTAAAGGCTGCTAACCTAGGTTAAGAGGATCTCAGGCCCTAATTTAAATGTGATCAAAATTACTACCATCAGACAAAGGGTGCAAAATCCTTTGTCTGACGGTGGTCTCAAATCAGGGAATAAGAAAAGAGGCCATAGGAAAACAGTCACAATCTCAAATGGGTAGATTTTAGTGGCATTCCTTGAGCAGTGTCAAGGTTTTTATGGGCAACATATTGCTTTACCCTTTAGAAACAGCCCCAAACCCAATATAAAACTAAGGATCACCGACTAAGATCAGAGATGCACAGACAGAATTTATGAATTTACTTTTCCCTTTATGGTAGAACGCAAATCTGGAAACTCCAGCTTAACAAAATTGATTTACAGGGACACAGCAGAATTAATCAGTTAAAAGTTGCATTTTTTGCAAGTCCACATACACAGAATGAAGTTTTACATGATTAATGGAGTTACTATTTACTTTTTTCCTACTTATTCACAATAAAAAGTAAAAGCTTTAGAGTCAACTCAATGAGAAAATGAATACATCATGCAATTAATTTTAGGGATGGCCAGATAAACTTATAAGCTATTTCTTCCAACTGTCTAAGTTATTCATCTTTGCTTTTTGCAAGGTTTATTTTCATTACCATAAATGCATCAGGAACAGACTGACCCCAACCTGAAGCCAGGTGCCAGCTGCTTCAAAAAGTCTAATCTGCTTATTGACAAAAAACCAGAAAGGGAATAAATGATTGCTATTGATTCCCATGATAGCTCTACACAGACCCAGCAACTTCTCTGGATTAGTACAGACAGAAGCCAATTAGTTTTATTTCACATGTAAATAGCAGCATAAAGAGGTACAAAAAATAATTTACTGGATTGCTTTATCCTAAAGTACAAGACACACATTTTGAAAGTCACTTCAAACACAGTTCTTGCTTATGGATCTCTTTCTCTTAAGCAGGAATTTTTAAAATAAATTCAAACTCATCCAGCTGTGTATATTCAAGAAATACCAAAAAGTCACAAGGCATAGTAAGTTTCAGCTGTTCTCCTCTCTCCAGTGTTATCAATAACACATAATGAGTTAGTTCATACATCATCACAGCTGTGCAGGCCAGAGCTAACTTGGCTAATCCAACTCTTCCAGTAGAGTCCTTCAGGAGCTTGCTCTGCTTTAGATAATCCACCCTGCAAGTCATATAGAAAATGGTAGCATATGCTCTTTATTATCATTAATATGCAATTCTCCTTGTCTTCCTTCAGAGAGGTCCTGTGAAGTCTTCTAATGGTACTGTCCCTTGGACATTTTAAAATGAAAACAAAAAAACAAAAAGAAACTTCTGAGAGCAATTAGCAGCCAAATCACTCGAAACTAAGACTACGACAATGCTCTAGGCTTAAACCATAAGCAAGTAAAACACGCTCTTTCATCAATATGCTTTAATTCCAAAAGAAGAGAAAAAGAACACAATTAAACATCAAGTCAGGGTTTGCAACTTTCTTCTTCACCTTCCTCCTTTCAGGAAATTCAGAATTAGAAATAATCACTGGTCATATTTTCACTTACAGATTACCTCCAAAATAAAGTTTGCAGAGTGCCTCCTCTTTATGGGTGATAACTAGAAGACTACTCTGGCACACTTTAAAATGAATGTAATGTGAAAACCAATGATGATCTTAGTTGCTAAAGGGAGATTTGCACATCCTCCACAATCCCAATTATCCAAAACAGGATTCCACACAGTTAGTGAGGCTCTTTTAAAACTGCTTAGTCCTGCCATTTAGCGTCATTTTCTACAAAGGAAAAGTGCCTAAACTGTCAGAGACTGTGTTTTCTTAATCGAAAACACAACATTCGATGTTGTTTTCTTAACTGCGTATTTGGAATTTGGAAATTCTCCAAGCCCATCCCGTGTGCAAAAGAAGCCTTGGCATCTAAATATGGGAAGTTCAGACATACAACTGGTTTCCAGCTGATGCTGGCAATAAACATCTGCAGATGTACAAAAGCAGAGTGAGAAAGCAAAGTGGGAATATATCATAATTTGGGGTGAAGGCAAAACTAGAAAAGAAAAATTAAAATGATTTCACTATAAAATGAACCAAATAAGCACTTATTATTCTTGAAATCCTCTTTTATAAATGTTTTTCCAATATCTTAGCATCTTGACTGGAGAGTTGGAAGGGATCAGTGAACTTATCTAGCTCAACTTCCTTTCCAAGTTCATTCTTGAGAATAAATTGAACACTGCACATCTAATTTGGATTAACTTAAATATTATATCCAATATACTTGCAAAACAAAGAATTTTATCTGCAGAGTTTGAAACTATGAACTTGTGTCTCTGCTAGAGACCCAGAACTATGAACTTTCCTTAAGTTCCATACAATGAAGTATTATGGATACAGTACATAATAATGATTTACTAAGTCATAAAAACTGCTGAAAACAAGTAGAATAAACAACTGCCATTCATTTTTCCTGAAATCTAAAGACTACTGGGTCCCAGTTGGACATATACACAGCTGAACACACACTTCCTGGTTATGTGCAATCTGCACAGATAGACCAGCTTTACAAGCCTGACCACAGAGATTAATAGCTTTAGCCAAATAATGTGGTAACCATGTGAACCTGGGCTGCTCCAGCTTGTTTGTGAATCTCTCAGCAAGGCTCAACATGCCGTTATCTGCATCTTGTTGCCAGGAAACACAACATCGCTTTGGAATACAAGGAAAACCAGGTTGCAATGACCACAGGTCGACTTCCCAAAAGCCTAATTTTTGATGCTTAGCTATCTACAATCTTACAACATTTCTTACTGTTTTCCATGGAGAACTTCATTTTACTAGCAATTAACAGTGAGTACTTTTTGCTATTTTTTTCAGGGCAGGACCACTTACTACCATTAACAATGTAGCAGCAGCAAAGTAATTATAATAATTCACTCATACTTTTCCTCTCAAGTGTCAAACATTAGTTTACTTCACTAAAACTGATTTGAAAATCAAGCACTCACTGCAACTACTTTATAACTGATTCAACAATACTTGCTCATGGGCTTATTATCTATGTGTTCTTCAGCAAAGCAATTTTACCAAAGGGCAAAATACCCAATATGCTGCTGACCTAAGAGTGCCTGGATTCTCTAAGACCAAAATACCTGTCTTGCCTTGCTCATGGTAACAGAATGTAATGTGTTGGACAGTAACCCTGCTACTTTCTTCCTAACAATTCAAACAGAGAAATTTAATGTACCAAGATGCTGAAATACTCAGCCGACTACAAATTTGCTTCCTAAGAGCGAAGGGGGAGGCCACTGTTCTGCACAGTTTTGCAATCTGGAGATGGAAGGATTACAGTGCCTTTAAGAGTATATAAAATTAATTATCCTTGACACACCAATTAGAATTGCTAGCTCATGGGCAATAAGGATTTTGGACAATACCTTATTAAAAAGATTTTTAAGATAAAATAGAAAATATTTTTTTCTCTTCCAATGCTGGCTTAAAAAAAAAAGTTAAAAGTAGCTTTATTACAGGATCTAAGAATTTTGCTACCCAAGCAAGACAGAATCTTGAATGCATTATATTATCAAGATAGTACATTTATGATCAGGAAAACTACATTCTTGATATAATCTTATTTTTATGCCAAAAGGTCTTCTATACAAAAACGCCATTAAATTTGAGCCTTATGTTGTTTCTCATCTTGTTCCATATGTTTCTTTTGAAACACAAGATGCAAAGGTCTAGTCTGTATGACTGCTAGGTTGCTAAAGACACACAGAGCTGTGTACTATATAACTGAAATATTGAAATATTAAAAGAAAACCACTTACCTAATACTAAATGGGAGCAAGAGAAGTTTAAAAAAAAAAACGCCCAGGTTTCTGCAATGGCAACAATGCTCTGGCACTATGCTAAAACACAAGAGTTAACATCAAGACTAACAGAATTAGACAACTTGGAAATGGTTTATTGCGAGCATTTGCTTGCTGACTCTCCAGACACTTGGCTAGTATAACCCAACTTATCTGTGAACAAAGATGACTCTCAAGAAAGTTTTTCTCCTAGACTTCTGGGTTAGGATACCCTGAGTGTTCTTCCTCCCTATGGGTCAGGCTTCTCAGTACTACATCAGGATCTGTGAAGCTGTCAGGTTGCCCTCATGGTCTCCCAAATCGGGTAGCATGAATAAACGTGCTCTTCTACCCTCATAGAATTTTAATCCTTACTCTTGGTCATACATAAACAACTATTAACATCACACATTTTAACCCCCTCTATACTACAGGACAAACAACTTATAAATATAAAGATTAATGCTTATTATACAGCCATTTTTGCACTAGCAACTTCACGTGGCAACTATCATTTTGTTCTTCATTTTTAAGTTCAATTAACCAATGAGAAGTGGAAATTTCAGTTCTCTATCAGTGAATACTGCTTGGACATCCATACTAAAAGAAGTGACTTATATGTCTTGCATATAAAAACACGATAACTGTTTTTTACATAAATCATAAATAAACATACTCATTAACATAAATCTTCCCTTCACTCATTGTTAAAAGACTCTTTCAAGTTTAAAGAAATACCCTAAATTGCGGAACAATTTATTTTACCTGTAAGATAAATAGAATAATAAACTGAATGGTAAAAAATTTAAAAAAAAGAAATTTAAAAAAATTTTTAAAAATCTTTAAAAAAAGATTTAACATGTTTGGGCAGGATTCAGAAGTTTGGGAGGAACTTCTGAATCATTCACAGAAAAACTGTAGCATTCAAAATGAAAAGAGGGCCACAAAAATCTCTAAACAATACTATTTTCCCTGAAAAACAGCAGCTACTCAAAATGCAAAACTTTATAAACTTAAGATACATTTGATATTCATTATTTATAAGATTCACCATGGATTTTCTTTGAAAAGCTCTCTTGTATGATTAAAATAGTATCTGATTCACAACATTCAATGTATATGCAACTTCTCAGTCACACAAATATTGCACAGAGTGACATGTGAATTGTTCAAATCATAAAACCTTCATTGTCTGGTTAGGTAAATAGCCTGCATTCAACCACCATGAAAAATTAGGATAGCATACAGCCAAAAGAATAACAGTGAAAAAAAGAATAAACCAGTTAGGTTACTACTGAAAGAAACCACCCTACGAAGCTTTTAGCCTCTTTACCCTCTCCACAGGATTTAACAACAGCTTTAAAGTAGTTATAAATACATACCCGTACTTCAGTCTCATTCTATCGTTCTCTGGGTTACAGTAAAATCTCTCCAAGTGCTCCTGGGAATCATTGGAAACACTCTGCCACTTCTGAGTAGTTGTCCTCTTGATCTGCCAATGATATGGCAAGACTGTGTGGTGCTTCAAACAATCTCTGCCATAAATACAAGTGCCTTGCAAAAACTCCATGCAAATTTCAACTCCATTCTCTTGGTGAGTATGGTACTGTAGCTGGTTCACCAGCTCAAACACAAGGTCAAGGGAAGCCTCCTCACTTTTGTCCTGAAAGAGCTCGGTACTCAACTTATCACTGGTGTCCAAAATGTACTGGATTGTAAAACTGTTGTCTTGGAAAACCCCTGGAACGTAATCCATGACTTTGTCTATGCAGTCAGGACTAGCAGGAACATCACTTGAAACTGGGTGCAAAAGGTCAGTCTGGAAGTGCCCTGCTGTAGTATCTGCCACAGTCCTACTGATGGTTTCTGGGGGAAAGCTGTGATCTTGAATTGGAACCACTTGTTCTGGAGCATCAGTGGAAGGATGGGCTTCTGGTATTTGGCCCCCAACACTTGTCCTATCAGGAATCAGGACAGACATATTGTTTTCTGCTGGTGGACACGATGGATTGATTTCCAGGGCTTTTTTCACCATAGGTTCATGTAAGCTGCTCTCATCTGCACTCTGGTTTCTAGATCTAAAAACCCCATCAAGTGAGCCAGATTCTAGCAAAGTGTTTAATATTGGCCTCAAAGATCTCAGGGTTCCAGTTCCCAATCTCTTCTGATCTTTTTTCTTAAAACAAGTCTTCAACGGAGTGATCTTCTCAGAGAGTCTCACTTGGCATGAAAAGTCATCAGGAGGAGAGGGAGGCTGCACTACACAGTCTGGCTCAGGTTCGGTGGTTTCCATTTCCATGATGTGGATTAGCTCCAATTGCTCCTCAGAGTCTAAAAATCCTACCAGGAAAGGAGAGAAGATGATCATTTACAAGCTGACAACAACCGGATCCCATTCACTCATCAAAATGTTTTGTTCTAGTCTGTGACTAAGTCTCTGAAATCACTCCTCTTACATATCTTCATGGGTCAATTTTAAATTTTATTGAGAAATCAAGGCTTCAAAGCAGCCAAGGCTCTTCAAAAGCCCACAGCAGGTAAGGATAAAAGAGAAATAGTATCTTCCAATAAGCTCTTGATATTTACTTGTGGACTATTATAATGTACAATGATTTGTAATTCTGCTGGGGTAAGACTTTTTACTGGAAGTCTAGTGTGGGTAGGGGGCGTGAGGCAGAAATAAGTGCATCTAACTGATGACAGCAGGGAAACCACACCTCCACTGCTTTGTGGTTCTCTTCATAGTTGTTTATGCATCATCTACCTCATGAAGTGACAAAAACTTTTTTTGTAAAAAAAAATAAGTTCATCAAATGAAGGATAAACTTCAAAGTTAAATAGTGAGCAAATTTGGAGTGTGAGGATATACTCAGGAAGCAGGGGCTCTCAAGTTATATGGGACAAAGTCAGCAGCCTGTTGAAGCATTTCTATATTCAGCAAGTTCCAGCATATTCCCCAAGGATGTTAAGGGTCTACTTCTGCAATCTCCAACATTACCATTACTGGAGGAGGAACACAAGGGCTTATTTATCGACAGAAGCTCCATCAGCAACAACCGCTGAACACTGTTTTAGAAACCACACACACCTTCATAATACAGAAAGGGCCTCCTTGTCCCTGTCTTCAGAATAGTTATATACACTTTTTTAAAAGGGCAAATGGAGGCATATTATAGAAAAATAACATGAATATAAAACACACACCAAACTTCACATTCCTAATGAACTACTGAAAGAGACTAAAAAAGTCGTTTTTTCAAAGAATCAGGCCTCTTGAAAAAAACTGAAACAAAGTAAAAAGCAAAGTGTGTAAAATGACAAATGGTGTCTCCTCCACAATCTAGCATTCATTAACTAATTCTGAAAATATTTACTGAGCATGGTGCCAGGTAGAAAAGGGGTGATGATGAGCAATTAATCCTCTTCTTTCTTGTCCAACAGACGGAAAGAAATCTTTGATGCAAGAGCTCATGACTTCATCAAGCATGCATCCCAAGTGCGAGCACAGTGCCTAGCACAATGCACACAGTGGGTGCTCCAGGATAATGTTTGGCTGAATTATTGAAGAAACGGCACCTATTAAATGCCTAGATGTTAGCCGTTGTGGGTCAACAGTAACAACAAAATGATAAAATTGAGTCCCCAGAAAAGTATTAAAGATCTAATTGGAGAGATTCGTCTATGTACGTGTGTAAAAGATGCATAAGGATCGAACTCAGAAAAATAAAATAAAAAGCAGTACAGAACGAAGCGCTGGTGTGCACGGTAAACACAAAAGGAAGAGGCAGGAAAAGGAGAGTTCAGCGTGCGCTGGCAGCGTTAGGGAAAGCTCCGCGAAGAAGGAGGAACTTGACATAAGACATAAATCAACTGGAAAGCAGCCAAGCCAGGCGTTATTATGCATCATTCGGCGCTCTCGCCTCAAGGCACAATTGGCACAGACTGTGGTATTCCCTCCCCACACCGAACCGGCCTGTGCCTTCCCTCACGCACGCACACGCACGCACACTACCCATTCCTGTCACACCCAATCAAGGCGAAACACACGAACCAATTCCATTCGTACGTGTGCACACACACTACGACTCTCCCGCACTGCCCTCTGCCACACTCGGAAATAAAGCTGAGGAAGAGGCAGAGCACGGGGGAGTGGCTGAGGGGAAGTCACTGGAACCCAGTTCCCCAATTCGTTTGCATAACACAAAAATAAAGACTGCAAGGACGCTTCCTCCGGCCCGGCTGGGGCGGCCGCCGCGCACCCCGCGAGGCCCGGCTCCTCGGCACTCCGGCTCCGGCCCCGGCCGGACACCGCCCGCCCCAAACGGGGGCTCCGCGGCCGGCCGCCCCGGCGCCGAGCCCGGGTCCGAGCGACGCCCCCTGCCGGCCCTGCGCGCCCCGGCGCCCCCCGCCGCAGACCCTCGCCCGCCCCCTCGCACAGCCGGCCCGCCGCCCCCCGCGTCTCCCGCTGACCTCCGCCCCGACCTTCCCGGGGGTGGCCCGCCCAGCCGGCCGGGCGCGCGGGGCCGCGGCGGCGGCGGCGGGAGGGGAAGACGCGCCCGCCGAAGTTCCCTGACGGCAGCCCGCAAACTTCGGGCGCGGGGTCCGGCGGCGCGGAGGGGAGCCGAGGGCGGCGCGCCTGCACCCTAGTGCGGCGCTCCGAGCGCTACACCTGCCGGAGGCCCCGGGCGCTGAGGGCTGAGGCGGAGCAGTTCCCCCGGCCCGGACGCGGCCACGCCGACTCGGCGCCTCAGCCCCCGACGCGGAGAGCCGGCGGCCAGGCCGCCCCTCCGCGCCACCTTCCCACCCGGCCCCCGTCGGCCCCCCGAGCCCCTACCTGAGCGGGCAGCCCGAGGGGACGGACCCCGGGAGCGGTCGCGCACGGTCGGCTCGCGGCGGCGTTCGCGGGGCCGGTGCTGAGGTAACTCGGCGTCTAGGGGTCGCAGACCGGGGACGCGGCGAGCAGCGCCTGGGCCATCCCGCCACCGCGAGCGCAGAAAGCCGCGGCTGCAGTCCCAACCCAGCTCGCTCGCCTGTCACCCCGAGCTCTGCTTTAAAGTGGCTTCCGGTCGCCTCCTCTCGGCAGCCCGTCGCGGGGGCGGAGCCTGGGCGCGGGGGTGGGGCGAGCGCGGGAAGCGGGCCCGCCCCGTGCGCGTGCGCGCTGGCTCGCTCGCGAGGAGCGGCGGGGAGGGTGCGGAGGCCGCGTTCCGGAGCGCGCGGAGAGGCAGGGCGGTGCGCGCCGCGGGGGGCGGGCTCCACCTGCCTGCCGACAGAGGGAGGGCCGCCGAGGGAGGATGTGAAACGGGAAGACCCGCTTCTGCGCCGGCGACTTGCCTTGTTTGCCTCCTCACAGACGACTCCTGCCCCTGACGCCGCCGCACCCGAGAGGCGGCGAACGGCTGCTCCCGCCGCTGCGGCCAGACGGGGTCGCCCGCCCCACACCGGCCGGGCCGCCTGCCCGACGGGGTCGCCGGCGATCCTGTTTCACGGGAAACGTGCGCGGCGTGGCGGAAGGGACTCCTCGCTCTGGGCTTTGGGCGATAAAAGCGCGTGTACGTGTGTGTTAAAGCCCACAGACAGCGTAGCGACTTCTTGATTCATTCGGCAAATACTGTGGAGCGCTGTGGCGTGCCAGGCTGTGCCAGGCTTAGACGACAGCCCTGATCAGCGCCGACACCGCACCTGTCCTCGGGGAGCATGCAGGGCACCGCTACTCACCTCTAAAAAACACACCGCATGTGAATTTGCCGTATTTTCTGGACTGTAAAATGCTTTGTATGCTAAGTCCATATATCGAATAGCTTTTCAGTGGTGGAGGAAGAAACTACCTTAAAGTCATATAATCACCATATATGCGGGGAAAGGTCCTGGTCAAAATCAAAGAAAGTTAGTAACAGCTGGCAGAGAGAGAAGGGAACACAGCTTGCAAAGAGATGGCCTCTGCCTGTGGCCTGAAATCTAAACTGACTTAATTCCATACTTTGGAGCCTTTATGGGTTGAAGTGCTAACTATGACCTTAACAGACATGGAAGCCTGTAAAAATAGCAGCTAAGAGGTGGTAGTCATAGATACTATGGTTCTAAGCCTTTCTTAAACTCTTCTAAAGCAGACTGGGTGACCCATCAGCAAAAACAGATTAAGGTAGCACCTCCGCAGCAGATTTATTTCAGATTGCATCAAGGCAGGGCCGTTAAACTAAGGTGGGAATGATATGGACAGAATTCAGAGGCTAATAGGTAAAAGACAAGAATTTTCAGGCTTAAAAACCCTTTTGAGAGAAGATCTTGGTCTGGTGCCTACTCATACATGGAATTGCCTAGAAGTAAGTATCTAGTTTAAATCTACCATTTTGCTGTTCGCTTTCTATTTGTCTCATCCGTTTCATGTTCTGTTCTTTCCTTTCTTACGTTCTTTTGGATTAAGTATTTTTTATTCTGTTCTCTCCCAACAATTAGGTTTATACATTCTTTATTTTTTTAGTAGTGTTTCAGTTATTCATTGCTGCGTACAAACCACCCCAAAACTTAATGACTTAAAATAACAACACTTATTTGCTCATGATTCTAGATTCTCTGGCTCAGGGATGCAGTCAGGGCATAGTGCATGTGGGCTCATCTCTGCTCCATGATGTCTGGGGCCTCAGTTGGGGTGGTTCAGGTGGCTGGGGCCTGGCTCAGCTAGAACCGTATATCTTGGGCCTCTGTTCTGGCTGTTGGCTGAGTTCTCTGGTTTTTCTCCACGTGGCTAGCTTGGGCTTCCTCATGGCATGGTAATCTCAGGGTTCCAAGAAGACAAGCCTCAGTGTTCAAGCCTCTGCTTGTATCGTGCTGACTAATGTGCAGTTCGCCAAAGCAAAGCAAGTCACACGACGAAGCTCAGCGTCCATGGCACGAGGCCATGAATATTGGGTGATATGGTTCATTGGGGGCCAAATTAAGGGCAGATCACCTTAATCCGATAAGGGATTAATAACTAAAAATTACTTCCAGTGTGTAACGCTTTGGAATTCCAACTTAAAATCTTTCCTCCTTGGGTCCTGAACTCAAATTTTTCACCCTCCCCTCGAGGCAGTTGAAAACTTTAGCTAGTTCTCAACCTTTCCAGTACTGCTTTCAGAATGGCAGTTGCCTCAAAGGGAAGAGTGGCACCAGATTCTTGACTCACCACTTTTGGATCTAGGCTCCTCAGACTGCTAACGTGTTACCGCTCCGGAAAAGGTTTCTCCACAATGTCCACCTCAGATGTGACCCCTGGAAGATAATGGAATAGGCATATCCTCCTGCAGAACAGAACCAAGAGCTGACAAATTAACTGATCAAGGGCACGGATTCCTTGCTATAATAATCCTACAGGATTTGAGATGTTCTATGGACCATTGACCACTGTGTTTCCCGTTTTCCCCTTTTCTGAATAGGAGTTTTACCAACATCTTGTACCTTGTCTATCCACCATTACTTATTAAGAGTATTGAGGCAAATAACTTTTCCTTAAAAATTGGTTCCCAGAGCATGAAGATCCACACTCTTGAGGGGGAATACCTCACATTATCAGGACTTCTGGCTCCTACACTCTGAGCTCATTGCAGTAACTGGGTGAGACTTTGGGACAGTTTCTCTCAGTGAGGGGATGAATGAATTCCTTATATGAGAAGAAGGGGCAGATACTGCTTGTTGCCCCTTTCTCATTAGAAATATCCTGATACGTTTTTTGTTTTGTTTTCTTGGAGGAGGAGGGCTGGCAGAGTACCCAGCAAAAACCTCATTTTCCTAGATCCCATACAGCGATGAGTGGCCGTGGGATATAGTTCTACCTATATAGTGAAGATTTCTAGGAAAACATAGCTCTTCCTAATTTAGTCACCCTTTCCATTTCTTCCTTTTTTTTCTTCTCCCTAGAATACTAACATGAGGATGAAAATGGAGCCTCATGATGAGAATAAAGGTGAACGTGATGTGGAAAATATGAAGATGGAATCCATAAGCTAGGGATGCTGGAGCAGAAAGATAGAAGGAGTCTGGGTCATTCGTATCATCTGGAAGCTGCTGCAGCAGTCCTAGACTGGCTACCCCTGGACGTCTTGTTATGTCTGAAAAACCCCAATTTGGTTAAAGTGTTTTCTGTTATGTGTAGCTAAACATGATGTTGGCTAATATAGAAACTATCATAAGTTATCTTCTAAATGGTCTTCTTGTTTGCAGGCTCTACCAGTTAGATAGCAACATGACTTAGTATGTCAGACATATATGAGCTATCACAAAGCAATTCATCAACCTCTATAGCATTTCCTGCCAATTCCACAGATATACCAAATTATAGTATTAAGAAACATATGTTGATAAAGAAAAATTAAAGAGACGTAAGAATACCCATAGTTGAACCTCCTGAAGTCCCATTTTAACATTTTGCTATAGATATGTTCTGTCTTATGTTATTCAAATGTTTTTTCTATTGTTATAGCATTACTGTATATTCATATTTTACCTAACACTATATCACAAACAGCTTTCCATGTTAACACGGTCTTTTAAACAAATAGCTGTTTAATGTTCCAAGTAACTGTAACAAATTTTACTTACCTGGTTTCTTGTCATTGAACTTGTCAATTCACTTTTTTTTAAATTGTTGATTCACTGAGTATCTACTACATTCAAGTCACTGGATTAAATATTGTAAGTGCCTATACGTGAATTCACATGAAGCCACGTGAATAAGTGGCTTCTCTTTGAATGCTCTTCAAAACTACAAAAGACACAGACATATAAATGCAACATATATGGCTTATGCCTGTGTATACTTTCTGGCCCTAGGCCATTTAATTCTTCTTAAATATGCTTATAGGTTGAAGTATGCTAATTTCCTTTCCACATATTCTTTTTATTGCTAATTTCTGTGATCTTTGTCTGCCAGATTTGCCTTAGCCTGACTAATCAGTTCAGTACAGTACTTCTAATGAACAACTTATTAATGTAAAAGCCAAGACTACTTGCTTGAAATTTCAAGTGACTCAAGACCTCCCGTCTTCATCAACAGAGTACGTGCTATGAAGTATCAGTATCTGCTGCTTTCTGCTTTTGCAATTACTACTAATAGTTAATTCCCCAACATCCTTCTGGTGAAAAGACAATCATTTCTGGTTACCACACCAAGAAGGAAACTGAATAACGTGACTCAGAGAGCACAGTGAAAGACCTGAGATTTGGAAACAGAGGCCTTGGCTCTTAGCAATGCTATCCTGAGACTACATGGAGAACACAGCCAACTCGCATAAATGGCAGACTGACGGTTCCTTATCTAGGAGTGCTAAGTCCAAGCTATAATGTTTTCTGACTATGTAAATAAGGGCAACTCATTCTTTAACTCAGTAGAAGTTCATATGTGCACATATCTGATATATTCAAGGTGAAAGGAAAGTGAAACTGCTATTATCTAGGCAACTGAATTACTATTTTTAAACATAAATCCATTCTTGAAAAATCTGTCTTGATGCTGTTACTAATGAGCCAACTCCTGGAACTTATGTAAAGGCAGAGTTCCTATTTCCCTGAGAGGGAGTTCTGCACTCTTGGGACTCTAGAACAAGGAAAGATTGTTGGCTGAACTTTATTAACCGCAAGTGGGTTTTAATATGGTTTTGTTGAGAGAAGATTGGAAAATGCTACTAGAGGATATGTCAGAGCAACTAAAGGTAGGGACTTTAATCAGCATGAATTAAGGGAGAATTAACAATGCTCAGAGGTAGGTTGATTTAGAGCCCAACACGAACATGCTTTGATAAATGTAATCTTAAGATTTATATTTTCACAAAGTGATAGAATGTTCACTTTGCAGACCATTTCCAAGTTTTAAAAATATTTCTCAGTTATAATCTCCTCTTTCTTGACACTCACTTCTTTTGTCCGCCTGTGATGAGGCCACAAGGTGCCTCTGTCTAGGAAGATGAGGGTACAGGCCTAGTGGAAAATGAAACAGATAAAACATAAACAGGAGAGGCTCTAAAATGCTTATGCCAGATCACCAACAATCCTGTTTACCTAAGATTTGCATTTAGAAACTGATAATCATCCTGGGACTGTTCTCATCTTCACAGGATCCATGACAGCCAGGTGTGGTCTTTAATCCCCTTCAGTTTGGACCTGGTAAGTAATTCCCACAGCATGTCATCAAAGTGCTGACTAACTGGTTTTGGGTCTATATGAAATGATTCCCTCAGAGAAGTCCCCAGATGTTTTCTCGAGCATGCTGTCAGTTGATTCAGTGCATATTTATCGGGTGTGTTATGTGCCAGACACTAGTTATGCAAGGTGACTAAGATAGTCCCTACCCTGTCAATTTCTTATAGTGAATCTGTGAACTCACCATGCAGATCACCTGGGCAAGTCTGCTGCGGAGTCCCCAGCCCCACCCTAGGCCTCCTGAATCGAAATCTCGCAGGGCAGGGGATTTTGTGCTTTGAAGAAGTTCCTTCAGTACTGCTGCTTTACTAGCTCAGTCTTTTAAAACACTTGCGGGGCATGGTGCTGGCAAGGGAAGGAGACTTGGAGGGTGTGGCCTGTGGCCAAGTAAAAAATAAATGAACACACTATAGTGTGGTAAATGCTGTAATAGGGGAATAAACCTGCAAGGTGTCAAGAAGATAGAGAGAGGTGGAACTGAGCCTAACTACATGTTGTCAGAGGAGAGAAGTACCAGATTTCTTGAAGTATCCAGAATTATTATTCCTTAGAATTTTAAGAAACTCAGTTGTTTCTAGTTGGAGTACACCTAAATTTAATAGGGAAAAAAAAGTTTACTTTTTAAAAAAGTGAATTCTCACAAATTAAAGATGGTCTTGAAAGTCATGTGCAGAGGTCATGTGAGTTATACAATATTTCAACTTGTGTGAATTTATCCTAAGGATGTAATTAGGGTTATAGGCACAAGTTTAGCTACAAAGCTCTTCCCTACAACAAATAAATTATGTCCACGTGCTCTTTTTCGTTAAGTCCCAGACTCAGTTCTCTGTGGGACAACCACCCTGTCCCTACTTCTCATACTGTCATGAGACATTCTGGGCCATAAATACTTCCCATTTTTGCTGTTCAGGCTCTGCAAAGCCAATACTCTACCTTTATAGTAAAGACGTTTTCCAGTGACAAAAACAGAGTTTAAGAATTTAACTTCATCAGTAGCCCTGGCATAGCATAAGTTTTCATGTTGATGTCCAAACTCAATATGGTGATTTTGGTAGACTGGACATCCTAGCCATTCACTGAGGAGAGAGGTTCTGATGCCCACCTGCTTTTCATCGTCGACTCCTCCACCAGGCAGATAGCTTCTAGACCATAGGTTTTCACCTGGCCTGTACATGAGAATCACTTAAGCCATTTAAAAATATATACATAGCCATTTCCAGTCTCTACACAAGACCAATCAAAGCAGAATCTCTCAGGTGGGGCTTGGGCGTTGAATAGGAACTGTATCTTATTTATCTTTTCCTCCCTAGTTCCCAGGAAAGCAGTTGACATTATCAGGTAGTTAATGACTCCATTCATTCATTCATTCAACATATATTTATTATTTGTGTTCTAGATGTTTCTTAGTGCTGGAGATACAGCAGAGAATAAAGCAAATGGTCACCTCTTATCAACATTCTAATGGGGAGAGACAGGGTATCAGGTGGTGATGAAAGGTATAAAAATAAACATGGTAAGGGTGGACAACCACATAATTTATCAAACAAGGACACTTTGAGAGTGATTATTTATAATTATGTCAAGACAATACAGATGAAACCAGGACTGTCCTGGGTAAATGTTACCCTAGGTAAGATAGTAAAGAGTACTGTGGGTGAGGGAATGAAAAATGATGTGCTGTCAGGAAAGGCATTTCCTAAATGGAAACATTTAAGCAGAAGCCTGAGGAAGATAAAGCGGCTAGCCATGAGGACATTAGGGGAAGAGCATTCCAGGTAGATGGAACAGTATCTGCAAAGGCTCTGAGGAAGGGGCAAGTTGGCATGTTAGAGGAAAATCACAGAAGCCAGTAAGATTGAAATGGAATGAACAAAAGGGAGTTCTGCCGAAGAGATTAAGAGAGTGGCCAGAGGCCAGATTTCATATTTTTTAGGCCTATAGCAAAGACTTTGGATTCTACCTTGAGACAAAAATCGATATAGTTTACATTTTAAAAGGATAACTGGCTGCTGTCTGTAAAAGAGCCTTGTGTGATAGCAAGAATGAAAGCAGGAAGCTCAGTTAATAGTCAAGACAAGAGATTACGGTGGTGTGACCAGTGTGGGGACTGGAGCAGTGGTGAGATGGGCTTAGGTTATGGACACGTGCTGAGGGTAGAGCTGAGAGCATTTGCTGTTGAATTGGATATAGGGTATGAGGGAAACTGAAGAGCCAGGGATGACCCCTCAGTTTTTAGCTTATGGAGTTGTCATTTATTGAGATAGCGAAGATTGTGGGAAGCAGGTTTTGGGAGGAAGGGGTAACGAGTATAGTTTTGGACATGTAAGGTTGACATCTATTAGATGTCCAAGTGGAGATGGTTAGTAGGCAGTTGGATGATGAAGACTAGAGTTTAGGGGATAAGTTGGAACTGCTTACTACCATATCTAAGAATATCCCCATTTCTAAACCTACGCAGTGAACACATTGATCCCTCCATTTGACATGAAGGTTAATTAGGAGGGCTTAAATGTGTCTCTTTTAAAAAGAGGCTTTTAAAAAGAGGCTATATTCTGCATTTGCAAAGCAGAGAGATTTATTTTCACAAAGCCTGGAAATGAGGTGTTGCCCAATGGTGTGTCCACTCATTTCATATTTTTCCAGCAGAGGCAAACCATAATCTCTATAAACCTAAGCTAATTTACAATTCCCATTGCTCAACTTTGTCAGTGAAGTCCCCAGTCAGGGAAGCTGACTGAATAAGAAATTACTTTGAGGCTAAAGAAGTGAAACAGTTGACATTTGTATGTTCTGTGGGTTTAGAGAACAAAAAATAGCCAACTCCAAATCAAGCATGTTAAAATATGAAAATAAAAAATTGGTACAGGCTCATACAAGTTTCCAATAAAGTAAGCTTAAATCTGGTTTTAAAACAAAAACCTATAATATCAGAGTTCCCATTATTTATTGACTTCTTGCCTACAAACTTTAAAGAAGCAGCTGTCTTTTATTTTCAAATGCAAAACAGATGGAAATTTACTCTACCAGGGAAATCTATATTAAGCAAAAGAAAATATTTGCAACATTATTTGCTGTATTATTTTGACTTCATCACCTGCCTGAGACTCTGGCTTTTATTTTTCACTTTCTGAGGCGAGGCGTTAGCTAAATTGGAAATCAAGGATGGGAATGGCTTTTTCTCAATGATCAGTGTGTTTACACTGAAACCAAGGTAACCTCTTCATTTCAAATTTTGCAAAGTTGCCAAAAAACTGTGTTTCTTTGGTTAAAAATAACACTCTGTTGACATGAAATCAAGAAGACCATAAGAGAAATGGAAACTGAAACTGTTTTTTATCATACTTCACAGTTAAAAGCCAGGAAATTTTGGCTTCATCAACAAAACCCTAGGTGCAGATCTATAGGTGGAAATAAATGTGCTCATTGCAAAGATAAGTGACCCAGAAAAGGCCTTGTTGATTGACATTCATTTTTGTTCATTCCTCTATTATACTGAATGCCTGCTACAAGTAATTGCTGGGCATGCAATGGTGAGCAAAGCTGACATGATCCCTGCCTTCATACAGCATGTGGAAGAAGACAGACATTGTTCAAATAATCGCTCAAGTCAACATATAATTACCAACTTTAGTAAATGCTTTGAAGAAGAGCAGGGTGCCATGACTAAGACCTGACCTAGGCTGGGGGAGCCAGGAAAGGCTGCCCTGGTGAAGAAACGCTGGGCTGAGCTCTGATGATTAAGTAAGCATTAACTAGATCAGAGGAAGATAGGTGGGAGCAGTTAACAGCAGTCAGAGATGGAACCACAAGTGCAAAGCCAAAACTGTGAAGGTGTGGCATGTCAAAGACAGTGAGTGGGTCTGGAAAACTGAGAGGGAGAATGGCTGGAGATGGTTTGGGGATATAGACCTTCAGGCCTAATTAAGGATTCTGAAGAAAAATAACAGTCATTAAAGTATTTTAATTAGGAAAATGACATGATTGTATTTTTATTTTTAGAAGTCAACGCTGGGGTAAGAGGAACTTTCACTTCCAGTAATGGATTAGGTGATTCAGGCTAAACCTTTTATGGAAAAAAACCCACAAAAGTTGGACAAAATATTTTTAAAATCACTCCGAGAGCTAACATGAAGAATTAAGGCAACAGGATCTGAGAGAAGGAAATCCAGAGAGGTGAGCAGAACATTTAGAGCCACTTTTCCCAAAGAGGTGGCTGAGAAGCTGGACAGAACTTCTGATGGATTTATAGGGATAGGGGTAGAAAAACTAAAGTCTGAGGAAGGTCAAAGGGAGTGATGCCAGGCTTTGGGTTGGGACCCAAAGGACTGCATTGGGAGTAAGGGTAAACCGGAAATAGACCAGCTCGCCCCACTTCAAATCCTCTCAGGTCTCCCAATTAAATTAAAGTGATCTAGGATTGCTAGTTGCCTTAACCTCTTGCCAGAAGCAGATGTAAATCCTCCTTGGAGAAAGATATTATTATTATTAATATTATTCTAGGCCTCAAACTATTTTTATAATTATCCAAATGCAATATTTGGCATTCAATTAAAAATAACCAGATAAGCATTCACAAACTGATGGGACGTGTCAAAGGACACAGAAGCCAGATTAACGATCCTCCTACTGGCCAAAACAGAACATTTGAACGATAAAAACAATGATGGCAATTCATTATAACATGCTGAATGAAAAAGAATCCGTGAGTCTATAAAAACACTTATAAAAGGGACAGGGTGCAAGCGAGGAAGGAAAGCTCTTCTTTACAGAAGAATGCCAGCTAATAAATATAGACAAACTGATAGAATTAGGAAATCATCATTTTATAACCACCAAAATAATGATTGATAAGGAAAGGATTATCAATGGATGTTAACACAACTGGGTGAAAGGTTGTAAAATAGGATATTCATATAGTTGCCCAGTATCTCCTTATGTATAACTCATTAAGAGCAGAAGGAAAGAGGTAACCTGACAATACAGAAATGTGACACATACCACCTTAACCAACGCTCAGACTTAAAATGACCGCCAGCGAACATTATATTCCTTCTGATATGATGAACAGAGGAGAACAAACCATCATCTATGTAGTATTCTTATAAAAAATATACATTTTTTTTTCAACTCAGCAAGCGTTACAGGTAAAGTATGTGTTAGGAGCTGTGGAGAATAAGACCTTAAGATATCATAACTAGTTTATAAACTAGTTGATGAGACAAGCCATCCCTGAAAATTATAAGAGTTATTTTGCTTGCCACGACTAAAACAACAATATTTCAATCACAGATTTCTTTTCAAATGCCTATTGGGTCATCCCCAAGAGTCTAGTACTCTCCCATATAAAGTGTTATCAATAGAAACACGTATCACTCTGAAAGCAGTGCTTTCATGAAGACAGTTTGATCTGGAAATCTTTAATCTTGCCCACTGAGCTTGTCATCAGTTCAATTCAATAAAAATTCGGAAAGTCTATCATGCCCTGGGAACTGGATGGGCACTGGGCATATGTCTTCACAGAACTTTGCTAAAAGGTAAATCCTCCCCTGTGAGATGTGTCTTTTTAAACTGCTGATAGTCATTTCAATTTCAGTGTAAGGGTTTTCAATCTTTTGAGAGTAGATTTTGATTGGGATAGAGAATGAGAGGGCATTTGAGCATCCAAGGGGTAAAAAGAGGGACTCCCTTGAAAGCACTGAATGAAGAAAATGGGTGATGGAATCTCAGTCATTCTTGAGAATGTGTGGGACGGTTGAGGGAGTTAGTTGTGGAGTTGTTTGGTTTTGTTTTTTGGAGAGAAGATTGGTTGGTTACTTGGTTGGATGGTTAAGGAGAGAGAGAAAGGAGTAAAAAGGAAGAGAAGAACATACAGAAATTTCTAGCTATAGCTAGCTAGGCCCTGGTTTGGGAGTGGGAGTTGGGCATGTGGAGGAAACAAGTTGTAGAACATAAATATTTAATCTAAATCTACGCAGGAGAGCACAATCAGACAAATCCAAATAGTGGGACGTTCTACAGAACTCTAAAAAATATCAACGGCTTGAGAGGAAAAGAAAAAAAGCAGTGGGACTAGATTAAAGGAAACTAAAGACTATGCTTGATCTTTTTGTAGATACCGGATATTTAAAGATGGTGTCAAGGGTATTATTCAGACAGTTGGGGAAATTTGAATGTGTACTGAATATTACATATATTATGATATCAGTGTTTAATTTCTTGAGAGTGATAAGAGAGGTATTGTGATGACGTAGGAGAACGTCCCTGTTCTTCAGAGCTAGAGATACATGTTGCCATATTTAGGAGGTGAAGCATCGTGATATCTATAGAGCACTTTCAAATGGTTCAAGAAACAATGTATATGTATACATATATGCAGGCCTAATTTTGAATGAAAGTGCAGGACTCAAATATGACCATGTAATGTGAAACTGTAAAATGATTTTAATAATCAGTGAGATAAATTATCATTGCTTCATGATCTTTAAGCATTTTTGTCAAAATATTATGAACTCTAGTGAAACTTATTTTTTATTTAGTATACTGTAGTTTAAAACATTAGAAACATTGAAGATTAAAGTATTTTATTTCTTTGTAAAAGACTTAGGGTAGCTTGAACAGTTCTAATCGTATAACTAACTATATGGATCGAGCATATTCTCTATGCCTTTGCAAATTGTCACACTCCTTTCTAAGTTTGGGTCAGCTTGCAGCATTTTATCATTTGCACTTACACAATGTCATGAAATATCACCAAAAGTTCGTTTAGTGGGAAGTTTTTGCCAATGTCTCTTCCTCCGGTACATTTTCATCCTTTTCATCACAACCACTTTCCTTATGAATCTCAATAAGTTTGTCCTGACTGAGTTCCTCTGGCTGAATATCTAGAGTGTTTCTAATGGTAGCAGAGTCTATATTCCCAGTTATCTCTTCTATAACTCCATTTATGTTTCATTCAAATTGCACTTTCAGTGTTATCACTTTAAATTTCTTTCCTGCACTTTCACCTTTTTTGGCTAATTTCCTCTTCCAAATATCCATTTTTGTAAAATGTCACATGAGTTTATCACTGAGAGTCAAGGAGGCAACACAATTGCTTGCTTTGATGTCTGTTCATGAACTGAATAACAGATGTACGGTGACCAATCACTGACGGATTTTGAAAGTGTTGTGTTTGGTCACTGTCACTGATCATGATGGGCATATGCTAATTATGTAGTGATTTGAAGACTGAAGCTCTGGCAGGGAAGTTTGCGCTCTGTGCAGTTACAGTTAGTCTACCATGGTACCTGAAATTTGAATCATGTCATGTGTAACTGTGTGTGTGGGTGTGTGGGTGTGTGTGTGTGCGCGCGTGCATGTAAACCTAGATATGTGTGTGCATCTAGATAAAGGGTATATAGGTGCCCATTGTACTTTTCTGAGTTGTTTTTTTTAAAGATTGACACCTGAGCTAACAACTGTTGCCAATCTTCTTTTTTTTTCCTGCTTTTTCTCCCCAAATCCCCCCAGTACATAGTTGTATATTTTAGTTGTGGGTCCTTCTAGTTGTGGTATGTGGGATGCCACCACAGCGTGGCCTGACAAGTGGTGCCATGTCCTTGGCCAGGATCCAAACCAGTGAAACCCTGAGCCACTGAAGAGGAGTGCGTGAACTTAACCACTCAGCCATGGGGCTGGCCCCACATTGCACTTTTCTTGCAGCTTTTCTGTAAATTTCAAATTTATCATAATGGAAGTTGGAGGAGGGGAGAGAAGCAGGTCATGAGGAGACAAGACAATGCAATAGCAAACCTAGAGAAACAACAGACAATAAAAACAGACCAACAGGGAATCCAGAGAATAGAAAAGGCTATGGAACCCGACTGTCTGGGTTTGAATCCCACTTTATTCATCAGCTGTGTGATCTTGGGCAAGTTATATAACCTCTCTGAATCTGTTTCCTTTTAAAAAATGGAGATAAAAATACTACCTACTTCATAGGGTAACGATAATTAAAGAAGTTGCATATATGAAGTACTTACATCATTAGTGGTACATAGCAATTACTTTATAACTGCAAACTGTTACGGGTTTATTAAGATAGGGGAGACGTTAATCTGTTTAGATACTGATAAGAATCCAGAAGAGAGAGGTTGAAGTTAGAAGAAGGGATAATTGATGGTTATAGTTCCTAAGAAGGTAGGAGGGGATGGGATCCAAAGAAGAAACAGAGGCACTGGTCTTGGACTAAAGGAGGAGCATCTCTATTTTAGCAGGAGGGAAAGAGAATAGCATGGGTGCAGGTGTAGGTTGGGTGGTAAATTTGCTAGGGAGAAGGTGTTATAGTATAATGATTTCTGTATTCTCCAAGAAACAAAAGGTGAGGTATCTTCTGAGAGTGAGCAGCAAGGCAGGAGATTAGAGATTGAAGAGAGTGGGGAAGACTTGAAATGAACCTTGCAGAAAACAAGAGGGCCAATTGGCCAAAGAAACATAACAAGATGGTCAGCAGTGTTGAGAGCTGAGCTAGTGACCTTAAAACTATAGTCTTACCAGCTTGCCCCTTTGTGTTTCTCAGTTGTGGTGTGCAGCTGCCTGGGCACAGGCATAGAGGATGTTGAGTTCATCCAGGATCGAGGTTTTTCCAGATTGATCTAAGGAAAAGAAAGAGACAAGGGAATTTATGGTATTCGCAAGAGGATTACTGAGAGTATGGACCATGAAGTCTAACCTGGGAGAGAGGGGGCCGGAGAAAGCTACTGATGAGAGAAAGTATAGGGGGCCACAAATGGGAGAAGGGTCCCCTGAGGTCAAGTAATGGTCCTAGTAAGAATTGTTTAACAAGGAAACTAGCCATTTCCTAAATTAGGGAGCAGTGTCCTGTGTAAACAGGATGTTCAATTGGGGCTCTTTCTGTTCTAGTTTTGGCTGAGGCCCTAAACACTGAGAAGATGACAATAGGAGCTATAATGAAGGGCTATATCACCTATGCAGGACTTGCAAAGAGAGGATCAAACTGGTTTTCTGACTCTTGATCCATCACCTACCTGGAGTGTGTACAAGCATTGGGGTTGAAAAATTGAGAAACAAGTTCTCTTCGGAGAATTGTTGGAGTGCTTTGGCTTTTTTCTTCCCCTCTCTCCTAACGGAAGAAGGGAGTGGTGTTCCCCGCTGCTTACACCAAGTGAGAGAGGTACTTTAAGGAAACTACTTGAAGAGCTTTACATGCGCCTTCTTGAGTTTGAAGAGTATGAGAACTGGTAAGAGAAGCTCTAATCAAACCAGGTTAGGGGGTGGAGGGTGGGGAGCAAGCTGTATATCCACCAGCAGTGAGGCAACAGTATTTCTCCTGGGCCAGATGTGGGCCTGTGGGAGGAACCAGTCTGGAACTATCTCAGATTCCATGACTGGCTGGAGGGAGTGGCCACGAGATTGCCAGAGGCTGAGAAGGAATTGTAGAAAGCCAGTAGGAGCCACGAGACATTGCCTCCATCATGGGGACTTACTGGAGTTCCAAGGGGAGAATATCTCCTCAAAATTCACAAAAACACCCAGTGAAAGAAAGAATGAGCAATGGGATTCCACTGTCCCAGAGGCTGCCGTGGTGGATTGTGTCTGGGCCAATCAAGTAAAACCTTGACAACCTCCTCTCTCTTCCTGATTCAGTCCTCAAGAATACAGAGGTAGCCGAACTGGGGGTGGGGGGTGGGAAAGAGAGAAGCTGCCATCTGTACTCCTCTCCCTCTCCACAGGCTTTCCAGCCAGAAACAGTAACAAGATTGGGGAGGATAGGAGCTTTAGCTTTGAAAGTGGTTCAAATTTTATTGAACATTTTAATTTTTGAACTGAGACTATTATTGTGACTAAGAGTTCCCAGGAGACTTTTTATGACCTGAAAGTAGCCAGAACAGTTAGTAGTTTGCCCTAGAGACAAGGAAACAAAACAAAACAAAAACTAGCTTAGAAAGGGATTTGAAAAGGGTAATTGGCAGAAAAAAAGAACTTTCTGTATAATTCTGCCCTATAGAGTACAGCTCATTCACTGTAATCGTGGTTACTCCAGATTAGCGAGATAATGATGACCAGGTTCAGAGTGTGGCTTTGGGAGTGGCTGGTTCTGATGGAGTGGAGTAGAAGGTCATAGAGGGTGAAGAGGTCAAGAAAAGAGAGGTCTGGTGTTGGCCGAGTCGTCTTTATGGAAGATGAAGTCTTCCACGATGCTGGCAAAGGTTGGGGTAGAAAGACTGCAAGCCATGTGCCCAAGGCCAGTGGCTCTCAAACTGTAGAGTGTATCAGAATCAACCTAGAGGCCAGGAGAAGCTACAGAGACAGGCTGGTTGAAGTAGGATAGCACCTGGGCTTCTGTTTATTTTTACCAAGTTCCCAGGTGATCTGGGATGTACAAAAAAGTTTGAGAACCACTGCCTATTATATGGTGGAGAGAAATAAATGACTGGTCAGTACAAAACAATATCTACCAGAAGAAAGAAAGAGAAAGTAGTTTTGCCAAAGAGCAGGGGCCCCTCGGAAGCAATTTTTTGTTATGTGGGGGTAGGGTAATAGTCTAAAAACAGTAATGGGGACAACTAGCCTCCTAACCCATTATCCATAACTACTACTTTTCCTACCTTCCTTCCTTCCTTCCTTCTTGTGAGAATGAATATTATGGGTTGAATGGTATCTGCTCCAAAAAAGATATGCTGTGGACCTAGTCCCTAGTACCTTAGAATGTAACTTATTTGGAAATAGGGTCACAAAAATTTGGAAGTAGATGTAATTAGTTAAAACGAGGTCATACTGGAGTAGGGTGGGTCTCTAATCCAATACAATTGGTGTCCTTAAAAGAAAATGGCCACTTGCAGACACAGGGAAGGCCATGTGATGATGAAGTCAGAGGTGAGAGTTAATGCAGCTGTGAACCAAGGAATGTCCCAAAGGTTGCCCGTGAACCACCAGAAGCTAGAAGGAGGCAAAGAAGGATTCCCCTATGGGTTTCAGAAGAAGCTTGGCCCTGCTGACACACTGATTTTGGGCTTCCAACCTCCAGAACTGGGAGACAATACATTTATGTTGTTTTAAGCCGCTCAGTTTGTGGTACTTTGTTATGGCAGCTCTAGGAAATGAATACAATGAGATAACCGATACAATGACACCCTCCTTTTCTGGCGTACTGTAAATCATCTCTCCTACATTCTGCCCATGTTGTGTCTCTGCCCCCTCTCCACTGAATTTATAGCCTCTCTCAGGACACAGAAAAACCATGTTTAAGTCAATGGATGCCATTAGAACACCAAGAAAAAGTTCACTGCTTCTCGACATGCTTAAGCTGAAACACAATACACTTCATGCGTTCTTGATGAAGTAGTCAGCTCCCATATTGGCTTTTGCACTTATTATTGACGAATGAGTCAGTTCATACAAGACTGGTAGCTTCTTTCAGTAGGTGTATGTTAAAGTTATTTTGAAAAAAGGAAAAGAAGCCTGTAAAGTATACCTGCATGCTACTCTCACAAGAAAGCATTCCCATGAGGAATCTGAAAAGTCTTCGTCAAAGTGCTGAGGAAACTTCTTGGCAGTCATACATAATGTGTTCCACTTCCAAAAGTCCTCCCATCTTCTCTGATTTTCATAGTATTCTCTCTTCCCAATATTGAAAGAAAGTCTCGAGACCACACTCATGACCCCAGAAAAGATTAAGGTCCTGATTTGTTTAGCAAAGGCTACAGAAACCAACCAGAAGATACTACTCAGAGCAGTAACAGAGACACAGCATATCTTATTCAGCTTTCTCCAACCTCCTGTAGGCCCTACGAGGGTGCACAGCTGCCTTTGACATGTCAGATCAAGACATACCTTGTGGCCTAGAAATGCTACTTCTAGAAAATTACTTACAGAAAAAACCCAAAGGACCAGGTAAAGGATTAAGATGCCGTGTACATTACAGAGAGAGGACGGAGTCCGTGGTTACTAGCTGAGCTGAGTAGTCCAAGACTTCAGTCTGGAAGAGGGGTAATGGGCTAAATCTCCTCTTTTATGTCAGAGCCTTGACCATGGACGACTCCTCCTTGAGGAAGGGGAGATAGAGTACCTTAAAGGGGCATCTAGGCCAGAGATTCTTGTTCCAGCTTTGGCTGCACACACATGGTTCCAAAGCTCTCTCTCAAGTCATAATCCAGCCTTCTGTAAGAGATTTTCACTTCGATGCTCTGAAGCTCACCCTACCTAAAAAGTTAGTTTATCTCAGGCCCATCTTCCTTCCCCAAATCTGTCTCCTCCTCCTGAATTTCCTTTTTATATGCTCTCCCAAACTCCCCCCAAAAGTTTTCTGCTTGTGCACTCTCAAATTTCTCAGCTCCCTCAGGCCCTCCAATCTGTCTTCAGTATCCTTCACATTCCTGAAACCGCCTGGTTAAGACCTCCAGTACCCCTGGTGGTGTCCAATCTAATAGTCACTCTAATCCCCTCCAGCAGCATTCAAGCTGCACACTTCTCAGCTCACCATTCTCCTCTCTTGACTCTGGTTACACAGCCTGGTTTCCTTTCTAATTCCTTTCCCTGTTCCTTCTCTATCTCCTCACATTCTCATCTTCTATCTCTAAAATGTGGAGTTCCTCTGACATATCTTTAAATACCATCCATATGTGCTGATAAACCATATATCCAGTAGGCTCCGGACTTGTAAATGTAATGACTAACTTGATGTCTCTCTCAGTGTCTCTCAGGCATAACATAACCCCAACCAAACTCGATACTCCTTCAAAGCTCCCAGTCCAACCTGTTCTTCGCCAGTCTTCCCAACTCAGAAAATGGTATTCCGTTGTATACAGTTGCTCAAGCCAGAAACCTCTCCCTTTTCTTCACCTCCCACATCTGATCCATCTGTAGACCCTATGGTTTCTAACTTCACCATAAATCTCAAATGTATTTCTCTTTATTCCCCTTCCACAATTTTAGTCTAAACCTCCAAACTGATTTCTCTGATACACCTCCTGCCACCCTTACCCCAACCCCAATCTCTTCTCCCACAGCAGTCAGAGAGTAAACTTTTAAGAACTCCTTCCTTTGGCCTATAAGATCATGAATGATTTGGCTTTTGCTAGTCTCTCCAAACTCATCTCATTCCATTCTCTCCTTCGCCCACAGTTTAAACCTGCTGTCCTTTCAGTTCCTGGGACCAGCCCAGCTCTTTCCCCGCCTCAGGGCTTTTGCATAAACGGTTCCCTTTTTCCTTGAACGCTCTGCCTACTCCTTTTGTGTGTATCTATGCTTTTTGCCTAACTGCACTTGACATTAGGTAGAGTGACTGACACCTAGTCGGCTCTCAGTAAGTAATTGCTGAATGAGGGCAACAGATGGATCTGACCAGAAAATTCTACCAGCAACCTGTTAGCCAGTGAGGAGGGCAAGGGGAAACCCTTCACTCTGTGCCAGAAAATACCTCTTAGAAAAACAGACTGAAGTTCAAACTGATAGCTAACACTGGTGCTCCTTTTTCTTAATGATTCTACAATCTCATTGGAAAGATAATAACCAAAATATTGAAAGAAGAATATTTAGCTAGCATGAGACAATTTAAGTGCTTTCAGAAAAAGGTAGAGAATAAATCACAAATAATAACTACTCTTTTAGGCAGCAGCAGTGTAGAGAGATAATTGCCAAATGATTAGTATAGGTTCATGGTTCCCAACATTTTCATCACCAAGGATTTGTTTCATTATGCTTTTCCCACAGGGACCTCATATTTTCAAAAAAGTCTGTCTACTAAATAAACTACATTTATCATGCAATAATTTACTTTTCCATTTTTAATCATATGTAATCTCTAATTAGACATATATAACTCCTAATTGGGGCATTTTATCAACATGCTATGAAAAATGCAAGCCAAAAGTAGGGCCAGGTAGCTTTGTTTTAGTATCAATAGAATTTTCGCTGCACTTTTTGAAATACTCAAAATATCTAGCAAATTTCAGCCTGGTATTCCTTTCAAAGCTTTAGCCTCTGTATTTTGTAAAGAAAATAATACACACGGTTTATTTCTCTTTTTTCTTCATGAAATTCTCCGCTCTTTGCTGATTAGCAACTGTAAGGTGGATTCTTTGGGGGAGACTCTTTCATCCGCGTGGTGTTTTGATAGTAAGGTAATCGGGGGTTGGATAGTCGAGCGGAGCCAAACCGTACAACTGACAGCAGAGCATCGCTCCCCATCATGGCAGGCGCCACCGCAGATCTAACACGCCTCCTCTTTTCTCCAGTGCTGCTGGGGAAAAATATCCATAAAATGAACATTCATTCATATGCTTTAAAAGTATCTGAAATAAATTAATGATGCTTTTCAAGCTGTTGCTTTGAGAACATTTCCTAAAAACTGACCATTATCAACAAAATCAGTGTTTCTATAGAGGTATCCAAGATACGCAAGCAAATCATGTTACATAAGTTCTAAAGAAGAAGAATGTTAATCATATAGTTATTAAGCAACTTAACACCGGAACTCAAGATATTTCAATTCATAATTTTGCTAACAGGTGCTGAATCTTTTATATTTTTATAGCTTTTGTGTGGGAAGCAAGCTGTAGCTTAGTTGGTGGAAATTTCATCTTACTAGACAAATGCTTGATAGATCAGGATTTTTGGTTCTTAATGCACCCCACGATGGATCCAAATTTTCACATTTTTTCCCGTCAAGATGTTCACAAACATCCCCATCTTAAGACTTTAAAGGACTTCACAAATGGACATTTTTCTTCCCATTTTAGGCACAGACAAAACAGCTGCAGTGACTCTGTGAAGTTATATATAGCCTCTGCTAAGCTGGAATCTGAAGCTGTAGGTTCTTTTTCATTAGGTATATACAAATTTTTTCTTTTATTATGGTAAAATATACATAACATAAAAGATGCCATTTTAACCATATAATTCAGTCTCATTAACTTCGTTGACAATGTTGTGCAACCATTACCACTATTTATTTCCAAAACTTTTCCATCACCCCAAACTCTGTATCACTAGGTATATTTTATGCAACATGTTGAATGACTGTTTATTCATTAAGTAAGTAGTTCATCCACTAAAAAAATACTTATGAAGTACCTTCCATGTGTGTCATCCTGCACTCAGTACTGGAGATAAACAATGTGAACAACGTATGATGAACACAAGTGAACAATGCAGAGAGTGGCCACTTTTCAAATATTTGTGCCTTTCTGTGAATGTCCAAGTGACTGATGAAAATATCAGTAATAATATTAATATTTGCCCTCTGACCTAAGAGCTTTATGAATGTTAATTCATTTACTCCCGACAATAACCCTATGAGGTTAGATAGGTAGAACCTAACTATTATTATTATCCTGATGCTACAGGTGATGAAACTGAGGCAAAGGGAGATTAAGTAACTTGTCCAAGGTCACACGACTACGAGAGTTGGAGCTGGGTTTCCAACCCGGGCTGATAGGTTCAGAGTATGTGCCCTTAAAGCATTATCTGTAACGTTTTTTAAAAAATAAATTTTATTGAGGTATAATTTCCATAAAATAAAATGCACTCAATTTATGATTTAACAAGTTTTAACAAATGAGTACAAGCATGGTACAACCAGTCAAGAAATGGCATGTTTTCATCACCCTAAAACGTTCCCTTGTAACCTTTTGCAGCCCATGCTCCCTGACCCACAACCGAGTCTTAGGCAACAACAAGCACACTTTCTGTAACTATGGATTAGCTTTCCTTTCTAGAATTTCACATAAATGGAATTATACACAATGTACTCTTTTACATTTAGTTTCTTTTGCTCAGTGTATTGTTTGAGATCATTGATATTGTTGCATGCACTAGTATTCCTTTTAATAGCTGAGTAATATGCCATTGTTGGACATTCCTTAATTTATCAGTTCATCTGTTGATGAACATTTGGGTTGTTTGCGCTTTGCCTACTATGAATAAAGCTGCTGCAAACATTCATGTACAGATATATACTGATACACATTTTCATTTGTCTTGTGTAAACAACTATGAATGGAGTTGGTGGGTTATATGGAAGTGTATGTTTAACTTTTTAAGAAACTGCCCAATTATTTTTCAAAGCAGTTGTAGCATTTTATGTTCCCACCAGCAATATACGACAGCTCTAGTTGCCCCACATCCTTGCCAACAGTTGGTGTTTCAGTCTTTTGGATTTTAGCCTTTCTAATGGATATGTAGTGGTGACTCGCTGGGTTTTACTTTGTACTCCCTTGAAGACTAATGATATGGAGCATATTTTCATGTGTTAACTGGCCGTTCGTATATCTTCTGTGAAGTGTCTGTTCAAATCATTTGCCTCTTGTTTTATTGGATTATCTCATTATTGAGTTGTAGGAGTTCTTTATATATTCTGGACACCAGTCTTTTGTCAAATGTGTATTTTGCAATATTTTCTTCCAGTTGGTGACTTGTCTGTTTCTTTGATTTTGTTTTCCTAAGAGTAGATGTTTTTCATTTTGATGAAGTTCAATTTATCATTTATTAATAATTCGCCATTATTTTTAAGAAATATTTGCCTATCCCAAGGTCACAAAGATTTTCTCCCATGTTTCCTCATCCAGCCTTTTATAATTAAGTTACAGGCTTTTGTAATGACCTTACCCAGTTTGGAGAAGTTCCTTTCTACTCCTGATTTACTGATTTTTGTCATAAATGAAATATTTATCAAATGCTTTTTCTGTATCTATTGAGGTGATCATATTGTATTTTCCTTTATTCTGTTAATATGGTGAATTAATTACTTTTTGAATTTCAAATCAATCTTATTTTCTTGAGATAAACCTAATTGGGTCATGATATACTGTCCCTTTAAGTAATGCTGCATTCAATTTGCTAATATTTTGCTAAGGATCTTTGCATCTACATTCACGAGGGATAAATGTCAGTGGTTTTCTTTTCCTATAATGTCTTTAACAGGTAATAAATGATGTAGAATTGATATTATTTTTCCTTAAATGTTTGATGAAACTCACCAGTAAAGCTATCTTGGTCTAGAGTTAGGCCCAAATCAATTTTTTAAGTAGATATTAAGAGTTCAATTTTCTTTGATAGATATGAGGCCAAGCAGGTTTTCTATTTCTTCTTGAATCAATGTTGACTATTTATGTCTTTTAAAGAATTTGTTCAAGTTGTCAAATTTGTTGACAATGGTGTTTGTATTACTTTATTATGCTTTTTTTTTTTTGCTTGAGGAAGAGTCACCCTGAGCTAACATCTGTGCCAATCTTGCTCTATTTTGTATGTGAGTCACCACCACAGCATGGCTGAGTGGTGTAGCTTTGCGCCCAGGATCCAAACTCGTGAACCTGGGCTGCCAAAGCAGAGCGTGCTGAATATAACCACTATGCCATGGGGCCGGCCCCCTTTATTATGCTTTTAATATTTGTGGAATCTGTAGCGCTGTCGCCTCTTTTGTTTCTAATATTGGTGTCTTTCTTCTTCTCTATTGATTTTATTGATATTTTCCAAGAACCAGCTTTTGGTTTCACTGATTTTCTCTTTTGTCTGTGTACTATTTTATTGACTTCTGCTCTTTTCCTTATTATTTCTTTCCTTCAGCTAAGTTTGATTTAAAGTCTTTCTATAGCTTCTTAAATTGAAAGCATTGGTTGTTGATTTTGTACCTTTCTTCTTTTCTAACATAAGCCTTTAAAGGTATAAATCTCCCTCTAAGCACTGCTTTTCTGTATCCCACAGATTTTGATATGTTGTGCTTTCATTTTCATGCTGTTGAAGATGTTTTCTAATGTCCCTGTGTTTCTTCTTTGATGCATAGGTTTAGAAGTGTGTAGTATAATTTCCAAATATTTAGGTATTTTCCATATATCTTTGTTGTTGGTTTCTAATTAATTTCCCCTGTAGTCAGAGAATATCCTCTGAATGATTTCAATTGAGCCTTATTTAATGGCCCAGAATATGGTCTATCTTGATGACTGTTCTGTGTGCACTTGAAAAGAAGGCATATTCTGCTCTTATTGGGTGGAATAAGTGTCAATTAGATCAAATTGGTTGTTGTTCAAGTATTCTACGTCCTTACTGGTTTTCTGTTTACTTGTTCAACCGATCATGGAGGTATAAGTATTGAAATCTCTGTCTATAATTCTGGATTTGTCTATTATTCCTTGCAGTTCTGTTAGTTTTCACTTCTTGTATTTTGAGGTGCTGTTATTAGGTGTCATCAAGGACATTCCACTCTGGCTGGTCAGAACTCAAATGTCTTCCAGGCCTCTGTGAGTGCTGGAAATTGGCCTAGAGCTCCCCAGTCATTGTATAAGCTCTTACAATATGCCAGATACTGTGTTTACTAATCAGTATAGGCTAGGTTATGCTGTGATAAAAAGCAACCCCCAAAGCTCAGTGGCTTATAATTATAACAGTGAAGTTTTCTTTCTTGCTTATGCTGCATGTCCACTGCATGTTGGCTGTGACTCTATCTGTTCTGCATCTTCTTTACTTTGAGATTCAGAGTGATGGAGCAGTTACCGTCTGGAACACAGCTGGTCATTATGGCAGAGGGAAAAGAAAACATGGCAAACAATGTTCTGCCTCAAAGTGTCTATGTCACCTCCATTCCTATTTCATTGGCTAAATCAAGTCTTACGGCCAAGGCTGACATCAGTAGGATTTGGAAGTCTAGTCTTCCCCTAGGAAGGAGCACCAAATATTGGTGAACCATGAAATAGTCCACCACGCTCTGCTAAGCATTCAAGAGCACCTTCTCCTTTAATCTTCATAACAGCCTTCTAGAAATAAGTACTATTATTGTCTCCATTTTACCGATGAGGAAATTGAGGCTCTGAGAGTAACCTGGCAAAAGTCAAATAATAATCAAATGGCAGGGTCTGGACGCAGCTTGTCTGACCCCAGTGTAATGGTGCTATACTGACATAAGAAGAGAAGAGGAAAAGGAAGGAGTGAGGGGGTTTGGGAAGGAGTGTCGCAGAGAGAAAGGAAATGAAGGGAGACATGAAAAGTAATTGTAAACTACTCCCTATGGAGCTCTGATCTAGTGATCAGAAAGGGATAAGGAGAAGAGAATGGGGAAGGCCAGAGAAAGGAACTCCTCTTACCACAGTTCTTCCTGGTCCATCTGTCCATCCCTCATCTGTCCGTCTTATACCACACACCCTTATCTCACGAAAGCTCGGCTCCTGCCTCTCCGCATTCCAAAGGCCCTAACCCCCTTATCTACAACAAGGTTCCCGAAAGTCCCAGTGCATTTAATTGATTATCCTGTTTATATGGTGAAAAAAATATGAGTTACTATACAAATTTAGCATTGACCAAAGATATGTCCATCACTTATGCCTGGCATGTTGTACATATCTCAGTACTTGACAATTTTGTACTGTTGTCTCTAGAGACAGGTATGTTAGTGATTTGTGTCTGCCCTTTGAACCAAGACCAATATTTTTTTTTAATTTTTTTATTTATTTTTTTCTTTCTTTTTGAGGAAGATTAGCCACGAGCTAACATCTGCTGCCAATCCTCCTCTTTTTGCTGAGGAAGACTGGCCCTGAGCTAACATCCCTGCCCTTCTTCCTCCACTTTATATGTGGGACGCCTACCACAGCATGGCTTGCCAAGCAGTGCCATGTCCGCACCCAGGATCTGAACCGGCGAACCCCGAGCCACCAAAGCGGAACATGCGCACTTAACCGCTGAGCCACCGGCCGGCCCCTTGAACCAAAAGCAAGATTCAAAGCTTTCTGAAGCAATTCTTTGACAACTAGAGTGCGTATATCTCCTTAACACAACCTTAGAATCACATTAAAAAGAAAAAATAAACTGAAAAATATTAGCATATATTAAAAAGGCTTAAAATCCATACTATATAAAATGCTCATACAAAATTTTAGATCCTTATAAGTAAATGAACTGGGGGAAGAATTGAAGGAAATATTTCCTTCATTCAAGAGGAAATAACTAATAAACAAATACATGGAAAGGCGTTCAATCTCCCTAATGTAAAAGAAATGCAAATTAAAACAACAATGAGGACATTTACGCTAATTAAAGGGGCATACAACTCTTTAAATTTCACTACTTGGTCCTGGATTTTTTCCTGTGAAATTGTTACAATCTTCAAGTGCTGGTGCTACTCCTTGTTCAGAACCATGTGGTAACAACATATAACAAGCTCATATGGGTTAAAAGTCGTAATATTTAAGCCTGTACTTCCCTGAAGTGGACTCTGAGCTTGTCCCAGCGTTCTAGTGAGAGGACGGCAGTCATGAGATGAGCCTCTGATGGAAGAGGGGGCCACCGGCAGAGTGCTCAGAGCCCCTTGGCCCAAGGCGGAAGTAAAACCTCACAGCCCTGCTTTTGACCTTTTATACTGCCTCTTGAATGTATTCCGAAGAAATAAGCCATAAGGAAAAATAGCTAAACAAACAAAGATCAACTGCAGCATTATTATAGAAAACATTACAATATAAATGCCTGACAGCAGGAGAATAATTAAAAATATGGCATAGTTATTAAAATTTAAATTACAAAGACTACATAGCAACATGGAACATACTTCTGAGATGTTTTTAATTGGAAATGGGAGAATGCACTCACTGCAATTCTCCCAAGGGCTAGAAGGAGCAGGGTCCACTGGAAAGTGGCTCTGCTGAGGTGACAAGACTGTGAGCAAAAATTCTCTTATTTACATTTATTGTGTAATACAGATAGAATATTTATGTAATAAGAATACTATTTTTAGAGAAAAGGAGAAATAGGACACTATGACTCTCTTCTACTCTGGTTCTCGTTGGTAGCTCCAGGATTTCGTTAAAATGCAAAACTCAAAATCATCCTCATTTTTGGTATATTTTGCTAAATATATTATAAGCTTACTCTGAATATGAATTGGTCCTCCCCATGGGAGGGTTTCTATGTAGATAAATAGCTCTTATATTAATCCAGTTAGCTTGGAGGACTGTCTAGGGGGAATGTACACTAATCATACTGTCTACTTGCTAAGTTCATTCAATTACATGGCATTATGCAGGGTGTGTGTAAAGTCAGAAAGCATGGGAGAAACTTGCATTTTGAAAGCATGGTATTTACATTTTTAAAAATGCTCAACACGTTTTTGTTTTCAACTACATTTCAGGTGAGCAATCTCTCTATTTAAAACAGTGGACTTAATTGTTAATCTGAAAGAAGTACAATAAATACACAATTTCATGTGTTTCCAGATTTTTGAATACTCTTGTAGTATTTCTATTGCACCTTTCAGATTAACAGTTGGACCCACTGCGTTACATTTACAGGGGTTTGGATGTTGAAGAAAAACATTTGGCATATTTGGAAATGTAACTAAAATATTGTTTCCAAACAAATTTATCTGACTTTCTGAACACTCTGTGGTGTCTTACCCTTAGCATTGAACCTCCTCAATGGCCAAAACAGAAAAGCCAGACACAGTCTCCCAAACTGAGGGAATGGAGAGTAGAGCAAGAGAGGAGGAGGGGGAGGGGAAGGAGAGGAAAAGGGGGAGGAGGGAGAGGAGGGGGGAAAGGGAGGCGGGGGAAGGAGGTGAGGAGGAAGGGACGGGGGAGAAGAGGGCAGAGGGGGAGGAGGAGAGGAGCAGGAGGGGGAGGAGCTGGAAGTTTTTGTGGCATCTTGACTGGGGAAAGTTAGGTTTGAACAGAAGCCTAGAAATGAGTTCTGGGCTCACTGATCTATGGGGATGAGACTGTGGGGAGTGAACAGGGGCGGGGGAAAAAGAGCAAAGTGCCCTCCAACCCTTCTGTGAACAGCTTTCTTAGTATTCACACGCTGAGTTGAGGCCAAGTTGCGAGGTGGATGAAGCTCTAGAGATGCTCCTCTCTTTTCAGTGGCTCTCCTAGCTCTCAGAGATGATGGCGTGGAAAGCACGTGCCTGTGCGTATAGACTGGGGGTGGGAGCAGAGGCAGTGGTGTGAGGAAGGAGAGAAAAATCTCAGAGAAGATAATGAGGCTGTTGAGTGTGGGAGCGCAGAGCAGCAGCTATTCTGGTACAGAGAGAACAGGAAGGCATGTGCGTGAATGTGTGTGTCTCTCTTTTTAGATCCTTTCATTCAGGAGGCATCTCCCTGGAGACTGAGTAGATGGTAGGAGTCCCCTGGGGTGCTGTCAGCTCCACTCGCTGAACCTCTGGAGAAAGGCCAAAATACTAGGTAAAGGAAATACTTCCATCCAGCTCGTAGGGAGAGGCAGGACTGGGAGGAGGAGTGGGGAGGTGAGGGACCCCTGACCTGAATACGCTGGAGCAATTTCTAGATGTGGTTCCCTTCCCATTCTCTCCTCTCACCGCACTTGCGCCCTGTCAGGAAGGAAGACTGTGCTGTCCTGTGGCCCCTCCAGCCCTAGGACGCCCAGAAGGCTGCTCCCCAAACTGGTGCTCTTACTTTCCTTCCTTCCGGCCAAACCCCAAACCCCCAGCCTCAAAGAAGGGCTGTTCCTCCGACAGTGCTAATGACAAGTCCAGGAGTGTGGTTGGAAGGCCTTTCCCTCCAGGAACCTCAGGGCTCTGTCCCTCTCCTCTTCCACCCTACCCCGCCCTCTGTCTTCGCTCCTCCTCAAAGGCTGCCTACCAGGGGGCTATTTCTGCCCAGGAGCCATCCGGGAGGGGAAGTTGGTGTGGTTGAAACGCCACACCACACATTTGCAACAGCCCTCTTGGCTACTCTTTTTCATTGCAAATGTAAAGTAATCCATCTGTGGTGTTGTTTCTGTGGTCCTATTTATATCATTGTTTCTGGGGAAAGTGTGCTCCGTGTGGAAAAAAGCAAAACAAACATTTGGAACACAGACTCTTTAAAGACTGTTGTCTTACAGCCCCTGGAAATGCCACCTATTTACTACAACAAGCGTCTCTTGTGTGCCTCATGCTGGGTGGGGGGAACACTGTCTGTGCTTTCATCACCTGGGCCCTTGCTGCTCGGGCTCCGGGCTGGTTTAGGGTGCCCTTGACAGGATAGCGAACACCGTCAACTCACATAGCGAGAAAGGTAGTATTGCTTTACTTCTCTTCCTCTGATCATACCAGAGGAGGTCTTAGTTTGGAACTAACAGAGCTTTAACACGATTCTAATATTTGCTTATTGCTATTATTATTATTACTACTACTACTGTTTAACAGTTGCAGGCTCAGAGCTTTTGGCTGGTTTGGTTCATAAAGAGGGCAAAGTCCAAACTGGTGGCTCTGTGGCCAGATCCAGCCTGCAGATATGATTTGTGCTGTACCGTATTTTTTTTAGCCAGCATTTAAAAACTCAGGAAATTTTGCCTAGAAATCCAGATTTCTAGCTTCTGTTGAATAACCAGAATATCTGGCAACCCTAGGCCCAAATTTCTTCATGACAGCAGCTGGTTGTCCCCTTTAAAAGGACACATGCTCTCCAGTTTGCCACAGTCTCCACCACTCCTTACTGTGTCATACAGGACCCATATTATTCACTTCCATTACCTTCAAAGCCCCTCTAAGCGTTTGAGTCTTGGGCCTATTTTAGGAATTCTATGCTTAGAACAGTAGATCACAGTCAAACCTGAGTTCCAAACTGAGGAATTCAGTCTTCATTCCAGAGGAAATAGAGAGCCATTAATAATTTTTTCGTAGAGTAGCCAAGGCTTAAAGCAACTCTTTCAAAAATGATTGTGACTTTTATTTGAAGCTGGGAATGAGGGGAAGAGACTGGAGGCAGAGGGCTGGTGAAGAGGGGACGTCAAACCTCATTGCCTGGGGAAATGGGAGCTGGGAGCTGGGCTTAGGCTGTGAAATGAGTGAGCCTGGCCTATGTGGCTTCTGGACACTCAGTTAAGAGCAGGGCTGGGAGCCTGGGGCAGTGCAGGGGCAAGCAGGAGCCAAACCTGGACAGGACCTGCATGGTCATCAGTGAGGCGAGGCTAGCTGGCTCGGAGCCTAGAAACTCCTTGAAGCAGAGACAAGGGGAGGGGGTCTTAAATAGAAGGCTACAAACAGGAAGGGAACCATGAAAGAGGTCAAGCTGGTTCTGGCCAGGCAGGCAAAGGCCATACCAGGGTGGTGGCTATGGGAATGGAAAAGCCAGAGAGAGGTCAGAGCTGTTTGGAAGAAAGGTTCGCTAGGATTGGTGACTAATAGGAAAGGGGGTTTGAAGGAGGGATGAAAAAATGACTCTAAGACCAGAAAATAGTGGTGCTATTAACACATACAGAGAAGTGAAGAGGAGGAGGAAATTTCTAAATATCTGAAGTATCAAAGTGCCATCAGGATGCCCAGTAGGCATTGGAAGGACTGGAGTTCGGTAAGGTCTAGGCTGAAAGTAGATGTTAGGGTATCATCTGCACAGAGGAGAGAGATGAAGATGGAGCGAGGACAGAGGGAGGAGAGGAGAGTGAGGAGTGAATCCTGGGGCATATCTGTATTTGGGGAGTCCATGAAAGTATCAGGAGTGGTCTGAGATGGAAAAACACTGAGCTCCGTGCTGTCAAGGGGCAAGGCCATGGTGCTGAGTTAAGTCAAAACCTTCAAAGATCAAAGCAAAAGAGGACCGAGAAACAGAAGCAGAGACAAAGTGTTCTCTAGCGAAGATCTCCACATTCATTCCCTCGACACATATTTATTGAGAACCTGGCCCTCATCCAGGCTTTCAACAAACTGACATGGGCAAAACGGAGACTCTGTCCTCACGGAGCTCACATTCTACTGGAGCAGGAGGAATGTGGGAGCAGTAGAGGGATGGAGGGAGCCAGCAGAGAGGGAGACCTGGCAGGTGCTGTGAGGTGGGGGAGAAACAGAGCTGAGAACACAGGGGAGGAGGAGGGAAGCTGTTACATGAGAGAATAAAACCATCCACACCCAGGCTCTTCAGAAGTTCTGAGGCACAAAGAAGGCAGGTGTTCTGGCCTCCATTTCAACCACTTTTGTTTTTTCTTGCAGATGGATCCCTGTGGAATGACAGTTGTCATTGCAGGCAGGTAAATTCGCCAATGCTAAAAGAGGACTCACTTGTGGGGAAATTGTGATTTTGTGTTTCTTGCGTATGACAAGAAAATGTTGACCACTCCAGACCTCAAGTTTAGGTCTAGAACAGAGGGCTTCTGACCTCAGGCTAACTAGAGTTTTAAGAATAACACCTCGTGACGTCCCCTCCTTAGCCTGACTCCAGGGTTTCCTGGACTCTGGGGACCAACATGTGGTGGCCCCCTGTGGCCTCTCCTGAGGGCTACCACTCTCATCCTCTCCACACTAGGTAGCGTGGTCCACCTGGCTCTCCAGTCTGCACACCGGCACTAAGTCAGTGTTCTCAGAGTACTGCTTGGATCACATCCTTTTAGCCTTTTCTCAAAAACCTTCAGGGTTCCTTCTTACCAAGGTGAAGGAAGTGCCTCTTCAGAATGGCCCCAGCGTGCTTCTGTGTCCTACTGGTCTCCTACTCGTCCGGGATCCAGCCAAAATCCTCTGCTTGCTCTCTCCGAAGGTGCTTTACCTTTCTGCCTCCATGCTTTCGCTCCTGCTCTTCTCCCAATACCCTCCTCATCCTTCTCTGCCTCTAGAAAACCTACTTACCACTCAAGACCCATCTCTAACACTATTTTCTCCATCAAGGCTTTTGAATGTGACCACCCTCCTTAAAATCCTTTCACCATTCACGCTATTTTTGTGGCATCTGCCGGACTCTTTCCATGTTGGGTTATCCGTGTGCCTCTCTTAGTCTCTCCTCCCCCATTAGACTGGTGCTTCAAGGGCAGAAGCTCCCTTTTCTTCTTGTTTGTATCATCTGAGGTCAGTAGCGCAAGGCCTTGAACATAACAGGCAGTCAACAAATACTGAGTTGGATTGCTTTTCAGACGAGACAAACAAGGATTCTGAAAGAAATCAGAATGTGGGAAGAGCAACTTCTAAGCAAGTATGCACAAATGTTGGAATGTGCTGCAAGGAAAAGCAGAGGGGCGGCCAATGAGATGGACACAGGCGTGGTCCGCAGCCAATCACATGGGCCTGGCAATGAGGGAGGCACAGGCCTGGAGCCAGGGCTGCAAGGTCACCCTCCCACATGTGGCCCTGCTGTCTGGAACAACCAGCCCGTGGGTCCCCTAGACTGCAGAAGTTAGGGTGCCACGCTTGAGACAGTTTGCTCTCCTGCTACAGGCTCTTTCAGGACACTTGGGGAGGCCCTCTCACTGGTCATTTTTACATGATGGCTGCATGAACAGAACAGCTGACCTCCTCCTCTCTCTTAATTTGTGTGTCTGTCCTGGCTATAAAGCTTCCATCCACCAGACCAGTTCAGACTCTCTCCTCTTCATTTATTCTGGTTCTCTGTTTACCAACATGAAATTACCCTAAATCTGTGACCTGCGCCTAACCATCAAAATAACTTGGTACCACAGACAACTAATTCCCCAAATAGCCATTTCTGCTGTTGGAGAATGAAAGAACCTCTACCGTTACTTAATTCAGTTGGCCCCCAGCTAGGCTACAACGCTGAATCAGCTGCACGGCTTTCCTGGGCCCCACCCTTGGAAATCGCAATTCAGTAGGTCGTGGTGGGGCCTGGAATCTGAATTTTAACACATCACCCAGCTGGTTTTCACCCAGGCTTGGGAATGCTGATGTAATCTCTCCCCTCATCTTATAAATGAGGACCCTGAGGCCAAGCCCTTGGCCACCTGGCCCAAGGTCATGTTGCTCTTGGGAATAACAGCACTTCCTTAACATTTCTCACGGTAGGTACCTTATTTCAGGTGTCACCCCAATAAACCACGAGGCTGCTGTTATTACAGGATCATCCCCAGTTTAAGAGGAAGGAGAGCAGCTGTGGGACAGGCAAGTGACTTAAGGTCTCGCTGTCAACAAACAGACCAAACTTGCACCCAGATTTCTTGAGCCCCAGTCCTGGCATCTTTTCACTGAACAGTGAGTCCTGAGACCAAGCAGGTGGTGAATAGTGCTGGGTAGGAAGGACGTTTAAGTCAAATTCCATACAGTGTGGCCCCTTCTTTCTTGCTGTCACCTAAAAGAAATGAGTAGTATGCAAAGGCATACATCGACTTACTGCAAGGTTTACAAGCTTTGTAATGGTCAATTTAACCTTTTCAACAGATTTTTAATTATGAAACTGTTCAAGTACACAAAATTAGAAAGAATAAAATTAAAAATCCGTTTTTACTCAAAATCCAGATTCAACAATGATCACAATTTTTGCCACATTTGCTCTGTCTAGCCCCTTGTATTATTTTTCTTCTTTATTCTTTGATGGAATTCTCAAATTTAAATATTTTTAAAGGAAATCCCAGACATCATGCCATCTTTCCCCTTCGCACTTGAAGAGGCATCTCATCAAAACACTTGAGCTCTGTGTTTGGAGGGGTGTGACTTGCAAGCAGAGCCACCCAGGACCTCTGGGTACAGGAGCACAGACTCCAGAGAGCACAGCAGAGCTGCCGGGGCGCTGGCAAGTCTGTGTCCCACCCGGGCACCAGGTGTGGGTTCTCAATCATCCTGGCTGGCAAACACATTTTGGGCTCCCTCCAAGCCCTCTGACACATTTGGGTGTTGATTTACTCCAGGCTCGGTTTGCCGGTTGCTGCTGAGTGCTGCCTTTCGTGCTTACGGACTGTCAGAAAAGGAAACAGGGAAACAGCCTCCAGACAACAGCTACTCAATTCTCAGTTCGCAGGTAGGAGTGTAACTGATCCCCTCCCCACAATGAGAGAGAGGACATAAAGTCCTGCCCCTGTAAATCTGAGACAGTCACAGAGTGAGGAGGAGCCCGGTGGAATCTCTAGCACACATCAGGCAGGAAAGAGTGATCATTATTTTTAGCAACTACTTGTTAAATACTTCCCTGATCGATGCTGGCATGCACACCAGCCACACTAAGATGAGAGGTGCTCTGACAACACCTCTGCAGCAGGAGGAGTGTGACAAGAGGGCTCTTCTATAGTCCACTTGGTTGAGGCTGTCGTCCTGTACAAGCCACCAGCTGTTGCCATCGGTACTATGCCTATACAGTCCAAGCCGGAGCCATGACAGGTGGAGCGAAGCATGTCCACCTGCAGCTTTAGTTCTGGCCCGAGCACTGCCTCACCCAAAGCCGTGTGCGAACCTCCCTTAGTCTGCTGGCCGCCGCCCAACATCCCTGGACCCTGACGAGGTATTCTTAGGAAGCTCCAGATTAGTCCGCCGAGATTCTTCACCGTTCATTCTGCTGACGCATCATCCAGCACAGGCTGGACATGGGAACCACAACTTTGGGTTAAGTTACCCACACTTCTATTTCTGGGAGACTGCAGCACATATGTGTCCTAAAACGCTTTCGGGAAACAGGAATAGCCAAGCTCGACACATATTTTTACAAACACCTACTAGTTTCCACTTTTAATTTGAGTAACTGATACACTACTTGACTACTCAGTAGCTACGTGAGGACCTCAGTCCTGGATTCTGCCACCACCACACTATCTGACACCCACTGACTCACCTAATTAAGTTCTTCTCTCACAGGATCACACTTGTTTTCATGTGGGTGAACAGGGACTGAGACAATCAGGGCTGTAGTTATTTTTCAACTCATAAGGAAATTGATGTCATCTGACACCAAGATGCATACCCCAAATTGAAATTAAACTGTATGTGGCATCATTTATAGATAAATGTGTGTGTCTTTATGATGCTGGAACCACCACTGAAAAATTAAATAGTTCAGTTGATTTAACTGTTTTGTATAAAAGATTATTTGATGGGGGTTTCCTGTAAATGACAGGCACCGCCTGTTAAATTTACCTAATCTGAATCAGATTGGAGACTAGGGTGAGGCCACCTGAAGTGCCTAGAGCACAAAATTTAAGGAGGCGCTCACTCTCAGGGTCATGGAACTGTCAACCCTAGAGTTGCACAGCCCTGAGAGTGAGCGCCTCCTTAAATTTTGCACCTTGGCTCTTCACTTGCCTAACCTGGTCTCAGCCATGCGAGGTAGGGGAGGCCTTGTGAGGGCAGGATAGTTATAAGTTACCATCTCCCAGTCCAAACCAGGTCAATTCCAGTTCAGTACATCTGGGGTGCGATTCAGTAACCACTTTAAATAAGCTCCCTCAGATAATCCTGATAGAGCCAGGTTGGGAGTCCACTAATGCAGTATTTAGAATACCACAGTGAGAAGATGACATTCCCTAAATTCAGCATGATTAGCTCCAAGTAAGGTTACTGGCTTCAATCCTGAGTTTTCTCACTTAAAAAGTACTTGGAGATCTGATTCACTGTCAGTTAGGATTGTGTTCTGCTGCAACCAACGTGAAATCCTGTTAACAGTGGCTTAAACAAGGAGGGCTTTACTTTTCCCATAACTAGAAGCCTGGAGGTAGGTTACTGCCAGGGTTGGTCAGCAGCATGCTAACATCAGGGTCAGGATCTTGTGATTCTCTTGGGCTTTCCTCGGGTTTTTTGCCTCATGGCCCCCAAAGGGCAGCTGTAGTTCCAGCACTGCCTACCTTCAGGGTGCCGAGGGAAGAAGCAGAAGTGCACTGCCAGCCTCGTCTGTTCCCTGGTCTCAAGAAAGTAAGTGCCTTCCCAGAAGCCACCTCTTCCCAGACCTCTGCCAGGTCTCATTGGCCAGAACTGGGTCACATGACCACCTGTTGTTGAAAAGGAGGCTGGGAAATCAGGTACCAGGCTCATCCTGATGGCCTTAGACTAGCACTCTCAAATCCTAGCAGACACTAGAATCATCTGGATGGCTTGGCACAGTGGATTGCTGTGGGCTCCACCCCGAGCTTCTGATTCAATAGGCCTGAGTTAGGACCGGAAGATTTGTGTTACCTGCAGTTCCCACTTGATGCCGATGCTGCTGGTCTCAGGAAAACACTTTGAGAAGCACTGACTTCCAGCCAATGGCTCCCAACTCTGATGGTGCTTTAAAAACACCTGGAGAGCATTTTTAGAGATATAGGTCGCCTGGGTCCCACCCCTAGACGTTCTGATTTAATTTGTTGGTGGGGTCCAGGCATTTCTGTTGTCAATGCTATACAGATGATTCTGATGGTAGCCAGAGAAGGGAACCACCATTTTAGGCCAATCATAATCCCTTATCTGTGGTTGTTATGGAGGTTCTATTGGCAAGGAGGCAGGAGGGGAGGAAAATAGGCCTGCAGTAGGTTCAGATGGTGGTTCCCAAACTCATCTGAAATTTGAATCACTTGGGAATCTTTTAAAAATTCCGATGTTCAGGATGTACCCCAGACAATTAAATCACAATGTCTGGGGGTGGGACACAGGCATCAGTAGTTTTTGAAGCTCCCCAGGTGATTCCAATGAGCAGACAAGTTTGGGAGCCCCACAGTTAAGAGAAGATTGCCACGAAGATGATTGTATTTGAAAACAGTGTAAGAGGAAGGTATGAAGGGAGGTTATTGGGAAAAGAGAAATCTGAAGATTTCTTTAATTATGGTTTCCAGGTGTCTGAGAAAATGTCACAAAGAATGCTTTTGTCCATCTGAACTGAAGACTAGCAAGGAGGAAATGGGATTAACCTGGTCAGAGCCCTTGGGTTCCATGCAAAGATAAATTTCCTAGCTGCAAATTGTTACAAGGAAATGTGGTGCAGTGAGAATGGGGTTGTGCAATCCTGTCATTTAAGAACTGTAAAAATAGTATAGATTCTCATCTGTTTACAATATTTGAGTGTCATTCTTTCTGAAGGTGAAGAGGTAGATGAAATGACCTGTCTAGATTTATTCTTTGAAAATTTTCTGTTTTATTCCTCTTCTCCTTATTTCGCATTTCAACTTAAAAGACAGACCTCTGTATTAACAATTCAAAGAAAACATAACCTTTGCCTTCCTATTTGCTTGAATGGGTAAAATACCTGACGGCTGGTAGTAGTTTGAGATGCCACTAGCTCAAACTATTTGGATCTCTGAAAGGCTATTTCGAGTGTGTCGATGACAAGCATACTGCCAAACAGAGAGGACCATCTGAATTTGATTTGAATAGGTTCTTGTGTTTGAAATGTAAATGTTGTGCTCAAGGATGATACACCATCGTTTCTGAGCCCTGGTACACACACACACACACACACACAACCAGAATAGCTATTTTCATGCCACACAGAAATAATACATGTGTTTAAATATAGCTACAATTAAAATGTGTTCTCTGCTGTATATGAAAATGTCACTGGCTATTGTCAGGAGGACATGCCCTCGGAATTGTCTTTCACAGGGCTGGTAATGGATTTACCCTAATCATATTAAACCTTATTATCAGTAACATGCCCCAGTCCAACTCCTGGGCTTTCAATTCAGAGGAAAAAATAGGAAGCCACTGATGAAGCAAGTCCATGCTCAGTGGGTCTTGGGTTGAAGATTTCAAAGATTTAGGAGTGTTTTTCCCCAGATTTGCTGCACATTAGAATCATGATGGGAAGCCATGCGTGTGGAAGCCAGGCATTAGAAGTTTTTAAGATTCTCAGGTGATTCCAATGGATAGCAAACTTTGAGAAACTCTACCTTAGTCACCTTCATTATGGGATCTAAAAATCTCTTATAGAAAGAATTTCTCTTAGGTCTCATGTCAAAAGTGGAGGTAGGAATTAGGTAAATTTTTCTCCTTTCTCAGTATGTCCCAAATATTTACCTCTCCCAATTCCTCCATAGTAAGAGAACCTCTAAAAGCTCACTGCTTGGCCACTCAGAATAAAGACTACTTTTCCCAGCTTTCCTTGCAGCAGAGGCTGGCCTTCTGTCTCAATTCTGGCCAATGGGATTAAGTGGAAGAGGTGTGTGCATATTCCTGGACAATCCTTAAAGGGAAGGTGTATGTTCGTTTCCCCTTCCACCTTCTTGCTCACTGCAATACAAACATAAGAGATGAAGCTCCAAAAGTCAATTGGACAATGAGATGACTTTGGGAAAATGGAAGCCACAGAAGGCAAAGAAACAAGGTAGAAAGACCCTGGTTCTCAACACCACAGAGCTTGACACCAGCCGTAGACTGACTATCTCTGGGCTTCTTAATGGGCAAGAAAAACAAACTTCTATCTTGTCTATGGCACTGTTTCTGTTAATTACAGCTGAACTTAATTCTAAGAGACTCAGTGATTCTCACATTTTGGTAAATATCAGAAATACCTACAAAGCTAATGAAGCATATTGAAGTAGGTAGTTCTGATACCTAAGTTTGAGAACAACTATATCCCTGGGAGCTAAAGAGGATGCATGGTGAAGGTAAACCTTTGAAAAGGAATGATTGATCAGACCCATTTTGGAAAAGGAAATCTACTGAATACAATATTTAGCAGCATAGTGTAGTGGTTAAAGACTGCAGTTTCGGAGACAAACAGACCTAGACTTAAATCCTGGACTTGCCACTCACCAGACACTAGTAACTTAACGTTTCTAAGCCAGTTTCCTCATTTATAAAATGGGCCAGTAACAGTACTTATTACTGGTGTTATCGTGAGAATTAAATGAGATAATCTAAGACGATGCTTAATATAGTAACTGCCACACAGTAAAGGCTCAATTAAGTGTTGGCTTGAAAAAAAAAGAGGGTAGAATTTATGATCTGGCTTTGAATTACATTTTAATCCCCGACTATTTAGTTCTACTCTGTCCATCATGGTAGCTGTTAACCACATATGTCACCACCACTTCACACTGACTAGAATGACTATAGTTAAAAAAAGATAGTAACACGTGTTGGCTAGAATGTGGAGGAATTGGAACCAGTATACATTGCTAGTAGGAATGTAAAATGATGTAACCACTTTGGAAAACAGTTTGGCAGTTTCTCAAAATGTTAAACATAGAGTCACCACATGACTGAGCAGTTCTCCTAGGCATACGCCAAGAGAAATGACAACATATGTCCACACAAAAACTTGTGCACAAGTATTCATAGCAGTTAGTGGAAAAAACCCAAATGTCCATCCCCTGATGAATGAGTAAACAATGGAATATTATTTGGCAGTGGAAAGGAAGTATTGATACATGCTACAACATGGATAGATCTTGAGAACATTATTCTAAGTAAAAGAAGCCAGTCACAAAAAACCCACAAACTGTATAATTCCAGTTGTATGAAATATTCGGAAAAGACAAATTCATAGAGGTAAAAGGTAGGTTAGTGGCTACCTAGGGCTGGGGGTAGGAGGAATGGGAATGACTGCTTACAGTTATGGGATTTCCTTTTGGAGTGATAAAATGTTCCAAAATTACATAGTAGTGATGGTTGCACAGCTCTGTGAATGTACTAAAGACCATTGAATTGTTCACTTTAAATGGCTGAATATTATGTGAATTATATCTCAATAATGCTGTTAAAAACAACACATGATGCCCCCCTCCCGCAAAAAACACAAAAAACCCAAACTAGCTTTGTAGGAAAATAGGGGAGATATAAAATTTACCATGGCAACATCATATAATGGAAAGAACATTAGCCAAGAGCCAAGACCTGCATTCTAGGCCTGCAGTCACTACTTACTGATAGCAAGGCCCAGGGCAAGTCTCTTGTCTTCCACCTCCAGTCTGATCATTTATTAAAGCACGAGGACTCCATTTCTAATGTTTGGTGTCGAGCATGTCTCTCCTGTTGGCCCGATAGAGCAGCTGTTGCGTCACATCCTCAAGGGGCTTCGTGATCCAACACACGCAAGAGCTGCTCAGCCCTGTGCTCTCCTTACTAGCGAAAATCTAGTGAAACACCTACTGGAGATCCCCAGGTTGCAGCCCATGAAACATCCCTTCCTCAGCAGGAACTGTGTAGTATATTTCCGGAGGAATCCTACAAAGAGAAAGGGGATCATGTTCTAACTCAGTTTCGATGGAAGCATTTGGCGCAGTCTCTGTCCTTCCCTTGCAGACCAAGAGCAATGTGAGGGAAATAAGGCACTCTTCAAGTCATCTCTGCTCACAATTATCTTCCTTATACTATATCAAGAATAAAACAAAAGAAGAAATCTATCCAATTACAGACTTAGCTCAAAAAGAATAATATAAATATGGAAGGGGAAGGGACACTTATTCCAATCCTCTCCTCTCACAGATGCAGAAATCAATGACTGGGTTAAATGACTTGTTCATGGTCCCATTATCTGCACAATTGGACCAGAACCCTTACTATAAACTCCAATTCAGATGCCCTTTTCTTTGACCTAATATAATGCATCTTCTCAGTTGAATTTCACAGAGTGGGAGATGGAAGATTAAGCCTAAAATACACACCTTAGTTTCATTTAATTTAATTAAATAATCAGTACAATTAAATTACAAGGGAATGTTGAAGGAATTAAATCTCAGCCTTTATCTGAAAGAATTACTTCAATCAAACATAAGGCCAGTATTTCCAAACTCTTGTTGAGAACTTGGTATGCCTCCTGCCTCTCTTGTTGAGAAACTTAGTTTCTTCCCTTCTCTCGGCTCTGTTTGTTGGTCTCCTGCTGTCTCCCTCTTCAAGATCTGCGTACTACAGGATGATCTCACACGGTCTCACTACTTTAAGTTCTCGTCTGTCTTCCTCATAACCCACATCCGATCCACCAGGAAACCCTGTTGGCTTGAGCTTCAAAATATATTCAGAATCCAGCCACTTCTCCGCTTTCATTGCTGCCATACTGGTCCAAGCCAACACCATCTTTCGTCCCCGGATTACTGCTGTGGCCTTCCAGCCACTCCCTTGTTTCTGCTCAATATACCAGGCAAAACAGTGCTTTGAAATGTAAGTCAGATCTTGTCACAACTCTGCTCAAAACTTCCAATGGCTTCCTATTAAGGCCAAAGTCCTTACAGAGGCCTCCGAGGCCCTACATGATCTACCCGCTCCTCTGACCCCCTGTGCTTGTTCTGCTCCTGCCGTGGGAGTCTCCTTGCTATTCCTTGAGCAAGGCAAGTGTGCTCACCTCAGAGCCTTTGCTCTAACTGGTTCCACTGGAATACTTTTCAGGGGTAAATACTGAAATGTGTGCAAGTTTGTAGACCTCCGTTAAGAAATCCCAAATACAAAATTAGATATAAGTCCTTGAAGGGGTCCCTGCAAGTTAGGGATCTTGAAATTTAAGCTTCACAGTAAATCCACTTCTTTTCTTCTCCCAAATGTCTGCTTGAGCGACTCCCTCCCCTCCTTCAGAGCTTCATTCCAATCTTACCTTCTCTTGAGGAACCATGACTTCTCTCCATAGTACTGCGACTTGTCCACTTCTCTACTTTTTCTCCCCATTTATTACCTTTTAATTATTATCTTTTTATCTTTTAACTTATCTTTTGACATACTATATAATTAACTTACTTCTTATATTTACTGCTTCTCCTCCGCCACCTCACTGGAATGTAAGCTCCAAGATCCCAGTCCCTAGAAAAGTCTCGGCACAGAGGAGGTGTTCAAGAAACATCTGTAGAAGGCAGACATTTCTGTTTCTTCAATGAGATTTTTAAAGCAGTTAGAACTCCTAGGCCTGGCATGTGCGAGATGTTCAGATAGCCATCATCTGAAGATTGCCTTAATTTTAAAAAGCCATCCTCGCTACTATTCATCCAGTATCTAACATGTGCTGAATTCTTTTTCACATTCTTTTTTACAGTCCCTTTAGTTAGGTGTTATTATTCCCATTTTACAGATGAGAGAACCAAGTTTAAACATATTGCCCATGGTCACGTAGCTCAGAAATAATTGGTGGAGTTAAACGTAGGTCTGTCTTTTTCTAAAACCTGTGATCTTCCCATTTTGCTGGTAGCAAGTGACGTTAATACTGCAGTTTCTTTCTGGCACGGCTGAGGGAGCAGCAGAAAAAACTGCATGAATTTGAGATTGATGCACAGCTACAATACGTGCTTGCTTTGGGACCCTGGGCAAGTTTTTTAACCTCTGAGTTTCAGTTTTCTCATCTGTAAAATGGGCCTCATAGTTTGAAGAATGGATAAAAGAAGTAAAGGAGATAGTGTTTAATATCAAGGCTTTAAAAGGCATTTAATAAATATTCCTTTCAAAGGATCTGAAAGAGCGTATAATTAAACACATGTTCATAACTAGAGTTCAGAGGAGGGTGCTAGCCGGTTGCTAGGGGGAAGTGGGGGGCAGGGCTTCTCTGGGGCCAAGCACACGGAGGCTGGGCTCAAGAGAACAATGTACTGGTGGGGCAGAGGAGAGCAATGTTGCAAACCACAAGGGAATGAGAGACACTCCTCTGAGGTTACATTGTGTCCTTGCCTCCCACAAGTTGCCTTGCTCACATCTTTCTGTAAGACTGTGGAGTAGGTCTTTTTTTCAACACTTCACTGAACAAATGTCACAGGATACCTGAAGTTTCCTGGAATTGAGTCATCCCACACAATTTCAAATATTTGAAATGCTAAATGAAAGAAAAACTCCAACTTGTTATATTTCTGCCAAGCTTCTTTGGGAATAATAGATGAGGAAAGCCACTCTGGCAGGGTTAGGTGTGGGGGAGGTTGAGCCAAAGGCGAGGAGGACCCGTGGGTGAGGAGTGGCAGGCTGGGACCCATGAGGCTCCAGTTAACTTGTGGAGGGCCCAGGGCTTGCCTCAGGCACCCCTGAGGGGCCCACCTCTTACACAGACCTGGCGTGGGGCAGGCAGCATTAATTCATGTTATTTTATTTTTTTCTTAATGTTGCCTGGGCACCTTTTGGATATTCTTTAAATAAACAATTTAATCTTACGAAAGATGAATTTTCATCTGTAGAATATTATAAAAGAAAAATGTAAATACCTGTAAACCTATGACCCTAATGTGGCAACAACTGAAAATATGTATTTTATAAAGACTGTGTCCATGTATCTAATATATGTGACATTCTTGGTTTTCTACCTCATAATGCAGTGTTCTGATATTGAGGAAGGAGAGACAGTAAGACATAAGACGTGGCGAGATTAAGCACGGCTATGAATAACAGAGCCTTGAAAAATAGTGGATTAAACAAGACAGAACTTTATTTTCCTTTCATTTAAAAGAAATCTATAGGTAGTCAGTCTAGGAGTAGCATGGTGCTCCATGGTCATCAGCTACTAGAACTCCTTCCAGCTTGCTGTGTCTGCCACCCTTGGGCTGTGGCACTTGATAGCTGCTGGAGCTCCCTATTTGAAGCAGCTAGAAGATAAAAGGGAAGTTGAAGGGTGTGCCCCTTCCTTTTAAGGTGACTTCCTATAATTTCTACAATTGCATCTTTTCTTATATCTGATTGGCCAGAACTTAGTCATATGGCCACACCCAGCTGCAAAGGAGGCTAGGAAGTGTAGTCTACTAGCTGGGTGTATTGTGCCCAGAGAAATATCAGGTTTTATTATAAGAAAGGGAAGAACCAATATCAAAAGACTGTTCGCAGTCTGCCTCCACTCCCTTGATAACTCTAAACTGTGCTGGATAACTGAATACCTCTGCTGTTCTAAATACTAGGAAGAAGGTCTATTCACATACATTATCATATTTAATCCTCATATAGTCAACAAAATGCCACAGGATGGGAGTCAATAGACATCCAAAATTATGAAACAAAGGGGGGTACAACAACTCAAAACGTGGGTTCAAAACCTGATTCAGTTTCAACTGAGTAATCTCAGCTGACCTATGATGGGAGGTAAATAAAACCCTAGAACAGTATTTAAAAGTGTTTTTTACTTTGAGGTAGTGATACTTTTGTGTATATTGTTTAGTAGTAAGTTTTTAAAATCATTGTGATGTTTTTTATGCATGTGATTTTTAAAAAGATATTTGATATGCTTAAGAATGTGATGATTGAATTCTTAAGTCTGATCTATTAGATAAAGAATTGTTTAAATTCAGAAAGATTTTGTTTGTGAGATTTATAAGTCTACATTGTTAAATGTTTGAAGGGTTTGAGAGAATAAACTATGGTAAACACATAATTATAGTTTGAAATGTCTAAAGGAATCTGATTAATTATGTAGGAGGTATTGATCATTTAGGAAATTCTCATTCATTAAATCTATGAATGAACTTAACATTAAAGAATGAGTGAAAGATATTCCATTTGATTTATAAAAATATATGATCTAATATATAATGGCATAAAAATATAATATAAAAATAATTTCTGTGTATTGTGCTTAATGGCTTAAAAAAACAGCAGGTTTAAAAATGAAGACCTTTAATATAATGGATATTTTAAAAATCCAAGTAGGAGTCAGCCCCAGGGCCGAGTGGTTAAGTTAGCACGCTCTGCTTCAGTGGCCAAGGGTTGCACCGGTTCGGATCCCGGGCCCGGACATGACACCACTTGTCAAGCCATGCTGAGGCAGTGTCCCACATAGCACAACCAGAAGGACCTACAACTGGAATATACAACTGTGTACCAGGGGGCTTTGGGGAGAAGAAGAAGAAGAAGAAAAAAAAGATTGGCAACAGATGTTAGCTCAGGTGCCAATCTTTAAAAAAATAGAAAAGAAAAGAAAATCCAAGTAATTGGGAGTGCTGCTTTTCACACACAAAAGTCCTCTCAGTCATTAAAAAAGCAACAACAGGTATTATTTCCCACATTTCACAGATGAAAGTAAGACTCAGAATAGTTGAGTCATTCCCCCTGGGTCCCACAGTGGGTCCCCCAGGTGAGACTTGAACTGCGCTTTCTCACCCTCTCTCAGGTAAAGCCAGAGCTCCATTCTCAGGACGCGGCCCGGGCCCTCCTGGCTCAGCAGCATTGAGGGAGCTGTCTTCTGCTCTGGCTGGAATCCTCGTACCCTGGCTGATGCCTCTGCAGTGAGAGCTTCCGGGCCCCCTCACATCAAGAATAGGAACATGTGCCACATTTGTATTGTTTTTAATTAATGCATTTTGACTGAAAAATTAATAGTGCACATAATAAAAAATCCAATAAAAATTCAGATGGTACAAAAGTGTCGTTAAAAGTAAGTTGCTCTGATTTTCCTCGCTTCAGACCCCTGAAATTCCCCTCTGCAGAGGCAACCACTGTAAATAATTTCTTGTGCATCTTTCCAGAAATATTCTGTGCATATGCTAACACATTTGTAGCCATGTGTACATACTTCCCCTGTTTAAGCTTTTCGCTGTATATTCTCTGAATTTTTCTTTTTACCATGTGTGCATATTACTTTTTCAAAATCAAATAGGTAATTTTGCCCAGTTCATTCAGTTGGGTAGGAAAGCATCTTTCAGACTCTGTTCCTTGGGTCATAGGAATTGTAAATCACTCGTGGAGATTCTCTCAGCACATCTGGAATCACACGACAGCTGTCTGAACTGCTCATGGATAATGCTAATCCAGAACCACAGGTGCTGCAATGGAGGGCGTCATGGGTGTGCCTTTGAGACCAACTATCTGGTTATTCGTCCTTCTCTCCTTGGTAGCCAGTTCTCTGCACACAGCTGCATCACTGACGAAGGCTGGCATGGCTCTGATTTGCTTCAGGATTTCTGACCTTTCTTAGGTGAGTTCCTCCAAGCTCTGTTCTAATAATAGATGTGCAATAACTTTGAAAAGTAGGTAACCCTGTAACCAGGCTTGAATACCAGGGAGCAGAGAAATCCCTGTTGAAGATTCAGTGGGAGAACACTTAGAATTATCAAGAAAGTTCAGGGAAATGGCTGGCCATGAGAGAATTTCGCAGGAATGTGCAGTTGCCTGGAGACCAGCAATACCAGTTAAGCTGATGTTTCCCACACTTTGGGCATTAAAATACCACCTTCATCATTTTTCCTATATCCAAGTACCACTTCTGCTATTATTCACTTATTTATCTTTCCATAGATTTATATTTATTTAAATTAAATGTATTAAACTATTATCCAGATTGTAGCCAGTGATATTTTTAAATGTCAGTCAGATCACATCACCCATCTGCTCAGAATCTTCCAGTAGCTTCCATCTGAATTAGGATAGAAATCGTCTAGAAGGACTGTGCGATTGCACCCTCTAAGCATCCTCCTCCCCTCATCTCCTGCACGCGCCATCGCCATCACTGAGCTTCACCCACAATGGCCTCCTTGCTGTTTCCCCGGCCTGTTAAGCTCCTTCTCATCCCAGTCACTCTGCCTTGAAGGCTCCTTCTCTAGATATCTCCTTGTCTCACAGCCTTCGTACTTCCAGGTCTCAAATATCTCTTGCTCACAGGTTGATCTTACCAACCTGCCCCAAAATGGCGCCTGCTCGTCACTGCGTGCCCTTCACCTGGCTTTACTTTCCTTCTTAGCATTCATCACCACCTCAAACATTATACAATGATTAATTTCTTTAATGATTATCCATCTCCCGTGACTAGAATGTGAGCTCCAAGAGTTTAGGGGCTCACTTTTTAGTTCACTGTTGTAGTCCCGGAATCTGGATAGTGCCTGGCACACAGCAGGTGCTTAATGGAAATTGTTGACCAGATGGACAGAAGGACAAAGGAACAGATTTGATTGCCTAGGAATAGACCCTATTGTGTAATCAGGGAGTCTTCACCAATAAATGGGATGAAGGGCTTAGTCAATAAAAGTCATAGAAAAAGCTGGCTAGCCTGTTTTTTGAAGTCAATATACTCACCACCATCATACAACTAAGTAAGTAAATATGTGTCCAGATGGATTAAAAATGTGGATGGTTTAGAGAAAATCATTTTTAAAAACCCATAAAAATATAGCCAAATTTTCTTCTGATTTCTCATTGAGAAAGAACTTTCTGCACGGTGCAAAAATACTAAATAAAAAGATCAGTACATTTGAATTCATAAACTGTTAACTTCTTTAGACTATTTATTGCATTAGGTATTGTTTGTTTGTTTTGCATTTCTCAGGGAAGTTAAAATTAAAATCACAATGAAATCATGGTGAAACCACCACACATCTATTATGTTGGCTAAAAACCCCCTGAAAACAAAACTGGCAATACCAAGGGCCAGTGAGATGTGGAGCAACCAAAATGTTCTTACAGTCCTGGTAGGAATGAAAAACAGCACAGCCATTTTGGCACTTTGGCAGTTTCTTATGAAGTTAAATATATACTCACCATACAGCCTGGTGATCCACTTTGAGGTATTTACCCAAGAGAAATGAAAATTTATGTTCAAGCACTTATATGTGAGTGTTTATAGTGGCTCTATTTATTGTTGACAAAAACTGGAAGTAACCCAAATGCCCTTTAACTGGTATATGGATAAACAAAATGAGGGATTTCATACAGTAGAATACTGCTCAGCAATAAAAAAAGAACATAGTACTGACTTACACAAAAACATGGATGAATGTCTCAAACTCCTTATGCTAATTGAAGGAAGCCACACTCAAAAGGCTATATTCTGTATGATTCCATTTATATGACATTCTGGAAAAGGCAAAACTATAGGGATGGAAAACAGGTGGGAGGTTGCAAGGGGCTGCAAGGAGAGAGGGTTGACTACAAAAGGGCAGGGGGAAATTTTTTGGAGATGATGGAAATATTCTATATTTTGAATGTGATACTGGCTACCTGACCATATGTGGAAATTCACAGAACTTTACACTAAAAAGGGTGAATCTTACTATATGTAAAATATAGCACAATAAACCTGACTTTTAAAAAGAGGGTAAAATTAAAAGGTGAGCAAACTAGAAAATGTTTTTAAAAAACAAAGTATTTATATTAATACATAAACAGTACATAAAGTTGATCAGAGAAACACTAGTCACTAACAAAGGAAAAAATTGTTCATTCTAACTGGTAATCAACTAATAGAGATTAAAGCACATTGAGATACCATTTCCTATGTTCATTCTCTTCTTCCATCGCCTTTTTTAAAAGGTTAACACAGAATGCTGGTCAAGTGTGGAGGGATGCCTATACTCACACAGTTTTGATGAGAGTGTCAGCTGGTTCAAATCTCCCTGGGAAACAGTCTGGCAAATCTTTTTTTTTTGAGGAGGATTAGCCCTGAGCTAACTACTGCCAATCTCCCTCTTTTTGCTGAGGAAGACCGGCCCTGAGCTAACATCCATGCCCATCTTCCTCTACTTTATACGTGGGACGTCTACCACAGCATGGCTTTTTGCCAAGCAGTGCCACATCCGCACCTGGGATCTGAACTGGCGAACCTGGGGCCTCCAAAGTGAAACATGCAAACTTAACTGCTGTGCCACTTGGCCGGTCCCTGGCAAATCTATATTGAGAGATTAAAAAGTGTTCATGCTTTTTGTTACAGTAATTTTACCTCTGAGAATTTATCCTAAGGAAATAAACTGAGTTGCAAGAATAGTTTTATGCATAAAGATGGTTGGCACAAATTATTTACCATGGTAAAAAGTTTGCAACAACCTGAGTGTCTACATTAAGGTAATGGTCAAAAAAATTGTGGTTTATTCATGTGAAGAAATAGTATAAGGTAGCCATTGAGAATAATGTTTTTGAAGAATTTTTAATGACAGAAAATGTGCTTATGAAATAACGTTAAGAATACAGAATAGCATAAAAAGTATAATCTCAGCTGTGTAGAAGTATTCATATGTAAAAAAGTGCAGGAAGATAATTTGCTAACATGTTGCTCATAGCATCGGTGGTAGCTGATTTTCTTTTCTTTCTTATTGGCTTCTGTTTCTTCTAAAAAATACCCCAAAAATGTTACTGTGAAAGAGGCATTCTGAGGTTAAGGGCACTCAGCAGACAGCCCTGACCTTGGGTTCCAGACCACTGGTGTTACCGTTCCACAGAAGCATTCCATCTTGAAAATCTACTATATTTGTGGGTTTTGTCTCCAAAAACCATAAGCCATAACATTTTGAAAAAAAATACAATACAGTAATGTTTGGAATATAGTAGAGATTTTCTTAGAAATTAATGTATGGCTCTGTTTATACTTCTGTAGTTAAAGTTCAAACTTTTAAATATGAGATTCAAGACTCTCTAAAACTCCCTGTCCAGGACAGCGGCCACTAGCCACATGTGACTGCTGCGCACTTGAACTCCAGCCGGTTCCCACTGAGGGCTGCTGCAAGTGTGAAACACACGGTGGATTTTGAAGACTTCAAATGAAAAAAAGAATATAAAATATATTGTTAATAACTTTTTATATCGATACAGGTTGAAATAACATGTTGTATATGGAGGTTAAATAAAATGTATTATTAAGATTAATTTTGCCTGTTTCTTACTTTTTCACTGTGTTTCCTAGAACACTTTAAGTTACCTCTATGGCTTGCATTATATTTCTGTTGGGCAGAGCTGCTTTAAAATCCATTCTGCATCCAGCCTTTGAGCCTCCTTTCCTCCCTCGTGTTTGCACATGAATAACCAACATAGACCCCTCCTTCATCCCGGGCGGAAGATAGAATGCTGTTCGTCCTGCACTTTCAGCTGCTGTTTCCTCAGGCTGCAGGGCCTTTCTCCACCTTAATTCCGGCTTAAATCCTATTTGTCCTTAGGCCCGATTGAAATGCTGCCATATCAATGAAGTTTTCTGCATTAGTTAGGGACAATATTCAGCTGCGTGCAATAAAAACCAGTTAGGTGTTTCAATCAAAGAAATGTTTTTCTTTGTCATGTATTCAGAGGTCAGCCTCCAAGGCCTTCCTGCCTTTCAGTTTCACCATCCTTGGTGTAGGGTTTTTCTATTCATGGCCACTTTATAGTCACAAGATGGCTGCTCCACCTCCAGCCATAAATCTGCATTCCAGGTAGGGAGAGGAGAAAGAAACAAGGAGGAAGGGAGACATCTATAACAGGAGAGCAAACTTTTACAGAAATTTTCAGCGGACTTTCACTTGTTTCTCATTGGCCTATATTGTATCAAACAGAGACTCCAGTTTGCGAGAGAGAGGAAAATATAGGTTTTTTTTGTTTTTGCTGTTGTTGTCACCCTTGTTATTGGCTCTGGTTTTGACTTTTTGCTGGACACATTGCTGCAAAATATATTAGTAAAGAAAAGGGGATTCTAATAGTGCTTGCCCACATCTTTGATTTTAATGGTCCCAACTTATTTCCCTGGATGGTACTGGAGACACACTAAACGTTTTTACTATTTTTGCTTCTCCCTTCCTGGCCTCGAGGGGTATTGTGTTTCTTCCATAAACATAGTTTTTCTTCAGGCAAAGAGCACAATCATTTATCACATTGTGGGTTTTCTTAATTACCGTCACATGCCAGTCTACCCCTGGGGCCTGTTCATTCCTTGTGCACAAGGCGTAGAGTGTCAGAGCTTCTCAGGGGCCCGGGAAATTGTATTGGCTGCTAAAGCCACAAAGAAAACAGTGATATCAAAAGTCATCAACAATTTAGTTAATTGTCAATGAAGTATATAGTTATACTCAATACATTAATTGTTACATTTAGTATTCACAAAAATATTATGTTTGCAATATACTTGCAGATTATGATTTCGCTTTCCTGAGTGTGCATAATAATTATACAGAAATCGTAGCCAATCAGAAATTAAATAATTTCCTCCCAGCTTCAGTGCACGTTGCAGTCGCCTCCGCACACCGTTTCCAGTCAGGTTGGCGCTCCCGGCCTTTCACAGCACCTGTGATTCTAGTGAGCGAGTGAGTTGGAAATGGAGAGTCTAAGCCAGTCAAGCCAGGGAAATGTGAAGAGGAGTGTACTGGCCTTGTCTCCCCACTCCTTCTAGTTGTGAATGAGGAAGGATTTCGCCTGCTGGCAGCATCCATCTCGCAACTAGAAAGAGATCCAGGCTGAGGACAGAGCCCACACTGCAGTATGCAGGGCAAAGAGACACAAAATGATCTAGGCCCCTGAAAACATGGTAACCGCCCGGAATCGGCAACTCTGAAGGCTGGCCGTCCTCTGGACTTCCAGTTGTGTGCTCGTGAATCTCAGCGTGCCCTGCAGGGCCCACCTCATTAAAGATAGGGGACACAGCGAAGGGCTGACACTCATGCAGCTCTCATAATCTCACCCCTGGTGTATCTGAAGGACACTGAGACTGTGTATTCAAGTAATTTACTCAAAGTTTGCTGTATTCGTTTGTGAGGGCTGCCATAACAAAACACCACAGACTGGAGGCCTCAAACAACAGGAACTTATCTTCTCGAAGTCCTGGAGGCTGGAAGTCCAGGATCAAGGGTCAGCAGGGTTGGTTTCTCCTGAGGCCTCTCTTCCTGGCTTGCAGATGGCCACCTTCTTGCTGCGTCCTCACACGGTCTTCCCTCCGTGCACGAGCACCTCTGCTGTCTCTGTGTCCAAATTCCCTCCTCTTGTAAGGACACCAGTCAGGTTGGATCGGGGTGCATCCTAACGTCCTCATTTTAATGCAGTCGCCTCTTCACAGGCCCTCTCTCCAATACAGTCGCACTCGGAGGCTCTGGGCTTAGGGCTTCCATACAGGAACTTTCAGGGAGAGAAGGGGACCCAATTTAGTCCATAACAGTTGCTCTCTGCTTTCCTACCACAAGGCTAGAGGTCAGAGCAGGACACACATTTCCTGACTCCTAGTTGTGCTTGCTTACCCCGATGAAGGGAATGTTGAATTTCTGTGTAATATCTGTAGGGATTATGATGCAAATGTTTAGAAGGAATCAAGGTGGCATTTAGAAGGAAAGGGGTGGGGGTGGAGGTTTAGCAGCAGAAAACTGGAAGGAATGTGGAAGTGCCAGAAAGCCTGTCTGAGCTGTTGACTCAAGATGCCAATTATATAGAGAGGGCATTTTCATTGTATGATCCAGAAAAATGGAACGTACTCACACTATGCAATAACAGAGGATTATTTGGGTAAATCATGGTATATCCATCCACTTGGAATACTATGAGCCTTAAAAATTATGAAGTAGATATTTATTTCTTACCTTGAAAAGGTAAGCATGATAAAATTTTTAAATTGATTACACAACTATACGGTATGTTCTGGTTTAAAAACATACGTCTGGGGCCAGCCTGGTGGCATAACAGTTACGTCCTGGTGCTTTGCTTCCATGGCCCAGGTTTGCAGGTTTGGATCTGGGAGGGGACCTACAACACTGCTCATCAAGCCATGCCGTGGCAGAGTCCCACATAGAAAATAGAGGAAGATGAGCACAGATGTTAGCTCAGGGCCAATTCTCCTCAAAAACAAAACAAAAACACACATCTATGTGCTATGTAATAACTGGCAGTATGCACATAAAGCTATTAGTGCTGGATACTTGGATTGTGGGAAATATTTTTCCTAAGAAATTTTAAACAAATCTGGGAAGTTTGTGTGCTGAATACTGAGAAAAGTCTCCATATTTGGGTCAGATGTGGGGACTGTTACTCCCTGATCAAGCCAGCAGCAATCAGCAGCGAAGTGGGCACACTCTGGGCGCCAAACTTGCGAACGAGCTGCTGCCCGGGCCCTCCATCCATTCCGCGCGGACTTCTCGGTTTAGGAGGAGGCGGCCCTGCCTGTCTTTAGGGGCCTGGCACCCTGCCCGCCCCTCCCTTTGGCACTGTATCGGGAAAGTTCTTCTATTTTGTACTTCTTCCAGCGCTCCAGCTGCCCGCGTTGAAGGCAGGGCCAGGAGCTGCGGGACAGGCGGCCAGGCGCGGAGCTTCAGCGGGAGCAGGGTGCCCGGGGACCCCGCGCCCAGCCCCGCGGGCGGCCCGCCGGCTCGCCCTCCACGGCCCGGGCAAACGGTGGGGACCCGGTAGCAAGCCGTTTGAGTTCTTTGGAAAAATCTCTTTTCCTTGCCTGCTCCCCACCCTGAGCACCTACCCTTGCTTCTGGCAACGGCCTTCTGGTTACCACGTGATCAGCACATCCCGGTGTGTCGAGTATTTCACACACACCATCCATTCCGGAAAAAGGACAGCAGAGGGGCTAGGTGCAGCCTAATTTCAGGTGCCAGCCAGGGGTTCAGAGCAGGGCACTTGACCTCTGGTTTGAAGCTGCTGGAATTGTGTTAGGACCTTTTCCCGCTATCTCCTGTCTCCTGGAATCTTCCTCTTGGAGAGCTGAGGCTAGAAAGCGGGCCATCACGCCGCCAGCGTGGTGGAGGAGCGGCGCTGGAGTGGATCTGAGGTTCCCTCAGCACCCTGATCGGCCTTCCGCCTCCGAGCCTTGGTCCTTCCGGCACCGCACTGACCGGAAGACAGAAGTGGAGGGCACTGTGGGGAGAGGGGGCCGTGTGAGGATGAGTGTGATTTGGAAACTGGACAGGGGAGTTGCTGGCTCTTGCACATTTTTTTGTCCGCGGCTTTAGGATAAGCAGGAGCCGGCAGAAGTAAAAACATGTGGCTATTTTTTTTTCTTGGACCTTGGGAAACCAAGTGATAAAATAGAGTAACACCAACGAAACTCTCTCTGAAGCACTAAGTTTAATGCTAATTACAGGTACCAAGAAGATTCTATGTGATTTTAATGTCTTCTGTGTTGCCATTTTTTGCTTACAAGGAAGTGAGATAAATGGAGGCAATGAAACCGATTAAGTAAATTGCGTGAGAAAAGTCTGAGTTCTCATATGCTTTCAGTTACTTTAATCTTCTGATTATATTGATTGATACTAGCATCTTGTTTTTGTAAGTGGACAATGTTATAATTTATTTCTGTTAGCAATTAAGAATTACAATGCAAATGCCAGATCAGTAGTATAGAAATTAAGAGCAGATTTGCCCTAAGGCAACTTTGCTTTTATCGGTCAAAGTAAAGATTGCTTGAAATATAATTATGTGAACGGAAGCCATTGCTATATGATTCAAATAGATTCTTTCTAGGGAAATAAATCTGTCATCATCTACAGCAAATTATTTAATTTCCAGTCTCCTACCCTAGGGCTATCACAAAGAATGAAGATCATGCAATGGACACAAATTTATTGAGTGACAACTCTCTGTGTGATACCGTTCTGATGGCCTCCTATTCACCCCATTATTGAAGGGGGGATTTACCACCCTAAATAGTACAAGATGGCCAAACATACCACACCTGACGCTGGACGGATGAGACTGACAGCAGTTTATTGGTTACAGACACTCACCCCCTGTGGGAGGACAACACATACCATGTAGGGTCACACAGGGGGGGCACTTGGGAGTCGAGTGAACAAGCAGGGGCTGCCTGCTACACAAGAGGCAGTAACAAGAAGACAGGGTGACCTCTGGTTCCCAGGGGAGGATGTGACTGGCTTAGGTTAGTAATTTCATAGGCTGGTAGGGAAGTAGAACTCCATCAGGTCGAGGGGCAGGCGGAGTATAGCTGGTCCAGCTAACAGGGGAAGTAGCCTAGTGGGGAGCCTTTCTCACGGGGTGGTGGAGTTGGGGGGAACATATCTGCTGAAAGCAGGAGAGCTCATGGTTAGCCCTCTGGGGTCACACGAGACTCAAAGATGTCCAGGCAGCACATGAAATTTTAGGCCTTACACTGTAGATACAAAAGAAGAATAAGACATGGTTCCTGACTGCAAAGAGCTTGAATGCTCCAGGCTGGGGTGAGAGAGGGGGCTGGGGGCACGGGATCGTCGAACTATTATAACTATTATAAATGATTCTGACTGTAAGCACAGGAGGACTTCCGAGCACGTAGAGGAAACTGGGTACAGTAACTGAGACAGACAGACTTCACAAAAAATATGGTACTTGGCTAGAACTTCAAAGGTGGGTAGGACGCATGGTTAGGAGGAGCCAAGCAGGGGGAGCATTTCAGAAGAGGAGTGAAGTGAGGAAGTCTTGCTTATGTTTAAAGATTACTCAATTCATTTATTCAAGATACACTTACTGAGGGCCTGTTCAGGGCACAGGCTGTCCAGGGAACAGGGTGAAAAAGAACCTCTAAGGACAGTGTGGGCCTTGTCTGTCAGGTTGCCCGGTCCAAGTTGGGGTGAACTCTGGGGCAGTGGCATCCCAGACAGGCATTGGGCCAGGCCTGCCACTCACCGAGGGCCTCCAATGTGGACTTTGGACATAATCTCCAATGAGGTAAGACAGAAATACACCAACAGGTAAAGATACTCAATTTGTAGTTTTAATTGCTGTAAACACTTAAAATATACTCCAATTTTAATCTTTTTCAGCATTTATTTTTTAATATACAAGGACCCTTAACAGAATGGTGTAGCCCTGGTGTACCTCCACTTCAGGGGGGTCCCACTGGCCAGGCTGCTCCTGGTGGTCCCACCCCCCAGAACCTGGTTGGCTCTTCAGGGCTCACCTCAGACTCCCTCCCCTTCAAGCCGTCTCAGCAGCCTGGGAGCACGCTGGGCTTGTTCTTGCCTGTGGTGCTTAACGCTCCAGCCAACTGAACTACCCAGCGTGTACGGGCAGCCACAAACAGAAAAAGAAGCCTCTGACTTACTGAAGGAGCACTATGTTCCTTCCAGAACAAGGCAGTCATTTTCGGGTTGTCCAGCATGAGTGTGTACCCACTGAGATATCTATGGGAGACTTATTTTACCTCTTGTACTTGGCAGGCTTCGCATGCAGATGCACACCAACGTGTCCTCAGGCTGTTCCAGCTTCATACCCCAAACGCCCTCTGAGAGGAGAGATTAAGGGGTGCTTTCTGGCTCCAGGAAATTCATTGTGACTTAACTCTCTCTTCCTTAGTGAATGACTATGTGCTATGTATTATTTACTTGTGATACGCCAAATAGTTTAGCTGGTGAGATATAAAGAGAAAGAAACCTCATCATATCTTCAGGAACTGACAATGACAACAACAAAAACTTAAAAAAAAAAGAGACAGAGAGAAGAAAACAAGCTTTCATGGATACAGTTATCCCACATGGCAGCAAAAACGTCCAAAAGCTAAAATAGAAAATGACGAAAACTCTGAGGGCAAGAAATGAACTTGTCCCGGAATAAGTGTCTGTACAAATGAGCCCAGAGAGCCCCAGCACAGCCAAGTGATAGACTGGTCCTGGGGGAGGAGATGTGCGCAGACATCACATCAGCCATTCTAAGAACTGTTGGCAGATTTTAAAGACAACTGTGACCGTGTTCACCGTGGCCCCACCGGTGACGACGTTCTCAGAGCTGGACGTGAGGATGTCTCTCAGGATGTGCTGGGTGAGTTAGGAGGAGGCCATGCTGACCCCCAACGCGGGTATGACTTCAGCTGACACCTCAGTAGGAAAACAAAACATCCAAAGTCTGTTAAACACTCACTAAAGCAGACAGTGTCCTGGAACAGGGAGTTCCTGCGGCGCACATTCTTCAGGTGTGTGACATTTCAGATGGGTTCTCGCAGCCTGGAGATTATTTGGGAAACAAGCGGAGAAGTATTGTAAGACTGAGACAAATCACCGCTCACAGCCTGAAGAATTCTGACTGCATCTCCGCACTCTGGTTTTCTTTGGAGCCGAGTTGCTTTTCAACCATGCACGAGCTTAAAACCGACCAAAAGGGCTCTCACATGAAGCGTGGGCAGATGCAAACGTGAGCCTAGAGGATCCCAGACGCTGGAGTAACGTGGGAATTGCTAACACACCCTTGTTGGCCGGACCCTCATAGGGCTGCTGCTTCACTGCTTTTGATGGCTCGTGTGATCGGGGAGGTCCCTGTGCCTCGGCGGCTCCACCCAGGCCAGGAGGCACTGTGATTTCTGTCTTCTCTCTCCCAAAAGTTAGCCTTCTGGAATCGAAGGCAGCTTTGTGAAAGAGCAATTACATGAACAAGAGCACTTGTGAGTTCACTTTGTTTGACATGATACACAATCTGCACAGAAATGACCTGTGACCCCTGCATTTCATTTAGGTCAGTGTGGCCAGCACTATCCACCTCTTCCTCCTCTATGCAAATACTGTGAAGAAAAGAAGAAAACTGCCACTGTGGCAGGCCCCCGGGGGCGGGAAGCGGAAGAAGAGGGGAGGGCCATGAACCAGGAGGCCTGCCCTGCCAGCCCAGGGATCTCTGAAGCCTCGTGGTCAGCAGCCACCCTTATAGTGTCGGCATCCCCGCGTGGCAGGGTGGGGACACGGAGCTGCCGCCTCCGCCCACAGCTCCATGGGTCAGCATTTTGTATTTACAGAAAGTGTGTCCTCACCAAGTCGATAGAGTATAATTCGATTTTTCTCAGACGAGGACAGTTTAAGGCAATCTCGCCTCCCGGCTTTCCCTTGGGCCTCAGCTCCAGTTTAGACAGAGTGATCCTGAGTGAGCTTTCGACACTCGGATCTGATCCCAAGGCCTGGGGCTCCCTGAATAAAGGGGAAACCCCTGAGCTTGACACACAAGCCCCATTGTGAGCTGCTCCCTGCCTTCAGCTCTGGTCCGGATCCTGACAGGCATATCACAGCCTGACAGTGTTCTACCTACATGCTTGTTATTTCATTTTATTTCTATTGAGGCAAAATAGGCATAAAGTGCACTCATCTCAAGTGTACAACTTCATGATTTTTACATGTTTATAGCTGCATACATGAATACATGATCAACACCCGGATCAGTACCTAAGACCTTTCTCCACTCCAGAAGTTTCCCTTGTGTCCCTTCCCAGTCTATACACACCCCACACACCACCCCAGGCTTTGCCTGTTCTTAAACTGTATATGAATAAAACTATACAATATGTATTATATGTCTGTATTCTTTTTTTTTCCTTCTTTTCCCAAAAGCCCCCCAGTACATAGCTGTACATTCTAGTTGTGAGTGCCTCTGGTTGTGCTATGTGGGATGCCGCCTCAGCATGGCTTGATGAGCGGTGCTATGTCCACGCCCAGGATCTGAACCCGCGAAACCCTGGGCCACCAAAGCGGAAAGCCCGAACTTAACCACTCAGCCACGGGGCCAGCCTCAATATGTCTGTATTCTTTCAATGTAACTGCTTGTGAATTTCATCCATGTTGTACATATATTTTGTTCATTTTTTCTTGCTGAGTAGTATTCCACTGTATGAATATATCACTATTTATTCTCTTGATTCCTTGTCATATTTCTCTTATGGCACTTAGCACAGTAGAAGGTTTGGAAGGCACGAGGAGGCCGAGGCCTGCCTGGGAGGCGGTTTTCTGAGGCGCAGGGAGACTCGCTGCTGCTGTAGAGGCTGACCTGAGGCCCGCAGCCTTGCCAGCCTGCACTGTGAGCCTACGCAGGGACCCAGAGCACCGTGTCCTCAGGATGCAGGGAGACAGCCAGCACCCATCCATTTATGAGCGAGGTATGGGGGTCATAGATTCAGGTGAAGACATTTCATACATTGTTTAAATGGTTGTGTAATGTTTATGTAGCATTTCTTCCAAGGAACTATGAATACATTTAAATAATGAGTTGCCACAACATCCTGGTAAATAGGCTGTTGGAATTTACAAATGAAGAATTTGGTACAAGAGGAAGAACTAACGCTACCCAAGGCAGCCTGTAAGGAAAACAATCGGCTTTAGTCATATCTCTGCTTTGCTTTTCCTCAAGCCTAGGAGGCAGGACAGCCAAGTGGCTAACGCTACAGGCCCCCAGGCCAGAGGGCACGGTTGGAATACGTGCTCGGCTCCCACCTCTGTGGGTGGGCAAGTTGCACTGCCTCTCCCTGCCTCAGTGCTGCCACCTGGAAGAATGGCACGGTGACAGGAGTTCAGTGAGCTGACAGAGGCAGGGCGATTAGAACAATGCTGGCATGGCAACTGCTAAAAAAGGTTGAGAATTGCAGCTTTTACAAAATTGTCCCATTTGCAACAACATGGATGGACCTTGAGGGTATTATGTTAAGCGAAATAAGCCAGACGGAGAAAGACAAACACCATATGAATCACTCGTGTGTGGAAGATAAACAAACACATGGACAAAGAGAACAGTTCAGTGGTCACCAGGGGGAGGGGGCTGGGAGGTGGGCACAGGGGCTGAAGGGGCGCACTCATGTGGTGATGGACAGATAACAATGTACAATTGAAATTTCACAATGTTATAAACCATCATGACCTCAATTAAAAAAAATTTATCCTTTGTCAAAAAAAATTGCAGCTTTCATTGTCATCACTTTCCTCATTCTCAGAAAGTTAGATCACATTTAGGCATTACTAATCACGAAGGCCTCAGCTTGAAGTCATGGTGACGAAACAATCAGTTTTAAATTCCTGAGGGATGGGTATTTCCAGGGAAGTGTCACTGCTGGCGACACTCGACACACATTCTTCTGATGGCAACTATAAGGAGATTAGGAGAAAAAGACCAAACATTAGTCAAAGCATGCCAGGGTGATTAAAACGTCACAAATAAACATCCCAAAGTGATTAAACTGATTTAAATAAATATATTGTGTTAGGGACACTGTCACATACACATACAGTGTTCTGGAAAAGCAGCCGTGAAGTGTTACTAGAACTGAGGCCTCTTCTGGGATGTTGCTAAGGAAAGTTCACAATCTCGGGCTGCTAATTAAAATTACTTCTACTTATTGCGCATAAATTAGGTCCTAATAAGGTGAGAAAATAGTTAAAGAATGAAAATAGCTTCTCTGCATAAAAACAAATCCAGGGAGCCTTCCACCCTCAATTCTATCTTGTTTCTCCTCAGCTGCAGTTGGATACAAAGAAAACAGCACTGACAGCAGAGAGAAAATCAAAATGGAATCTTTCATGTAATTAGCATACACAGTCCACACAGGACACACAGAAGACGGGTGAGCGGTGGAGAGCGAAGTCTTTGCAGGCATTGAAAGACAAGCCCCGCAGGCTTTTGAGCTCTGACCAGTCCAGAAGTGAAGGACAAGTGCCCAGGAGAGATTATGATTTCAAGCCAGAATGATGTGAGTATGAGAAGTTGAGGATTAGTGTCAGAAGAACCAAATTAAGTCATAATCATTTATACCTTTCAAAGGTTCCTCTTAAAACATAACTTGATGAATGTGTTCAAGTTCCACTCTTAATGAAAATAATTATTTTTGGATAGCTAGTGAGAGAGAGAGAGAGATGCAGGAAGTCTGAATATATCCATGTGTTGGATTTTCAAAAACGTCAGAGGCCCAGTGGGACTTCACGGAGAAGGCAAATTCCGGGTTGCCAGTTCTTGGTAAGATTCCTAAAGACAATGAGGGGGTGGGCATTGGGTCTCCTGAAATTGGAGATCACAGTCTGGAGACCCCTTAGCTGAAATCTGCCTGCAAACCCATTTTTGGTGATCTACACTGGGTTAAAAATGTTTTTGAACCCTAACTCTCAAAAAAGAAATTAATCTTTTTAAAAACCCCAGTTTCTGGCTTCTCTCACAGGCGTCCTGGTGGCCGGGCAGGCGGGCTGCCTACCCACAGTGGGCAGGGCCTGGGAGGGGCCACTCCTGAGGCAGTTTGGCGCAGTCCCGTTTGTCTGCCCCCCCCCCCCCCCCCCGCGTCTGTTATTGCTGGGCGGGAGGGTTTTGAAGTTTCACCCTGGCCAAGGATACTTATGTTGGTGGAGGTGTCTTAGTGGGGAGGAACTGTAGGGCCTTTGGAAAACCTTTTTCAAGGCAAAATATATCTGTGTCAGTTTGAAGGCAAACAGATGGGAGTATTGTGGGCTCTCTTTGGGGATCCTAATGGACAGGATTTTTTGCCCCACCTGTAAGACGCAGCAGTCACTTCTCAGGCAGCTCTCGGGGTATGAATATTTGGCTAACTCCTTCCAGGCTGAGCTTCTCCAGAGCAGGGCACGCAGTCTCATTCATCGTGTCCTCAGCAGGTGTCTGGCACAAAGCTGGGGCTTAATAAAGATTTATTGAATGAATAAAAGGTCCCTGTAATATTCTCCACCCTCTAAATTGAGCATGAGAACGTATTTGCTTTTTAAAAAAGAGTCATTCAGTTCTCTGGGTATCATCTCTCCCTACCGCGCATGAAACTTTCCATTCATCCTGTTGACCCTTGTGACCCTCAGGAAGTTGTCCTGTTCACCAGCAAGCCAGAGGGGAAACTTACTGGGCCGCCCCTCGATGCCTTCCAGCACACGCCGGCCTCCTCGGAGGCGCCAAGGGTGTCCCGCCAGACCGCCTGCTGCGTGACAGGGAGGAGGGGCCATCTGTCTCTTGCACATCTGAGCATTACAGCGTTTGAATGAGGGCACGATGACTTCCACAAACGCCGTGAATGCTTCTTGTGTGAAGCAGCTGCTTTCACTTTGTTGAAAGGAAACCGTTTTTCAGCGTTCCAATGTACTCGGCCAGATTTTCGCCGGGAGGATGATGAGCCAATGCTGGCTGTTTGTAAACCCTGCTTATTAACCAGGGCTTCCAAACTCAGCAGCCCACGGGGTCAGGCCGGCCCTGGACAGGAGCGAAACTCGCTGGGCCGCGGGGCAGCCGCTGCTCCGCTACAGCCACCCATGCAGGGATCCCCTCCCGGCTACACAGGGACCTGGGACCCCCTGAAAAGAAACGGGGGTTTTATTTTTTTCCTTGGTTTATTCTTAATGACGCACTTTGTAATCTTTACAAAAAAGAACCACATAAATGTATTTAACTCACAAAGTACTCATGTGGAAATGAATCAGTAATATTAACTAAAGACAACATAACCGTTCTGCAGGCAGCTGGAACAGTAGTGCACATTAGCAGGTATACGTGTGTGTGTATTTTTTTTTACCACAGGTAATTGATATTTGTTTTAAGAATGCTTTTTTATTCCAAACTGGGTTTTTCTTTTTCTATCAAATAACCATGGGATGGAAATGCATCCTTGCCCAGAGCTGTTTTGTTTTGAATGTGGGGAAGGAAATGGGAAAACTTTTCAGGCTTTGATGCCTGGACCAGATTGCTTTCTGACTCACAATGAGGCCACAGAGAGGCCACGTGACTAGGACAAATGCTGAGACCCTGCATGGGCCAAAGCCAAGCAACGGGCTAGGCCCCTCTGGCTTCATTTCTTTATTTTGTAGTAATAAGGAAAATAAAGACAATGATATTATCACTTCCATTCTGCCTGTGTGTCTTACTTTGTGGGGAAAAAACGTTGTGACTAAAATTCAAGCCAATTCTGATTTTTAAGTTTTCGTTTGTAAAGTGGAGAGATTAACGACTACCTTGTAGGATTTTTGTGAGCGTTGATGTCTAACATCAGGAAGTACCTAGCAGAGTCCCCAGTGCATGGTAGAACTGGAGAGGTAGTAGGTAGTGCTATTGCTGTTACTTCGTACCTTCACGTACGATTCCTAACCCTGCTGCTCCAAGGGTGGTCTGGGATCGGCAGTGCCAGCCCCCTCGGGCTGCTTGTTGGGAACGCAGGATGTCAGTCCTCCCCCCAGACCTACCTGCCTCGCCCATGGGGCTGCTATAACAAATTACCACAGACAGGGGGGCTTAAACAACAAATATCTGTTTCTCACTGTTCTGGAGGCTGGAAGTCCAAGATCAGGGTGCTGGCATGGTGGGGTTCTTGTCGAGGCCCTCTTCCTGGTTTATAGGGGGCTGTCTTCTTGCTGTGTCCTCACAGGGCAGAAAGACAGCAAACAAGCTCTCTGGCCTCTTCTTACAAGGGAACTAATCCCATTCATGAGGGCTCCACTCTCCTGACCTAATTGCTTCCCAACGGCCTCCCCTCCAAATACCATCACTTTGGGGATTAGAGTTCAACATATGAGTTTTAGGGGATGCAAACTTTTAGTATATAATACCTATCTGAATCAAAACCTGCATTTTAGCAAGCACCCAGGTGATTGGTGTGCCCAGTCAAGCTGGAGAAAGCACAGCTTTATAAAGGGAACTCTGTACTTAGAAGTCTTCATATTTTTTTTTTTTTTCCTTTTTCTCCCCAAAGCCCCCCGGTACATAGTTGTGTATTCTTCGTTGTGGGTTCTTCTAGTTGTGGCATGTGGGACGCTGCCTCAGCGTGGTCTGATGAGCAGTGCCATGTCCGCGCCCAGGATTCGAACCAACGAAACACTGGGCCGCCTGCAGCGGAGCGCGCGAACTTAACCACTCGGCCACGGGGCCAGCCCCAGAAGTCTTCATATTTTAAGCGTTCTTAAATGGTGTTCAGAAAGTTGAATTCTTTTGTACCATCTATATTTGCTATATCTGTGTTCCATGTGTGTCATTATTTACTTAACACATATTTTGAATAGTCTTAATTAAAAAAAAAGACTTCAGTCTCCTGCTAAACAGCTATTAATGGGTTTGATATCCCAGCTACATTTATTTCTAATATATTTTGAAATAAATAGTTAACTATTAAGTTAAAAAGGTCCTCCATGTGCCACCGAAGGCATCCTGGTGCCCCAGGGCCCACACATCATCTTTCGGGCAACATTTTCCTGGGGGGACTCACCATTTAAAGAAGGTTGTGCCAAATGATTTAATAAAGTGAAGACTCCTCAGTCAGCCCTGATGGCCTAGTGGTTAAAATTTGGTGCACTTTGCTTTGGCAGCTTGGGTTCAGTTCCCCGGCACAGAACCACACCACTCACCTGTCAGTAGCCACGCTGTGGTGGTGGCTCACATAGAAAAACTAGACAGACTTACAACTGGGATACACAAATATGTACTGGGGCTTTGAAGAGGGGAAAAACAAAGCTTTTCTTTTAAAAAGAAAGAAATGAAGTGAAGTCTCTTTTTCCAATCTGGGTAAATACTCTCTGGTTTTTCTATTTTGTCAATTCAAACTGAGGCTTCATGATGAGAAAAGATTTTACCAGTCTGATAGACTACTTTCTAGCATGTATCTGGCCAGATTCCTTCCTCCTTTCTTTCCTAACTTCCATCAACATCTGTTCAGCAACCACCATGTGCCAGGCCTTGCGTTTGGCATGGGAGACAAAATGAAGGAAGACAGTCCTCTTTCCTAGGTTGTGATAAGTGTATTAGAATGTGACAAGGGTGATGGCAAAGCAGTGCCCAGGACACCATGGAAGCACAGAGCAGCACACCTGGCCTAGCCATGGGATAGCAAGGCTTCCTGGCCAGCAGTGGAGTCTTTGCTCAAACCCAGAGGATTGGCAAGGGGCCAAGGGGAAGGCATACTAAAAAGGGGATATATTGTGGGCAAAGCTGCAGAGCAAGAAACAGTAAGGCAATCTCCCAGAGTCTCAGCTTCGTCATTTGTGATGTGAAATAGGAGGGATACTTGCCTCATTAGCTCACATAGAACAAAAACACTAAGGTTTGTGCTTATCTGGGAGAATTACGTGTCTGCATAGTCAGAGCTAGACAAAGAGAGACGCAGGGCCAAGTAATAGCTACATTTCCACTCCTATTATATATCCAAGAGAAATGAAAACATGTCCACACAAAAATCTGTGCACAAGTATTCATAGCATCATTCATAATAGTCCCAAAGTAGAAACAACCCAAATGTCCATCAACCGATAAATGGATAAATAAAATGTGGTATATCTATACAATGCAATATTATTTGTCAATAAAAAGAAACGAAGTATTGACACATGCTACAGTATGCATGGACTTTGAAACATTATGCTAGGTGAAAGAAGCCAGAAACTATAAATCTATAAATTTATAAGGACAAAAGTAGACTAGTGGTTGCCTAGGGCTGGAGGTGGGGTGGCAAGTGATTGCTGACGAGTACTGGGTTTCTTTTAGGGGTGATGAAATGTTCTAAAATTGTGGTGATGGTTGTACAACTCTCTGAATGTTGTAAAAACTATTGAATTGTACACTTCAAATATTTGAATTGTGTGGTATGTGAATTATATCTTAATAAAGCTATTATTTTTTAAAGTAGTAACTAACACTCTCACAGCATAACATAGGCACAGTTCTCAGCATTGTATATGTGTAAACTATTTTAATACTTACAATACCCAATGAGAGTGGCACCATGTCAGTCCCCGGAGGAGACTGCCCAGGGCCACACAGCCAGTAAGTGGTAGGGCTGTGACGTGAACCGAGGGAGGCTGGCTCTGGCATGTACACACTTAACTTCCACTCTATACCATCCTGTCTTGGGGACCATTAAAAGCTTCAGTTTTGTTTTTATTTTTAAAGATTTTATTTTTTCCTTTTTCTCCCCAAAGCCCCCCAGTACATACTCGTATATTCTTCGTTGTGGGGCCTTCTAGTAGTGGCATGTGGGACGCCGCCTCAGTGTGGTTTGATGAGCAGTGCCACGTCCGCGCCCAGGATTGGAACCAAAGAAACACTGGGCCGCCTGCAGCGGAGCACACGAACTTAACCACTCGGCCACGGGGCCAGCCCCAAAAGCTTCAGTTTTAGACTCAGATAAACCTGGCTTCTGATCTTGGCCCTGTCACTTACCCGCCAAGTGATCCCGGGCAAGTTCTGAAGTCAGTTAGTTTTCTCGTGTTAACTGGAGATAATAATAAGGCGTGCCTTGTAGGACCTGTATTCGGCATGGGGACCATCTGTAGTAAGCTGTTACTGACGGCAAGGTCCTTCCTTTATGTAGCATTGTCACTGGTTTAAGAACTAAAAAGCACACACAAATTGAATCAGCAGGCAGCCTAACGCTGTGGAGACTTGAAGAGTCAGCTTATTATTTCTGCAAGTACAGAATTTTGTTTTCCACATAGAAAGGGCCTGGTAAACTAGTGGTCTGGCATTCTACCATTTACATAACTTAAAATTAAATGTTTAAATGAGGATAAAAATATTTGCCACATGCGCTAAGCTTTTGAAATGTTAAGGACTTGCTTTTATTGCATGAAAATAAGCAGAAGTGTGGGACTGAGAAAGAAATGTGTGACTTCCCCAGCACTGGCCTGCAAGGGCAGAGTGACCTTACAGAAGAAGGATGCCAGTAATTTTCAAACTAATCTAATTTTAAATTTCTGGATTTTCATTTCATCTTGTAAAGACACACTTACTCTTGGAAGGAAAAAGCCCCAACAACATTAGCGATAAATGAAGTTATGTAAGTTTTGCTGGCAAACCCACACTGCACTGTGCTATGGAGCTCATTTGCAAGTCAGGGAAGCAGAGCAGAGTCCACCACAGTCCTCTCAGTGCCAGGAATGTTTCTTTGAGCACAATTTGTGACCAGAATTTACTTATTTATTTTTATTTTGGGGATGGAACAGCTTGCCACGGTGTGGTTCAGTCTCTTCTTTCATGTCCTATAACTTCTAACCCTCAAGGAACCAGCTCCTGCCCTAGATTTCCACGCTGTGGGAAACGTGCCACCATCCTTTCAGTTGTTCAGATCATCCTTGATTCCCCCTTTCCTCTCCCATGTCCAATCTGTGGGTACATTCTGTAGGCTTCCTCCAAAATATATCTTGAAACTTTTCTCTTCTCTCTGACTCCTTTGCCTCTATTAATCTAAGCTATCTGCCTCTCCTGCCCAGACTACCATGATAACCGTCTCAATGCTCCCTCTGCCTCCTACACGCTCCCTACAGTCGGTCCTCCACGGAGCAACCAGCAAAAACACTAATCAGGCCAGTCTCCTGTTGACAGCCCATCAAAGTCAAAATCCAGAGATACAGTTGGAATATGAACAGGTGTTCAACATCATTAATCAGCAGGGAAACTAAAGTTACAGCAAGAAGGACCCCACTGCACACCTGCCAGACTGGGGAGAATTTTAAAAACTAAAAAGACTGATAATGCCAAGGATTGCTGAGGATGGAGAGGAACTGGAACTCTCATGCTGCTGGTGGAAGGGAATATTTAATGAATTTGGAAAATCGTTAGGCAACATCTAACAAAGCTAAACATAGGCTGACGCTGTGACCTAGCAATTCCCCTCCTAGGTACGGACCCTGGATAACTGAGCGCCCATGCCCACTAAGAGATGCTCAAGACTGTTGATACCAGCTTTCTCTGTAACAGACAAAAGCTGGCAACAATCTAAATGTCCATAAATACTACAAGAGATAAATGATGTTGTGTTTATATAACAAAATACAAGTAACAAAAAAAGAGTGAACTACTGGCATACACAACAACATAGATGAATCTCTCAGATTAAGCAATTGAAGATAGACAAAAATTTGTATCATATGATTCTGTTTATAGGTTCAAGAACAGGGAAAACTAATCTGCAGTGACAGAAAGCCAGCTAGTGGTTCCTGGCACTTTATCTTTGCTGGGACTGGGGTCGAGGATGGGTAGATTGGTCTCACAAGGGAAGCTTCTGGGCTTTGGAAATGTTCCTTACCTTTTACTGGGTGGTTGTTTCATGAGTTGTGTGTTTGTGTGCATGTGTGAGTGTGGTATGTGTGGGTTGTCATCAAGCTGTACACTTTCTGTGCAGCTTTACAATGTATATATATTTTTTTTTTGAGGAGGAGGAGGAGGAAGAGGATTAGCCCTGAGCTAACTGCTGCCAATCCTCCTCTTTTTGCTGAGGAAGACTAGTCCTGAGCTAACATCATGCCTATCTTCCTCTACTTTATATGTGGGATGCCTACCACAGCATGGCTTTTGCCAAGTGGTGCCATGTCTGCACCCGGGATCTGAACCGGCGAACCCCTACAATGTATATTTTAAAAAGTAAATGGCACAAAATGCACTTACAGCAGAATCAACACACAATATGCTCTGGCTCCTGCCCTCCTTGCCTTGCCTTGTACTTCACTCCCTGTGTTCTTGTTGCTTTTGCCACACCGGCCTTCTCACTTTCCCTCAAACACGCCGCTTCCTACCCATTACTCCATTTAATTTTCTTTATAGCCAGCCCCTACTGCCCCTAGAAATTATTTTACTTGATGATTTATTTATCTCCTGCTTTCCTCCTCTAGAATGTCAGCTACTTGAGGGTGGAGTTCTTGTCTATTATGTTCACTCTCTCTCCCCAGTGCCTACAACATGGCAACTGTAGGACTCAGATATTTGTTCTATGAATTCACAACATGAATTTATTATTTATTTATTAAACTGAGTATTTACAATATCTTGATATTCTTAGCAAAATCTCAGGTGAAAGACAGCTATTATGGCCATTTTATAAGCATGCTATATGATACATGTATCCATTTGTATCCTTTATAAGTATTTATTAAGTGTTCACTACAAGCCAAGTTGTTTAGCTAGTATTGTCTGGTGGCCAATGAGAATTAGAAAGACAGGAGACAGGAGGAGGAGTCGAGGGGCTATGTCCTAAAGCTGGCCTGGGAGTGGAAGACGGTCACTGCTTCACGTGAGTCTGAGAGGGAAATATGGGTGGGGACATGAATTTATTGGTGAGGAAGTGGAAAATTTTCAGAGCTCTTACTTGATGGCTTCTATTTCCTCTGAAGCAGGAGGCGAGGTCATGTGCTGAAAAAGAGAAGGGCAGGAGGAGGCGAGGGAGCTCGGAAGCTGCAGTGCTTTCACGTTCTCCGGGCCCGGGGCACATGCTCTTCAGCCTGGGAGCGTCCCCTTCCTCTCTAGGCGGAAGTTCTGCAGGGCGGTGCGAGGTAAGGCAAGGGGCGAGGGAGCCGTGGGTCTTCATAAGACGTGCATGAAATGGTCACAGCCTGGGGAGTCGAGAATGGAGATGAAAGGCCATGCAGCCAGGAGGAATTTGAGAAAGGAAGAGATCAACGGCTGTCATAACCTCTAGATCAAGATGCCAGAGTAGGCACACAGACAAACTTCTTTTTTTTTCCAAGCACAGATAAAAACATTTTGGGCCAAAATCTAGACAATAATAACATGGGCATTTGGGGAAAGTGGTGAGTCAGGAGGGAGGTAATGTTGTTCTAAATGTCTTGTCCAGGAGGAGGCTAGAGATATGACTTAACTATTCACTTGGTTAGGAAAATATAAACTTGTCTGTTAGAACCACTAAATGATTAGAAATAGAATGTGGAACTACCAAAATTATGGAAGAAAAAGACAAGGAATTAGAAAAACCTAATAATCCAAAAGAAGACAGAAAAGGAGGGAAAAAAGAACAACCTTAATAAATTAGAAATTATAAACTATCAGCGATAAGTTGTTAGATTCCTAATCACAGTGAAAAGTAAATATTTAAACTCACCTACTAAAAGACAAGACTCTTATATTGTTTTCTCAAAACTCCAGTTATCCATACTGCTTACAAGTTATATGCCTCAAACAAAATAACATAGACAGATTACAAAGAAATGCATGGGGAAAAGATATACCAGAAAATGAGTATCCAAAAGAAAACTGGCTTAGCAACACTAATGTCAGATAAAATGGATGGTAAATTAAAAATATTTCTGGGAACAAAGATTTCATACAGACTGTGAAACTATTTACCAATACAGTATGAAAAGCATAAATTTGTATGCCCTTAACACAGCTTTTGTGGAAGACACTAGAAACTGGCTCACTTAATATGCCTGCAACCCTCTGTCCATTGCAGTAAAGACGACACTTCTCGCTTCCCTTGCAGCTAGATTCTCTATGTGACAGGCTTCTGTAGAGGAGAGGTTTAGCAGGTGAAGGCAAACATCGTAATGTGGCGGCCACAGGTCCTTCAGGCAGGAAGGATGGGGGAGGTGCTTTGTTCTTCAATGACAGTTGTTGTGGGGGTTCTGGAATCCTGGTTCTAGAGTTGGAGGGGCCAAGCAGCAGGCAGTGGCTGGCTGCGGGGCTTCTGTAGGAGTTGGACATTTCTCCTGGCTGTATTGCTCACAGGCTGGGTAATATCCAGGCTGGGCTGCCTAGCTTCCCTGAAATTCTGTAAGCTACCTTGTATCCTGTAATAAGTCTTCTGCTTAGACTAGCTGGACTGCATCACCATATGATGTGATATGCGCTGTGCTAGAGGTGAGCCCCAAGTACTATAAGCACTTACGGGATTCTAACTCAGATTGGGGAGAAGTGTGGAATGCTTGCAGGCATCCTAGAACAGGCGACAGCTGCAATATGAACTGAAGAATGAGTTGGAATTAAGCAGGTGGAGGCAGGAGGAGTAGGAGGGCTTAGATAAAGAAAGAACAGCACGTGCAAAGGTGGAGCTCAGGAGATGCAGAGCTCTAACTAATTCACTGTTGCTAATACACTACGAGAAGGACAGAGTGATGAAAGCAGGCTGGAGCCATGTCAGGGGCGATCATAAATGGCCTTGCATGCCAATTTGTAGTCTGCAATTGCGGGTTTTCTGTCTACTCGGCACCTTGGCTGCTTCTCCTGAGATCTTCCCCTCCTTCCCACTCCAATCAACACACATCTCCTTTGGGGAGCTACTTCTTCTCCACTCCAACCAAGTGGTTTTGACAAGACTGCCAATCACACCAGCCCTTCTCTCTGATGACAGGGGGAGTCTTGTTCCAGGTCTGACCCTCAAGGTAGCCATCCCTATGATCACGGCAATTGCCAGTCAATCCATACCTGTCAGAGTCCTTCCCAGCGCTTTTTAAACTTCAGAACTGGCTTACAGAATTGTAGAATCTGGTGGTCATCATCTGCCCCCGCCCCTGCCCCAAGGAGAAAGGGTCTCTGTGGTGGAGGAGAATTAAGCCAAATAGAAAAAATAACAATGAGAGATGGAAGGGGAGAGAGAGAGAAAGAAAGATAGACAGGGAGAGACAGAGACAGACAGAGAGACAGAGACAGAGAGTTCTCTCTGGCAAAGACAAATCTTAGGATCCGGTTCTGACCTCTCCCCGGCTGCCCTCGTTCTTCCTGCCCTTCTGTTATGCTAATCCGCACTGACCGACACACCTACTTACAAACGAGGTGTCTGTACAACTTGTTTATACCTATTTTAGTAAATGTTTTCCTTCTCTTCCTCCACCTCTTCCTCTTCTTCGCTTTTGTTCATTTTTGGTTATTGCATAATATTCCATTGAATCTATATATCTTTGTTTATTTACCTGTTAGGTTTGTCCAACATGTCAAACATTGATGCTTAGGATTTGGACAGGACAAAACGAGCAGGGAGGTGGTGGCATGTGCTTGCCAGCTCCAGGGAATAGCATGAGAAAGGCACGGAAGTGAGAAAGTATACAGCATGTTGAAGGATTAACTATCCAGTTTGGCTAAAGCCGAAGAATATGGGAACTATAAAAACTGTAAAATAGTCTCCGCCCAGTAGTGTACTAATTGGAGGGTAGATTAAAACGAAAAGAGGTGCGCAAATTTGTGCTAGATTTCTCGCCAAAAAAAGAATAAGGAAGTTGACACGGAGAAAATCACAAGGCAGCCACATGGAAACTCCAGCATGCTGTTCTAACAGTGACAAATCACAAGAGTCAGGAAGAATTACTGTACCTACCTACAATGATCTGAATCAGCACCGTGGGGACTCGATACGAGGGAAACTACAGAAAGTCAGCCAAAGGTACTAAATGAAGATGGGAGGGGAAGGGCAGTTGACCGGGTGGAAAGACTGAATTTTATGCAGCTGTCAGTTCTTAAATTTACAGACGTGGTTGCAGTGTGTGCAGGGGGTGGGTGGTTTACATGAGGAGAGATTTTCCCGGTCTCTTGCTCCAAATTTTATAAGAATATAATCTGTTGTAAGAAAGGCATCATAATGAACGTGGGGAAGTGTTATTATTAAATAACTTAATATCACTTATTAAAGTGATAGTGAAACAATTGGTTAGGAAAGAACTCAACGCAGATCTTCATTTTACAGCTAATACCCTTCCAAATCCAATATGGATTAAAGAGAGCAGAATGTAGCAAATCACGTTCAAAAAGACTAGAAGGAAAAATGCAACTTCGTATTAGATACCAGTCAAGAGAAGTGCAAAGGGGTTTGGGAGTACTTTCTAAGTTCAAAAGCGTTAAAAGAAATTTAAAAAAAGAAAAGATTGACCACACAATCAGTACAAATTTCTATAGGTGTCTTACTCTCCCAATTAATATATCCTCAATACACTTGGAAAAATTTTTGCATCAATATGAAAGATAACATATTATTATATAAAATGCTCATGCAGATAAATTGAAAGCAGCAGAGATACAATTTCTGAGCACCTAGCCCAGGTCAGGTCTGTGCCGGATACCTTGAACCATTCAGTTACGGGGACATCCCCAGTTGGTCCAGGAAGAAACTGAGGGTTGGAGGTGGGAAGGGTCTGGCCTAGTCGCCCTTGCGAATGGGCCACGTGCTGTTTTTGCCTATCAGACATCTGTTTCCTCCCAGCCCCACCCAGCCAGGTTCATAATCACACCTTGATTGCCTTCAGGTAGCCACTCCCCACCCCTTAACGCTGAGTACTCAGAGGAGCCTGGTCCCTGCCTCAGAACCAGAAGATGGGTCCTGCATGGTCTCAGTTTCTGAAGGCCCCATTTCTCTTGCCAGGGGTTAGGTTTGGACACATGCCAAATTCTGGCTAATAAGATGAGAGGGAGAAATCATTTAGGGGACTTTTGGGAGCTAACTTTTCACTCTTATAGACAGACAGCTTTCTTGCCTTTCTCATTCTACCATTTTGTATTCCTACTAGGAATATGTGAAAATTTCATCAGTTGCTCCATATCTTCACTGGCCCTTGGTATTGCTAAGTTTTGGGGGTTTATTTGGTTTTCGATTTTTTGGGTATTTTAGCCATTTTAGTAGATGTGTAGTGGTATTTCACTGTGATTTTAATTTGCCCCGAGAACTGCAAAAACAAACAAGTAATACCTAATGTAATCAATATCCTAAAGAAATTAACAGTGTCTGTGAATTTGAGTGTATTGCTCTTTTTATGCATTATTTTTCCACCGTTTTTTATATTAGACAGTTCTTTCCCAATGGCAGAGCAGAAGAAAATTCAGCTCTAGTTTTACGATTGTGTGTGGATGTGATACCTGGAAGTGTTTCAGACACCTGCTCGTCCTGAGAGGTGGAGCAGGGCCATGTCTTCACAAGGGGAAAGGCCCGAATCCTGATCACATTGGCCCCTCTGGAACGGTTCTATTTTGGGCCTCATGTGATTAATATTTGGTTCACGAAGCTTGTCATGCTAGACTTATTCAAAACTTACATACTTATGAAGCATCTGGGTATGTTACATGTGTTTCTGGATCACTAACCCCAGAAACACCCAGGTAGGTATAGAACTCTCTGAAGCTTGAAGGAGTTAAATAGCAAAAGAAAATAGTATCATGGAGTAAATCTGCAAAGCTCACTATTATAATTTATTAAAACTCCCTCCTTCTTTTTGGAAACGCTCTCTTCTCTTGGTGCCTCTCTCACCCAGTGACCTCTCCTGGTTTCTCTCTGGTCGTCTCAGGTTGTTCCTTCTGTGCCCGTTGAGGATCTCCACTTCGCACTTCTCCAAAATATACACACTCACCTTGTCTGTCCCAGGCCCTCTGCTCTTCTCTACACCCTGGCCTGGGCAACCTCATCTACTTGATTAGCTCCTGCTACCTTCTCTAGAGTAGTCATCCTCCAACAGCCCCTAAAAGCTGGTACCTAATAACTTAGAAATAGGTTCAATATAAAAGTTTTCACTAGGGGCCGGCTCCGCGGCCGAGTGGTTAAGTTCGCGCTCTCCACTGTGGCGGCCCAGGGTTCAGATCCTGGGCGCGGACATGGCACCGCTCGTCAGGCTATGTTGAGGAAGCGTCCCACATCCCACAACTAGAAGGACCTGCAACTAAGATATACAACTGTGTACAAGGGGGATTTGGGAAGATAAAGCAGAAGAAAAAAAAAAAATGATTGGCATCAGTTGTTAGCCCTGCCAATCTTTAAAAAAAAAAGAAAAAAGTTTTCACTAGCCTTCATTTTTGAAGAACAGATAACTCTCAGAAATGGTTATCCAGGAACAAGTGCATAGACCAATGTGTCATCCTTCGATTACCTTCCCACCAACCCGCCTGACTGCTGAGGTTTGTGTTAGGATGAATGGATTGTCTCTTGCTTTCAATGTGCTTCCTCTGAAGTTATTTCACCACAGTCTTAGTAATTTTCAAGTCAATGTAGCCCTTCAAAAAGTTCATCTGAAATTGGTAATGACTTAAAGAGATGGAAAGAGATTCCTTGCTCATGGATCGGAAGAATAAGCATAGTTAAAATGTCACACTATCCAAAGCAATCTACAGATTCAATGCAATCCCTATCAGAATCCCAATGACATTATTCCTTGTGGAAATAGAATAAAGAATCTTAAAAGTTGTATGAGACAATCAAAGACCCCGAATTGCTAAGGCAATCCTGAGAAAAAAGAACAAAGCTGGAGGTATCACAATCCCTGACTTTGAAATGTCCTACAAAGCCAAAGTGACCAAAACAGGATGGTACTGGTACAAAAACAGGCACACAGATCAGTGGAATAGAACTGAAAGCCCAGAAATAAAACCACACATCTATGGACAGCTAATCTTCAACAAAGGTGCCAAGAACATACAGTGGAGAAAAGATAGTCTCTTCAATAAATGGTGTTGAGAAAACTGGACAGCCACATGTAAAAGAATGTAGGTAGACCATTATCTCACGTCATATACAAAAACAAACTCAAAATGGATCAGACTTGAAGATAGGTCCTGAAACTATAAAACTCTGGGAAGATAATATTGGTAGTACACTCTTTGACATCGAACTAAAAAGGATCTTTCCAAATACCATGTCCTCTCAGACAAGGGAAACAAAAGAAAAAATAAACAAGTGGGAATTCATCAGACTAAAGAGCTTCTGCAAGGCAAAAGAAACTAGAATCAAAACAAAGAGACAACCCACCAACTGAGAGAAAATATTTGCAGATCATATATCTGACAAGGGGTTACTCTCCATAATATATAAGGAACTCACACAACTGAACAATAAAAAAGCAAACAACCTGATCAAAAAATGGGCAGAGGAGATGAACAGACATTTTTCCAAAGAAGATATACAGATGGCCAATAAACACATGTTCAACATCACTAATCATCAGGGAAATGCAAATCAAAACTACACTAAGATACCACCTCATGCCTGTTAAAATGGCTATAATCACTAAGACTAAAAATAACAAATGTTGGAAAGGGTGTGGAGAGAAGGGAACCCTCACACACTGCTGGTGTGAATGCAAACTAGTGCAGCCACTATGGAAAACAGTATGGAAATTCCTCAAAAAACTAAAAATGGAACTACTATATGACCCAGCTCTCCCACTACTGGGTATCTACTCAAACAACTTGAAATCAACAAGCCAAAGTAACATATGCACCCCTATGTTCATCGCAGCTCTATTCACAATAGCAAAGACATGGAAGCAACCCAAGTGCCCATCGACCAATGATTGGATAAAGAAGATGTGGTATATACAGACAATGAATGCTTCTCAACCATAAAAAAAGACAAATTCATCCCATTTGCAATAACATGGAAGGACCTAGAGGGAATTATGCTAAGCGAAATAAGCCAGTCTGAGAAAGACAAACACCAGATGATTTCACTCATATGTGGAATGTGAACAAACGCATGGACAAAGAAAACAGTTCAGTGGTTACCAGGGGAAGGGGGTTGGGAGGGCACAGTGGGTAAAGGGGAACACTTACGTGGTGACAGTCAAGAAATAATGTACAACTGAAATCTCACGTTGATGCAAATTATTATGAACCCAATAAAAAAAAGTTCATCTGAGAAACCCACATGTTGAAGAAGGCACCAGGGGATACAGCTGGCCACTCCATGGCTTGCCAGCTGGCCACGCCTCAGTGAGGGACCAGAGTGACACCTACTAAGTAGGATATCCACTACTGGAATGAATTTGTGTACACGTGGATAACATAATAACCCTCAAGTTGTCCTTCCTACGCAAACTGCGCCTTCCCTTATACATGATGTAGATCATGTTTGATTCTCATTGCTTCACCTTGTTTGGGGATCGTTTGTGTTTTCATTTCATCAAGAGATTTGTTACAATGCACATCAGCCACTTCTCCTCCCCCTTTCCCTCCCTCAGAGGTCACTCAACTCTTTGAGGCAATTCTCTCTCAACAGCACAAGCTCAGTTCGTATGGCCACGTCCCTCTGCCCTTATTGTACTTGTCCAGTTGGTAGCCAGTCATTTCATCTCAGCAAATATTTTTGAGTGCCAACTATGTACGAGGAGCTGCGCTGCACACTGTGGAACACGAGATAAATGGAACAAGGATTTTCAAAAGTAAATCACAATTTTGTCCCCTTTCTCTAGCTTTCAGGTCTGACCTGAGCTGTCAGCCACTATCCCCAAATGCAATTGCTTTGTTGGTGGAGCTCAGGGTCTAAACCAATCAGTTATTGGTTATTTTGTCCTTTATCGAGAACTATATTGCAAATTTAATTTATCAGTATAAAGTAGAGTGTAAAAATAACTGAATTCAAACTTAGACACTCCAAAATTAGACCTTCCACAGGTCCCCCCATCCCAACCTAATTCTTCCTTAGATCAAATATTGCCTCCACTCCCCTTTCCTACTGAGCAGCCTCCTCGGGCGGTAAAATGACTGAAATCCCTATAAACCTTTACTTTCACTAGACAATTGGCTTTCTGTGGCGCTAAGTGAAAAAGATTGAGACACCCCTAAGATCATAACTAACCCATTGTTCTTTGTTTCCTCTTTCACAGCAAGTTAGAGAGTTTGATGATCATTATTATTCTTCATCAGTATCAAATATTGACGCTGATTTTAGCCTTCAGACCTTTTTTTGTTTGCACCAAGTTGCAAAAGAAAGCAGACATTATTCTGCGTTCATTAAAAAGAGCCTTGCGTTTTCCTCCGTGAATTTCACAGTTAGCGCCATGTGAAAGCGCCTCATAACTAGTAAACACACAGAGCCAGCGCCATCCATTCAAGAGCACGCAGGTTCCTGCCAAGCAAAGGCTGACTGATCAGAGCTGGGAACGCCCTGCCTCCACGCCCCCATCCCAGCAGCGCCATCTGCAGCGGGTGGCTGGACGCCCTCCAAGCGCTCACCACCTCCTTTGGAACTTTTATGGGCCTGCTTTTGAAACTATACTCATTCCATATGCAAAGGCTTGGATACATATGCACACCAACAGCCCGTATGCATGCAAAATGTGCAGATGGGCAAAGGAAATGAAGCCAGGGGTTTGGCGCTACAACAAATTATTAAGCCGGGAACTCCTGAAAGCCACGTGTGAGCGCTAAGGAAAAACAGCCTTTCTTGGAACTGGTAATTTGAACTTATTTCAGAAACTGTACTTTAATAAAAGTGTAAAGAAACAGCTTTTAGAACTTTTTTTTCATTGTTCCCTTTGAAAACAAACATGTGAAAGGTCGCAGAATTTCAACCAGTAGCACGATCACCAGATTTGATCTTTTCTCCATGGCTCCCACCGTATATGGACCACATCGTTTTAGCTAATATAGTGGAAGAGAACTGAGGAACAGACTTTCTTAACTTAATTAACAGCTGCATGATCCTTTTCAGGAAGAGAAAATTGGGAGTAAGCACTATACAGTAAATTATAATACATGTTCGAATATTTAATATGCACACGGTATTTATAAATACACAATAGATCTTGCAACAGGCATACCAAGACTTTTTATTAACATTATTTCAGACTAGTTTATAGAATTAAAATGCTTAGATTTTCAGACCATATTAGGTTTAAGGGCTTTCAGAATTAAGGTCAGCATTTGTTTTTCCTTTTTCTCCCCTTTCTTTTTTTTTAAATTGAGATATAATTGACATATAACATTGTATTAGTTTTGGGTGTACAACATAATGATTTGATATATGTATATATTGTGAAATGATTTCCGCAAGAAGTTTAGTTAGCATCCACCACCACACATAGTTACGATTTTTTTCTTGTGATGAGAACTTTTAAGATCTACTTAGCCACTTTCAAATACACAATACAGTATTGTTAACTATTAGGGTCAGCATTTCTAAAGGAAGATACATGCAATTTATTCTGTTCTCCCCGAAAGAATTCATTTGGAATCAACTCAGCAGACCTACTTGTTGTGAGGCTCTCGACTGAAGCAGGGAGAAGCCACAAGAGTGCTTCCCCTGTCCCCTCAAGCCAGTGTGCACAGCCACAACTCACGCAATCCTTCCACAGAATATGAGAGCCTCACACACGCATTTTCTGCGTCTATTCCAACGATCAGTGCTCTTCGCTAGACTCTGAGAGGCTGGTGGGTGGAGACTGTGCTTCTGGAGTCCCTGACACCTTCCGTGCTGTCCTCGAGGGTCAGACGGTGAGCAGTTACTATGGGTTCTGATGAGTGCTGTGCTAGGGCAAGGACTGCACGCTCTCAAAGCACAGAGCAGGGGCCAAACCTAGTCTAGGATCAGAGACAGCCTCCCAGAGGAGTAACACTTAAAAAGAAAACCAAATTAAAATTACGTCGGAGATAGGACCAACTGGACTTGGTTGACTGGATGAGAAGGAAATGCCCATGTTACTCGGGCAACTGGATGTCAACTGAAATAGGAAACAATGAAGCAAGGACGTGTTTGGGGGTGTGCGGTGAGATAGAGTTCAGTCTTGGCACTGAATTTGAGGGTGCTCTGAGAGGCCCGAGTGGAGCTGTGCAGGAGGCGGCGGGATTTCGGGGCATCCAGGGAAGCTGTTAGGCTCTTTGAGAGTCATTAGCGTTTGGATGGCAATAAAAGCCAAGCGAGTGGATGAGATTGCCAAACACGAGTGGGTAGAGAAGGACAAGGACAGAACCTGAGGGGATGAAGCCTGGGAAAAGGGGGAAGGCACAGCGTGAGGAGACAGCCAGGAGAGGGCAGCATGAGGGGCCGGAGAAGGGGGACGCTGCAAGGAGGGCCGGTCAGCCTGTCACGCTGCCCAGTCAAGCGAGGTAAGGCCTGCAGAGTGGGACCTCGCAATGGGAGGTTCTCTGTGACCTTGAGGCGCTGGAGGGCAGAGAGGGAGTGGAGGGTGCAGGAGCCAGAGGACGCTGGTGGAGGCAAGAATGAGGGGTCAGAGAAGGGGGCAGCAGGTCAAGTTTGACAGTGAGGACAGATGGGGTGGCTGGAGAGATAGATAGGTTAGATCAGTGTTTCTTAATCCTGGCTGCACACTGGAGTCAACGGGAGAGCTTTAAAAAAAAATTCTGACGCCTGGGCCCCACCCTGGCAATTCTGACTTGACGGTCGTGAGGTGCAGCCTGGGTACCATCAATTTTTAAAACTGCCCAGGTGATTCTAATGAGTAGCCAGCGCTGAGAACAACTGCATAGAAGAAGAATTTCTTTTACAGATGGAAGTGAGTTAAGCGTGTATAAATGCTGAAGAACCGAGCCACAGAGAAGGAGCAGCTGAAGATACATGGAGGCAGAGGTGATGGTGGATGACGTGGGGCTCGGACGATGGAGGTAAGGACGGAGTCAGCAAGGTAGAGGACATGACTTAGAAATAAGAAGCAGCACGTCAGGGGCGACGGAGGAACAGAGGGGTGTGGCTGGAGTCAGGGCTGAGATTCTGCTGGCAGGATGGCAAGGAGGCAGGCTTCTAAAGCGGCCTGAGTTCTCTGTGCATCAGTAAGAGGAAATAGAGGGCAAGGAGAGTGGAGAGGACTCGGCAATGTTGAAATGTCTAGCGACTGGTTTAGGTTAGAGACACTGAACTTGTAGCGTCAGCAGTATGTGAAAGGGATGGTTCTCAGCCGAACACTGAGATGTGGAGACAGTGCCTCCCTAGGCACGAGGTTTCCATCTTCATACCATGTTGGGAGGGTTCAACGTTGAACAGCTGAGACCATGGGAAGCACTGGGTTGGGGGGGCGTGGCTGCAAATTAACCTGTGAAATCCCTTGTAAACAGTTACATTCTCTAAATCCCAAACAAATGGACAAGCAAAAATGTGTACTGATATAAAAACATTAATAATAAAGAGAATATCAACAGCATTCTACAAATTTTAAATGAGTAAAAAGTAAATTCTCTGTATGTTTATCATTGCTTGCTTCCTAAAAACGTTGCAAAATCTCCCTGCCCTGGATTTGCGGTGATACGTTTCAAATCTGCTCCGAGGACCGACACCCTCCCCACTGCCCGCATTCTGTCTAGTCCCATACTCATGCCTCTCTGGTTTATAACCGAGTGACTTGGTGTTTGTGTAGACAATCTGAATATTTTGAAGTTGTGAAAAAAAGTATGTCTAAGTGAATCCGTGAATGCTTGAATTTTCCCTAAGACCACTCCAGGCTGGTGAATAGGATAACCAACTGTCTAGTTTTGCAGGGAACGGAGGGACTTCCTGGAATGCAGGATTGTCAGTGCTAACACCTAGAGAGTGCTGGAAAAGCAGGAGGGTCGGTCACTCAACCACTCTCTCCCCCACCACGACCCCTCCTTCCCTTCCTGTGGCAAGCGCCTGCCCTCAGACGACCTGAGAGACTAGCAGACAAGGGGGTCTGCGCACTAGATTCCAGGCGTGAAGCCAGCGTGGTAGAAGGAGAGACCAAGACTTACTTGAAGCCCACAGACTCCCCTGTTCTCCTCCCTCTGCCCCGTCTGGCTTCTTCCTGTAGCGTAGCATAGCGGAGCCGCTGCACTCCGTTAACTCCTAAAACCTCTGTCCGCTTCTCTTCGCCACCACGTTCCTCTGATGAGGCTGTTCTGGCTTATCTTCTTTTTTCTTGGGGCTGGTGTCCTAAGAAGGCCTCCTCCCTTCCCAAACCACACTTCTTTTCTCCTTTCATCCTCAGATAAGATAAACTAAATCAAGTACATTCCTTAATTATCGGGCCAAAGCACTTCTTGATCAAAGAATTTTAAACATCTCAATACAGAAAGAATGCTTTGCTGTTTAGAAATGAAGAGCACCGCCTGACCTCTTCTGCCCTCCGACAATAGAAGCCAGGTCTTTATCAGCCAGAAACTGCTTTCTTCTTCATTCCACAATGTGTTTTTCTTAGAGCCAATTTTAAAATGATCAACAGATGAAAAGTCACATTCTTGAGGGAGAGCAGAAAAGCGGTTTGTACAACAGACTGAAGAAGTGAGCTTTATCTGTATTAAACCCTCAATCTATGTTTGTTGATTTGATGAATCAATGAAGACAAAGCAGATTTCTGTAATAATGAAAAGTTTCTCCTTGTGTCACTGTTATTTTTCCTGCCTTCGCCATAATTTAGCAAGCACGCATACCGCAGCACTGGGCGTCAAGCTCTGGATCAAGGCCATGGCAGACACAGGACAAGACCAGAAGAACCTACTTCAGAATACCTTTTGCATAACCCCATAGTAAGTCCATCCGGTCATAGAACAGAAAGCTATTACACATTTGGGTGGAGGACCAGAGAGGAAAAAAGTGGCACGAATGCATTCTACAGATCCTGTGGAAAACAGAGTGAGTGTCTCTTTCTAAGGAGAATATGGGGGCTCATTGTTTGGTTACTTTGAAAAGTTTCCTCCAGGTTTCATGTGGCGCAGTCGCTGTCAAAGTCACGTTCAAAACAAACAGGAATCTGCCTCTGGAAGCCTTGAAAATTCATGCAGCTCTTTGCTGCTGGCATTTTTAAAGAGCCGGACCAGATACACGGCACCTCACAGAATGCTTCCCAGCTATGCTTCTTGGCCGTAGTTCTTTTCTCTGAAGTTCTTTATTCCTGCACTCTTACTCTGGTGCTTGCCGTGGTCCGTCTCACTTCCTTCTTCACCCCCACACTCCTTTCCCAGCTGTAGCTGCCTCTCAGGCCTCCCCCCAGCTGCCAGCTCTGCCAGGATGCTGGAGAACTCTGTTCCCCCCGCAGCCCCTGTTTCTCTTGCTCCTCATAGAAGAGAGTCTGCAGACGCCTCTGGAAAGTGTTGTTCCCTCCCTCTGACTGCTGTGTGAAAAAAGACTGTGGAACATTTCTGGTGAAGAAAATTCTCCTCTTTGTCCTACACACATTCCCGGGTGGAGACAATTCTCTCTGGGACAGCTTGGGTAGCCGGGGGCAGATGGAGCTCAACTTAAAGTAGAAGTGAGGTGGAGGTGAGGGGTGCAGGGGGCTGTATCCCTCCGGGCCAGTCCACTAGGGACAGCTGTGTCAATTAAAATGTGAAACCCCCAATTCACCTATGTTAAGATTTGATCTTGCCACAACTAGAAGGACTCACAACTAAAATATACAACTATGTACTAGGGGGATTTGGGAAGAAAAAGCAGGAAAAAAAAAAAAAGATTGACAACAGTTGTTAGCTCAGGTGCCAATCTTTAAAAAAAGAAAGATGGGATCTTGTTGAATGGCAACCTAAACAGATCCTGTGTTTTCTCCATGAAGCCAGTGTTAGGACTTCACGTTCAAGTTAGGTCTTCTTGGCTTCCTGCCGTTCCCACTCTGACTGCCTTACGGAGTGTCGTCCCCCCGTCACTTGCACCTCGGCCTAGTTGACCCTGGGCCAGTCTGTGTGGCTGTACTCACAGGGTGTTCACACACTTCGGCCCAGTATCTCCACTTCTAGGACTCTATGCCAAAGAAATAATCAGAGACGTAGACAAATATTTATAATTAATACAGATTTACTTATAATAGCGAAAAAATGGGAACAACCTAAACATCCCCAAATCAAGAAATGGCTGACATTTTTTTGATAAGTTACATGATGAAATATTCTATGTCTTTCAGAATTCTGATATCAAAGACTAATGATATAAATGTTTCTAATTTAGTCTTAATCATGAATGAAAATTCTTTTTGAAGAATATATATCAATTTTATGCATGTATATATAGACCCAATGCACACACACACACATACACACATACAATTTGGTTGCCCTTGGGTAGTAGAAATGTAGGTATTTATCTTTCAATTTTATTGTGGACATATGTTTATTTTACAATCATAAGTGAATAAATATTATTGTAAAATAAATGAAAAAAGAAAGTAGTTCTTAGCAGAGTAACTGCTAAAAAAGGAAATTAGAACAATCTAAATGGTTAACAGTATGGAATGGTTAAACAAATGAGGGTGCCTTCATATGTCCATCCCCACTGGGGACCACACCTCCCGCTCTTGGCTCCTGAATGTGTAGGAACGCACCTGGTGACTCCGGCCTGGAATCACCAGCCTGCTCCTCTCTGCCCTCTCATGATCTTTCGCCTGTGATAGTGTGACTATTGACCTCTTACCTGCTTGGCAGGCATTTCTTCCTTGTCTCGAGATCCCTACTCCTCCTGCCACGCAGGAAAGTGGAGCTGGCCCTCCTGCACGCCTTAGATGTGGTCCCCAGACATCAGCTTTGCCAATCAGATGCTTGATCCCCCCCAACCATGGAGGTGGGTTCAGTGTAGACAACCAGTGTCTCTGCTGGTAATTTTCCTCAGGAAAATTACTATCTATTCTTCTGGGATCAAGAGCCATAAAGATGATATAAACTAGAGAGTAATATAACCAGCTTTCCTTCAGGAAAATATCCATATTGTCCATGTTGGAGAGAACGATGCCAGCATAGATGAATGGAGACAAGAGATGACGAATAAGAAAGTCCTAAGGACATTGTTGGAGCCTCTTGATTCAGCTATGAGGGAACTTCTTTTTACTCATCTTGGTTAATAAATTTCTCCTCTTTCTCCCTCCCTACCTCTTTCTCTTTTGTTCTTCTTATCTCTATTTAAATTTTTTTTTCTGTTGATTTTTTTCCTCGCTTGTTTGAGAAAGGGCTCTGTCACCTGTAACTGAAGGAGTTCTGACTCAGTTCCCCTCTCTTGGATTTGGCAACCTAGCCTTGGAAGCCACCACTTGACTTTTGCCTGCCAAGCAAGTCTGACTCTTTCTAAAGATACTCCTGACAGAGAGAGCATGGCCTCATACAGGCTTTTTCCCTCTCTTTCTGGACATTTGCTGTCCTTATGGCTAGAAATTTCTTTTCTTCCTACCAGTAAGAGAGTGAGATCAGACATACATCATTTAATATTTTACAGGCACTAAAATTTGTTTTGAAAGCGTTTTTAATGACATGGGAAAATATTTGTAATATATGACCTTAATTATTTTAAGCAAGTAATAGCTAATTATAGAAAAATACTAGAAGGAAATATATCAAAATATTAACAGTGGTCATATCAGCGATAAGATTATGGGTGATTTATATATTACATTTTCTAATTTTATAAATGGACATGCAATTATTTTGTGATTAGAAAATAATGAGTTGTTGAATAAATATATAAATTGTAGTACATTCATCCAAAGGACAATTCTGTAGTCATTAGAAAGAATATTTTCAGGGGCTGGCCCCATGTGCGAGTGGTTAAGTTCATGCACTCTGCCTTGGCGGCCCAGGGTTTCGCCCGTTTGGATCCTGGGCACGCACATGGGACCGCTCATCAGACCACGCTGAGGCAGCATCCCACATGCCACAACTAGAACGACCCACAACTAAAAAATATACAACTATGTACAGGGGGGATTTGGGGAGAAAAAGCAGAAAAAAAAAAAGAAGATTGGCAACCGTTGTTAGCTCAGGTGCCAATCTTTAAAAGAAAAAAAAAGAATGTTTTGAAGATATCTCAGTGACATTGAAAAATGCTCATAGAACAATTGAGAAGGTAGACAAAACTATATATAGCGCTGATCTCAATTGTTCATTATAGATGTGCATCTATATGCATAGACACATAGGAAATGACTAAATAAAGTTTTTAAAAATATTCATAGAAGTTATCTCTGAGTTGTGAGATCACAGTTAATTTTGGTTTTCTTCTTTATATGTGTTCATGTTTTCCAACTTTCAGAATCAGAATTCTTCTTTTATAATTACAATACAGCAGTAAGATGGTACTCTGGTGAAGAAGAGGTTTGAAAAAGCAACTCCTCCTCACTCAGCCCTTCTGCTATAGGATGCTCTGCGCCCTTCCCAGGGCGGGGGCCCATGTGCCCTCTGTCTTTACTGGAGGATGCAGTGGATGGCAGTTGGTTTCTATCCTGGGCAGAGTCTGAGGCCTTGCAAACCTTACACAGGCATGACTGTCTTCTTACAGCCAAGCTTCCCCTGCTTTATCTCCAGCTTTAACTATGCACGCACACACTCACACACACGTTTGTTTATTTACACATAATTAAAGTAGGATTTCTCAGACAGGGAGGAACTAAATCTGGAAATATAGCAAAAGAAAAAGAAATATTTACATGACACATTTTGAATGCGAAGCACAAGTCCTGCACTGTGCTAAGTACTTTACATACATTTTCTCATTTAATCTTTTCAAAATCCCTACGAAAAAAGCATCGTCATTTCCCCTGATTAATAGATTAGCAAAACAAAGTCTTACAGGGCTGGCCCGGTGGCGCAGCGGTTAAGTTCGCACGTTCCACTTCTAGGCGGCCCCGGGTTCGCCAGTTCCGATCCCGGGTGCAGATATGGCACCGCTTGGCAAGCCATGCTGTGGCAGGCATCCCACATATAAAGTAGAGGAAGATGGGGATGGATGTTCGCTCAGGGCCAGTCTTCCTCAGCAAGAAAAGGAGGACTGGCAGCAGTTAGCTCAGGGCTAATCTTTCTCAAAAAAACCAAACAGAGTCTTAGAGAGAGATGAAATAAATTCCCGAATTTGACACAACCAATAAGTGGTAGAAGTGGAATTTGAATCAAGGCAATCTTACTCTAGGGCTGTTAACCAATATATGTATGACAAACTGGTAATGCACGTGTGATTTTTATGACTCTATTGCCATCTTAGTTGAGAATCTGTGAAACTTTTGCAAAGGGTGGAAAGGGAAAAGTTTCAGTTCCTTTTCTTTGTTCATTATCTGATTGTGCACCATTTCTTGATGTTCAACTTACCCGTAATTGATTAGAGCTCAGACTTGAAATACACAGTGTTCAGCAGTTATGTGTGTAGTGTTGATGTTCCTGCTCCTACCAGCTACTGCATTGACCTGTGTAGGAAGAGAAGACAAGGAAGGCTATTCTCTAACGTGATTTCTGTAAATCCCTGGGTACATTTTCCAGCTTCCCCTCACTTTGTTCTGTGTTGCTGGGGTACAAAGCAGTTCAAAGATCACCCTAGTTTCTGTTGGCTAGGGAGCAACATTGAGCTTAAGACTTAGCTGAAAAAGTTATCTCCATTTTGCCAAAATTGTTGCCAGTGTGGTACTACTTTCTGAGACCTCTGATTGGAGCCACCACAGATTTACCCCTTGACTCTTTCATATCCACATAAGTGGGCAAACCTACTCCAAGAAGCAAGGAGGGGCAGTGGGGTCAGTGCGTGGCCAGACAAGGAGCTGTCAGAGAGGTGGGCAGAGAGCCAGAGGCTCCCCCAGTTACACTGCGGGTAGAGAAGAGAAACTCTTGAGAGGATGAGCTGTGCGACGGTGCTAAATGCTGGAGACAGGGTAAGGGGTTAAAAACTGAGAAAAAAGGTTGGATTTGGCAATTTAATAGGCCATTTCTTAAGCAGATTCAGAGGGAGGCAGGAGTGGAATTCAGGCTGCCACATGATGAGTGGGAAGTGAGGAAGTGAGTGAGTCTCAGCAGACTCAGAATTCTGTCTTTTGTAGTGAAGGATAGCTGGGAAGTGTAAGCATGTAACAGAGTTGAGGGAAAATGTGCACACATGTGAGTGTGTATGTGTGTGTGTGTAGGAAATGAGAAAGCTGAGCAAGTTTATAAATTGAGCAGGAGGCAACACATCAAGAGAGAAGCGAAGAGGGAAGAAGAAGAACCAGCATAATTAAGAGCTTCCTCCGTTCCAGGCCCTGGGCAAGGGCCTTATGTTGTTTGTTTCATTTAATGCACACACCAACCTTAGGAGGAAAGTGAGGTTCAGAAAAGGTGAGTAACTTGCCTCAGATCACAGTGCTATCACTCTGGCAGATTAATCAGATCTCTCTAACTCTAAAGGCCCGTGAGCACTATGCATGGGAGGGAGGGGGAAGAGGAAAGGATGCTGGGTACAGAGAGGTCCTAGAGGAGGTGATCGGAGCTGGAATAAAAACATGGGTCAGATAGAGAGAGGGACCTATCTGCCCAGAGGCAAAGGAAGATGGAATGAGAAAATGCTGTGAAAGGGATTAGAACTTAATTTCATTTTATTTCCTGGATAAAAACAGCCTAAGTAGCTGGCGTAGGTGTCCAGCTAGGAGAACATTGATGATTCCATTGAGCTTACAGTGACAGAAGCATATCCTCCTCTTTTTAATTCCCTCATTGTGTCTGGTTTGTGATCATCCGTGAAATGATCTCAATCCTCTACTGTGCCCTTGTACGACTATGCGCTCATATATGATATTCATTTTACCTGGAATTCCCTTCCTTGTGTCTTTGTGAGTATGGAGATGGACACCACTAGTTAACTAGCAAATCAAATGAAATAAACACTGAGACTGAATAAATTCCGCTCAAGAATTTGGTCTCATAATTTTTACCTACTAGGTTGCTGTTAGATAACGTTGGTGGGGTGTGGGAAACAGAAGCCCATTTAGAGCCAGTTCCAATAGACCCCATCTCTCATCAACAGAGTGATTCGGAAATTGTCTTTCAGAAAATCTGCAAAGTCGCATGGCCAGAGCATGTGAAGAAGAAGAGATCTTGACCTGAAATGACTGCAGAACCAAACTTTCTCGTCTCCACGGAACCAAGGGAGCGAAAGGTAACTGGAACTTAAAGGTGGACTCTTATCAGAAGCTCTTATCAGAGGGGTCTGTCCTTCAGGAAGATCTGGTGTCCAAATTCCTTTCCCGCCTTACCATAAATGTTTAGAACCTCATTGTAAATGTTTAGAACTTTACCATAAATGTTTAGACCCTCACCGTAAATGCTTGGCGCCCACCAGTCAAAACCTGTCCCGCCAGCATTTCCAAGTGCCAGTCTGTTTTCCCTGATCTCTCAAATTTTGCGCCAAATCCTGAATCAGGGAGACAGGTCTGAGGACACCCATCACCTGTCTCCCTGCAGATGGATCTTGCAGAATAAAGCTGATTTCTTTTCCCAAAAGCTGATGCCATAATAACTGGCTTTTTTTTTTTTTTTTGAGGAAGACTAGCCCTGAGCTAACTGCTGCCAATCCTCCTCTTTTTTCTGAGGAAGACTGGCCCTGAGCTAACATCTGTGCCCACCTTCCTCTACTTTTTATATGTGGGACGTCTACCACAGCATGGCTTGCCAACCGGTGCCATGTCTGCACCCGGGATCCGAACTGGCGAACCCCCGGCCGCTGAAGCAGAACGTGCGCACTTAACTGCTGTGCCACCAGGCTGGCCTCCTAGTTGGCTTTTTAAAATGTGCATTGAGCAAGAGAACCCCAATTTTGTGCAGTAACATAAAGACTCGTAAAAGATGAGCAAGAAATTACAACTGTGCTTTTGTATCATCTAAGCCATTCCAGTTGAAATTTACGACCTAATTTATCTTATATTCTGTTACCATAGTGCTTAGGTTAAATGTGTAACTAAAGAAAATTGAATTCCAGTGCAAATATTAGTTTTTATTGTGCCCTGCAGTGCTGCATGGACGATGCGTGTGTGATAAGTCTCACATTTAGAAGATTCCAGGGGCAGTCCTGAGAGTTAAGGTATTATGGCCTCTATTACTGGTTATTAAGATAACATATTTTCTGTAGATGTGTATCATTTTCTTAAAGAAGTAACTGACTTTACAAATGTTCTTCGGCATAAAAGAAACAGGCTTTTCTGGCTGCTTCAGACACAGTCTTCAATTTATGTGGGACACATCATTATTTCCTAAAAAAGAAAACATTTATCTTGAAAGTATAAGCTTCAGGCTCAAAGACAAATGCATGCCCCTCAAATATTTTAATGCCTCATTTGGTTTAAAAAATCAATTCCACAGTAAAGTATGCACTTATAATTCTCAAGACCTTATCTTTATTAAAAAAATAACCCAGCTGGCAGACATCTCCCGTCAGCAGCAGGGTACGTGTTTGGTCGGAGAAGAAGGGCCTGACCAAGTCTAAAGGCCAACACTCCCCAGCATCCTCTACAAAAGGGCACAAGCCATTCTGAGTGGTAAGCCTTCATTACACGTGTGGTATTGTGATTTATAATAAGAAATATGTATTTGGTCTTCGTTCACTTTTCCTGCACAAAGCTCCTGAAACGCTTGGAATTTCCTAAGTGTTGAGAGCAATAAAGGTGTCTTTTGTTAGGTTAATGAGGCGAGCTTTGGAAAGCCTCTGGGTAACTTAAGGGTGGGGGCTGGCTGCCAGGGGAACCAATCTTGATTTGTGTCCCACTCCCTGACCTCTGCGGGCTGGGGGGGGGGGGGGTGGGGGTGGGGGTGGGGGTGGGGGTGGGGGGGGTGTTGAAGCAGCCAATAGCGAATGATTTAATCAATCATGCCCATGTTGTGGAACCACCATAAAAACCCAAAGGTGGCTCAGAGAGCTTCCAGGTTGATGAACCAGAACTCATCCAGGTGCTGGGCCCCAAAGTCTATGAGGACAGAAGCTCCTTCCTTTGAGACCTTGCCCTGTGTATCCCTTCATTGGGCTGTTCATTCATATCCTTTAATATCCTCTATAATAAACTGGTAATCTGGTAAGTCAACTGGTTTCCTGAGTTCTGTGAGCTGCTCTAGCAAATTAATCTAAGCTGAGGAGGGGGTTGTGGGGACCTCTGATTTATACAGAAGTACGGGTAGCAACCTGGACTAGAGATTGGCATCTGAAGTGGGGACAGTCTGGTGGGACTGAGCACTTCACCTGCGGGGTCTGACTCTAGCTCCAGGTAGGTAGCGTCAGAATTGAGTAAAATTTATGGGACACCTGGTCAGTGTCCGAAGAGAAGTGAGTTAATTTCTTGGTGGTGTGGAAAAAACCCACACATCCAAATACTTTTAAGTTTTTTTCTATATTGTATACATTTAAGTCTTAGGAAATCTGGGCGTTTATGGGGCAAACAAAACCCAAACATGTTGTGTTTGCCTTACACAATGCTTGCTACTGATTCTGTCTACCTATGGAATCGATCTCAGTTTGAGTGCCTGTTGGCAAGATGAGCTTTCCAGTTAGGCTGATCCCAGCACTATCTCGTGTCCTACACCTGGCACAATTCGCTCATTGCCGTTATAAAAGGAAGAAAACTATTTCCTCCTGCGGTACTCTCAACACTTCTGACACCACACGTGTAGGCTTTTCTCTAACTTTCTCTAACTAAGCTATTCTCTAATTTTTGGCAGACACGGGCTGCGTGTCCCACAATTTAACCCAGTTCTGACACCAACTCCTCGGAGTCCGTGCAGACCCCACAGGTTAAGGCCTCAGTCCCTCAAGATGCTACTCACTTCAGAAGCCAATCTCAAGCCCCAGATTGTCACCTGTGCTTCTGACCAGCTGGCTATAAATCGAAGGTTCCCATGATCCCCTCCTCAGGTTTGATAATTTGTGAACTCACAGAACTCAGGAAAGTGCTTTACTGACAATTACAGGTTTATTACAAAAGCTACAACTCAGGAGCAGCCAAACGGAAAAGATGCACAGGGGCAAAGTATGTGGGAAGGGGCACAGAGCTACCACACCCTCTCTGGGCACTCCCCCTTCCAGCACCAACCCAGAGGTTCTCTGAACCCCGCTGCTCAGGGTTTTCGTGGTGGAATATGCCATATACAGATGATCCTTAGATCGCGCTGTTCTTTAAAAGGAGCTAGACGGAATTCGGCATAAGAAAACACTGCTACAGCACTTGAGGGCTGCTGCCTTCCTAACCTTTGCTGTGACCATCACCAGAACACCTTCTTTGTCAGAAGCATCGTTGCTTATCATATTTCTTAGCTTACCCCTATAAAAATGTTAAATTCCTACTATTTTAGATTCTCTTCTGTTTATATTATCTTTAGTTTTAATTCTTGGTTTACAAAGTGTGTTAATTTTTCTCAGCTAGCTCCTTTTGATCATTTCAACATGTTTATCTACTTGTTTCAAACTTTTTCCTGTTTTAATTGTTTAAATGTTTTTCTCAGGTAAAATTCTTTTTAACCTTATCATTCTTGTCTTATTTTCTTCCTCTTTTTCTTTTAAATATATTGATAATTTTTGTCCCTTTGATGTTATAGTTTTCTAATTTTATCTTTTATCTTCTTTTTATATCCTTGGTTTATAAATAGCAAACAAGAAATCTAGTAATGGAGACAGATTCATAAAGTTTTGCTGATGAATTGGTCACAGATGGAGAGGGAAAGAAAGGAATTAGTGTTGAAACCCAGCATTTTAGCCCCAGCAAATGGGTGAAAAAGGGTGTGATTTACTAAGGTGGAAAAACTGAGAGAGGAATATGATGGAAGAGAAAAATTTAAGAGTTTCTTCTCTATCACCACCACCACATAATAAAAGACAGAGCATTTTAACACTAAAAAAAAAGACATAAGTGCAGATATTTTTAAATGGATACTTTTAGTTTTCTGAAAAATTCACTAGATAGTCTATTTTTTCTTTCTCATTTTGCTGTGATTGCTGAAAACTTCTGGCATTTGGGAATACCTGCTGTCGATAATGGAAAGTTTTATATTTCGGGAAAGCTCACTGTGGTCCCATACAGGGAAGATACTGAAAAAGGCTGAAGACAGAAAGCTCCATTAGAATGGAAGCTGTGGAGGTCGATTACAACCTGGATGAAGTAAGGAAGAAGGATCTACAAATATGTTGACAGGGAAGCTAGTGGTTGAGGAAGTTTTGTGTGGCGTCAGTAACGTAGATCAAGGAAGCCTGCTGAGTGTGAAGCGGTGGAGCCGTGTTTTTTGAAAAGTGATTAATGAGTTAAATATGGTATCTAGTTGTCTTAATAGACATACACAATTTTCTGAGCTTCAGAGGACTGTCCAGACCACATGTTGTCCTTACTTAGTATTATGTTTGATTTAGCGTGGCTCTGGAGAGCGCACCACTCTAAAGATTTAGTTGAAACAAAAGTAATAAAATAGCAGTAATTTGTAAATGTACTAGACACATCTTAAATACATCTTCATCAATGAGGCCATTAGTTCCTTAAAAGCAAAAGTGCCTTCTTTTTCGTACAAAGGTAGCCCGTTATTTCGTTGAAAGGAGCCCACGCCCTGGAGACCAGCACTGCCAGTCTCCCACCCTCAGCTTCCTCACCTGCAAAATGGGGCAATGACGTGCAGGTCATAGGATTTCTGAGGCTATTCAATGAAATAGGAGGTGCGTAAAGAAGAAGTGACTTTACACGTGTTGGCTAACCCTATCTTCCTCTCCTTCCTGCTCCAGTGCCCAGGGCTGGTGCATACAGAGGGAACGACCCATGGCCTCGTTCAACGAACGACTGCAAGACGCGGGACTAAAAGAGCTTCTTATTTTGGTACTTATTTCCAAGTTCCAACATTGGACCGCATAACTCCAGCACCCGTAAAGTGGATGGTCAATAAGCTTTTCTTAACTAAAAAAAAAAACCCACACCCTCTAAACTACAAATCCCTGCGGCCTTCTGGAAGCGGACAAGTTGAGCCGGGGCCGGAAATCCGGAAGTCGGGCCGCTCTGCCAATCACGTCGGGAAGCCTACGACGCGGCGCCGGGCCGGCCAATCCCGGGGAAGCTGCCCCGCGCCGCGCGGCGCCGAGCCCGCCTCCGCGCGGACGCTGACGCGGCGTTAGAAGCAGGGCGGCCGTGGGGCGGGGCAGAGGCCTGCTCTCGGCTGCGCGCCCGCTGCGGCCTCCTGCTCCCTCTTTGGCCCGGGCTCCGACCCACGATGGCTCCCAAAGGCGGCTCGAAACAGCAGTCCGAGGAGGACCTGCTCCTGCAGGATTTCAGCCGCAACCTCTCGGCCAAGTCCTCCGCGCTCTTCTTCGGGAACGCCTTCATCGTGTCCGCCATCCCCATCTGTGAGCGCCGGGCGGGCGGGCCTCGGAGGGCCTGAGGCCGGGGCCGGTTCTCGCTCTCCCCGCGCTCGGCGGCGCGGCGCTGCAGGCTCCGTGCTCTCGTCGGGGGGCAGGACGCGGGGCGCAGGGTGGCGGGGCGCCGGGGTGCAGGGGCGGGGCGCACAGGGTGGCGGGGTGCGGGGGCGCTGGGGAGCAGGGCGCGGCCTCCCGGCGGGTCCCCGAGGCCCTCTGGACGGCGCGCAGCCCCGGGCCCGGAGGCGGCCCGAGCCTGGGTTCAGACGCCCCGGGATGAGAGCTCGTGCCGGCACCGTGCGAGGAGCCTGTAGGCTGCTCTCCGTCGGCACCACTGTCGTTCCGAGATTTTGAGCTTTATCGTGGCTCGTTTCGGAGAAACTAACGAATTAGCCGAGAGAAGGTTCGCATTGCCGCGCGCACTGAATGAGGAGTGGAGCGTCGGGCGACCGCTTCACCCTGCTGAGCGTCCTTTTCCTAATCTGATGAGAGGGGTTGGGCCAGCGATCTCCCTTCTTTCAACTTTTCATGTTCTTGTTAGGTCTATTCTCGAATTCTCACTTGGGTGGGAACACTGCAGAATTGGCCAAGGTTGTGTTTAGACCTGGAGGTTCCCGAATTTGCGTCTCCTGTCTCCCCCCGCGCTGCGTCGGGCGGCCGAGTCCAGCTTTAATCCCCTTCGGCCTTATCCCCGCGGCGTGGAGCCCGTGGCCGCCCGCCCGCCGTGGGGTGGCCGCCACGTCAGCGGGTGACCCGTGGCTCGGGCGGCGCTGCGCGCGGGGTGGGACGGCCTGTGTTGAGCCTGATAGTACCGCGATGAACAAAATTTGGTCTGCATCGTGACTTTGTTGAGCCAGAGTTTATAATTTTAGAAGAAGCAGAAATCTCTTCTGGACTAGTAATAGGAAGGTCATGTGTTTCAAGGGTTCTCTACTGAGAAGACCTGACACTAACTCTTCCCTGGCTGTCCCACGTGCGGAGCTCCTCATTCATTGCATTGGGTTCCCTAGCTCGGGCCGTATTTTGCCGGGTTTAGCTATGATTAATTCAGCAGGCCTTTGTAACCGGGTTGTAACATTTTGTTCCTTTTGTACCCCTCGCCCCTTTTATCTTAATTCAGGGTTATATTGGCGAATATGGCACATGGATCTCGTTCAGTCTGCTGTTCTGTATAGTGTGATGACCCTCGTAAGCACTTACTTGGTAGCCTTTGCCTACAAAAATGTGAAATTTGTTCTTAAGCACAAGTAAGTATATTTCTCAAGTGAAAGTATGTTACATGTTGCATTTTTATATTGTACAATATCTTAAAGACCGTTTGTGTGTGTATTGATTTCAGTAAGCATTAATTTGGGAGAGATGTATCTGTATTTTTGGGAGAAGGCACATTGATGCTGTGAAGAATTATGAACTCACTGAAGCAGAGACGGTGCTTCTGACAGTGCTGTGAAGATAGGTTTTGAAGGTGGACTGGAGCGGTTAAGCACTAAGCTTTATCAGAAAACAAACCCACCAAGGAGACTAACATTTCAGAAGCCAAATGCAATTCTTTCAGGAGAGAATTGTTCTGTGGGTCGCCGTGTATCATTTTTGAATGGGAAAGATGTGTTCTGTTTTTATTTTTTATTGAACTCTGATATTTTTAATGCTAATTACATTTTTCTTATAAATGTATGAAAATGTAAAAGATTACCATATTTCTTTTAATATCATACATGTTATAAATTATATCATTATTTTAACGGTAGCTTTTGGAGAAGAAAAGCCAAGCCTTACAATGATAAATTTATACATTAATTGTAAGCACTGATATGCTCTGGTTTCATAAAGGTTGAAATGTTGGGGGAATGATCTAGACTTAGGCAAAGATGGTGACGTTTGCTATTTGCAAGTGCTGTGGTCCTCGAGGGCAGCAGGTGTAAGCTGGTGCTTAATTGGACACAGAGAAGGAGCCCTTCGGGGCTGCTTTCACACTTGAGTCAGGAGAGCGGGATATTTCTCCCCGTCCTCACTGGAGCCTTCTCGGTGCTATACTTCTTTGGAAGTACGTTCTTAAAGGCTCTTGGAATTTTACTGAGACTCAAAGTAGCATGCTTACTTCACAACTCACCATGGCCTTTTCTTTTCTAAGTGTATTAAAGCCAAATTCTCCCAAGGTTCTGGAGTGCAAGTCGTCTGCCGCCTCCCAGTCTGGCCTCATCCTTCAGAGCTGGGCCTTAGCTCTCCTGACTCAGCCTTTGTACCTGACTTGTGCCCTCCCTCATTTAGGATCGGCTCCCTTCCTTTCCCATTCTGACATGTCTGTTATGTTAAGACTTAGGGATCTTTTCCAGAGAAATCCTAAGTTTGCTGTCCCTATGTTAAGGCTCTTTCTGCTGACAAGGAATAGAAACACACTGAGATGATCTCAGTTAAGGATTTATAGTAAGGAGGCCAGAAATGACCTCAGCACCTGACAGTGGCCTCAGCAGCTTCTCCCCTGCTATTCTGAACCCATAGGAGCTTAGGTTGTTTGTGGCTGCGGTCCTGCTAGACCAGCAGAGTGATCGAGTAGTCTTTGTCATCTTTCTGTTTGGCAGCCCCTCTTCATCAACTGCCACTCCAGGATTCAGCCCATATCCACCTCTGCTGTTCTTGGCTGGCTGTCTTGTGAGGCATGGCCATCCGGGTAGTGAAGCCCTCAGAAGTGGGCATCTTGTGTGACCCATCCTCTCTGATTCCCCTTGGACTCAGTCCCTTTGCGACTTGGTGTTTTTCACTTGTTCTGCATATCATTTTTCATTCACCTTGTTGGAGTAAAAATCATGTTCTTTTTACCTTCTCATTTCTACTTTAGGCTTCTGGAGGGCAACTGTCATGTCTTTTGTTTTATATTCTTTACAACGGTTAATGGTACATTTTGTTCAGTAAAATTTCAATGAACTTACTGACTTAAGAGACTCCCTCAGAGTGGAATTCTTTTTAGTTATAGCTTTGGTTTAGTATTAAATATTGCCACTGACATCGAAACTCCTCCAGATTTGCAAGATGGTTAAGGTTCAAAGACCCAGGGAGATGCTGAGTCTGGGTGGGTGTTGGTAGTGGAGGAAGATGACTTTAGAGTAGACAGTCTGGGGTCAGTCCTGGCGCTGATGCTCTTAAGTGTATGCCTTGGGCATACGTTTTACCTCTCTAGACTGCAGAGCCCTGAGCTGTAAATTGGGGCTAGTAGGGGTACCTCATGGGTGGTGAGGATTAAATATGGTAGTATGTGTGGCCTGTTAAGCATAGTCTGGCACATGGTAAATGCTTTCGAGCAGTGTTGGAGAGGCAGGAGTGCAAGAGCCCTTAGGAACTTTTTTTTTTTTAAAAAGATTGGCACCTGAGCTAACAACAGTTGGCAATCTTTTTTTTTTCCTGCTTTATCTGCCCCCCCCCGCCCCCCCCCCCCCCGTACATAGTTGTATATCTTAGTTGCAGGTCCTTCTAGTTGTGGCAGGTGGGACGCCGCCTCAGCGTGGCCTGACGAGCGGTGCCATGTCCATGCCCAGGATCCAAACCCTGGGCCGCCACACTGGAGGGCGCGAACTTACCACTCGGCCAGGAGCCAGCCCCAGGAACTTTTTTTAAAGGTTGCATAACTTGCAAGATGTTTGCAAAGATGTTTTTAAAGATATTAAATAGAAACTAAATAGTATTTTTGTTTTTTTTATTCTGAAAAGATTGTGACATACTGATGTGAAAAATAATAGAAGAGATGCTGTTGATTTTGTGGGTTATCTCAGGGCTGAGTGCTGGGCCGCTGCGGTGACCCCTGTGTTGTTTTAGAGCACTCGGCACTGAGGGAGGTTTGTTATCTAAGAGCCCTAAGACGGGGTGGGGGGGGGGGTAGGGCTGCTGCTTCCTGAGCTGCAGTAAACCTATAGTGGAGTTGAATATAGAATTTTAGACCTAGAAGAGAAACTAGCTAGATGCCCGGTTCAGTCTCTTCAGGAAGACTTGTCACGTAGACAGATGATTAACTGTTTGTTCCAAAGATGCTTAGAAATAACCAACTCTTGAAAATAGTTAATTCCTGTGTCCCAGCATCCTGACAGTTGAGGCGGCGTGTGTGTTTTCCTCTCTTCAGCTTAGGACGATTTCTGCTGTAAACCATGTGTGTTTCTTTTCAATTGGCCTTTCTTAGAAAAAACGGGTCTCATGTGAAGTTCGAGAGACACTTACTGTGTGCCTGGTCTGCTAGAGAGGTTCAGAGGTGAGTCCTTGCCCTTGAGCAGTACGTTTACATAGTAAAGTGAGTCTGGTGAAGTTGGGTCTCTGGAGGAAGAAGTACATTCTGGTGTCCTGGAGTGTCTGTCTGCCCCTCAGCTGCCTTTTCGTGACGTTTCAGAACTTACTTCCTTTCATCTATTTTTCTTAGACGGACTGATTTTACTCCCTCTGGTTTTCAATTTGTGGAAAAATACATTAGTTGAAGCTGACTAAGGGTTTTCTTTTTAACAATGTTGATTCTAACTTGGTTCTTGAGTGGGAGAGAGAGATGGAGACACAGCTAAACTAGCCAGAGTTTGTGCTTAATTTGTGTGCCAGAAGCTCACATGGTTGAAGAAAGGTTGAAAACTGTTACCTTGGATGACCTCGGCTTTCTTTTCAGGAATCCTTCCTGATTCCTCCACAGTCCTTGGTACACTGACTGGAAGTAGATGTAGCATAGTAATGGGGGATCAATGAATGGAATGTCAAGTGAACGTATTTCTGTCTCTGTGGTCCACATCTTGTTGCTGTTAATATGTCTCAGTTTTGTGTTGAATGTTTTCATAGTGGGACTGTGTAGGTAATTGTTGTATTTTGCTTGTGAAGATCAGTTATTACTTTTTCTTCTGTATTTATGTATTATGTATTTATGTGTTACGTATTTATGGCTAGTCAGTTTCTCCTATATTATGAAAAATAGACCATGTTGAATTTAAATGTCATAATCTTTGGGAGGCTTTCTGAATTTCATCATAGTTTAGATTTTATCCTCTTTCACTTTTATAACCCCGTCTGATAAAATTCACCTTATAGGTTTTTTGATGAGTATACATTTAATTTTTTTCTTATCTGACTCATCACTGAGGATTCCGATCTGATCTGTTGAATAACACATCCAGCCTTTTGTGACTGATTCTGTAATTATCTTTTGGTGCAACCCTCATACCAGTGGTTCATTTAACCAAAGTGGTGTGGTCAGTCCCTGACTATGTGGTATTACTTCTTTTTAGTGAAATCGTCCTTTGGAGTGGAGTTAAAAGCTTTACCTTAAGATGTTACAGCTGTTAATTCCCTTTGTTTTTTTAAGCCTCATTTTCTCTCCTGTTACTTACTGGAATTGAACTCATATCATTTGCTAGTGCCTTATCAAATTTATTTACCCTATAATTTAACTGTTCAACAAATAAATTTATAGGGTAAAACAATGGAGTTATAATGATTCATAACTAAATTGTGCTAATAGCATTTGACTTTTATTTTCACTTTAAATACCTAAACTTTGGAAAATTCTCCCTCTTGAGCAGAAATCAAAACACATAACTAATCGACTACGTCTTGGAAGTTTCTTGAACTCCCTCTCTTTTGGCTAGTACAGTGTAAAACTTAGAACTTGTTGTCCAGCTTATTTTCTTGAAATATAAAGTATTGTACAGTTGCCAATACAAAATATGAGTACAGAGTGTTTCCGAGAGAGCGAGCATGGTGTTCACTCCTGGAGCGGGTGGAAACTTTTTTCTTTTCCTTCTAGAGTAGCACAGAAGAGGGAGGACGCTGTTTCCAAGGAAGTGACTCGAAAGCTGTCTGAAGCCGATAATCGGAAGATGTCTCGGAAGGAAAAAGACGAAAGGTTTGACTCCTTATTTGAAGTGTTTGTGATAATCAAAAACGGGGATACTGTGTATAAAATAAGCTTTAGATTTCTACTCAGAGAACGTAGATGTTGGAGTTGTCTGAGGTACACGTTAGAATTGTAGACGACGTAGTCATGGGAGCAATAACCACTGACTTTTTGAGTGTTTCTTACTATCAAATACTTTTCTCTGTGCTGAGCACAGTTTGTTCTTTCCTCTGAAGAGCTCTGTGAGGTAGGTTCTCTTGGTTCTCCATTTTACACCTGAGGGAACTGAGGTGCAAGGGCTCAGGGACTTGCCCTCCGCCAGCGGTTAGCGGGTGGAAAGCCTGCAGTGAGAACGGGCCAGCAGGCGGGCGGGTGGAGAGCTTGTGCTTGTGACCACTTTGCTGGAATCGAGAGGCCTGCAGAGCCTCGTCCAGTGCTGCCTCTGCCGCTCGATAGCTGTGTGACCTTGAATGTCTCACCTGACCTCTCTGGGTCTGAAGAGTTGAGTATTGTGTGTTAGCGTTCTTAGGTGGTGGTATTTCTGTTGCTGAGCTTCCCCAGGGACATCCAGTTTTTGGTTATCTGCATTGGTTGGGAAAAAGAAGAGAACTGGGTTTGTCTCCTGTCGCCTGATTCTGTGCCACATTTGTTAGTCCCCACCCCAGTTTTTCCTGCCAACTGCTCTTAGAAGGCTTAATAAAGAGCGTAACGTCTGAGTAGCAGCAGCCTCTGAGTGATGGAGTCAGCTTGGGCTTAAGAGTTGCCAGATGGTTCAGTAGAGTCATGTGTCGAGGTTGTTTTCATGGATCTTAAGTTGTAGTATCTACAGGGTGCTTTGTGAAATGAAATTTTTTCCCCACTTTGCTCCATAAAGGCTTTGTGGGGACTTGTAGTATTCAAGTGCACATAAAACAAAACAGTACAATTTTAAAAGATCAGAAACTGTTTGAAAAGTAAGAAAATGTGGGTGAACAAGGACCTCGGGGTTAGTTATAGCAGATGGGCACTGAACTTAGCTCGAGCCTGCTAGTGTCGGGGGAAGCATCTGAGGCCTTACAGCTTTCCTGATCTCATGGGAGGCCGCATGCGAGTCCTGAAAAGAAACTTTCTCGGCACTGAATCTTGGAAGGACTTTACCACGTGCATCCTTAATTAAGGGACACTGGGTAACTTAATGAACAATGTCTTCTACGGTGGTTTTGGAAAGGCACCAAAACATTTTTGAAATGGTTTCTCCCATGGATTCTTTATAAAACTGAAGGCATAATATTAAGATCATGACAATGAAGGCCCTTCTTCAGGGAACAGCTAGAATGTGGTTTGGGTGCATAGCTTTCTGATTGCAACTATTTGCATAGGGATAGAGGTTAGAGAATCTAGAAAACTTTAAAAAAAAATTTTATATTGAGGTGCTGGCCCCGTGGCCGAGTGGTTAAGTTCGCGCGCTCCGCTGCAGGCCGCCCAGTGTTTTGTTCGTTCAAATCCTGGGCGCGGACATGGCACTGCTCATCAAACCACGCTGAGGCGGCATCCCACATGCCATAACTAACAGGACCTACAACGAAGAATATACAACTATGTACTGGGGGGCTTTGGGGAGAAAAAGGAAAAAAATAAAGTCTTTAAAAAAAATTTTATATTGATCGATAATATTTATGAAAACACTGGTTCTTAAACTGGAGTGCCATCATAGTTACCCAGTTTCAAAATGCTTGTTATAGCTCCTACAGGTTTCAGGTGATTAGTTAGATCAGAGGTGGCAAATGAGTCTCGTCTGCCCACTGCAGACTCACTTGATTTGGTCTGGCACGTGTTCTGGATCCTGGGACCTGTATCAGAATCTTTCTCAGTGTGGCGTTCAAGTAGTCACTGCTAGTGGATTGGAGTTGGAATGGGAAATGAAACCTCTTTGTTATTCGCTAGACCAGATATTTCTTTTTTTTTTTGAGGAAGATTAACCCTGAGCTAACTACTGCTGGTCTTCCTCTTTTTTACTGAGGAAGCCTGGCCCTGAGCTAACATCAGTGTCCATCTACCTCTACTTTTTTTTTATATGTGGGACGCCTGCCACAGCATGGCATGCCAAGCGGTGCCGTGTCCGCACCCGGGATCCGAACTGGTGAACCCCGGGCCCCCGAGAAGTGAAACGTGCGAACTTAACCGCTCCGCCACCGGGGCTGGCCCCAAGACCAGATATTTCAAAGTAGGATGAAGCAGAGGTTTCATTGACACATAAAGTTCAGAGTGTCAGAATATTATAAAATTTCTATTCCTGTCAGCAGTAGAAATTTGTGCTGTCAGTATTTTTCTTTCAAAAAGCCACACTGGCTGTACTCAGGATTCACTCTGATGACTGGGACCAAGACTCCCATGAAGATCTAGTATTTTTCTCCCTCAAAGGATGAGTTGCTTCTAGGAGATGTGATTTAAGAGAATGCTTATGAGCACCTCTTTGCCTGGGTGTGTCTCTCTCAATCTCCGTCTCCAGTTATTTGGAATATGCACTCCGTGCCACTTTGAGACTGCTTTGCCATCCATCCAAGGATGGAAGTTAGCAGAGGAGAATCAGAGATTCATTAACGCTTGTCCCGAGGTGTGAGTGTTACTTCTCCTTCACTTGCTGACTGTCATTTAACATTATGTGATTGTAACAGTTGAGTTTGGTCTCAACTTTTCTCTTGTTGTAGGAAGTGCTCCTTCGAAAAATGGCTCCTTTGGAAGTGCTCTCCCAAACTAGGTTTCCTACCGGTGAGGCTTTCGCGGAACCATTGCTGATGAGGGCATTTGGGGGTCCTAAATGTTTTCAAAATGCACCAGGATATAGGTGGACTAGAAAAAGTTCCAAAAGCTGTCAGCCAGTCCTGATTGTTTATACACTGACACAAACACGTGGTCATATTGGAAGCTGGCGTAACCTAAAGGATTGAGCCGCTTCTTTCGTCAAAACTGTTTTGAAGTTGGCTCTGATTCAGGGCATGACAGGGAGTTAGGGAGAAGCACTGTGATGGGGGTGGGGTAATTTAAGCATCCTTAGTAAAGGCATGCTAGTAGCCTATTAAGGAACCTGTCTTGACTGGGTCTTGTGCCAGAGTCTTAAAAACAGAGATTCTGGAATTGTTCTGAGTGTTTTCCAGCATTAAACTATGTTGGGACTATGCTTATTTCTGAGCTGTTGTTGTCTTTTGATTGACACCAGTGTTGGAATAGTATAATGTATTTCCTCCGATTCAAAGTCATGTATGTTTTTTAAATTTACCTTTAAGCTTCTCTGAAATCAGAAGCTGTTTTATAGTTGATGGTTGCATTTAATGTAATATCCTTCATTTCTCCAAAACTTAAAGTAAATCGAAGATTTATTAAGTTGATGGTATCCATAGAATCAAGGAAATATGGTATATGTATTAAAGACCACAAGTTCTTATGATGGAGATAAGGTCCTGATACCCTTCATTTAGCTCCTTGATAGCCAAGTTTGTTGACTTTGGATTAGAATATTTGTTGAATAAAACCTGGCATTTACAAATGACATTAGCTTTAGGATTAGTGCTGTCTTTAGGATTGGTGAAAGGTATCACCTGGCCCCAGAGTAGTGTACCTTTTGAGGGAACAAAGCATCTATGGCAGTGACTTTCAGCCTTGTTGATAATGACATGTAGTAAAAAATAATTTTACCTTTGAACAAATATACTCATAGATAGACACTTGCAAATGTGTCCCAAAACAGTAATTACCCTACTGTGTGATGCACTTGATATTTTCCTATTTAATTTCTTAACAAAAATGCTAGTCTTGGGGCCGGCCCGTTGGTGCAGCAGTTAAGTGCGCACATTCCACTTCTCGGCGGCCCGGGGTTTGCCATTTGGATCCTGAGTGTGGACATGGCGTAGCTTGGCACGCCATGCTGTGGTAGACGTCCCACATATAAAGTAGAGGAGATGGGCACGGGTGTTCGCTCAGGGCCAGGCTTCCTCAGCAAAAAGCGGAGGACTGGCAGTAGTTAGTTCAGGGCTAAGCTTCCTTAAAAAAAATAAATGAGATAAATAAATAAATGGATTTTACAGAAGTTAGAAAATCCTCCTGATGATCAAGCAGATTCTTTGTTTGAATTAAGATGGCTAGAGATAGTTGCAGCCAGGTCTGCTTCTGCGAGACCACACTCGGTTTTTCTCCTTGGGCTTGTCTAAGGTGTAGGATTGAGGACTGGGTCTGTAGGCTCTAGAGGCTCAAGCCAGCAGCCCAGGGAAGCTCTCTCAGGCTGCTGATCATCGAGTTTGTTTTAGGTGAGGACGTAGAGAAAGATGCCTGTTTTAGCTGCTGACGAAACGAAGCCAATTGCAGTTAATCAGTCCTTCCTCCAAAGCTCTCGCTGCCTGGGAAAAGGGAACATACCCAGAAACTGTTTTCCTCAGCATCAAAGAGTGAAATAGCATTGTCAGCAGTAAAAAGGGGACCGTTCTGATTAAGTTGAATATTAAAAAACATATTGTGTGGGGCCGGCCCCGTGGTGTAGTGCTTCAGTTCGGCACGTTCTGCTTTGGCAGCCTGGGTTTGTTTCCCGGGCGGGGACCTACCCCACTCGTCAGTTATGCCGCGACAGCGACCCACATACAAAATAGAGGAGGATTGGCACAGATGTTAGCTCAGGGCGAGTCTTCCTTGAGCAGAAAAAGTGGAAGATTGGCAACAGATGTTAGCCTAGGGCCACTCTTCCTCAACAGCAACAACAAAAAACACGCACATTGTGCCCAGCGCACTTAAGGAAAAACTTATTTTATAATGAGCTAGAGCCATTGTGGTATTGAAAATTTTTACTACATGTTTATGAACCCGATTAACTTGTTTCTGTGTCTGCAGAATCCTGTGGAAGAAGAATGAAGTTGCTGATTATGAAGCTACAACCTTTTCCATCTTCTATAACAACACCCTCTTCCTGGTCTTGGTCATTGTTGCTTCCTTCTTTATCTTGAAGAACTTCAACCCCACAGTGTATCCTTTGAAAGTTGGTATCTTTTTTAGAAGTCTGGAAACAGTAGTTTATTTGGTTTTGATTCGTCTGAGTATTTTAGTGGAAAGAAAAACTTCATGGGGAGTCAGTCCATTAAATAGCACTGTGACCCTTAGGCAGGTTTCTGGACATTTAAAATAAGGGCTTTTAGTTTGATTTAAAGTTCTTTTAAGTTTATAAATTATGACTTCATGATAAATACCAAGTATTACAAAGCAGTCTTACATACATGATTATATATACCTGCATCTGTAAAAAGAGTTGCAAGGAGTGAAAGCAGACTTGTCTGCTTGGGTAGCTGCGGGCGCAAGTCCACGTGTCTGCTGATGCTTGGCGCTTTGGGGTTGGGTGGATAGCCGGTGTAGTTAGAGGCACATTTGGTCATGTCTGTGCTCACTGTCAGGCTGCTCTTAGTTGAGCTTTGGGGCAAGAATCAGTCTTCTCTTGTTAAGGTAATTTATTCAAGGTGTTATCCAGGGATGGGAGGCAAACTTTTAACAGTTGGAGGTTCTGCTGTAGTTATATATCAGACACCCTTTGGCTTGTGTCTTCTGTGAATGCTGTTGGCCCCACGGTCTGAGAGGAGCTGAGGGCTATCGGCCCCTCCCCACTGCCCCAGGCCAGCTGTAGCCAAAACACTGAGACAGGCGGGCGGGAGACTTAGTTCTCCTTTGCCCCTGGGGGGAAAACAAGTCTCTTCTTCTTCCCCGTGTTCTTTGATCAGCTCCACTCCTGAAGGTTAAATAGAGTTCAGATGTTTGCTTTGTCGTCATGTGTTCTAGGTTTCTGTCTCAAGTGGATTTTTTTGAATTGGAGCACATTTCCGGTGAATGTTCTTCCTTCTTTGTAGTCTTCTGGCTTGTCACTTGTGTCTGCAGACAATGAGACTGCACGTCACTGTCCTGCAGTGTGTCAGGAGGGAAGCACTGCAGTCCAAAGTGATGGGCTCTATTTGTTTTGTTGAGAAGCGAATTTGGGGTTCTTAATTTCTCCTTAACATTAAATTCTTACAGGAACTACATTTTATCCATAAGTGCTTCATCAGGCCTCATCGCCCTCCTGTCTACTGGCTCCAAGTAGACCGTGTCAGCGTCGCCCCCGGCGTTGTGTCTCTGGGTGGCCTGTGGGCCGTGGAAAAGTAGCAGGTGGCCAGCGTGGGGGACACACACGATGTTTTATAGTCTGGAGGTTGAGGGTTTGAAAAACCAACAAAATGTAATTCAATATTTGTTTATTGGCTCTATTTTGACAGATTGTTGAAATTAAATGAAAGGGAAACTCAGAGTACCAGGACATTTATTAAAAGACAAAAATTCTCTCTCAATGTACTATAATCACAAGAGGAGAAAATAACTTGTTTCTTTAATCTGTCAGAGGTCACAGTAACCTGGAGTGAGCTGTTATTATTTATAATAGTAGCAAGAAGTTAAAAACTGGTTCTGTATGTTCCAAGCACAATATTACAACTTTTTTGAACCATAAATATCAGAATGAATTTTTTCCCCTTGGGATTGAACAGAAGCCTCATGTTTACAAGTCTCTGAACTGTGATTTGAAATAACTGAATCCAAGTTAAAAACATGGTTTCTCCAACTTGGGGAAGAAAAACTTGTGGAAAAGTTCTTTTTTTTTAAAGAAGAAAGGCAGCCAGGGTAATAACCTAAAAATAGCGTGCACACACGAGAGTTGTCCTGTGGGTTAAAGCACACAGTGTTCAGCGGTGGGGCTCTGGCCTGGTGGCCAGGGAGGTCAGCGTGACCCTGCTGTGTTGGTTTGCCCTGTTAAGAGGCTGGAGCCATTGTTTTCCCTGAGCAGAGTCTCACACCACTGGAGGAATGTTGAGTAAGAGAGAGAACCACTTTCCTGAATATCGACCTGTCAAAGACCGAAGTAAATTTTGTTCCAGAATTCTAAGAACACTTTAAGGAGTTACAGTGGTTTTAGTGCTTGTTAGCGTTTTTCCATTAGGACTTTTAGTAAATTTGACCCTTTGGTCCACAGGTCCTCATAGATTGTGGGACCCTCTTCAGCCCTTGAGGGTCCAGCCAAGAGTGGTCTCTTGCATTTTTTAACGAATGTATGTACAGATACTATCGTTTTCTGTGTGTGCCACGATTTAAGAAAGTTGGGAAGGCTCTTCTTGAACCTGTATCCACTTAAAAGGTTATGGAATCACAGGTGACAGTCGGTTTCACATTCCTGTTAACTTTTGACCACATCTAGTAATTTCCTACAAGCAGTACGTCAAAGGAAATAGCACATTACTAATGCCTAATCTTAACTTTAATCTTTGGTTTCCCCTTCTAAATTTAAGATGGATGTTGCAAATAATATTCGCTGTTTTACTTAAAAGTTTATAGAAAGGCATTCGTCAAGAGTTCATCTTCCACTTGCATGCTGTTGCATGTTCTGTAAGGCCACATCCACGAACCTGGAAGGAAGAGGGGGCAGGAGTACATTGCAGAGCGACCCGGATTGCCTCCGGTTGGGCGTTCTCTCTCAGCTCCTGGAGGTTGGCGGTTCCTCCTTCGGTGCGTTAGCCATTTGCCGTCACTAGTGACCCGGAGTGAGCGGGGAGTCAGCAGAGATGTGCTGAAGGGTGGTCTCACACGTGAGAGCTTTTTAGTTATTTTAACTTTTTTTCCTGTCACTAAATAATGAGGTCAGTAGTTTGATGGTGGCATGGGGTTTGTGTACCAAATGCATTTGCTTACTTGACAAAATGACTCTGACAAACCATCAGTGTTGACTGTTTGTTACCAGAGCTGGGCCAAGTTGGGAAGTACCTTTTTAAATAGCTGGTAAAAACATTGTCGCTAGATGGCAGTGCCTGTATGGATGGGGGAAGTTGCCGCCATTCTCTAATGCAGTGTAGCTGAGACGGGGTGGTGAGATGGGGCATCAGCTTAATACTCTTCAAAGAATTTCTTTTGACTTAATAAATTGAATAGTTTGTAGAAAAGCAAGTAAGCAAAATTGGGTTTTGGTCCTGAATTTTTCCTATAGCACTTTTTGTTTTTAATCCTGATAATGGTTTTTGGCTTTCTGTGCCCTGTAAGTGTTAAAGCGTATTCTCACAGTCCACAGTCTCGATGACAGATATACTGCACCGGGACTTAGGCTCAGGACATGCAGAAGAGCGGAACGGCAGCGTGGCACATGGAATTAGGATGTGCTGAATCTGGTTCAGGGAAGAAAAACCTGCTGTGGTAGAATTTTTATCCTAAAAAGACACTGCTGTTATCTAACACCTTACGGTAAAGGGGTTCTGCTACAATTGAGGTGCAAAGTGGTTAAATTCCTATTTTTTCACACTCCTGTGATAAGTGGAGGCTTAAAGGGTTGGAACATTTACATTTCCCTATTTTTAGTTTCCTCATTTACAACTGAACAAAACTTAATAAAAATCTCCGATTAAAATTAGCCAGTAAAAATTTACTGGTAGTCCTATTTGGTGTATTATTCTATCATGGAAAGAGTAATTTGAAACAAGGTTTGAAGTTAACTGAAATATGGAGGTTGGATTCATACCCAAAATTCTTGTGGAAGGTCTTATTAAGTATCATTAAACTTTGATTTTTTAAATTTATATTTTCCCTACACTTCTTTATAAGAACCACGTGAATAAGTACATCATCTTTATTACATTATTTCACATTAACCTGATTTTGATTTCCCACACACATGGATGTGCATTTTGTGGTTACTGATGGGCCGTGTGGCAGTGACGGGGTCGTGTGGTTATACTACAGAGCAGACCATCGGGCCTCTGCCGGTATGTGCCTGCTGTGCCCTCCTGCCCACCCATGTCTGTTTTCAGTGTCGTGCCCATCGCTGCTGCTTCTGGAGACACGAAGGGAGGGGAGACAGACAAGACCACCGCGAGAACCAGTCTGCAGACAGATGTGTTTGGGCTGTAAGAGGTCATCTCTCACCCCCGTGGACTTCCAAGCAGGGCAGTTAGTTGAAGATGAGGAGGGCGTTTTGAGTGGTTGGTTTAGATTTTCATAGAGATGTCACTGGCCTTAATGAGCTTTCATTGCATCTCTGATCTTTGCCTCTTAACTGATCCTGAATTTGGATTCATGCCCAAACTTTTTTTTTTTTTTTTATTAATGTTATGATAGATTACAACCTTGTGAGATTTCAGTTGTACATTTTTGTTAGTCATGTTGTGGGTACACCACTTCCCCCTTTGTGCCCTCCCCCCACCCCCCCTTTTCCCTGGAAACCACCGATCAGATCTCCTTATCAATATACTAACTTCCACCTTTGAGTGGAGTCATATAGAGTTCGTCTTTCTCTGACTGGCTTATTTCGCTTAACATAATACCCTCGAGGTCCATCCACGTTGTTGTGAATGGGCCAATTTTGTCTTTTTTTATGGCTGAGTAGTATTCCATTGTGTATATATACCACATCTTCTTTATCCAATCATCAGTTTCTGGGCATGTAGGTTGGTTCCACGTCTTGGCTATTGTAAATAATGCTGCGATGAACATGGGGTGCAACGGACTCTTGAGATTTCTGATTTCAGGTTCTTAGGATAGATACCCAGTAATGGGATCATGCCCAAGCTTTTTTAACGTAAAAACATCATGGTTACTTTTTCATAAAGGTTTAAAGCTAAAGGAAGAAAGTCATTCTTAAAAGAGCACTGAAGTGGAGCATAGAATACTTGGGTTCTACACCTGGTTCTGCCATCAACTAGCAGTGTGAGTTTCAGTGAGTCCTTTCATCTCTCCAGGCCTGGTTTCATTTGCCAAGGAGAGGTGGCCTTGAAAGTGGCTAAGGTCCCTTGAATCTTTGACATCTATCTGATGACTTTTGGCACTTTATTGATGAAGATGAAGTGACAGTTCTTGAAGTGGGAAGGCAGTTACAGGCTTTCTAGTTTGCATTTCCTCTGACCAAGATTTCAGTATGTGGACGGCTGCTGCTCAGCTTACCTTTAGGAATGGTATATTCTCTGCCAAGGAATTCTTCCCAGAAAAGAAAAGAAAAAATGATAGTGCATGGAAATTCTTCTTAGAGATGTAACTGAAATGTATTTCTTATCTAGTATATTTACCATGGCAGATGATTCATATATTAAAAAAACTAGCTGTTTCCGTGGCTAAGCAGTACTGTTTGTATTTGGTTTTAATTTGTAGGCTCTTTTAAATGAGTTTGAGAAGCTATAACCTTAGTGCAGTGTATTTCTAAAAGCCAATGAGAAATGTATCTGTAGTAATCATTTTCTCCATTAATAAGAAAAAAAGTTTGCATTGCAATTTAAATCTTGCTAACTGCTTTCTGTTAGGTATCTTTCAGTGCAGCTTACCTGCCAACATAGTTTTTATTTAAATGATTTTTCCTGCCTGTTTATGGAGATGGATATATATAGTGCCTTAAATGAAAGATCAGATAAAAACAGATTAAATGTGCCAAATGCTTTTATTACTCTAAGCAAATTAATAAGTTAAATGACAGTTCCAATTAGACAACTTTAGCTCATTTATACATATAGTGGTTCACTGGATTGGTTGAGTACACAATGAACAACTGAAAGTGATCCATTTCCATCATTAATCTGATACACTTCGGTAAAAACCCCAAACTATTTCCCTATTAGAATACTATTTTCCTATTAGAATTAGAATTCCCTTTTAGAATAGTAGTAATCAAAAAGGAAATTTGTTGATATTTCACACTAACATTTTAAGATTTAGAACTTAACTATGAAATACGTATCTGGAAATGATGGCAGAAAATAGCATTTAAAGCTGATAGTATATTTCTTCTGTAAGTCTCAAAGTGATTTCTGTATGGGAGACCTGCTGGTCAGAAAATTAAATTAGAATTTTGTACATGCTCAGATGTCCGAATAGAGATATAGGATCCCCCCCCCCCAACCCCGTGTTTTCTCCCTTGTTACAGGTACACACAATGCATTCTCATAGTTTTTTTCAAGTGGAATATTCATGAGGGTAGGGAGCCAATAGAGGCAGGGCTCGTTAGACCTCAGCTTCTGGTTGCAGCAAGGCCAGACTCCCCCTGCCCGCCCCATCCATGCAGAGAGCTTTCATGCATGTGGTGTAGTGCAGGTAATGTGTTTATAGAGTCAGGAAGTTCTTCAACATTTGCTTTTCATTGGGCAAGTCAATTCACCCAGCATATGCTGAGTAGGAATAGCATTTTTCAGAAGGCCCCTGATTCACTTTTACGTTCATAACTCCTCAAAAACAGCAAATGTTATATTGTAAAATCCCAGTGCTAATTAAACAGCAAACATGGGGCTTTCTGGGTATTTTACAGGTTTACTTAGAAAACTGAGCATGTGTATATTTATTTTTAAAGTTCAAATATTTAATCTTGCAGAAGCTGTGCCCACAAGCAGTCAAAAGTATAAAGCAGATTTTAATAAAATGTCAAAAATGAACACTTCATTGCAGATACACTTTATTCAAAGATAAGCTCCCACAGCAGTATAATCCTCCCTTTCTTAAGTTAACCGCAATGTCTCTAAAGATTGGGGTGTGCGTCCTTTTACCATCTCTACATGTAAATAGACATGGCATTGTTAGCATCCTAATAGACTTCTTGGATAAATTGCTCTATGGGGTCATTCTTGGGGGCAAGCAACAGTGAATATTTAAAAGGTAGTGAGAGCAAATACCTAGGAATTTTCGTTTTTTTGAATGACGAAAAAACTTGCTAACATGAATGTGAAAATAGAAAAAAAGTAAAGTTTCTGCTTATTCTCTCAAGCAAGACTTCTGAGTGAACAAAGGCTACTCTTTCTAATGCAGTCCACATTGCATCTGTGGCTTTTGTTCCTTTGAAAAAATATATCTCTACAGCCTTCTCTGAGTTACTAAATGCCTGAAGGTCATGTCTTCCCCTCCTACACTTCCCACTGCATAAGCATGAGGTGTACTGAGCAACGCAAGGACTGGCGACTCCTGTCCAAAGAAGAAAATAGAATGGAGTTTCTTGGTTGTGAGATTTCAGATGTGCTCATAATTCAGGTGCACAGTGGTAGCAACAGCAGACCCCTCAGGATCCGGGGACACTAGAGGTTGAGCAGCAGGCTGCTAAGGGATTCAGAAGACTGGCTAGTAACACCATTCTGTACTGGTGGAGACCGCTGTTGGAACCATGTGGCTCCTGCGGCTCCTGCACTGCCTTACGATCTGTAGTCCTTTTTGCTGTAGGGCTTGTTGCGCAGTATGTTATCAATCTCATTTACCACATGTGTTGTCATCTTTGGGAGAACCTGAGACCGTGAGAAGTACAAAGGATGTGGTTAGTGCTTGAAATTGGTTTCTTGTGCTCAATATTAAGCAAAGTCATCTTGACTTGTATACCTTTATAAACTGCAAGTAGAATGTACGCTCCCCACCAGACTGTAGGCTCCGTGAGGTCAGGGACCTTGTTGCATTCACCGCTGTACCTCCAGTGCCTGTAAGTGCTTGGCCCATATTTGGTGCTCGTAATTATTAGTTGACTGAGTAAATGAAGGCATAAGGTATAAATGAGGGCTCACAGAAATATATCCAGAGCTGCTGGATATATAATGCAAGCTGCATATGTAATTTTAGATTTTCTAGTGGCCACATTTATAAAAGTGGAAAGAGACAGGTGAAATTAATATGTAGTTTTACTCTATTATATCTAAAATATTTTGACTTGTAGTCCCTATAGAAAACTATTAAGATCCTTACCTTTTTTTTAAGTACTGTCTTTCAAGTCCAGTGTACATTTTACACGTACAGCACATCTCCTTTTGGCCTAGCTACCTTGCATGCACTCAGTAGCCACTTGTGGCTAGAGGCTACGGTAGTGGACAGCACAAGTCTAGAGACTGGTGAGAGATTCTTTACCACTGGGTGTCAGAACCCTGGTAAAGGATGGCCAGGGCTTGACAGGCATCCCAGGCAGATGGAATAGCATGAAAAAGTGGACAGTCCATGAAATGGAGTGATAAGTATAGAGTGAGTGGTGGAGGTGTGGAAGTGGTAGGAATAGGGGGAAGAGAAGTTGGGGTAAAAAGTGTGGAAGGCCTTGAATGCCATTTTTTGGAGTTGTGACTATTCCTTAGGCAGTGGGGAAACTGTCAGGGCTTCTCAGCGGGGAGTGACCCCATCAGACACCTGGTGGTAGTCTGAAGGATGAGTTGGAGGAGATTGAAAGGGGACACAGATGTTAGCCAGTGACACCAAGGGCCTTAACTAGGATGGGGCAGTGGAGTAGAGAAGGGGAGTGGATCTGAGGCACTTTGAAAGAGGAAGATTTCAAGGCTGGGTGACCAGAAGGTTATTGATGTAGGTTCTCGGGACTGGAAAGCATAGAAGTCATTTGGAGAAACTTTGGAGCAGGGTGTGTTGAGTGAAAGGTGCCTCTGGGAGTTCGTGTAGAAATGACTTGTAGGCAGCCTGGCCGCTGGAAGTGCAGCTGAGGAGCGTGGGAGGAGGGCTGGAGTCCAGGGTTTGCGAGTCATTTGCATGGACATGCTAATCGAAGCCCTGGGAAAGGAGGCCGGCGCAGGGGCTAGCGTTTATTGGGAGAAGTGGGCCAAGGGCACACATTACACCATAAGACGAGGGCCGGATGCAGACTTTTTCACAGGAATAGTCTGACCCTGTGTGGAGACTGTGGTGAAATACACTTATGACGCCCAATTTGCGGTTTCTGCCTCCCCCTTCCCCTGCTGCAATCGCCTTGGCCAGGGTGACCTGGTTTCACTCAAGTGCTGTCCTCAGAAACCTCAGGGCTTGGCAGAGCTGTGGAGCTACTCAGCCTGGGAAACTGGTTTCAGTTAACATTTTCCTAACCGAAGCTAAAGGGAGAGTTCGAGTTCCCACCAGCTGTGGAGTCTCAGAGGATCTGAACTAATGTATTATTTCAAGTGAGACTGCAACAGTGAGACCCAAAGCTAGAAACTAGATTTGTTGGAAGATTTGTGTCTCAAACATAGTGGGTTAGCCGTGTGAAGAAAAAATGTCTTCATTCATTACACCAAAATAAATCTCAGAAGAGATTTAAACATTAAAAAAATGAAAGCATAAAAGTACTTGAATAAAACATGAAAAACACGGAGAGTGTTGGAAGACCTAAATTTTCAGGAGAAGCCATACATCCAGAATTTTATGTGAAATTGCCCAATTTTTTAATGTTGTCAACTGTTTTAAAACATTTTTATCTACTAGACATGACACAAATATCCCACGGGCCACCAGTTTTGCAACCTTGGTGTTATACTGACTAGAGTAATTGGTGGGTGAGGGGAGGCCTGGCCAGCAGGGCAGGGGCGGGCGGTATTAGGGAAGTCCTCCCAGGTTTGGGTCACTGTTGAGCTGGATCTTGGGGAGGGAGCAGGATTTTGTCAGACTGTGGTGGAGGACACTTTGCAGGCAGAGGACCACTATTACTTCTGGGGATCTGAGTAGTTCATTGCGGCTGGAGATTAGGATTCGGGGGACGAGCGGGGAGCGGAGATGTGCCCTGGCTGTAGAGGGCCTGACTGTTCAGGGGCCCGGATCTTACTAAGGAGGCGATGGAGAGTCTCAGAGGGTTTTACAGCTGGTGGGGTGGAGGCAGTTTTACCCACTGTTTAGGTGGAAGTGGAGAGGACGGGGCCCTGTGCCGGCGATGGCGGGCTGCCTGCGGCTGTGGTTTCTCCTCTCCAGTCCCCCATCTCTTTTGGCTTTGATTTATACATGCTCCTCCAGTGTGTGCGCACCTTGGGCACATTCCACGCCTTGTTGCAGCTGCCTTCCTGTACCCATTAGAAATTTCCTTTCCTTCAACTGCTAGCACTACATGCTTTCTGTCCTGCAGCCAATCCCACCGCTCCTGGGAACCCCCAGCCACCTAGTCTACTTTCATCATATCCAGGGGCCCAATGCCAGCTTGCCTAGGGCGGAATCTTGGGTGTTGGGCTGACCAAGGTGGGAGTAGAAAGGGGAGGGGATGGTAAGCCCCGTGGTCACAGCCTCCCTGTATGCATCACATCCCTCTTCCCTTACCCTTTGAGCATGGAAGCCCTATCCTGCCACCACCTGAGACTTGCTAGAAAGGAAATGCTTTGGGAAGGTGAGTGACTCAGAGTTTTCCTCTGAAATGTATCTTTAGCTTCCTGGAGTCTCCCGCAGCCCAGGAGCTGCCTCTTTACCCTCCCCAGGCAGCGTTAACTCCCCCTGGGATGGCAGGGACCGCTCTGAATTAGCGTGACGGGAATCCTCAGTTCCTTCCTCTCCTTGCCAAGCCATCAGCAAGTCGTGTTGTCTTTCTTTCCACAGCCTCCGGAATCTGTCCACTTCACCTCCATGGCCACCGTCTTAATTTATCCACGCCCCATACCCTGTCACCTGGACAGCAGTCCTGGTCTTGCTTCATTCTACTTTCCATACAAAGATTGCCAGAGCAATCTTTAAAACTTCAAGTAATAGCATGTCCCTCCTCTTCTTAAAACCCTCCAGAGGATTCGTTCCATGTGGAACAAAACTGACCCCTCTTGTGTCCTGTGAGATCTCCCTGCCTGCGTCTCCAGTGCGTCGCCACCTTGCCATGCTGGCCTTAGGCTGGCAGCTCTGGGAAAAGCCAGGCTCCTTCCCGGCTCGGGCCGTCTGCACTGCTCTGCCTGTGTTTGCAGTGCTCTCTCCTGGGTTTCCACATCCTGCGTCCTCATCTTCTAGGCTTCAGAATACACATATCCCAGAGGGGCCTTCGGCAGGGACGTTATCTAAAGTAGCCCCACCCGTTTCTCAATTAGTCTCTATTACAGCACCCTCCTTATTTACTTAATAGCCCTTCTCACAATTTGAAATTATCTCATATGTTTGTTTATTCTGTCTCTCTCCCACTGGAAGGAAAGCTCCTTGAAGGTTGGACAGTATCTTTCTTGTTTCCTGTGATGTCTGCAGGGCCTTGCACGTAATAGGCTCTCGAATCTGCTGAAGGAACCTAGGGTGGGTTTCTTAATTTGCTCTCAGCCAGCTCTTGGGCCTGCTGTTGGTGTCTCCGTGCTCCCTGCCTGGCCGGGTGCAGACAGACTCAGTGCTCAGTAAATACTAGTGGAGCTGAGATCATTGGATTGAATTTCAGTTCTTTTGTGTACAGGCTGCTCCCCATTTCCTCTTCCTCCTCCTTGTGTGGCCTTCGTCTTTCCCAGAGCATAAGTGAAAAGAAGGGGGGTGGCCTTCCCAGGAGGAGTTCCAGTGGTTCCTGGGTGCAGAGGGGCAGAGACCATGACCCTGCTGCACAGCCCTAGGAAAGGTGGTGGCGGGGAAGCGGGGCGGCACCGTTTACTCCCAGCATATTCTGGGCTACCCTTCAAAATGGTTTTTAAACATTTTAACTTTAATCCAGTTTGTCCCCCCTCTGTCTGTTTCCTCTGGGAGAGGTGCCAGGGCTCACTGCCTGTTCAGGGACAAGTGGACGGGAGCAGCTGGGAGACAGTTCTGTTTCCCAGGGAGCTAGAGGAAAACAGGCACCTTACCTGTTGGGCAGGTGGTGGCTATGGCGAGAGGACTGGGCAGGCCCCGAGTGGGGCTGAGAGTGGGGCGGGCTCAGGATTGAGACGTGGCCTTTGGGGGAGGGGATGGTCGCATCAGCCGCCAGCCCCACCCGTCTCGTCAGATAAAACTCCCAGGAACACCTCTCCCACTTGCCCTCTTCCTGTCCCTCCAGGCTCCATCCAGTGCCTTGCGCCTCAGGCATCCACACTGGGTAGGGAGTGGAGATGGGCCCTTCTGAATTTGCTGCTAGGGAGGTGTGACCCTGGAAGCCCAAAATAGAATTTGTGTTTCTCTTAAAATGTGTCAAACCATTCATTCAACAGGATTTCTTGAGTGCTGAGGAAGGGCCATGTAGTATGCTGGGAACTGGAAAGTCAGTGGAGAAGCAGGAAAGACACAGGTCTCTGTGCTCAGGGGCCTTCCAGCCCAGCAGGGAGACAGGCATGATCCTTGTTATCCTAAGAGCTGTGAGGAGGAGGGCTGAGGATGCCATGGGGGCAGAAAGGAGGGGCTTGGTACACTGTGGAGCGGCAGGAAACATTTGTGGAAAGAACAAACGAAGTGATGTATGAGTATTGTGCTCTGGCTATTACGTTTCGAGCAGGTTATTAAACAGGCTCTGATGGGCAGGACTGGGAGCCCAGGCGCCAGGTGCATCAGTGCTTGGGTCTTGGAATGCACTGACCCACACAGAAACAAACCTTCCTGAGAAATGAGTCTCAAGAGCATTGCCTGTTAAGAAGAGGACATCCATGGACCCATGTATTCTACAATTCTGAGCTTCTTGTGTCTTTGTCCCCACTTCCCCTCCGCCCCCCATGTAGGAACAGGTAGCCTGTTCCCCATATTGGGTTTTTATGCAACTTGGAAGCTGTGACACGATGAAGAACAGAGGTAGGGAGAGACAGGACACTGCCTGGAGACATCTTCAAAGACACCATGAAATTCCCTGGAGTTTGTGGAAAGGGCTGTCGTACTTGCCTGAATGGCACCGAGGTTTTCAATGAGCTGTTCAGGAGTGGATGACCCCAGGAGCACGGAGCTCACACCCTCGTTTCTCAGGCACCATGCTGGGAAGAGAGAACACTGGGTCAGATGCGGAGCACTGAGGATAATTGATTAGTGTATAAACACCATCTATAGCTCCTGTTGTGCAACCAAGACTTAACTAACTTTGTGGGGAGGATGGACAGTGTGCTCCAGGATTGCACACCTCAGCAGCACCCCTTTGTGGAGAGGATTTGGTAGAATCTGCATTTGAATTGAGTGTTTAGGGTTTGTGTGCTTTCGCCCTGAGGCTGTGCCCCAACGACTGGGACATCCACCACCCCAGGAACTCGTCCTTGTTCCTGAAAACCCCTGACACTGCTCCCCGGCAGGCGCCTGGATGCCCTTTCCATCCTGGCCCACAGTGTCTTCTTTCCGTCTTACCCATACTCTCACTTTTTTTCTACCTGCTACGCGGAGCCCTGGCAGACTCCAGGTGTCTGGTCCTTCGTCTTTCCCTACCTGTCAACCCTGTGGACCTCCCTTTCTTCCTGACACGAGGTGCATCCTGTGTTGATTATCTCTTGCTCTCTCACCAGCCCCCACTCCTCTTTCCTCTGCCTCTCTAGCAACCTCCACCCTTAAATCCTCTGTTCAGCCCCTGTCCGCCACCGCGCCGCTCTCTGCAGATGACCTGGCCTCTGACTTTATGTAGAAAATTAAGTTCACTGGTGAGATATTGCTTAATTCCTGACAGTTCACATCCACATCCTCCAGTTTCGGAGGGCGCCATGTGCTATTTATGTCCAAGGCCAAACTGCCCTGCAGCCAACTCCTTTTGCCTTTTCTTGGACTTGATTCATCCTTTTTTTCTCTCTCTCTCTTGCCTGGATTTTTGATTTCTTACTGTCCTCTTCCTCTCTATCAACAAAACATACTCAAACTTCTCCCACTCTAAAATAAGCCTACTCTGACCCTTCATTCCTGCCTAGCTACTGTCCGCCCTTTCCTCCTTAAACTTCGAAAAGGTCAGTTTAGACTCCCAGACCCCCCCTTTCTCACCTCCCAGTCCCCTTCTCCCTATGCCGGAAGCCAAGGTTCCCAGGAACCTCCTTGTGGTTACAGGAGACTTTCTGTAGCTGCCTGGAACTAGAAGTTTCTATAGGCCCATAGAGGCAGTGTCTGCTGGCTATGCCCCCTAGGTGTCCCACAGGCACTGCAAACTTCTGGCTACTTACTCGTAAGCCTGTCTTTCTTGTTCCCAGCCTCTTTTGGTGGCATCACCAGCCACTCCGCCTCCCAATCCGGAAACCTGTGAGTTATCCTTAGGGACTGTCCTTTCCTGATCCCACATTCCCTTTTAATTACCAAGTCTAGTTGGTTATCCCCCTTAAATATTTCTCGAGTCCAGTGGTTCTCAAATTTCACGTGCGTCAGAATCACCTGGAGGGCTTGTGAAACATCGTTTACCGGGGGCCACCGCCAGAGTGTCCGACTCAGGAAGTCTGCATTTCTGATGTGCTCCCATGTGGTGCTGATGCTGTGGATCCAGAGGACCAGGCTTTTTTTATAGTAAATAACTTCACTGAGGTAAAATTTACCCATTTTAAGTGTACAATTCAATAATTTTTCATAATTTGTCAAGTGTGCAACCATCACCATTTTTAAATCCAGTTTTAGAACACTGCCATCAACCCAATAAGATCCTTCATGCCATTTACGGTTATCCCATTTCTAACCCCAATCCCAGGAAATCACTAACCTATTTTGTGCCTTAATAGACTTAGCATTTCTGGACATTTCATCTAGATGGAATCGTACAATATGAGTCTTCTGTGTCTGACTTCTTTCACTGGGCATAATGTTCATGAGGTTTATGCGTGTTATAGCAAGTGTCAGTATATTGTTTCTTTTATTGCCAATTAGTGTTCTATTGTGTGGATGTGGAGACCACCCTGTGAGAATCACCGCTCCGGTTCAGCTGTCCGCTGCCCTCGCTCGGGCCCTCACCATCTCTCTCCTGCACAGCTGGTTTTCCGACCTCTTGCTTGGATTGTCCTGCCTCGGCACACAACTTTGACATGTCCAGCAGCAGTGCTTCCAGATGCACATCTGATTGTGTCACTTGCCTGGTTAAACATTCTTCAACGTGTGTCTGATGCCATCACTGTCCTGTAACACGAAGCTCCCACTTCTCACCCTGCGACCCTCACTGGAGAGCCTCTCCAGCTTCCCCTCTCCTCACTCCCTGCCTTGAACTTTGTGCTTCAGGAGCGCTGAGCTGTTTGTAAACCCTCTCCCTCCCCAAACGTCGTGCTGCTTTCCTCCTCCAGCCCTCGGCTCTAGCTGTCCCTTGGCCTGGAATGTCCCTCTGCCTCCTCCCTTCCTTTGCTTCAGTAATATCTCCTCATCATTTGAGATTTCTCATGGGTACCGCCTTCTCCCCAAGTCCTTCCTACATCCCAGGCTGGGTTGGGACTTCCTATACTTTACTTCCAAAACCCTCTATGCCCTTCCCAATTATTTTACTATAGCACTGTGTTAAAATTATCTGTGTATTTTTTTGACTTGCCCACCAGGCTGTGGGATGTGTGTTATTGCAGCTGGATGCTCTGCACCCAGCCCAGTATCTGCACATAGTAGGTGCTTATTAACTGTTTGTTGAATGAACAAGGCAGGAGCGATTGATGGATGTCCCCAGCACCTCTTCTGCCCTACTTGCTCAGGCCCTGCTGTCAACTGGTACTCTTAAGCTGTTACTGTGCTCAGGCCTTTTAAGGCAATCACTAAGTCTTTCCACATGGGCAAAATAATGCTCTAAAAGGCGACAAGCCAAGTGATTCAGGGCTTTTTGTTTTTTGGCCACATTATTTTCTGCTTCACACTTAGAACTCTTTTTGGCATAGTGGAAGTTCTGAGGGAAAAGCAGGCACTGGGAAAATTACTGCCCATAAATGACCTGATGTCAGCAACAGCTGATTCCCACTGTGGGCTGCGGGGTGTAGGAGAAGCCACTGGGCAGAGCTAGCCGACAGCACAGGTAACACATGCAGACGATACTACATGATTGACATCTAACCAGGTGTCAGCAGCAGGCACGCTGGAGTGCCTGTTTGGGGCAAAGTGTGAATGCTGACTCTGTGCAGGCGTGTGACATGGGAACCCCCACACAGCTGGGCTCAAGGAGTTTGTTTCCTGCGAGAGGACCTCCCCTCCACGCTTCTAACAGATCAAAGGTAATATGCCTGGAAATAATTTCCGTCTTGGTTTGAGAGTTCTGTGGTTAAAAACAAAACTACTTGTTTATAAAGAAAGAAAAACATGACAAGACATCTGGGGGCACAGAGGGAGGGAAAGGAGCAACACAGCATGTTTTAATTTAAACTCAGACTCTGTAAAGAGGGTCTTTCAGGTATATCTAATATCCAGTGAAAGTCTAAATTTTGTAAAGATTTCCTCTTTAGAAATAGAATATTCGGGGCCGGCCCAGTGGCGCCGCGGTTATAAGTTCACACCTTCTGGTTCAGATCCCGGGTGCGGACATGGCACTGCTTGGCAAGCCATGCTGTGGTAGGCGTCCCACGTGTAAAGTGGAGGAAGATGGGCACGGATGTGAGCTCAGGGCCAGTTTTCCTCAGCAAAAAGAGGAGGATTGGCGGCAGATGTTAGCTCAGGGCTAATCTTTCTCAAAAAAAAAAACCCCAAAATACAGTATTCTTCTATCTCTGTCACAGCTAAACTCAATACTCACTTTCACATTACCACCTAAAAACCATATTTATGACTGCATTTCAAGAACAGATGTTTCTCTTTATGCCTATTATCTGACCACATGCCATGGCTAGGAGTGGACAGACTCAGGTCTGGGGTGTCTCATTCTTTGGAAAAACATCACCATCTTCATTAGCGTCCTTACCACTTACTGAACACCACCTCTTTGCTTTACATATATAATTTCCTTTCACTTAGCAAGTTTGTAAGGTGTGTATTATTATACCCATTTTACAATTGAGAGATTGCTATCAGGTTAGATGACTTGCTGATGGTCAAATAACTAATACTTTTCACTGCGCTCGTTAAAGCTGGAGAGATGCTAACTAATCACGTTAAAGATACTTGACTTTTTGCTTTTTGGAAGAAAGGATTAAAGCAACAGTCATATACATACTTAGATAAATGGTTTCCCCCCTAAAAACCACCTCCTATTTGCATCTTTCTGTAACGGTCACCTGCAGCTACCATTTTCCTGCCTTGCAACCTCAGATAGGTCAAGCAATAGCAAATATTCTATTCAATTATTTTAGTTGCATTGAACTTATTTTGAGCTTTTTATTTCATTGGGTCACTGTATCTGATTTGTCCCAATTCCTGTTATTTCTTAAGCCTTAGGAGTATTTTGTAGAATCAACACCCATCTTATTCTTTTCCCATGGCTACCACATAAATTCTTTATCCTCAGTTTCTTCATTTGTAAAGTAAAGATAATAGCAAATGCTCCATTAACATCTGTAAGTTAGGGCTAGTAAAAGTATATACCTCATAGGATTTTCTGACCGTTAAGGAGACTAGGCAATGAATAAAGTGCTTATCACAGAGCCTGGCAAATAGCCCCCAGCAAGGGTGCCACAAGTCTAAATGCTTTTCTGTCCAAGGCCTAACCACTGGCCACGTGAGTGGCTATGGAACAAATGAGCTGCGTTTAGCCTGAATTGAGATGTGCTATAGGTATAAAATACATCCTGGATTTCTAAGACTTAAGAAAGACTGTAAAATATCTCAATAACTTCTTATATTGCATGTTAAAATGATAATATTTTGGCTATACTGGTTAAGTAAAATCCATTATTAAATTAATTTCACCTACTTTCTTTTTACTTTTTTAAATTTGCCACTAGAGAATTTAAAGTTAAATACGTGGTTCACATCAGATTTCTATCGGACATGCTGGTGGCTGTGCCTTTCAGTTGTTATCAGTGACCATGACCTATGATTGACTCCACAAAGATAGAAGAGCAATTTTCGGGGTCCCCGGATGTCTCGGGGTGAAGCTGCTCATCTAGGATCAGCTGTCCCTACGGGCCTCTGTCCTGCTCTGCTCCTCAGCCTCTCACCACCCCCGCCTGAGCTTCCAGAGATGGAAAATTGAGCCAGAGAAATGGATGTCACTACACGGTTCAGAGGGCTCACGCCTGACACGGTGAGGATGTGAGCAGTTTCACTGACGTGTTCTTGTTTAAACTGTTACAAGGGACAGGGGAAGGAAGTGAAAAATGTGTTTTAGCACATAGAAAATTCTGGGGAACTGTGAAAACCTCATTTTAGATAGTATCAACCAGGAGCTTATGCTTCAGCCTGCCCCTACAGTATTTTATCAAGATAAAATGATGTGGGTGGACCATCTTCCCTGTGGTCCACGGAGCACATCCCCCAGTGATTTCCTCACCCACGGCCAGCTGAGGCAGCGTGCACCCCAGACGCTCAGCAATCGGGCACAGATCTTTCAGCTTGTTTTGCTGTTTCCTCCCTTCTTCACTTACGATTCTTTCCTTCAACCACTGGTAGCACTAGGAATAAGAAGAATATTGACATGTTAATGCCTGCTAAGTGTTTGATGTCAAAGATTATTAATGCAATAAAATATAAGAATCTTACGGTGAATTTTTGAATCTTCTTGACTCTGACCTTTGTGTGTCCTGGTGACAAGGGCGCCTGTGCCTTCACACCCAGAAATATTCCCCATGGTCTCGCTCCTTGTTTATTGGTTCAAAACAGATTGATTTTGACTAATATTCACCATTAAAATCCATCAACATGCACAAAACTTGTTAAAGTGCTAACATATAATCGATTATATCTAGTCCTCGAAGTGGAGGAAATGGCAGTTCTTAGTGCCACAGAAATTTTGGAATGTAGCAAGAACGAAAAAAAAATTTACATTTCACCAAAGTCTGTGATGTTTCCTTTTTGTCAGGAAAGCTGGGCGCCAAGCTTTCTACTTGAAGGCATTATCTTATGTCCTCGTTATAACCATCTGCCTCCCTCTTGTCTTCAGTCTCTCCTCGACTCACGTTCTTACAGTGGGGCTTTATTGTTAGCTTTCTCAGCTCCTTCCCAGAAGCAGACATGGTATAACTGAAAGGCACCACGTACGTGTTTAGATTTTAAAGTGGAGAAAGACTTTCCCAAATGTGTATTACCTTTTGTATAATAATTGAAACTTAAAAAGGCGAGGAAACTCAAAATGGGAAACTTTTCTTGAAAACCTATGAGAGGAGACTGACTCTGATTTGTAGACTATAAAGTGAGCCTCATTTCATAAATATAAGGAGAAAAATCTTTTAGAACTTCTCAATACCCTACTTTCCAGAAGGTTCTGCTCTTACTATGAAATGAGGAATAGACTCTTCCATACAAAGCTGGCACAAGCAGCAACACCCAGAGGAAAAGAAGATTAGTAAGACTCTGTTAGTCTGTTTTAGTGAAAATAATAACAACCACCCCACTGTGGGCAGAGCAGACTTTCTCCGTTTGGATTGGCGACCTAATTGCCACCGGTGCTTCTACTTTCCCAAAGGCAGCGGATGCTCCAGCCACATGATTTCAATGGGCTGCTGGCTTGTGTTTTTTAAGTATTTTTTCACTAGTGTAAAACAGTATTTCCAAAGAAAAGGGTAACCACATTATGTTTTATTATAACTTTTGGAATGGTTTTGCAGATGAGAAAAAGAGAAAGGTCGAGCTGCCCCAGTTCAGTTCGCCTCCCAGATCTCCCAGGCTTATGGTCTGGCTTCTCACTTGGGAGTTTGCTTAGGGAGACGGCCAAGAGTTGCCCGGCCTCAGCTCTGGGAAAGCTCAGCTTCTTCCAGCAGGAGGGGTGCCAGTGGTGATGAGGTGGACAATCATGAACAACGAGTACTGTGATGGGGGCCCAGCAGCCCTCCTGCCCAGACAAGCGGGCGGGGTCCATCAGAGAGCCCTGAACTTACTTTTGCTGTCCTCAATGGGAAAAACATCACCAGTCCTCACTTGAGTTTCCTAACATCTGTCAGGGGACCAGTATCTCTGAATGTTATTCAAATGAAAAAGAAAAAGAGGTTGAAAACCAAAAGCCAAGTGCTTTTTGAACAATTGCTTTTTATTATAACTGGGAGAGTTCCTGAGGTGTCCATATATACCACACACATAAAGAATGGCTGATTTATGTATCAATCTTGTGAAACTCCATTTTTGAAATCTTGTTACGTGCAATGCGTTTTTACTCTTAGGATTAGGTTATAAGTTATATGTATGCGTATGTGTATGTGTGTGATGCACATATTGAGCAACAGACTTCTAAAAGTAACAAACATCAAACATTCTATTTATTGAGTCCCTCTTTCCCCACTCCCTCCACTATAAATCTCATTGTTGCTTTAATCAGTGGAAAACATAAACAGGTTAGGGTTTTTAAAAAGTAGATGCATGGTATTTATACTGCTTTCCTCATACCAAAAGAAACAAAAGTATTTTGGAAATAAATAGCTTTAACTGCTTTACAAGTGGGAAAATGTTAGCTTAGGGAGGAGATGAAGCTTGATTAAAATGTTAATTAAATATGGAAGTGAGCCAATGTCTTTTGTAAGAAAATTGGTGGTGGATGTGATTGTGCACAAAAATAAACCCAGCTTGTTGGCCGTGGGCCATAATCCATGAGTCAAAAGATCACATTTCCATGGGGCTGGCCTGGTGGTGCAGTGGTTAAGTGCACACGTTCCGCTTCGGCGGCCTGGGGTTCACTGGTTTGGATCCCGGGTGCAGACATGGCACTGCTCAGAAGGCCATGCTGTGGCAGGCGTCCTACATATAAAGTAGAGGAAGATGGGCACAGATATTAGCTCAGGGCCAGTCTTCCTCAGCAAAAAGAGGAGGATTGGCAGCAGATGTTAGCTCAGGGCTAATCTTCCTCAAAAAAAAAAAAAGAAAAAGATGACATTTCCTCTTCCAGCCCTCTTGTATGGCTCACCCCGTTGCACTGCAGTGGTTTGATTATGTGGTGATCTTTCTTTCTAACTAAGTGGAAGGCAGGGATGGCTTCTCGTTTGTCTCAACATCTCCAGTCCTGACACAGTGGTTGGCACAGAGGAGGGGGTGGTGAGGAAGGAGTCCAGGAAATCAGGGCTCCACAGGGTGAAGATAAATCTCTTCAATTTTCAGATTGAGTGTGGACACCCCTTCTAATCCGGTACAATTTTGCTGACTGTCCCATGTGACTCCACGATGTTTCAGAATTCCCCCTCTCATGTGTCTGTCTCTCTAGCAAGTCCCTGAGTTACTCCCCGAGGGATAAGACTGTCCCATTCCCGCCTGTATCCTCAGCACTCAGCACAGGGCCCAGCACTGAGCAGCTACTCAGTAAATATTCGCCAAAGGAACAATTGGATGAGCTTCTCTCCCCAGGTTAGTGGGCTATTACCTTTATGCATAAGTCATAAAATTGCCTAAATTTTCCTAACGCCTATTTCTTTGCCATCTTCCAATGCTGTGACCATTATCTAGGTGACCCCGTTGTATAGGTAATGATACTGGTGTGGGAATAGTCTATGAGACTGGCCCCTAAGCCCTCAGTTGGCTGGTAGTCCTAGATTGGAACCCAGGCAGCAACTATAAAGCCATGGCCAGAATCAGGCACATTTCATCTCTAGACCTTGTTGAGAATAATTTAACATCCAAGATCATTGACTATTACTATTTAAACACCAAAGGCTTCGGCTCAAAAGAGCAGCAGAGTCTTCACTATTGAGGTTGAAATCTGTGGGCAAAATGCTGGAGCTGAAAACTTTCCCTCTGAAATTACACTATAATGTGCAATACTCTTAGTTTCCTCACGTGCACTCCTGGTGTACTTGCACCGCCCTCTCCCCTGACTTTGACTCATCTAGGTTTGCATGTTTCCTGTGACGGAGGGGTACATAGTTTTGTGATTGCTAACAACAGGGAAGTGCTGCCCATAAATTTCATTGCACTTTTCATTTCTTTTTAAAATTTCTGTTTAAAAGCTACACACCTGTCTCTTGATCAGACTTTGTTGATCTTCTGTTATGGCTATTGCATTCATTAAATAGACATTTATTGAGTAGCTATTATGTGCCAGGCTCTGTAATGAGTTCATGAGTCAGTTTCAGTTTCTGTTCTAGAGGTATTCACACATCGTCCGGTAACTTGAGAAGTGTTTTGCAGTTGGGGTACCCCCTTCAGTGATCTCCTCAGAAGCCATGTTGGTACTGCCTCCTTTTAGAAAGGTGAGCTGCATTACATGAGCTGATCACAGCATCTTATCCTGTTGGCCACTGTCATTGGTCTAACAGGTTGACACATGACCCAAGCTTGGCCCGTCTTCTCTAGACCGAAGCTGATGAAGAGATCTCTTTTCTCACAGGTTACATGCCTTTAAGGACATAAGCTGCCTAAACGGAGAGACCCATTTGCAGTAGGAGAAAGTGACACCCACATGCAGAGAGAAATAGGGGAGAAGGAGAGTCCTGACAAAGTGTGAGTCTCTGGATGGAGTCGCCCCTGAGGCCATCCCCACTCCATCCTTCCCAAGGAGGGCCTATGTGTCCCCCTTCTTTGATTAAATTAGTTTGAATTAAGTTGTATTGCTTGCAACCAGAGAATTCTAAGACTCTGTAAGAAGTGGTTATGGAATAATGGAGGAAGGCGGAAATAACTCAGTTTTATAAAGTGAGAACGGACTTCGCAGAGGTGAAGACAACCAAACTTTGTCTTTCGAGATGAGGAGAGCTTCTACAACAGAATGAAAAGAAGGGCGTTTCTGGGAGGCAAAAGAGAGTACAGTGCATTTGGGTGGAAAATGAAGTAATACGATATGGAGAGAAACAAGAATGGAAAAGTGGGCTCAGGTTAGATCCCAAGGGTATTTCCTTGGATGTTTTTCTGTGGGGTTTGGGTTTTGTCCTATAAGCAATGATTGGAAAGTCATTAAAGGATTTGAAGTGGGGTTATGATATGGTCAGTTTTATCTTTTACAAAGATAGTTGATCACAGTAGTGGGTAGTTGAGAAAAGGGGGAAAAATCAGTCCAGTTGGGAGGTTCCTACAGCAAACCGGGTAAGCAATGACGAGGATGTGAACAAGGGCAGTGCAGGGGATGGACCTGAGAGGGTCAGCATGTGGACTGGAGGATTTGGTGCCCTGCTGGACAAGAGTGAGGGAGGAGAGGAGGCGGTCTGGGATAATGTCTTGGCTGCTGACTGGGTTGACCAGATGGAGGGGTGGAGGAATGTTAACCAAGAAGGAAGGGCAGGTTCTGGGGAGTGAGGAGAGATTCCAGTAGGCATCACTAGTGCCCATGGGGCAGCCGTTTGGAGATGCCTGATACATAGGAAGAAGTAGTGGTGTTTAGCTCGGCAGTGAAGCCAGAGCTGATGACACTGATTTAGAAGTCATCATTACCGTGGTAGGCCAGATGCAGGCTCCCAGGAACCCTCCCGGGGAATACCACTTTCTACAGGATAGGTATTTTTCACATTGGCTTAATTTGTCCTTCAAATACAGTTCAATATTTACAACAGACACAAAGCATTACCATCTTTATTAGTATAACTTGCAACAGCCAATGTGAAACCCCAACCATTTATTCTGTTTTGGGAGGGGTGAAAGTTGCCAACTTATTTATCTGCGTACTTGCCTAGCTCTCTATCTTAAAATTTTTTTCTTTACTGTTAGGGTGCTCATTCATTCTTAAAGTTGCCCTGACCTTTGCTTTGTTTTTCCTTTGGTTCCTCTGCTCAAGTGGCTTTTCTAAGTACACACAGATTAGCCTGGAAAACACTCAGGCTGACGACTTAGGAAGGGCGTCCCTGACTGGCCGCCTTTCACATGTTGAGAGCCCTTAATGTTTATTGTTAAGGATGTTTCAGTAGATGGTGAGTTGACTTTATAAAAATTAACAGCAGAAATATTTTCTGAGTTGCTTTTGGGTTTAGCCACCTTCAAATATTTTGCATCTCCCTTTTTTTACTTTCTTCTTTTGTTGGTGCATTTGTGAAAGTTTTTTCAGCTGTTTGTGAGCTTTTCCCAAACAGTGATGGAGGGCAGCCAACCATACACTCCAAATACAGGGTAGCTGCTTTTTCCTCCACTAAAAGCCTAGGTTTGAAGCAAGACAAAAGTGTGTTTGCGGAGATAAACTGAGACCCAGGGGACCTGGGTTCTAATACCAACTTTCTCTGTTGTGAGTTTATGCTCTTGGATTATTGTCTAATCTCTTTGTGCTCAGTTTCTGCCTCTGGAAAAGGCTTACCCTCTTATAAGGACAGTCTGAGAAGAAATCTCGGCATATATGGAAGTACTTTGAGTTTTTCAGAAAGTCTTTGAAAGATTGCGAGGCACATGCTTACCTACAACTGACCAAAAGCCATCTGTATCTGCTTGTCTTTGTGAGGATCAAAGGAGACGATAAAGACACTTTGCTCCGAGCCTGGCCCGCAGAAGATGCACAGGACAATCACCATGGCCAACGCTTCCCTTCCTTCGTTCCCCTCTTCTTGCCTTCCTCCTTTTATACATTCTTCCCTAAGATGCTTTTCATTTTTCCTTGGTGACTTATTCAGACCTGGTTCAGAATAATCTTCAATTTTTCAGAAGCAAGACCATGTTTAATATTTTAGGGTAATTATATTGTGTGATAATGCAAAACTAGAAACAGAACAATGTCACCAGGTTTTAGGAGATATTTCTATTATATCATTTTAGAAAACAAAAAGGCTAATAGATCAACTGTTACAGGGGGAAAGGAAAGTGACAGACCCAGATCCTGAGAAGGTTCTGACTAGGGAGCCCAGGGCGGTCCCAGCCACACCCGGCAGATGTGGGCAGTGGGCGCCTCCTGGAGGGTCCTCTCGCTGACTGCACTGAGGGCGCAAGAGGCCAGGTCAGACTTCTGTGTCCTCAGCGGCCTTTGCCTGGCGTGAATTTGAAACATGCCTCTAGTCTCTCTCCCTTGATTACAGAGTGACTTGTGATTCTAATGTTACTACACATTCTCTCAAGTTTTTAACAACAGACAAGTTATTAATAAGGAGAGATGTTTGGAGTGCTCTCCAATAAATTATTCATCAAGATGCTCTGGATGGAGGTAACTTTGGGTCACTGACCTTGAACATCTTCATGCTCCAGAGAAGAATGTGAGCTACAGGACTCAGTGGCCGAGGCCCTCTCTGAACGCCGCCTTGAGCCCCAGGGACAGAGGCTGGGCTCTGATCTGCCTCGCCAACCCTCCTCCCCATGCCCACCCCACACAGTAAAAGCACCAGCCAGCCTCAAACTGTGCTCAGATAGAAGTGGTTTGCCCGACATGGATTAAACTTCTATGGCTTAAATTTTGTTTTGTCAAGAAAGGTAAAATTAAATCCTTTTACATAAAACAGTCATTTTATGTTGCGTTAGTTTCAAAGAAGGAATGAAATGCCGTCTTTAATGGAAGAATAAATAATAGTGTAGGGATTTGAGCCCTACGAGTCCAAGCAGGTCACTGGGTATTTCCCGCCAGTCCCCAGAGAAGATTCCCTGCCGCCGATTATGAAGGACTGACTGACGCCTGGCCGGGAGGAGAAACCTCTGGAGGGCTCAGGAGCCTGCCAGAGGACACCGGCCAGGGCAAGGCCACGGCCACACTCTGCTGAGCCCGAAGCCACAGGCTGCTGCAGAGCTGTTCCCTTTAATCTTCCTTCCCGCTTCCCAGCCTCGCTCCCGTCCCGACTCTTTCCTAGAGGTGGAGGAAAATACCTTCAGTGAAGCCCTGGAACTTTCAGGCACCCCGTTTCCATATTTTCCTGAGATGATCCCACAGGCAAGAGGAGACCATGTCATTGCTCCAACTCCTACAGAAGAAAAAAATGTAAAAAGTTGCTTGTACAAACTGGGATTAGGTGTGGGGGTGTTTAAATGGACTTGGTTAGTTATGGAAAAACCTGGCCAGATAAATGAGTTAATACCAGCGTACATCTTTTCATTAAAATTTGGGCATTCACAAATTGTGCTTCATTTTTATTAATGAGTTAAAATGTACTGTTGGTTATAGGGAGTGGACCATATACACAAGCCTGAAAATGTGGCTCATCCATGATTTCCTGAAGTCCCCAATTCACATTTCTTTTTATACTTGGACACAAACACTTCTACTTGCACAGAAATTCAGCGCTTCGCTGGTCCACTCGGTTCCCAAATAGTGCCCATCCAGAGCACGGGTATGAGGGCTGGTGCCCAGCCCACGCAGTGGGTGACAGCCATAATAACTGTTGTCATTGTTGGTGTTGAATTCTTTTTTCCTTCTGCCCTTACCCAGCATTTTCTGCTCAGGTGAACCTCTATTTCTTAGGAAGAAAGTTATCTCTGGAAACTGTTTTGGTGAATAAGCCTGAAAATGTGGCTCATTCATGTTTTTCTGATGTCCAGAATTCTTGCATATATGTTGCCTATCTATTTCTTCCCTCTCTTTGAAACCATTATGTCTACCTACACACACACGTCACGCCTGGCTTGTCAGTCGATCTTCAATTCTCCCTGACTCAGTTCCAGGCACAGAGCAGGAGATAGATGTATATGTCTGTAATCTTTTGGAAAGGCACCCTAATCCACTGGGAGATGCATGCTTTGGCTAGAGCAAGCACCTTATGAAAAATGAGTTTATTCACTGTCTCCTCCCTTCGTTCTATGCACATTCTTTGAACCCCTACTGAGTACATGCCAGTCACAATTTACAGCTCTGCTTGGCTTTCATCAGTGGGACCGTGCAGATGCATACAGGCACATTCGATTCTTCTCCAGTCTCTGGAAGGCAGAGTTCTTCCAATCCCTACGTTAATTAGGGACATTAGGAAGGCATTTCATAACACTGTTTCCCGGATCGCTGATGCTCCTATGGTTAAGAATAATCGGTACATTTGATTGTGAAGATTACCTATCTTATGGTAGAGCTCTGGGAGCTGAACCTCCACTTTCTCCCTCTGGAAAAGATGGTACTCAGCTTGTTCACAGACGGGTGGGATCATATTGAACTGTCTTGCTACGGAATAGGCTTCCTAGGGAGAAAGAAGATTGCAAGTGAATTTATACTGAGGAGAAATAAGGCTGCCCTGGGGTTCATACGCATGAAAAATTTTCATTTTAGTGAAATCAGTACAACCAACAAACATGTAGGATGCAAATAATAAGCGAAGTTATGACCATCAGTTTCACTAAGAGCAATACCAAGTGTGGGAATTCTTCATCATTCTTTGGGAGGGTTTGGACTGAGTAAAGTCCAGGGCAAATTAGTCAAAGTGTGAATTGTGGACTGTTATAAAGAAAATGTAGTTTGACTATTTTTAGGTTCCTAAAGAAATAAAACTTAGACTAATATATAGAAATAATCTCTCACTAGCATGTTATAAACAGCATAGTTAATCCAGTTTAAGGAGAAAACTAGAATATTCTCTTCATGTATCCCATGTTCATATATCTCATTGGCTGGGAAATTCACTTTACCCTCTTGCCACCAAAGAACGTGCTGAAACGTGATTCCTATTGGAGACCTGCACCCCCTGTACTGCGAGCTGATGAGATCCAGCCCCCGTATCCATCTCTATAATGATGGGTTGATCATGGAATTCCAGAGCCTTAGTGGTTGTGAGGAAAGTTTGCAAAACATCTTGCAATTTACACGTGGTATCTGAGAAACAACAACAGGTGCTCAATGGCCGTTTGAAAATAGCGATACATTTACCATGATCTCCATGGCACTCCACCGCGAGGTTCCCCAGTACATGGCCATCCCTTGGTTTATCACATGCGTCATGGCACGAACTATTTCTGTGGAAGGCCAAACAGACAGCATTTCCTGAGTTTCTCTACTTTCTCAAGTTACGTGGTCTTATTTTCTGCCTAGAATTTAGAAATTTAATGCAATTATTTGTTCGACTAACGTAATTGCTTTGACATTGGTGACAGCATAATAGTCTAACATGAAATATGGATGGTTTGGAGGCTGATGGTACTTTTGGGTAAACAGACTTTCCATTTTCAGTTTGCAGCAAAAATACTAAATGATATTAAAAACATGCTGACCACTTTAGGTTCTTCCTTGACTTTTATTGCTTCGTGGTTCCTGGCCTGAAAAAGAATACAGTATTAACCTCTTTCAGAGCCTGGGGACCTTGCTCCCTAAAGTAAGAAGTGAGAGAAAGCATTTATTTTGACTTTGTAGCATGTAAGGTTGTTGAGGATAGAAGGCCTGTCTTTGTGTGTTGGATTTGCTGAGCTGGGCCTCACACAGGGCGGCTGATTAACAGAGATGACTCAACGACAATGTGTTTAGCAGAAAGATAAACATATTAAATGCTGAGCAAACAGCTGAAGCCACAGTGGCTCCCAGCCCACAGTGGCACACCCTGTCCTTGACCACTTTGAACCAAGCTTTATTCTAAGACACCACGTAATGGATTTCACCAGGGCCTGCTCGTGGCCACACCCGGCTACTCACTTGCCTCTTTCAGCCTGACATCATGTTTCCTAAACAGGAAAATGAATCTCTTCCCCAGAAGGGTGGAGCTGAGCTAACCCTCTTGGCACCAGCCAGATGTCATGCAGAACCAGGGAGCACAGAGAGCCTCAAGTCAATTGAGTGACAAGTCGCAGACACGGTTGGATTTCTTCTGCAAAGCAGGTCAGCTAAGCACCTAGGAGGCCAGGCCATCTGACAGCTTCCAGGGGTTGCAGGCCTCCAGCTTCTCTACGTCCCACTGACACCTGTGGGTAAATGTCCTTCAGAAGAATCAAATCTTTGTCTCAAAGTCGAATGGAGGCAGATGTATTCTTAATTGTTTCTCAGGGGCAGGCAGTGTCCACACGGCTAGGGGACGGGATTTGGAATGACACAGCAGGGTTAGGGCTTAGCCTGCCTGCTTGTTTGGCTTGTGTAAGCCACTTTAAGTGGCCCTCAGCTTCTTTGTTGGAAGAAGAGAATGCTTTTACTCACCCTTGCCTGCCCAACAGAGGTAGAATTTGGCTTATAAGCAAAATATTTTTCTTTCTTGGAGAAAGACGCCCAAATATTGGATTATTACTCAGAAACTAAAACTATGAAGTTCATTCTCCCTTTATGAAAAAGATGAGGTACGAAAAGTTATATGAAACACTTTTTTCTTTTATTATACAAGTGGAAATGAGTGCCTACGATCAACATTTCTGCAAGTTGGAAGCCATTATTTAAATTTCTGCCCAGAAGTTCTCTCGGACATCTGCATCAGGCCACCAGCTCCGTTTCCTTCACATCCTGTTTCACTCAGGGCTGAGGGCTTCATCCGGTCAACAGTGTTTAGGAAGCGTTTGTGTGCGGGGTGCTGGGGGTGTGGTGATGAATCAAGCATGTTGGGAAATGCTGACAAGGTTAACAGAGAATAAACTGAACCCAAGACACTCCCCCATCTCTACTCTGCAATCAAGTAAGATGAGCAAAGAACACTGTCCAGTGGCCCAGCCACGTGGATGTCACTGAGCCTCGACAAGAGCACTTGAGGTGGAGTGGAGGTTGTGACTCTTCCTGTACCTTCATTCAACACACACAAGCCGAATATTTGCCAGGCACTGTGCCAGTGGCTGGGTTCATCTGTGAATAAAACAGATACAAAGCTTCTGAGCTCAGGGAGTTTGGAGTTGAGTGGAGAAGATGGAGACGTAGACAAGTAAGAATAAAATGTGAAGTGTTGTGAAGAAAACAAATAGGGGGCTGAGATAGGAAATGAGAGGGAAGACCTATTTAGTTAGGTCAGTGTTTAGATCTAAAAAGTAAAAAGGAGCATGCCATGTGAAGAACAGGGAAAGCGCATTCTAGGCAGATGGAACAGCATGTATAAAGGCCCTGAGGCAGGTAGAGCTTAGTGAGTTCCAGCAATCAGAAGGAAGCCATTGTGGCAGCAGCCTAATAAAGAAGGAGGCCAGAGGTACGGGTGAAGTTGGCTGAGCGCAAACCAGTTGTTCATATACTATTCAAAGTTCAAAGTTTATTGGGGGGCCCGGCCTGGTGGTGCAGCGGTTAAGTTCGCATGTTCCACTTCTCAGCGGCCCAGGGTTCGCCGGTTCAGATCCCAGGTGTGGACATGGCACTGCTTGGCAAGCCATGCTGTGGTAGGCGTCCCACATATAAAAAGTAGAGGAAGATGGGCACGGATGTTAGCTCAGGGCCAGTCTTTCTCAGCAAAAGGAGGAAGATTGGCAGCAGTTAGCTCAGGGCTAATCTTCCTCAAAAAAAATAAAACTTTAATGGGAAGTCATTAAGATTTCTTAGATAAGGGAATGACAGGGTACAGCTACATTCCACAGCACTGTCTCTGATTTGACTGTGCTGTGAGAGTGGGTGGAGAGGGAGAGGAGGCAGGAAGCAGGGAGGTCTTTAGGAAGGAATTGTGGTATTCCAGGCAGATGAGGCAGCCTGGAACAGGGTGCTGGTAGTAAAGACAGAGACGTGGATAGATTCCAAATGTATTTTGGAGGTCGGCTCCATACGATTTGCAGGTGGACTGGGAGTGGTAGGTAAGGGGCAGGGAGGAGTCAGGCTCCCTCCCAGAGACCTGGCTGTTCCCAGAGGGGAGGGAGGCAGGGAGGAGCAGGTTTGGGGAGGGAAACCAAGAGTTCCTCCTTGGACATGCAAAAAATGGAGATGCCTGTGAGATACAAAGGGGAGATGGGGAGGAGAGAGAGGTGGAGAAGTGACACGGGGAGCAACCTAATATTAATATATTAATGTCACGAGACTACTGATTGTACTTAAGTTCGCAGAAGTGGATGAGACTATATAAGGGGAGTCTGCAGAGAGAAAAGAGAGGTTCTCCAAGCCAGCCCCGGCCTTGGAGAGAGGACACTGCAGGCTTCTGGGTCGGCAGCAGCCAGACGGGCAGGAAGGAGCCCAGGGGCGCGGGAGGCTTCAGAAGCAAGAGCAGGGAGGGCGGCGAGGAGGAGCGTGCCCAGACTGCAACACCGTGAGCACTGGAGGGCACAAAGCGCGTCCACTGGAGTGGGCCACGTGTCTGGGAGTCCCAGCAGACCATGAGAAGAGCAGTTTCAGTGTCGGAGGTGCCACGGGACCGAGGCCCGGCTGGAGCAGAGGGAAGAACGCCTGGGTCGGGAAGCCTTTAGAGACAATTGGAGACAACCTGGGCAGACTCGAGTTTGGAAGTGAACGGGGCAGAGAGATAGGGCAGTAGCTGAAGGGTCCTTAGGGCCAAAGGAGAGTTTGATGTTAGAGATGGGAGAGGTAAGAGCAAGCCTGTGACCCTGTGAGTGAGCTAGAAAGAGGGAGTTACTCATGATCCGGGCTGGAGGCTTGAGGAAGAAGGGAGACTTTATAAACGAGACAGAGCGAAGCACCTGTGCGGTGCAAAGGTCACTCCACGGAGATGGTGGGACCCAGGGAGGTTTGTAGAGCTCATCATGGGAGGATGAATTCTATTCTCAATAAACCATCATTCAAGTGAAAGAGGCGAGTGTGAGAAGTGAGGAAACGGTGAGAACAAGTCGTTCGGACGGGAAGAGCCTGCGCGGGACACTGCAATGCCCCGGGGACTCCAGTTGCTGGTAATTTCCCGCTCTCTGACTCGCTGGGCTTCTGACTGCACGGAAGGGCTTGGTGGAATGCGGAAAGGAGCACTCAGGAGAAAGCCTGGAGAAACTGCGGGAGGCCCGAGAGGCCCGTCAGAGATTCACGTGGCATGGTTTTGACGCATATTGAATTTGTTTATTTTTTTTTTAATGTCAGAGAAAAATTCCCCAAGTTGTTCAGCTCTAGCAGGAAATCGCCGCCCTGATGGCTGAGGTGGGTTTTTACGCGATTCTACTGTTTAAGACCACTAGGGGGCAGCATTGTCGAAAGAAAAAAATCAACTGAGTCCGGAAGGTGGTGGTCTGCTGGTGTCTGGTGGAAACACGTTTTCAAAGCATCCTAGTGAGAGCATGGGTTCCGGGTGGGGAAGAGGACAGGAGGAGGGCCACCGAGTGCACTGCCTTCACCTGCCTCTGGGGGAGGACACGCAGAGGAACGTGATTAAACCGGCAGCCCCCGACTGGACTGAAGGAGAAGCCGGATCCGCAGGGGTTCTCAGCCCGGCCTGAACCTTACGTTCCCTGGGGAGCTTTGAAAACCACGCTATACGGGCTTCAACGAAGTTCTGTTGTATCAGAGTCTCTGGGGTGGGGCCCCGCATCAATACTTTAAAAACTCATCCCAGATAATTCTACTGTGCAGCCAGGGTTTAGAACCACTGTGCCTGCCTACACTGATGGTCCCAAAGTGTGGCCCTGGACCAGCAGCAGGGGCAGCCCCTGGGAACTGGTTAGAAACGCGAATCCTAGGGCCTTACTCCAGACCTACTAAAAGAAAGCAGCCTGTTTACCAGCCCTCCAAGCACTTGTGGCACAGAGTAAAGTTTGAGAACCACTGCTATTCCCAAGTAAGCCATTTCAGGGAGTGTGAACTTCCCCCCACATTTCCTCTTCTGCTCTTTCGTCTAATCTAAATGCTTCATACTATAATTCAACCTTTTAGTTATTTGCTTTAGTACATATGCAAATAGTCACCATGACATGCATGCATGTGCACACACACACACACTCTTTGGTATGAATCGGAATTCGATGAAAATGCAGAGGTCCCAGTCCCAGCCCGCTGCACTGAGGCTGGTCCTTTGTATTATTTTCATCAGCTCTCAAAGCTGAAGGTTTGAGAAACACTGTCTAAACTATTGAAGAACTTCGTCAGCCTCTGCCCTCCTTTCCAGGTTGAAATAATCGTTCCGTCAGCTCTCGCTCATTCCCCGTACCCTCAGCCACAGCTGGCCTCTAGAAATGCTGCAGGTCGCTTGTGCCTCTGAGTGGCCCATTTCCCCATTTGTAAAGTGAGGATGATGTTGATCCTGGGAATTCTCGTAAAGCTTACAGGAGATAATGTGTGTAGACCAATTTGTGAATCTAAAAGAGTAACAAACTGAGTAACAAGTAGGCAGGATGTGGCCCTCGTTGTTTCTTCTCAAATAGGCTCAGATTCTAACATTTTAGTTACCAAAAAAAAGGTGACAGTCTTCTTTCAGCAATATAGGTCATCTACAGAGAAACTGAATGATAAAAACAAAAGAAACCTGAGAGATAATCCAGTTCAGTTTCCTCTTACTCCAGATAAGGAAACAGGCTAGGAGTTCATTTTTTTAAGGCATAATTAAAAGCTTGTACATTATTAACAATTATAAATATTTCAGATATGCTAACAAAATGCTGAGAGTGAGTACACAAATAAAAATTGTGCTATACAGTGGTCACCTCTTATCCATGGTTTCACTTTCTGTGGTTTCAGTTACCCATGGTCAGCTGCAGTCCAAAAATATTAAATGGAAAATTCCAGAAATAAACAATTTCTAAGTTTTAAATTGTGTGCCATGCTGAGCAGCGTGATGAAATCTCACACTGTCTTACTCCATCCTGCCCTGGACATGAATCATCCCTTTGTCCAGTGTGTCCACACTGTACATGCTCCCCGCCTGGTAGTCACTTAGGAGCTGTCTCGGTTATCAGATCAACTGTCACGGTATCACAGTGCTGGTGTTCAAGTCACCCTTATTTTACTTAATAATGGCCTCAAATCGCAAAAGTAATGATGCTGGCAATTCAGATACACCAAAGGGAAGTCGTGAAGTGCTTCCTTTAAGTGAAAAGGTGAAAGTTCTTGACTGAATAAGGAAAGGAAAAAAAAATTGTATACTGAGGTTGCTGAGATCTGTGGTAACTTTTATTACAGTACATTGTTGTAATCACTCTATTTTGTTAGTTACTGTTGTTAATCTCTTCCTGTGCCTAATTTATAAATTAAACTTTACCACAGGTATGCATGTATAGGAAAAAAACATGGTACATTTAGGGTTCGGTACTACCCACAGTTTCAGGCATCCACTGGGGGTCTTGGAACGTGTCCCCCAAGGGTAACGGGGGACTGCTGTAGAGTGGGGCTGTATGTCATCTTGTTCTAGATCTTCCAAGTTCCCTGAAAATATGCATCATACTTTTATAACGTAAGAATGAAAAAAGAAAGACGATTCCCTAACAGGTGGAGGCACCACTTTACACACTAACGTGTTACGAGTTGACTCACAAATATTAGGTTGAACCAGACGAAAGGTGCATTTTCAGAGGTCAAGAGGGGTTGACTGTTGACAGCGTCATTCGTGTGGTTCAACCTGACTGCCCTCAGATCCTTCCTTTCTTCAGAGGAGAGCAGCATGGTGGAGGCGGGGACGCTGGCAGAATGCAAGGACTTGGTCTCATCAGAGGAGCTGCAAACACTGGTTGTAACTAAGTCTAGATCTGGGCACAGTTTTTACTCCAAACCAGCTGTTTGTTAGTTATCTAACTTCAGCTGTTTATTTACTTGTTTACCTTCAGAAGCTTGTGGTGGTTTATAATCGTGCCTCTTTGTGGCTCAGAGGTTCCCTCTTGGACCTTTATCAGTCCTGTGTCTTCTTGGCTGTGGAGAGTACTCTCTCAGGGCTAGCTCAGTGTCTGCAGATAGAGGACTCTTCTTTCCCACAGGAATGGAAACTCACACCATACACGGAGTGAGGCCCTGTTTAGCCTTGGAGGTGTGCTGGCTGTCTGGAGAAAGCCTGGCCCCACCTGCCTTACAGAGCTCACAGCAAGACACAGGAGACCTTGGTGCTCGTCCCATCACTGTCACTCACTTGGACATATCCTTCAGCTTTGCTGGATCTCAGTTTCTTCAACACAAACGAGCAGGTTGATCTTAATTGAGCACATAGGCAATCTTCATAATAACTGTTTCAGCGGGTAATATTTTAATCCCCATTTTGTTGATGAAGAACCTGAGGCTCAGAAAGATAGCTGCTTTGTAACAGCTAGATCTTAAGTTAGCACGAGCGAAGCCATCTTAGGAAAGGAAGCAACACTGTAACCAGGACCCTGACTCACTAGTCTGTGTGAATACCTTCTCGCCTGCACGCAGCCTAGGTGACCAAGCACTTCTTGCTTTTACAAAAGACATGACTGCTAGTTCTGTGACTCTTGCTTACGTGTATCCGCGAGCTGTGATAAGACAATGGCTTTGTTCTCTGAGCTGCCCAGGAACATGACGACCTCCAGAAAGAAAAATCCTGCATTGCTACCCATCACAAATGATAGAAGAGAGAGAGAACGTGGCACCTTGCAGTTTGTCACAGCGGATGGTCGACATCCCTAAACCCTCTCTTTCCCTGCCCATCTCCCCTCCATAAACTGCCTCAAGGTTCTGTAGGATTGGAAGGTGGTTCTTTCGGACACTAGTCCGCCATCTTCCGATTATGCTAGCTAATTGTATAAATTTTCCTTTCTCAACCGCTGGCGTGTTTGCAATTGATTAGCATGCAATTGGGGTGAGCAGAAGGCGCCCCTTTTTGTTAGCTTTCACCTTGGTCAGGTTCTCAGCAGCTGCTCTAGAAGGCCACTTCTAGCTTCAAAGTTCTGCGACTGGTCATCTTGGAAGGCTTTGTGCCTCATCCATTGTGGGAGAAGGTGGGTTGGGGACAGAAAAATCACAGAACATTTACTTAATTGATCCTATCGTGTATCTGTGAACATGTGATGTTTTGTGTGTGGTTACATCCATCCCTTTGAATTTAATACGCCGATGACAGTAGTTCACGATGTGTGTGAATTACTTGGGAAATGTGAGTTGATGACTTTGAAAAAAGAGCCAAAAAAGGGCTTGCGTCTGTGTCTGACCTGTTAGAGCAAGAGTGGTCTTCACCAGATAGTTTACAAGGAATAAGCTTTCTGGATCAGAAGAGACCAGATTCAAGAGACTAGAAAGGGACACGTCACTGAGCCAAGTCAGTAAAGCCTCTCCGATCTGGAGAAGTTGAACCTTGTTCAAAACTCTGACCCCAGAATGGAGCTTTTTGTCTCCAAGGACTATGCCCTGTCCTCACCCTGCAGCCCCCCAGAGAGAAGGGTCCCCAAAGGGCACACATCCGCCCTCTCTGCTCTGCATATGCTGGTTGTCCCTAACCCGAGACAGTTTGAACTGAACCTTCCATATTGCCCAGATGTGATCCCAGAATCTTATTCTGAAATGTGGAATAGGTTACTGAAATGGGACACTTTCAGCCTCACTTTTACCTAAAGTCCAAGGCCCTGAACAAAAATGGTGGTTGGAAATTACCCCTGGGTTCTGAAGCCTAGGTGGGACTGGTACAAAGGTTCGGCCATCCCTAGCGCAACCCCCAGCACGCCAGAGTAAGCGGGTGCAGGTTGGGGTGCGAGACTATCTGTTTGGACTTGTCTGAGTTCTGCGGCTTCTCCCCACCGGTCCCTGGGATGCCTCCCGCCCCCTCCATCTTTCACCTCATCTCAAACGGAATCAAACTCCAGAAGCTGAAACGCCATTTGCAGAACTTGTAAACAAGAACAACTGTCTGGAGTAAGAGCCTGGACTTGCTGGGGCGTCTCCTGAACAGACAGACACAGGCTGTTCTCGGGACGGCGCGGGCCTTGTTCAGCTCCCCCTACAGAGCGGGAGGCTATGTGATGCTGTATGCTTTTTGAACCATTCCTTCCTACACCAGACAGGCGCTCTTTCATCCTAGTAAGAGAGGATTGTTCCTTTTACATTTAGATAAGAATGGCCAGCGACTGGCCTAAGGCAATGACATAGCATTCTCATCTTTCAAGACTGCTCTGTCCTCGTTATGTCCCTGTAATCCTTTTATCACCGCCCCCAGCTCCTCAGCTATACCACTGCTGCCTGCTGACACTCTCCAAGAAATCATTATGTGGAACATGGCTCATAAAATCACACCTCTTCCTTCAACAGAATCGAAACATGATCTCTACTATTTCCTACTAAAACCTGGTGTTTTAGCAGGAAATCAGTTTGTAATGCCTGTGTTTGGTTGATACTAAACGGTAGTAATTAAAGGTGACAGAGTACAGGGCTGGTCTCGTATATGCCAAGTTCTATAGGATTTGTGAAAAGTGCAGTGACTTCCAGTTCACTTAAAAACATTCAAAATGAAAGTAAAGAAATGCATTGGCTTAAGTTTTGACAAGAAGGCAACATATGAACAAAGTTAAACAAACAAACAAATCTAAGTGAACTAAAATTCCAGGGTAGTGCAAATTTCCTAGATACCTAAATTATATCTTCATCCGTGACGCCAAAAGTTGTACCGTCCATGAATTACAGGAAACTGCCCTCTAAGTTAGCATCCTGGGGGCCCTTGACAACATTACTGGTCAATCTTAGAAAAGACGATTTTTATAGTTTGACATAGGTCTTCTGATGTGGGATAGCTCTCTGACACAAATGAAATCATTAAAATTTGAGAAAGGATTCTCTTTCCTTACATGGCAATTTTTAAAGTTTTGCTCTTGTCAATTAAGCCCCACAAATTTTATCATAGAACATGGCTGTCTCAGTCTTTCTAAGCTGCAAAAATACTATAGACATTTATCAAAAATCCGAAAATCCAATAGCTGGCTGAAACAGCAAACATTCATTTCTCATAGTCTGGAGGCTGGGAAGTCCAAAATAAAGGTCTGGCAGGGGCTGGCCGGGTGGTTGCTTTCGTGTGCTTTGCTTTGGCGGCCCTGGGTTTGCCAGTTTGGATCCTGGGCGCGGACCAAGCACTGCTCATCACGCCATGCTGAGGCAGCATCCTACATAGAAGAACTGGAAGGACTTACTAGTAGGATATACAACTATGTATTGGGGCTTTGGGGAGAAAAAAAAAAAGAGGAAGATTCGCAACAGATGTTAGCTCTGGGCCAATCTTCCTCACCAAAAAAGCATTAAAAAAAAGGCACTGGCAGATTTGATGTCTGGTGAGAGCCCCCTTCCTGGTCCCTAGATGGCCATCTTCTCACTGCGTCCTCACATGGCAAAAGGGGTGAGGGAGCTCTGTGGGGGTCTGTGTTATAGGGGCACTAATCCCATTCATGAGGGCTTCACCCTCATGATCTACTCACCTCCCAAAGGCCCCCTCCTGATGCCATCACATTGGGAATTAGATTTCAACATATGAATTTTGGAGGGATGCAAACATTCAGTCTATAGCAATGGTCAAGATAATTTTGGCCTAGAAAATTCTCAAAGCAGGTGTTACCAGTTGCTCATCACCACCATAGCTGACATTCCCATGAACACCTGATTTTGAATGACCTGATTTTTCCCAGTGAATGTACCAGGATAAATGATCTACAAAATGTATGCAGAAATAAATAAGGAAGTTAACCTGCCAGGTTGGTTTATTTGATAGAACTAATTTCTTCTCATTTTAGAATAGCTAAGTGAAACCTTTCTTTTATATCAGGAACAGTTATGGTAGAGGGTAATTCTGGTGCATGACAATATGACCTAATCAGCAACATAAGGAAAGATATGGTGGACGTTATGGAGACCCCTCATTTAGCTATAACATAGAAGGTCTAAAGATGATGTCTTTGAGAATTTTTAGCCTCTTCCTTTGTGGCCCTTTTGAGCTTTGGGTTGCAGGTTTTCTTACTGAGAAATGAGGACGTATCTAACTTCTTGGAGTATCAATTAGGTGGTTTTTTTTTTTTTTAATAGAGTAAGTTATTGAAAATTCAATTGAAAGTCCTGAAATTATAAAGGAGATTTATGAGCTTTGGTCACTGAAGTGTAGACGTCATATAAGCTTCAGCACTGGTTGTTCCAGCAAGTCATTGGAGACCAGCTTTTGCCTAACTCTGCTACCCCTGGGCTGGTTTCCCTCGCAGCATGAGGCGGCTCTCAGCAGCATCAAGGCCTCGGGCTTCCTTGTCCATACGCACAGGGCGCTCTTGCCTCAGCATGCCAAGACTCCTGAGAGTCGCTCTGATGGGGCTGCTGCGGCCACAGGAACCAGTGACTCTGGCCCAGGGGAAAAAATGGGCTGTTTGGTCTAACACAACCCAGAGCCCACACTGGAACTGAGGTCCAGCAAGGGGAGAGGAAGTGGCCTTCCTCTGGGTCAGGTGGCAGTCTGGGGGGTGTGTCGCCACCCAAATGAAAATCCAGGAAGCCAAGAAAGGAGAGATGACTGCTGGGCAGACAACTAACAATGTCCACGTGCCCGGATCACACCCACGGCAGAGGGAAGGGAGACAGCTGACTCTACTGAGCGCCTACTGTGTGCTGGGCTCTGGCCTGGGCGGTTTACCAACACTGTTGGATTGAAGTTTTACTGCAGCCCCGTGAGCTGGTGTTATTACATTTCCATTTTACATTTGGAGAAATTGAGGCTCAGAAAGATTAAAAACTGGATGAAGCCAGGTTTGCACTTTTCCTCTACAACCAGCCCCACCCACGGACCCTCGTACTTAAACAACATGAAGCAAAATCTCGTTGCTTTTCTCTTCACCCATATTTACATATTTCATGCCCGCTCTTTTGGTTTTGCTGTTGGAAGCCCTAGAGGGTTAATATCTCTACCAGCTGAGGAAGCAAGGCTTCGGGCCTGTCAACAGGAAATGAAATACGCAGAACGCTCACTCACGAAGGAGCAGTTTTCCAAACGTTCACTGAGATACTGAAAAATAAATTTAACCAAACCCCACCTGTTCTACATGGCGCCTAATATTTCTATACCCATTATTGGTGCACAGTTATTTTTATACGTGGGAGCATCTGTCATTGCGTTGTAGACATCTGGCTCGAGCCTTGGATTTCTGATTTTTCAAATTGTGGGATGTCATCCTCGTTGGTCGACAGACAGATGCGGAATCTTGACACGTAGCTTCTCCTACTGTTATCCTGTCTGGAGCTTTTTGTTTATACAGCTGTCTGTGTATCAGCTTTCTGGGACAGTCTTTTAACTTTATTTTAAAAGGAATTCTATCTTGTGGCTGAAAGAATAAAGCAAGCAGCTTGGCAGAGAATTGATAAGAGTAAAACAATATTTATCCTAATGAGATTTTCTACTGGCAAATCCAGTTTCGTGCCGTAAGGGAAGTAATCTCCTGGCTTCTCTCGAAGCGCGGGGCTGGCCTGGCCCGTGGCCGGCAGGGGAGGTGCCCGGAGGAGCAGAGAGGCCTGGCCGCGGGCTGCCTGCGCTGAGCTGGTGCGGCTCACGGCTGGAAGGCCACTTGGGACTGGCGTGGTGCAGCGGAATGCTTCCCTCAGCCCTTCGACAGAACCGCCTGGTAGAGAGGAAATACCAACTCTGTTATGTTTCAGAACAAAGCACCTGCTGCTCTGTGTTGAAACGTGAGGCCGCCAGTGTGGCCAGGCCGCTTTCATGGCAGGAGCCCGGGGAGGAGGCCGGCCTGTCCCTGCGTCGCCCAGGGCGCCACTGTCTGGTCCTTGCGTCTGTTTCCCTGTTTCACACACGGCTTCTTGTATCTGGAGGCCTTCCTCTCTTCCTTTGGGACTTTCCTTTCTGTTTCTGAACTTCTTCTCCACCCCGACGCAAAGATGGCTATTCTCCCATGTTTTCTCTGCTAGAACTTTCTGCCAAGGAAGGACTTAGCAAGGTTTTTCATGGGAAGACAGTGCTGCTTAAATGTTTCTACCACATGATGCACTAGAGTGGCCACAAAACCAAATGTTATTAGATAGCTTTGGCATAAAAATTTATGCAAATGTCTTTTCTACACCATAATAAGGCATTACTTTAAAATGACAATAGGGGCCAGCCCGGTGGCACAGCGGTTAAGTTCGCGTGTTCCAATTCCGTGGCCTGTGGTTCCCCGGTTCCGATCCTGGGTGCAGACCTACTCACCTCTTGATAAGCCATGCTGTGGCAGGCGTCCCACATATAAAGTAGAGGAGGCTTAGCAGCAGACGTTAGCTCAGGGCTAATCTTCCTCAAAAAAAAAAAAAGACAATATTTTTCATCACAAATCTCTGAGTAAAACTGACATGGGAGGAGAGTGTCTCATGTTAACTCTGCAGCTCTCCGACCCCCTCGCCCCCATGGCCTTCTTTCCACACTCAGCCTGGTCCTGATGCTTCAGGGAAACACAGGCCCGGTTGTGAGACAAGGAGCAGGGGAGGGTGTCAGTGACTGAAAAGGTGTTGGGGATTGTCCTTCTCCGGGCTTGGTCTTTAATTACACAGAGCCTGGTTTGACGGAGGCTTTATGTCCTGAACTTTCGCATCTTGCCATGCCACCTTCTGTGAGACTCCCCCACATCAGCAAGGGTCTTCTGTCTTCTGGAGTATCGCTAACAGTAACCAACAAGAATTTAGCATGCAGAATGCACCTGGCCTTGCTCTAAACACTTCACACATATTAACTCATTTGATCCTCACAACAGTCTTATAGAATAGGTCTATTATTGCTATTCTTATTTTTCACATGGAGAAACTGAGGCACAACAAAGGTGAGTAAATGGCTGGAGTTCAGCCAGCGACAAGCGTCGGAGCTGGGACATGAAAGCAGGCAGCCTGACTTTAGTTGGCTCTTCACCACAGAGAACATTCAGCAGGTTAGGAAGCAGCAGACTTGTACCCAGCAAGGGGCCGGGAGCCCCGAGAGAGCCTGACCAGGGCCGTTAGAGGAGTGAAATGCTGGCCGCGAGCTCCTGTGGGAACCGACAGGAGCCAGGTTCTGTTTCCTAAGATCGCGCACTTCATACGGGCGGCTGCCCAGTTGTGTGTGTGACCACGCGGGGCTCCTCTGTGACACAGCAAAGAGGACGGTCTCTCTCCCCTCCTTGGCCCTCGTTGCCTTGCAGCTTTCACATTGAACCTCTTTCAACGTGGGAAGTCGACAGCATAGACACGGACGATGGAGTGACCACCGTGTACAATGTAAGTCTGGAAAAGGCAAGCGCAGGACAGAGCGAGCGGCCTCTTGCTGTACTGGCGAGAAGGAAGGGTGTAGTAAGGGGGTCAGGATGGCTTCCCGGGGACATTCCAGGCTAAGGAAACAGTGAGCAGGGCTTTTCAAACAAAGAGCAGTGCTTTTCAAAAACTTTTCTGCTTCCCAATCAGTTAAAAAAAAAAAGGTATATTGGTTAGTATATAAAACAAATACCTGTACTACCAAGATAATATGTTATATATATAATGGCACCCAGATCTTGGCATCAAAATGCTATTGTCCTTTAAAAGGACCAGGGCTCCTAGGAGAAAAGGCTGATTACAGGGCTGGGGAAGGCACAGGTGAGCTTGGCACATCTATGCGGGGGAAGCAAACAAGTCCTCAAAAAAAAGATGGAGACATGCCAGAAAGACATAGAAGACGTGTCAAAGATGCTCCAAAAGGCCATGTTGGGATAACTGCAGCAACAAAATAAATAACGATAGTAATGAATTGTGATTCATGGAATAAAATCAGAATCTATGAATTCATACGGATATAAGTAATTGAATAAATTAATCAAATAATTATTCAATAATTGAATGAATAAGTAAACAGGAGAGAAGGGAAAGCTTTTCCCTATGGTACAATGCCAACTAAAAAAATGTCGAAAGTATGACGGAAAAAGAGAAAATCACCACTTGGCAAACAGCAAGTTTCAGGCAAGAATCACTGGGTGGGGGGGCGGGGGGGAGGGAGTGCTAAAATTACATAGGTGAAGTGTGGTGAGGAGGATATTTGCTCAGTTTCAGAGTATCTCCCGCACAGATACTCATTAGGTATAAACTATATATGTGCATAGTAAATGCTAAAGGAAACACAGTGACTTCACAGTGGGGAGGCCTGGTAAGCGTCACCCTAACCAAGTGACGGCAGCTGCCATCACCAGTCACAGGAGGAAGAGACATTGTGCACAGCTGACATGACACATCAAAAAGGACACACACCACTTCTGTGGCACTCCTTCCCCAAATGCCCGACCTGCATTCAATCACTAGCAAACATCTGAAAAACTCCAACTGAGGGACATTCTACAAAAAAACTCGCTCATAGTCTAAAATGTCCAGGTTATGAAAGACAAAGACGGAGGAGGTCATCTAGCCTAGAGGAGACCGAATGTGTAACCTGCTGTTTTTGAATGAAGTATTCTATATATATCTATTAAGTCCATCTGGTCTAATTTTTCATTTAATTCTATAATTTCCTTGTTGATTTTCTGTCTGGATGATCTATCCATTGGTGTTAATGGGGTGTTGAGGTCCCCTACTATTGTTGTATTGTTGTTGATGTCTCCTTTTAGTTTTGTTAAGAGTTGCTTTACAAATTTGGGTGCTCCTGTGTTGGGTGCATATATATTTATGTGTTATGTCATCTTGGTGGAGTGTCCCTTTTCTCATTATATACTGCCCCTCTTTGTCTCTCTTTATCTGTTTTGCTTTGAAGTCTACTTTGTCTGATATAAGTATGGCGACACCTGCTTTCTTTTGTTCATTATTAGCTTGGAGTATTGTCTTCCATCCCTTCACTCTGAGTCTGTGTTTGTTTTTGGGGCTGAGGTGTGTTTCCTGGAGGCAGCATATTGTTGGGTCTTGTTCTTTGATCCATCCCATCACTCTGTGTCTTTTGATTGGAGAGTTCAATCCATTTACATTTAGAGTGATTACTGAAATGTGGGGGCCTACTGCTGCCATTTTATCACTTGTTTTCTGGTTCTCTTGCATTTCCTTTGTTTCTTGTCCCATGATTTTTGGATTACTAATTCAGGTAGGTAAATTTCTGTATTGGCTTTCTTCTTATTTGTAATTTGTGTCTTTATTCTTTTTATTTGTTAGTGGTTACCAGGTGGTTTGTATACAACATCTCATAGATGAGATAGTCCATTTTCTGATAGCCTCTTATTTCCTTAACTTAAAACGTTCCATTCCTTTTCTCTTCCCCTTCTAGGTTGTTATTGTCAGATGTTTTTTTTCTCTTCCTTCTTGTGTTGTGAGTTTGTGGTTAAAATGATAGGATTATATTTGTTCTTGGTGTTTCCCTTCATTTTATCTTTAATGTTTTATTTAACTTTTGCTAACCTGTTCTGATGGAGACCTGCTACTTTCTGTTATTGTCCTTCTACTTATCTCCTTTGCTCTGGAGTTTGTAACCCCTTTCCTTTTTTTGATTTTTCAGGTATGAGGGTCTTCCTGAGCATTTCTTGAAGAGGAGGTCTTGTGGCAATGAACTCCTTTAACTTTTGTTTATCTGGGAAAATTTTTATTTCTCCATCGTATTTGAAGGATATTTTTGCTGGGTAGAGTATTCTTGGCTGCAGGTTTTTGTCCTTCAGAGATGTGAATATATCATGCCACTCTCTTCTAGCCTGTAAGGTATCTGCTGAGAAATCTGCTGATAGCTGTATGGGGGTTCCTTTGTAGGTTATTTTCTTCTGCCTGGCTGCCCTTAGTATTTTCTCTTTGTCATTGACTTTTGCTAGCTTCACTATTATATGCCTTGAGGTTGGTCTTCTTACATTGATAAAGTTTGGAGATCTATCGGCTTGTGTCACATGAAGTTCCATCTCTCTCCCCAGGTTTGGAAAATTCTCAGCTATTATTTCTTTGAACAGGCTTTCTGCCCCCTTCTCCTTCTCTTCTCCCTCTGGTATACCTATAATCCTTATGTTGCATCTGCTAATTGAGTCGGATAATTCTCAGAGAGTTTCTTCATTTCTTTTTAGTCTTAGTTCTCTCTCCTCCTCTGTCTGCAGCATTTCTATATTCCTATCCTCCAAATTGCTAATTCTGTCCTCCATATTATCGACCCTACTATTCAGAGAGTCCAGGTTTTTCTTAATCTCCTCCATTGTGTTCTTCAACTCCAGTGTTTCTGATTGGTTCTTCTTTATAGTATCAAGCTCTTTTGTGACATAGCTCTTGAACTCGTTGAGTTGTTTATGTGTATTCTCTTTTAACTCATTGAGTTTTAAAATAATGGCTGTTTTGAATTCATCGTCATTTAGTTTAAAGATTTCATGGTCTTTGGGGTTGTTTTCTGGGTACTTGTCATTTTCCTTCTGTTCTGGAGATTTAATATATTTTTTCAGACTGCTTTATGGCGTGGATTTGTGCCTTCACATAGAGATAGAGTTTAGTTACTGTTTCCACTTGTTTCTACTGGTGTGTGTGTGTGTGGGGGGGGCAGCTGTTTATACTGCACCAACCAGGAACCCTGTCAGCTGTTGCTGACTGGACCTGGCCCTCCTTGTAGTCACAGTGGTCCTGTGGGGTCCCTCGTCAGCTGTGGGGGCAATTGCAAGGGGGCTTCAGGCTGCTGGTGCCTACTGTTGCAGACCAACTAGGTGTGCTCCCTCCTTGGGGTCTGCAGAGGTGTTATGGGCTTTCCCAGTGGCCGGGAGCAGGATCACCTATATTCACAGCTCTGTCACTGTCAGAGCCCGCAAAATCTCACTTGTCCACTATAGGTCCCAGCAGAGCTATGGGTATCTTCCACAGTCTGTGGTTAGCTCACCTAGCTGTGCTACTTTTGCCCCAGGGCCTTCCAGCCTTGTGATTGCTGGTCGGGGCCTCTCCACTAGTGCTGTGCAGAGGCTTTTGCTGAGGCTGCTGTGGGACCACAGAGTTTCCCCCTGGGCCATGGAGCTGGGCTGCTGGAGCTCCACCCAGCCTCCGATCACTCCCATGGGATCTCTGGGTGCCCCTTGCCCCCTTTGGGACACAGCTGGAGTCCATGAGTCCGGCGGCAGCTGGAAGGCTGCTGCCCTGCCTGGGATCCTCCTTTTTGGGATCCTCCTGATGTTCTGAATGCTGGGTAGGGTCTCTCTGCTAATGGCGAGTAGAAGCTTTCCCTGCTGCTGGTGCGAGACCCTGGAGTTTCCCCCTGGGCTGCGGAGCCGGGCCACTGGAACTCAACCTAGCCCCAATCCTCTCCCAGTGGATCTCCAGGAGGCTCTTGCCCCATCTGGGAGAGAGCCAGAGTCTGTGAGTCTGGTGGCGGCTGGCGGGCTGTTGCCCTGCCCGGGATCTTCTTCAGGAGCCTCCCGGAGTTCTGAATGCTGGGTGGGGCCTCTCTGCTAATGGCGAGTAGAGGCTTTCCCTGCTACCAGTGCGGGACCCTGGAGTTTCCCCCTGGGCTTAGGTGTAATCGCGAGGGGCTTAGGTAGGTCTGTAGTCACCTGTTTTCACCGTTGCTCTGCTGGTGTGCACACACTCCTGTCCTTGGTGCGTGGAGATGCTATGGGGGAGTCCGCTGGAAGAAAGCCTCTTGCAGGTACTAGACTGTCTGGGGGTCGAGAGTTGGAGAGTTTTCACCTATCTCCACCTCCTCATGGGGGGAAGTCCATCCGCCTTCTGATGTATAACAGCATGGTGTCTCAGGCGTCTTGAGATACTATATGGATATCCTTTGTTACCTGATGAATGTCCAATTAGTTGTAGATTCGAAGGGGGAGAGACAAAGAAGACTACTCACCCCGCCATCTTGGTGACATCATCCCTAGCCTAGAGGAGACTGAAAGCACATGACTATAAAATGCAACATGTGATCTTGAAGAGTCTGGACCAGAAAAGGATATTAGTGAAACAATTGGAGAAATATTAATCAGATCTGTAGATTATGGAACATTGCTGTGTCAATGTCCAGATTCTGATGATTGTACGATGGTTGTATAAGATGCTAACATGGAGGAATCTGGGTGAGGGGTATTAGGAATCTTTTGAACTATTTTTGCTGCTTTTTAACGTCTGAAATTACATCAGTGGATAGTTGAAAAATAGAAAAATGAAACATATGCAATAAATAGAAACTTAAAAAATGATGAAATATAAAATAAATGGAAATTATGTTTTCCTCCCATCCTACAATAGATTGTCTGCACAGCCTGCTTTGAAGGCCACCAGGGACAGGAGTCTGGCTCCCACAGCTTGTTTAGGGAACGGCCCGCGGGTCTCGGGTTCTGGCGTGTTTCTGGAGGATGCAGTGACAGATGAATTGGCTTCTGACTGTGGAATCTGGGGTAGGAAAACTAGTATTGATTGCGTGTTTCTAAATCCCAAAGACTGTGCCAGGACTTCAACAGCCATGAGGTCATAGTTAACACTGAAGGCACAATACCACTGGCACTTTTATCTCATTTGTGTGTGGTTATCATTTTAATCTTTAGCTTTGTCAAAGTAACACAGGCACATTGTTTAAGGAATCAAGGCTAAAAGGCTTGTAACAAAAAGCATCAGTCCTTCGACTCTTTGCCTCCATTCCAGAGGTAACCACTCCCAACGTATGTAGCTGGTTATTCTGATATAATCTCTATGTTTCTTGATAATATTTATGCATTACTCCCTTGGTCCAGCTTTTTTAGACATTACCTACTGACCCCCTGTGGAGGTGTGGGTTTTAGCTCCCGCTCATACATCCTTCTATCCTCACTATCTTCCCAATACATTCACAACTCTGCTTATGGTTAAATTCATATTCTGTGTTTTCATTTTAATGACTGCATACTTAGTGTCCACTGCTGAGCAACGTAGTTCACGATGATTATATTTCCTTTCTTCTGTAACTTTCATTTTTCCTTTGACAATTGCTTCACTAACTTAGTTTTATTTGGAGCTATAGCTAAATCTCCACATACTTTGTACAAATGTCTCTCAATACAGTTTTCCATGTGGTCAAGCTTTTGAGAAACTCAGTGCTTTGTTTCTGGCCACATCGCATCTGGAGCCCGCCACACTCCTGCCTCCACCTGTATTGGGTGCCCTCTGTCTGCTGCACAGCTGTCATCCTGGCCCTTCTCCTCCCACCATCCTGGAAATCCCCTTCTTCCATTTAATGAGTTGGATTCTATGGCTTCCCCTTTGTAGTTTTATTCTCTCATTGTGGTGGAGCACATTTTCCAGTAGCTTCTGAGGAACTGTGTTTGGGAGATAGGAAAGTCAAAATGCTATCATTTCCTCACCCTTGGTTGGTAGTTTGCCCACCATCTTTTTGCTTAGCATTTTGAAGTCTTGCTCCCTGTGTTCTGGTTCTCAACTTTGCTGTTGAGAACCCCTAGGCAATCCTTGTTCTCGATCCTTCATGTGTGTACTCTGTTAAGTCTCTGGAATATTTTAGGATGCTTTTCTCGATCTATCAGTTGTGGAATTTCATTATAATGTTCCTTTGTGGGCATCTCTATTCTTTTGTTGTCATGGGTACCTGGTGGGCACTTTCCATCTGGAAACTCATGTTCTTGAAATCTGGAAATTTTCTTGTACTGTTTTTAATAACTACCTCTCCTCCATTTTATTTGTTCTCTCGTTAGAAATCTTTTAGCTGAATAGCTATTGGACTTCCTGGACAGAACTTTAATTTCTTATCTTTTCCCTCCTATTATCCATGCCTTTTTTCCCCCCTACTTTTTGGAATATTTCCTCAACTTTAATGTCCAACATCTTTATTGATTTTTAAAAATTTTTAGCCATTATATTTTTTAGTTTCTAAATTTTTTCTAGTTCTGTGTTGTTCCTGCTTTCTCTTTCATCCTCTTCTTGTTTCATTGATGCAAAATCTTCTCTTACCTCACCAAGTACATTAATTATTGTTTCTTTGAAATTTTCTATATCTCTCTTCATTACTCTGTTTTCTTTTCTTCTATTTACTATTTTTTTTTTTTATTGGAGGCTTTCTTTGAACGTCAGGTGATCCTTGGGTTTCTGTTCATGTTTAGGAGTAAAGCACTCAAATTGTGCTGGGATGGCACTGTCAACTAGTGCAATTCACTGTGGGAGCAATTAGGGGACTTAGCATTTTGCCCTCTGGGGTTTTCTTCCATAACAATGTCAGTATCTGTTAGGGTTTTTTTTTTTTTCCCCTGGGATAGTTAATTTTCTCCAGAGAAATATTCTTTTATCTTCTGCCTGTGGAAAGTGTAGCCTGGCTGTCAGTGACCTGGAAGTAAGTAAGAGGAGAGGTCTGTGGTTTTGAACTTCATAACCTTTTTTCTCAGCCTGGCCCCACCTTCCTCTGTGTCCGATATCCCTTAGTCTAGAGCCTCTCAACTCGTTTGTCCAGTTAACGTACCTCTTGTCTCCTCCATTGGAGGGGAAAGACAGGACCGCGCCTGCAGACCTGGGGACACGGAACTTTCATGGCTCTGTACAGTCTTTAAACAACTACCATTTTCCAGCTCTTGCTTCATCCCATCTTTTGTGATACTGGTGCCTCTAACGTCGTAAGTGTTCTGAGGTTGTGGGTTGCAGATTAACTTGCTTCTCACCTGTGGGCACTTTTAATAAATCTTTCCTCAGTTCTCGTAAGTCATTTACAATTCCTCCCTTCCTTTTCCACTGTGACATATATTGGTCCAGGGTTCCAATTGTCTGCTACTTTGATCAGAACAGAAGTTTCTATTTCTGTTCCTTGCGTTGTATGTTATTTATTGGGTGATTCTTTTTTTAAGAGAAAGGGGCACAAATATTTTACTTTGTCATCCTAAATCAAGAGTTTTCCCCACTGTTTTCCAAGTGAGGAACTGAGACTCAGAGACTAGGTGGCTTCCGTGTCCTCACATATGTCACATATGTCACTAGCATGTGGAACAAGCATGATTCATGATATGTAATCACAATATAGCTTTATTTTTTTATCTCCCATTTCACCAAAAGTACTCTTGTCAAGGTTATTGACGGTCTCCTCACGGTTAATGCTGTTGGACAGGTCTGTCCTCATCTTACTTGACCCATCACTAGGCTTTGACACAAGCGATCACTTCTTCGTCCTTGATGTCTTTTCTTTATCTTCTCCTTGGGCACCATACTCTTCTCTCCCTCCTCCCAACCCCGTAAACTGAAGAGCTCCAGGCTCAGTCCTTGGTCCTCTCTTTCTACGTCCTCTTTTTCTCTTTCTTTCTATTTTTACTCCCTGTATGATTTTATCAGTTTTCGATGCTTTAAATACCATTTACATGCAGACAACTGCCAAATTTACATCTCCCTCCCCGGCCTGTCTCCTGAGTTTCAGATTCAGTGCCCAACTGCTCAGTCAACATCTCCTCTTGGATGTCTAACGACGATCTCAAACTCAAGATGACTGAACTGGACCTCCGAGCTTCCCCCACAAACCAGCTCCACCTGAGGTGTTCCTCATATCAGTTGATGGCAGTGCTGTCCTCTGGTGACTCAGACCTAAACCGTGGAGTCATTCTTCACTCCTCTCTTTCTGTTATACTGCGCCTAATCCATCAGGAACTTCTCCTGGCTCTACATTCAGTATTTACCCAAACTTGACCACTTCCACACTTCCACAGCTGGTGCCCTCACCCGCACTATCATCATCTCTCATCTAGATCGATACTATTATTTCTGAACATGGTTCTCTGCCCCACATCTGCCCCTTTATACTTTATTCTAATTCCAAGCCAGAAGGATCCTTTAGAAATGCAAGTCAAATCAGGTCATTTCTTTGTCCAAAATTCAGAGGGCCCCAAAAAAGCTGGCCCCTGTAGTCTCTCTAAGTCATCTCCTTCTCCATTCCTCCTTCCTTGCTCTTAGCAGCCACACTGGTGTCCTTGACATTCCTCCTACACCACAGGCTGCTCCCACGTCAGAACCTTTACACAATTTCTACCTCCAGCAACAGTCCCCTTATCTCCTTCCCAGTGACTCACTTCACCCCTTCAAGTCTTCGCTCAGCTCTTACCTTCTTGGTGACCAGTCGCTACTCCCCAAGCATTCCCATCCCATTACCCTGCTTGACGTTTTCTTTTTTCCACAACACTATCACCTTCTAATTTTCTACATAACTTAATTTTTATTGTTTTACTGTTTATTCCCTGTCTCTCCTGCTAGATTGAATGTGTCCTTCAGGAGTGGCGATCTTTGTCTATTTTGCTCTCTTGTATATTGCATGCATCGAGAGCAATGCCTAGTGTAAAGCAGGCACTCAATGCTATTAGTTGAATATGAATAAAAGAACGAGGCAGGTTTTGGATCGGAGTATTTTTACAATACCATGCTCTTCTCTGGGCCATCCTGAGCATTATAAGGTGATGTTTAAAATGCTTTCTGTAGGTTTTTAAAGAAAGGATCTTGCAAGATTTGCCCTGTGCTTGAGAAGAGAACAGGGAAATGGATTGCGGAAGCAAAATTTCCCCTTTTTTTCTTCCCCAATTTTTCTTTTGGTTTCCATATCTCCCTTTTTTTTTTTTTTGCTTCCCGTTAAATTTTACATGAATTCTGATGTCAGTTTGCTTTTTCTCTTGTCTCATGAGATAAAAACACTCATTTCTAGGTGGGAATTGGGTTTATTCCATTACCAAATATATTTCCAGTTTCCATGCCAATGATACAATACTTTCCTTCTTTCTCCAAGTAAGGGAGAATATTGGTAAGACTAACCTTTCTTTCCCTTTCTACTACTTCATTGTACCTATTCCTTCAATCCACTGGCCCTTAAAAAAAACTAATTTTCTTGTATAAGTAAATTCTCAGTTAACTGTACTAGGGTTTCAAAAAGTTAAGTCTAAAAGTATCTTTTTTTTTGAGGAAGATTAGCCCTGAGCTAATCCTTTTGGCTGAGGAAGACTGGCCCTGAGCTAACATCTGTGCCCATCTTCCTCTACTTTATATGTGGGACGCCTGCCACAGCATGGGTTGCCAAGAGGTGCCATATCCTCACCCCGGATCCGAACTGGCGAACCCTGGGCCGCCAAAGCGGAACGTGCAAACTTTAACCACTGCGCCACCGGGCTGGCCCCCTAAAAGTATCTTTTTAATTATTAATTTTCTGTGATTGGCTTCCCTGAGGCTAGTCACAAGAGGAGCTCATCTTTCAGAATTTAAAACAAATAAACAAAACTTAACATAGAGATACATTTAGAAAGGATGGGTAAATTCCCAATAACAGAGGCTGGGGTTTTACGTCTCATAAGCTTTTCCGGTATTGGAACAGTGGCAAACAATCACTCTTGAAGTAGAGGCGATGCTTTCAAAAGTCTTCAGATTCCTGGGGAGGGTTCGTGGGGAGATTAGTGGTGTGGTGTGAGGGATGGCTGTGTATAATGTATACAGTTTATACAGGTGGCCAAGTGCCTTATTTTGTAATTTGAGGAGACTTGAAGCTTAAGTACACAAGGTTTTCCTAAACTTCCAATTATATTGGACTTAATGATATTTTCTTATAAAGTAAACAAATTTATTTTCTGAAACTAATGGAAGAGAAATTTTTTTCATGTGTAATTTAAGTCAGATCAATATAAAATTAGATATTTAAACATATGTAACTAGTATGTGGAACAAGCATGTTTCATCATAATGTAATCACCACACAGCTTTATTTTTTTATCTCCTACGGGCCCTTTACATTTTCTGGGAACAAGTGTCCCTTGGCCCTGATGAAAACTCAGGCTGATATTCACAGTGCATCTTTATGGATAAGGATCACATGAGTGATCAACCTTAACATGACCAATAATGGGACACAGTGACCCTCCTGGGCCCTCTAAGGGACACATTGAGAAGGACACATCACTTGTGTCATCTTCTTGCCAAAAATGCTTGATCTTAATCTTATCATGAAAAAACAATCAGACAAATCAGCTGAGAGACATTCTCCACATCAACTGGCTTGGATTTTTAAAAAATGTCAATGTCATTAAAGAGAAAAAAAAAGCAAGAACTGTTTTAGACTTTTTTTTTTAAAGATTGGCACCTGAGCTAACAACTGTTGCCAATCTTTGTTTTTTTTTTTTTTTTTTGCTTTATCTCCCCAAATCCCCCCTGGTACATAGTTGTATATCTCAGTTTCAGGTCCTTCTAGTTGTGGCATGTGGGATGCCACCTCAACGTGGCCTGACGAGCAGTGACATGTCCGCACCTAGGATCGGAACCAGCGAAACCCTGGGCCGCCTGAAGCGGAGCGTGAGGCCACGGGGCCGAGCCCCTGTTTTAGATTTTTGAGATTGAAAGGCCATGACAGCTAAATGCAAGTACAATTCCTTTTTTTTAAAGATTGGTACCTGCTAACATCTGTTGCCAATCTTTCTTTTTTTTCTTCTCCACAAAGCCCCCTGTACATAGTTGCGTATTCTAGTTGTGAGTGCCTCTGGTTGTGCTGTGTGGGATGCCACCTCAGCATGGCCTGATGAGCGGTGCTACGTCTGCGCCCACGATCTGAACCCGTGAAACCCTGGGCCGCCAAAGTGGCATGCGAGGACTTAAGCACTCGCCCGCGGGGCCAGCCCCCTTCAAGTACAATTCTTAATTAAATCATGGGCCCACCTCCCTCTCATACAACAACAACAGCTAAATCCTGTAAAGGACATCTTAGGAAATTTGAATATGGTTTTGTATACTAGATAACAGTGGTGTAGCAAGGTTCAAGTTGTTGGGTGTGGTGATTGTGTTATGGTTTTATAGAAGAATGCCTTGTTCTCAGGAGACAGAAGAAAGTATTAAGAGGTGAAGTGTCACAATGAGAGAGAAAAACATAGAGGGAAAATACAGCACAATTTGGTAAATCTAGGTGAAGAGTATTGGGTGTTTACTTTTTCAACTTTTCTGTAGGTTTTTAAGAGACAAGGGACCAGCTGTTGCCCATTTCCTTTGCAAGTACAGAAATGGAGATTTGGCACCTCTCTTTGAAATTTCATTTCCATTGTGTCTTGGAGCCTGGTTGAGACTTCGATTATTATGTCTTATTAAGCATATATATTTGTAAAGGTGTAAACATATGTAGCAACAGTAACAACCTCAAAATATTTGTACAAGGCATTACCATTTATAAAGTTTCCACTTCTATTATCTTCATAGTTTTGGAAATAGCAAGGCAAGGTCATGTTTTTTATCCTTCCCATTTTCCAAATGAAAAACTGAGAAGCAGAAAGTCTGAGCAACTCAACCGAGTTCACACGCCTAAGACTAGCGTCCTCGTCCCTTGATGGCAGACCCTGTATTTTTTCACTGCCCATATTAAGCACCAGAAGGGGGTTAACAAAGCTGTTTACTCTCTCATTATTTCATTTTTTTACAGAAAGTAAGAGAGAGTCTTGAGGGTATTTGTTTATCCCACTGTCTGAGAATTCCAGATGAGCAATGACACAGGGGGCTCTGCTGGCCCCATTGAATCAGCACTCTGGGCAACCCTGAGGGAGATGCTGCTCGAATCCACAGCCCCACCTGCCTGGGCTGAGGCCTGGATAACGCTGGTCTCCAGTCCTACCCATGTCCCTGCAGATCAGCTGCGGCACAATGAGGAACTGACGGAGATGAATTCCCCGGAGACTGAGTCAACGTCCCCTCAGAATATGGAGGTAAATTTTGTCACAACTCCAGCTATCTTTCAGGGAGATGACAACCCACACAGAAGGAAGTTCACATGAGTCACAAACCCACAGCCCCAGAATACCAAGCAGCTGTGTTTCCACCTGACAGCTGGGGTGAGCAGAAGCTGTCTCCGTTTTCTCTCTCTCTCTTTTTTTCTTAACTAAAAACAACTTAAGGAAAAAAGAAAAAAACCAAAATCTTGCCTTTCTGAGCTTGATGAGGGCCACGAATTTGTGGCGAGGAGGTAAAATAGGCAGCCAGACACATGGTCCCCCTTATTTTCCCTTTTGTATCTTACTAATGAGAGGGGCTGCCTCTCTTCTGCCTTCACTGTTGACTGAAGATGTGAAGAAAGGAAAAAAAGGGGGAGGGGATAGAGGAAACAGCTACATGCAGCGAATAGAGGCGTATTCTTCCCAGAATCTTCCCTTCCAATCAGGACTTTACGGAACGAGGTTGGGAATCTCTGACTTCCAATGAAAGCACAAAATACAGCACCAGATGATTACAGGTTGTTATTGGGAAGACAGTTGAAAGTTCATCACGTGTTTTCTGTAGCCTTGGCAATCTGACCTTCTCAGTATGCTCTAGTAGAGGTAGTTTTTCTAAAGCTTCCGTTCTCTCTACGGAACCCAGCTGGAAAAAGAGAATTTGTGTACCAGGGGTCTGTTTCTGACAGCTGCATTTCACAGTGATCCAAATTCAGAACTTTGAGGCTTCTTTTAATTCTGGAAAAATTTTCAATGGCCCCAGAAGACGCTGCAAATCTGAGGCAGCATGTCAAGAACTAAGGGTGGTGAACTCTGTAATGCGCCTTTGTTGTGTTACTTAAGATTATTCAGTTCTGCTCAAGACAGTAAGAACAACAAACAAAGAAGGAGGATAAACGAAACTGGGTAGAGAAACAGTTTGTCAGACGTAGGCAGAATTCACAAAATGCACATGGTAAAACTAAGTGGGTTAGTAACTTCTGAGACGCGGTAGCCACAGACAAAGTAGAAAATGTGTGTGTGCTGAGCATAGGGAAGGACGGAAAGACATGACATTCACAATGCATCCTTTGCATACAACACAAACATGTGAGGTACACCAAATATACGTGGAACATATGAGGACTCAAATGAAATCTTAAATCAGCCACCCATTAGTGACTCCGATGTGGCCTCAAAAATCCTCTGCACAAGAAATGCAGAGTCCGTAGGTGTGCATCAGGCTACCTGGTGAGCTACAGCTAATGGCCAGGTGGATTTGTCCCTGAGACTTTCTAATGGAACAAAGGTACCATCGACCCGGGCACCTTCCATCTGCTGAGCCTCCTTGCTCAAACTTCTGTTCTGACCATTATGCCCAAACCATCACAGGGAAGGCCAATGTGGCGGAGGAGAGAATTGACCATAGGAACACTGTGTGCCCCAAGATTCAGGTCACTGTGTCCCTCTGCCTGCTCGTACTCTATTTGCTTTGTTTTAATTGCCCCATTTCTCCCCCCTTGCTTCTCACTATGCTTTTTACGTGATTCGATAGACCATGTGATTCCTGCATCTTATTTTGTTGTGTGAGCCTTTCTGTTTCAGGATCTCCTGGACCAGCTGGTGGTGGGCTTGGAGGCTACTGTCGCATCAAGGTCATTTCCCACAGAACAAATTGACAGCAGGACCAAGCAGACAATAACAATAAAAAAAAGATAAGTCTAACTGTTTGGATAATCTCTATGTACTAAGGAATATTCTAAGCATTTTGTCTATATTATCTCAGATAATAATAAAACCCTATAGAGTAGATATTATTACTTGCATTTTAAAGATAACGACACTGAGGACAAGAGAAGCTGAATAACTTGCTTAAAATCACACAGCTAGTAAGAAACAGAATGATGATTTGAATTAGGGTCTGTCTGATTCCAAAGTCATGCCATTCCTATTTTGGGGGAGACCAAGCTATTCCCCCCATATTCTTCTCAGTGAGACCTTCCTTGGGCACCCTATCTAAAATCTACCCCACATACTTCCTCTCGCCCTCCCAGGATTTACTTTTTTCTCCATAGTGTTATCACCATCTAATGCAACTTTCTTACTAACTTATCGTCTGTCTCCCCAACAAGGATGTAATTTCTATAAGGACAGCATGTTTGCCTGATTTATTAACTTCCGCTTCTCCCGGTTCCTAGAAAAGAGCTTGGCACAGAGTAGATATTCAGTGAATGTCAACTGAATGAAGGAGTGAATCCTATTATTGAGTTTTTTCTAGATACACTTTGGAAAATAAAATCACGGGCTCAAGATCATCTTTTGACTGAATAAATTAACCCTGAAAAATCTATGATTATATTGATTTTAAAGGGCATGGAGGATTTCAGAACAAATTCCAAGGAGAGAAAATGGGTTGGAAGAAAATTCCAGTGTCGGCTCTGTACCTTGATTCCTACACGGCCTCCCCGCGGACTCTGGTTGACCCTGCAGCCTGGCCACCTTCATCTGATTTTCATCACTTTATAATTTCAGGCCCTGGACTTGTCCTATGTTACCTCTGAGAAGAGATACAGAGAAAGGGGAGTCTTGTGTGTATGTGCATTATACAGGGCATTCTAGAAACAGGGCTTATGTTTGCCACCCCCTGCTGTGAGTGGGGTGCTCACCCACGTTGCTAACTCATTCAGAAGTCACTTTGTGTGTTACCTTCACTTGCAGGTGAGGATCCTGAGCCGCAGTGAGATAGTAACTTGCCCTAGCTCTACAGTCTAATAGGAACAAAGCGAGGATTTGAAGCTGCGTCCATCTATTGCCCCCGAGTCCACTTTGCAGAAATATTGTCCCAAAGAGAAGGAGGCCCACAATGAATAGAAACATGAGATTTTCTAAAAAGCCACGCCACAGACTGAAAGAATCTGAAGTGAACCCAACCATGCCCCAATGTTGTCCTCAGAATGGATGAAATGAATTTCTCTTATAATGACATCTCTTGCTGTTCTGTAAAGGACAAAGTGACTAGGTCTACAGTGACAGTAAAATTTTTGGTGAATTCACAGTTAAAATGGAAATAAAACTGATTTAGTAAAATTGGAACACAATTTTTTTTTCCATAGGCTTGGTAGAGTTTGGCTCATGTTCTTGGATGTGAAAATCATTTTTCCCAAATTAATTTCTTGAAAACTCAGCTGTCCCAGCCTTTCAAGCCGGGAGGTTAAATTGATCTGACAGACAGCAGAGGCCCTCAGGAGCATCCTGGCCAGAGTCATAAATGAAATACGTTAGATAATTTTAATTTGATATAGTAATCCTCAGGGGCAACTGAACTGCCGAAGAGTCATCTCTCCATTCACTTCTGCACGGTTAGCTATCAATCAGATTTCTGGAAAGAGATCCAGCATCTGGATGTTGCTGATGTTGCAGATGAGGAGAAATGGGTTGTAAGAGTGTCCTGGGGCTGTTTGCCAGGAACCTGTCCTTCTGAAATATGTTGAACCAGATCAGGTACCAGAATGTTCATAGATGCTAGGAAACCAAAATAAGTTTTCAAGTCGATAAAAATGAAGTTGGATCTATTTAACTTCAGAGCTTCATTCATTGAATCACTCAAACACTTGTTCACTCATTCATTCAATCATCCGTCCATCCATCCATTCACCCATTTATCTACCAACCCATCCACCCAATAAGTATTTATTGAGTACCTACAGTGTGTCTGGTGCTCTGCTAGATTGGAAATAAAGTTCATAGAACTGTGTGGTCAAATACAATAGCCACTAGTCACATGTGGTTATTGAGCACTTGAAATGTGACTATATCACAAGACGTGCTATAAGTGTGAAATACATAACAGATTTCAAAGACTTAGTAGGAATAAAAGAATGTAAAATGTCTCATTAATAATTTTTATATTGATTTCATGTTAAAATGATAATTTTTTAATATACTGTGTTAAAATATATTTTTACATTTAATTTCACTTGTTTCTTTTTACTTTTTTAAATGTAGCTAATAGAAAATTTAAAGTGCATATGTGGCTTGCATAGTATTTCTATTGGGCAGCACTGTCACAGATTTCTTGCAGAAGATTTTTTCCTGAGATTATGTTTTTGGGACAGATTGAGAGTGTCTTTCTAGGAAGATAATAAAATATAAAGGCAGGAGGGCTGATCCATCGTGGTTAGATGATAAGTCTAGGTTTGGGGTCATTACATTTTTGTCCCGAAAACTTTACTTTGGATGCTAAATATATAGATCCAGTGTTTCGGAATTGAAAAAACGTAGACAATTTGGGATGCTTTGATGTTTGCCACTTTCTGGTATTTCCTGAGCTGTCGCTGGATGTCCTAGGTTCCTGACTACCCATAGGTTCCTGCTTGCATAAGATCGCACTAAAAAGATGCTTAGAAAGAAGTAAAGACTTATGAAATGGATTGTTTGACATGATGCTCTTACAGGAATTAAGTGAAGCTAACTTTGATCTTGTCTCTCTTACTTGAAAATGTGATATCTGGGTTGTTTAATGTCTGCATTGACCTGCTAGCAGGAAAAAAATAAATAATTTGAGCTGTAATTAGGTTGGGAATAATAATGACTCAGGGAGTCTGCGAGATTAACTAGTTTTGGCCAAAAGCTTTAACTAAAAGTTAGAAGGCTCAATTCCAAGTGCTTTTTAAATTAAAATTAGTTAAATTTAAAAGTCATCATATTCTCAGATCAACAAATTAGCAGGCTTTCTTCTTTCATTTTAAAAAGCTATATAAATTAAAATGGGTCCCTTCTCTTTTCTGGTATTCGCAAGGGGTTCATTCATGGCCGCCTTTGACGCCCACAGTCGTGCTCCGTCGCTTCCTCCCTGGAGCACTCAGAAGAGCAGGGGTGGGGAAACTAGCCTGGCACTGGGGACACAGAAAACCAAACCCCAAAAGCTCCTAGTGCATATCCTCAGGCACACAACTGCTCTGTGTCTGTCCCCATCCAGCGTGGCTCATGTTGGAATGAACCGTCTCTTGTCTAATGAGCTTAAGAGAAGATTTTGTAATACATGGTGGGATTTATGGCAATGAAAGAATTAAGAATATGAGTATCAGAGAGCCCAAGGAACTGTCATGACTCTACTGGGAAGAACACAGCAGCATAAGAAAGGAGAAATAAGATGTGGGGCTGATTTTTTCTGAGATTGGAAAACATTCCACCAATGCCGGATATTATAGCAGAGACAGATGGCATGGCAGATGCTGTGAAAGAAAAATGACTTACTACTAGGTGAACCAGAAAAAATAAACAAGAAGGACAGAGGAAAAAGTACACAAGTTCCCCTCTGTTGTCAGGAACGTCTTCCGGTAGCTGTGAAACAGCTCATTGTATTCCACGGGGCTGCAGATTGCAAACGAAGTCTCTCCCCATTTCTCCACTGACTCACATTTAGAATTAGTAGCCATTCTTTTGAGAGGACTCACTTTTTGTCTATTGGTTTTCTAAGGAAGAAAGGAAGGTAACAATTAATGGGATATACGATGCCAATATTGTATGAAGAAGATGCTACTGCTAATCTTTTTCTGGCTCAACTGGTTGCTATATGATATGTAGAAACTAGATGAAACTCATCTTGGTTTATTTTAGAAATGTTCCCAATTAACATCCTTTCATAGTGCAAATCAAATAAATGGAGTTGGCATTTTAATAAACTTAAATCCAAGTTGTTTAAAATGTGTTTTAGAAACTGGGACAGGGCTCTCTCATTAGGTCTCCAGGGTTTAAAATAGATGCCTCAGCAAAATGATAAGTTTGCATGTGTTGTGGCTCCATGGAATTGACAGAAAATGGTTGAAACCAATAAAAATGATCTACAGATGCTAAGGGTCTATTATGAGATACCCAGGCACACACATCCAGCACAGTGCCAGCACATGTAGATTTAATATATGCAAATTCAGCAGTGTGCACTTGGCAACCCGATTGCATCACTTATATCAGACAGAAATGGATGCAATTGAGCCTAAAATTGCTACTGTTGAGTTACTGAAATAAGAAAAGTAAGTGCATGATGTTAAACATTTTCTGGCCGTTACAAAAAAAAAAAAGAAAAGAAAAGAGTGGCTAGGCAAGTATCTAGTGATGGTTTGTCACTATATTTGGAGAAGAAACTGAAGAATTAATTAAAAACTATAGAGTAACATTGATTAACAAAGAATTACTGCAGGATTTTCAAGGGTAACTTCGATTATACATAACATTTATTTTCTGTGTTGTTTTTAGGAACACAATAGCCCTCCTAAGGTGGACCTCATTGTACATGTACAACTTTTACTCACACACACACACATGAATTAATAAATCATTGAAAAAATGAATGTTAATAACAAGATGGATTCCAGAAGCAGTTTTGTTGTTCATGCCGTTGAGTCAGCTCCAACTCCTAGCGACCCTGTGCACAGCGGAGGGGGGCCTGCCCGATCTTTCTGCACCCTCCTCTCACCTTCTCTGCACTACATCAGACAACGCTCCACTGCTGTTAACAGAGTTTTTATGGCCAATCTTTTAGGAAGCGGGTGGCCAGGCTCTTCTTCCTAGTCTGTCTCTGTCTGGAAGCTCTGCTGAAACCTGTCCACCATGGGTGACCCTGCTGGGATTTGAAACACGGGTGGTAGAGCTTTCAGCATCATGGCGACATGCGGCCACCACAGTGTGACAACCCACAGAGGGGTGGTGTGGTTCTCTGACGAGGAAACGAATCCGGGCTGTGGCAGAGAGCGCGCCGAAACTTAACCACTAGACCACCAGGGCTAGAAATAGCTTAGACACCATTTTTTCAACTTTTAGAGGAGCAAAATGCACCCAAGGCCACCTGGCAATCCCTGTCTAGTCTTTGTTTTCTTCTTCTTTCCTACTTCTTCTCTGTATTGCCCAGGTCAGTGCTTTCCACTGTTAGAGTAAAGAAGGAAAGACTTAATGTAGAGAATGAGTTTCCAGAGACTGGGATCAAACTGGCATTTCCGTCGGCCCACCTTGCAACAAACGAGTATACCAGGTTTGAGGACACACATTTTCTGGAAGCCAGGGAGAAGTCACAGAGAAACTATTTCAATCTGGAACAAGTCCCACGTGAGGAATTGCCTGTGGTATGTCCCTGATAAGTCCTCCCAGAGGAGTAGGCTGAGAGCCTGATGGGCTGGCTCAGGGTGGATCTCCCCTTGGAGGGGTGGGCGGAGCAGCCTGCCTTCCAGCCCAAGGTGGTTGATTGCCGCAGAGCTATAAAATGCTGGGTCCATCAGTGGCGCAAATCCCTCTTGTCTGACACCCTTCACTAGCCTTCTGAACTTGGACAGGGACTCGTGTGCTTTGTGGAATTCTCTATAGGAAGCTCAGGGAAAATGTAAATGCTCTGATTCCAGCAGAGGCAGGACAATACTACAGTTACAAATTCTATTGGGCAACGATCTTTTTTTTTTAAACACTTTGAAGCTCCTTTCTAATAAATTTCAACACATAATCAGTGTTTATACAATAGACACCGTTATCTTATCAGTATCATGTAGTTTGGCTGCTAACTGAGAATTTCCTCCTTCTACACATATATAATGCAAATTATAATGTTTTCTGTTTGAGAGACTCCTACATTATATGCCTAAAATTAAAGATAGGGGTAGGATGGGCAAAATGGGCAAAAATTTTTTTTAAAAAAAGACTGAGAAATGCCAGATGTCCTTCTATCCTGTACATGTGTAATTGCAAAGGGCACTTCCACAAGGAGGAAGACAGTCACCAGGCTCTGAAAATGGGAGGCAATTCCTGACATTCTCAGCCCCCCCGAACAGTGCGTCATTTGATGCTTCAGCCCACTGGATAGCTTTAGTGCTCTGTTTGATACGTTATTGAGAATAGTGCGACATCACTTTACCTTTGTAATAAGCACTTCTTACACTAATGAAATGATGATTTGCTTTATCAAATGTCTATTCTTTGATAAAAATATTCATGTTTATATCATTTCTATGGATAATTTCTTATTATGAATTTCCAACACTGATATTGTATTGCTTTATAATAATCTTGCTCAGAAGCAAGAAAGCAGACAACTCTAGGATAAAATTAGATATATAACATATATTTTATAGAAGAAGACAACTGTCATGGAAAATAATTTTTTTGGTCAGAAATGCAACCTACAGAAAAATTCACATTTACTTCAATCATTTATAGCTTCTATAACCCTATAGCAAGAATAAACCTTTATAGAATCTGATTTATTACAAGATCCTGAACTACCTTTGAATCAACAAGGAAATATCTACCTACAGTGTAATTTTATGTCAATTATTCTAATTCTTTGAAAATTTGTAAATCCATGTCATATCATAAGCCTTACATAACCAGAATAGTCTTTTTCCCTCTTTTTCCCACATATCTTCATTCTCATTCACCTCAGGTGATAATCCATATGATTGTAAACCTCAATTAGCTAGAACATTCTTTTTAATTTGTCCCCTCAAACTATCTTCTTTCCCAATCATTTTAGGTAGGTTTCATAAAATAAGAACAAATTGAAGAAAATCTGGTTTTAGGAACACTCTGAAAATTTTCATGGGACGTGCTTAATCTATTGTCTTCAAACAGTTCCAACAGAAAGGGGATGAGATGTTGCAGCTCCTTGAGAATCAAAAACCAGATTGCAACAAAAAGTCTCACTTTGAAGCAGTCGCTCCTGTAAAACCTCTGCTCATGGTACCGCTTAGCACTTGTTACCACCATTTGGAAACTAATCAGACCTGGAGTCATTATAAAATAGGAAGACCCTCGGAAGACTTACTCCAAAATAATGACGGCTGGATTATAAACTCCCCTTCCAATTAGTTTTATTGTTTTAGTTGATGAAATCACAGAAGTGAAATGAACCTAGAAAGAGCGAGCGCTGTAACCGGCAGGAGTGGGGTCCCAGTGCCTGCACCTGCTCAAAAGTTAATGGAGATGCAGGATGCAGAGCTTGGAGCATGAATACTGAGGCTGAAGGACACGGACTAGAACGCTTTTTATTTTTCATATTAAATAAAATCAGTCTGAGTATCTTTCATTTCCTATGGGGAGTGGAACAGGCTGTCGAGCTAGGATCAATAACTGCAGAGTCTTTTATTAAATTCCGTCACTCACCTTCCATGGGGGTGTTACTGTCCGGGCGGTTTGCAAAGACTACATCCACATACTCAAGCTGCAGCCTCTGGAGGGAGCCCTTCAGGCCTGGGGACAGAAGCAGGAAAAACCCAAAAAGTCCCAAAATGAGCACTATTAGAAATAGTTGATGTTTAGTTTCCTTCAAGAATCTACTTTCTGGAAGCGGTAATAGGGCACATATGTCTGGCGATGGGTGGTAATTAGTCTTGGGTGGTGAACATGATGCAGTCCACACAGAAACTGAAATATAAGGACGTACACCTGAAAATTATAGAATATTATAAGCCAATGTTACCTCAATACAAAATAAACGTTTTAAATATATAAATATTAATATCTTTAGAAAAAAAGAATTTACTTAAAAAAAAGCGCACTGGGTTAGTTTCAAAAAGACATTGAATATAGTGATGTATTAATTGGTCCCTAGGACCTTTTAAAAATATATCAAAGGATGACTTTGTCCCCAACAAAGAAAAATCTTAGGATTTTCTCAGTGATGTTAGTACTCTCACCCCGCTGGGAAATACACACTTAGTCCTGACTTTCATGGTGACTCCTGTGTGGCAGTATCCAGAAGCAAAGTTTAGAATAAAAAGCAGCCTGAGAGTTTAACTTCTTTCTTCTTGAAAGATGCAACTTAACGTCACGTTTGAATTACTTAACGGGCTTATATTGGGGTGGGCATATTTATTGCACATCAAAAACATGAAAATGGTGTAAATCAGAAACAGATGACTGCTGACCCTCCTTAACGTGCACAGGGGTTTTTAATAAGATTTAAAAGATTCATTAGTGAAGGTTTGCTCAACATTTTACTAATTGGAACAAAGTTTGAAGAACCTTAAATACACTGAGCTCTACCATTATTCTCCATTCTTTGGGGAAGAAACAAAAACACTAGAAGCCATAGAGACTTAAGAGGGTAATATAAAGGAGAGAGTGAGAGCTTACCAAAAATCTGGAACCCAAAATCTGTGTTTCCGCCCTAATCATTTGGTCACATTCCCATGAATACCCAGAAAAAATTATTTAAATTTCAGTAAAATTAATACTTCCCTGAAATAGAATGCATTGTGTATAATATTATGCAACCCAAAAGGATGAGAGTGCTCAAGCACCATTTTCTCTCATTTCCGTGAGGCGCAGTATTTCCTTATCAGCCTGTTTAACTCCTCAGGAAGACTGGAGGTTTTTCTCTTTTTACTATAGGCATAAAGTCAATTGCATGTTAAATGAGGCTCTTATAAATTTAAATTTGGCTCATTTAAATTTGATTTTTCAAGCTGGTTTATCGGCCAGCCACAATTACTTTTCTGACAGCAAATATTTTTCATTCGTTGAGAAGGAATTGTCCGTGACGGTAGCTTGTTCCAAGAAGCATTGATGAAGAGAGGAGGGCAGACAGGTGGCGTAAGCTCCACTGCCTGTCTTGAAGACCTGTGGTGACTCTCAGGCGGGGGGATTACCAACTATCTCAAGGGGCAGCTTGAAGTTAAATTGACCTTAAAAAGCACTATGATATGAGCCAGTGTTTGGAAGAATTGTCTGTAGGGAGGAGGTAAGGGGAGGACAAGGTAAGCAAGCACACAAATAACAGGGGAGCACGAGGTGTGAACGGTTGGAAATCTGTCCTCTAGCATGTGGTGTGCCCCCCCTGGGGTTATCTGACCGTAGTTCTCTAATCCGCAGTGGAGAGAACAGTACTTACTACCTTCAGAATCACTGTTCCAGAGGGCAAATGAAACCAGTTGTCAAGCACTTTGTAAGTACAGTAGTCTATAGAAATTTGGTAATTACAGCAGTGTATTCACATCTGGAAAGGCTCAGAATGAGAGGTGCCACAGACGAAACACCAAAGATTTTCACGGGACCTCCTGGTTTTGGAGGGAGGCATTTAATGACAGTTCTGGCCCATGTCTGGCACTGGAAACAAGTGTCCTCCTTTCTGATCATGAGCCCCCTACTCTGTGTCTCTTCTAAATAGCTCACAGGGCCTGAGAGTAACTAGGAGAAGAAGCTACACTCATGCAGCCCTGTTGTCATGCTGTGTGATCAGTCACGACTAAAGTCATTTGCTCTTCCATGCCACGAGCAGGTGCTGATCCTGCAACTGCTGCGCCCTGGCGATATGAAGATGCATGGCCTCGGCATTTATCCCCAAGGAGCAAACAGTGCAGACTGAGAGCATCTATCGGCAAGGACTTGATGCAAATGTGGGTCTCATTGTATTCAGTCATTCCTCACCTCTCAATTCTTTCTCTCAAAAGCTTTTTCTCTGGATAATTTAGGCTGAGATTCAAGTTTATTCATGTGAGAATATAAGAAATGATGTGTGGTGTGACATCAGAGACCCACCTGGTCAACTCCAAATGAAGCGGAGTAGAAGGAGATTGTGCCCAGAGACACTATCCACTTACTTTGAAAATCTTCATCACATAAAGTCTTATAATCCATGGGATGAATTTTGGATTTTACTCTACGTGAGATGGGAAAACATTGCTGGGGGGCTAGGAGGTAATGAAATGGGAGTCATGCAGCGGAAATGATATTATCAGATTTCTATTTTGAATGGATCACTCTGCCTGTCGAGAACGACCTGTAGGGGCAGGAGTGAAAGCCGGGAGACCCCTGAGGAGCTTACCCCAGCAGATCAAGCTTGGACCAAGTTTGTGAGAACTGTTCAAATTTGGGACAGTTTGTGTAAGTAGAAACAAGAGGACTTGCTGGTGTGTGGCATATAGAGTGTGGAGGTAGAGGAATAAAGGATGACTCAGAGTTTTGGCCTGAGAAGTGAAGTGACTGTTAGTAAGATGGGAAGTCAAGGGAAAAGCAGATTGGTGGTGGTGGTGGTAGTGATGTTGGTGGTGGTGGGAGCCATGATGAGTCTGAATGGCACATCAGTCAACCACAAGGAGCTCTTGGCAGCTGGGTGGACCAGCCTGGTATTTAGAGGAGAGGTCCACACACAGGGTTTGGGATATAGGGCGCTCATTTTGGCTGGCCTGAATGACCTTTCCCATGTCTCTTAGCCTCTTTAGGCCTTAGTTTGCTCATCTGTCCAAAGACAAAATGGAGCTAGATAATTATTCTGCTTTGATCTTTCATGTGACTGCAAGCCAAGTCAGATAGTCCTGTCTTTCCCTATTTGGATGCTTTAATCTTGTAGAAATAGCCACATCATAGCGACATAAAGACGCATTCAAGGAATGTCTCCTTGACAGCCATTTAGGGTTTATCTCCAATAATCTAATAGTCATGTTCTATCTCCACTTAGCAAACATTTGTTGAACACTGGCTTGGGGCCGAGTATTGTTTTAAGTTTAAATTGATGTGCAAAAATGCATTAACCTTGGCTCCAGAGGGGCATCCGTCAGCTAGTCACACCTAAGGAGGTGAGCGCTCCAGTGCAGTGAGCGCACTGCTTTTGACTTTAGCCTGTCCCTCTGCGCTAACCTGAGTCTGAGGGAGTGAATGCGGAAGCAGGAGAATGCTCCCTGCCCCTGAGGAGCTGTCCAGAATTTAGCTGCAATTCCTCAAAAGTCCACGGATAATAAATCATATTGTGTAATGAAAATAGCTTTCCAGTGCCTACAGTAAAAAAGAGATCTAAGTTGATTTTCCTTTTAGGTTCTGAAGTTTAATAGGAACTGTACTGTTCATAAGGTGAACCTTAATTCGGTTTAAGCCATCTGAAGGCATCACAGGGGTCTAAGGAGTGTGCCCGCGTTGGGCGTTAGGCAGCCTGGCGGGGCTGGGGGTGGGCCAGGTGTTGAGCGCGCAGGTGTGACTGTGTACAAAGGGAGCGCAGTAGTTTGGAGATTCTGCAGGTGTTCTAGTCACACACGCCGTGCCACCGTCTTTCACACCTGCCGCACGTTTGCTGTCCTATCTAGCCTGAAAAAAATGCTGCCTTAAATAATATACACTGTTTCCCTGTATAGTTTTCCAGCTTCTTCTCAACAGACCTCTCAGTTATGATTTCAGACACACCTGCTCCTGTTTGTAAAGACCACACTGTGTCAGTAATACGCGTGGCTGCCCCTCCCTCTACGCAACCTGGCTCCCGGGGGTGGGCGACTTCAGCTCACTGGGAATGTGGGGCACCAGGCAGGAGATTGCGGTTAAGAAAGTAACTCTTTGTTAAGAATCCTTTTGTTAAGAAATTTACTCTTTAATTGGAAAATCTTACATCTTTTTTTCCAAAGTTTAGATAGTAGGGTTTAACATTTGCCATTCATTAAAAAGGTTCAAGCCGGGCTCTCTCAGATTATTTTCCTTGCCTACTCCTAAAACGGTGACAGTGGGTTTCTGTTTTGAGTCACATGACAAAACTGTCATTTTCCTGAAAGGCAAATATAGACTCAGACATGGCTTTTGCCTCTAAAAGCATGCAAACAATTTACTTATTCTTACAATTTGACTTCCCAAACTATTTCTATTCCTTCATGTTAAATGAAATTTGAGCCGCTAAATTTTAATATTAGCACAAATTTGGGCTTAACGAATGTTTGTGGAATGGCTGACTGAATAAATAGACGTTCAGAGCCTGAAGGGAGCTTGGGATTCTAAACAGATATAATAAGCCTGTTAGTGAAATTTCTACCCCCTCCTCGAGAATCTAAGGAGAACATTTTTTCTAACTGGATGTGAATAAAGGAGTTTGGGCTCATTGAAAAGGTCTTTCATATGAGTTCTTTTCAAAACTGCCTTATGCAAAAGTCAAGCCCATTTTACACTCTGTAAATTGACTCAGGTGGCCAAGGTCGCCCAGCACGCCAGGGGCCTGAACGCTACGTGAATTGGACTTTTGTCCTATCCTTCAACAGCAATGCTCAAGGTAAATGTGCATATGAATCTCCAAAGTTGGATAAGGTCACCTTCATCACAGAACAAGTACCAATGAAACCGAAGGATAATGATTTATAAACCTCTTCAAACTTTCTTTTGGGTCTAGAAATCTCATGTCTCTGCATTTCTGCAAAATTCACTCAATTCTCTAATTTCAGCCATCTTGGAAATATCCTTTGAGCTGACTCTCTTGCATTCATAAGCACTTGTCTTTGGCTGATATTATGAACTGCAAAATAACACCAATAATAACAACATAACAATAATTGATCCCCATTCTTCTTCGATCTCAAAAGTTTGAAATTTTGTGATAAAATTTGAATCTGGGTCAGCTTGAATTTCAACTGAACTGGTTTATCCATCCAGAGAGGTTAGCTCCTAAGAGAATTCCTGACTTATTTAAAGTGGGAGAGAATTTAAGATATTTCTATTAAGCTGTGTGAGGCTTGAAGAAAACTGATTTAAGAAAGAGAGAGAATTCTGAAATCATGCATATACACTGGTAAATATTAAAGCCGTGGAGATTCGGTGAGAAGCATAGTAGCATGCTTTCGCCATTTGTTTTCTCTTAGATTTTCTATTTCTTTGTTGATTGCCAGTGTGAACCATTTCCAAGCCACTTTGTAAATCAATTAGATTAAAAAGAAAAGAAAAGAAACACAAGAACTTTCCAGGCAGCACACTGCTGCCCTGTCTGTTCAGGCTGGTACTACAGGCCGACGTGGATTAGTTCTTACTGACAAACTCCGCGGTAGGACACAGTCATGGGGGCAAACGCTGGAGCAGGGACGGGAAGAGCTTTGAGCGGCAGGTTGGGTTTGACTTCACAGTGTCCAACGGGACACTAAGGCCTGGGGGACTGTTGTCTGGGTGAGGAATTTGGAAGCATTCTCTTGTGCTGGAATATGGTCACTCATGGCAGCCTCAGAACATCACTTATATCGTAAAGGCTGTCCTCACCCAAAGAATGAAGACTAGCAGTTGCATTAATAAGAGTAACGATGATGGGCCCGGTCCCGTGGCCAAGCGGTTAAGTTCACGTGCTCTGCTTTGGCGGCCCAGGGTTTCGCTGGTGCGGATCCTGGGCATGGACATGGCACCGCTCATCTGGCCACGTTGAGGCAGCATCCCATGTGCTACAACTAGAAGGACCCACACCTGAAATACACAACTATGTATTGGGGAGATTCAGGGAGAAAAAGCAGAAAAAAAAAAAAGATTGGCGACAGTTGTTAGCTCAGATGCCAATCTTAAAAAAAAAAATAACGATGAAAATGACATTTACTGAGTGCTTATTATGTGACAGACATTGTGCTCAATGTGAATTACCTAGTTTCAGTCTCTGTAGAGTAACCTGGTGAGGGGGGAATATTTACAGCCTATTTTGTGGTTGCCGAGATGGAGGCTGAGTGACGGGAAGTAACTTATGAAAAGTCACAGAGGTGGAACCTGAACTAAGGTCTGTCTGATTTCAAAGCCCAAATGCCTACAAATATATTAAAAATCAGTTAATGATGAATACTAAAGTCATACAGAGACTTTGGAAACAATTGAATTATATAATTATTACTGTTAAAAGTGTATATATATATATATATATGTATATTGCAAGATCTGGCTACAAAGGTCTCCTTTTTCTTTTAACCTCTGCTGAGAGAAATTTTATTTTGTTCATTTGTATCAGTCCCACTTGCTGATCCTTATAATCAAACACGGACTCCCCAGGTTTGAACAGAGGGGAGCTCTGGGACATGAATCTGAAAGCAGTATCTTGTCCACCTCGCTGACTTGTATCTTTCTGCTGAGAGCCCCTCACTTCCATTATCATTGCCACTATTCACTCTTTAAAACTGTGATCCAATAAGGAAAAGATAAACCTTCACTCTATTAGCCTTCAGCACAACGAGCTATGTTGGCATTTTTAAAAATTGCTAATGATTCTAGGATAGATAAACAAGAGGAAAATAGGAACAGCAGGAAAACTATTTTCCTAAGACTAGGCTGTGATCCTACAGAAACTTCCTTCTAGCCATTATGGAGGTCTGATACATTTTCACCTGTTTCTAACATGGCTTCGAGCCCTCTCTGATTCTTTCCTATTTCCATGAGACACAAAGTCTCCACTTTAAGTTAAATGATTGAATACTGGAACTATTTTTTTCCAGTGCAAGTCTAAGATATTTCCAAGTAGTAGGTCGATAAAAATCACCAACTTCCAAACTGGGATGAGTGTCCTAAATTCAACATTATCTTTCAGATTAGGTTCATGGGGAGAAAAAAAGTTCACAATGAAATGACAGCCTGGGAGAAAATATTTGCAAAACACGACAAAAAGTGAACATCATTAATATACAAGGAGCTCCTGCAAATTAAGAAGACCAAGATAAACAACTCAGAAAAAAAAAATAGCTGAAGAATGTGAGTAAATTCCCAGAAAAAGAAGCACAAAGTTACGAAAAGAAGCCTAAATATCAGATTGGTATATTCTTTTTAGAAAATAATTTTGTGTTAAAATATGCCTTATTCTTTGACCTAACAATGCCACTTCTGGTTCTAACACATTTACATAAGGATCATCATTTGTATAATTCTTTATAATACTAAAACCTGGAAATATCCCATAAGTCGTGTGTGTGTGTGTGTGTGTGTGTCTAAAATGTATTTTTGTTTTTTTAAAGATTGGCACCTGAGCTAACAACTGTTGCCAATCTTCTTTTTTTTTCTGCTTTTTTTCTCCCCAGATCCCCTCAGTATATAGTTGTATATTTTAGTTGTGGGTCCTTCTAGCTGTGGCATGTGTGACGCCGCCTCAATGTGGCCTGATGAGTGGTGCCATGTCCGTGCCCAGGATTGGCACCAGTGAAACCCTGGGCCACCAAAGTGGAGCATGCCAACTTAACCACTTGGCCACGGGGCCGGCCCCTAAAACGCATTTTAATTGAGAAAAAAAAACAAAGTTTGGGCTAATATATATAGCTTGATTCCATTGGTGTGATACGGGTTTTGGATTTATAAGTAAGTGTGCAGAGGAAGCTTGATGAGTTATTGCACCCACGGGGAAAGTTAGGGGGGCGTGCACCAGACCGGCACACTGTGGCAGGAGAGGAAGCGAGCGAAGGGAGGACTTGCTTCTTTATCTATTTTTATTCTTAAAGTGCTGGGATTAGAATACTATGAGATAAGAGAAAACACATATATTGGTCTCTGCCCCTGGCTCCTGCCACAGAACTCCTGAAACCTTTGTAGTTTCCTAAGTGACAATAGCACTAGGAGCATCTTTTGTTCTAAAATTTAGTCTTTAACCCCGGTTTTGACACTGGGCTTCTGAAGCCCTGTTAAGTTCCTGGGTGACAGGAGTGCCTTTAGTTCTAATAAGGTGCCTCTGGGTGGTCTAATGGAGGGAGGCTTGTTACCGGAAAGACCAAGCCATGATGAGAAGCTTGGAAATTTCAGCCCTGTCCCCCCTCCATTCTCCAGAGACGGAGAAAGGGCTGGAAAGGGAGTTAATGATGGATCATACCTATGTGACGAAGCCTCCATAAAAATCTCAATAGTGCGGGGTTTGGAGAGCTCCCAGGTGGGTGAACACATCCACATACTGAGATGGTCATGCACCCCAACTTCATGAGGACAGAAGCTCCTGTGCGGGGGACCCTTCCAGACCTTAGCCTTATGAATCTCTTCATCTGGCTGTTCGTCTGTAACCTTTATCATATCGTTTAATAAACTGGTAAACTCAGCATTTCCCTGAGTGCTAGAGTGAGCCACTCTAGCAAATTAACAGAACCGAAGGAGGGGGTGGTGGGAACCTCTGATTCGTAGTTAAGTCAAACAGAAGTTGTGGGTAACCTGGGGATCTACTGCTTCATATTGATAGCTGAAGTGATGGGGACAGTCTTGTGGGGCTGAGCCCTCCAACCTGTGGGATCCGGTGCTATCGCCAGGTAGACAGTGTCAGAATTGAGTCAAATTTAGGGTGCTCAGCTGGTGTCCTGGAGAATTGCCTGGTGTGGAGAAAAACACCTGTACATTTGGTGAGCAGAAGTGTCAGAAGTGAAGTGTGCTGTGTGAGGAGTAAAGACACAGGAGGGAAGACAACTGGGGGTCTTTCTTTATACCAGCACATTTTATGTCTTTGGTGACTTTGGTATTTCCTAAAAGAAATTAGTTTTAAAAAGGAGAAAATCATCTGTCTCACTGATTAATCATTCATCTAAAGATATGAAAATCTTAAATTTTTATGAAATAATTCAGGAGCTAGTATAAAGATGTTGGAAATATATGGCAGGCCCTTTTATCATTTTTCCTTTATTGCAAAAGGTATGAGTATAAAATTTTATAATATGTAGACGAGCAAGAAATAAATAAAAATCCCGTACAGTTCTCATAATCCTCACAGTGAAGTAAAGCGGGAGTGCTCCGCCATGTAGTGGTTCTTGCTGGCTGTTTTATTTCCTGTTTATTTCTAAGCTATTCAAAGTTCTGAGTACCATGAAAAAGCAATGGCCTTGTGAATCAATTACCCAGTGGTAATTTTCTACAAGTTGTTTTCTATTCATACATACTGTTTTTTAAAAAGTGGAGTAGTGTTAACATATGTCCACACAAAAACTTGCATACGAATGTTCATAGCAACATTAATCATAATAGTCAAAAAGTGAGAACAACTCAAGTGTACTTCAGCTGATGAATGGATAAACAAACTGTGATCCATGCTTACAGTGGAATTTTATTTGGCAATAAAAAGGAATGAAGCGCTGATACGTCTTACAATGTGGATGGACATTATTATGCTAAGTGAAAGAAGCCAGTCACAAAGTATCACATATTGTATGATCTCCTTTATAGAAACTATCTAGAATTGGCAAATCTGTAGAGACAGAAGTAGATTAGCGGTTGCCTGGTGCTGCAGGAGAGGGTAAGGAGGGGATGGGAAGTGACTACTAGTGGTACAAGATTTCTTTTGGGGATGATGAAAATGTTTTCAAGTTAAATTATGGGAATGATTGCACAACTCTGTGAGTATACTCAGAACCAATGACTTGTACACTCTGAATGGGTAAACTTGTATGGTTTATAAATTATATCTCAAAAAAGCTCTTAAAAAGTCTTATGGGAGTGCTTTATTAACGTTAGCATAGCTGTAAATGAGAAGAGTTCTAGAAAATTTGCCCTTTTTCTTTCTTTTTGGGTTCCCATCCTCCCTTCTATATCACTACACTCCCCACACTTAACCCCAGGAAGAAACGTGGTTGATTGTGGTTCTTTTGATAGAGAATTTTTTTTGCCTCAAATGTGTTTTGAACCTATTTGATTGACACCTTTCTTGAATCAGCAGCCCACAAATGCAAATAAAATGGGAGCAGCGCAGCGGTACTCACCTTCAATAATATGTTTTCTTGACAACCCTCTTTCCGTTTCAGCTCTAACAAGAAAAAGAAGCAAATGACTTTGAGTGGGGGTGTGCTTTTTTCTTTAATCACTGTTTCAAAAGTACAGAGGAATAATCATTCTAGATTGAATTGCTAATTTTATACCCTGTTCTCGGCAAATTCTGCACTGCTGCAGGCTGAGGGGAGAGGGCTGGGGGGCAGCACACTGAGCCCCCTTTCTTTGGAGACCCCAGGAGACGAATTAACCATGACTGTCATCACACCACGTTCATAACAACTCAGCCACACACACCCTGTCCCTATGTAATTCGACACATGGCTCAACCTTCCCACTTTGTTCTTAACTGGTTCCAAAAAAAAAGGCTTGCCATAAGTTTATGGGCCGAGGCTGCTGATTGCATTAGCTTTCCTAGGAAGGAAGCATATTTGAAAGTGCCTTTTGACATTCAAAGGAAATTTAAGAAAGATTTTCTTTTAAAATGTGATGAACCAAGTCTTCCTTAAATCAGCATCCTAAAAAGACAAATCTTTAACCAAAAGATTTAAAAATCTTTTGCCTTCCCGGTCCATTCTCAAGCTCTGGGCCATTAGAAAGAAATACGGTCTTTGAGTTTTAAAGTATCGATGAAACGTTCCTTCAACGTGAATACCATTGGCAGTCTCTTTAAAACATAGTAGTTTACCATTTGCCTTTGGAGATTTTCCACCTTTTATAACTAGTACTCTACTACGTACTGGTTCTTGCAGATTCTCTTATTTCCTGTTTATTTTTAAATTCTAGGTAAGGTTTTAAGTACCATTGCAAAAGCACCAAGCAACGGCACCGCGATCAGAGCACAGACAATGTAATCGACATTGCTCATAGGTGCCGTGTCGCTTGATTTTTATATAGACTGCAAGAGGAAGAAAAATCTAAATTCCATCTTTCTGTCTTCATAGTCACGAAAAACAGCAATAAAATATGAGTGTGTGTGTGTGTTTACACATACCCATTTTGACTAGAAGATTCCTAAAGAATCAGCCTCTGCCTACAGTTTTGTTTTTAATGATTCCCTATCGATTATAGGAGGTAAATAAGGTTTTGTTTGTTTGTTTTAGCTTTTTGTTTAGATTCTATGGAAATTTTGAGATTTCCATGAAAAAGTATATGGAATAGCTTTCTGTTTTCTTACATGTTTGTCAAAAAGGCGAGACTTCCAAGTCCTGCTGAATAATGTGAGTACCGGGTCAAACACCGGTAGGCCAGCAGAAGCCAATGCATTCTGTGGAATTTGTTCTGCACCCACAACAGAGCGAGGACTTCTCTTTCACTGGCCTGACAGCGAGGGGCACAGGCACTTCCTGTTATTCTCCGGTGAGACGGTCCTTTGATCAGCACGCCCAGAGCCCTCTGCAGAAATGATCAGACTTACAGGTGGGGCCAGGCAGGATATTTTTATCTTCACGCTCCGTAGAAGCTGCTGAGTTTTGGCAGATTTGAGTAGCTTTTCTTTTGTGATGCTATGTGCTTATTTTCTTTTCCTGAAATTTGAACTCTATTTTGAAATAGTTCTAAGTATGAGGTTGACATTTGGAAATCTCCGAGAATCACTTAGTAACAAGTGACCACATGCTCTGCACTAAATTTCTTTGGGGGCATCTTGCTAAAATGGAATCCTACGCTAATTGCTATTTCCTTCAAGTGAGAAAAAGTAATTTCTCTCCAAACCAATTAATTGTAGTACTTTGGATGTAAAATAGTTGCCTAAAAGGATAAAATTACGGAACGACTGTTTCCTGTCAAGTAGGGAAGATGAAAGGTATTTAACTTACTTTCCACCCCAGTAGAGTTTGGTGGTTATGACCAGGCTGGACCTCCTGTATGTTAAAGACACAAACACACACAGAGAAATATTAAATAAATTGCCAGTTATTGCACTAAGTTATACTATTATTATTACAGCACCAGAAGGAATATATTGTACCTTACATTTAAAAACATCAGTAAAGAGATAAATTTGTGAACTCATCTCACTGAAACGTAAGGACAAAGGGCAGCCGGTGAGTGGGGACTTGCAGTCAGAGCCCAGAAGAAGGTTGAAGGGAAGTGTTGACCTGGAGGGCTGGCGGAGGAGGAGGGCTTTGCCCCCCTGACTGGGGGGTGGCAGAACAAAGGTGATGGTAGGCATGGCGGGTCAGAAATGGTAAACGAGAGGCGCAAGTGAGAGGACTCAAAGCATGGATTGCTTTAGTGGCTCAAATTAACAGCCAGCAACTCACTCTTACCTAGCATCCGACACAACCTTGATTGAGGGTGAACTTTCCTGGGGGTAAGCCCACCCTCTGCCAAGGACCATGGCCCTAGCACTCTGAGTTATCACCCTTTCCAACCATCACACTCATAGGCAGGAACTGACTACATGGAAATATGAATGATGAAGTCAATTACAATAGTCAAAGTAGAAACAAAATTTCCTTGACTTCATTAAATGGAAATGTTACTTTAGGAAAACACTCCAAAAATCTTTAACTCAAGGTTTTACCACTTTAATCCTAAGGGAATGAAATGTGGAAATCTTGTCAGGAAATTTATTACCTTCTCACAACCACACCTAAGGGCAGGAAATGCAATTGTACCATTATAATTGTGGGGTAAGAAATATGTCTTGAGAACTATAGTCGTAAAATTTAAAATTGGGAGGCAGATCTCAGAGTAATTTAGTTTCTCTAGGTGTGTAATTCAGTTAAGCTGGTCTAGAAAAAAAATCATTTGAGATTCGAAGGTTAAGACCAAACTTTGAGAGTATTTGAAATAAGACATTTATATTTCCATCAGCTGTAGAGTCAATGCCTCGGGGCCCTCGGGTATAAAAGCCTAGCATGATTAATGATGACCAATGGGGAATGACAGTGACAATTCTGACAACTTGGCTGCAACAAGAAAAACTTGTAGAAAATGTCAGCGGCCCCATCCCACTTAAGTTAATTTCCTGAAAAGTAATTTGAATCCCGGTGATGGGAGGCCTACAGATATATGCATCTGGAGATGACACACCCCAGAAGGGCCGATGCCCTTCCAGGTTAATCCATCACCTCATGATGCCTGGTATAACAGCAACCTGCCACAGGGGAGCCAGATCGCCTTCAGCAAACATTTTAAGAGCTTCAACAAAGGGCTGGATGGAATATTATAAAAAATGAATGCAGTGCCCTCGATTATGCAGAGCACTTGGGCCTGCCAAAGCTGCACATTCTATCCAAATGCCACCATAGACTTATTTTTCCAAAGTTAGGTTTTCTCTAAAATCTTTGGCTTATATGGGTGTGCAGACTAACACCCATATTTATATTCAGACAGCCAAGAGTACACAGCAACCTGGCAAATGATCGCTGACCCCCCGGAGGCATTTAGCGCAACTCTTCTGAGTGGGAGGAGAATGACAGCATGAGTATTCTGCATTGATACAGCACAGCCATCAAAAGGCTTTTGCACACCTGTCTCAATCTATCAGCGTGAAGCTTCATGAACAGTTATGCGGTCCATTTCACAGGTGGGAACATCAAGACTCAGAGAAGTGAAGTAGCTCGCCCTGGAAAGCACAGCTAGGAGGTGGTGGCACTGGGACCAGAAGCCAAGTAGGTTAGGTGAAACCACTTTTACAGATGCCATGCTATGAGGATATGGTTCATCTTTTCACCAGTCTGGTGGGGGCAGTGTGAACTGATATGGATATTCTGTAGCATGGTGATAGCGTTTTTTATTTGCAGGACTGAAAGGCAGTTTGTGACAGATGCACGTGATCTGCTGTATCGCAGGTATACAGCAGGCTCTGCAAGCTGTGGAGAGAGACGGTGCAATGTTCTCCGGGTGTCGAGGGGAGAGAGCTACTGCACTGATGCTCCCCTCCTTCCTCAGGGCTACGCGGCCGGCCTACACCTCGCCACACATTTCACTGGACTACGAGCGGACGCACATGCAAGGTTTCTGTCACAGGCTGAATTGGCTTCCCCCAAAAGCTCTGTTAAAGTCCCAACCCCCAGCACCTCAGAATGGGAGCCTCTTTGGCAATAGGGTCCCTGCAGGTGTGCTTAGTTACATGAAGATGAGGTTGTACTGGAGTGGCGTGGGCCCTTAATCCAGTATGACTGGTGTCCTTATAAGAAGACACACAGACACACAGACGGGGAGGAGGCCGGGTGGAAGGGCTGCAGCTGCAAGCCAAGGAAGCCGAAGATTGCCAGCCACCAGAGAAGCTAGGAAGAGGCAAGGGAGGATGCCACCAGCGTTTCTGAAAAAGTGCGGCCCCGCCCAACCTTGATTTTGTGGTTTTGGCCTCCCCTGTGAGAGAATAAATTTCTGTTGTTTTGAGCTTCCCAGTTTGTGGCACTTTGTTACAGCAGCCCCAGGAAGGTGACACGGTCCCTCTCTGGGCTCTGATGGATGGTCCAACATTCGGAGTGGAACAGTAATTCAGGCAAGGTGGAGGACTGGGTGGGAACATGAATATTTTTCCATATTTAAAGGTTGAATACAATTTTCACTTAACGTCTTTACAGTTCCTGGAGTGGGGGGGGAGGAGAAGGGAGAGGGAGAGATTAGGTTACCAAACTTTGTTTATATCTCCATAAATTTCGGAGTTTCCATTTCCGATAATACTATAGAACTGTTATTTATTTGGCCACCAGCAAATATTACACCAGAGCAGAAGAGGACCCCAAACGTGCCCAGTGCTCTTTGCTGGGCGTTGCCTGATTCTGTACTCATGCTGGAGAGGAAGTGGCTGCTGGCACTGACATGCATAGCGAAACGGAGGGGGTCGCCTGCCCATGTCTCGATGTTACAGCATCTCTTGTTACTACAGACTCTGGCCACGACGGTGAAGGGGTGGCATGTGACCCCTCACAGAGAGCAGATAAAGCACTTTCCTGAGGGCCCAGACACTAGGGCTCCTGGCACACAGGAGAGACACTGGCTAAGTGTGTTCAGATAAGCAAGCTTGGGGCTATTTATCACAGGGGCTTCTTGCTTCATCATTTCTTTGCATCCAGAGTTGTCAAGAAAATGAACAATGAGCATAAATTCGTGTGTATAGGTAATCAGCTTCCTGTCGGCTGGCTTCCTTCGCCTAATCACCATAAACGGCAGCCAGAAACAGTGAAAATGCCCCTTAGCATGAATGTCTGATGAACACTCCTCCTCCGCTCAATCTTATGGTAATTCATTGTGATCAATGACTAGTCAATAGTTTTTGAAGGGCAGGTAGTGAACTCGCTGGCATGTATTTTCAAAGCACTGTCAATCATTTCTTTACAAGAGTTGATTTTTTTTGACAGTCCATTGGTCAGTTGTCATGCAGTTTTATTTTCCCTTCTCTGGTACAAAATAATAAGTCTTTTTAAAGGCAAGTGGATGATTATGGTGAAAGCATTACCTCCAGCCTTTCTTCTTGATGATGCTCCCCAGAATCACTTCAGCCCTGGAGGGAAACAGACAGTGTCTTAGGATACTATGTCCTGGAAATGCAAGAGTCAACCCTGACCCCAGATCCACTCCTTGCTTGAGCTCTCAGTGCCTACATGTCCCCAAATAGAAGCCGCTCGCGGCTCGTGGCACAGTGTCCGCTGTTTCTGCTTGTGCCTGCAGAAATCCTGCTCCCGGAGCATTCCAGAAGCACCTGCCAAATCCTGACACGCTGGCAGGAGAGCACCTGCAGTCCTGATACTAAAAACAGTGGAGTCATTTGGCAGTTTGGTGTTTTTGAACCACTGATCCCATACATAAATATCCTGCTCGGTGGTGTCCAGTGGGAGTCAAGATTTTCCTTCTAATTATTGTGGTCTCCAATTGTAACCAGGGAGGAAAATGAGACCTCACTCTGTTTAGACAGAATATATTAACTCACTGGGGATCTTGCAGGATAAAAGCACCTATGTGTGGGTTTAGATGCCCCAAAGCCCACGCCTGCAGACGCAGTGGCCACGTAGAGAATGTCCCGGGAGATGCAGAAAGGCTGGGTTGCGGAGAGGTATACCAAAGATGGCCCAACTGTCCTCTCTGCCCACACCTACCCCAGCTGGGACCAAGCTTCAGGAGACTTAAACTTTCTTCTAAATCCCTCCCAGTCAGACCAACGTTGTGAGCAGCAGCTGGGCTCTCAGAGGCTTGTGAGTGGGGACGTCAGTGGAATTAGCACTCTGTCCAATAGGATCCTATGGATTCATCGCGAATCGCTATTTGTCTTCACTGAAAGTGAAGTCTTTGCTGGAGTGTACAGCCTGGCAATGGATCATGATGCAGTTTGGCTCCAGAGCATGCCCCGAGCAGACAGGCACTGAATGTTGCCCCAGTGTCCCCCCCTGCATCTGTCTCCTTGACAGCTGCCTTTCACAACCTTGCGTTTCGCAGTGGAAACCTATGTCAGTTACACACTGATAGTCAATCAATAATTAACCAGGACTGATTATCTTTCACAATAGGAATACAAACAGGACTCCAACAGACTTGTTCATCCCTCCTCCCTTTTTCAACCTTAGCCCCATTTGCTGCTAAGCAAAACTCAACAAGAGGAGAAAACATGGAGAAAGGGTAGGATAGGGAAAAGAGCAAGGCCTTATCCATTGTATTTTCTCTCCCTGGACTCAACAGAAAACATCGGGGATGTGGGCTCTGAATCTCATTGACGGTCCTTAAGACAGACCTGCCCTTGAAAAGAAGGAAACGCATGCAAGGATGCACTTGGACCAGGCAGTGATGAGCTGATTCAGCAAGTCCAGCAGTCTGACTGTAATTCTCACAGAAGGAAGTGAATTAGGCCTGTAGGTGCTTAAGCTCCACAGTCGTCTTAGAAAATTGCTGAGTGGCTCAAGCAGCTGTCCAGCTATTATTTTCTTCCAGTTCTGGGAGCTGCGTTCATGTTCACGGTAGGGGGCTGAGGTGCTCCAGCTCTGTTCTAAAATGTGCTTGTTGTGCCATGACCTAGAGGCATGGACCTGGAGTCCTGGCCCCGAGGGCACATGACCCCTGTGTTCTGAGTTAGCAGGGAGCCCTGTTTTAGTGCCCCAGACCTGCTCTCAGGACCTTAAGAAGGTTGTAGCCAGATGCGACTTCTCCAGCAAAAGAAGTGAGGCCTCTTTGCAGCCCCCTCTGTCCTCAGATTGGGGTCTGAAATGCCCTCTTATGAAAGACGTTGGGTTTCTTGGCATCTTTGGGGACACCTACTTTAATCTCTGCTCTAGCCCTAATGCTGGGTGGAGGGAAGTCCTGCACAGAGGAAGAGCAGCTCCCGCAGAGAGGATGTCCCAGTTTCCCTGGGGGCTGAGGAACTATGAGATGTGGTTATGAAATAATGACATTAGTTTTTGTAGGACCACCCTGGAATCTGCTCATTGATTTGCTCACTCATATATTCAACTAACATTTATCGATCTCCACTGCCACCACTCTGTCCCAGCCACCTCTGCCTCTCAGGCACACCATGGCGATTGCTTCCAGTCCATTCTCCATACTGGGACCAGAGATGGGAAGGTGTGGGTGGGCAGAGGGGGCCGGAGACAGTCAATATCCCCAAATCTGGTGATCGTGACACAGGGAGGGACAAAAGTAGTGCCACCAACATATGTGGGAAGGGCAGATCCTTCTGGCCAACATGTCAGCAGTGGTCTGGGCAGGGTCTCTTGGTTCCAGAAATTCCAGAAATGCCACTTGAGGGACACAAACGGGTAGTGACTTACTTGCCAGCAGCATAGACCTCGGCAGTATCAAAGAGATTAACCCCACTTTCGTAGGCGATTGTCATCAGCCGTTCAGCAACCTGCAAGAGGACGGGAAGGTCAGTCAGAAAAGTCAAGTGCTTTCCAAACCCGGGAAGCGATTTTGAATCCTCCGGCGGGCTTTAAGAACTCTGAAATCTCACTGACCACTCCTTGCTTTTCTCAGATGTATTAAAGAAAGAAAAAAAAGAAGGTTCAACCAGCACACACAGGCTTAGAGTATCCTTTCCCTCAGACCTGACTGGATGAGGGACTGCACACTGGGACAAACCGGCCATCGGGGGTCAATGAGGTGGAGAGATTTGTGTTCCTCACTCTGCTTGGAAGACCGGATTGACAACATTCTTTGTGGCCTCGTAATCTCGCTGACAAAGAGGTCATTTGTATCAGTGGTGACTTCATCCCTCTTCTTTCTCCTTTCTCCAGGCCAATAGGTTTTGGCGGCTGGGCAACTCCTGACCCACAAGCTTGTGCCCTTTTCCTGGAGGCTTAGCAGACTGTGCTGATGAACCAAAGGTTAGACAGAGCTGTGACTGTTGCAAGACTCCTGCCACCCACAGCTCAGCGAAACCCCAGGTACCACTGCAGAGCAACCGGCCAGCAGAGCTGACAGGACATGGAGGATGGAGGGAGGCACTGGCTCACCAGGGACCCAGCTCCTCCTCATCAGCCTGCAAATGGATCTCTAGGCGCCTTGTTCTTTCCTTTGTGCTTCCGAAAGCGTGACAGAACAGTACGGGGCAGGGGTGGGGTGCAGCTATAAACAGTCTGAGGGACAGCTATAGAGGGAGAGCCATAAACAACAGTGGAGTGGGGACAGTTTTTCATTTGGCTGATGGACTTAATAGTCAATCGAAAAATTACATACCTCACAAATAATTAAAATTGATTTTTCCATTATATTTTTGATTGTGGGCTAAGGTTGCTTCATTGGCATTTTCAAGATAAACTATTTTCCTGCTGTTTTTAAAATTGGCGTGCCAAGAAAATCGTTAGGCTAGCAAAATGGAGTCCATGCAAATCCTTTAGGACAATAGCGGCAAAAATGCTATTATTGCTTTTAATTTGCTACCATTAAGAAATTTCTCCTAAGTAGAAATGAAAAGTTAAGACAAGTATAGTTTTTCACATTATGAGTGTCCAATATTTTAGAAATTATTGTGCTTGTATTGTATACTGTCCTTGTGTTATGTCACACGACATACTAGGAGATGATTATTGAGAAATGTGCAGAATAAATCTTATCTAGAGAGAAATTTGAAGATGAAACGGAGTATCCTGGATGGAGAGTGGGACTAGATGACTGCTGAGATGTTTCCCGACCACAGGATTTGAAGACCAGAATGTGGAACGATGAAAAGGAATCACTGAACTAAGACTAGCTTCTGGCCTTGAGTGACTGCCTACTAAATACGTAAACTTGGGCAAATCCTTTGCTCTCTCTGATTTCAGTTTCTTCACGTGCAGAATGAGGATGGTTCTGTTCAGGTCCTTCACTGAGCCCATAGGCCTCAGGGGAAGCCGACCTCACCTCCCTCCACTGGGGGCCTGATGGCCTCAGGGTAAGTGGTTCAGGGAAGGTCAGGTGACAAATTCCAGCCAATGAGATGCGAGGAGACATTTGCTGAAGCCTTCTGGGAACATTTTTCCTTGTTCTTCTTGCAGAGTTTCTGGAAGTTTCCTGGAGTTATTATTCTAATTGAGATCTAGAATTCCTGCCGCTATGTTACTACCTGAGGATGAAGTCGACAAAGGAACACAGTGCCAAGGGAAAATGGGCTGGAGGCCACCGATGGGGTCAACCCTGAAGCTTGCTCTACCCCTGCACTTGTAGTTTGAAAGTGAAAGTAATTTTTTCCCTTGTTGATTAAACCATTTGGAGTTGGGTTTATTGTTACCTACAGTTGAAGGAACTCTAAGTACCTTACAGATGAGAAAATGTAAATAAAATTCTGAAAATTCAGTGCTGCAAGGTGTTAACATTCTCTTGTATCACTATTGTAAAATATCACGATTCCGCTGAGTAATATCCTTCTTGATATGAGGAGGCCAAGTCATCTTTGGGAGGTGCCTCACAGAGTTGCTGGTTTCGTGTTTGAATCCCCTTGGTACTATTCCTGCTAAGTGACTATTCAGTCCCTGGTGGAACTCTGCCAGTCATGGGGACATCACGGCTGCCTGAGGCCGCACGGATGACTGAGTCACTCAGCATGTTACGGTGCAGTCATCCCAGCATCCCATATTTGTACCTGCTTTGTGCTGAGCTCATCTGAAGCCAGAGAGAAAGTGGGGAGATCTGGGGAGGTGAATTTGTTGCTATTGGCCCGGATTTTTGCCACATGGAAATTGCTGAGCTGGAGCACGTGAACCACGGCGTGACGGTGGTCTGGTGGCTCCTCCCTTCCTTCTCCTTGCTGGCGGTCTCTCTGCAGGGCCCTGAGGAAGCCACAGCTGCCCTCTGGAAGGACAATAGCTATCTGTCTGGTCTGCGTCTGAGGTGAGAGCTTCTGCCTCCCTTCACAACCGCTTTATTGTGCAGTTTTTAGAATCGTAATTTTGAAACGATTCGTTTCAGAGGCCATCTTCTGGCCTGGGCAGGCTGGGCTCCTTGCAGCAGAGAGCAGACACTGTGAAAGGGGGAGCAAAGATGAAGGGGGAAGTGATGGGCTTACAGCTGGCCCCTCTGCTCCAAAAGGGAGGATATTTTTATCTTTTCCCCCTCCAAGCAGCATACGAGGCGGCAGAAGGCGATGCCCATGCTGGGTACGATGGATTATTGACTTTAGATCTCGCTCCCTGCTTGTCACTGGTTTGTATCTGATTGAAGTCATGCGATGCCTCGACATCTTGCCTCTGCGTCTCCTCCACTCGCCCTTCCTGGTGCCAGTCAGGGGGCCCTGTAGTGGAGCCTGTGATGGCCACCTAGCTCTGACTTTAGAACCGAAGGGCTTATTCCTCAGCTGCTAGGAATGTTGCTATCAGATGGCACTTGGCTAAACCCCAAGGTCAGACCTGGCTCCCAGGGCAGCCTCTGTCTAACAACTGGTCAGACAAGGGATATAAATGCTCAGTCCCCTTGCCCCAGCTCAGGACAACTCTGCAGGGCCGTCTCAGGTTCGGAGCCCCACCTTGGGTCAGCCGAGGTCGTTGTGAAACTGCATCATGGCCCAACTTCCTAATAACTGTTCTGCTTGCTGCTCTCTATCCAGAGTCCCCTTCCCAAGGAATGCCCCATGCGGTAAGCTCTCTGCAGGGACCTAGGCCCAACACTGGGAGCAGGCATTCACACAGATGCGAACGTGCAGACCAGACTCCTCTGGGGACCTAGGGGCTGTGGAAAAGACCCTCTGTTCCCTCAAGCTTCTCCTTAGGGATGACAGTGGGAACTCTCCTTACAAAGGGCTTGCTCTGGGCCGGTGCTGGGCTGAGTGCTTCACAGGACCAGTTCATTCATCTTAATGGTGATCCTGCTCAGCAGGGCTCTCATGACATTCCACTGAGGTGCCACCTGTCAGTAAACGTCAAGGTTGGTAACCTGGTCAGTCAGTGGCAGAGTGAGTTGGATCCCATTGAGCGGATGCACTCAGAGACACGCTCCCTGACTGCTCAGTGGTGCGCAGGCAGGCAAGGGGGGCTCAGAGACTCCAGGGTGTGGCCCTCAGAGGGTAGCGCCGCCGCCGCTGCCTCCATAGTTCACTGTGCCCTGAAGGTATTCCTTAAAGGCAACGGTAAGAACCCCACTTTGGTGAGCAGTTTTGAATGTATAAACAAAGATTTAAAGGAATTTTGTGGTAAATATAATGATTCTAGTTACGATTCATTGACTGTCTGCTACCTGCTAGTCGGAGGGCCGCATAAATGTCTAACACGTGAACACGGTTAACCCTTTCAACAGACTTCAGAGTCGACATTATCATCCCATTTACATAAGGGGATCTGAGGCTCAGACAGGGTGGCTTAACTTGCCCAAGCCAGGGTGACGACTGTCCTGGTTTGCCCAGGACTGAGGGATCCAGGCTAAAACAGAAAAGTCCGTGCGAACTGGGAGCAGCTGGGCACCCTAGGTGGAGCTGAAACACTCGCAGCTGTAACAGCCATGAGATCTTCCACAACGCGGCTGAATGTTACTTCCAAACTGGTTTGCTCTCTAGCTACTGAGCCTGCGCATGTAATAGACAGACAGCCTCAGGGCTATTAATAGCCTAAATGTGGAAAAGACGGGATGCAAGATGAAATTGAAAATAATCTTTGAGTCAGTCTTAACTATTTCCTGTGATTGAAACATCGTCCCTGTAGAAGGCCAGGTTCCCGGGAAGAGCACTTCTACCGGCCAGCTCTCGCTGCACTTTCTTTGATCAGCAGAATGGAGGCCAAAAGTTACTTACCTCATCTGAAATTTGACCTCCAAATGTCACCCATGTTCCTAGAAAAGAATAAACATTTGCATATTACTTATGATCATTTTTCTAACATTGTGCGTCGTGAGAGGAAACGCTCTCACATCGCGGCTCCTTCAGTGGAAGTTCACAAAGGGACTGTCTGAGGGGCACCAGAGGGCTGCGGTTGGGCCTGTCCCCTCCTCTCACTAAGCACCCCAGCAGGGCTCCACACCTCTGGAGGACAGGATACCTCTTCTTCCCTCACAGGCCCCAGCAAGCCACGGCAGCCCTGGCCCGCAAAGCGCTTTCTCCTCTGGCCCAGGCCTGTGAACGCGGGTGCAGAAGGCGGAGATGCCGGGCCCACTTTGGCTACAGGCTCATTCTTGCTCGCACTTAGCTAAGAAGCTGCCAGTTCTGAAAGTGAAGATAAGGCCCTGGGTGATGGTTCCTCCCTTCTTTACCTCCTACGAGGGACTCTATTTTATATTCTCTATTACCTTCCAGTCATACTTCTGGGCTCCGGGAGGTGACATTTAAGCACCTTCTCTGTCATGACCTGCTTCTCTAGAATGGTTTTGGGGTGGGGGGCGGGGGAGGCTGTCTCCTGAGTGAGGATTGGGAGGCAGGGGAGAGAGGCACAGTCAGCAGCCAGATGTGCACTTGTCAAGCGAGGCGGAAGCAGATGCTGAGCGGGCTCTGCCACTCAGGCTACTGTCACCTCCTCCATTCATTCCCTCCTTGATCCATTTTTTTTGACCTCAAAATACATGCCAGGCAAGGGCATTGAACCCAGGTGCTGGGGACCGTGAGGTGACTAACCCAGTGCCCCTCTCCCAGGAGCTCACAGTTCACAGCACTACTTGACAAATGCTGGACTGAGGCAAATCCAAGGTGTCAGGGAGCAAGTGCGCCACCTGAGCTGGAGGGAGGTGGTGCTCTGGAAAGTGTTCCTAGAAGAGGTGACACTTTGGTTGTGTTGCAAAAGAGGTAACTGAATAAAGCAGGAAAGGACAGGCCTTCCAGCTGTAGGTAAGAGCGTGGGTGCTCACAGGCAGAAAACCCCAGAGGGTGTGGAGGGGCTGCTGGGGGGCCGGCGAGCGATGGGCGGGATGGAGGTGAGGGTGGCAGACGTGAGGGCAGCCAGGGCACAAGTGATGTCGTGGGGGCACCAAAGAAATGCTGTTGGAAACTTACGTTCTGCATTTCACAATAATCATCATAGCTACTGTTTATGGAACACCCTCCATATGCCGACAGTAGGCTGAGAAATTCGTGTACTTTAATCATTTTGACAAACTTACAATGCAATTTTATTATCACTCTTTCTAGATGAGGAATCTAAAATCAACCAACCTAATCGGTGGGATGCCCAGATTCCCACACGTGCCTAGCTTCAAGAACGGTACCTTTTCCACAGCTTCTCACTTCTCATTAGTAAATTTCCAAATTAATTATGGCGCTTGGACTTCATACTCCATAGACGCATGTTCATGTAATTGCAGCTTTTCTTAGTCCTCAGGGACTAGAACAAAGGTAGGATATAAACTATTTTACTGTTACAGTCTACGTCCCCAGAGGTTGGAAATGGCAGCCTGCAGGTTACACTCAGCTTTGCCCGGCTACAACAATGTTGACCGACTTGGTATTTTAATAAATTTAAAATGTTGCCAACATTTAAGTAATTAGGAGATTTTTCTTAAAAATGTCTGCTTTCCAGCTTCTCTTAACAGCAGAGGCCCGGGGTCCCACACGGCAGACGTCCCCTGAATCCGAGGGCAGTGCCCTCTGTGGAAGGGCCAGGCCCCAGGCTCAGTCAGAGGCTGCACACCCTCCTTTGCATGCCCAACACTGACATCAAATTGCAGTTATTTACTACCACATGTTTACTGCTATTTTTCTTATTGCAAAATTAAGAGAAAAGGGAACTTGTGCATCTCCTAAGAAAATAGAGCTGAATATTTCAAGAAGAAAATAGGAGTGCACTTCTTTTTGGTGGATGTGACGAATATCCAAACAAAGAATGTTTGCACAGAAAAACTACAATTTAAAGCACCGTAATAAAACCAGCCATGACTGGCGTACGGAAAACATGGGCATTGAGAAACCTAATGGACTGAAGAATGTCAGCGTTTGGCTGTGAATGAGAATAAAATAAATGGTGTGCCGTGAAATGCTGTTCTCTATTAAGTGGAAAAATTGCCTGGGCATCAAAACCTTTTTACAGACGACACTTTTATCAGAGTCTCTTTTGAAAGCAGCAGAAATTACGTGTCCAGAGCATAAACAAGCATTTGCAGATGTTATAACCAGAAACACTGTAGCCCAGCCTGTTAAAAATATGGTTGAGAACTTCCAGGATAAGTTAAATTATTGGTGGTATTTCTATCGCAGCAAATGAGAATGCAGATATAAATAATAACACACTGTGAGCTCTATTTATTTGTGATGTTTTGAGAATTTTGGAGAGGTCAGAGAACTTCTGAACAAGAAGTCCTTGCAAGGCAAAGCGTCGGGAAATGGCTTATTTTGTGATGAGAAAGGCCTCAGACCACCAGATGGAGACTGCATTGTTCCAGGGTTCTCCTGGGGTGGGGCCGACATTGGACTTGTCAAGCCAAAGATGTGAGGTGGCAGTATTTTGTAGGGGCACTTTACGTAAATCCATGAATTTCCTCATTGGCCAGGAATTTCTCTGGGCTAAAGAGCTAAATCGAGACAAGCCATAGATTCAGTAATTAATACCATGAGTCGGCTATTCTTCTATATCCTGGAGCAAAATCAGGTCAGTGTTTGCTTGACGAATTTGCAGGCTCACTTGTGCTGAGATACCGAAGAGATTTTTGTAACTGTTCATGTCATCAAAGGAAATAGTCCTATCTCCACTCAGCAGCTAAGATTGGCTTGAAGGTCTAAGCTTCTTGTTGACATTACAAGTCATTACACCTTGAATATTTCTCTGTAGGGGCATGCGCAAGTATTGAAACAAATGTCCCATTTGCTCTTCTCAGTCCTGACAAAATAGAGTCTTTGGGAAATTCATTTGCTAAAGAATAGTTTGGTCCACTTTCCCACATTGCAGTCAGTTTCCAGAAGTAAAAATGATAGCCTGAAATTCATTCTTCAAGACTGGGCCATTGAATGCTGGTTGTCAAACTTTATGAAAATAAACTAGCATTATTTAGCTTATCTTTCTTAATTAACTTTTGCTAGTACAAATGAAGGGCTATGATTTGAAGTTACCAAACTGTAGTACAAAATGGTATTGAAGAGTAAATGTGACAACATTGAAAGCTGGATTGTTCACACATCTTGGAGGAAATTGCCCTACTTATGAGAACCATTTATGACGAGTGTATCCACGTTGGGAAGAGCTTATGTTTAGGAGCAGCTTTATTCTAAAACGAATCTGAGGAAAACTACCTGCCAGCCCCAGTATATATGAAGTATTTAAGACTGCAGACCACACATCACAGTGAAAAAGTATAGGGCCTGAGTTCAGTCTGTTGCAGAAGAAAAGATCTCAGGTTTCTGATTCCAGATCAAAGCAGTAATGAATTATGAAAAAAAAAGTGATAATTAAACGTTTTCTTTTTCAGTTAGTTTAAAACTTTTAATATAAAATAGAACACAGATATCATATATATTTACATTAAGTTATATATGTTTACATTAAGTTATAAGTTAGGAAAAATATATATTAAACATATATCATATATATTTACACTGTCATATATATTTGCATTAAGTTATAACTTAGGAAAAATAAAGAGTTTGGCCCCGTTTCTGGGTCTTCGCTCAGGTGGGCTACTTCCCTGGCCCTTTAGACTCGTGCTACTCATTTGTTCTATAGTTGTTTGCTTATAACCTTTAAATGTTTTATGAGGGAGTAAGCTGTCTGAGGGTTTCATTTCACTCTTCTTCTTATCTCCACAACCCGGAATAGAAGTGAGTCCTTAGTAGATGGTCGATGATTGTTTGGTAAATTGAACTGAATGGCCTTTTTGACTGACATTAATTTACAAAATACTGGGATAATTTCCCACCCAACAATCATGTTTATTTCAGTTTATAGAAACATGAGTAATGCTCATCAAGTCTTCAGTTCTTCTAGTCCTGACGTGATTGGTGTGTTTCTCCCCGTCCCGGGTACCCACCCAGCTGTGGCCCCTCCTGGAGAAGGGCTGGGGGAAGTCCTTCTCTTTGGCTGCAAGGCCTCCAGAGGGACAGGGTGGCACTGTGTAGGGAGGGTCCACCAGCCAACCCTGAGAAATAGTTGCCACTTACAAGTAGGACATGTTCTCTCCCGATGGAGAGGGATCCAGGGCAGCCTTCCAGATAGGCGAACTCGGCTTGCATGATTTTATTCTCTACTACCCAACTTCACAAGATCTAGGGTGGTTTATTAGTTAATATGGTTCTCAAAAACCCTCTGTGACAGTTTTCATGGTCATTTTTCTGCCTCTAATGAGAACCAGACTTCTTGAGACCCAGGATGGCATATGACTATTTCACTGTGAAATCTCAAATTAGTAGGATGTTACTTAGAATATAATTTTACTAAACTGACACTTGCTATTGCTAACCTTTTAAAAGTAGAGGGAGAGTACAGAGAACTTTGAACTGTCATTGTATCTTCTGACAAACCTCCTTCATGCACCAAGGAATATGTGTTTTGAAAACCTTTGCATGGGCCCCTCAGCATGCACCTACTACGGCTTGGAAAAATGATTGGGGAAATGTAAAAATAGAAAGAGAACTGCCTTTCACACACACACACACACACACACACCACTGTCTTGGTTACTTAGTTACCTTGTTGGCAGTTTACAGGGTAATTGCTTCTTGTTATCCATTCAGGAGTTCATTCCTGCTTCTGATTTAAATGACCTCCTTGCTGGAGAGATTCAGGCACTTAGATGCAATAAAGTTTAGTCATCTACCTCCCTGGCCGTTAACACCTCACATCACCATAGGCCATTATCAAAACCAGGCAATTAACACCAGCATATTACTAGTGACTCAACTACAGAGCTTTTCTGACTTTCACTGTCTTTTTCCTGTTCCAGGATTCTGTGCAGGACCCCACACCGCATTCAGTGTTCCTGTCTCCTTAGTCTCCTCTGATCTGGGTCAGTCCTCCGTCTTTCCTCTCTTTCACGACTTTGACACTTTGAAGAGTACTGATCAAGCACTTCGTAGAATGTCCCTCAATCTGGGTCTGAATCATTTTCAGGCTATAGCTTTGGTGACTTCCCTTTCTATATTCCAGCTTGACTTGCTCCTGGTTTGAATACATTTTTTATATCTAGGAAGAAGGGAATATATAAATGCAATTGTAGTATTTATTATGCCACAGTTAACTTTTCTTCAGCCTTTCATTCAACAAGTATTGATGGAGTCCACCATGTGCCAGGCATTGTATTTAAATTATCAGGAGACAACAGTGAGTAAAACTGGCAATTATTTTTCCCCACATGGAGCAGATTTATGGGGAAAGGCAAAAATAATAAGAAAAATACATAGTGTTTAGTTATGAGTGTTAATTTCATAAGTAAAGAAAATACGTAATACTTAGCATTTACTGATGAGTGTTAAAGAGAGTCTTTTTGTGTGTGTGCATGAGGAAGACTGACCCTGAGCTAATATCTGTTGCCAATCTTCCTCTTTTTGCTTGAGGAAGATGGTCACTGAGCTAACATCCACGCCCACCTTCCTCTATTTTATGTAGGATGCAGACACAGCATGGCTCGACAAGTGATGCTACATCTGTACCCAAGATCTGAACCCACAAACCCTTGCAGAGCATGTGTGAACTTAACTGCAACGCCACCCGGCTGGCCCCGTGAGTCATTTTTACGTGGCAGGAATAGGGTATATGAAGTATCAGGGAGTGCGTGTTGAGATTTTAGATAGGATGGCCAGATAAGGTTCACAGAGAAAGTGGCTTTTGAGCAAAGATCCAAAGAAAGTGAAGGAGTTTGCCCTGCAGCTTTCTGGAGGAAGAGGGTTCCAGGTGGGGGAAATGTGGGGAAGGGGGCTGGCCTGGTATGTTCAAGGTCAACGAGGAAGCCAGTGTGGCCAGAGGAGAGGGGGTGAGGTCTGAGGTCGTGTGGGGTCATGTCAGTTATAAGAAGGACCTTGGAGAGGCTAAAGAAGAGGTATGAATGGACAAATAGTACAGTCTGACATTCTTTGAAGAGGAGCCCCTACTGCGGTGCTGAGGACACACCTCTGAGGCTGAAGCTGGAGCACGAGCCCCAGGCTGGAGGCTGCTATGATAATCCAGGTGACACAGGACAGTGTTTGGTCCTAGATGGTGTAGTGAGGATGGTGAGAAGTGGTTGAATTTTTGACAGGTTTTGAAGGAGAGGCAGTAGAATTTACTGATTAAAGGATGGAGAGTATGAGAAAAGGTGAGAATTCAAGGACAACATCAAGGTCAGAGCAAGGGGAGAATTTCACTACGGATTTAATAATTTTTAAGTTTTGCAAATAGAGCACATGTCAAGGGCAAGTTAATGGAGTCAAGGCTGACCAAATGATGGAGATGAGTTCAATCCAGAGGTGTTTAGAGTTATAAATCTGTTACATCACTGAAGAATTTACGCTTAAAGAGGCAAACCCTGAATCTCACTGAACTCAGACAAAACTGGGCAAAATTAATCATCTAACCATCCCACTTGAATAGAATTACTCCTAGAGAGATGTGGAGCTGGGGGTGTGAGCATCCCCCCAAATTTCATGGAAAGCAAGAAACAGAGGGTAAGCCCAGGGCAGCGTTGGTTCAAGGAGGGGGCACTGAGCTGTTGGCCACCACCTGACAGGAGGGCCAGGTCACTGGCCTGTGAGCACTTCCCCTTCTGAGCTGCGGACTGAGTCTTCTGAGAAGGGAACCCTTGCCCACGTCCTTGTGTCCAAATCCTCCTCATTCTTCAGGACCCAGGACTTCAGCCTCTGAGTGAGACGCTGTGGGACACGGTTCCCAGACACAGCTCTGGGGGTCACAGCATGGCTTGCTACCTCAATCAAATACTTTAGGACTCTATGTCATTAACTCTGTGACCCTGAGAAAGTCCCAACCTCGTGATTTCTGGTTTCTTTATACGCAACATTAGGGGCCTTGACTTCCTTGATCTCTGTAATTTCCTGGTCATGGTCCTGTGGTTGGACTTTGAAGAGAGAAGTCAGTCGTCTCGTTTACTCTCCTACCACTTTGAACAAACTGCTGTTGCTGCACAGACCACGTTGCATGGTAATGACATAACTTATTTTCGCATGTGACTTCCCCGTCAGACTGCAACTGTCCTGAGGGCAGGGACCGAGTTCAATGTAAATTTTTAATTCTAGCCACTGAAGTGGAGCCTGGCACACAGTAGGCACTTAAAAATTGTTTGTTGAATCAGTAAATAAACATTTAAAAAACACGGGCATTCCAGTCCTGGTAACGAAGGGTCTCTGACAGGAGAACCTGTGCAGCGGGCGTCCTCTGCCTCCTCACTGTCTTGGAGGAGTGGTTTCGGCCCCAGCTGCAGTCTGAATCTCCTGGGGAGCTTCCGATGGCTCCACTGGCCTGGCCTTCACCAGACAGTTCAATCAGAGTCTCTGGGGATGGGACCCCGGCATCAGAATTCTTATAAGATCCTCAGGTAATTCTAATTGCGGCCAAGGTTGAGGACCACATTTCCAGACTCTTCCCATTCTGATATTTTAGCATCTCTTCCTTTTCTTTACACCCAACCTCGCCCATCTCATCCTTTTACTCAACTGTTACAATCCCCATTTTCCAGAAGTTGAGAGACTTGCCTGAAGTTCAAGTAACCAGTAAGTGGTGGAGGTGAGCTGGGACTTAAATCCAGGCAGACTTATTCCGGAGTCCCCCCAACCGACTTCCCACTCCGAATCCCTATATGGGGTGGAGAGAGTGTGGTCTTTCCGCAAGACACGTGAGTTCACAGTTACCTTACTGTTTTTATTGATGCAGGATCAAAACAACACAGACAGAAAGCAGATACCTAGAAATCTGGCCCGAGGGAGAGTCTCAGAAGGTGGGACGGGGATGCGCAGACAGGTGACAGAGGTGAAGAATTGGCTTCTTGCTCTTGGCACCTTCTACCAATTGAAGGGCATGGAACAGAGTTGTCCTCTTGCTGGAAGCAGTAGTGTGATGGCGAAGCAGGTAGCGGAAAGCAGGTCGCGCTGAGTTGGAACTCTGATTCTCCCACTCACTAGCACGGGGAGGGAGGCAGACAATAATAACCAGTTCACAGCATTGTCAGGAGGATTCAGTGAAATTTGGTGAGCGTTTAACAGCGTCGGCTACGTGTGAGCATTAACACACAGTCTCAGGCTCTTATGCTTCAGGATTCATTAGACTCCCCCAGGAAGCCCACTCTGAGGTCTGTTCTGCAGATCTGAGGCAGAATACGGGCATCATTATATTTAAAAAGCTCCCCAGGCGATTGGGAGGCAAAACAATGTTCTGAGCAACGCTGCTGTGGCCACTGCAGACAAGCTGGATGCGGACCTACGTCTGGGTGCCTGGGACACAGCTCAGGGCTCCGTCTTTTTCAAATGGTGCAGACGAAGTGTTCTTCCTCGCTCTGCTCTGCACCTGTTGATGTTTTCACAGAGGCTGGCCATTATTTTTGGATCCAAGCTGCAGCCTGGTCTTTCATTTTTGGCTTCCAGTGTACTGCTAATGAGCATCTGGCCTGAGTTAACAAATGTGATGACAACTTAGCCTTTTCTTTTTTGCTTTGATTACCTTTTCTGGCAGGAACCAATAATACCACTTAACTCTGGGGGGCTTGGGAGGGCTTTCACACCTGCACTTTATAAAAGAGCTTGAAACAGCAGTGAAACTAGAAAGGAAGTGGTAAAGGCCATGAGGAATAAAAGTGGGCCCTCAGGCACGCGAAGTGCAAGTAGGATTCCATTTACAGGGAACTCTGCGAGATCTGAAGCATTCCCCGTATTGTACAGATGGCGACGTGGAGGGGTAGAGAAGCAGGTTTCCGCAGCTGGTGAGTGGTGGGGTCTCCAAAGCCATGGTCGCCCCCAGCCCCATGCTGCTTTCTGGGAATGATGCCTCCCCCTCCTCCTTCCCCCTACCCGCCCTGCTCCAGCCAAATGGTGTGGCCTAGGGTTTGCTCTAAATACTTGTAACTATCCTGCTTTCATGAGTCTTCCCACGTTCTTCCCTCTGCCGCGTGCCTCCTCCGCAGAACCTTCCTGACGACAAGATTGAACCTATTTCTGCCCCCAAACTGCCCGGTCTGAAGAACACCATGCACTTGCCCCTACTCCTCCGGGCCACAGGCCTGTCCCCAGATTCTCCCAGCCCCCCCCCCCCCGAGAACAGGTTTTATCTTGTCCTCCCATGAGACCTCATGCACAGAGCCATCCGGGACCTTAAGCTCTCAAACCTTTAAGAATCCCAACCAGGGCTGAGAGCTGGGTCATAGTGAGACGTGCTTGTGGCTGAAGGAATTCCGGGGCAGGGCATAGGAGTGGGAAAGCAGTGGCTGAGGGGAGCTCGGTGTTAGGTGAGGCGAGCCTGGGATGGGCTGGCTGGTTCTCCCAGAAAACCCTGTGGAAAGTTGGACCCTGAATCTTTGTCTAACCTTCCATATATAGGCTTGAGGTTGTGAGGGTTAAGCGGCTGCAATTGACATGGGGTTCTTTGTGATCCTGTAGAGAATGTCCAAATATTTGATATTTTCCTTCTTTCTTTGATTTAAAGTCTTCTGTACTTAAGTGCCAAGGGATGCTGCTAGCTCCATTTTCTTTGAAGATTTGTTTCAGGGTAACTCCGCCTGGAACTATTTTGATCTGTTTCTCCATTAATCTGATCAATAAAGTTTAAGGACAAGGAAGCAGTGATGGAAGCAGGATGAAGGATGAGGACGAAGTTTAGAAGGGGCAGTTTTGTGCTATAAAGCAGATTGGGAGGGTTGACGTTCCCCAACAGGTGCGGTTGTGAGCACAGCGTAGGAATGAAATGTCACTGCTCTAAATCTTCCCCCAGAAAACAATGAACCCCTCCCCACATTTAGATGTTAGAATTAATGATACACAGTAATTGAAATCCATGGCTTAAGCTTCTTCAGTTTCCTTATGACTCCTGAATTGACTGCTTTAGCACCTTGAGCCTGTTATGAAAATTTAAAATAAAATAAAGCCAAAAAGTTCTTAGATGAATTTTTCTTTTGTGTGTTTTAATTTTTTGCCCACTTTTGAAATATTATTACTTTTATAATCAGAAGGAAAAACTTTTAAAAATCCTTATTACTTCACTTTAAAATCCATTCACGAACAGAGTTTCAACAAATTACAGCTTTTCCTACTTCCTGAACGGGTGGAAAGAGGTAGTGTTTGTATCTTGTTTGTATCCTGTCCTGTTTCTTAGTCACAATTCCCCATATTTTCCTGTCCTGATATTTACATATTCAAAACTAGTTTTTACAACTAAGTGTCCAGGGCCCTTGTAACCAGCGTTCATCACTAATGTGCCCTGTTCATTTTGTTCTTTGAAAGAACTCCTATAAGAAAAGTATGGAATAGTTAACAAAGGTGAAATAACACAGTGTTAGCATAAAATTAGACACCTACTGTGGGACTCTAGCGCTAAATGGCAATTTCTGTTTTTTTAAAACAAATTCAAATATTTTCAATATCTTCTTCTAAAATGGGATCTATTATCAGGATTGAAAGTCCTTTTTTTTCCCCCATGAACTCCTAGCACAAGGACTGGGACATAGCACTTGCTCAAATCTATGTTTTTATTTCTGATTTTGAATTTATCTTTTGCCTTTCCACTGAAGTTACTGTGAATAAGAACTCTCTGGAAAAACATTGCTGTCGAGAAGTTGGAAAGTCAGCGTGACCTCCTTCACACGTTCTTTTCTCTCTGAAAAGTTCACGTCTCATCTCCGTCTTTGTGCAGGGCTGCGTTCCTTTGACGGTTCAGTGAGCTCCTCTCCCCGAGACGGTCACAATGTTGAATGACTCTGCTGTGTCTGTGTGTAAAAACCAGTGTCTGCTCTTAGGACTCTCAGGATACGCTAGGGAATAAACTTGAATTTCGTAGGGAGGCAAAGAAACTTAGTGAAAACAAGCTAAGGATAATACATTGTAAAAAAAAAAGAAAAAGTATTTTACGTCAGTCCTTTCAAATTCTCCCTCTTGGGCTATGAGCTTCACCATGTTTATAGTATTAAATATCATTAATGAAAACTCAAATAGGAATCCAAAACAAGTCACACACTTTTTGACTAAGGAGTTTTTGAAGTATAGAGAGATTAAAACTGAGGAAATATATTAGGGATAATTTAATGAAAGCCAAAGATTGAAAAAGTTCCCAAATGATATACACTGAAATTAACTCCGTTCCTATGTTTCCCTGTAGATTTATGGATTTACATGTAAAGATTAGCTTATTTTGTCTGTGCCTGATGGTTACCAAACGTTAATGATTTCAGCCCCCCTTTTTTCCCCTTAAATCTCTATCATCCTTTTCCTAACGGAAAACGCATAGTTGTAGCAAGCAGAGGGGTATTTTTGCATCTCCCATGGAATGATGCAGGAAATCTTTTTTATGCACCGACTCTCATGTCTAACAAAGCGACGGAGACCTTTCCTTTTCAGTAGTTATACATGGAAATGTATCATGTTAAAGAAGAAAATGGAGCAATGCTAAATCAGAAAACCATGTTGGTACATCTTTTACCTTAGGAGATCCCATTTAACCCAAACTCTACATAGAGTCATTCCCCTTTGAAATGATATTTTGCACTATACTGAAAAATTAGTTACGGTATGGGAAAAGACCCGAACAGCTCCTGGAAGCCTGGTGTGGACACTGGTGTTCTCAGCCCAGCTTTAGCACTGAGGTGATGGCAGTGTAAGTACATCGTCCCAATGTTACAAAAATGCAATGAAATTTCCTAACGTACTGTATGGAAAGTTATCCAGAAATTTATCCAGAGGCATCAAAGAATATAAAAGTTATATTTCTATGTCAACAATATTTTGGATTGTTCTCAAACAAAGAAGACAGGTCTTCTTGAGACATTTTCAAAACTACTACTATCTTGGGATTATCTCTGTATCCTCAGAGACTATATAAAATCTAGTACGTAGGAGGGGCTTATTAGGTTTTTATGAATGAGCAAATTCAAGGAAGCAGAGAAGAAATGATCAGCATATAAGTTACATTCAATAAACTCTCTGATGGTCTGCTAATCTTCTTTTCATTAATCCATTGCTTAGAAATGAGTTAATCTGAATGAATCTGTTTGTGGTCTTTATATGAGTTAGTGGTCTGAGTATCTACCAACCACTACACTGGTTTAAACAATGAAAGAACATTCCAGAGATGGCTGGGAGGTTGGCATGGATCTAGGGAGTCGTTATGGTAGAATGACACTTGCATATGCCATCTTAAAGCAGTGATAGCATCTTCTTGCTCCTTCTGCTAGCACCAGGGGCCCTGGTTTGGGGAAACAAGGGAGTGTTCCCAGAAGGGACTCCTGGGGGAGCAAAGATGCCGCCTGGTGACTCCATCTTTGATCATTTTGTGATGAGTCCAGACCCGTAGGGACCACTCACTACGAGGGACTAGAACTGGCTGTTAAGTGGGAAAGAATACACAACCCTGGTGAAGAATGTGCCACTGAAAGATCTGGAATGTCCAATGCCTCATGGTTCCTGAAGGTCTGGTGGACATCTCAGCCTGCTCTCCACGAGGACAGGGAATCTGTCTGTCTTTCTCTTCGCTGTCCCTCCAACACACAGAACAGAGTTCAGTTTTGCAGTCGACTATCTCTCAGGTCTTAGACAAAGCTCCCCGAAATTATTTCTCTTGTTTTTCAACCATCCTGAAGGGTAGCTATTTTCATTTTCTTTCAGATACACCTGAGATCGAGTATGTCCACCGATAAATAGGTTCATCTTCGAGACTTTGCCTGTCTCTAAAGTGAACGATGATACCTACTCCAGTATTGTTGTGAGAATCAAATGAGACGAGGATGATGCAGCCAACTCTTTTTTGAGAACTTGCCTTGTGTCAGGCATCGTGCTACACACTTTGTAGACACTATCTCATTGGAAACTCATGGTGACTCTGTCATTTGAGTGTATTCGTGGGGGTGGCTGAGCTGGGCTGCAAGCCCACGCCCTCTGACCCCGCAGCCTGCACTCTTAACAATTTCAACAGGGCATGTCAGTTGCCACTATAGTACTAAGAACGCAGCCGGTGCTCACTAAATGTTACCTTCTTCCTTATCTTCCGAAGAGATAATATTTGAAGCAGCGGAAATTCCACAAGAAGATAAACGACTTTTCGAGAGATGGCAGTGAAAACCAAAGTCAATTCTAACCATGTACCCATTGTAACAAAGCTCAGGGAGATTTATTATTTATTGTGGATTATTCTGAAGTGACACACGGAGAGCGACGAATAGACTAAAACATTCAAAAATGCCACACAATTCTGAATTTTAATTGGAGGCCAAAGCAAAATGGGAAACAAACTCCCCACCTGGCACTTGCTTCCTGCGTCGGCACCCGCTCTCCGGCCGTGCCTCCTGCACGCTGCTGGGCAGCGAGGTGGCTCAGGTGCGCAAGCTTCCAGGGGGACCCGGCACTGGTGAGCAGGTAGAGCTGGCGGGAGCCGGGGCCACCTCCTCAGCTGCCCAGGGAGTGGCGCTCCAAGCTCCTAGTCCCAGCCAGCAATCCACAACTCTGGTCCAATTAATGGAAACCCCTGGAGCTGAGGCTCCGGCCCAGCCCAGAGATTCTGGTTTAGTTGGTCTGAGGAAGGGTCCAGGCACAGGCACTTTTTCAAAGCCCCCCATGTGACTATAATGGCAGCCAGGGTTGACGACTGGCCTAGGCAGCAGAGGGCACATGGTTGGAGCGGACTCATCCCTCTGCAGGCTCTAAGTGTGATGGGAAGCCTCGCAGTGCTGGGCAGAGAGACGTTAAGTGCTGGGCCCAGAGGATGGAGAACAATTCAGCAAGCAAGGTTGAAGGTGGCCTTGACTCCAAACTGGAGACTGTAACGCCTCGCAGGGTTTTCAGCCTTGACCAAACAAAGGGTTACAGTCTGTTCTTTCGAGATTCTCACTTTGCCCTTCATTTTATTGCTACTATTAACCTTCTGCAAAAATCCCAGTGGCAGTAAATGACTGTAGCAAAAATAGCTTAGTGGAAATAAAAAAAGAGTGGAATAAAAAAGAGCATCAGCAGTCTCATTTTCTAGGACAAGATTACAGGGGCCCCGATCCTGACAGAGCAGGGTACAAGGGAGACACCTCAGTTTGATGGGGTCAGGGTGGAATTTCTCCCTCTGGTGCCATGCAGAATGATTCACTCAATATGGAGATTTAAAAGCTTAGCTGAAGCCCAGGCAGCGATGGGCTCCCAGATCATGATATCATCCCACATATTTTATTAGGTCTAGACAACTCTTGATTTTCCACTAACAGGTTTTCATGAGTCTGGCACCCATTTTCAGGCAGAAATACAAAATTCATTCCAAAGATGAACACAAACGCGTTTTCAACTTTCTGTGTCACTGTTCCTCTCTCTCAGCAGAGGTAATTGAGAACCCACTGTCTTCTTCATGTGGCTCCAGTGGGTCAACTGGAGGAGTGATACAGCTGCCACCAGTTCATCTGAACAAAATGCCAAACCCTCTTAAGGTTACACTGGTATAGAAATTGCATACATTGAGCATACCCTGGATGTTGCAAACTTGCAACCTCAATTTAAAAAAATGTATGCCGGACCGGCAATGCCTATGAGATGGAACAGGAGAAAACGCTGATGGGGTGGAAAAGGAAGCCCACAAAGGGTCCATGGGAAACAGAACTCAGCAGGCACACAGAGAACCATGGAGGGTGGAGGAGCGCCTCGTTCACATTCCAGATGTGCACAGTAAAGGTCTGGCGTCAGGCCTCTCACGCTCCTGTCTCTCTCCTGCAGACCTTGTGCACTGACCTTCCCCACACACTGTCCTTGAACTCTTTTCCTCCCTCCAGTCTATCCTCTGTCTTCAATTTCTCTCTTCACCAGGAAGGTTAGGATGGCTGGACGATGTGATTCAGCATTTAGAAGATTCTCTTGACCTGTTCTCAACTCCATTGCCTCACTCTTCCTTCATTGCACCTGTTTGGCAAAATCCACATCTGGATGAATGTGACTGTCTGGCTGCTCATCACCTAGGACCAAGATGCTGAGCGTGCTGAAGAAAGTCACAGAATACAGAGCCACACTGTGAGTGCTCGATCTACAGCAACCGCACATAGAGCCACCGGTCTGCTGCTTTCTAGTCATTTTTCTCCACTGTTTGGATCTCAAAGCTGCCCTACTTTTCCCAACCTCAGGTCCCACGTCCTCTTCCTTCAACATCAGCAGACATCACGCTGCCTGCTTCACAGAGAACAGAAAAGCAGCAAACTGTAACCCCTCCCTTCCTGCTCCCAAGTCAACCACCCACCCACAGCAGACACAGCTGGTGTCCTGTCCATCTTGGGGCTTCCAGCTGCCGGAAGACTCTGGTATGGACACAGCACCTCCCTGCGTCAGGTGGGTTGTACTCAGCACAGGCATGGGAGCGAAGGGAGTGAAGGGGACGAAGACCACCCCAACCTTCCCACTTCTCTTCCTGTCACCAAGGCAGAGAGCCCTTCTTCTATCCAGGACTCACTTCTCCCCCGATCCCCTGGGCCCCATCCCCTTGCTCCTACTCAGGGACCTCACTTCATCAATGAGCACCTCTCATTACTGCAGCTTTTCTTTGCCTGAATTCTACTTTGTTTATTTAATATTAATTTCATACCCCCACTTCACTTCCTTTTTGTTCACATTTGTCTGATTTTTATTTGCCCATTTCTTTATTTTCCATTTATCTTTGTCCTTTTCCCTGAGAGACATATTTAGAACTGGCCTCTTTTTTCACCCAATTCTGAAACTTTGTAATTTACCACGCTGACACCTACATTAGGTCTCTTCTCTGATATTTTATTTTATGCTTTTACAAACATTTCCTTTTGTATCTTCCCTGTCTTTTGCTAACCCGGTCAAACCTCCTTCCCCTCACAGCCCCCGTGTACTCTGGACAGGCTCTCTGCATAGCTCATGGTGTGAACTGGGCTCACACTTTGTGGGCAATTAACTGATTGCTACATTTAATCTTCTGTAAACTGAGGCTGTTTGAGTTGTGTGGGGCCTGTCTCCTCGCCTCTGTTCCTAGTCCTTTCCAATTTGCAGTCTGCTCTGTGACCAGAATGAGCTTCTTAAAATGCATCTGGCCAGCCGACTCCTGGAGTTGCATCCATCCATCGTGACTCCCATCACAAACAGATGCACCCCCAGCTTCGTGGCGCGGCCTCCTCCGTTCTGCGCAATCTTTCCAAAGCCCCGCCTGGTCTTTTTTCTCTCCCATACAGCTCCTTCTCCAGGCCACGCCAGTTTAGACTTCCAGGTTCTCTTCCTGAAACTTATTTATCACTTCGTTTAGATTATTGAGGTCGTGCCGTCCCCCAGAACCATGCCAAAGGGTGGGGTCAAAATGGCAAATGATAATAATGGTCTCTCTTTCCAGGAGCTCCCAGACGGGTGGGGAAGACACAAAAACACTCACGCAGTGACAGTCCGGGACCCAAGAGGCCACCCACTGGTCAGAGGGGTTGTGCTGGGAACTCGCATGAGTGAGGGGTGAGCAAGAACTTCAACAAAAAGAAACGTCTGTGGCTTTCTCTCTCCTAGCGACCTGACAGCGTCCTGTCATCCTTCGAATCCTCCGCCTCCAGTGACACCGTCCCCTCCCTAGAAGAGGGGGCACTTCTTTGCCTGTGCCACTTCCGTGTCTCGTACCTCTAGCTCTCTGTCCCTCTACTTCCTTCACAGCGTTGTTAAGTTGCTTTTTCCTTGTTCACTCTTTGACCTAGCTCCTTCCTGCCCTATTCTTCCTCCTTTCTTACCCAGCTCAGATAGCTCTTCCTCCAGGAAGCCTTCCATGATCTCCCCAACTCTAGCTTACGTAGTCCTTTCTTGTGTTCCCTTAGCATCTCATATTTCTCTCAGAGCACTGGTCACACTGTCATTCATTCATTCATTTATTCATTCATTTCATAAATGAGCATGTATTGATGCATTCTGAACAGATAATCCAGCAAGAAATACATCAGACTACGAAAAGTTATTGCTAGCAAACATAAGCACTGGGTGTCCTCCGGGGACAGGCAGCCCAAGGGTCTAATGCTGCCTGGGACTCAGGCCTTCCGTCCCCCAGCCCCTCCCCACCTTGTAGTCTGTGTGAGGGCAGGCGCAGGTGGTCTGGGGTGTCTTTTCTCTCACTTCCCCAGCACAGGGTCAGGCACATGTTCGGCACTCCACGAACACAAGAGCGAGGGAGAGGAGCGCCGGATTCCGCGCACGGGGACGTGGAGTCAGGCGCAGTGTGTGTCCTCTAAGAGGTCACAAACGAAGATGCGGAGATGCGGGTGGGGTCTGAGGCAGCAAACCCACCACCAGCAGGGCTAGGGCAGCCAGGCAACCCTCCCAGGAGGGGCTGAAAGGGAGGGTGGCCGCCCTGCTCCTCTCCCCTGACGCTGGGAACGGCGGCACAGGTAACAGAGTCGGACGGAGGGTCCCTTCCAGAGCCGCGTCCCGGGACCAGCCCCGTCCCCTCGGCCGGCAGTGAAGCATCGCCGCCCCGGAGCCGTGCGCCAGCGGGAGGGCTGAGGCTGGAGCAGCGGCGGGGCGTGGAGGGAGGGGCACCGGGAGACCAAGAAGAAAGGCGACAGGGTCCCGCAGGAAGCTTCTTTCCAGTCGCAGCAGACAGAGCCAAGCCAGGGGCCTTGGTCCTCCTGTTTCCTGAAGAAATCCCTGCGCCTTCCCTCCTGCCCCATCTTCCCCCGCTTCCCGTGGGGCAGCTCCGCATTTAATCAGTGGTCGGATGTACAAGGAACGCTGAGCGCGTTTTCTGCGTGGAGCCCCTCCTTTGCATGTCTTCATCCAGATGTTACAGTGAAGCTTTTCTTTGTAAGTGAGCCTCCGGCCTCACTGATCCCTCAACGCTATGGGGAAAACGTGAAAGAGGGAGTCTATTAAAGAGACAGTGAGCTGCAGAGGAAAATGTTGTCGATTAGGCAAACCGAGGCAGCAGGAGGTGAACACAAGCTGGCCCGACTAGGAGCACAGCCGGTGCTGGGGAGGAGGCCCCCGGACCGTGTTAATCTTCACCCGTGGCCGCCGAAGGTGCAGAACAGGCTGGGACGGGCCAAAGCCAGGCGGGGGCGCTCTCAGAAGAGGGGGTGTCTTTGCTTGTTACTCTTGATGGCGGTCGTCGGTTTATTATAGTCAGCCACTGTGCCCCCTGTTTAGGGAAGAGCACTTTAAATTTCCCGTGCGAAAATTTACCTTTCCCTACTCCCAGAAAGCATTGTGAGTGGATTTTAACCCTTCCACAGCTTGTGGGGGGGTGGGGGGGTGGGGGGGGTGTCTTGACAGACGGAAGTCCTTCGGTGGATGGTCCAGGGATGGATACGTAAACCACCAGTCAGTCAATGGGACGCGAGGCTTGGAGCCTGGCAGCCATCTCGCCGCTCTGCGGGCAGCCTGAGGGCGGACCAAGCTCCAGCTTACGGAGCTTACAGTCTGAGCCCTGGATCAAGCCACGTGGGATCACTGTCCATGTGAGCCTAGAAATTTCTGCTTTTGCATAAGCTTTGCTTTGAGCTGGGTTTGCCCTTCACTTTGGAAGGTTTCTGATTGATTCACACTCGGCAAACCTAAAAAGAACTGGGATTTATTCCTCCTTTGTCCAGCCGTGGCTTCTAAGGCGTACATGTGAATCTCCCCACATTGCCCCTCGCGCTGTTGCCCGCAGCAGGCGCCCCCTCAGGCATCAACGCTGCCCTCGGGGAGGCGCCCGAAGCCCCGCAGGCTCTGGGCCCAGCACCGCAGGGGCGCAGCCGGCGCTCTACAGGAGGACTCCCCATTCCCTCACGTTTGTGCCTCACTGTTAGAGGAGCTCAATTGCATTGTTGATTGAAATTACACAACTTTCATTTGGTTTTTATGCTGCAGAGAATTTAGGAAAATAATCTTTATAAATTTGGAGTGCACAGGACAAACTCCGGGTAAGCTGTGAATAGACTGCGCGTACACAGGTGTGCCTGCTCAGGCTTCCTTGAGTCCAGGAGGGGTGGCGGGACTTCCTGAGGGCTTCTGGGCAGATGCACAGGAGAGACAGACAGGAGTCAGAGCCCCACTCAAATCCCCCACACGGAAACGGAACGTCTGCGCTCAGCCGCACTCCGACTGGGCCCTCTGGCCCAAGAGCGCGCCTGAGCGCGAGCCTCGGCCCTAGGCTTCCACCCCAGTGTGGCTGTGGGCTTGGATGGCCACTGTCCACCCCATGCTGCAGAGTGACACCAGCAGTAGTTCAGGCTCTGATATTTCCTTTTCTTTTTCACCTCTTATATTTTATTATTAAATTGTATCAACTTCTTTTTCTTTTTTTATTGCAGTAACATTGGTTTATAACATTACATAAATTTCAAGTGTGCGTCATTATATTTCGATTCCTGCGTTGATTACATCGTTCACCACCCAAAGACTAATTACCGTCCACCACCACACACATGTGCCTAATCACCCTTTTCACTCTCCGGCCTCCCTCCTAACCTCTGGTGACCCCCAATCCACTCTGTGTCTCTATGTGATCGTTTGTCATTGTTTTTATCTTTTGTTTATGAGTGAGATCATAAGATATTTGACTTTCTCCCTCTGACTTATTTCACTTAGCTTAATACCCTCAAGGTCCATCAATGTTGTCACAAATGGCAAGCTTTCGTCCTTTCTTATGGCTGAGTAGTATTCCATTGTGTATATACACCACATCTTCTTTATCCATTCATCTCTTGATGGGCACCTAGGTTGCTTCCAAGTCTTGGCTATTGTGAATAATGTGGCAATGAACATAGGGGTGTATGTGTCTTTATGCATTTGTGTTCTCAAGTTCTTTGCATAAATACCCAGCAGCAAAATAGCTGGATCGTATGGTAGATCTATTCTTAATTTTTTGAGGAATCTCGATACTGTTTTCCATAGTGACTGCACGAGTTTGCACTCCCACCAGCAGTGTATGAGGGTTCCCTTCTCTCCACATCCTCTCCCATACTTGTTTCCTGTCTTGTTCATTATAGCCATTCTGACCAGGGTGAGGTGATATCTCATTGTAGTCTTGATTTGCATTTCCCTGATAGTTAATGATGTTGAACATCCTTTCATGTGCCTGTTGCAGGCTCTGATATTTTCTGGTTTTAAAGTGAGTACAGATGTTTTCCCCCAGCTGCCACCCTGGAGTCGTGCTGAATTTGACTATTGCCCACACCAGGACTGTGAAGGCTGGAAGGGGTCTCCAGGCCTGGTCCAGCCGCTCATTCCTTGAGGAGGAAACCCAGGATGCAGAGACGTGGATGACGGCAGTGGCTGAGGGCACTTGGAGGCCGGGGGTGGGCAGGGTGGTGGGAACAGGTGGCTGGGGGCAGGCGGGGGTGGGAAATGGGGGCTCTTTCGCCTCTACCACTGGCCTTGGACAAGACACTTCTGCTCTTCCTGCCTCTGTGTTTTTCATCTGTAAAGGGAGACGACTGCAAGGACTCATTCTACCTCTGAAAACAGGGAGACCATGTTTACAAATTGCTATCAAATGGCCCGCATCTGGGTCTGGGGAAGACCTTCTCTCCCCCACTGCTGTGCAACCATTTGTTTCATTTTTGAATCATAGGTTAGCAAATGAGGGCTACTCATCCCTTTATAGGTGCGTCAAGAGAGATGTGGAGGGGTGTGTGTGTGTGTGCACTCAGGTGTGCATGCACGTGTTGTTGAATAGACCCCTCTGTAGAGAACCCTCTGCTTTCTCTTCTCCAGTTCTTCCGTGAGCCCCAACTCTGACCTGTGTGGAACATGAGCTGCAGTCCTCCCTCCGCTGCTGGATCTTAGTTCCTAGCACTCTCTTATGAGAGAAGGCCGAGGCACGTGGCCAGCCGTGACTGGTCATTCAGAGGGCGGCCAAATGGTCAGCAATTCTTAAGAAGGATTTTATCCATGAGAGTAGGAAATTAGGAAGAAATATTTTAAAACAATTTTGTAAAAACAGTAATGCCTGTTCATTTTTAATGTGTATGCACCACGGCGTTTATTCAAGGTAGACTTTCCAGGGAAAGTGACAAGCCTCATACTCTCTTGTTACGTGTTTAATATTCATGCACCATTTAAATTCTGTGGGTATTTTGGTTCACTCTATGTTATGCATAAAAATTGGTAAACTCTCTGAGGGAAGAAATTGCACCTTTAAAGTTGTTTCTCAAGGGTCTTGGAGGCACTTTACAAATACTTATTGTTGTTGTTATGTTGTTATAATAATAGACAAGGTGGCTAGTGTATTTTGGCCTTGGCAACAAGAATGAGAATCATGAAGTGTGTCACAAAAATAATACCATCCATGTTAAATATTTAATGTCATGTTCTCCTAGTGTCAAAATATTTAGTACAGTGCGAGCATCTCGAAGGCAGAGGGAGACGAGCCAGGAGTACATTCTGCACATATGCAACACATTAAAAAGCCCACACAGTTTATTCTTAAGATTCACTGCTTTGCTCAGGAAGGTTCCCTTGCTTAGGGAAGGGCATGAGGCGAGACAGGCCCAGGAGGCAGGCACTGACTGGCCGGGAGGTGAGCCCGGTCTGCCGGCCTCAAGAGCCTTCCCAGGACTTTGGCTCCAGGAACCCTGCAGCAGCCCTGCGCCTGGCTGGGCAGAGCCTCCCTCTGGAGGCTGCAGTTCAGGCGGAAATGCCTCGGGCCAGCTCCAGGCGCTTGGCCTGGGGGCAGCAGCCACCTGGTAGATAGAAACCATAGCTGCTGGCTCCTGGCTCACCAGATATCAGTTCACACATCTCCATCTCCTGCCACCTGGTTAGGGCACCACGTTCCAGCCTGCCACTGCCTCAGAATCAGTGGTGCAGCCTGTTAAAGACGCCTGCACCTGGAGCCCGCTTTCAGAGCTTCTTAGTCAAAAGGCCTGGGTAGAGACTGATTATCTGCATTTTTAAAAGCACCACAGGAAATTCCAACGTGCAGCCAGAGTTGAGAGGAAACACCTCTTGAGATACTCAATGTAGGCTCTTCAAGGTGTTAAATATCTTACTTTATGACTTCGTTCCTTCAAGGATGAAGTGTGAGGGCGCTGCCTAAAGGACCACGGCCAGTCAGGATGGTGCAGTCAGCTTGCACGCCCTGGCATTACAGCCTTGAGGTTTGTGTAAAACAGGGCCCTGGAGGCACGGAGTGGTCCTCCTCTCCCGCTGAGCTCCAGACCGAGGGGAGGGGCCGCATAAAGTATCCTTCCTGACCAGGAACAGCCCGGAGAACTCTGCTCGGGATGATGGCACGCTATGCTGGGTTCCCTATGTGCTTAGCTGGACAATGAGCCGTGCCCATATGTCCCCCCCTCCACACTCTCCCTGTCCTTCTTCCTATGTTCTGTACCACCTCCCAGAAATACCTGTCTGGCTTGCCACACACACCTGTGTGATGTTTTACAAAACTGGCAACATGCCTTTATCAGTCAGAATTCTCCAGAGAAACAGAAACTTACAATTCCTTCTCATAAATCTCTTTATATATAAATATTTATGTATTTTATATTTATATGTAATTATAGCATAATATATGATGTAATATGTCATATAAATCTTCATTTTTAGATTTATTTTATATTAAAATACATATTTTTCTATCTATACAGAGATTTATCATAAGGAATTGGCTCGCACGATTACAGAGGCTAAGGCCCAAGCTGTGCCATCTGCACACTGGAGCCCAGGAGAGCCGCGGCCTGCTCCTGAGCCAAGCTTCTAAATGGCGTTTCAGAAGCTAGAGCAGGGTTTTAAAACTTTATTTTGGCAGAAGGAGGCTTTTTTCCCCTTCAAAATGTAATATGAGGCACTAAAAAGAAATGAGCTACCAAGCCATGAAAAGACTGGGAGGAAACTTAAATGCATATTACTCAGTGAGAGAAGCCAGTCTGGAAAGGCTCATTCTCTGTGATCCAGCTACGTGGCCTTCAGGAAAACACAGAGCTCCGGTGCGGCAGAAGGATCGGTGGCTTCCGGGGCTCGTGGGGAGGAGGTATGAGCAGGCAGAGCAAGGACTGTCAGGGCAGTGAGACCACCCTGTGTGCTGCCATAATGGGGGTGCGTGTCATTATGCATTTGTCCAGACCCACAGGATGCGCAGCAGCACGCGTTGTACGAGCACCTAACATGAGCTTCTGTCTTTGGGTGGTAATGATGTGTCACTGTAGGATTGCAACAAATGTACCGCGCTGCCGTGGGACGTCGAGTGGGGAGCCTCTGTGTACGTGGGATAAGGGGATATGGGAACTTTCTGTACTTTCTGCTCAATTTTGCTATGAACTAAAACTGCTCTAAAAAATAATTATTTATTAATCACATTTACAAATTTTAAATTTATATTTAAGAAATTTAAATTTACATTAAAAAATTTTATATTTACATTTAGAAAAAGTCGAGTTACTTTGACGGAGGCTGTGGCCATGGAAGGAGGAGGACAGAGAGAGGTGAGTCCTGTCTGGCCCTCATCCCTCGGGTGTTCCCTGAGACCTTGGGACTGCAGGACTTGGAGGAACACCAGAGACCTAGACGACAAGAGCTAATGCCTTAGTAAGGCAAGCAAAGTGTCCCACGGTCAGGCCAAGCTTTCCTTTCTGGCTTATTTCTTGTAGCTCCCCAACACCTTGCATTCCCCATATTCTGCACGTACAACCAATGTTTCCCCAAGTACCTCCTGCTCCAGGGGGTCTCCCTCCAGGCCATCGCTCATGTTGCTTCCTGTATCTCGAATTTTTCACCCTCCTTCTCCACCTCCTCCTCCTCTTGATGACTCCCTTCAAGTCTCAACTAAGCAGCATCTCCCCTGTGAAGCTGTCCCACACCCCCCAGGAGACCTGCCTCACGCTGGCTTCACCCTGCACTCTCCATTGCGGCATCTGTCTAAGGTATTGCCCGTCTTTGTGTGCCCAACTCCTGCTACCCTGTGAGCAATTTGAGAGCAGCGTTCTTGACCCTTTCACCTTGGGATCCCCTGTAACTAGCACAATGCTGGCATCCTGAATGTTTGCTGAGAGTGAATGAATGGATGCACAAATTCTACTCTTCCTTTCTCAGAAGATGATCCCAGCTCCTACCAGACTGGAATGATTTTCAGGCACTCTTTGGTAGCTCTACTCCTTCTCTATCAGTTTCTTTGACTTTGGGGCTTGATAGCAGTGGTCTGTGTATTCACAAACCAGGCCAGCCACTGCAACCCACACGTGGGTTTGGCCACTGAATTTTTTCCCCATTTCTCTTGTTGGCCAAGTTGTGTTCCTTCAGAGGTATCTTCAGTTCATCCTCGAGTTATTTCATCTTTCTGTTCCCATCTTCACATGCTCCTAGTTTGTCAAAAGGAAGCTTGGCAGGGCCAGAAATTCCCAGCCTGTCCATCTCGGATCGAGAAGGAGGTCAGAATTGTTAGCTTTAACTACGACCTTCAGGATATTCCAATAAAAGACATCTGTAGTCATGTGATTGCTTGCAACAGTCAAGACTTAATTTCCAAAGCCGAGGTACACGTGGGCTGGGCCTTTGCTGACATCCCACACCTGCAGCACAAGCCCGGCTCCACCCGGATTTGACAGTGGGGGTCTGCAGGGCCCAACATTATCTAAGGCTAGTGCGTTATTCCTGTCTATGAATTTTTTTGTCTCCTCTGGCTTACAGAGGCAGCTCAGAAAAGTTCTCAAAGAATGCTTATTCAAGCTGTCAAGCTATGTCACCCGTTTTGAATGAAGCCAGTCAGCCCCGCAATCTTCCTTGTTTTCTCCTGTTTTTCACGCAGTGTCTGATCACAAGTGTTCAGGCTCTCAGAAAGACTTTAAGCTCAACTCAGGAGTTGCTGCTCCTGGATCATGTCTGTTTCACAGTTTGCCCAGATACCTGCAGGTCACATGCATTGGGTTTTTAAAAAACTGCAGCCTGCCCTCTGGAAATTCATTTATAAGTGGCACTTCATGGACACCTGGATTTTTTATAGTCTTAAGGGCTTTAGGTTGAGTTTTCTATGTATTTTTGACTAAATTATCTTCCACCATAGATACTGACTATGCCATAGTTGGTCAATGATTTTTCACTACATTTATTAATTTATATTTATAGGTAGTTTCTTTCAATAATGAATAGTGAATAATTATTTACCATAAAGCACATTCTCAAAAAAAACTAAGGTCACATTATTCCTCATAATGAATCTCCAGGGCCTTTCAAATACAAGTAAATGGAAACAAGATCACAGCAGCAAATGAAGCAAATGTCAAATTCCCTTAGACTTATGGTAAACAAAGCTCACGCCAACCTCCCAAATCAGATCTTTGGAAGAATTCAGGCCCCAATGACCTTCAACATATTTGCAATATGGTGAAGGGAGGCAGAATTAGTTGCCACTATCTTTTATTCATTCACTATCATTCCTTCGCTGGTCTCCACACTTCCATTAAGCAGGGGTTGGGAAGCCCTCCCCCAAGCTCCACACTCACGTCATCCGGCCCCCACGTGGCGGTCACTTACCCACTCCTAGTTACTCCCTCTTATTCTTTGAAAATTTTAGCTCAGGCTTGCTGTCCAATATTAGTTTTGCCAGATTTTTAGTGATTTCAATGACTCCAAAGATAATCTTCCCTGTACCTTTATCTCTCAGTTTCTCGCCCTCTTCTTCTCTACTGACCTTGTCTTCATACAACCTCAGCCACTCTCTCCCATTGGACACACCTTACACTATGTGGCCACCAATAGCTGAACCCCCCATAACTGGATCTTGAGCACCTCTTTCTATCCTTCCAGCTTACTGTCTCTATTGCTCTTACTCCAACAATCCTTTGGTCCCTCTGGAGGTAAAATTCATTGATCCTACCCACTTTCCACTGTCCCGCAACCTCCTCATTTTACTCCTGGCTCATTTTCCTGGCTCCAGTCCTCTTTTTCCTCGAAGTTCAGTTTAAACTCCAAGGTCCATTATTACAATCACCCCTTTGCATAAACTCTCTGCTTCTTTTCCTCTCTTTTTCATCTTATACCCCTGAAAAACTCCACTCGAACCTGCTGAACGTGGCTGGAGGAAAAACACATAACTGTGGAGATGGCTTCACTTCAGATTTACTAGCATGAATCTCAAGTAGGTCTTTAATGACGTCTGGCCACTCTGTTGCATTCCCCTGGTCCAGTCACTCTTCGTTTCTCCTAGACATTCTGTCTCTCCTCAGACTTTTAACACCTCCTTCCCATCCTCACTAACAGCTGATGACCTTGCTTCTGACAATATAGAAACAATAGAGGAGAATTTCTGTAAGATATCACTGCCACCACCACCATCCCGTCACCCTGCCTAGTAGCCTCACAGCCCGTGTAGTCTGCCTCCTTTCATGTTACTCTCTTCTTGTGTCCTCAAAAAATAATTCCAAGGATTTTTCTCTTTTCTTCTACTGCATCATTTTTTTCCTTCTCCAAAGGATTTCCCCATCAGCATGTAAATATGCTATCATTTCTTCCACGTGTAAAAGTACCCTCTCTGACTGTCCTTGTCCATCCAGCTGACACTCCATTTCTCTGCTTGTCTTTACAGAAATAGTCATCAAAAAAGTAGCTGCCAGCCTTTCTCTTTCCATGCTCCCTCGAACCCACTCCAAGCGTGTGCTAGCCCCTCATTCCACCGACACTGATCATTTCAAAGTCATCAATGACTTCCATGTTGCTAAATCTCACGGTCAATTCTCGGCCCTCATCTTGCTTGAGCGATTAGCAGCATTTGACAGGGTCGGTCGCTGCATCTTCCTTGAAATGTTCTCTTGACTCGGATTCCAGGGCCCCGTGCTCTCCTGGTTCTCCTCTTACCACACTGGCTGCTTGTTTTCAATTTTCTTTGTTGGCTTTTCCTCATTTCCTCCAACTTCTCAGTGGACTTCCCAGGTCTCAGACCATGCACTTCTGTTTTCTATACTGTCTGTACTTACTCCCTTGGTGTTCTCGCCATCTCACAGCTTAAACAGCTTAAACTCCCATGTCATCACGTATTCAGCCCAGATCTCTTCTAAACTCTAATGTGTGTATCCACTTGCGTACATGACTTCTCTTGGATGTATAATAGGTCTGTCAAACTTAACATATCCAAAATCAATCTCCGAATCTCCCTCCTCCCTAAGCCTCTCCTCCTTCATTCTTCCACGTCTCATTTTCTGGCAACTCCATCCTTTATGTTGCTCAGGCAACAAACCTTAGAGTCATCTTTGGTTCTTCTCTTTCCTCTTCCATTCCATGTAGAATCTAACAAAATATCTGCCAGGCTCTACCTTCAAAACACAGCCATGATCTGACTACCTGTCACTCCTTCCTCGGCTACCATCCTGGTCTAGACCCTCTTAGGTTACAGAAATAGTTCTGATCATGTTGAATGGCCTGAACGCCAAAGCTGCTTTTTCCCCACATCTGGGAGATATTTAGAGGCCTCCCCAAGTCTCTCACTCAGATTTTACCGTTTCAGAGTCATCCTTATGCTGTTAGATTTCCCATCTCTACTTAGTTTTCTTTAAATATTTACATTTTCTGGGAGGGATAGAATTTTTATTTATGTGTGTGTGTGTGTGTATATATGTGTCACCTTGTCCCCAAAGTACTTAAAATAGATTATAAAAGTACATAAAATACATAACAATGTAGAAAAATAAGTGAGGAAATTAGGCAAAGGGAAAATAAGGAGAGAACAAATTCAGATGCAGCTCCAGGTGAGGCGAGTATACAGAGGCGTGCCGGAGGCCCGCACACCTGCTAAGTGGGACAACACGTGAGCCATGGCCTCCACGGTGTGCTTTAACATCAGGTTTCTTTCTGCTTGACGGGCACCGTGAACCATCATGAACACACTGGCTCCTTGGGCTTGAGAGGGCTAGGGCTTGTTGGGCGGGAAAGGCTCAAAAGGGGAAGTGGGGCAATGGGGTCAGGAAGTCCCTTCTCGCCTGAGACTGGGTCCCAAACTGCACCCCACTCACTCCCTGGAATCCTCCCCAATCTCCCACCTCCCAGCGCACCCCCACATGACACCCCAAGTACTTACCAAGACCCAAGCACGAGACTCGGAGTCCTGACTTCCCAAGATTCCTGGAATAAAAATAAAGCAACACTTGGTGATCCTTTCTGCAGCTGAAACTCTGCACAGGTAACTGAACATCGCGTCTCACTTTTGATGACACTGCTCTTGCGCAGAGTCGTGGGAGAGGGAGGGCCTGGATGCAGGCTCGTGGTCTGGGGAAGGGTCTGTTTCTCGTCTCCATTGGGCACTAGGGAGCTCAAGGTGCACTCAGGCTCAGCACAAAAACGTGTCCCCCAAAACACAGGTTTTCAGCCCCAAAGGATCTTTACTCGTTTGTTTACAGATTTACTGTCTCACTCCTTTTGGACTGTGAGTTCCTTGAGGACAAGAGCTGTGTTTTATTCACAACCAATCCTCATTATTCATTCATTATTCATCAACAGAGCCTGACACCCAGTGGACCCTTAACAAGTATTTGTTGGCAGAGTAACTGACAAACTGACTTCTAAAATAGAATATTATTACCAATGGATGGGGACGAGTAAAAGAACAAATACGAAATGATCCTTTAGGCTATTTAAATTACTTTTTATAGAAGGCTACACTAAATTGCTTCAGGAAGTTCAGACAGTCGCTTTTAAATGGTTCTTCGTTTCTTCATCAATACCTTTGCTTTTAATCCCCAAGGGTTTATCAGGGAAAGGGAAGTATATTTTCACTGTCTACGTAGGGAGAGAATTCGGCACTCCAGTCTTCACTGTAAGGTGTTTGTCCATGGACACCAGACCCAACCCCTCTTTCTGCCGTCTGCCTAAGCATCATCAGGGAGGAAATCGAATTTTCAGAGAGAGGAGACTCAGAGAGTTTTATGGGAGTCCGGTGTGAGGCGGTGGAAGTCTAAGAATTGAAATGTGGTAGAAAAGGGCGTCCTTTAATCTCTGATCAGATTCTCTTGTGAGAACACAATTTTCCTCTGTGCTTCTATCCCAAACAAAACAGCACAACAAACTTCTCCGACTGGAGCACAGCTCAGCGCCTCCAGCTCCTCCCTCCATTCTCCTCAGTGTGGCTTCTTTAGAAGTTAGTAATTAGTGCACTCACTTTTACATTTATTTCTTTTCTCAGCTTACTATTCTTCTCTATAAAATGCCACCTAAGCAACACCTTTAATTTTGTGCATAGTCAAAGTACATCACATTGCAAAGATTTGAAAGACCCGGGTTTCTGTCCCATTGTTGCAATTTGCTAGGTGGCCTTGTGGAAATCTCTCCCTTCCTCTGGAGTTCAATCTCTTCATTAGTAAGATGGGATATCACTGCCTGTGCCATCCATCCAGCATTACTGTGGTGGGGCCAGAACATGATAACGTACACTAAAGGGTTGCACAGTAAACAAATGCAAGGTATAATTCTCTTTGGTGCTTTCTGACTCTGCTCACCCTCTCACAGAGAGGGTAAATTTTCCTATATGAGTTGAATATGTCCACCTGGAAGGAAACCTTTGTATAAAGGTGCGTGTGAAAAATATTTTGAACTACTGAAGAGGAGAAAAATAATTGGACCTCTCCAATGAAAATAATTTGCATAAGAAATTGTTCTTTTAGCAGTTTCTCGGAAATCCACAGGATGTTCAACCAGAAGACCTTTCTTTGTAGTCTAAAAGTCTACGGATTTTAAAGGACAGGAGTCTAGAGCAAAAGTTACTTGGTAGGGAGAATAAAAAAACTACATCAAAACAAAAAAAGCAATATATATATATATATATATGTGTGTGTGTGTGTGAATAACAGTCTTGCAGGTAGAGATATTCAAAACTAGTGAATCAGTAAAGATTTACTGAGAGATCGACATGGTCCAGGAAATGTTCAAGGCCGTGGGGACACAGAGAGGAAGAAGGTACAGTTCTCCCCCCAGGGGCTTCTCTAGCTTCTATGTTTCCTGAGGGACACAGAAAAGCAAATGTGTCATTACAATGCAGCGGGGCGTGTCCTGCAGTGAGGCCTTTGTGAACATTGGAGCACAGCCTATGTCAGGCTTGTATTTGCATAACTATGTGGCTGTCGTGGGGAAAAAGACCTAGGTACAGATTTTCATGTAATTTTAATATCTTTCAGTGATTCTGAGAAAAACAGGGAGGAGGGACGATGCAGAAAGCTATGCAGAGTGAGACGTTTTTCTAACAAACTCAAATAGGGCAATGCTGTGTCCCTGGGGACTGACTGAGCAACATCTCCGCACACGAGGCGGGGAGACCTGCCCTATTTTCCTTATGACCATGACTCAGGAGGATAATGGCCACTCTGCTATGGGTTTGGAAGACCAAACTTGAGAATTGTCAGCAAAAACAAACTGCAAAGCAGCAGTACTAAATGTGGCCCATTTTCTCGCCTCTCCTGTTTCAACACCCAGGCCAGCTTTTCTGGAATGAGAGCCCTAGAAGATTTAGAAGAGCTGTAAGAAAAGTTCAGTTACAGACAAGTATTGACCCCGCGGTGAGAGGTCCCCTAGTTAGCCTCAGTGTTCTTATTTCCTTTAGCTCTTTCTCTAGATCTCTTCATCCCCTGAAGGAATGGCTGCCAAATTCAGGTGGTTCTTTTTAAAGTGAGAGGCATTTTCTGCGCGTGAGCGCTGTGTGGTCTCTGAAGTCCGGTGACCTTGCTTTGTCGAGGAGGCAGGCTCCTCCTTCGTGAAGCACCTTCAGTGTGTGATGATGCCACTCACTGGGCAGATAGAGAAGGTGGGAGGAACTAGCTCCCTTCACTTTAGAGCATGGAATTCCAATCCAGTGTCATGATTCCAAATGGGGTGTCTACGTCCCGAGTATGTGCGTGTCTGCATTATCCAAGCGCAGATGTGGCAATTGTCCAGCCACTCTGATCCGTTTAAGCTCTGCTGGATAATAGAAGCCCAAGGACTGGACACATTTGATCTAACGAGTCTACAATATATCCTACAAAAGCTTGTTTGGGTGGCTGTCATACCAAATAATGGCCAAGTTCACACACCATGCTGGGCTGTAACAGATGTCCTAGAACCTTCCTTATCCCACTCATGTGGAACTTTCATGAACACTTCATGATCTTGTGTGACATTGTGATTCAAAACACTTTATATAATTTTGTTTAATTTCTTAATTTCTCAGCATTCGCACAAGTGAGGCTACATAAAAATTCTGTAAATACGTCAAATTTCCAGTTGGGTTGAATTTCTTTCCCATATGATTCAAAATAATTTCGTTGCACTAGTTTACCTATTTTATCTGTGTCAGATATGCCAGAAGGGAGTCTCACCATGTTCATTTTTAGTATCTGCTCCTGTTCAACTCAAAATAAACCCTCCTCTTCCCCAGGTGAACCTGAGGCACTCTGCTGCTAATATTAGAAGTGAATGACATCAGTACGGGGGCACAGGAAGCTTAGCTTTGTCAGTCAAATTTTGGAAATCCTAAATCTTTAAGCTTCAGTAAAGAGTTGTCTGGAGAAGGGATATAGCTTCTTGAGAAGTCAGAGGTTGTGTTTCTCTTTTCTTGCTGAAGGTAGGAGTGTCCCCTCAGTGAATACACGGCTGAATTTATTTAAGGACAATGGTTAGTTCCATGGCAGAGCCATTAAATATAATTCCTAGTGTCATTTTGTGAAGCATCCATCAGGCTCTTTTTGATTTTAAGGCAAAAATAGAGTGGTGAGAACTGAAACTAGGCATTACTTAGGCACAGTCTTACATGCCATTTGATGCTTACGGGTCCTTTAAAAATCAAAGACGCTAAGAGCAGATTAGCAGCACAAACGCGTTGTTTTAAATTGCTCACTTCTGAATATGTGTGTCTTAGATATTATTCACAGTTGTAAAGTGCTTGGAAGAGGGGAATAGCTAGCTAAAATATTTACCTTGCATTTGACCAAGAAAGAAGCATATTGTATGGGACAAAATCCCTTATTTAAAGGTTGGCACAACAGGGATGAGCTGAAAGCATATATAAGCGGCTCCAGGGGCCATGTCAGGCTGGCAGAAACAAGTTTTGTTTGACCCGGTTTTCAGGTGCTCAGATCATTACGTCGTCTGCTGCCTCACTCTATTGGAAGATCTTTCTGATCCTTCTAAATTACAGCCTGCTGGTGTGTGTATTACCTGGAAGTTCCTAGTCAAACGTGGGGTTTGGGATTTTTTTTTTTTTTTTAAAGAGAAAGACACTTTTAACGTTTCTTGAAAAATCAAGAGCAGAAGGCATGTTCCTTTGTCAGCCATCTGGTTGTGATGGTTGCATGAGAACAACCATTTTGACAGCCATGAAGGTGACTACAAATGGTAATAACAAACATTTTATTTGAGGGCACTGTTCATCACTGTTGATAAGTGAATAATGACTCATTTGGAAACCACCAGGCACATAAATGATTCAGCCACGCATTTTGATGACAGACATTGACAAGTGGCACAATGAAACTTTGTTTCATTCATATAAGTAGCAACAAAGTAGAATGAGATTCTTTGAGATTCTTTGATTTAAAGGTTTAAATCATTTGTCATTTGTGAATTCCAACTAGGTTCTTATTCATTTTCTTTGGCCATATAAAATTACCTGTTATCTGTATCATTCTAGAAAAGGCTAGAGAAGTATGGCAAAAAGAGACTTCCCTGTAATTAATTAGTTCAATAGAGATGTGCGTTTCAACTACATACAAGGTCTTGTATTAGGGTGTGGGGATGGGCTGAGTAGTACGCAGTTGCTGTTCTCATGGAGCTTACATCACCGAGGGGGAAACAGATGTTAGTGTATTAATTATTTGGTTATGATACTAAATAAAAAAACAGCATGCCTGAATGTAAAATTGGCATGTTGGGGAAGCTGACCTGGTCTGGACAGTTAGGAAAAGCTTCCCAAGGGAAGCGGCACTTAAACTGACATCCAAAGGAGGAGTAGGAAGGAAGGGAACGCAAACAGGGTGATGGGCATCCCCAGCAGCGTGAGCGGCAGGTGCGGAGGCTCAGAGGCTGGAGGCAGCCCTGGCGGCTGAAGACCTGAAGTAGGGGCAGTGGAAGAGGAGAGAGCAGAGTGACCCCAGGGGAGGCTGGAGCAATCAGATCAAACAGGGCCTTACCGATTATATTACTGGTTTTCATCTTAATATGAAGGAGTAATGGAAGACTCCTGAAAAACTGACACAAGGGAAATGGGTCGAAGGGAGGCAACAAGAGGAGCCACGGGGCTCCCTCGGTAATACTGATGAGAAAGGATGGGGCCTTGAGACTGGATTCTGTGGAGAAGATAGAGAGCATGCGGAAGATTCCAGGTATTCTTAGCAGGTAAAATCTATAAGACTCAGTGTTTGATTGAATATGACGTGGAAGAGGAGAAGTCATGGGCCATTCTCCAGTTTCTGACCTGGACTGCTGGGTGAAGAGGGGTGCCTTTCAGTGAAGTAGGGTTCACAGGAGAAACAGAAGTGGTTTGACACTTTGGGCACGTGGGCAAATGCCCATAAGATATCCTTGTTAGCTGCCTGGAGCTCAGAGCAGGGAGAGGTGTTGTCTGGGTATCGGGGGTAACTGGTGCCATGGGCTGTGGTCAGCTGCCAAGGGGAGACAGTGTTCAGTTAGAGAGCAGGACCAAGGACCTGGCCTTGAGGAGCTCCAACATTATATAGGTGGCAAGGGAAGCTGAGAAGGAAGAGCAGAGATGCAGGAGGAGACCAGGAAAGTGCGCTATAGAAGCCAGAAGTGGAGATGGTGTCAGCAGGGCGTGAGTGGCCGGCATGGTGAAGGCTGCCGAGGGAGCCAGTGCGGGAGGATGGACAGTGCCCTTCACGTCCGCCCCCGTGGGGACGGCTGCTGACTTCTATGACAGCCGTGTCAGAGGTGCGGTGGGTGGGGGTCGCGGTGGGTGGGGGTCAGGCTGGGTGGACTGAGGAGAGGGGAGGTGCAGAAACTTTGCCTCCTGGCTGTGTGTGACCTTGGGCAGGTTGCTTTACCATTTTAAGCTTCTTTCCTCGCTGGTAAGTGGAGATATTAATAGCCTTATAGCCCAATCCTTTTATTGAGATTGAGAAAATATGAATGCAGTCCCAGTCCCAGCACATTTCAGCGTTCAGTAAACGCTGGTTGCTTTCTGCTTTTCTTATTTCCTAGGAAAAGTGTCTCCAGCACTGCATGAGTGGGGTTCTGGCTCCAGTACTGAAGCTGGGAGGAGGCTGCCTCTTGACTCGAAGGACCCAGCCGCCTGACATGATGACCCTCTTACTTCACGTGGGTCTGTGCTTAGAGAGTGCAAACATCCTAAATTGTACGAGAATCGTGAGTCACTTTGCTAGAATCATTAGAAAAGTGGGCACCACGGGATACAGAGAGATAAGGGAGGCAAAGGAGAGGGTGGCGCTTTGTGGGCAAAGGCAGTTTGGGAAATCATGTGCGTTTGAGGAATTTAGACCCGTTCTTCCATGATCACAGGAGGGGGAACAGAGACGGGACATAAAGCTGTGTGGATGGGGCTGCACAAACTTGGTACTATATGGGGGATGGGGGAGAGGTTGAGAAATGCTTGCCCGGGTCTACTTATCACTTAAATAAAAGTTACTCTGCTTTTTCTGTCTCAAGTATGCAAGGCATCAGAATAGCTGGAAATCAATAACTCAGTCTTTTTTTTTTTTTTTTTTTGAGGAAGATTAGCCCTGAGCTAACATCTGCCACCAATCCTCCTCTTTTTGCTGAGGGAGATTGGTCCTGAGCTAACATCCGTGCCCATCTTCGTCTACTTTATATGTGGGATGCCTGCCACAGCATGGCTTGACAAGCGATGCGTAGGTCCGCACCTGGGATCCGGATCAGCAAACCCTGGGCCTTCAAAGCAGAATGTGTGAACTTCACTGCTCTGCCACTAGGGCGGCCCCAATAACTCAGAGTCTTAAACTGGAAGAATCTAGAACCTCAGTCTCAGGGTATCAGGACACATAATTTGGGGGCCCATGAACTTGGATGGGAAAAAATACATTTTTATTTTTCATGAACTTCTGACTGAAATTTAGCATCTCCTTCAATTATGAATGTAGACAAGAAGCCACAGAAGTCTTCACATTACCTGTGACTTTGCCACCAAGAGAAATTACAGGTATTTTTCTGTCATATCATAGTTGCTTCAGAGATCTCAAAAAATTATTCGCACTCCCCGTTTACATTCATTACCACTTGAAAACTGTGATGTTCGACCTGCTCCTAGAGCTTGTTATTTAATACATTAATAAAGACACGTGTGTTTTACTTGGCTGCAAATTTGGATTTTAACTGTTTTGAACTGTATTTAAGTATAATTGGAATCCTGTGTATTTTATCTTGTGTTTTCAGAAGCTCTTTTTCTGAGGAGTCTATAGGCTTCACTGGCCTGCCAGAGGGGCCCATGCATCACAGATCTTGAATGCAGATGAAAGATAAAGCTTGTTTAAAAACTGCCTTTGGCACATCCATCTGCCACAGAGTACATCTCCTTTAAACTGGGAGGGAAGACAGTCTTGAAGTTTTTGAAAGCAAAATTAAATATGCAATACCCGCTGCCCCTATTTAATATGTGTATAATGTAGTGTTTACTATCCCTTCCTATTTTAGTAAATTAAAAAATATTTCTTAGCCCATGATGGCTTTAATTCCAAACTCAGGCCCACTGCTTGGGTTGCCTCCACCTGGACATAAATCCTTGACTTTGAAGTCCTCTGTTACAGGCTCTTCACAGGCCTCAGCGACCTGCAGGAGGGGGCCGCTGTGCTTCCCCCTGGGGCAAAGGAGAGAGGAGGAGGTGTGCCACCCCGGGGGTGCTGGGGTCTTAGCAGGAAGCGGCATGCCTCATGCATGACATTTCTTTTATAACAATTCACTTTGATGTGATTCATTCATTTAACCATTTCATATTATATATTTTTTTAAAAATTTTTAAAATTTTTCCTTTTTCTCTCCAAATCGCCCCGGAACATAGTTGTATATTTTAGTTGTGGGTCCTTCTAGTTGTGGCATGTGGGATGCCGCCTCAACATGGCCTGACAAGCGGTGCCATGTCTGCGCCCAGGATCCAAACTGACAAAACCCTGAGCCGCTGAAGTGGAGCGCACGAACTTAGCCACTTGGCCCCGGGGCCGGCCCTCATATTATATTTGAATATAAAATACTGTTTCCATCCTAAATCTTCAAGCAAGTTTGTTGTGTCAGAGATGTGCCATGATGGTCCCATGGCTTTACTGGGTACCCTCTGCTGCCCCAGGTTGAGAGGCCTGGCTACCGACAATTACCAGTCATTTACACCTTAGTGTGAAAGAGTTTCAAACATTTTTCTCATATTAGTTTGGAGGGATTAGAAGGAGCAATCAAGAGATAAAACACCAAACCTCTGAGAGATGGAAGGGGGAATGACGGTGGGTGGCAGGAGGGTGCAGGAAGCGGGCCCCCAGAGGGGGAGAACACACTTAGTCCCCTTCCAGATTTTGTCTAGGATCCCATCTCTCCTTAGGACAGAATGATCATACTTTGCTATATAAATATCGTATACGTACTTGCCATTTTCAAAGCTCAGAGGAGAAAATCTAAAGCTTTCAAAGTTTTCTTCACCCAGTGGTGATAACTTATTCTCAAAGAAATTCCACTGGATGCAGAAAGGCCAAGCCTCTGGGGCGTCAGCCTTGTACGGAGAGCTCGGATTTGCGTCCACTGTGACGAGCCGCGCCGTTTGCAAGGGTAAAATGCAGCAGACCAGACAGTCATGGAGTGAGAAATCCGAGCGCCGCGTCTTTCCAACGCCATTTACCGTGGGTGAATTTCTTACTTTCTCTTTAAAAGCAAAGTCAGCAACATGGTGGAAACCGAGGCGTGAGCCTGGCAGAGGGGCCTGTGATACTTACATACGGACTTATTCAAAGGTAAAAGCTTTCAACCCTAATGCAGTGGGTGGCCTTTCACTTTCCTTGACAGAGGAACAGAAAATAAATGCCTGTTTTCTCCGTGTGCACCTGCCGTCAGAATGCCACCCGTCGCAGTGCAGATTATGCTCTTCATGTACGAGGCGGTTTCTCTTTCCAGACTGAGACCCTGAGGCAGGGGCTGTGTCTACCACCTGCTTGTTCCCAAGAGCTTGCGCAGAGCCGCGTGCAGAGTGGTGCCCTGACGCCATCGCCTTGCTGTGGATAAAGACTGCATGTCACTCACCAGTTCCACTCCTGCTGGCTAGGGGGCCTCCGTGGGTGCCTGGAGATCCCTGGCCAGCATGGTGCGGCGGTGAAGTGCGATGCAGCACAGAGGTGTCTCTCTCACTCTGTGTCAGCGAAACCTGGAGAAAGTTACCAAACCTCTCTGCGCCCCATCTGTTCCTGGGGATAATAATAGAAACTACCTTTTGGGTGGTTGTGAGGACTAAAGCATTTAAGATAGTGCTTGGCACATGGAAAATGCTTCTACGTGCAAGCTGTTATCACATAGTCAGAGGTTCGAATCCAAGCTCTGCTCCTGGTAGGTAGGGACATCTCACTTCACCTCCCACGGGTTCCCTCTTCTGTAAGAGGAGTTTCTACCCTCCCCGAGGTGGGGGGGATACATAAACACTGTGGCCTTTCACTCTTCTTTCAACCAATGTAGGTGTTAGGGCTCTTTCTTCTAATTTTACAGGAGGCTGGAGCTTGGGACCCTGCTGAGCAGGAGGCATGCTGTCCCCACCCAGACCCTTCTTTTCTCCTCCCCCACTCCAGCTGACCGTGGTCACTGTGCCAATGGGAGGGCCAGTAAATACAGCCTCGCAGCCTGGAACTGGGGCTAAAGGGGGAATCGTGACCAAGGTGTACTTCTATGTCCAGCCTTGATCTTACTCTTTATTTCCAGTTGGTCCACCTGCAAGTCACCCCATCTGAATCTTCAGTGCACACTTAAGAACATCAACCTGTGGCTCCCCCTCTAATCCCCTCAGAAAAAAAATCAACAAGCTTTAACCCCCAGAGGTCTCCTTTCTCCTCCCTCTCTTTTGGCCTCCACAACCAGTCAGTCAGCACATCCTGAACATCTGCCTTCTGCAGCGTCCCTCATGCTCACCCCCATCCTGACTTCTCCGTAGCCGCTCCCAGGGCGGCCCCTATGACTCAGGCTTCCTGCCTGCTCCTCAGCCTCTAGGTTCTCTGCTGCTGTTTCTCTGTTTCTCTGATTAGCCTTATCGCCGTCTTATTTGTATATTGTTCATGTCTTATTACCTGCCTTCCATCACAAAGGACTTGCTGAGACAATCCAGGCCTGACTTATGTTTGCACCATGGGGGTACAATGAAATATTTCATCAACTAAATTAATGACCAGCTGGCTAAGCCTGAGAAGCCTTTCTTACTTCCCTGATGTGAATTTCCAGAGTCAGATATTATTTTAATCCTATTTCTTTTGTGTTTATATTGACTATTAAAATTTAATTGTCCTATTCAACATCATAGTGCCATAAGGCAATAAAAAGAAATAGGCATGCACATTAAAAGAAATAAATAAAAGTGACTCTTGTTGAAGACAACATGATTGGCTATACAGAAAAATCTCAAAGAATCTACTAAAAAGCTCCTAGAACTAAGAGGTGAATTTAGCAAAGTTGCAGGACGTAAGGTCAATATACAAATGTCAACGACATTCCTAGCAATGAATAATTGAAATTTGAAATTTCAAAGAACAAAACTATTTACAATAGCACCCTAAAAATGAAATATTTATCCATAAATCTATCCAAATATGGTCAGTATCTGTATGCTAAAAACTACAAAACATTGAGGAAAGAAATGAAAAAGGACCTAACTAAATGGAGAGATGTACCAAGTTAATGGATTGCAAGACTCCATATTATTAAGATATCCATTCCCCTCAATTTTATCTATGGAGTAAAGATAATCCCAATTCAGATCCTAGCAATATGTTTTGTATACATCAACAGGGTGATTTCCCACTTTATATGGCCAGGTGAAGGAACTGGATTATCCAAAGCAATTTGAAAAAGAACAAAGTTGGAATGACTCACACTACCTAATCTCAGGATTTAACATAAAACTACAGTAATCAAGACAGTGTGGTATTGTCAAAGGGAATGAAGCACATATAAATGCAACAGGATAGCTAGTAAATGGAACAGAATAGACAGGCCAGAAATAGCCCCACACAAATATAGCCAAGTGACTTTTGACAAAAATCAGGTGCAAAGGTGCAAAAACAATTCAATGGAGAAAGAATAGTCTTTTCTAGAAATGGTGAAGGAACAAACGGAACAATTGTCCATGTGTAAAAAAATGAACCTTGATACAAGCCTCTCACCTTATATAATAATTAACTGATCATAGACCTAAATTAAAACTTAAAACTATAAATAAAACTTCCAGAAAGAGAAAAGATGGGAGAAAATCTGTGAGACTTTAGGCAAAAGGATTTTAGATAAAGTACCAAAAGTATAATCCATAGGGACCAGCCCTGTGGCCGAGTGGTTAAGTTCGCATGTTCTGCTTTGGCAGCCCAGGGTTCGGATCCTGGGTGCGGACATGGCACCACTCATTAGGCCATGTTGAGGTGGCGTCCCACATGCCAAAACTAGTAGGACCCACAACTAAAATATACAACTATGTACTGGGGGGATTTGGGGAGAAAAAGAAAAAGAAGAATCCATAAAAGAATTGAAAAACTGGACTTCATAAAAATTTAAAACTTTTGCTCTGTGAAAGACACTGTTAGAGAATGAAAAGACAAGCTACATACTAGAAGACAATGTCTGCAAAAATCCAATAAAAGATGGCCAAAGTATCGAACAGACACGTCACCAAAGAAGATATCTGGATGGCAAATAAGCATATGAAAAAGTGTTCAACATCATTAGGCATTAGAGAAATACAAATTAAAACCATAATGAGATACCACTACACACTTATTAGAATGTGCAAGATAAAAATAAAACCAAAACCAAATACCATGCCAAATGCTGGCAAAGCAGCAGAGCAAATGGAATCGCAGACATTGCTGGTGGGCATGCAAATGGTATAGCCCACTTTGGAAAACAGTTTAACAGTTTCATATAAAGTTAAACATACCCACTCCTAGATATTTACCCAAATGAATGAAAAACTTATGTTTACACAAACAACTGTAGGCAAATATTTATGGCAGCTTTATTCACAACCACTTAGAACTGGAAACCCCCCAGATGCCCATCACTGATGAATGTATAAACAGATGAGGACAAATTCATACAATGAAGACTATTCCACAATAAAAAGGAACAAACCATTGATTCATGATTCACGCAATAATATAAATGCATTTTAAATACATTTTGCTAAGTCAAAGAAGCTACACCTAAAGGGCTACACATTGTCTGAGTCCATTTATGCGACCTTCTGGGAAACACAGGCAGAAGACAGATGAGTAATTCCCAGGGGCAGGAGGTTGACTACAGAGAGGCAGTCGGAGGGAATCTTAGCACTTCTGGAACTACTCTGTATGGTGCTGTGGAGGCATAACTTTGTGCATCTATCAAAACCTATACAACTGTAAAAACACAAAAAGTGAATTCTACTCTCTGCAAATTAAAAAAATCAGGAGAACCCAAGACGAGAGACTGTGAGATATGAATCTAAGTGTATTACAGGCTAATGACATGCCACACTGAAGGAGTCGGGGAACAGAGGATCTGGCTTAGTAACTTTGGAAAGAGTCTCTTGCCTGGAGACTATAAGGCTACGAGAAAAAAGAACCACGTGCAGACACCATGCTCTGTGTTGGCCATTTGTTTGTCACAATGTATGAGTTCGTAATTTTGAAACTAAGGTTGAATACTAAGGTTGACAAGAAATGTAGCGAGTGAACACTAGACCCAGAAATGAAATAAAAACAGAAGAAAACTGAGGACCCCCTGAAGCCAACACCCTTTTATTATTTAATTTCCTTTTCTCTGTAAACACCTTCACATTGCCAGACCATTGGTTTTTGTTTGTTTCTTTGTTTTTTTGTTTTTCTAATTCAGCAGATGTTTACTTGGTAGCTGCTAAGATGCATCAAGAGCTAGTAACTGATTTTGAGGTTGATGAATGCTCTTTCTATCCAGAAGAATTACAAATAAAAGCCCAGTAGTTAGTGGACATTGGATGCAGCTGGCCCACGACTTGACTTTGAGCCCTGTTATAAATGGCTAATGACTGGTCAGGCCGGCGTTCTGGTTCTACCTTATCTTTACTCTCCAACCTCTACTTTGGTCTTTTCATTCTTCTTGATATCTTAGTTTGTTATGTCTCAAAAGTGGGGAAATGGCCTCTCATTCTGTGAGGACGGCAGTGAAGTGGTGTTGACGGGAGGGCAGGGAACTGAGAGAAAACCCACCCCGGCCGTGATGACTGCCTGCCCACCCTCACAGGCCTCTGTGCCAGTCCTTTCAGATTTTATTTGACACAAAGGGAAAACTCTTTCCTACAGATTCATGAAAGGGAGGACGGGAGAGAAGACCACCCTCTTGTGAGACACAAGGCATCAGAAGAAAATATTCTTTAGAAACTTACGGCAAAATCTTACTGAAATTCTCTTGAAAATGGAATCCAAGCTACCTCTCCTTGGGCTTGGGTGAATTTTTACAAATGCAAATAATTTTTTAATTGACTTCAGGCATTTTAAATTAATCACTGTATCGCAACTATGGAATCCTGTGAAATAACCTTGCTTTATGCTGTTGTGAAATCCATCCTAGGAAATTAAAGTAATTAATTTCAGTTGGTTAAAATCACTAGCGGTACTTCACCCAAGTTAACTGGGTTCTAAGCAAGATTTAGATGACAGGAATTCATAGGATGGTGCCCACCATCAACGGCAGAGTAGCTGGAGATCTGCCAATTTCCCTTGATGTGGCCCCAAAGAGGTCAATTTCCATTTCCAGTATCATCATCACATGATGAGAAGGCAAATCATGATGGTAAGCACGCGCTGTCTACACCATGGCAATTCAATAGTTGGGTTTTTTTTTTAGTAAAAACTCCAATTAAGCCTAATTTTTTGATAGTTGAGTCAAGATTTTAATTCCACCAGGATGTTTAACATCTGTAAACACGTCTCTGACTTTTAAAATGGACAAGTACAGCCAATGATCACATATTTGCTGTTTATTTTTCACTTGTTGGGTAAACATAAACACTTTGTTTTCTCTCTGTCTGAACTTGACTTCGTGCTAGCTCTATAGAGAGCGCCTGTCAGACGCCAGCATCCTTCTAGGGGCTTTTACACGCAATTCATGCCTGTAAATACACGCAGTCTTTCTGACCAGTCTTGTGCCCACTTTATCCAGGAGGAAATGGAGGCTGAGAGAGGTTAAGGGAGGGCCAAGGTCCACACATCCGGCTCCTGCAAACTCAGGAGGACTTCTGTGCCGTTGAAGTGGGCGCTCCCTCCGCGGCTCCACGCTGCCTTCGGGCGGCCTGCCCTTGTGAAACGACCCAGCCCTCAGCTATTCCTTAGAGAGACGGGCAGGGCTACGGCCTCTGCCTGGGCTTGGTCATTTCTGGAGGCCTAGAGAAGGGAGGACAGGAGTTTCTGGGCGCCCGCGCCCTCGCTGCCCCTCTCCCGGCCCAGGCCGCGGGGGAGCCGCTGAACCCCGATGCGCTCGCTCCCCTCCGGGTCAGCCCTCAGAAACAACCTGGGAGGAAAATAGGCAGAAGCAAGTGTACAACTCACGTTAGTTCAAAGTTCAACAGAACTGAGTTCATCCTGTTTTTCGCTCTTTTGAAAAGCGAAAAAAATGAAGTCATTTGCATGCTCTGCCGATTGGAGAGGGGCTGACCAATGGGACGGGAATAGACCATGTTCCCACCTTGTAGGGAGTGGGGTTAGGGCTTGGAAAGGGGAACGGAAAGGGGAGTTTGGAAGAGCTGAGGCATCCTTGCCTGAAGAAGAGGGTGGCAGCAAGAGTGATGTTCAGCGCGGTTCAGTCGCACGGACCCTCGAGCTGCCGTGGGCGAGGAGCTGAGGACGGACACTTGGATCAGGCGCCTCTCCAAGGGGGTCTGCTCCTTCATCCCGTGCACGTTTCCTGAGTGCCTCCTGCTAAGGCAGGCCCTGTTCTAGGCTCCGGGGCTCCAGCAGTGAACTAAAGGATCAAGTTCCTGACCTCACGGGCTTCCATTCTAGGTGTGGCCCACAGCAAACAAGTAGGCACAGAAAGGGCTCCAACGAACGAGCGGTGCTCTGAGAACGTGAAGGTGGTTAGTAAGGAAGAGAGGCGGGCGGGCAGCCCCTCCGAGGAGGTGCTGTCTGAGCGCGCACAGCAAGGATGGAAAGGAGCGGGGCTGGAAGGGATATTGGGAAGAGGGTCCCAGGCGGAGAGCCAAGCCAGGCCCTTAGAGGGGATACGCCTGAGGAGCAGAAAGGAGGTGAGTGTTGGGGGCGGGGGGGGGGGGGGTCAGTGTGTGAGGGGAAGCAGCACAAGATGAGGTTAGAGAGAGAGACCGCGTGGGTTTTAGAAGGCTGCCGGTAACCAGCCTAACTGCTCTCCACCAGAGCAGAGTAGAGAGAAACGGTCCACAAGCTGTTGAAGCCTGTATGCTAAGAGCTATTTCATTTAAATAGGCTGTACACCAGAGAGAGGGTTAGCCTTTGCTGGAGACACGTTAGAAGAGAACTGAGACCCTGGGGCTCAGGACTTGGCAGGCTTCCTTTGGGCCCGGGCCTTGTCTCCCTACACTGATAAGGGTTTGGTGTTTGGGACCCAGGGTTGCCTTGCTGCACAACTCTGGGGCTGCACTGTAGTCTACGTTCATAACCCCTTTTCCCAGTTGTACAGTCCAGCGGTCCTGTCTCAAGCTCCCTGCTTCCCCTTTCTGTACCACTTTGCTTTTTAACGGTATTCTCTCTTGCCCCTTCTGGTCTCAAGTACCTCCAGTAGTTCTCAGGCTCTATCACTTTTCCCTTTATCAAATTCTCTTGTCAGGAAAGTCAGAACAACTCATTCTTACTAAGGTGTAAATGACCAACATGATAAAGTGCTACCTGGGGTGGGCAGTGGGGAGACCAGCACCCTACAGTTCTCAGGAATCAGGAAGAATAGCTCTTTGCATTTGCATCTGTTTGGAATGCTTTTCTCGAGTATTCTCACTTAAGACCCAGTTCCGGTGTCCCCTTCCCAAGGAGGCTTCCCGAGAAGAGCTGGTAGCTTCTTCCACTGAGCTTGGGTCTCCACCCTGCCCTTCTGGTTACTTTGTGTCTTGCTGGTTGCTCTGTTCCCTGACAAGCTCCTGGGCTTCTTGAGGACAGACTCCGTGTCTTATTCATCTGCTCCCTGGGCCCTGGCATGGTGTCCGGCTCATGTCACCTGACTGACTGAGGAGCTGGGAAGGGTCCTGAGAGCCATGTTTACGTTGATCATAGTAGGCCAGGTCTTCACACTGCTGAGTTGAATTAATACTTTTTAAAAACCTTCCTTCCTTGGCAGTCCTGCATTCACTAAAATGTTTATTTCTTCAATATTATAAATATTGCTGCCTGAATTTCTACCAATTTAAGATGCATTTGTTGACAATTTTCCTCTTTTAAAATGCAAATACTCCTAATAGAATGAAGCCCATTCATTTATACAACAAACATTTATTGTGTATCTGCTCTGTGCTTCACACTGCCCCATCCCCCACACTAAAATGCCAGGGAGTTCACAAAAAACTACTCTGCCACATCATAAATCAAGGGTCCCAAGTCAAGACCTCATAATTCTATTTTTACTAATCTATCTAAAAGAAAAATTCAGAGATCTGCAATTAGGTTTATGCACAAAAATATGGATTGTAGTCATTATTTATATTGGTCCACAGGAGGAAAACTATTCAATAATAGGAGAATCAAATTAAGTTTCATCAATATGCTGGATTATTATGTAACTATTTATAATTACATTAAAAAGAGTATTTTATTAACGCGAGAAAATGCTTAGTGCTTAAATGTAAAAGGCAGGATATAAAACTTGTTGTCGTGAGATCTTTACAAATGCACAGAAAAGCAGCCTGGAAGGAAATTCACTAAAAATGTAAATGGTGGTGGTGGTTCTAGGTGGTAAGATAACGGTTCATTTTTAGTTTCTGTACATTTACACTTTCTAAACCTTTTTAATAACTTCTATGATGAAAAAAAGTTACTGTACTGAAAAAACAGAGCCACCTCCCACTAGTTGCTAAGATCAGCTGCAGAAAGAGAATGGGACGGGAGGGGTGGGGCAACTTTGTGAGCGAGACAAGCAGGAGCCTGTGTAAGGACAGCACGGAGGCTGGGGGGCAGTCTGCGGGTGCTGGCCCTGCAGGTGGTAATCAGGAAGAGGATACCAGGAGACGGGAGGGCGTGGAAGGCATGTTGTAGGGTAGCTCCATGTTGCCTGAGCTAAGCCTGTGATGGAATAGTGACTTCTTCATGTCTGGACGAGGAGAATGAAGGCTCTGCTCCCAGGCTGGGTGCACCACTGAGTGAGAGGAGCCTCACGGCGAGTTTGCCTGTAGACATAGGGAGCTTCTAGCCTCTGAAGGGCTCACTTTCTTTTTGCTATTGCAGCATAAGACTCAGTTGTTAGTGTGATTTATCACCAGCCAGCAATGTTAATTAAGCATTCATCACCAGGAGCTGAACCTTCTGGGTCTGCTGACGTTTACAGCTGATCTCTGAGGGCTACAGAAACTCAGCCCTGGCCCTGACCAGGAACAAAACACCCACATGCAGCTGGAGGCCCCAGTGAGCTCTCGTGAGCTTTGCTCCTGAATCTGAAGTTCATCTTATAACTGTGGGTCCTCTATGACCAGTTCAACTGACCCCATCTTATCCACAGAGTCAATCTGTCGATAAAGCTGTTTTCTTTTCCCAAAAGCTGATGCTGTAATTAATTGGCTTTTTTATGTGTATCGGGTAAGAGAACCCCATCTTTGTGTGGTAACAATCTCTTTTATGGTGATACCTTCCTTTCTCGTTCTCCCCAAAAAGACACACTTGGAAGTAAAGCCAACAAATTGTTTTGCGTGAAGTCATTTCTGACCACTCTCCTCCCCATCCCCTGCCACCAAAAGAAAAAAAAATTTCAAGTGGAGGTGGAGACAGGGAGGTGTAGTGTTGCTGTTTTGAAAGCCTAGAATTAGCGGCAAGACTCTGGTTTTAAGGCTGGGCTCCATCCCTCACTAGCACTGGGATGCTGGGCTAGGCACTTAATCCCCGAGCCTCAGTGACTTCCTCTGTGAGATGCGCATAAATACAGCGCCAGCCTTAACCTGCTTACAGGTAATTGGGAGGATCAAATGGGATAAGTATGTGAAAGGGCTTACGGAGCTTTAGAGTTCTTTACAATGTGAGTTAAGGCCATGATAGTGACGATTGGGATTAATAGTTTCAGGAGCAGCTGCATAAGTGGAAACAAGTGGGGAAAAGACAATCCATCATTTGTGTGCTCTCAAGGGGAACGATAGCCTTAGGCTCCATGTGCTGATGGACAGACTTTGTAGCAAAATCAAATCATTCACACTGTTCAGAACTCTGCTGAAATGTTCTGTGTAGCCAGTTATACAAAAAAAAAAAAAAAAAGGATTAAGAGGTATTCTGAACAGAAGTGGAGACAATCATTTTGTGAAAAAGTTCTTACTCTTTGTTCATTGAGATCTGCACTCAAATTCAGACCAAGAAAAGAAATTAGAAAGTGATTTCACTTAAATTATCAGAGTATTAAATAATGTGTGTGCGTCTGTGTTGGGAAGGACAGGAAAGTAGGACTGAGGAAAAAAATAGGAAGAAAAAAATAAAATATCCTGTTCAGGCTGAACTGAAGTTCCCTTGTGCAACTGCAGATTATTTTATAGATAGTTCTGAGACTCCTATTTCATTCATTTTTTTCAACAAATATGTGTTAAACATCTACTGTGTGCAAGGGCTGACAAGACAGAAGAAAAGAGACATAGTCCTTGCCCCATGGTCTTTAAAGTCCAGTTAAGATAAACGTTACACAAGTAATTAGATTATTACGTCGTGTTAAGTGTTACAAAGGAAAAGTATAGGGCACAATGAGCACGTGCCCCGTATTCTCAAAGACCTAATGTATCACAGCCCAACGTATCCTTGTTGTGAAGCCCCTCAAGAAGAGTGACTGTGAGATCTTAGAACCAAAAGGGGTCTAATTTCGTTTGAGCACTGAAGGCAGAGTCCTAGAGTTCTCAAGGTGTCCTCCGGCCAAGTCATTATGGCTATTGTACCCATTCTCTTCAAGCCTTCACTTCCACATGTATAACGTGGATATTTCTTAGTTTTTATCTCTTAGGATTGCCGGGGGGATTTAAAAAATTATTCATGAAGGGGCTGGCCCCGTGGCCGAGCGGTTAAGTTCGTGCGCTCCGCTGCAGGCGGCCCAGTGTTTCGTTAGTTCGAATCCTGGGCGCGGACATGACACTGCTCATCAGACCACGCTGAGGCAGCGTCCCACATGCCACAACTAGAAGGACCCACAACGAAGAATATACAACTATGTACCGGGGGGCTTTGGGGAGAAAAAGGAAAAAATAAAATCTTAAAAAAAAAAAAATTATTCATGAAGAAAGCCTAACTCAGACTCAACATACAGTAAGCGCTCAACAAATGTTAACTATTATTGTTATGTCATTAGCTATTATCTAATGGACATTAACTTGTTGAACCAGGTTAGGCAACCAAGAGACTTTTCTGGCTGGCCCCTAGAAAGCTTAGAGTGAAATTTGTGACTTACAGAACATCAATTTGTACATCACTATATTGTGCATTTTTAATCTCATTTTTGCTTCCATTTTTCGTCACCACTCTTGTTTTTCTTGACTGGAATAATGGATGGTATGGAGGAATGGAAGGGGGAGGGGTGGATGGATAAATGAATGAAATCTCTTAACTAAGTCAAGAAATAGCTCTTTCAGCTAGATAAATGGTGCTCAAGAGTTGGACATTCTTTCCACAATTTCACAGAACAAGGAGAACTCTGACTCACACTAACTCATTGCTTGATTTTTACATATACTCATACACGAGTGGATATATGGATTCCCTGGGTTAACACTGAATGGGTCTAAGTGCTACAGAAAACAACCACCACAATAAGAAAAATCAACTAAGCAACCAACCCACCAGGTATGTTTAGAAAATGTTACAGGCCCAAATCCACTTGTGCTCCTATTCTCTTTCGTACGTTTGTTTCTTTCTGTGGAGATAATACCAAAGAAGCTGCCAAAACATTTGCATTACTGGGTTCAGCCAATGGCTACTTGTGTTACCAGACTCTTGGATATACACATACACAGGTAGTCTTTCCTTTAAGAGCTCCAGTAGACACAAAGGTTTTACTGAAAGGTCTCTGGCTATATTGCTGTGCACTGTTATTTAGGAAGACCCATTGTAACATAGAGCAAAGAAAGAATCCTAAATCTGGAAGCGGGATATGTGAATTTTGGTCCCACTTTACTGGAGACCATACATCTTGGGCAACCCAGGTCGGGCTCTGATTATACTTGTTGCTTCTTGCACAATTATTCATGGGACCGCCCCTCCTTTTACTTTCAAAAGTGTCCTACTTTGGATGATAAATTATGTGGTTACCCTAATCTAATCCAGTTCCTAACTATGTGACCTTGATCCTCAGACTGGAAGGAAAATAGAATCCCCTTCTGGAGAAGAGGAAAAGAAATGTCAGAAGTGCATGTCTAGGCTCACCCCTTCCTGCTTTCCCCCACCTGCCCGCTACGGTAAGCCTCTCCAGAGGGTATGGAGAGGTTAGAAACACCCAGAGAGGTTTGTGGGAGTCTCAGACCCAGTACTTGCTCCTCGGGCCCCAGGGAGCCCAGGAGAATCGGAAGCCCTGGTGGGAAAGGTCACACTAACCCCACGTGGCTGGCAGAGCAGGACAGCAGGGGGCCTGGAAGTTCCCTCAGCTTCCTCCCACTCCCTGATGGCATTTTGGGAAGAAGGAAAGAGGAGGGAAGAGCGATCCCTGATGGAGAGCTCGACCTTTAAATCAGAAGAGACAGAATTAGCCTTGAATGAGATATTTTAAGTTCCCCCTCACCTGCCATCAGTGAGAATGGAGACTTTAGAGAAAAATAAGATGAGTTATAAGAAACAAAGAAATGTCTTTTCCCCCGACATGTACAAGTAGTAGGGGCACATATCCCACCTCCGCGTATGTCCTCAGAGCTCAGCACAGGGCCAGGGCCAGGGCAGACCCTCAACAAATGTTGTTGAATGGAGATTCTAACTTCAAATCAGGAAAAAAAGAACAATAAAACTCTGGACTATTCAAGGACAATCCTGCAGAAATATTAAAACACTTCCTGAGATAATGTTTATAGCTGTAGTTACCATAACAGGGAGGGGAAAAACCAACCAAGGAATTTAGAGAACCATACTTGTGGACTCAGCCTCACACGGTGCTATGTGTCCCCAGGGTGTCGTATCTCAGGCTTGTCTCTAATATCGCAGAGAGTTAGCCTTCCCCATGGCACTTTACGCAGGCTACTGCCAGAGGGAAACTAATAGATTATAGTCTCTATTGATCTTACTCAGATAAGGAAATCCCAGTGCTCCAGTCTTTACCAGCTGAACAAAACACATTTTGAATAATTATGTATCATTGCCTTTTCTGTTCTGCAAAGGGAAAAAAAATAAACTCCAGATTTATCTTTAAAATAGTAGATGTTGGAGGAATGTAGATTTGATTGTTGAGAACCTGCTTATTTAACTCTGGGCAGTTTGATGATAATTACATTAAAATTCTCTCAAATAAATATTTTCAGTGAAAATATTGGTAGGCCACAAGTATATGTTTATGAAGAGAGGCTGTGTGAAGTTTGGGAATAGACTCATTTCTTTTTTGTTGGTGAACAGAAAAACATATCCCTTAGATTAGCTTGTAACTATGTTATTTCTATATTTAGAGATATTAGATTCTGGTACTACTTAATATTGGTTACTAGGGATTATGAAACGCTATGATTATTGCATTTCTTAACATGTTCCCACCCACAATACTTTTTCTTTTCTGTTTTTCATTCAAACTGCAATTTTCTTTTCTAAACACTTTTCTAACTAGTGTGAAAAATAAAGTTTAAAATCTTGGGGAGACTTTGCCCTTTTCTTTTAATAGAGCCTCACCAAGAAGTCATTCTTTTACAAATGTAGCTGGGAACGTTTTCTGGAATGAGCTTTAAATTTAATCCAGCGCATTTTGGAGAGAGTATGTCGGGAAACTGGCTGTCTGCCCGTGTTGCTGTTCTGCAGAAAGCGCAGATTCCCTCGGACGGCTGGGGACTCGGTGTGGTGAATCGTTGACTGGAGGGAAAGTGCATTCTAATTGCTAGACAAAGAGGATGGAAATCTGGACTCAGACCCTCCTAGTGGCTTTTCCGTGGATTAAATGAATGAATTTGGATAATCAGGATCCAATCAGTGACTCATTAAGTACATTTTCAATGTCGAAAGTTGGTCCAATCATAGAATGTCAGATGCAGAGCTGCTAGTGAAATCCAGCTTGCAGCTGGTTCACCCAGGATTTATGTGGTTTGCACATCCACGTGTGCGTAAAGGAGAACTAGCATCTAAAAAGTGGTCAAGGTGTGTGGTTGGGAAGAAGAGTTAGCCCTGAAGGACACTTTCTGAGTAACGCTTCTGTTTATATTCCAGTTCAGCTCGAGGTTTGCTGTTTGTTTACAGAAAGTCCTGTCATTTGATTCAAGATGTTTATAGAAAAATGGTGGCTGAGTCTGAGGTCCTCTGTGTCCAGACCTGGGGATTCGGCCACCTACAAATGAGAATGATATCAACCCTTTGGGAAGGAGATTTCCTCATTAGGAAACCTTGAAGATCAGTGAGTTCCTTCTGTGCGGTCATTCATGGAGGATTTATCCAGTAGCCCTTGGGTATCACTGTGTCAGCTTCTGGGGCTATGTAGGCAAGGAGGACGATAAGTAGACAAGAATCAATCTATGACAAAGGAGAGTACACAACAGAGCTGAGTAGGAGGTGTGATGGCAGCAGAGAAGCAGGTGAGGACCTCTGCTTGGTGGTGCCTGAAAGAGGCTTCCCGGAGGGTAGGATCTGAGCTACCCCTTGAGGAGCGAGGAGGCGTTGACCAGGTGAAGAATCAGGGAAGGTGTTCTAAACAGAGGAACGTCTGAATAGAGAGAGCACATGGTGTTAACAGATGGACAGAGGGTCAAAGTACAGCTAGGAATCTTGAAACCGGCCTAGAAAGGTTGACTGGGACTAGAGTGAGAAGGGCTTGAATGCCACGTTTAACTAATTTGACAGGTAACCTGTGGGGGATGTGGCGCGCTCAGAGTATTTAAGCGAGGATAATGTATCACCCATTTGCCCTTCAGGAGGATGCTGACAGCAGTGTGGAGGATGGATGGGAGGAGGCAGTGGCTGGCAGAGCCAGATCAATTGGGAGATGATTTCAGCAGTCTAAAGAAGAAAGTATCGGGGGCTAAATGAGAGCAGCTGCCTTTGATTGACAAGAGGCCCGTAATGGGCCTGAGGTAGAGCAGCTGTTACCTTCGCAGATGCGGAGTTTTAACAGGCCCTAAAAACATTGCCTGTGTGCTTGCTGAATGAAGGGAGACCAATCTAGGAAATGTCCTCAGGAAATTGAAACAGTTTTTAGCTTTAACATCAAACCTTTGTAATCTTTTCTCCTCCTTTCTATGTCTCTGACAGATAACTTATTTTCCTCCCTATTTTCATTGAAAGCAAAAGAAAAGCTCATATTTGCAAATCATGTGAAGAATTAATTATGGATTCATCTTGACTCAGGTGCTTAGAACTGTGGCCGCCACAGAAGGGCCCCTCACATTCTAGGTGCATGAGGAGCATGGTGTTGCCTGTGTGGGGTGTAGAGAATCATGGACAATGCTGGTCACCGAGCAGGATGATGGAAGTCACAAGCCTGCAGCAAGAGTTATGGTTGAGAAGGTGGTGCCATAATGTGATATTGCTTCTGAACTGGATGGCTGCAGGCTGTTTCACAATTGAATGATTTTTATTTTTCTGCTTTTAGTGATGGAAAATTCTCCCCGTGATAAGACCTGCTTACCTCTTAACTTTTACTTTGTGTTCTGTCCTGTTCGAGGCAGATCCCTTTCATCAACAGTGGCTTCTGGAAGCATCGGAAGGGTTGTGTTCAGTACCCTGTTTGGTATGAGTTTCCATCTCTGGGCAATTTGGGCATCTCTTTTGGGCAGTCATGGTCTCAGACGCTGTGTTGGCAGGACTCAGATGGGGCACAGAGATCTTCCTCTGGGGGACTTTGCCATGTCCTGTCATTACCACCTGCTTGCACTGTGACTTAGTTCTCTAGCCCATATTTTGTCTTCACAGGGAGACTGAAAACTCCCTGAGGAGAACAACCCTGCCTCAGCCTATAGTGGGGCCTCGGCACATTTGGTGAGAGAGGTATTGTGTGGGCTCCTTGAAAATCCGCAAGATGGCCCAGGTTCTACTGCGACACATTCCCCACCCTACCCCCCATCCCCACCACCTCTTTCCCACACCACCATCTGCATCCTGGAATGAAAAGCTGGGTCGTTTCTGCAAAGAACATTCTCCCTGATTTTCCTGGGCGGCCATTCCATACGGTGCACCTAGCGTGACTAAAATGCCGGCAGACTGTGATGTCCTTGCAAACAAGCAGCCTCCAGAGGCTTCTTACATTTATTGGCAAGAGGGGCAATTACAGGTTCTGGCGCACCTACTACATCCAGGAAAATAATCATAGAAAGCAAGAGTGTAAGCTAAGTAAGAAATTAGTCCCCAGGTTCCCTCAGAATACCCGCAGAGTCACTGTGTGTGGGGGATGGAGACACTGAAGAGAGAGGGCACCGTGGGCAAAGAAAAGAGTAACCCAGAGCAGGCGTCTGGGTTCTGGGTGGTCCGTGTGACTTCTCAGTCCCAAGACAGATGAGCCCACTCAGTGCTGCGGGCGCAGTCTCCGAATGGACACCTTTGCCCCCTGGGGTGGCCTGCTGCGCAGTGGGAGAAAAGTTAGAAGGACTCCTATTGGCAGTTTTAATGCCTTCTTTTAACAATTTCTACTTTTTGGTATATTTTATGATCACTGTAATATTAGCAGAGTAGTACATGCATATATTTTGAAAATGACTCTTTGTCTATTGGAAGCGCCTGGTTTTCCTGCACGAGGCCCCCAGTGAAAGCAGATCAGAGATATCTGATCTTGTGCAAACAGGCCGTTCATTGAAGGTCTTGTTTTCAGAGGACTTACATCCCAGTTAGGGAGCTGAAAATACTTACGTACAGAAACATACATCAGTAGTTGATTTCCCCAAGTACACACACCGAACAGGGTAATGGTTCTCAAAGATCGGGCCAGCTGGAGGAAAAAGAAAGAGTGGAATGGAGACAAAGAACAAAGAGCATCCATTTTACTCGGTAAGAGGATGGGTCTCTGGGGCTGAGGTTGTTATTCTTGTGTGGGTGGGATTCTTATTACACCGGAGGAAAGGAGTTGTTCATGTCCCTGTGAAAGGAAGGGGAAGGAAGCACAGACATCTTCACACGGGTTGTCAGGAGCCAAGGCTTTACGGTCCCCAGGAGGCGGGCAGCCCCGTCACACAGCAGAAGAGAAGCCATGGAAACAGTGAGCGTTCCGTCTCCTCACAAAGGCAGCCTGGCTTCCCATGGGAACCGTTCTCAAGACCTTTCTTCAAGTTGGTGTAGACAGTTCAGAAGTTTGCAGAGTAAGGAGATTCAGATCCGCACAGTAAGTACCCGGGCACCCACGGGAATGTTCCTCCACAGAGAGCTTGTGCCAAGCTCTTTACATCCATGACCTCGGTTACTCCATATTAGTAACAACTGCGAGTTGGGGTCTCTCCCATTTTTCAGAGGAGAACACTGAGTCACAGAATTCCAGTGACTGACGCAAGCTCCGTTCCTCGGCAGCTGTCAGAGTGAGAATTCCGCCCAGCCCCGCCTGGCTGAGCAGCTCTCAAAAGCTGTGGAAACCCCGCCTGGCTGCTGATTACCCAGTGGGGTTTCTCGAAGCCAGAGTGTATTAACTCCCTTGCCTCAAGGCGCAGTGGTGATTCCTACTCCTCAGCCCAATATTTTCACGTGTCCACGTCAATATATTCTAGTAAATACCACCAGAGCGGCAGCCAGCATCCATCCCAAACGTTTTGTAATTCTACCTTATGTGTTTGATGGTGTCATTACGTCGCCTTCCTGATTGGGATGAAAGGAATCTGACTTGAAGGAACCAGTTGTGTGAATGCCAGAGCCACTGGAATAGAGTTGCTGTGAATCTCAGGCTTCCCAGCCCCGTGCTGTCTGCAGAAACTTCCAGAGTGATTACATACGTGCCGTCCACCCCCACTTTTAGAATAATTAATTGTCACTGAAATGTTGAAAAATGAATACTTCTGTCAAATATATACCCGGGCAGATGAGGCTTACCCAGAAAACCTGGGGCAGTAGAAATCACATGTTTTATTAAATTGTGTGTTTGCCGAAAAGCTTTGGACCCTCTACAAAGTTCTTTTGGTCCCGTAACTGGCGGGAGGCCTTGGAGCCACAGGAGGCAGAGGGGAGTAGGAGAAATAGTGAACATTTTATCTGGTTGATTGATTATGATGTTTTGTGACTGAGCTCTCTGCTAAACGAGGCCACATATAAGCAAACCTCAGTGAGAAATGATGGCTCTGTTTTGGTGGAAGAGATGCATTTTAAGAAGAGGAGAACGAAAGTGGCTGTCCTATTCCATAATTATATTTTGAATTTTAATTTTATAGTTTTGTGAGTTTTTTTTTGAACGAAATGAAACAAAAGAGATTTTCTGACTTCTTTTTAGAATTTACATAGTCTACAGGTTGCAATAGATCCATCTGTGTCAGCTCCACCTGCCTGCAAACAGCAAGATTAGTATTGTGTATGCGTGAAAAATCGAGGGCCACTAAACATGTTAGAAGGATGAGAGCTGACTGGAGAGAAGACAATGGACAAGCCCCGTCCAAACGCGGAGGCGCTTCTGGCTTTGAAAGGTGTCTAAACCAAGATTTACACAGCCAGATTGTTTCACAAGAACCTTCTGGGTTCCTTCTCATTACTAGTCACAGGCACATTGTTCCTACCCTTCTTTGCAGTAATAAGAATTTAGTTCGGTTTGACTGTCCTTTCAAAGCACCAACCTTGGGCAGGCTGAGTGGGTGTTTTCCACAGACGGGGAGAAGGTTAGAGGAGGAGGGAGATGCTGCTTTCCAGAGTACCGAGCTGATGGCCTTCACAAATCGAGGGCCTGGTTTTGAGACAGCGAGTTACAACGTGGCTGAAAATGTGTTGATTAAGTACACAAAGAGAAGAGTAAGGCGTTTGTCTTGGGAAATGAAAATTGGACCGTGTATCATGAGCCTTTGTGTCTGGAAAGAACGATCACACCACTCTTCAGATTAAAGAATGCAACATTTTGGACAAAGAAAACGAATTTAGGGGAGTTCTACTTTCTACCCGAAAATTATACGAAATAGAGTGGCAGAATACTAACGAAAGCCCGCATGAGAAATGGCTCACAAATCGCCATCTTTGGTTATTTAAGAATATTCCATGTTTGCAGTGAGCAGCTTTCAATAATACGAGATGATTGACATGTAATTATTACGTTCGCTTATATCCTGGGCCGTTTCCCTGAACACTGGGGCGGGAGCTCCTACTGCGTTCTTTCTTGAGCTTGAAGAGAACAGAATGAAGCTGGTAAACAAAATATACAAAAACTGGGATTAGATGATAGTTGCAAGGATCAGTGCAGACTGCGCTTGGGGTGCCGAGCGGGGTGGAGAGGAGGCTGAGCAGCGTGATGGGTCTGCCTGAGGCAAACATGGCGAATTCCTCTTCTTTTGCTTTCCAGCCTCACGGGGCTGTCTTTACCGCGTTCAGTAGAGGTAGGAAGTTGACACGTGGCTGTGGAGGCCGCCCCCTCCCCTGCACAAGTCCGCTGAGGAAGAAGTTCTCTTTATCTCCCCTGTGCCCAGAACCAACATGGCGTGATGGCCCGAGGGCCGGAACCCCTCGGAAGCTCCTGTTCCTATCTTAGCCTAACTTCCCCCGCCACTTCTGGTCCTTACCTTTGAAAATAGACTTCACTCCTGTGCGCTCATTTTTAGAACTTGGCAGAATCAACATTTGTCCTATTCTAGCTCCCTCACTATTGCTAAGCTCCACTCTAGAAGATTCTAGGAGACATGGTGAGGCTAATAAACATGGAGTGTTTATTTCCAGGTTTTTCTCCCCAGGCATAAGCCAAATCCTGCCTCTGTAAAACAGCAACTGTGCGTTTGTATAGCACTGTCTCATTTGAACACGCTTGATTCTTTATTCTCATTCAGAGTGGGCAGGGTGAGTACTGTGCTTGTCTCGTGGATGTCTAGTTAACACTCCAGAGGTTAACTGACTTTGCAGAGAAGAAATGCAGGGATGGAGTCTGGCCTCAAACCCGAGTCCCCCAGTTCCTAGCTTGTGAGCCCTCCTTTAGCTATGGTGCTGCTCTTAGCCGGCGAGGAAAAGGTGCTAAAGATAAGGAAAAGACTTTTCTCTCTAGCTTCTCCTTCCCGGTGCTGCTGTGGTAACCGTTCTCAGCTTGGCAATGTGAGCCAGGTTCCAATGTGTGTAGATGAATAGGTTAATTACCTATTCCCTAACTAGATCCTGCTGTTTTCCTTCAAGCATCCTGGCTTCAACCCTCCCTAGAATGAGGGACTGGAGGGAGAAATAAGACCTCAGCACTTATTCTGTCACACATTGGCTGTTATTATTCAATTCATGGGCATTTATTGAGATTGGAGTAGATGTCCTCTGCTGGACCCCGAAAGGAGGGGAAGCTTGATCCTCACATTGAAAAAAGTTGTCCTATGGCTTGACAGGCAGGAATAGCGACTTGAAACACTTATTACGGAAAAGCAAAGTAGGAGGGAGTGAAATGCGTAGGTGTGCTGTGTGCTTGCTGGGGCGATGGGGAAGGGACTAGAGGCTGGGTTCCTATGAGGAGGGTCCCCAGAAGAGGAGGGACCTGGCAGTAAGGGGGAATCTCAGTAGCCACAGAGGGGATAAGCAGGGCATCCCCGGAGAGAGGATGAGGCAGCCAAGGTGTGGAAGTGGAGATGAACTGGGTGTGAGGTTGCTCTGAGGAATGGGATGTGCCCAAGGGACAGACACGCCAGAGAGACCTTAAACTAATGTCTTCTTAAAAATAGGTTCAAATAGTTTTGGCAGATGGACTCCTCTGAGGTAACTGTAGGGCCTCCTAAGAGAACCACCACTAACAGTTGCCACAGCTGGCCCCGACTGTTACACGGGGGAAAGCTGTCATAATGTTCCCCACAGAATGTTGTATGCAACCCAGGCATACACTTTGACCATCATTCTAGCATAAGAGTAAAGCAACAGCATAGTTCTGAGTAGGTTAATTGGAAAATAGGCAATAAAAAGTCTAGGTGTCTCCAAGACCCGCACAATGCAAATGACACCCACTAGCCACAGGTGGCTATCGACCACCTGAAATGTGGCAACTCTTATTTGAAAAAAGAATATGTAACATCTCCTTAATAATTTTTATATTGTTTACATGTTTAAATGATAATATTTTTGATATACTGGGTTAAGTAAAACATTTTATTAAAATTTTAAGAATAAATAAATAAAAATAAGAAGTTCGGCTTGTTCATCCAGATGTGTCATCCCCTTCAAAGCAGGCTCCTTGGGAGTCTTAACACCAATTCCTGTATCCTGCTTTGTGCAAGCTGGTCTGGGAGCTCCTCTTTGGGGGAATCCTTTGATTCCTTTCCAGGTTCTTCCAGCACTGACATCTGAATATTCCCAATAACATTTTGTTTTTTTAATAGCCTGCTAAAATTAATAAGAATAAAATCTGTCTTCCCTGTTCCTTACCACCCCCTACCCCTACATCATATGCTCCAATAATCTATCAAATGCTTGATATGTACTAAATATTGTTTTCTGCGCTTTACAGGTGACATGTCATTTAATTAAGCTGTCTTATGAGGTAGAAAATGTCACTCCCCGTATTTTACAGAAGTGGCAACTGAGGCTTAGAAGGCTAAGTAACTTGACCCCGTGAGTGCTGTAGAGCCAGCATCTTCACACAGGTGTGTCACCTCTTCTTCAGCGTGCCTTGTAGCCCCTCAACTTGTCCCTTTTCCTCTTTGCTCTTGCTGTTCCTCTCCCTGGAATGGCCATTCCTCCTCTTCTTTACTGCTAACCTTCTGCTGCTCCATTAGAGCCTAGACTAAAATATGACCTATGAACCAGCTCTTGTGGGCAGAATTAGTGTGCTGTCTGTCCTCTCTGGGTAAATGGGCTTGGTTGTTGCCTCTGTAATGGGACCTGCATTTTGCTGTAATTTTTCTGTCCAGATGCCTGTCTCTGCAGTAGACTGTGACCCCTCCCACCCCCACCCCAGCTATTCAGCTCTGTATTCTTAGGGCCTTGCATAGGGCATCTGGTACCAGCGGGAACTCAAGAATACTTTTTGAATTAATTTGAATGAGGGGATGTGGATCAAGCCTGGCCCTGAAGATGAAGCTAATGAGGAGATCTAAAGAGTTCTCAGCAAAGGCACTGTATTTGGAATAAGTATGTGGGCCACCACTGGTGACTACTTTGAAAGACTTCTCTTGGGTGTACAGGTTCTACTTTGCTTTTTGAGGAAGAAAAAAACCAAACTATGTCTGGTAATAGTGGACTAGGTAGTTCAGAAAACCTATCCAGCTGAAGAGAATAAGAAAGCTAATAATAAAATAATGAAATAGTAATAATAATGAAAGCACATGTGTTTGAAGTCATCAGAAAGGCAACAGGTCAGTGTAGACTCAAGAACAAAGACCTGGGAGAAGCTGGAAACCTGGAGCAGTCGGCCTGGACCTGGGGGCTGCTCTACTCCCAGGCTTCTGCTGATTCCCAAAGGAAAAGGCTGACAAGCTGAACAGCACTGTGGACATGCTTTCCACACGGGGCACAAAACTTGAAGCCTGGATGACGGTAGGGGGCTTGGTAAACTGCCTACACTTTGGTTTGGGACCCTAACTAGCTAAACACAGAAGTCAAGGTGAATTGGAGGGGACTCACCCTTGAAGGGACTACAACCCAGCTTTGAATTCCCTCAAGCCCTGAAATTGGATTAATATGATCTGCTGCTTTCTTAAGACCTGAGAAAAACTCTAGGCCTAAATGACTTCATCAGTGAATTCTATCAACTATTGCAGGGAAAAATAACACCTATTCTACACAAACTTCCACAAAGTAGAAATAGAGGGAACATTTCTACTTCAGCTTATGAGACCAACATAACTTTGATATCAATACTTGACAAGGACATTATTAGAAAGGAAAATTACTGACTAATCTCATTCATGAACATAGATACCAAGATCCTAAGCAAAATATTAGCAAATTAAGTCCAGCAAAAGATAGTTAGGATAATATGTCAGTTGACAAGAGGGAAGCACACTGCTGGGCTTGAAAAGGCATCTCTTGCATATGGCCCTTCTCCAAGATCAGGAGACATAGCTGACTCACCTAATGTATAGATAGAAACACAGAGAAAGAAGCATAATGAGGAGGCAAAGGAATATATTCCAAGCCTTGGAACAGGACAAAACCCCAGAAAAAGAACTAAATGAAACAGAAATGAGCAATCTACCTGACAAAGAGTTCAAACAAAAACTCATAAGGATGCTCACTGACCTTGGGAGAAGACTCAGTGAGCACAGTGAGAACATCAACAAAGAATTGGAAAACATAAAAAAGAACCAATCAGAAATGAAGAATACAATACTGGAAATTAAAAATTCACTAGAGGGACTCAATAGCAGAGTAGATGATACAGAAAATGGATCAACGAGCTGGACAAAAGACTAGAGGAAATCACCCAAGCTGAATAGAAAAAGGAAAAAAGAAAAAGAATGAGAACAGTCTAAGGCAACTCTGGGACAAGAGAAAGCACACTAACATTCATATAATAGGTATCCCAGAAGGAAAAGAGAGAGACAAAGGGGCAGAGACTCTATTGGAAGAAATAATAGATGAAAACTTTCCTAACCTAAGGAAGGAAACAGACATTCAAGTACAGGAAGCACAGAAAGCACCAAACAAGATAAACTCAAAGAGGCCTACGCCAAGACACATTATAACTAAAATGTCCAAAATTAAAGATAAAGAGAGAATCCTAAAATCTACAAGAGAAAGACAACAAGTGATATACAAAGGAAACCCCATAAGGTTATCAGCAGACTTCTCAACTGAAACCCTACAGGCTAGAAGAGAGTGGCATGACATACTTAAAGTGCTGAAAGGAAAAAGCTTACAGCCAAGAATACTCTGTCTGGCAAGGTTAACATTCAGAATGGAAGCAGAGAGAAAGAGTTTCCCAGACAAGCAAAAATTAAAAACAGTTTATCACCAAGAAAACAGTTCTACAAGAAATCCTGAAGGGACTTATTTAAGTGGGCAAGAGAAGAACACAAATAGGAATAAGAAAATTGTCCAAAAATGAAGTCAATAAAATCACTGGTAAAGGCAAAAATACAGTAAAGGTAGCAGATCAACCACCTATGAAGATAACCTGAAGGTTAAAAGATGAAAATACTAAAATTACCTATTTCAATGATAAGAAAGTAATGGATAGACTCACACAAGAGATAAGATATGATTTCAAAAACATAAAATACGGGAGGAGGGGAGTAAAAGAGTGGAGCTCTCAGAAAGAGGTCAAGCTAAAGAGACTGTCAACTCAATATAGATTGCTATATACTCAGAATATTATATATGAACCCCATGATAATTACAAACCAGAAACCTATAATAAAAAAATAACTAAGAGGGGGCTGGGGCCGAGTGGTTGAGTTCCGCGCTCCGCTGCAGGCGGCCAGTGTTTCATCAGTTCGAATCCTGGGCGTGGACATGGCACTGCTCGTCGGACCACGCTGAGGCAGCGTCCCATATGCCACAACTAGAAGAACCCACAACGAAGAATACACAACTATGTACCGGGGGGCTTTGGGGAGAAAAAGGAAAAAATAAAACTAAAAAAAAAAAAAACTAGAGGAAGGAAATCAAACATATTACTAAAGAAAGCTGTCAAACCACAAGGGAAGAGAGCAAGAGAAGAAGAAAGGAACAGAGAAGAACTACTAAAACACCCAGGAAAAAAGTAACAAAATGGAAATAAATACATATTTATCAATACCTACTTTAAATGTCAATGGAATAAATGTTCCAATCAAAAGGAATAGGGTGGCCGAGTGGATAAAAGAACAAGAACCATATATATGCTGCATACAAGAGACACACTTCAGACCTAAAGACCTTTACAAACTGAAATTGAAAAGATGAAAAAAGATACTCCATGAAAATGGCAATGAAAAGAAAGCTGGGGTAGCAATACTTGTATCAGACAAAATAGACTTTAAAACAAAAACTGTAACGAGATGAAGGGCACTACATAATGATAAAGGGAACAATCCAACAAGAGGATATAGCAATTGTAAATATCTATGCACCCCACATAGGAGCACCTAAATATATAAAGCAATTATTAACAGAAATAAAAGGAGAAATAGATAGTAACACAATAACAGTAGGGGACTTTAAACAACCCACTTACAACAATGGATAGATCACCCAAACAGATGATCAATAAGGAAACATTGGCCTTAAATGACACATTAGATCAGATGGACTTAGCAGATATATATAGAACATTCCATCCCCAAACTGCAGAATACACGTTCTTCTCAAATGCCCATGGAACATTCTCCAGGATAGGTCACATATTAGGCCACAACACAAGCCTCAATAAATTTAAGATGATCAAAATAATACCAAGCATCTTTTCTGACCACAAAGGTATGAAACTAGAAATCAACTATAAGAAGAAATCAGAAAAGTCACAAAAATGTGGAGATTAAACAAAATGCTACTGAACAACTATTGGGTTAATGAGGAAATTAAAAGAGAAATAAAAATATACCTGGAGACAAACAAAAATGAAAATATAATATGCTAAAATTTATGCGATACAGCAAAAGCAATTGTCAGAGGGAAGTTTATAGCAATTCAGGCCTACCTCAACAAACAAGAAAAATCCCAAATAAACAGTCTAACAGTGCACCTAAAGGAACCAGAAAAAGAAAAACAAATAAAGCCCATTTCCAGCAGAAGGAAGGAAACAATAAAAATCAGAGCAGAAATAAATGAAATAGAGACTGAAAAAAAAAATAGAAAAAATCAATGAAACCAAGAGGTGGTTGTTTGAAAAGATAAACAAAATTGACAAACCTTTAGCTAGACTCACCAAGAAAAAAAGAAGTCTCAAATAAATAAAATCAGAAATGAAAGTGGAGAACTTACAATGGACACCTCAGAAATACAAAAGATTATAAGCAAATACTATGAAAAGCTATATGCCAACAAATTGGATAATCTAGAAGAAATGGATAAATACTTAAAATCATACAACCTTCCAAAACCGAATCAAGAAGAAATAGAGAATTTGAGTAGAACAATCACCAGTAAGGAGATTGAAACAGTTATCAAAAACCTCCCCCAAAATAGAAGTCCAGGACCAGATGGGTTCCCTGGTGAATTCTACCAAACATTCAAAGAAACCTTAATACCTATCCTCCTTGAACTCTTCCAAAAAATTGAAGATGAGGGGAAGCTTCCTAACTTCTTCTACAAAGCCAACATTATCCTCATACCAAAATCAGACAAGGACAACACGAAAAAAGAAAATTACAGGCCAATATCACTGATGAACATTGATGTAAAAATCCTCAACAAAATACTAGCAAATCAAATACAATGATACATTTAATGTATTGTTGATACATTAAGATCATACAACATGATCAAATGGGATTTATTCCAGGGATGCAGGAATGGTTCAACATCTGCAAATCAATCAATGTGATACAACATATTAACAAAATGAAGAATAAAAATCACATGATCATCTCAATAGATACAGAGAAAGCATTTAAGATACAGCATATATTTATGATAAAAACTCTAAATAAAATGGGTATAGAAGGAAAATACCTCAACATAATGAAGGCCATATATTACAAACCCACAGCTAATATCTTCCTCAATGGAGAAAAACTGAAAGCTATCCAGACAAGGATGTCCACTTTCACAACTCCTGTTTAACATAGTATTGGAAGTCCTAGCCAGAGCAATCAGGCAAGAAAAAGACATAAAAGGGATCCAAATTGGAAAAGAAGAAGTGAAACTGTCACTATTTGTAGACAACATGATTTTATATATAGAAAAACCAAAAAAAAAAAAATCCACCAAAAAGCTTTGAGAAATAATAAATGAATACAGTCAAGTTGCAGGATACAAAATCAACATACAAAAATCAGCTGTGTTTCTATACACTAAAAACGAAGTAGCAGAAAGAGAAATTAAGAACACAATCCTATTTACAATTGCAGCAAAAAGAATAAAATCCCCAGGAATAAACTTACCCAAAGAGGTGAAAGGTCTGTATAATGAAAACTATAAAACTGTTGAAAGAAATTGAAGAAGACACAAAGAAATCAAAAGATATTCCACGATCTTGGATTGGAAGAATTAACATAGTTAAAATGTCCATACTTCCTTAAAGCAATCTATAGATTCAATGCAATCCCTATCAAACTTCCAACAACATTGTTCACAGAAATAGAACAAAGAATCCTAAAATTTATATGGAACAACAAAAGACCCTGAATAGCCAAAGGAATCCTGAGAAAAAAGAACAAAGCTGGAGGTATCACACTCCCTGATTTCAAACTATACCACAAAGCTATAGTAACCAAAACAGCATGGCACTCGCAGAGAAACAGACACATAGATCAAAGCAACAGAATTGAGAGCCCAGAAATAAACCCACACATACATGGACAACTAATTTTCAACAAGGGAGCCAAGAACATTCAATGGAGAAAGGAGAGTCTCTTCAATAAATGGTGTTGAAAACTGGACAGCCACATGCAAAAGAATGAAAGTAGACCATTATCTTACACCATGCACAAAAATCAACTCAAAATGGGTTGAAGACTTGAATCGAAGATCTGAAACTGTGAAACTTCTAGAAGAAAGCATAGGCAGTACACTCTTTGACATTGGTCTTAGCAGCTTTTTTTCAAATACCATGTCTGACCGGGCGAGAGAAACAACAGAAAAAATAAACAAATGGGACTACATCAAACTAAAAAGCTTCTGCACAGCAAAGAAGACCATCAATAAAATGAAAATGAAAGACAATGTAACAATTGGGAGAAGATATTTGCAAACTGTATATCAGATAAGGAGTTAATGTCCAAAATATGCAAAGAACACATACATCTCAACAACAGAAAAACTAACAACCCAACTAACAAATGGGCAAAAGATCTGAACAGAGATTTCTCCAAAGAAGATATGCAGATGGCCAAGAGGTAAATGAAAAGATATTCAACATCATTAACTATCAGGGAAATGCAGATCAAAACTACAGTGAAATAACAGCTTACTCCCGTCAGAATGGCTATAATTAACAAGACAGGAAACAAGAAGTGTTGGAGAGGATGTGGAGAGAAGGGAACCCTCATACACTGCAGGTGGGAATGCAAACTGGTGCAGCCACTATGGAAAACAGTATCGAGATTCCTCAGAAAATTAAGAATAGATCTACCATAAGATCCAGCTATTCCAATCCTGGATATTTATCCCAAGAAATTGAAAACACAAATGCATAGAGGCACATGCACCCCTATGTTCATTGCAGCATTATTCACAATAGCCAAGATTTGGAAGCAACTTAGGTGCCCATCAAGGGACAAATGGATAAAGAAGACGTGGTGTATATACACAATGAAATACTACTCAGCCATAAGAAATGATGAAATGTGGCCATTTGTGACAACATGGATGGACCTTGAGGGTATTATGCTAAGTGAAATAAGTCAGAAGGAGAAAGTCAAACACATATGATCTCACTCATAAGTAGAAAATAAAAACAACAACAAACAAACACACAGCAACGGAGATTGGATTAGTGGTTACCAGAGGGGAAGTGGGGAGGGAGGAGGGCAAAGGGGTGATTAGGCACAGGTGTGTGGTGACGGATTATAATTAGTCTTTGCATGGTGACCATCATGTAATCTACACAGAATTAGAAATATATTACGATGTACACCTGAAAGTTATATAATGCTATAATCCAATGTTACTGCAATAAAAGTAAATTAATTAAAAAAAAGAATTAGAAATGAGTGAATGAATGAAAACCATGAACCTGGAAATAGAAGGGTGTCTTTCTAAAACAAGAGACTACTGAATCCTTTTGGTTTGAAACCTCTCTTTTACAATGGGACACAAATTCTAACCAGAATTTTTTAACTTGTTTTGGGGGAGAATTCATTTCTTCATCAAATACTTGCTTGTTAAGCACCCCTCATATATGGCTCTAAGCTCTGAGGATACAGCAGTGAATAAGGCAAAAGCTTTTTTCATTCTGATTGGAGAGTGATAACAAACAAGTAATCAGGTCAATAGACCACATCATTTCAAATAAGGATACTGTGCTGTGGGCTAGGGGTGGGAGAGTGGGTGGAGAGAGAGGCCATTCAGGCTGGTGCGTGGGAGGTCTCTCTGAAGAGGTGAAAGTGAGAAGTGCCCCGCGTGGGAATTCATGTTGAACGGCAGGAACACTTCAGTTCTTCCCTCTAAACTCACTGATTTATTTCTTATGAGAATGGTGGGCACAGCCTTTAATAACGAAGTGCCTATTAACACGGTATTTTTATTTCTGGAGATCACAAAGATTGTCCATTTAATGATCCGTAGTTATTGGGCATCTGTAAACTACAGAGGCTTAGGCATCAGTTAATAATTATTATCTCTGTGGAGCTATTTCTTTTCTCCCCCGTGCCTTCGCTCTCCTCGGCCCCAGCCCCCCCATCTAGGTCTCATGCCTTTTTGTAAAAGGTAAATGCTGTTGGGGCTACTTTGGAGTAAAAGCGACTTTGTTGGTCAATGTTTGAGGCGGGTCTAGAACCACATTCCATTAGAATCATCTTTATATTTAGTTCCCTCACCCCCCACCCCCACGCCGTAAGTGTTAGCATATGCCTGGAACTCTTGTCCTCTGGCCAGGAATTCTCCTCCAGCATCTTGTAGAGATGTTAACCCAGGACTAAGCAATTTCAAAGACAGCTACTCACGAGAGACCAATAAATGAAACACTTTCCTCACATTATGGAAGTTCTTTTTGTTCTCTTAAAGCAGCACAATTTGTTTCCAAAGAACCTCTCTTTTTCAATTCTGCTACATTTTCTGAACTTACAAAACACAGAGATCCTAAAATACAAAAGGAAAAAAATTCTACCAACAGGCCAGGGGAGCCAACGAAGATAGCATTGGTTGAGTGCCCCTAGACCGTGTGGGGAAATTGTCTTGTCAGATTTAAATTAATCTCTGATCTAGCTGTGATTATCTTTAGTTTACAGATGAGGCAACAGGCACAGAGAGGTTAAGGTCAAGTACCTTGTCCAAGGCCGCACCAAAAATAATTACAGGATGGAGATTTCAATCTGGGTCTAGCCGAGTTCCGGTGGTTATTCCTTGCCACTCTGCCACATTGCCTTCCTGCTCTTCTAGATTGCTGTCTCAGAATGGCTATTCTCATTTTCTGGACTTATTAAGAAAAGGCGAAAACCTTCCCTTTTCAAGGCAGAGGATCCACGCCCCCATGGGTATCAGAGCCTGAACCGTGCATCCCCACTGGAGGGCTGACCTAACGACATTTGCCAGCTTTAACATTCACAGATTGCTCTTGTTCTGGAAAAGCTGCAACTGGAAAGTGAGGAGAAAGCCTTTCAATCACTGTAGAGAGAGTCAATGAAGAAAAATGGCGTTTCTTAGCTGCTAAGGGAAAGAGTTCAACCCCTGCTCCCTTTTTATAGTACAAACTAATCAAATATGCTTTTGATATAAAACCTTTCGTTTCATAGATACGTCGATGAAAGCGTCACGACATGCTGCCTTAAAAAATCTGCAGGTATTTTTTTAAGTCAAGGAATGCAGAGACTGCTAAAAATTGGCCTCTTGTATGCACCGCTGACAGCCCAGTCCGGCCGCCCTCCATGCCCATGCACCTGCACAGTCTGCCGGTGGTCTAGCCCTCGGTCCTGGGTGGCCAGGGGCACGCTGCCAGCAACGGCCTCTACCAGAGATGCCTGATCCTGACCAGAGATGCTCTCCCAGGTTTGGGGAAAGCCCTTCCATTTCCACACAGAAAGAATGTGCCAGTGCCCAGTCCCCCGTTGTGTTACTGTTGTTGTCCTTGCCTATACTCCGTTTGGCAAAGGGCCTCATGGTTTGTCCCAAAGAAGGTGTCTGTGTGGAGCCAGGGTCAGCACCTTTCTCTATAAATATTTCCTGCTTTGCACGCCACACAGTCCTTGTCACAACTACTCAGCTCTGCTGCTGTAGCAAGAAAGCAGCCATAAACAACACGTAAATTAATGAGTGTGGCCATGTTCTAATAAATTTCATTTACAAAACAGACAGCGTGGGCTGCTGGCTGTAGTTTTCCAAACTCTGGCACAGAATGATCATTTCCCCAAGCCCCTAACCAGTGGTTCTCAATTCGTGGCCCTCAGATCAGTGGCATCAGCATTTCTGATCTGGTAGGCCTTTCTCATAAGTTCCCAGATGAGACAGATGCCGCAGGTGCAGGACCATACATTGAGAACCACTGCAATAGATAGATGTCTTCCTGTACACAGGATCTGGGAGGGGGCCGTGTGGTCCTAAGAACGCAGTGGTGGCTGGGGGCAGAGGGGCAGGAGCAGCTGGGAGATTCAGACCTGCCTGTTCCTCTGACTGACTCCTTGTCAGGGGGAGGTTAGGACTGCCAAGGAAGCAAAAGGAGCTAAAGTCCTGGCAAGGTGAGGAGCTTCTGGATCTGGTGCTGCCAGGAAGCCTTGCAGAGAGAAAAGCTGCAAGAGGGTTGGACTGTCCCCACTCCCTGCAGGCTTAGCTGGCCGGGCTGACTGCATTTGCTCATGTCCAGGCATCAGAAAGAACAGGGGAACTTTATGAGTCTGGTGAGAAGTACACAGGGAGTTTATGAAGACCCAGCTTGTCACGAGAGGGCTGCAGCACGGCCAGGCCCTGTCACGTTTCTGGGCATCAGATCACATCCTCCAGACTTGACCGACTAGACGTGTAGGTGTGGAACTGCAAGCTACAGCGAAACATCTGGGGGGCAAGGCGAGGGGACCTGCCAGAACATCCCCGTCAGACCAGCCCTGTCTCGCTTACCTGCCAAGGACAGTTAAGATTCTGTAATCATTTCAGGCCCCTGAGATGAAAGGACAGACTTGTGAAAGCCAGAGGCTGGTGTGCAAAGACCTTGGATGCCAAGCCTGCGACTCTTGTGAGCTTGTCGAGGGATTTGCAGGCCAGCTGGTGAGCAGATGCTGGTGATGCTGGGCCCTGCACGAGGAGTTGCCCACAGGACACGAGGTGGGCAGGCATGCTCTCGGGGTTCTGCTGGGAAGAACATGAATGGGCATAATTGTTTCCGTGGCCACGTGCTCAAATGTGTATTATGTTACTCACCCTTGCACCACGGCATGCTGTCTTGGTTGGGCCCCCTTTGAACTGCCCAAGAGGGCAGACTGAAGAGAATCAGCTCAAAGTTGCAAAGTATGGGGACATATGGTGTTGGAATATTATTAGGATGTCTAAGCTTAATGTCGGAGCCAGACCCGAGAAGCAGGACCTCCTAGCCTCAGGGCTCTTTGCCCCTTGAAAGGATTCTCCCATCCTGGCGCTGAGTGGCTGCATCCTCCCAACCTTCCAGGAACTCTGAACCCAGTTCTGCTCCTGGTTCCGTCAAAGGCCTTGCTCAAATCCTATTTCAGAAGCAAAGGTTTTTAGATGAGATTAACTCCAGACACAAGGTCCTACTTCCTGTGCTGTTTGCTGGCTTGCTGGGTTCAGGCCTGGGGACAGTGCCTGTATCTCAAATAGCAGTTACCAGGGGACGGGGGCTGCCTCCCTCGGGCTTCATGACTGAACTGACTTGACTTTTCCCAGAAACACACAGCAGGAGCAACACTTTGACATAAGTCACTTGTGCCTTTTCTACAAAAATGAAACAGTATAAATAGCACTCATATGCTTTTAAAATTAACAAATGGAACCTGAATTTAGAGCAAGTTTTTAAAAAAATGCAATAACAGATGCGAGGTGAGTCTCTTTCTTCACTGTTTAATTTACTCCTGACTTTATTTATTCTTTACCAACGAAAATCTCAAACATTTTTTCATCTATAATGCTTTGGATTAAAACAAAAAAGTCCATATTCTGCATACATCTCCAGGAGTTTGCCTGTTCATTCACTACGTTTTTCAGCATTCAGCATTGTCTGGTGTCTAAAACACTGATTCACCCCAACGGCTTCCAGTTTCCCCTTACTTCTTCAATATATCCGTATTGTTAGTCGTGAACATCTACAGTTTTCTTCCTAAATTGATGAATCCAGATCTTTCTAGCAATTTTTCTTTTAATTGTAAAATGTATTAAAAATGAGAATCAATCTTAAAAATCACTGCAATCTAACAATGGGGAAATGGTTAAGGATCTTCCTGCACAGCTATATGATGGAATATATGCAGCCATCAAAAATAGCAAATAATGTAAAAACACTGTCACTGGCTTCACAGGAGGAGTCTGCCTTTTCAGCTGAGAGCGTGGAGCCCTCTGGAACCCCTGCGTCAGCCCCCAGCCCCTGCTCTCCATTCCATCCCCGGGCCTATTTGGCTTCTAACCTTCAGGCTTGTCTCTCATTCTAGCTCTGTGCTCACTCCCTGGGGTTCAACCACAATATTCAACCCCCCCAGCTTGGCCTCAGGCAAACCCTGGATTCATCCCTGGCTTTTTCTGCCCTGGGCTGCTTCCGCGCCCACTCAGCTCCACCAGCTTTGACACTGGACCTCAGCCCTGCCTTAAGTGCCCGCATGCCGAGCACCCTGACCACACTTGCCCAGCCGCAGCCAGCCTTTTAGGACACGTAGAACCTTTCAATCTTAGGGAGATGAATTTTTAGTTTCATGGAGCTTGTGGAGCAGCACAGTGGCTCTCTTAAAAAAAAAATCAAGCTCAGATCCTCCAGGGTCAGCAAAGGATGGGGACTTGACATGAAGAGGAAGCTGGGACGTGTAGCGCTGACTCTCGATCTCCGAGATTCACCTTCCTTCAGGATCTCTCTCATTTGCTGCAAGAATGGTGCTGGCTGCCATGAATTGGTAGGAGAGTCTGAGAGAACCTGGGCTCAATTTGGCGAAGGAGTTAATGGATTTCCTCACAGAGATGAGACGGCTGAAACCAATGCTCTGTGTCTAATGAGTAAATTAGGTCCATTTGACATTGATATTGACAATGATAGTCAAGTCATTTGACGAAATATTTAATGATTTTACAACCAGAAAAACTACTTTAAAAAAATTCAGGGGCTGGCTTGTTAGCATAGTGGTTAAGTTTGCAGGTTCTGCTTCAGCGGCCTGGGGTTTGCCCATTTGGATGCTGGGTGGGGACTTACACACCGCTCATCAAGCCATGCTGTGGTAGGCGTCCCACGTATAAAGTGAAGGAAGATGGGCATGACGTTAGCTCAGGGCCAGTCTTCCTCAGCAAAAATATTACTAATATTAAAAAAAATCAAATCCAAGAGGCAGAATAAAACACACAAAATAGAAAGTGCTCACTTTAATTTATAGATATACTGAATTAGTCTTTATAGAGAAATCACTGCTTATGAGAATGAATAAAAGATTCTAACATTCTGAAAAATTTCAAGAATTTACTTTGCTATGCTTATTTTAAAAATTATTACATAAATTATGCTTCATTTTCTGGTCTTATCTGAAATAGTACTGTGTGAAGTTTCCTTTACTATAATTTATCTTTGCCTTCATTTCTCTTACATTAGGTAGCTGTGCCATAGCTAACTTTTTATCTAATTTTGAATCAAGTTTTAAAACATGCTCTTTTGAAAAATGCATTAAAATAATTTTTATTTTAGGCGATATCTATATCTTCAACTCAGAAATTTTCTTTTTCCTGCATTCAACCAGACCCTCCTTTTGTCTAAAGGAGAACGCACACTTGTTCCTTCTCTGATAAGCTCTTCTTTCTAGACTAATAGACTTAAAGATCTTGAAGGTCCTGGAGTCCATTCGGTCCAAGTGAGAGATACGGCCTGTTGGAGCCAAACAAGGTCGCCAGGGTAGCATCTTTCTCATCATCCCCATCTCTGAGCTTCCTCTGGGCACGTGCTTCTCACTCGATTTAGCGATGCTCTCTCATAGGTGCACTAGGGTTTGGTTTGACCCGAAGACTGGGATCTAATCCTAGTTTTCTGTGAACTATTTGTGTTGTTTTGAGGGTTTAGGCCTTAATTTTCTTAAATCTAAATCAAAGGGATTCAAATATTCCGGGTTCCCCAAATGAGTGGTCGGTACCAAAAGGAATGCATATCATTTCCAAAAATAAATATTGGCCACATATAGAATACATGATTCACAAACCAAATCAAGGCACTCTGCAGGAGAACGATGGTATTTCTCTGTAACCCAAACCAGCAAGGAGCCGAAGCTGCTACATGTTGTCGCCTTGGTTTCCTATTCTCTTTCCTGGCAATGGAGGATGAAGAGGAAGACGCTGGAGAAGGAATAGATGTGTTGAGAGACCTCAGCTGACCGGAAAGTGTCAGGGAGCAGAAAGTCACCTTACTGTAATGTGACTGTCTAATGGCTGATGTACTTGAAGTGGAAACCCCCAGATCTACAATGACAAGGAGGAGAAAGAGAACTTGCTAGAAAGACGACTTGGAGCAACCATATCCTTCCAGGTGCTCAGGCTAAAACCTTGGTATCTGCTGTGGTCTGGGCGTTTGGGTCCCTCCACATTCATGTGTGGGAATCCTAACGCCGCACGTGACAGTAATAGTGGTGGGGCCTTTGGGAGGCCATTAGGCCGTGAGGGCTCTCATGACCTAATGAGATTAATGCCCTCATAAAAGAAGGCCCAGAGAGCACCCTTGCACCCTTCCCCTCTGTGAGAACACACTGAAGTCTCCCCCTCGGAGGAGAGCCCTGACCCGACCAGGCCAGCGCCGGGACCTTGGACTTCAACTTGCGTAGCGTAGAAGCTCTCCAGTCTGCGGGCGTTTGGTTACAGCAGCCTGAGCGGCCTAGGAGGGCGTCAGTCCTGAGGCCCCTCCTCATCCCACACCCACCCCTATCCCATGGGCAAGTGAAGCCTGTCTGCTCTCCCCCTAGAATGCGTCTGCGACGGAGTCGCTTCTCACAGCTGCCCTGCCACCACCCCTCCCCCAGAGCATTACAGTAGCCTCCTGACAGTCCCGCTGCCTCTAACCTTGTCTCTTCCTTAGTGGCCAGAGGGACTCGGTGAAAACGCAAGTCGGGTCCCACATCTGCTTCCTCGGAAGCCCTGGGGAGCCCCACCCGCACGGCGCGAAGGCCCGGAGCCCGGGGCTCGGACCGCAGGGACCTGACTCCCGCGCTCCCTCTTCCGTGACTGCGGGGCACGCTCCCCTCTGAGCACCTGCCCGGGCCCTTCCCTCTACCTGGCACTCTTCCCCAGACTGTCACAGGGCTGCTCCCTCGCCTCCTTCAGCTCTCGTGTCACCTTCCCAAGGAGGCCGTCCTTGACACCCTGTTCAAAAACACAGTTCCCGCGTCAACGCGGCCATCCACCCCCTCCTTTATGTTTACGCCTCAGCCGCACCTAACATAGTAGGCGTCTTGTGAGGAACCCGACTTCTCCCAGCACGATTGTCACCTGCCTTCACGGGGCTGCCATGCAAGGCTCCAATGGAGTTCCTCTCAGAGGGGTGAGAGCACAGCAATCAGGAGGCCCCCTCGAACCTTCCTCGCGAGCGATCGCCTGGAAATCCCACAGGCAGCGTGCCGCCTGCGGGCAGGAGCTCCCATCGTCCGGGGAATTTCAGCAGAGACTGTCTGAGAGACAGCCTTTGACTGTGGGCAGCTCCAGGAGGTGGGGACATTCCGCTCTCTCTCCGGTTGCCCCTCTTTCTCTTCTTGGTCCTCTACTCCTGGCTTCAGCTGAAGCTGGCTTGACTCTTGGCCCCTCTGGTTCCTGGGCTCAGAGCCACCATAGGGGAGTGTCCAACCAATAAACATGTTCCGAGCATCAACTATCTGCCAGGTTCTGTGCGAGGTTCTAGGCATCCCGCAACAAAGAGGTCAAAGACCGTGCCCTCCGGGACGCTGTGGCCTCCCTGGGGACATGAGGTGAAGGCACACAGGAAGGAAGTGCACAGAAAACATCCGTAGTTCAATGCCCAAATTCAAGGGGTGAAATTCTGGTGTGAGCGAGGTCAGGAGGCTTCCTGCAAACTCTGGCCTGGAGGCGTCTGCCTTCTTGCTGGGCAGCCTTTAAGGGTGGGAGCAGCTCCTCAACACAGTGGCTCCCACCTCCCCTTCTCGGCCCTTTGTTCCGGGACTGTGGGGGTGCCCCAGTTAGCAGACCCAAACATACGCAGTCGCCACATCTAAGCCCTGGGACCTTCAGATTCTGAAGGGCTTGTAGCCTTTCCTCCTCGCCCAGCTCTGTTCCTGCAACTTGGTTCCAGCAAATTCATTTTCCTCACGATCAACTTTGTTTGCTTTTTCGTTTCTGAAATGTGTTGTGAAGATAGAGCCTCTCTGGAGTCCACGTGCACATCAATCACCCTGGTTCAGAAAGCCGGCGAGCTAACTCCCATGCTCTCCAGCACCTTCCGCGGCACCTCCCTGGAGGGCCTGCCCATCAATATTTACCCTGACAGGGACAACCACTCCCGCCTGAAGGAGTTGATGTAAGTTATAAAAATAGAGAGACACACTGAGAATAAACCAGCTTTTCTCAGCACTTTCCATGAGCTTGGCTTGTGCTTCTGGAATCTTCACTGGACCTTTCTTTTCATAAGCCATGACCTTGAGGAGCTGTTTTCCCGGACAGACACGGCTGAGGTTTGCTTCTCTCCCGCATCCCTCCTGCAGGGATTTCCGCCTCCGCAGGGGGCCTGGCTCCATCTCACAGAGGAGTTCCTTGTTCCTTTCATTCAATGTCAGTCACCGTGTCAGCTTTCCCTCCCCCTCACTTCTGCGGGAATGGGAGACGGGGAGTTGGGGGTGGGCGGGCAGAAGTGCTGGCATCTGTGGAGGCTTCTAAAGAGTTTGCACAGCTCTGCCGGGTCAGGCCTCCCTCACGCACGAAACGGAGGCCACCAGCCTGGACTTCCTCAGTGTCCCCTCCTCCAAAGGGTCCTCATCTCCTGGTCACAAGTGGTGGTGGACACCTGTTTTGTTGTGTTTTTTGGCGTTTGGCGGTTTTTTGCTGACCTAGCATCTTTCTCCACTTTTCTGCTAACAGCACCCTGGCTTTCCACAACAGCTCCCTGGCTCTCAGTTCACGTGGCTCAGGGGGGCTCTTCCCACCTGTAACTCGTGAGACGGCATGTGACCCAGGCCAAGCCGATCAGCTCCTCTTTCCCCCTAACTGGAATCATTGGTCAGGAGTGCGCACGCACCCCAACTAGTTCTGAGGATTTTATTGAAATGAGGAGAGTGTGCCTGCCAGAGCCTTCGTGCCTGAGGGTGCGAACAGAGATGCAGCCGGGGAAGTGGAGGGAGAGCAAGTCCCAACCCCTGCGCCAGCTGCTCTTAAAACTGCGGCCATCCTTAGACTTTGCAGTTATCAAGCCAATTACCATCTTTGTTTAAGCAGGCTGCTTCATTCTGCAAGCCAGCGGTCACCTCCTGCTGCTGTTATTTGCAACAAGAGTACCACCCCTATCTGGGGAGACAGTGTCCTTCCTTCCGCCCAGCAATGTCCTTGGTCACATCTCCTATCTCCTTGGGCCCTCCTGTCTCCTTGTTCTGTTGTCATTGTGTCTACCATCTTCTGTGCCTTATGTTTTCCCTCAAGTCGCTTATACTTACAAAAACCCTCCCTCAGTGTGTCCTCCGCCTGCCATTGCCCTTGGCTACTCCCAGTCTCTCCCTTTTCTTCCCAGGTGGGCTCGCTGAGCGTCACGTGATCTCAGAGGCTCTCTTTCTTTACCTCTCATTACTCTTCACCAACCACTGTCCAGTGTCTTTCCCCTGCACTTCATTAAAACCAGGGGCGACCACCCCACAGTCCTCTCCCGGGTCGCGTTTTGGCCTGGTTGTCTCTGACTCCTCTGTGGGACGATAGTGTGTTGGCTTCAGCCACGTTTTCATCCTCCCTTGCCTGGTCGCCCTCTGCAGTCTTTCACCTCTGCTCTGTCATCTTTGCTGGCCTTGCATCTCCTGTCCTCCTTTTCAGTTTTGGACCCCAGGGCTTGTCCTCAGCTCTCTTCCCTTCTCTCACAGCTCTCTCCTCCGGGCTGTGACTTCATCCATTCCAGGGCCTTCTGCTGTTGCTCACATTGCCTCCAGCTTGCTCCTGAGTTCCCTCTGGGTATTTCCCACTGCCTGTGGATACCCTGAAGACCAGGTTATGGGGACCTCAAACTTACAGAGCCCCGCACGTAGTAGATACTCAAGAAAGAACTGTTAAAAGAATAAATGGAAGCATCCTCAGAATGTCAGAGCCTGAACTCGAGGCCTGCAGAACTTCCTGCCTGACTGGCGAGAGGGCTGTGAGCCCCTGTTGTTCGGCATGTGAGTCCCCACCACCTACTGTTTCTGCAAGTGCCCACCGTGCTGCCCCTTCCTCTCCAAAGATCAATCCAAGCATTACTGCTGCTGGGAAGCCTTCATGGGACAACAGATACCTGCACGTGTACCACACATACACACACACACGCACACGCACGCACACACACACTCACACACAACACACAACACACACACGCACACACATACATACACACAACACACACATGCACACACATACACACACACACGCACACACACACAACACACACATGCACACATACATACACACACACACACGCACACACATACACACAACACACACATACACACAACACACACACACACACATACACATATACATACACAACACACACATACACACATACACATACACACAACACACACATACACATATACATACACAACACACATACACACACATACACACAACACACATACACATACACAAATACACACACATACACAAACATAGACACATACACACATATACATACACAACACATACATACACATACACACATACACACAACACACACATGCACATACATACACATACACATACACACACATACACACAATTATTTCCTTTTGCTTCTGAGACCCCAAAACATCTTATAGTTCATTTAAAAAGGATTATAATATTCATCATATTGTTTTAATGTGTTTATTTGTGTTTCTGTTTGTGTCACTAGAAAATGAGCAGGTTTTGGTCTTAAGCACTGCCCCTCACCAGCCGTGTCACATTCAGAAAGTCATTTAGCTTCTCAGAGCATCAATTTCCTCACCTAACAAATGGAGGTAATAATACCAGCCCAGCTTCCATCACAGAGTGGCTGCATGCGGCCCTGTGAACTAGAGTTAGTTTTCTTGTTAGAAGAAATTTGTGTTTTGAATATGGGACATAATGCATGTGAAACTGCTTTGTAAGTTGGGAGGAACTAATGCAAGGCATTGTTCCTTTATTATTATTTTGCCTTAACTGACCTATTGTGAACAAAAATCTAAATTAAACTATATCAGTGCATTGGTCTATAAAGGGAGAAGTGAAGGAGTTTACATATTGAATATGGTTCTTGTCTATTTATATCACAGGAATGATGTTGGTAGCATTTAACCTGTATTCAAAGAATCTCGCCTTTACGACAATGCGTTGAAGTAGGTATTAGTACCCCCACTTTATACATGAGGGAAGTTGAGTAACTTGGCCAAGGCCAAGCAGACGTAAGTGGCGGAGCTGGCATGGCACCCATGTGTGTCTCAACAGACCAAAGTCTGGCCACTCATTGCTGCACTCTGCCACCTGTCTCCAGTGGGAAGGGCAAAGGGCACCGGCTCCCAGGACTCAGGGATGCCGAAGGATTGTGAGGACGGAGTCCTGCCTTTAAGTTCTCTAGCCACTCGACCAGAAAGGCTGTCATGTCTGCTGCAACTTTCCCCAAGTAAAGCTTTTGGACCGGGGCTGTCTAGTGCTAGGAATGAAACCTCAATATTGGCATGCCTTCTAGAAATGATGTTTGACAAATAAACACTTGCTATGTGCAAACTGTCATGAACAAATCAAGCTTCCCAAGGCAAATAAAATGTTCTCAGAGTGTGGTTCAAACACTGAAGTAGTTCAGGAATTCATGGCCAAAATTAATGAGGAAAGGAGGCAAAAGTTGGTCTTTTGCCTCCTCTCCATCTCTTTATTTCTCCTCCTACTTTAAGGCAGCACATTCACAGCAGAGTCGCAGAATCAAAGAGGTTAAGAACAGGAAGTTTCTCAGAGATAAATTCATTATACCCCCTCATTTTCCAAGAAAACTGAGGCCCAGAGAGGGTAAGTGAGTTTCCTAAGGCCACACAGCCGCTAGGCGTCTGGCTACTGCCTACCAGATGGGTGACCTTTAAGACCTAACCCATTTAATGGTCACAACAACTCTGTAGGATGGGTACTGTTATCATCCCATTTTAGAGATGAAGATACTGAGGTATAGAGAGGTTGGGTGACTTGTCAGTGCAGGCCGAGCCAAGAGTCTAACCTACCCCATTTGGCTCCTCTAGGCTGCTTCCTCCCTCTGGATCCGTGGTGACCTGCTCCATTTTCACACAGCACGGAGGCAGCCCCGGTGCTGGCCCCTTGTCTGGCTGTATGGATCTGACAGAAGCCCTTAGGACCCCATCCTCTGATCAACACCTGAGGTCGCTTAAGTTCCTCTTGATTTTGCTCGCCAAGCCCGGTCACGTGGGGGCTGCTGACAGGAGGCAACCCCTCTTGCTGAGGCCGCGCACAGTCTCAGACACGGGGCGGGACCAGTTCTCTTCTTCCTGCAGCCTGGTGCCATAGCTCACCTTCAAAACTTCGTGGGTTTTTTAACATACATTCTTTTGTTATCCCTTGACTGACAATTCTTTTAGACTTTATATTTTATGTTAAAAAGGTAGATTTAAAGGATATAAACATTTGAAAGCACTTCAGCTTTATGTGGCCTTCGAGTTGCATTTCTTCACTGTTTCTTTCCAGTGGGGTCTCCCTGGAGCTCCCGGGGCTCCAACTCTAACTGCCCTGAAGCCTCTTTGATTGTTCTTTACGGACAAGAAAAACGGGACTAAGCTCGCAGTTTAAGGATCGGCGGCAACAGGCGATGCAGTCAACCCTACCCCTGTTCCCTGGCTCTCAGGGCGTCTTGGGGGCTTTGCTGTGCCTCCCCTCGCCCAGCTGGAACCATTTTGCAGTAGATGAAACTGCCATGTGGATTTGCCCTATTTTGTTGAGAAGAAATAACGAAAGGAGACAGTTTCAGCTGCTCAGCTGCCTTGAAATCTTGTGCTGGCCCCGAAGCTCAGGGCCGACTGTTTTCCAAGTTAGGAAGTTGCTAACTAGTCAGCTGCTGCCTTTTATAATTAACACGAATTTTACCCTTTCTGCTTCTATGCGTTCAGCCCACAAGCATTTATTAAACGCTCACTGTGTAACTGGCATGTGCTGACGTCCTCTGCCTGCCTGGAGTCTTGTTAGAGAGAGAAGCCCCGAGAGAAGAGCTGTAACATGAGGTCTCTTCAAGTGGTGATTTCAGTCTCTGTGGCAACATGGGCATTCACAAACTGTCCTTCTCTAATATTCTTTCCTGGCCTCATCTTGGCCCTCCCTAACCCCAAGGCATTCTATATTCCAGATACCCAAATCGCTAAGTTATGTCATGCTGTTTCTTTTGCCTGGAGTGTCCTTAGATTAGAGTCCTTGTTCTTGGAGTGTCTTTCTCCACCTTGCAAACTCCTATTCATCCTTTTAAACCCAATTCAAAAGCCCATAAGTAATAACTCATACCTACTGAGTGTTTGCCGTGTGCCAGGAGTTGTTCTGAGCCCCTCACTTGTATTAACTCGGTGGTTCTCAAAATGTGGCACCCTGTCTGCCAGCATCAGCCTCGCTCAGGAGCTGGCTAGAGAGACAACTTCTAGAGGCTCACCCTAGACTGCTGAATCAGAAACTGATTCACAGCAGTGGCTTAACACGCCCTCCAGGTGATTCTGATGCTCACTCAAGTTTGAGAACCACTATTTAAACTCACCGAATCCTGACAACAGTCTTGGGAGGTAAGTGAAATTCTCCTCATTTTGCAGCTAAGTCTGTTACGGCATAGAGACGTCAAGTGACTGACCCAAGGCTGCTGTCTTCACCATGAATACCTACTACGCAGGGTGTGACTCGTTCAGAATTATTTTCCTCTGTAAAGAAATTCCTCTCGCCTCTAAACGCCGTCTTTCCTGTGCTCCCGAGTGTGCTGGATCCCATCTGTCATCTTGCTTCACTTTCTGTGAGTATAATAAAGAGCTGTGGGTCTCTGGTTGGCCAAGCCCAGCGAGGTCCTGGAGGACAGGGATGCTGCAAGTCATTGGTCCGAACCCCCGAGCCTGCTCTGGAACGGATGCACAATGGACATTTGTTTAATGAATGAAGAAAGTGAAAGAATCCCAAGGTTTTATCACCACTTTGCTGCAACAAAATCAGTTTGAAACTGTTTCCAGGATTCTCTAAGGAGCAAAGATTTATAGATTCACCATCTTGTTTCGCTGCCTTCTGGTCACCAAGGATAGTTTTTGTGAGGAAAATTGGCTTGGGCTCTGCTTATGTTGCCTGCGGAGTTAGACGGACCATTGCAATTCCTTTCAACACCGATTGGCCATACTGAGTATTTATTATGTGCAAAGGACTGTGAAAACTCAGGGGCAAATTTAATTGTTTTTTTTACTATAATTGACTAATATTGCAATTAATTCAAGCCCCAATTCCGCTGGTTTGTCTTTCACACGGGGAAGATTTCCTGTGTTCCCCCCTTTCAAAGTGCTTTTGTGTAATTTTTCAAAAGCTGCTGTGGACCCTCATTTGAGGATCCTATTTTCCTCTAACTGGAGTCATGTCTCATGAAGTGAAACAACAGTGTCAGCACGCAAGACGGTCTCAAAGGGAGGAGTGATGTACCGACCTGCTCAGGGTATGTGGGCGGAAAAAGTAGACTAGGGGAGGGTTGGGTGGGGTGAGGTGGGAAGCAGCCTTGTTGACCTTCTCTGTTTGACTTTGCACTCACGATGATCCTGCGGTGGCCACCGTGGAGCTCATCTTTTTCAGAGAAGGAAACCAAAGCCTAATATTAACATATTTGTAAAGTCTTAGAGCTGGTAAGCGGCATGTCTGAGATTTGAACCTGGGCCTGCTGCCTCCCGAGGTCATGCTGTTCTGTAACTGATTTCCTTGATCCCTTGAGAGGGATGGCAGGGGAGGCCCAGTTCAGGGAGGGCTGTAATTCCTCAAGCCGAGAGTTCAGGGACCAACTTTGGCTCCTGCTGCCTCCCGTCCCCTCCCTCTCCAGTGACTGTTGAGTCCTGTACACCGGTTTCTGCTGGATGGGTTTTGAAAGAGCAAACACCATACAGAGCTCTCATCCCTCAGCGCTCTGTGGCTTATAAACCGTCCTCTGAGTGCTTCATCTTATAATCCTGGCACTGGGCTTTTGGTATTAGTGATGATTTCAGTGCTAAAACATATTTTCAGGCAGAATAATATGTTTCACAGCAATTTACAAATGATCGTATTTATAACCGAGTTCTTAACTTCTTGGAGCTTTGTTGGAAAGACTTCCTATTTTGATGGGCTCTGCTGCTTCTCCCCCATCTTGTCCCATAAGCCTCCTGCCCTGAGTGGTCTCCACAGAGTGATGGCAGACCCATCACACTGTGATTTAGTCCTGATGCCAGAGGAGGACGAGTGCCGGTGGTGATCCAGCTCAAGGTCAACTCCTCCTCTTTTCTTTGCACCAAAATGCAGCAACACTCACTGTCATAATGAAGCCGGGTTCCTGACGGTTGCTGTAAATGTTCATTAAGAACATGATTACCCTTTGACCTTGTTCCCAATACAGACACAGGTGAAAAAAGTTACTCTTGTTAATTTGCTGTTTTCTTTGTTTAAACAGAGGAGTGATTCAAGGGTCACAAGGATTTGTGAGCTTGTTTTGCAGAAGAAAAGAATGCCTTTAAGGAAGTTATGGTCACCAGATAACCAGTCCCCAGCTGCCACTGAGGTCCAGGAGTCTGATTGCCCCAGGGCTTATCTGGAGTGAAAGAAACACAGATTTCCCTTTTGTTTCTCTGAAACTCCTCTTCCCAAGGCCCTTAGCTCTGTAAAGACCCCCCTGCTTTCTTCTCTTTAAGGTGGATTTGAGAGATACCTATCCTCCTGCCTTCTCATTTTGGCCAATTTGAATAAATCTTTCTCCAGCTCCGAGCACCGGTGTCTCAGTGATTGCCTTACTGCACATCCGCACACAAACTTGAGATTAAGAGGTTCGATATCAATAATACAAGAGGGAGAACATCAGTCCTATACTGGGAAATTGCAGTGAGATGCACAAACTGCCCAGGGAATTCAAAGTGAAATCATTATATTGTCCCTGTTTATGAAAGCTTTACTTTGCATAAATTCAGTATACTTTATTTCTTTCTGAAATGGAAACAACTATAACGACACAGTATATTTTGGATTTTAGAACCTGAATTTTTTGTGAAGTATTTTTGTGTTTTTAAGAGTTAATCTGTTATGATGTGATGAAGCAACTTGAGGCTTGACAAAAATATTGTTAAGATTGATGCAAGCTAAATGAATGTGAGAGTTTGAGTATGAGATGAAACTACCATTTTTTCTTAAATTAAATGACATTTGTTTAAACTCAAATTAACTACATCACTCATAGGTGACTAAGCACATAAGGCCCGAGATTCCCTGTGGATTCTGTTTTCTGAACTGTGTGGAAGAAGCTCTGCTCCTAAATTCAGGGGCCTCCCCTGCGGTGAAACGTGAGCTGAAAATATGCATCTATGTTCCGTGATGTCTGGTGAAGGAGCCAGGCTAGCAGTTCCTTGCTTTTTTCCTTTCTTATTTACTTTTTTCCTCCCTCTTCCTTTTTTTTAAAAATATATTTGCATGTTTACAATGTAAGCTATGCACTTCTTTTCCACCTGGAGCTGGAGAGAGTAAGAACAAAGATGGCCTGTGACCCAGCTAATCCATTCCTCCACACCTAAGAGAAATGAATACACGGCTCACAGAAAGATAAGAACAACAATGTTCATGGTGGCTTCATTAACAATAACTCAAAACTGGGCACAACCCTAATGTCCATCAGTAATAAAATAGATCAATGAACCATGGTATGTTATTACAATGGAATATCATACTGGAATGAAAATGATCAAACTAATGATCTATACAACAACATGGATGAATCTCAAAAATTACGTGAAAGAAGCCAGAGCCCAAAGGATACATTGTTTGATTTCATGTATATGAACTTTAAGAACTGGGCAAACTTATCCATGGTAAAAGCAGCCAGAATGGTGGTTACTCTAGGGGGATGGTATTGCCTGGGTGGAGGTATAAGGGGACCTTTTGGGGAGACGGAAATGTTCTAGATCTTGACCTTCCTGTGTTCCAGGGGTGTGCACATATGAAAAACTTAACAAGCTGTACATTGAATATTTGTGCCTTTACCACATATAAATTATACATCAATAAAAATGTTAAAGAAAGAAAGAAACAAAGAAAAAGCTGTACCAAGAAAACCTACCCATTGATGCTTTACCAAGAAGTGCGGGGCTACAATAATTCCAGCATTTTCTTTATTAAGGAGCAAATTGTGGTGGGAAGTGGGCCACACTGAGCATTGTTTTATATACTTGGCATCGTGGTAGCACCTTTATTTCCTCTGTCAATTCTCACTCCAACCTGGGAGGTGTGCAGAACAGGTGTCTACCATCCCTGCTATCAAATGCAGATTAATTAGTCTGAGGTCACACTGCGAATAAATGTCAGAGTTGGAATCACCTCGGGGACGTGTTGGCACCAAAGTGGGTGCCCTTTCCATTCTGCTCAGCCACTTTCCAAGGCAAACTTTATTTGCAAATAACAGTAAACAAGCAGAGGGTAAAACCTCTCTCCAAACAGCAGCAACAACGACAAAGGGTGGGCTCGTTTTCATTTGGCCACTTTGGGTGGATCACCAGGTCCTCCGTGTACACACACACTTGCTGAGATTTCAGGGCCCAGGGGGCTGCCCGCCACCCAGGAAACCCCTCCCAGGGCTGCCAGATAAAATACAGGATGCCCAGTCAAATTAGAGTTTCAGACAAACTATGGACACATTTTTAAAATATAAGTGTGTCCAAAGTATTGCATGGAAGACACTTATGATGAAAAATTTTTTGTGATTTATCTGAGATCCAAATTTAACCGAGCAATTGTGTTTTTATTTGCTAAATTTGGCAACCTACCCTGCTCCTGTCCCATCCATTCCATGAGACCTGCAAGTCCCAGAGCCTTTCATTTCATAGTCAGAGCTTAAGCATAACCACAGAAAGCCAAGCGCACACAAAGAGCCCATGAAAGTAGCTTTGATGAGGAAAGAGAGCTGCCGAGCTGGGGCTCCAGGGTACAGAAAGAGATCTCGTAGGGAAATTTTACACCAAAAATTTTGTCCTGTTCATATTTTTGCTAAAAGATCTCTCAATCTCAAGAACTAGGGGACGAAAAGCTCCCCCAGCTTTGTCAATGAATGAGGGAGGACAGAGTCCTTTGCGTTTCTGGCTCGTTCGTGCAGCGTTCGAGGCTGGGAGGAGGAGTGGAACACGGGAGCTCTCATGCCCTCACAACGTTGTCGCTCTGCCATTTCCACTTGGCAATTTGTTAGGGAAAATGAAAAGTCTCCTCAAAATTGCCAGCTACCAGAATAGCACCAGTTGCAATTTTTGAATAATCAAGTTTTTTTGAGGAGGGGATTGCTTTCGTGGAAACTCTAGACTGCTTCTTCTATAGATAAAGGATTTGTGTGAAGGTAGTCAGATGACTCTGACGAGCCCCTCCTGGGGGAGGGAATTGTTAAAGGCACTAATCGTTCATGCACAGGACTTTTATGAACCAGAGAAATCTCCGAAATTTTTCCATTTAAATTCAAGAATCTAATCAACTTGCCCAGGTGTCAGATCAGCCACAACGACACAGTTAAGACTCTCTGCTTCTCTTGCAGGTTTCCCACGATACTCCAGGGCCCAGGTCCTTTCCTTCTGCTCCCTCGATGCTTATTCTCAGTAGCTAAACAGTCTTATTCTTGAGAGCTACGTGGCTTAGATTTAAACGCAGCAAGACTTTAAAACGAGACACACACAACCTGTATACTGCATGAGAGGTCACAGTGAGCAAAGTATCTTCCCTACTTGAATGTTACTAAGTAACAAAACTAAGATGCAGAGAGACAGGCTCCCCTTCTAACTGAGAGTGGTTCTAAATCACATCTCTGAACGTGGGCTCAGGGGACAACGCAGCAGGCAGTCTTTGCTGCAGGCTGGGGTGTTACTCCTGTTGATTTAAGGAACGAGATGCTGGGAGTTCTCAGTTCCTGAACTGGAGTTCTCCCCCAAATGGCCTTGGAGCATATTTACGGCTGCCGAGAGCTGGGGTGCTCCACAGGAATGCTTGCCATTCCAGGGGGGCCATCATGCCCGGCGTTATCAAACCCGCACCCTCACGAGGTCGAGATTCTGCTGTCTGTTTTCTTATTCATTAATAGATGTTTGTTGAGCACCTGCTGTGGACCAGCCCTCTTCTGGCTGCTAGGAGTACAGTGGTGAATGTGAACAGGCTCCTGCGTCCCAATCGTGAAGGAGCTCACATTGCAGCAGGGGAGACAGACAACAAACCAGTGACTAAGTACGTGATGCCAGACCTTTTCCGTCTACCGTCCTCTAGCACCGCCCTTCTGTGCTTTCAGTTTCTGCTCAGTTCCTCACAGTTCAGTCTCTTTTTATTCTGTCATTTGTTTTAAATATGATGGGAGAGAGGTGGGGAACATACAGTCTCTAAAGAGAAACAGTAAACCGTAAACATTTGCTCTTTTCTGTCTTCCCTGTTCGTAGTGCGTGCATGCTGGGTGTGTTATGATGTTTGTGCATCAGTTATAATAGCTTTTATCAATTTTTCGAGGGGCAAGAACTTCTACTTTTTTTCATTAACTTTTATGACTGAGGGCCAAGTATAGAACAAAAGGGCAAATGTTGCACAGAGAGGGGCAGCCAGGCTGAGGAGGCGAGCGCTTCCCCTGGTCCTGGCGTTTCTGCACGGCGAGCCCACCCCGCCGAGCCATAAGTGTGTCACCCCTGTGCTTTCTCAGTCTGCACAAAGGATTTAATTTCTGCAATTTTTCAGAGCTTGTTTGTCTGGCTTGTGTCTGGTCTGCACCATTTGGATTGTATGAGGTTGTAAACTCCTGCAGGTAGGGATCTTGTCTATTTTCATTCGTTTTGGAAAGGGTCAGGCCGGGGCTGAATGCTCTGGGAGATAATGAGCAATCAGGAGTGGAAAGGCAGGATGCAGACACTCAGGCCCTTCCTGATGAAATGGTTTGATTTGTCCGGGTCTGAGGCCCACCCCAAATCAAGGCAGAGGAAAGAGCACAATGCATGGCCCAGTGGGAGCCTAAACTCAGAAGAAAATGACAAAAAAAAAATCCGAATATGAAAGCATGCAATCACTGTGATTACAAGTGTGAAAAATACGGGTGCCTAAGTGCGAACACTGGGCAGGGTGCAAAGCTGGGAGAATGTTGTATTGGAAAGGGTGAGTTTGGGGGCAAAAAGCCTTAATAATTTTGCTCACATTTTGCGGGGCTAAGGGAAGTTTAGTGGCACTTGGCATTTTTCTTAGGTCAGGAGGACAAGCCTCTTGCATTCATTTGCGTCCTCTTCTCCTCTGTGCGGAGAACAGAAACTAGCAGTTCTTGACACCATCTGTGCAGCAGGCCCCTTACACATGTTCTGTCATTAAGCATCTCGACCACCTTTTGAGGTGGGACCATTGTTACTACCATCATCTCCTGTTTTCCCATTGTGTAAATGCGGAACCGAGAGGTTGGAAACATTGACTGAGGTCACACAGTAAGTAACTGGTAGAGGCAGGATTCAGACCCAGGCCATGTTAGTCCACAGGCCCGCTCTTCACTCTTTTACTACGCAGCCTAGATTTGGGGCAAGCTTCCTGTCTTTGGGACGACGAACGCTAGGAAAACCCTGAATTTCCTCTTCCTTTCCCCAGCTTGGGTCTGTCCCTCAGTAAGGACAATCCATATCTTCACCGCTAATAGACTGTGTTTCCTATTCAGCTTTGGTTCTCTCTCTTTCCCGGACATCATCCCTCCCATGATCTCTCCCTGGACACCCGTCTCTGACAGTAAGTGTAAAGGTACTTTTAATGAAATAGAGTTTTGCATATTGCCTCTTTCCCCTTTCAGATGGCCATGTTCATTTGTGTCACAGCTGTAACCCACACAGAGGCATCCCATTCTGCGCTGAGGGGCCCGTGCTCCGGATTAATTTCTAAGATGTGGTGTCGTGAGCTGATGCTCATTTGATATTCATCAAAGGACTTGGTTTCGTGCTCAGCCGAGGTCTGAGGGGAGAATTCCTGACATGAAAAATGGGCTGAGCTTCACTAGAACTAAGCACTCTCCCCTGGGGTTTAAATGCACCTCATTTATCACACACATATCTCAATCGCTCGGAGAGGGGAGAGGATTGTGCAAGTTTGCACTCTTAATTGTACAATTCAGCCTGAAGCCAGATGAGTGGAGCAGGTCGCCCCTGGTACTTCCTTCAGGCTGATAACTCTGTGCCCTCTTTGGCGCACCACTTGGCATGTCTCTTGGAATTACAAGAATTGAGGAGTTAGTGACTGAGATTTTGAAAGAGTGCTAAGTATTGTGTGGAACAGAGACAAAATAAGAAATGTCCAAATGCCAGATATGTTAGTGAAGGGCACTTAGCTGCTGCCCCGAACCTGTCGCTTGTCACTTCTGTCTAGCTGTTGGAAGGGAAGTGGAGTCAGTGGTCTTGCCTTCGAGCACTTTAGTCTTTACTCTTGGAGAAAGGGCTTAATGTGGAGATTCTGTGCCCTTCTGTGTGGTTGCCTTGTGAACATCTCCAACTATGATAAATATGACGGCCGAAGTGTAGAATTCACAGATGTCTTCACGCTTTTTCCTGCATTAAGCAATATTCCTGATCCCATTTAACTGGATTATTTGTAAGTGAGTATGATAAAATACTAAATGAAAACCTTTCAATTAATAATATAATTAGTTTTGGCTGGACATATAGTCAGAGAAGCAAAAAATAAAGAATAAGTAAATAACTACCCCAAATAAAACCTTCCAGGCTGAATTTGGTAAGGCATAACCACTTGTCAAACTATGGCATTAAGTTTTTTAAAGCATTATGTATATTTACCTCATACACAATAGTGTTATTAATTTTAAATGCGATCTGGGGCTAAATTAATTATTTTTCCTGAAACAACATAATGCTTTCTCTAGTTAATATAATTAACTTCACATTGGGCATCCAGGCATTCACATTGGAGTGTCAGTTATGCAATCTATTTTCTCTGCTCTTTCTGTGGCAGCTCAGGAGGCTGTATCTTGACTCCCTCCTCACATGGCCAGAAACTTGGCCTCCACAGACCCCGTTTCAGACAGCGTTGAGAAATGAGCTGGGCTTACAAGGGTGGACTGCTCCTAGTGTCAGAAATGTCCTTTAGTTCCTAATGAATTTACCGACAGAAGACCTTACTAGAAATAAGTTATTCAAATTTGTGTGTGAGAGTAAAATTCTAAATAGTATTTTTTCTAGGAGCCAGTAGATGCATAACTAAATGTAATGGTCTGGAGAATAAATATTTTCCCTCTTTCATTCAATAATAATGAAGATAACCATAACGCCAATAAAAACAGTAATAGTACTTATCACTGATTGAGTTTTAGTTCTGATCCTACGCTATTCCTAGCGCTTTACACATACTAACTCAACCCTCACATCAGCCTATGGAGTAGATACTGTTATTATTCTCAGTTTTCAGATGAGGAAACTGAGCTACAGAGAGCTTAATTAAGATCACATAACCAGGAAGGATTAACACGCAGACAATTGTGTCCAGCAGTCTGGCTCTTCAATTCAACGCCTCGTGCCTCCATTCAGCAGGGACACGAAGCTTTCATCCTTAATTGGATGTTTGAGCGAGTTCACATGGGCACAGACAGATGTCAAGGTTTCCCCTTGCACCTAACTGTTCCTTCTCTCCCTGTTCCTGCCTACACAGTTGTTCTGATTACGATAGTAATCACACATCAGCTCAGAATATCTAGAAAGTACTGAAGAGCACAAATACAGAAAATCACCCATAATCCCAACACCATGCACTTTCTAGTTTTTGATTGGTAGACAGATAGATCAATAGAGATAGATCTATGTAGATGAGCACACAGGTGTAGATAGACAGCTGCAGATGTGCACGTGGAGATATATAGAGATATGAAGGAGGCTCCATGGAACAGTGTCTTTGTCTGTTTGTTTACCGGGATATTTCAATTTCCTAGAAAAGTGCTCGGCACAAAGTGGGGACTCAATAAGATTTGTTAAATGAGTGTAGACAAATAATTCCCTTACTTCTTCCAAAAACATTTATTGCGAGCCTTCTGTCCAGACGCTGTTCTGGGCCGTGGGCTTTAGCAGTTACAGACAGGTTCCTCCCTCATGGAGCTCATGTGCGGGGAGCGGCTGACAGTAAACAATAACACATATTTGTGTGGGGGGTGTGTGTATGTGTGTATATATTATGCACACACACATACATCAAATCATGATAATGTCAAATGGTGAAAAGTGTCATGATGAAAAACGCAGCAAGGAAGACGGTGGGGGTGCAGGTGGGGCAAGTGGTCTGTGAAATATAGAGCTAGCGAAGCCCTCATGAGAAGGTGCCATTCTGAGATGAGACCTGACATTGGTGAAGGGGGAGCCACGTGGATGTCTGAGAAGAGCAGGCGGGGAGACGCCAGTGAGAAGGCCCGGAGCAGGAGTGGGCTGGGTCTGTGTGAGGAACGTCTGGAGGCCAGTGTGGTGGGAGCAGAGTGAGCAGAGGTGGGAAGAATGATGAACATCAGGAAACACTGGGAAGCTGGGGGTGTCAGACCATGTAGGGCTTTGTTGGACCACTGTAAGGGCTTTGTCTTTGACTCTGAGGGGACGGCAAGTCACTGGAGGGCTCGGCACACAGCAATGACATGAAATCACTTAGGGTTCAAAGGATCCCTCTAGACCCTGGGTTGCAAGTAGGGCATGCAGGTAAGGACAGCAGAGTAAGACCAAAAAGGAGGCCGTGGCAGTGACCCAGGGGAGAGAGGAGCCGGGGGTAGGTGGTAGCAGTGGGGGAGGTGAGGGACAGTTGGAATTTGGGTATATTTTGAAGGTAGAGCCAATAGGATTTGCTGACAGATTGGATGTGTGGCAGTATAGGAAAAGAAGAGTCAAGAACGATTCCCAAGTTTTGGCTTTTGTGACTGCAACAATGGAGAAATATAACTGTCATTGAGACGGGAATGCTGGAGGAAAGGCAGGCTAGAGGGGAGCAGAGATGCTGGAGGAAAGACAGACTCGGGGGGAGCAGAGATGCTGGAGGAAAGGCAGACTGGGGGGTGAGCAGAGATGCTGGAGGAAAGGCAGGCTGGGGGGCAGCAGAGATGCTGGAGGAAAGGCAGGCTGGGGGTAGTGGAGATGCTGGAGGAAAGGCAGACTTGCGGGGGAGCAGAGATGCTGGAGGAAAGGCAGACTGGGGAGGAGTGGAGATGCTGGAGGAAAGGCAGGCTGGGGGTAGTGGAGATGCTGGAGGAAAGGCAGACTCGGGGGGGAGCAGAGATGCTGGAGGAAAGGCAGACTGGGGAGGAGTGGAGATGCTGGAGGAAAGGCAGACTGGGGAGGGGTGGAGATGCTAGAGGAAAGGCAGACTTGGGGGGGAGCAGAGATGCTGGAGGAAAGGCAGACTGGGGAGGAGTGGAGATGCTGGAGGAAAGGCAGACTGGGGAGGGGTGGAGATGCTAGAGGAAAGGCAGACTTGGGGGGGAGCAGAGATGCTGGAGGAAAGGCAGACTGGGGAGGGGTGGAGATTCTAGAGGAAAGGCAGGCGGGGGGCAGGGGGGAGCAGAGATCAGGATTTTGGTTTTGGATGTGTAAAGTCTAAGATCCAAGCAGAGTTGCCAAGTAGGCAGTTGCGTGTACAAATCTAGAGCCTGAGGGAGAAACTGAGGCTGGATACAATGATGTGAATATCTAATTACAAAATTTAGATTATCTTATAAATAATATGGTAATCTACTGTTTTCATTTTACAAAGTATTGTGAACATTTTCTCATGTGGTTGAACAAAATTATATATATTTAAAATGAAAATCAATCAAACACTTAAGGTTAAGAACTACCCTAGAAAACCCCATTTGTTGTCTTGTTTAATCCTCACACAAACACCATGGTGTAGTTATTTCGATGCTCATTTGCAGATGAGGAAACAGGCTTCTGTGGAGTAAAGTGACTTGCTCAGGGTCATCACCAGCAAGTGGGAAGATAGGCTACAAACAGTGATTTTCTAGGGCTTTTTCTCCCAGACCACCATTGCTTCTAAGGTAACATTTCCACTTTCACTTGAACTATGACAAATCCACAGAAAGTTTATGGCAGTTAAGAGTCTGTTAAGTATCTCAGGATGTTCTCAAAAATAGAATCTATAATGGCACACTCTATGTATCGCATAACACGGTGCTGTGCAATTTCGATCTAATCTGATCATTTGCGGACGGCATAAATTTCACATAATGATGTACGTACACCGTGGTCATCAGTTCCTCAGTGTTACATAAGCACATTGTTCACTGTTATCCTGGTGGCCTTGCTCTTTTTTATCCTCTTGGATCCTGGCTGAAGGTCAGCGACTTTTCTAATCCCGAGGCACTAAGAGTCCGCTGATCTGAGCTGATGACCCGGAGGGAAATCAGTGCTTAGTCACAGGGCTTCACCTTTTGAAATCCCTTAACAGCCCAGGGGCAATGGGTCATGGGAGGGGATGGGAAAGGTGTGGGGTCATTACAATCTCTTTTAGAATCACGGAAGTTGGGCCTCTGATGTCCCTTCTGAGTCATTAGCCTGAGGCCTGTGAGATCATAGGGTGCTGGAGAGGGCCCTGAGGAGAGGAGAAACAGGCAAAAACCAAGGCAGAGTTGTGAGTTCATACGGAACAGCGTATGAGCGAGCACTGGACGAATGCGTGTTTTTCTTCTGCAGTGCAGGGGGCCACGCTCATTTTTAATGCGCACCAACTGAACGAACCTGATTTCGAAAGGCGGTCTGCAGGCAACATGTTCTCCTCTTCAGGCTAGAAGATGCTGCTGCTAGGCACATTCATATGAAATAAGCCCAAGATTTGTTTACTCAAAAATAAACATCTTTTTTGCCAAATCATACAAGGCATTTTCCCTTTTGAGCATTGTAGGATGTGCTGACCTTAAAAGGCTCCTATTTTACATAGAGCTTATGTAGTTCTTTGTTGATAAACTTTACTGAGTCCATGGTCTAAAACAGAAATAACAAGTTCTACTGCTTCTCAAGGACTTTTCACTCACCAGACTCCCTGAAACTGAACTAACTAAAAAACTGACTCCTTTGATCCTCGTGGGAACCATGTTTCACTGAGGGGGAAGCTGAGCTATGTTTTCCCGTCTGAGGCCAGAGGTGGGAAAGGGCTCCTGGCAGCCTGCCCCAGAGCCCCGCTCAAACTCTTGCTCCAAAAAATGGAAAAAATCCCATCAGAGATAACTGATTGTAATCATTTCCACAGGCGTATGCAGTGTTTTCTAATTTGTGTGAAAACCTCTAGCCTTTCCCAAGGGACTCCCATGGAAGTTACAGAGGTCCGAGCTGCTATAAGCTGTTTGTAGTGACCGGAGGTAACACGAGGGAGGGGAATGGAAGGGCATGGGGGGAGGTGAGAACACAAGGAGATGGGCCCCTCCTGTGGGGTCCAGGTCTGGGCTCTGGCTTTGGGCTCCTGCTCTGGTTTCTCTGCTGTCCTTCTCCCAGCAGGGTCCAGAGCACAGTTCTCTCTCTCCCTATCTCCTGCCTTCCCCAGCATGGCCCCCATAGGAGAAATGGCTTGTATTACTCTGGACAGCTGTTGGCTGATGAGGGACAGAAATGACCAACAAAAGTTAGGTCATGACCTTAGTTTTCTTGTTGTTGGTGGTTTGATTTAAGTGAAGGGATGATGTGGAATAATCAAGAAAAACTCTCAAGCCTCATTTTCTTTGTGGGTTTTTTTTTTTTTTTTTGATGAGGAAGATTGGCCCTGAGATAACATCTGTGCCAATTTTCCTCTATTTTATGTGGGACACCGCCACAGCATGGCTTGATGACCGGTGCTAGGTCCCTGCCTGGGATCCAAACCTGTGAACCCCAGGCCACTGAAGCAGAGGGCACAAATTTAACCACTACGCCACCAGGCCAGCCCCTCTCAAGCCTCATTTTGCCAAAAGTTTTAAATTCATCCCCAAGGAGATTCATGGTGGCTCAAAGGATGAAAAGATTCATTGTTCTAAATCTGTGCTGTCTAGTATGGTAGCTATTAGCCACATGTGGCCGTTGCTCACTTGAAATGTAGCTAGTGCAACTAAGAAACTAAATTTTTAATATAATTTAATTTTAATTAATTTAAATTTAAAAACTGACACTCATTCAGGTTTTTGGTTTGTTTTTTTTTTAAGAGTTTTAGCATCTGACCCTTTCTCCCTTTTCTGAGTCCATTAGGGCTGCTATAGCAAAAATACCCTAGACTAGATGGTTTAAACAACAAGCACTCAGTTCTCACCGTTCTGGAGGCTGGGAAGTCCAAGATCACGGTGTCAGCAGATTCGGTGTCTGGTGAGAGCTCTCTTCCTGGTTCACAGACAACCATCTTTTTGTTGGGTCCTCACAGGGCAGAAGGCGGGAGGGAGCTCTCTGGGACCTCTTTCATAAAAGCACTAGTCCTGTTCATGAGGGCTCCACCTTCAAGAACCAATCCCCTCCCAAAGGCCCCACCTTCATACTGAGGATTAGGTTTCAGCAGGTGAATTTTGGAGGGGCACGAACATTCAGTCTATAGCATCTTCCACCTTCTCTGCTTTCATCATCCTTGAAGGTTCCTACATCCATGTTGTTCATATGTGTAACACTGTCCCAGCACACATGGCTTCCTTCCCCCAACACTCCCCTGTTCCACTGTAACTCCCACGTGAGCTGAAGTGTCCATGGGATCTCAAACTCTGAAACTGCTTTCTCCCCCCGGCGCCTTTGCTCTGCCTCCTTATCCCACTTAGATCTACTCAGTGTCCTCATTCCTGCCTCTCGTTCTTCAGCTCCTCTCATATTTCATATCGTCTAATGTCTCCAGGCTGGTCGTCTTCTCTTTCCATTGAAATATGAACTTTACAATTCCAGACTGAACTCATTATATTCACCCCCCAAGCTGCTGTCTTCTCTACTCACTAAAGGGCGCTTTGTCCACTAACCTGCCCTGCTGGAACCAGGATGCCACCTTGTCCTTCATACTTGTTTTAAGTATGTCTAGAACAACTTAGAAATGTGAATCAACTTTTTCAACTGTAAATTTTATGAAGCTAAATACAGATTAAGTATTTCTGATGGAAATTTAACTCCCAAATTGAGTGTGTTTTAAGTTTAAAATACCAGATTTTGAAGATTTAGTTGTGAAAAAAAGAATGTAAAATATATCATTAAGAATTTTCATACTCATTACATATCAAAATGGTAATACTATGCATACAGTGGATTTAATGAAAGATATTATTAAATTAACTTTACCTGCTTTTTTTACATTTTTTTATGTGGCTACTAGAAATTTTAAATTACATGTGTAGCTTCATTCTATTTCTATTGGAAAGGGCTGCTCTAAAACTTCCTATAATTTATTAATTAAAAAGTATCAAACCATATTCTAAGCATGACACAGGTTTCGGTGATTTTTTAATAAGTGAAATTGCCGAAGAGAAAATAAGAATCTTGTACTACACACAATGCAGTCATTAGGTTGTGAAACACTGTCATACAGAAAGCAAGAAACGGAATTCTTGAGGGTCTCATAAAAATATTAATATTTCGCCATTTAGCCCAAATACTATGACTTCCTTTTCCACCTGCGTCTCCAATTGAAGTTCCCACTCAGTGTAGCATGAGCCTCTTCTCAGACCAGCCAGAGGATCCACTGTGGGAACTTTTAACACTTTTGTGAAGAGGCAGCAAGCATCTATTCAAGCCTGGTAACAGAATCCAGAGTCTTCAGAACAAGCGTGGGGGGGACGTGAGACAGGCGGGTGGGGGAACACACGCGCATGCGTGCATTCCTATTTCATGACTTCGGCCCTAGAGACTTTGTTTGTTTCTTCCACTTCACCATCCCAAATAAAACACCCACCACATCACAACACACCAGCGGCGTCCCACCAACTGAGTGGGCAGTTCAACGAACTCCCTCTTGCTGCGACTGGGGAAGACAGAGCCAAGAAGATAGAGGCGTTCTTCCTAGGACCCCCTTCTGACACCACAGTCCCTCTGCTCCCACCCGCTCCTGTCTCTGTAGGGTTTCATCTGCTGGAAAGTCCAGAGACGTGTTGCTTTCTGAGCCCTCCTTTTCTAGGCGGGTAAAAGACACGTCTGCAGGCACTTGTGCAGCCAGGAAGGAGATTTATTTAGAACCCAGATGTGTACTCTGTGGGGCCAGGGATGGTAAAGTCACACATTTGACTTAATTGCACATTTGACTTGTGCTGCACTGTGTTGCATTGTTTGCATGGAAAGCCCAGAGATAGTGAGCTCTGGGAGCTGCTTAATTTCTAACTTGAAAAATAGGAGCCTCTCAGGTTCACGGAAGGCAGTGAGTGAAAATCAGAAAGCTTGGGTTTCATTGGTGCCTGACTGCTGATGTCACCCAGCCCCCTGTGACTCTATTGTCCCAGCAGTAACACGGATATCCCCGCCCCTTCCGAGGTTGAGGGGATATTATAAACAACTTTAAAGGAGTTCTGGAGGACACTACCGCTTTGAAAAGTGAAGGCAGAATTTGTTATTTTTTGTAGTCATCATTTTAGTCTTACCTGATGTGTTTCTTGTGGAAATCGGCTTCAAAGAGCAAAAAGTTTTCATGCTCATGCTCACTCCTTCTAAAAATGATGCATTAAGTCAGGCTTCCATGTTTCCTTCCTCAGTGATCTCTAACTTAGGGGTCACATGTTCTCTAGTATGAAATACCAAGCATTTTCAAATAATAAAATAAGGTAATATCTGAGGCTCTGAGGGCTCAAAATCAAATCCCCCAAATGTGACTCTCCGTGAATATAAAGGAACATGTGCTTTATGTGGAATACTCCCCAACTGAATTTTGGTCGTGGAGCTCAATTTACTCCTTGACAAAATTAGCAGTTGAATTCTAAGTTTTGAGTTATGGGGTAAATATGATTTCGTTTAGTTTGATTTGGTTTTGTTTCCTCGGCCACGACTCTGCGGCAGTGTTTCAATTAACAAGGACCTTTCAGGGAGTCGGCGTACTCGGGGCTAGTTGTTTTCACAAGAAGGAGCTTTGAACACGAATGAGGAGCTGGCCGTGCAGGGTGGCCGTCCCTGTCACCTCAGCCTCAGTGTCTGTCCGTGACCTACCTCCCAGGGGCTTCTGAGGGCCGTGCATTAACGACTGTGAGACTGAGTTAGAATCTAAGGACGCGGGTCTCATTTCAATGCTGGCAACTCATGTAAGTTAAAATAGTAGATTCTTTGGTGATATATCACGCATTCTGTATAAAATATTTAGATATTTCCAATCTGCGTATGTTTCTTTGAAAATGATGGCATAAATGTGAATATAATCTTAAAAATCTTTAAACAAATTACACTTCAGGATCCATTTGTATCATATATTATTAATCTTTTGGAATGAAACATGAGTCCCTATAAATCAGATCTAACAGATGCTAAAATATCAATCTCCTCATTTCAAATGCATTATCCCAAGGCGGCCAATTAGAAATGCCTTCGATCTTTCTCTCATCTGACAACATAAATGCATAATAACTTGTAGCCTAGATTCTTGAATGGAAATCTTTCATTTGGATGTTGTGTGTGAGCTAGTATTCTTCTTTTGCTGGTTGGAAATTTGAATACAAAACATATTGAGTCAAAGCAGATATGTCACAAGTTATAATGCCTTAGTTTTTCTGGAACTTAGTAGGGATGAATTGAGTGCTGAGTTGAATATTGAATGAGCCATCCACGTTCTGTCTTGGGGCTTCGTTCTAGCGCTCCTTGGGTTCCTCACCTGCCTTCCTCGCTGCACCCTGAGAGTGACGGATGCTTTTATCTCAGTGTTCGGACCAGACGATTTCAGGCTTAAACGCTTTGAAAGACGTGACTGCGACAGCTCCGTGGTGGGCAGCCTCTAACACCCGCAGAGACCCCTGCCTCCCCGTACTCACGCCTTGTGGAATGCCCTCCCTCTGAGTGTGGGCTGGACCCAGGGACTCGCTTCTAACAAAGAGAACATGGTAAAAGTGATAGCATGCCACTTCCAAGCCTGGGTGACACAGAGACCACAGCCTCCTGCTTCCCTCTCTGGCTGTCTTGCTTGCTCACTCTGGTGGAAGCCGGCCTGAAGGTCGTGAGCTGCTCCACAGAGAGGCCCCTGTGGCCAGGAACGGAGGGAGACCTCTGGCCAACAGCCAGCAAGGAACCGTCATATTGGGAGCCTGCCACCATCCTGTGAGGTAGTTTGGAAGTGGGTCTTCCCCCGGCCGAGCCCTGAGCTGACTGCTGCCCAGGCCAGCACCTCGTCCATCAGCTCATGACACACCCTGAGCTGGAGGAGCAGCTAAGCCACAGATGGATTCACCCTCCCCAGAAACTGTGAGATAAATGTGGTTTTAAGCAACTAGATTTTGGAGTAATTTGTTACACAGCAATAGAACCAACCAATTGACCTAGGACACTTCTCATAACAATGTATTCGCTTGTCTGTGAGCTGCCTGCGGCGAGGCGCTGGGTCTGGTTCACCCTGTGTGTCTGGCACCTAGCGTGCTGCCTGGCACAGGGCAGAAGCTCAGTGAATGTTTGTGAAAGGAAGGAAGGAAGAGAAGGAGGAAAGGACAGAGAGAGGGAGAGGAAGGGAAAAGGTAGGCTTCTGTGAAAGAAAGGAAACTCAAGCTGACAGAAAGCTGAGAATTAACAGCTGACCGCCTCAAGAATAGTCACTCAACTGACAGATTTTACCTCCACTTCTAATTAACTTTATATTTGGTGGATGGCTTAACAATTGCTGGGAGCAGAGTCTCCCCCTGGGTGTGTGCTGGAATCATCTCAGAGCTGCTGTCCAGCCGTGAGTGCAGGAGGCCGGACCACCATCCTAGACGGCTGGTGGCGAGCCCGGCGTGGGCGCCACCTCGGGCTGAGGAGCCCGGCCAGGCCATCCGCACAGGGCGGTCCGCAGCTGGGCCTGGTGCGCGCAGCCAGTCCCGCTCCGGGTCGTGAGGTGCCCGTGGGGAGTCCCTGCGGCAGGAGCCACTCCGGGAACAGGGCCGACAGCAGGAAGGGGCCAGCTGTTCCCAGGGGGCTGCCCAGGACCGGCCAAAGCCTCTCTCCTGTGTGGGGGCTGTGTCCTTTCCATGCTGCTTGCCTGGAGCCTGGGCGGCCCAGAGCTTCAAGGAACACGGAAGAGACCTGTGGAGTGTGACCCTGAGGGCAGAGCCTGGCTGAGGTGTGGGTGTTCCCGGGAGACTTGCTAAAGGGGAGACTGCCAGCAGCCGAAGGGGTTGTCCCAGCGTCTAGCGCGGTTCCTGCCACTAAAGTGTCAGCTACTGTAGAAAGGTCCACCCCGGGCTGAGGACGCGGGGCGATGAGCTCTGAGCTCCTTTTCAACTGTGTGTGCGCGGTGTGGATGTGCTACTGTGACATTTGCTGAGGCACCGTTCCCTTCCATTTGCTGCCTCCCCGACCACCTCTCCCCATGACCATCCCTTTCAGAAGCTGGCGCTGCAGTATTGATCTGCTCTGCGTGACCGCGACACCACAGAAAGCAGATGCCACCTTTGGAGAAGAGAAGGAACTCTGGGCATAAGTAACAGCTTTGGAAGAATCCATGATGGAGCACAGTCTGTGTTCTCCCAGCCCGGGGACAGCAGCCTGCAGAGGGCAGGAGGCTGCTGGATGCTGACATGGGCTGACAGGAGCCCTCGGTGAGGTGTTGTGGGCAGGTCAGGGGGACAGTGAGTCTGAGGGCAGAAGTGTCCCCGGGGAGGCAGCAATGTCTTCCCAGCTCCAGTCCCCTGGGCCTCACTGAGGACCTGAGCTCAAACGGCTGGTAGGAAGCCTGGGCAGGGCAGCCTGAAGCAGCCCAGCGCACTGCAGGGAGCCACAGAAGGTGCCCTGGGCCCTGGAGAGAGCAGCAGATGCTGAGGGGGTCCCCGTGGTGGGACCTGTGCGGAAGGAGACACTGGCCCTGGCACTGCACCAGTCTCCTGGGACAGAGGCGCAGCCCCAGAAGGACAGGGAGAGACCCTGAGTTGCCTGAGATTGTTTCACGCACCCAGTGGAATGAGGGAAGAAATAAACAGAATCAAGCTCAGTTACCGAGAAGTAAAGAACGTCGCGGTCTCGCACAGTTCGGTTGATGGGGCAAGGCTCTTAGACCGCCTCAGAGCCTTCCATTTGTCAGGAGGGCGCATCAGAGGACTTAGGGAGTGAGGGGAGCTTCTGCCATAACCCCTGGCCCCCCACTTCCATGCAGGCTGGAAGAAATTCTCTGTGTGAGTCCAGAAGTTTGTACTCCCAGTTAAAGCCTAATTGAGGATTAAAAAGTACAAGGACACCAAGGAGCGGTGGGGAAGGGGATGGTGCGGAAGTGCTAAGTCAGAGAGCAGCGGAGCTGGATCAGCTGGCGGGTGCTGGGAGGCTGCAGGGAGCCGGCCGGCGTCCCTCCAACCCGTCCGCAGCGCCTCCGAGCCTCTTCCCGAGAAGCCCACACTCTGGCGGGACGCAGGACCTTCCTTCTCGTCACAGAGCTTCTGCTTGGCCCTGACTCTTCTGTTCCGTGGGATTCCGTCTGATTTCCTTGCTTACTCAGGAAGCATGAGATAAGCTCAGGGTTGCCAACTAGGAGAATAACAAAGGCATTGTTGTGTCTGCCCTGAGGTTTTTGAAAAACTTCAGAAGCTTTTCTTTCTTTTTGTTTTTAAAAATTTTATTTTTTCCTGTTTCTCCCCAAAGGCCCCCCCAGGTACATAGTTGTATATTCTTCGTTGTGGGTCCTTCTAGTTGTGGCATGTGGGACACTGCCTCAGTGTGGTTTGATGAGCAGTGCCATGTCTGCGCCCAGGATTCGAACCAATGAAACACTGGGCCTCTTGCAGCAGAGTGCGCGAACTTAACCACTTGGCCCCGGGGCCAGCCCCCAGAAGCTTTTCTTATGAGAGCTTGCGGGCTAGTTCAGGTTTTCATTTCCTTTCCATACTGCTTGATTAAGAACCCAGCTGTGTGCCGCCCAGTGGCTGAGCGGTCAAGTTTACGCACTCTGCTTTGGTGGCTCAGGGTTTCGAGGTTCGGATCCTAGGCTCGGACATGGCACCACTCATTGGGCCATGTTGAGGCCCCGTCCCACATGCCACAACTAGAAGGACCCACAGCTAAAATATACAGCTATGTACTGGGGGGATTTGGGGAGAAAAAGCAGGAAAAATAAAATCAACAAACCCTGTTGTGCCCCCACCCCACCATCTGTTAGCCTGTTTGTCTGAGTCCGTTGGTTCACCAGGCGCCTTCTTTGGCACACCGCGCATGGACCACAGTGTTCCAACCGCCGTCCCACAGCCGGGTGAGGGCAAGGGCTGCGCCTGTCACCCCGTCCCCAGCACCCCCGAGTGCCAGGGACACGGCAGGTACCAGCAATTCTCTAATTCAGCCAGGCCTCCTTGAACACTTCAGTAGACTCGGTGACCCAGGGTCTCTGGCACTACACACGTCACATTCTCCTGGAAATGTTGGTAAATCAAAATGTGCGTCTCCATGGACTTATGTCTTAGCTTCTGAAGTGCTCTGGTTCCTGCTTGTCTTCAGGAGGCAATGGCAACGAGGCAACTCAGAATCCCAGTTTTCCTTACTCCACCTCTCAAGGAAAATGCTCTATAAGCAAAAATCTAAACGTACTAAGCATATTCCTTTCCCAAGAAGAATTCTTCCCCCTGAAGAAAATGACCTCTCTTAACAGATCTGTTTGATCAATTCAGCTTTTTATCTCATTTATTTAAAATTAAAAAATGAAACCACTTGCACTTGTGTTTACTCAGCAGTGAACCAAAGTTTAATTATCCTGACGTGGTCACTGTCCACCAAGGGTTTTCTGAATAAAATGATGGCAGACACAGGTAATGATAATATCAAAAATAACAAGATAAGCACCCAAATGTCGGTACATGTAAAAGAGAACATTTAGCTCTGCATTTGGGAAATAATTTGAAAAAGATGAACAAAATTCCAAGTGATCCTTGTCTTGAGCCAGGAAGAAAATTCAGAAATTCGTTTAGCCAAACCAACAGGGCTAAGTATACTTAGGAAATAATAGAAAGACCAAGAAATTATAGAGAGGAGAAAAGACCTCAGTAGGAAATGAAAACTAAAGAAGAAAAGCAAAGAGAAGAAGCTGGAGAATTTGGGTAGAAGAGGTGGGGTAGAGGCTCCCCAACAGTCGCCTCGAGGCTACTGATGATCTTTTCCTCATGAGAAGGGACTCATGAAACAAACAGGGAACTTCTGTGACCTCCTGTGGCCTCTTAATGGGACTGTTGATGAGTTGGCGGTCCAGTGTGGTGCGGGACCAGAGACAGGGAGCATAGTCTCTGTTGCAGTCCCACCATTGGCTAGAATGTGACAGGAACATACTGCTTCCAGATTTCTCTACTTTGTTTTTCTCCCACTTGCCCTAGATAACCTCACAAGGGCAAATTAGATAGTACCTCCACAAGTGACCACCATTTCTATTAGTCAACGTAGTATACTGAAGTGTTTAAGAGTTCAGGAGCTGTATAACCAAGCACAAAGTACTTAGCCACCCTGTGTCTCAGTTTCCTTATCTGTAAAATGGGAAAATAGCAGCTACGTCATTGGGTTATTGTGAGGTTTAAATGAATGAGTAGATGTGAAGTGCTCAGAACAATGTCTGACCTATAGAGTGCTCAATACATGGAAGCAGTCATTATCACCATCGTTTTCATCATACCATCATCAATATCACCACCATTACCACCATACTGTGCAAATGCAAGGGCTGCAAACTCAAACGCTGCCTCCATGGGGCCAGGCAGGTAATGGAAATGAGACAAGCAGCAGGTACGCAATAGGGAGTGAAGGAGACTGGAATGATTTACAGAATGCATGCTCCTCCAGCATAAATAGTACAGTTTAAAAAATTAAAATCACTCTGCATGCCAAAATGAAACAGATCTTAAGTCTGGATTCCTTCACATCAGATGTCACTTTATGACCTCTGGTGCGATCTAACCAACAACGTCTTTAGCAACATCTTTATAGTAAACACCAGGATAAATTTTTTCTATGGTTTCTCATAACACGCTTTAGTATAGGCTGATATCATCATCTAGTAAAAGTCATTCTGCCTTCAGGGGGAGCATCATAACAGAGTCAGAGGCCTGGCTTGGTCCAGAGGAGGGTTTGGGAGGCTCCAGGGGAGTGGGAGGACTCTGTAAATACTAATTTTTAAGCTGAGCTTTTGAAAATGGAAAGACCCATCAAGGCTGGGTACCATGAAAGGCAGCGCCTCCACCTTCACTCAGCGGAGGCCCCCATCTGGGTCTGTGCCTTGTAGGGAATCACATCCATTCCCATGGATTCAGTAACAGTATGGAATTGATGTTAATGACTCCCGCAGCTATTTCTTCAGACCACAGCACTGCTCTGACCTTCAGACACAAGTATGTAACTGCTTTATAGTTCTACTTGTCATGCAGATTTCTCAAACCTCACACGTCTGAAAGGGAACTGTTAATTTCTTCCCCCAAATGTTCCTGTATTCAGGAAACGACACCACCATCCTCCTAATCACTCGGACCAGAAAGCAGAGAAGAGTCCTGTTTCTCAATCTCTCGTGCCCAATTCACCAGCAAGAATGTCAGTTCCAGTTCCAACATGTATCTCAACTCTAACCACTGGCCACGATCTCTGCTGCCGCCACCCTAGTCTGATCGCCAGTCTCTAGCCTGGGCTTCTGCAGTAGCCCCTTGTGTTCTTGGCGTTTTGTCCCGCACCCTCCAAGCCGTCCTCCCAAGCTAAGTTCTTTCCCAGCTCATGGCCTTTGTATATACTGTTCCCACTGTCTGGATGTTCTTCCATCCTCTCTTGACTATCGCCTCATTTTTAGGTCTCAGCTTAAACGCCTCAGCTTCAAAGAGCATCCCCCGCACACTGCCCTGAGCCCCCTCTCAAAATCCGTCTCCTCTTGTGACTTTTCATCTCAATCCCTTGGGTTTTTGTTCTCTCTTTTGTAGCCCTTGTCACTGTCTACATTCTTTTATTCATGTGTTTATTTGTTTTGTTTGTTTGTGCTGTGAGGACAGGGGCCCTGAGTATCCTGGTCTGTCTTCCCAGTGTCCAGAACAGCATCAGCCTTTGGTGGAGAGATGGTCCCTATATATTTCCTGAATAAAAAATGAGTAAAGAAGGGACCGACACCGTCCTCACTGATCCCATTGTTTCTGGTTTCGTTGACTCTGCCCTGTGATCCATCCTGCACACATTATGAGAATTTCCCCTGGAAACCTCACAGAAGCACCAAGTTAGTTAAAAGTATACAGAGCTATAGGAAGTGTGAGCAAATTTAAAGGTCACTACTTTGAAGAGGTAGAGAATAATGTTTGGAAGAAAAATACCACTCAGCACTGATGGACAAGGTCTCTCAATTAATTACGTGAATCTATGAAAGAAATTGAAGGCTGGAAATTGCTGGATGCTGTAAGTGCTATTTTGACTAATCTTCTCACAGAGGCGATAAAATACATTTCTGTACGTAGTGTGCTAACTGGTGCATGAGATTCTTATAATATGAAACCAAACAAGCCCAATTCTGTTGGTCCTCTAACTGTCCGATGGATCAGTTTCTCATTTCTCACAAATCCCTGAAAGACAGAGGCATCGTCACAGACTTGTAAGGAGCCTGCAGAGGACTCAAGCCCAGGAAGATGCCCTTTTCCTCAAACAGCCAGCGACAGACAGTGCCCCAGCTCACCGTCAGGGCTGATTCCCAGGGGTTGAGACCTGCATTTTCGGCTGAGTTAGATGTGACTAGAGGTCTCATTTCTCCCAGTGTTACTTCAGTGTGGGCCCTGCTGCTCCTGTCTCCACACCTTCCTTTGTCACATTCCAAGGATCAGATGGCGCTTTTCACCTGGTACTTGAGGCTAAACTTCTCTTGATTGTCTTTTAGACTTATTAAAATTTGTGTCACTTTTTTTAACTTTATAGGTAAAGCATAAAGAAATACATGTTCCATATTCCAGGACTTTTTTCATCTTTACATATTTATGCACATAGACTTGGAATACTGATTATAAGAGATGTACTCTGAAAAGAAAATAATATAGTTTAGGTCCTTTTTCTTTCCTTGTCTTGACTGTCTCAGTAAGGGAGCTGGTTTATCCTCTCCCTCTATGACTCCACTCACAAGTTTTAAGACAGTGGCATGCTGACAAGAACAGAACCAGGTGGGCAAGACGTCTGAAAACATCTGCTGAAAATTCCTCTGCTGAATTAATGTAAGAGCTATAACTGGAAAAAAAATATGTTTTCATAACACTAATCATCTTCTGCATTTTCCCTAGACTCCTTCTTATTTGACTGCTTAAGTTTTGATGATTATCATAGTTAGCATTGGATGATCACTTATTATAAAGATAATTTATATATATTATTTTGTTTAATCCTCACACCAGTGCTAAGGCTTATTATACTTGCTTTTTAGAAAAGAAAATTGATGCTTAGTAAGATTTCTCCAGAGTATAAAGAATTTAAGTCACGCCATCATAATTCGAACTGCGGTCTTGGTCGACTCCAGACACTGTCCCTTGGTCTCCAAGGCCCACTCTGCTGAGTGAAGGGCAGCTGTTCCTCATTTGTTTGGAGAGATGGTGTTCCTGCTCATTTATTCCTTCATAGACTTTAATGTGACCATAACTTGTCATGGACCACATATACATCAGCACTTCATACATTACCAAGTGCATTATTTTCTCTGAGCTTCTCTCCTACCACGTCAAAAATAATGAACTGTGGAGCTTAAACTGTAGTGGATTTGCTTTATTTCCCTTCAGGCGTCTGCTATAAGAGCTTTTTGCTAATAACTACTCCAGACCATATAATTAACTCTATGAACATGAAAAATTTATGTATGAGACTGTGACAGGCACAAATACATTGCCCTTAACTTGGGTAGGGTAAATACTTAATGTTCACTTAGTTTAAGCTTGCACTCTTCCCATTTCTTCCTTCAGAACAATGAGCTGGTTCCAAAAATTAGGCTTAACGAAATTGGGTTTGTTTTAATTCAGTTAGCTCTACGGTGAGATGCTGTTCAGGAGCACAGCATGACGTCCTCATCGATTTATTTTCCTTTCTCTTTTTATCTCTGTCTTTTCTCTTTTCCTTCCCTTCTTTCATATAGAGGCTGGAATCGATCATTATTCTTTTCTGTTTCCGGTTCAAACTAGGGTTGGGAGAGAATATTCCAATCCTTCTGAATCGGTTGGTAAAGAGTTCAGGCCTCAAGTTGTCCCCAAGCGCACCAACCACCACAGGCCCAGCTACAGCCCTGACCCTCTATCTGTCCCCTATCCAGCAACTAAACGGACAAGCCCTGCTCCAGCACAGGGCTGACGCCAACCCTGCTTCCAGCAGAGTCTGTTCCAGCCGAAGGGGATGATGCAAATAACTCTTCACATTTCCATTCCCTTGAGTCCAGGGATTTCAAACGGAACCTTCTCAAACTAAAACATTTTTGTTTTGTGGGTCACAATATATTGGCGATACCAAGCCACAAACCATAAATCTTTAAATTCAAGTTTTGTAATCTCAAATTCCAGGGTTCTTGAGTTTCAGGGAACTTGAGTTTTTCCTTGTGTTAAGATTACATCTGAACAAAGATAGGGTATTCTTTATTTTCAATTATACGATAAACTTAGAGAATTAAGAACTATAATAAAAAAGTAGTCAAATTAAAATGCAACTTTAAAACTGATACATTTATTTCTGAAACATCAATCCATTTCTTTTTTTTTTTCTTGAGGGAGATTAGCCCTGAGTTGACATCTGTCACCAATCCTCCTCTTTTTGCTGAGGAAGACTGGCCCTGAGCTAACATCTGTGCTCATCTTTCTCTACTTTATATGTGGGATGCCTGCCACAGCATGGCTTGATAAGCGGTGTGAGGTCTCCACCGGGGATCCAAACTGGCGAACCCTGGGCTGCTGAAGCGGAACGTGAGAACTTCACCGCTGCACCACCAGGCAGGCCTCTTAATCCATTTCTTTAGCTTCAAAACAAACACTATTAATGTAGTGAGGAGTTTTTCCCTTATCACCAGGAAAAGGAGAATAAAAAGCCTTCTGAATCTGATTCACTGCCTGCTGAACACAGCATGCAATTAACGTACAAATGAATAAAACAAATTCTGCTGTTTATTTGTTTGTATTTCTCACTCCAGAGAAGATTTTAGGCAGGTTATTGTTTATTACTGGGGAGAATGCCTAGGAACGATGTGTTTGAGTCTGTTCAGCCTGTTTAGAATGTGAGCTCTGGGAGGAAGGGGCCATATTTCGGGGGTGGGGGACATGCATATGCTAGTGGGTGCCCAAGAGGTAGGTTTTCCATTTTCACCTCGGAGGATGGAGAGTATTTGGGGGTGACCAGCAAAACAGGGCGGGAGAAGCAAAAATTCAGACCAAAGAAATCTTTTTGCTTAATATTCAAGAGCTGTGTGAACTTTATAGGTTATTTATCTTTCAATGAGCCATGGCACCCTCCCACGCCCCCTCAATTGACTCTGTCTGTTTCTGTCTCTTTCTTGAGCAGGTGTTGGGCATATCATGTTAGATGCAGACATGGTTGTCCTTCTGACTCAGTGGAATAATGGCATACCCTTCTGGTGGAGGGTGAGGCCCTTTGAAGGAGGGGGGAATTCTTATGATCAATCATCAAAGAGGCCAAGCCTCAGAACTCAGATAACTAACCTTGGACAGGAGAGAGCAGGGGCACCTCTCTGCTCTGGGTCTCCCCTCTGGGTCTAGAATTAGAGGGGAGCAGAGGGCCGGACCTGGGCATAGGACATGACGGGCTCTCAAAGCCTCAGAGCGTAAACATACAGCCCAATCCTATTTAGTTGTATGCTATTCTCTTGGTTTCTTTTTTCTTTATTTTTAGTTTTCATCTCTTAGCTAGTATTAGTGTAGTCCATGGACCAGATCAGAATCACCCAGAATCACCCCAGATGTACCCAAGCAGAATCTTTGGGATTGGGACTTTGTTATCTGATATGAAATGAGCCCTCTAACTTGAGATTCACTGCCCTGGTCGTTAGTGAAGGCTTGTTTAAATATCCCCGTCTTCTCAGCTGTGCTGAGCAGATTTTAGGTACATCTGGGGTTACACACGTGGCAAAAATGTTAAGAGGGAGCACCAAGTGTCGAAGCCCCATGGGTAAGGGGGGAGCTGTCGATGGCAGCTAGCAGTAGTTTCTGGAGGAGAAAGCGGCTCTCGGCAGGGAGGGAGAGAGTGCAGCAGAGAAGAATCAGGGCCAGGAAGCTCAGCGGTCCTTTTCTAGGAGGTAAATTTCCCTCCTTTTCCAACCTTAGAGAACAGAGTTTGACTTTATTGAGGGAAATGGTCCTTTTCTTTATGATCCTAATATTATTTTGTGATTCGAATACGTGGCTCCTTTAAGAAGATAACCAGAGAAAGCCAAACTCAAGGTACAATGACACAGATCTCTCTAATAAAAAGAAGCTTCGGGTGGGTGTCTCTGGTCAAGATAAGCACCGATGAAAGAAGTGAAAGGAGGCAAGGAGCTGAGTTCCTCGGAAAGGGTTTCCTCAGGCCATTCTAGGAAGACGAGTCTGATCCACTGACCACCAACGATCAGGGGGATTCAAGACTGTTAGCAAATTATTGGGAAGGGAAGTAACAACGTGGTCTCTCAGCTGGGACATTAACTGTCAAAAAACATGGAGAAGAAGCTGAACATGTTGAAGGAGCTCACACTCCAGTAAGAAGAGGTGGTGGGCACTTTTCCACTTACAAGTTCTTCGTTTTCTTTGACTTGGTATTTCTTGATTTATATGTTTAAGCAAATTAGCCATTATGGTGCTACTACAAATAAGTAGCCTTTTTGTATAGTCACTGGTGATTTTCGCCTGGGCTTACTAAATTCCCCAAGCCTAACGATGCTGGTACCTGACCCATGGTGCTTTTGATGCTGTCAGAACAGCATCGAAGTCAATCAGCAAAGGGAGCCCAGGAGGGAAGTTCTCAGGCAGAGGAAGAGCCAAATGGGGCCTTCCCAGAAGCCCCATTTCTGCCTGCGAGCTGAGGACACCGAAAGCTCCCTGATCTGGGAGGTCAGTTCACTGAAGGAAGTTTCTCTGTAGCAGACAAGCTGGCTCTGCACCCTCTCCTCTGACCTCAAGTCCCTGGGGAGACTTCATGGGGTTGTCATAAACTCTCTCATGCTGCCTCATCTGCTTATAGCCGTCATGTAGGGGACCCCTGGCCAGAAGCTGAGCTGTTCTAAGACCCATGCTCAGAGCGGGCCAGCAGCATCAGCATCCCCGGGGAGCCGTTAGGACTGCAGAATCTGGGGCCACTCCTCAGGCTACTGAATCAGAACCTGCATTTTAACAAGAATCCTTAGGTGATTCATGAAAGTTTAAGAAGCACTCGCCTAGGGTACAGAGAAGATGTTTCCAAGCTGTGGCAGTTAGAGAGCTCCGTAGGTGGAGCCCATTTTATGCAGGAAGATCTAAGTTCACAGCCTGAAGGTAGACACTGAATGAAGGGGGTGAGGTGGGGGAGGCTAACGCAACTCTCTAACAATGAAGGGGCCTGTGAAAATCAGGCTGCGTAGAAGAGTTTTCTTCCTTAATGGTGGGTGAACTGCACTGGCCCGAATACTCAATGATTTATCTCTGGGAGAAGCACCTGCGTGTCTGCTGCCACGGCTCCCACGCAGGCGATCAGGAGGAGCGCCCCTTGCGCACCTCGGGGTGTCGGGAACATCTGGAAGAGAACTGAGCCTGGAGGCTAAGGCCCCTGGACTCCTCCAGAAGTCCCTAGTAGTGTCAATCAGTCCCAGGGTCACTTGGCCTGGTTGTTCATCAGAAACACCCGGGAGCTCTGGAGGCTCCAACCCCCCAGCCCTGCCTCAGACCAGTGAAACGGGAACCTCTGGGCACAGGGATCTGGGCAGAGGTGTTTTTAGAAAGCTCTCAGGTGTGTAGATCAGGCTAACTCGGAACTGGGAAATGACCAGCGTGTCACAGAGACCACGGGGTGAGGGGAGGCAGCATTTAGATGTGCTCCTGGGCAACCCCAGGGGACGGAGGTCTGCAGTGTAGAAACACTTAGAGCTGGGGAGAATGGGGCACAGTGCAGTACAGGCAGACATGAGGCTGTCCACGAGGAGACCCGCTGTGAACAGCTCAGCGTCTTCTGGCGCTTTCCCTTGGGTTGAGAGGATGGGCAATGCGGCTTACGGTCATCAGCTTTTCCAGCTGAACATTTTAATTCCTTTTGGGTCTCCCGAAACCTGAAGTGTTGTCTACCTTCAGCACCACCTGTGGCGTTGGCAGCGTAAAGGAAAAAAGAAATGTAGCTGTAGAAGGAAGTTCGGCTTCACCGGCATTCACACTTTCTGTGAATTCATGTGTTTGTTTGGAAAAGGGCACTATTGAGGGGCTCTCCAGGCATTCCAGGTGGTACCCCTAGAGACGTTGAGGGCAGCCGGGCTCAGCGGGGAGCATGGGGGACGTGGCGGGTCAGGGAGCAGCTGCCAGGACAGCTTTGCTGTGGGTGTGGGACAGAACCTTCCTGACGCACTCGGTGGTGTTTTTCAGGTTGATGGTTGTGACCCATTAGTTTGTCATGAAATCTATTTTAAAGGTCACGTCCAGTATTTTTAAGCAGGATAAAATGGCACAGAATGGACTAGAATAGAAAACATCAGAGCCCAGCGTCCATCCCGCACGTAAGGACAATCACTGTTTTGTGAAACTGTTTCATGGTATGTGTGTATAAGTGTGTCTGCACTGGTTTACAAGGGAAAACGTATTTCCTTCTGTGGTTATGGTCAAAGCACTTGAGAACCACTGGATTACATTTCTTTGCAGCAGAATAAATCATACATTTTATTGGACACAATCTGTGGGTGCAGCACTGTGTGGCATTGTGAGACAGGCCACCAGGAAGATGGGGCACAATCTCAGCCTGACAAAGCTTAGGGGATGGGTAGGCTTTGGGAACGACAAGCATAAGAGGAGTGAAGGTATGCCAGCGTGTGAACTGGAGTTCAGCGCTGTGAGTCAAGCCTCGACTACAGGACAAATTCAAAGACGGTGTGGTCAAGGCGGTGAGAACTGAGCTTACCGCCATAGCTTGCCCTTCGTGCCCACCCCAAACTTGGTCTGCGGTCTGATGGGTTTATGTGCCTGAAAAGAGCTTGACCCATTGTCTAGATCTGTTTTTTTATTTTATGTTTCCTTCATTGAGAGTTGACAACTTTCTACCAGATTTCAACCCTATGCATTTTCCATGAATGTAGGTATGTTACTCTAAGAGAAACTAACCCAAGTATGTTAAATATATATCTATAAAAAAATAGCAACTTTACATTACAAAAGAAGTTTTGTATTCCTTGTACATTGTCGAGTCTATAAGTGCATTTCAAATGGTTAAAGGGTGGAAGGTCTCTTTTCATTGATTGCCATTTGATAAAATCAAGATTTCTCTAATTACTCACCTATATTTGGGATGGGGGGTGTGAGGTATCGGGGGGGTCTAATACTCTCCATAAGAAACAGCAATGACAAAAGTGAGATATCCTACTAGTACATGTCAGCAAAGTGCTGCTGCTATCTTGGCAGCAAAGACGGCCAGTAAAAAGTAGCAATAAAGGTCTGGGCAGACACCCAAATTCTACACCTCATTTCCTTGCCTCACACGCACTGACCTGGCTTCTCAGCTGACATCATGGCAGCCTCACTGAGGATGCAGGTGGTAATTCTGCCTGCAGAGACCCTCATTGGTTGGTTGTCTCTGATGGCCCTGTCGAGGTGGCAGGGAGGGCACACAGGCTGGCAATGGGAGGGAGGCACCTGCAACTCTCAGGAAAGGAGATTCCTGTAGAGGATGGCGGATTGTGGTGGTTTTCAAAGGCATCATATTCTGAAAGAGAGGTTATGGAGGTTTGGTGTCTAATAGAGCATTTTTTCTCGCTTTCAGAAGGAATTCTGAATCCCTGCTAAGAACTTCAGGGATTTTAGTCTTTTCGCTTATCCAGAGCCAGTTGCCATCGGATTTTTCCTTTTACTTGAGCTGAATGCTTCTTGAGATGGACGTTTCCACTGGGCCCCAGTGAAGGATGGTGCGGAGTCATGCTGACTTCTAGGCAACAAGACATGTACGATTTTTCTGTCGATCCCTCAGAAATGCTTCTGTTTCTAATATTGAGAAATAATGCCTTCCCTAATTTCCCCTGGACACAAGCCATGATACTACACAGCACTTTAACTGCAAAAATTGTTTTTACATCCATAATTATACTTGATGTTTATGATAGCCTTGAGAGAAAAGCTGAGCAATACGACCTCCCATCACAGATGAGAGAACAGAGACAGAGACTGGAGAGGAGTTCTCCTCACCTTACTAGGGAGCGGAAGAGGCACGCCATGCACTAGCATCACTTCTTTTGAGGACCCCGAGCAGAGGGAGGACAGGCAGTCATGAAAGCAGGGGTGAGGCTCCTTATCTCCGGAGGGCCTGAGTTCCCTACCCTCCGCTGGACCCAGTCAGTCACAGGGTCCAAAGACAGGCGAACGCATCCACCCACGGCCCCCGCCACTGGTTCTGGGACCCACAGTAGGACATGCTCAGGTGCCCGCCTGAGTAGATGGTCAGTAGACGAGGGGCACAGGTGTTTCTGTAGCTGAAATGGGCTGGCCTTGAGGCCAGATTGGAGTAGGCAGAGCTGAGGGGAGAGGCCACAGTGCCACAGGCCCTGCAGCCGCAGAGATGAAGCTCAATCCTGGCTCTGCCACTTGTTACCCGCGAGGCTTTGGGCAGAGAGCATCACCTCTCTGAGCCTCAACTCTTCTTCTCAAACTGGGGTGAGAGTCACCATTCAGGGTTGTTGTGAAGATCAGAAATGTGCACATGGTAGGTGCTTAAATCATTGGGGGGAGGATGTTATTACTATTACCTTGGGCCCCAACTGGGGAACACTGCTCTTGGGATAAACCCTGTGGCTATAAACATTATTATGAGAGGTAAATAAGACAGTCCTTATATTCTAGGATGTTAAAAAAGAGTGGTTATGGAGCAAAACATTCTTAAATATTTGCCAAAATAGAGATGACCCATGCAGATACCTGGGTTATGGTATTGAGGCCCACTCTCCATAGGCAAAGCTTACGGTCATTGAGGGTAGACCAGCCCGCCTGGGCCATCACAGCCCTGCCCTTCAAGCCTGAGCCAGGTTCCGCCCCCTTTCCCACCTGAGCTGCCTCCCTGCCCCTCAGCACGCCTCCTGCGGGGGAATAATTTTCCCCTTCTGGGAGTTCTCTGTATTTTGATTACATCTTCTCGGAGGCATGTGTTACAAGTTTTGGTGCTGTGGTGGTGGCACCACAGTCAGGCGACTCAGGAGTGTCCGACCCTGCCCGTGGCATGGCCCGTTCATCCCATGACGCCATGAGGGGCCAAGGAGATCGAAGCTCAGGATGAGGCCTCACTGCAATGACGGCGAGCAGACTGCTCGCTCCACTGCTAGCAGGGGATTCGCTGGCAGTCCCAGAGCAGAATCCTGGGGACAAGGACAGAGATCGAAAGGGTCTGCTTTCTCCTCCTTAAGTTAACCTCAAAATTTGCCACACTCTGGAAGGCTTAAAGAAATGGGAGGAAGTGGAAATGCCAACAAAATATGAGTTGATTGGCTTCCCAAGAGAAAGTGGGCCACTGCTTTTAAACTCAAAAGGGAGAAAAGAGACTTCTGTGCCCACGTGCAAAAGCTTCAAACACACAGCCATCCTGCCCACCAGCAAACTGGCAGACTTGACCCAATTTGCGTGTCCTGGAACTTGATCAGTCAGATTTGGGCCTCCCTCCCTGGGGGCAGGCAGTGAGGGGAGGCGTGCAGAGAGGACCTTCCCCCATCGCTGGAGGCAGCAGCACTGTCACCTAGTGGCTTGCGCCATCACTGCTGGTGTTCATATCATCTTCCTGACCAGATTACAAGCCTCCAAGAATAGGATCTGCTGTTAGTTCATACTGCACAGTGTTTGGAACAGAGAAACAGACCACACCTCAAATGTGGATCAGCATAGAGGAAGAAAACTAGCATTTATGAAACACATGCTATGATGCTGTGCCAGGCACTCAGATCTATCACTGTATTTAGTTCTCATGACAGTCCCTTGAGGTAGGTATTGCTGTCCCTTTTGCACACGTTAGGCTGGGTACTTACCTAAGTTTACACTAAGTGGGGGGTGTAGAGTTTGAACTCAGATCTGTCTAATTCCAAGGCTGTGCTCTTTCCACTCACCATGCTGTCCTAGAAGCTCCCAGATCAGGGTGAGCTGTACCAGTGACCAGGACCGCACGGACGTGCCCTAGGACCTAGCACAATGGCGAGAGCGCTATGGATGTGCTATGGCTCCACCAGGTGGACTTTGTCAGAGGAGAAGTCAGGGGTCCTCTGGTGCCTGTAGGCTCCCAGGGGAGGAGGGAGGAGAAGGGGAACAAGGAACGTGAAATAGAAGGAAGGGTGAGGGAATGAGAAAAAAGGAGGACTGAGGGGAGGAACGACCAAGCAGGACGAAAGAAGAAAGGTGGGGAGAAAGAGGGTGAAAGCGAGTCAAACTGAGTCCTCAGCTCCCTGAGTCCAGTCAGAAGTGCTCTTGTCTCTCTTGGTAGATGGCTCTAAAGCCAGCACCCTGCTCGTCAAAGTGGCAATGTCCCCTCCCTACAACCTCCAGCCTCAGTGTCCCCAGATGATGATTCATTTCCAACTAATTTCACTATATATAACAAAACTTTCATTCTAGAGGAGGAGTTTTGATGTCTTAAAGAAGAAGTAAACAATTTGAATAATTTCTGTGCATTTTAATGCCTTGTGAAACAGTTAGTGAAATTGGCAGCAAAGGCAAAAAAATGAGACAGTACTGGTGATAGTAATAGTGGTAACGTAAGACACTGATTTTTACCGATTCTGTCACACTGCAATACCTTCTCCCTGGTGCTTATGCCTAGTCCTTCCAGTCAGTGGCCATAAACATATACTCTAATCTAATCTGCATTTACCACAAAAACTTTCTGTTTCAAAATTGTGGTCCTTGGATATCATCGTGTGAAACTTGTTTATAGCTCTGGTTGTGACTGATTTGCTATGTATCGACTCACTGAACCCCACAACTGGTTCGGCTAACTGGGCTCCCCAGGGGTGTGTCCTTCCTTCCTTCCCATTCCTTGTATTTCTTTCTCAAGGTAGAGCACTCCTCAAAAGAGAGAAAAGTCTCCGAGAGAAGAGGACTCTCCTAGAATCTCCAAAAAGCACCACCAGGTTTAGCACTGGAAATTTACCAGGATCACATATGTACAAATAAATTATTCTCATTTTTTCATTACTATAAACATCAGCAACCAAATTTCCTTAATCTGTGCCATCCTGAACAGGTAAAATCTATGGATCATCAGAATTAAGCCCCAAATTGTCTTCAAGTTGCTGTCATCTGTAGATGAGATTAAAAGAATTTTGGTTGTCACTCCCTACTGATTATGAAAGTAATTAAATAATAGCCAAGATCTTAGCACTATGGTTAGCAGTATTGTTACTCTTAAAGATGTCCTAGATAACATAAATTAAATTAGACAAATAATTACAGTTCCTTGGTTTGTAACCAATGTTTCTGATATTTTACCCCTAAGTAGATAATCACAATCAGTCTCATAAAAATGACATCTCACAGCAAAATGTAAGATGCACAATGTTGGCCAAAAGGATGTCAAGCAATTATTTCCATATCTGTGTAATGCAAAAAACCCACTTTATGGCATTCCACTTTAACAGATCATATTCTGTTCTGTGAAAAGGCATTTGTGCTCCTTTCTGATCTTATAAAAATTCTGATTCATTAGCTAATGTTTTATAATAGGCTCATGTTATAAAATATCAAACAACAGGTGAAATGCTGAAAGTGAAGGAAAAATGGAAGCCCTCCCTTGAGGTGTCTTGATGTTAGCTGAAAATGACGCCTTCCAAAGCCTGGAGATCCTAGCTCGGTTATTCCTTAAATGGAGGCCCAGAAAAGTCTGGATATTCACAGATTAATGTTCTATTTTTAACAGAAGTTTCAAGGACGTACTATGTGCTAGCCAATGGGCTAGAGGTAAATAGAGCTGTAGCCCTCCACCGCAAGGAACTCCCAGTCTAGGGAAAACAAGACATGGAATGAGTAATGTAATCCTACACAAGGATGATGCAGGAGTCAGGTGGTAAGTGTTGCAATGCACGCGTGTCTAAGTGGTGACGCAAAGCCTCTCTCCTTGGGTGGAGGCAAGGGTGCAGATGAAGCAATGAAAGAGGTGAGGAGAAGAGGCGGGCCAACTCCCAGAGAGGAGGAGGAGGGAGCTGGAGCAGGCTCTTGAGGTAGGAGGAAGAGTTTTCCAGGTGAAAGAAGAATAAAAGGAAGAGCATTCTGGGAGGAAAGAACAGCCGGGGAAAGCCACCAAGGGTGGAAAGAGCAGTGTGTTGGAGAATCTACCAGCTCCTGAAGAGGGCTGTCGAGTGCAGAGGAGGGAGCTCCTGGAGTCGTGTCTGTCGTGGAGCCTTGGGGTTTCCTCCTGTGAGCAGGGAGTCATGTGATCAATGTGCTCCTGGAAGCAGAATTCAGCGATTCAGCAGCAGGCTCCAGCATGGATTTGGAGAAGGGGGCAAGGCTGAGTCGGTCAGGGAAATGATCAGGAGGAAAGTGTAAGATCTTAGAACTGGGAGAAGAGCGTCTGGAAGTTGGGGGACACCAGATGGACTTCCAGGTTCAGGTGTAGAAGTTCATGGGATCCACAGCGAGTTCCATGGTGTGGTGGGGAGGGTCCCCAGGCTCAGGAGTGCAGGCATTGGATATCAACCCTGATATCAGTTTCCCTACATTAAACCCAGCATATATGGGGTTAAAACCAAAACATTCATTCCCTGCTTACTCCCTGGCTCCAGAATCCACTATCTTCCGTGGAGACTGAGACACCAAGGACAAGCACCTGGATTCATTATCTCCTTCCCGCAAAGAGATAGAGGCTGGTGGGAAAGCTGCTGACCAGCAAGGTCACAGGCTCCCTCCTCTCTGAAAGTAGTCTCAAGGCCAAAGACAGTCTGGTGGGAAAGCTCTGACCAGCAAGGCCACATGCTCCCCCTCCCCTACCTAAAACCCCAAATAAAAACTCTTCCTTTTAGCTTTTCGGGGAGTTTGGGATTTCAGTGTTAGCTGCCCTCTCTCCTTGCTCAGCACTGTGCAATAATAAAATTCCTGCTTTCTTCCACTACACCTGGTGTCAGAGATTGGCTTGCTGTGCAACGGGTGAGCAAACTCACTTAAAGTTGGATATCAATTTGGCACCCCAGGTGGGACAATGTCCCAGGTAGACATCTTGCTTGTGGCACCCCGGCCTCTGGCTAAAGGCCTCTCTTGGAAGCTATCCTGCAGCTGCCTGAGCCCCTCATCTCAGGGACAGCCCCAAGCGACTGGCTGCTAGCCAGACGTCGTTGGCCCATGGTGCTTTTGCTTTGGTGATGGAAGAAACTAGGTTCAGGATTTAGGAAGACATCTCTTGTAAGTAGCTGGTAGTTTTTGTCTTTGTCCTTGTGCTACCTTTTCCAACAGGACTGGCTGGAAATAATGGGTACCTGGCAGCCCTGTGGGCTCCATTTGTTTTGAAGTTGAGATGCCCTGGCCAAATTTTGGTAAGTCCCCCGGGTGTGCACAACCGAGGTCCCTTGTCCTCGCTCATTTGGGAAGATCTGCATGGTGGATCTTCATTTGTTGGGCGCCCCCGAGTGTAGGACACAGACTAAGCTGGGACTGGAAGCACTTTAGTTTTTGGTTTTGGTCTTTGTTTTGGCTTCCGTTTGTGGCCAAGGGTTTTTGGGAAAGCATGCTTGTTTGGTATTTGTTGTTGTTTGTCTGTTTGTCTTTCCTTTAAAAAGTGTTAACATGGGAGGTGCCGCATCTATTCCACCTAACAGCCACTTGGGAAAAACTTTGGCTGATTGGTCGACCTATAGTTATAAGCCAATGTCTAAAGAGGGATGATTTTCTTTTGTAACACCACATGGTCACAATATTCTTTAGACTCCAGAGAAAAAAATGGCCAAACAATAGATCCTTAAGTTGGGAAACTTTTTAGAGAGCTCTCGTGATAAACAGCTGTTTTATTGGTACCTATAAAACTACCAAATTAAAAGGAAAATACAATGGATAGTCTTAACAACTTAATCAAACTTGGGGTCTCAGCTTCTTCTCATGGTCTTACAGACGCTAATGAAAACATTAAGTTAACAAAAAGAAATTAGAAAAGGAAGAGTCACAGGACTCATCCCAACAGGATGAAAATCTTTAACTAGCTATTAAAAGAAAAATGGGATAAATAGAACAGATATAAATAAAGTTAAAACAAAGGTTTTAATAAAACACTGCCTAAGGTTGGATAGGCTAAAGGGACCCCCTATTGGCCTCCCAACACTAAAGAACATCAGACAAACCTGTTCTATTCACCCCAGTTTGAAAAATTTAAAAGGTCAGGAGGCAGAAATTAGAGTGAGAAACCTGACCAACAATTGTTTGGGGCAACAGTTAGGCTACTAAGAGTAATAAGACTATAAAGATTAAAGTGTTTGAGCTAATATTGTATGAAGAGGTTATGTCAACTTTACCTGGATGTTTGCTTTGGGAATAAATGTTATGTCTAACTGGGAATGCTTCCCCTACACAATACTGTAATACCAAAAGTTGTTAATGGAATTCTAGCGTAAGTTATAATTAAAAGTATAAGAGTTAGTAAGATAAAGTTTTGTAAAAATTGATATACTTAAATGGGCCAATTTCAGTTCACCCAAACTGATGTATGCAATTGGAAAAGTCAGCTGCAACAATGGGGAGACTGTTTTAATATTTTTTTTAATTAAGATTTTATTATTTTTTTCCTTTTTCTCCCCAAAGCCCCCCAGTACACAGTTGTATATTCTTTGTTGTGGGTCCTTCCGGTTGTGGCATGTGGGACGCTGCCTCAGCGTGGTTTGATGAGCAGTGCCATGTCCACGCCCAGGATTCAAACCAACGAAACACTGGGCCACCTGCAGCAGAGCGTGCAAACTTAACCACTTGGCCACAGGGCCAGCCCCTGCTGTTTTAATCTTTTGAGGCCTCTAAATAAAATTAGAAATACTTCGCTGCCTCTTTAAGAGAAAATAATTAAATAATTAAACATACCAGCAGCTGAAGCCAAATCTGCTGCTTTTGTCTACTGTCTTGCTGAGCTTCCCAGCAAGCTGAGCTTCTCTTCAATTCCCCCAAAATTCCTGATCTAAAATTGAACAAGTAAAAATAAGTCAACTTTTGAGATAATTTGGAATTGTAATGGCCATTCTAGAAACCTGTTTCAGAAGAGGATTCAAAATCTCTCATACCGGAATGGAGTCTTTAATTAATATGCAAAAACTTCTAAGAGACAAAGTTATTGAACATGATATAAAATGATCTATGATGAAGGAAAGCCTGTTTAAGTTTGCTGGTTTGATTTAAAATAGACATGTCCTCAAAGTTATCAGCATTGGCTGTGATGCAGACAGACAGCCTGGGTTTACTGGTCGAATGAGCTCATGCCATCTCTGCTACAGAATTTATCAGCAAAACTAATAACTCAGTATAATAGTTAATTTTGTTTAACATCTCGTGAGGTTTTTGTAGATGATCTAAATATAATTGTTAATAACAGATTAAATAAATGTAAAAAGATAAACATTTTTGGAAAAAGTTCTTAACAATAATTGTATATAATATGATGTATGTACTTAAAACAACTGAAGATGATAGTTAACTGCTGTAACGTCACATGAAGTTTTTAAGAATAATTGTTAAAACTGGATAAGAGTTGGGGCTGACCCGGTGGCCGAGTGGTTAAGTTCACGCACTCCACTGCAGGCAGCCCAGTGTTTTGTTGGTTCGAATCCTGGGTGCAGACATGGTACTGCTCATCAAACCACACTGAGGCAGCGTCCCACATGCCACAACTAGAAGGACCCACAACGAAGAATATACAACTATGTACTGGAGGGCTTTGGGGAGAAAAAGGAAAAAAACTCAAAAAAATCTTAAAAAAAAACTGGATAAGAGTTTTAAGTACAATAATTATGTTTTATAGTCTGCATACTTAAAAAACAGCTTCTAAAATCTTTTTAAAAACTTAAACTTTATAGCTTTATTAAGGTAAGTTAAATAATAACAGTTTGTTGGGTCTCTAGGTCATTTCCACATAAGATAAAATATTAAAGGTTAACTACTAAGCATATATTTGTCTGCCTTTGGTTTCTTATATCAAAGAAACTGAAAAGTGCTTAGACTTATTGATAAACATGTTTTATATATGCTGAAGAATTTTCTATAAGAAAACATATATTTATAAAAGGTCTGTATACAAGAAAAATAAAATGTATGTTTTCAGTAAAAAGATAAAAAATAGAAATATTTTTGTTTCTTGAGTTAAGAAAAATAAATTTGTTCTAAAGTACTGGTACAAATTCTGAATGTGAAAAAAAACAACAAAAGCTTTGTGAAAGTAAAACCCTGTAAAATTTTGTGCATAGTCAAGTTAGCTAAAAGTAAATCCAATGAAGTAAATAAATTTATATGTCAAAAGTCAACTGGTACAAAATTAAAACTTGGTCTCCTCTTTCTTAAAAGGATAATTTCCCTAAATTTTTAATCTGCTCTTGATAAAAAGATTATAAAATTTTTTTAAACTATTTTAACTCTATTTCACCTTGACTGTTTCTCTTGTCACTTTGAATGGATACCTGAACATGGTTTCACAGTGAGCTTTGTTTCCTATCTGAACAAATGTTTTAAAGCTTTTGATATTTTTGACAAGCTTCCCCCCCTCCCCACACACGCAAATATTCAAATCCTGAATAAAAGCTCCCTGCCCTGGAAGAGGAGAGAGAGTTTCTCTGGAGATTTTCAGAGGGCCCCTAAGACTTCTCAGAGAGATTTGCTCTCTTCCTCTAAGAAAAAATGCTGAATTAATTAGGCTTGTTTGGCACGTTAGACTACATTAAAAGCATTGTCAAATAAATAATGATAAATTTTCTTAAATAACATTATGTAAACGAGTGTTATTAATATAAGTATTTAAAAAATTATCTAGAATTCTGATCTGTCCTGTCAGCCATAATTCTGGTTATTATCTCAAAATGTTGTATAGCACAGAGATGATCAAATGCCTTCATTAATTACCATTTTTGAATGTTTTGTTATTTGCAGACAGTTGCTATTTTACTTTGATGTTTTTGCAAATGTGTTTCATCTTCAGAGAAATTCATAGGAAGGACTCTAACACTCAAGAATACAGGTTTCTAATAAACTTTGAGATTATAAAGGTAAACTAGATAAAAATTACAGAACTCTAACAGAAAAACTGATGACCTCACAAACTGCTGATAGAAGATTAAGATCAAGAACCAATTACACAGGACAGAATAAACTAATGAAGTTTATTATAATTTTTATGGCTTTTGGATTGAGATATTGCTGAGTTTTGATGTTTTGTTTTTTTCCAGTTTTAAGAAAATCTTTTTCTCTATTCTCTTAAGGAACTATAATTTATAGCAATTTATAAACATAATTCAAACATTTATATTTTTCTCCCTACCTGAGCCCTCCAAAATATAAAAACTCCTGATGAGTAAATATTCTTATTCTTATGACAATATGATTGTTTACATAAGTCCAATAAGAATCTGTTCTTCTTATAACAAGACACAATTAAAAACACTGGTTATATTACCAAGGCTTTGATTAGAATGTCATATTTGAGAAAAACATACAGACTCGGATATGACAAAACAGCTTTTGAGAAACAAAGGTTGACATTCTAGAATAAAGCCACTTAGAAATATTGGCCTGGTACCTTGCTTATGGGTTTCCAGTTACCTGGTAAGGTTGAGCAAAGAATGTTGCTCCTTCTGGCAGGTACAAAGAGCCTCAATATTTTGGGAACCTCATGAAGAGAGGAATTCACCCAAATCTGTAGGTACTGCAGGCAGAATCTGATGACAAGTTCTTGGTCTGGCTTTCCTGGCCTTGAGAGGCCTTTAAAGTTCAACCTAAGATTGCTTATGAGGTTCCAGCAAAGCAGATTTAAAAGAGCCTATATAATCAATTACTATTCTTGCTGTACTTATGTAAATAATTATGCCAAATTTATTAAAACTAGAATTATTTTGCAAACCAGTTAGTCTTAATTTGACTATGTCTGGTAAAACTGAGGGTGATTTTAGAAAAAAAGATTATGTTTCAATAGAAACTATAATACATATTTGTAGATTTTGGTTCTGTCAATTGTCTTTAAGGTTTTTGTTCTGTCTGTTAGCTGGACTAGATCCTAAGTCTTTTAGTCTCCTGAAACATCTGGCTACAAACCTTCAAATAACATTTCCAGGGTTTTTTCCCCATCATTTTCATTTGGAGTTATTAAAAACTAAATCTGCCCTTTTTCTTGAAGCCTTGCAAATTAAAGCTGGAGGACTTAATATAAACTTAAGAGAGATTCATGTCTACTGCTGTGTAAGCCACTCAGAAAGCTACCTGAGTGCCCGATGACACCATCAGAGACATTTCACACTGCAAAAGGTGCTTCGACCCTGACTTCTAGGAATCTTGATTGGCTTCCCCATGGGCTCAGAAACTGGTTTGTAATTTGCTCCAACCATTAACCCTGTTTTTCTCTTTTTGCTTCTCTAGAAAAACTTCTTATTAAATATCTGGTTACTTACTCACATGATACAAGCCTAACTTCGGGAGCCCACCAGCATCATCGCCTTATTAAAAGACTGGTTCAATGAGATGAAAAATCTATGCCCCATTTCAGCAGGAAGTAGCTAGGTTTGTCACTGCCCCAAATCCCTCAAGATTGAGGGATGGACATAAAATAGGGGGGAATTGATATCGACCCCGATATCAGTTTCGCCTACACTAAACCCAGCATATATGAAGTTAAAACCAAAACACTCATTCCCTGCTTACTCCCTGGCTCCCTGGCTCCAGAATCCACTATCCTCCATGGAGACAGACACTGCCAAGGACAAGCACCTGGATTCATTATCTCCTCCTGGCAAAGAGATACAGGCTGGTGGGAAAGCTGCTGACCAGCAAGGTCACAGGCTCCCTCCTCTCTGCTAGTCTCAAGGCCAAAGATAGGCTGGTGGGAAAGCTCTGACCAGCAAGGGTATATGCTCCCTCTCCCCTACCTAAAACCCCAAATAAAAACCCTTCCTTTTAGCTTTTCTGGGAGTTTGGGATTTCAGCATTAGCTGCCCTCTTTCCTTGCTCAGTGCTGAGCAATAATAAAATTCCTACTTTCTTTCATTACCCCTGATGTCAGAGATTGGCTTGCTGTGCAACGTGTGAGCGAACTCACTTCAGGTTTGATATCACAGTGGAGTTGTGAAGAAAGAGGCCAGAATGGGAAACTAGGAACCATGATTTCTGTTGAGGGTTGACTTCCATTTATATGAGGAAAAAGCCAAAGTTATTGAAAAAAAATCCATAGGAAAATTGAGGATTAAACTAACATTTATTGGGCAGCTTTTAGATGCTGGGCACAGTGCCAGGCAACCTCATAGACCTTTTCTCTCCTACTCCTCACAATTGCCATGACGTCTAGGAGCTGTCGTTCCTTCCCAGACGCAGAACCGGAGGCTCAGATAAACTGACTTGTCTGAAGCCTCACAATTCACAATGGTGAAGCCATTTGTCTGACAGGTCTGTGTGACTCTGAATCTAGGCTGCAAGGGACACTTAAGGGGAGGAGAAGCCTCTCCCTGGGCCCGGTGTGAGGATCCCACAGCATCATTCTGTGAACATATCATTCGTTTGTCACAAAGCTGGGAGCCGGGCATTTGCTGGTCAGCAAAGTGACTTGTCCATGGTGTCGCTCGTCCTCTTGGCTCTGCGTCTCTATTTCCCTGACCTTGTGCTGCCACAATTGGGAATGTCTTTCTCTTCTAAAGTAAAGAGAGGAACACACTCACTACACCAAAATAAATTCCAGAGGGATCAAGGACTTAAATGTAAAAATGTGAAACCTCAAAGGTTTAGAAGAAAATTGGGTATTTAAAAAAAGGATCCGAAAGGGTTTTCGAAGCATGATCCAAACTCCAAAGCCTGATACATTTGGCTACCTGAAAAACAAACATTTCTGGAAAAGCATAATTTGCCTCCCACCTGATATACAAAAAGATAATTTTCTTAATACATAATAAAGAGCTCTAACACATCAATATGAAAAGGCCAACAACCCAATTGAAAAACGAGCATATTCACAGAAATCTGAGAGAAAAAAACAAGTGAGTTTTAAATATGTAAAGGATGCCAATTAAAACTTCATTGTGATACCACTTTTCACCTATCAGATTAGCAAAGATCAAAAAGTTTGATACCACTATTCATTACTAGGGTATGGGCAAAAGGCATTCGCAAACACTATCAGGAGGAGTGGGTTTTGAAGCTAGCTTATCACAGAGTAATTTGGCAACATGCATGGAAATTTTAAATGGACATTCCTTCTGACCATGCAATTTTACTGCTAGAAGTTTCTCCTATGGATATACTTACACTTGTATATAAAAATGCATGCATCATGGTGTTCAGTGCAGTTGCGTGTGTGTGTGCACTCACGCAGAAAGGAATTAGGAACAATTTAAATATTCATTGATCGAGACCCTCAAAGTCAATTATAGTGTAGCTACACAAAGAATGTTCTACTAAAATGAAGGAGGCAGGTACATGCTGAAGTGACCTGATTTCCAAGACATATTTTTAAAGAGAAAAAGCAAGATGAAGAACAATGTGCATGTTGTGTCACTGTGTGTTGTGTGCATGTGCACACTGGCGTGTGCAGACTGTCAGCAGGCAGAGAAAGCTGGTCACAGTCCGGGCTGGAGGAACTAGTCACAGGTGGGGGAGGGAGATTCCTTGGCTCTCTGCACCCTTTTACACCGTTTGAAAACGTTCAACTGTCTGCACTTATTTCCTCTTTCAGAATAAAGGGAGTAAAGAGGGCCAGAGCGGGGAGCCAGGCTGCCTAAGAGGGCTAGGACTGCAGGAACGCGACCCGGCGGCCGGCACCTCCTTGCCGCTCATCCCAGGCCAGCTTCCAGGCTCCCTGAGGCTTTACACTCATAAGGCAACCCCACAAAGGGTGGGCTAAGGGACCGAGGAAAAGACCAGAAGGGATTTCAAGACCTGTTTTACATTTAGGCCTCTCACCGGACTTGGTTATGGAAACTAAGAAAAGGACAATTAATCATAAAATCCGGGGGGCAAAACGGCTCTCCCCAGGGGAAGTCGCCAACCATATGCAGTACTTGTCATGTTCCTCAACCTCAGGACGAAGCAGTTTTCATAAAGATCAAACACAGCTTCATGACTACTTTTAGACTTTACCAAATGGGTTTATATCACAACGGCCACATTTTCTGAAAGGAGAACCAAGCCTCTGGGTCTGACTGTGGCCTGAGTACCCGATGGAATCAGTGCATTTCCAGGGAGGGGAGAGCTCGCTGAGGCCAGAGGCCTCGACCCCACGCGGCAGGTGGAGACCTCGCCGCAGCCCGGAGTTCTCGGCGGAAAAGCGGCACGGCGCACGGCCGGGCCTGACCCGCTCACCAGGAGCGCGCCAGCCCGCTGCAGACCCGCTCCGGGTCGGGGCACTGCACAGGCCGGCGGGCGCACGGCACCTGAGCCCCTCAGGGGGCGGGCTGACAAGGATTCCTCTTCGTGGAAAGAAAGTGGATGACTAAACTGGGTGAAAATAGTTTGGCGAAGGAATGGGATCCTTGTGTGAAAGCAAGAAAAACTTGGCATCAAACTACTTATGACCGACCTTTTTACTCACATAAAATTTCGTTAGTTTCATATTTTAAAATATACCATTCAAATAAGGGAATTTCCACATTTTCTAATTAAGAATCCAAACATAAAGCCTAGAAACAACCTTTTTTTAAAAAAAAATTAAACTCATTTTAATTAAAAAACTCATATTATTCATGGCTTATTTTTTTAAATAAAATTCGTCGAGATGTAACTGATCAAGACGATGCGGAGTAGGAGTCATATTTACACGTGGGGAATTAGAGAAAGGCTGCAGGGAAGCCGTTCCGGCCTCAGCACCCTGAGGTTGGCGCGTCCTGAGGAGCAGGGAGAACGCAGAGCCCCGCTGGCGGCCGGGGAGGGGGCAGGTGTGGACCCCCGCCTCTTTTAATGTCGTCCAGCTCATCCCAGCGTGTATTACAACACCAGACTGTCGGGAGAAGTTTGACCCCTGCTGCCGAAACTTGGTCCCCAGGGGATTCATCCACGCTAGCCTTTCCGGATGTCTGGATCTCAAGGACGAGAAAATGTTCTAAAAGAATTTGGGGATGGACATAAGGCTGCTAACTTTTATTTGCCACATTAGGACATTAACAAACATGCGAACCAAAGGCCCACGACCCGTCTGCTCTCATCACGTTCCATAACTTAGAGAAGCCTTTAATGCTACCAAAAGTGTAAGAAAATACTCTCCCTAATTTGCTCTCATTTACGTAAAATTAGATAGGTGTCTATATGTAAAAATATTTTTAAAGTTATCTTCAGAAGGAATGAAGAGATATTCTTGTACACTGGATGGTTAGCTTTAAAGAAGACCTCACTCTGTTCTAAGCTTTCACCTTCTGCCACGAACCATTGAAATCCTACTGAATCAGCCAGGACCTGTGTCCGCTGATCGGGTTCCACTGATGGGCACACCTGCCCTGTTTCCTCCTTTCCTCAGCTGACTCTTCTCTGCTACCTCTGAATATCACGCCCACACAGAACTGTGCTGCCCATTATTAGCCTGTCTACCGGACAAATGGGGCTAAGTGTTCAGAAAAGAATCTCAGGAGGGTTTTAAAGAACTGGTTAGAAAATGTTTTGTTTGCAAAGCCAAGTTAATCACTTCAAGGCTTCCAGGAGGAGCTTCCCAGTGCCGGAGGATCAGTGGCAGAGGAGGGGTCCCTCTGCAGCAGTGCCTGGGCTCAGAGCCACATCCACCACCAGCAAGAACCTCTTCCTGGGCTGAGAGTGGCCGTACTCAGGGTGAGGATGACGTCCAGTCTCCTTGCCCTTTTCTTTAAAAACAGCTTTAGTAAGAGATAAAGGGCACACTCTAAAAGAGGAGCGCCAAAATAGTAACCCAGAAGCAGGAATGCCAGGGGTTTTGCTGCAAAGCCTGTAAGGCCTGCAAGCTTTGGGAAGGCCTGTGATGGCCCCGGGAGGACAGAAGGAAGTGAGCTGAGGTTTAGCAAAAGTGCTGAAGGACCACTAGAAAGGCTCAGGGACCACAGAAGAAGATGCTGTGAGCGCTCACTCACTCAGCAGAGGTTTTTCTTGTGCCAGGCGTAGTCTTAGGGGAGTGATGGAAGAATGGTCCCTGCTTGGGGCAGGTGACGTAATGTGGCTGGGAACAACCAGGAGCAAAGCTTCGGCTCTCCTTTCGAGCCCATTTTTCTTCATTAAGGACAAGGCTCTCAGTGAAAATGTCAGAAGAAATGGTTCAAAGTGGAACTGAGACTCAGCCCTGGGGGCAAGAATAAAACAGCCCTTGTGACCATATAAAAGTCTTGGAAGACTTCAGGATCATCATCTATGAGCTTAGAGCTCCAGACTCTAGAACCTGTCAAGGGTCTGGGAGAAATCCCCATGAACGAGAGAAGTGCCTGAAGGGCAGAGACAGGCACATGCTGCCCTTGTTTTTCTTAAATGAGAACAAACGGGACCTGGAAATTTACATTCATCAGTCTGATGCTGAGTCCTGGACCAGTGAGACGCTCTTAGCAGAGAATGAGGCGATCTCATAATTAGCCACCAGCATGGATAAGCCACACAAAGCTAGTCCTTGTTTCTCCCTTTTCATTGTTTTACAATGAAGTTGTGGCAGATGGGACATAGTTTTGAAGAAAGCAAGTTTTAAATTTTTTATGTAACTACCCCAGAGTCTCATTTTCAGAAAACTTAATCTAATTATATTTGGGGAAAGTCAATGAAATTTCATGATTTCAAAGTCATTTGGCAATTAAAACTTGGTTTTATTCAGGATTCTTTTCTCTGTTCACTTCCTTTCCCCTGTGGTTGATTATAAGCTCTGAGTTTACGCAAATGCCAGAATTGAATAAGGAAAGACATTTACTGCTACATCTTAATCTAGCCTGGTCTGGACTCCCTTGAAATATACAACTGACTGAAGATAATCAAAGGACAGTTGCATCTATGTCCATGTCTGCTAAGAGTCTCTGGTCTGGTCCTTCCACTGCCTTCTATTGCCTGGTCCACATCATTCTCTTTTCTGGTGTTTCACCTGCAAAAGTGAGATGGCTCCATCCTTCAGCGCCCTTTCTCTTGCTCAGCTGAATTTTCAATTTACTTGGGACCCTGGGAGAGTTCAGCTGCTCTTCCACTTTCCTCTGGTGCTACAGAAGGCTCAGGGTAGCCCCTCAGGGCCCCTCTGTCTAGGAGCCCCTCACAGCTCTCTCTACCACCACACCATCCCCATCTCATGCCTCTGGTGTGTGAGACCCATCTGCAAGGAGCCTCTCTCCCAGAGTGCCAGCTGAGCAGCAGGTCCCAGGTTCCTTCTAGTCTTGGATCCCTAAAGGTAGAGTTGAGTCATCTCCATCCTCTTCCTGACTCGACCTACGGCTGGAGGCTGGGGACCAGCTCCTTACCCCCAGCATCTACTTCTCTTGCTTGTTTTCCACTTTCTCCTTCCCCTTCCCAGCTCAGAGTACCTTCATTTTGCATCCATATGAGGAGGACCGAGGGAAGTGGAAGGAGAATGGGGACTAACTCTGTCTGATCTCAAGGCATTTTAAATCTTTTTCCTGCCTTTTGATTTTTTGATCTTTAGAATCAAGAATTTCATGTTTGTGTTCCTGGTTCCACAGCTCCCTCGAGGTATCCAACTGGCTGAGTGCGAGGTAGTCACCAGCAAACAGAAGGTGCAGCAAAAGCAAGTTAAAACCTCGCCGCAACTTCCCAGCTGGAAAAGATCTCACGACAGAAAAAATTTGGACAATACAGAAAGGCAGACTCATTCCCTCTTTAGATACCAAATGTCTAGATATACTAGATTATACAGTAGAGAACTAATATAAATATCAAACACCTCCATTCAAATAAGGCAAAGACTCACCACAGGGACTGTGGAGTCAAGTGGCTCTATAGCCAACTGAACAACTTGCTTGAAGCTTATTGAATTATAGATCAATTTCTCCCTGGGAGGAGATCTCTAATGCTGTGCCGTGCAGTTGTGTACTGTACTGCATTCTGTTCAACAACTCCATTAAGGATATTTCTAAGAACTGTCGATGTAAATAATCCATAACCAATCTATAACTCAAAATTGGGGTGAATTTATTATGAGTCAGATCTGAGGACTAGCCTGGGGCCTTCCTTCCCCGAGGAAGGAAGGGCGTCAAAGAGGTGGGGAGGTACAGAGTGATTATAAACCATCAAAGAGCAGGTATCACATATAATTGGAGCGTCCCTTTTACAACAGTCGTGAGATTGCCTAGCTGACACAGTGATTCACACAGCAACTGATGGACACAGCAGGCAGCAGGTCTGCGGTCTTGAGCTGGGTGGTCACAGCAGGTCAGCAATCCATCCCCAGCCTGGGGAGAGATGCTTCTCCTTAAGGAAATGTGATGTGGGGGAAGTAACATCTTTCTTTATCTTAAGGGGCATTGTTCTTGCCTTTGGGCATAGGACATACTTAAAGCGGATATATAATGCATGCTCGGTGGCCACGTCAGCCCCTTTTGGAAAAACAAGGTCAGGCCGAATTAGTTTTACACCAAATGGCTTCCTCATATACTCCAACATAACCTATTGCCTTTCATTTATTTATCAGAACAGAGGATGTGATTATCGAATTTGTGGTTGGCACACAGCTGGGAAGGGGAGACCAGCTGCAAGAGTAGGCTGAGACTTACTTGATGAAACTCAATAATAATTATGTCTTGTGGTTATAGGTAATGTAATAATGTCATAACTAGGCTATAGAGGTGACTCAGCTAAATACTAATGAGGCACCAAATTCATATCCTAGAAAACTTAACCTTAGTAGGATTATGTGCCAAGAATGAGAGATGACAGTTGGGAAATCTGGTGGATTTGGGGCTGTGTTAATAGAAGACCAGTGTCCGTAAGAAGTAGTCATCTCATTGTAGTGTCTGCTAGAAAACTACATCTTTCTTGAGTTCAACCTCCAAGTGTTTCAGTTTCTCCTCAGCAGCATTCCATAGCTTCTCACTGCCCCGGAACAGAGCTCAGACTCTGAGGCAGGAGCATGCTTGGAGTGTTTGAAGAATGGTGAGACATAGCGAATGGAGAAAACAGTGCTAAGAATGAGGTTGAAGAAATTGCCAGAGGCCAGACCTGGTGGAGTCAGAGGAGAATTTTGGGTTTTATCCTCAGGGTGATGGGAAGTCATTGGAGCTTTGAGCAGCCTTGTGACATGATGCAACTTGTATTTTAAAAGGGTCGGTCTAACTGCTGAGGAAGGGAGATTAGTGAAAAGCCAGATGCTTGAGGATGGTAAGGAATGGCAGGACTGATGAATCCAACAGGCACCAGCTTCTTTCTTCACTTTGTTTACAGTAGAAAGAGCCTCTTGGTCAGCAAGTTTGCCTGCTCAAGTTTCTGCTCTCTGGGAGGATTGTCCTGTGAGCAGCCCCACAGTGACAGCAAGTCCACCTCCGCTGGTATCAGCAAATAAGGCGGATCCATCTGTCTTCTCATCCTATGCATTCTGGTCTGGGATTTCCTCGAGGGCTGACACTTCTGTTGTATTGGCTTGAGTAGTCAATGGAAGCCCCTATTTATCAGGCTCAGGGCTTCTCTGTTAATACGATTTATGAGAACCTTAGTGGCCTGACATTTTCTTTCCTGAGAACTCAGTTTATTACCAAAATCCAAGATGAGAGTGTGTCAGATCTGCTGATTCACTGCATTGTGAAAGACGATGGACAGAAAGGCCGTATCTGTGAACCTCAGGGTCCTGTCCTCTACCTCACCTTTCACACATGGCTCACTGTATGATGTCTGAACAAGATATTGGAAGGTAAGGGTGCTTTCCCACACAAGGCAGTAAGTACCCTGGGCCACTGATCAAAGCTTGGTAGGGCTCTTCACAAACCACTCACAGTGTGGTCTGAGATGGGGAAGCAGCCAATTCTACCTTTTGTAATGGCCAAATAAGATGCTACCAGAATGCTCCTCCTGAAGATAACAACTATGAACTCTGGACAAAATATAAAAAAGAACTACCTGAAGGCACTGAAGAGCACACAAAGGAAGGTGCCTTCTGGAGAGTGTCGGGAGAAGCAGTCTGCTGTGGGCCCTGAGTGTCCCTGCATGGGCTTTCTGTGTGTGCCTTGCATAGGAGGCCCTGACTGCTCAGAACCTGGGCATTTAATCAGGGTTGAATTGCAGTGAGCAATCTTGAGGGGTTATATAATGTCTCCAAGGGACAAAGAGCAGGCTTGTTAACTGCTTAATGTAAACGAGGTAGATTCCCCAAGGTGAGTGTTCCTCTTCTATAATGCAACTGATGTGTGTGCACCTGGATCACACATGGTACTCCATAGACACCTGGGCCCATGGAGTCATCCATGTGGGACTTGGGGGCAAGGGAGATCAAAACTAGCATATTGATACTCATGATGCTTGCTGTGCCATGAGTAATAAAGCCTTTGTTTCTGACCCATGAAATAGTACAGGCTTACTTATTGGCTTGTAAGTAAGGTAAAATCAAATTCCGAGCCTTAACAGAGGAGAGCTGACACCTGAGAGAAGGGGATGGTGCTTGGTAGATTCCCGTGTTCATGGCCTCTAGTGTGACAGCAGGTCTCAGTCTACATCATGCAGAGGGGCGAGGACTCTGATAGAAAGCTTGCAGTTCTTCTGGCTTAAAGACTCAGAGGGCAGAGTTTGGGACAACCACACCCACTGGAAAGTAAGAGGGAAATCACAGAAGTGAGAGACCCAGAGGGAGGAACTATAAATTCTGCCCAAATGTCTGGCTAGCCTCTGAACCATGAATTTGCAGGGTAGACTCCAAATGACCCAGGAGAGACTAAAATTTCAGAAATGAGATTACAACGTCTGTTCAAGAGACTGTGTTTGCACTTTGAATTCAATTAAGTTAATTGCCTACTATAACAACAACAAAAAAACTCTTTGGAGAACCATAATCGTGCTCAGAGTCTCTACAACACAACATTTACAACGTCCAGAGTATAATCCAAAATAACTCAACATGCAAACAGGAAAATATAACCCATTCTCAACATAAAAACAACCAATAGAGAATGACCTTGAGATGACCTAGATGTTGGAAATAGCAGACAAGGATTTAAAGCAGCAATTGTAAGTCTGCTCAAGGATGGAAAGGAAAACATGCTCATAATGAATAAAAAGAAAATTTCAACAGATAATTAGAAACTATATGTTAAAAAAAGATGTAAATTTCAGAGTGAAATAAGACAATGTATGGGAAAATAATCACTAGATGGGCTTAACATGAGAATGGAGATAAGAGAGGGAAAACAATAAATTTGGAGCTAGATGAATAGAAACTGCCGAATTGAAATAAGAGAGAAGGAAAGATTTAAAAAAATGATTAGATTCTCAAGGATTGGTGGCTAATATTCAAAGGTCTAACATATATGTAACTGAATGTGAGAGAAAATATACTTTGAAAAGTAACAGCTGAAAATTTCCCAAATTTGATGAAGACATTAATTTACAGTTTCAAGAAAGTCAGCAAACTCCAAACAGGGTAAATATGAAGAAAATCATCTCTAGGCCCATTATAGTCAAACTGCTAAAACCAAAGATATAGAGAAAAACTTGAATGGAGCCAAGAACAAATGATACATTATTGACAGGGTAACAGCGATTCAAATCAACTAATTTCTCAGTAGAAACTGGGGAAGCCAGTAGAACAATGTCTTCAAATTGCTGGGAAAAAAAGATTTCAATCAAGAATTCTATATCCTGCAAAAACAAAGACAAAATAAAAACATTTTTGAAATAAAAGAAAACTAAGAAAATTTATCACCAGCTGACCTTTGTATAAGAAATGCTAAAGGAGGTTCTTCAGGTAGAAAGAAAATGACACCAGATAGAAAATCTCTGAGAAGGAATGAAGAGTGTTGAAAATGGTGAATATGTGTGTAAATACAAAAGATGATTTTTTCTCTTAATTTCTCTAAAATATATTTCACTTTATAAAGTAAAAGTTATAACATTGTCTTGAGGGTTTAAAACTTATCTAATCTAAAGCATACGGGGTGGCTATAAATGGGCCTATATATTTGCAAAGTTTCTACATGCAGTGTTAAAATATTAACTCTAAGTAGACTATAAAAAATTAAGAATGTATATTGTACTCCTTAGAGCAACCACCTGAAAAATAATGCCGTGCTATAGCTAAAAAGACAATAGGTCAACTAAAATGCAATTTTTTAAAAAATGCAATTTTAAAATGTCCAAATAAGACAATAAGGAAGAATGAATGATCAAAACAGAGGGACAAGCAGAAAACATAATCCAAACATAAATCCAACATTATCAACAATTACATTAAATGTTAATACACTAACCATTCCAACTAAAAGGCAGAGGTTGTTAGAATGAATTAAAAATCAAGATCCAAATATATGCTGTCTTCAAGAGATGCACTTTATATATAAAGGGAGATTGAAACTAAATGGATGGAAAAAATTATACCATGTCAACAGTAAGAAGGAGAAGGCTGGGTGGCTATTTTAATACATATTAATACCAGACAAAGTAAACTTTAAGACAAAGAGTATTGTCAGAAATAAAGTGACACATTTTAAAATGATAAAAAGCTTAATTAATCAAGAAGACATAACAACCATAAATATATACATCCTAATAATAGAGCTTTCAAATAACTGAAACAACAATTGAAAATTAGAGAGAAATAAATGATTTCACTTTCAGCAACTGATAGAACAACTAGACCAAAAAAATCAGTTAAAAATATTATAATGTACATTGAAGGCCACCAATTAGGAAGTCCAGCCTGTCCAACTGACCATGGCTGTGTTCTGGGGGCATCTTTCGAGTTTAACATATGGAAATAAGTGCTCAGAATAAACTAGATGTGTCCATTATGGTACCAACCACACCTCTAGTTCCCTCTTAGGGAAATGGCCCATTCGTGACCCTGCTGAAGAAGTACCGAGGAAGTCACGTTTCAGCATCATGAGGATCCATTCCCTGATGTTAGCACCCTTGTGCCCTGAAAGCTGCTGGGACTAGAATGGGCACCTCCCTACAGGCATTGAGATATGTATCCGCTCACCAGTGTTCCAAGACACATGGCATCAAAGATTCTTCCTGAACAGAGATAATGGTCATGAGCTAGGCCTATCTGATGCTCTCTCACAGAAATTTTAGCTAAGAGATACTGAGAAAGTGAGGTTGTTAGGAGGGAGAGCTGGAGCTGAAAAGAAGCATAGAAATGTCATGGCAAAGAGGGTTAGGAGTTATGCGTGATGAATAAGCGGATCCAGTGTGATAAGCAGAAAACCACATGAAAGAAGAAATGAGCAAGTCAGAAGTGCGGGAGCACAGGGTCGCTGAGTGTCACTGTGGAGAAGCACCCACTGTGGGTGGCTGATGCGCCCACTCCTGCTTCTGAGGCTGAGTTCTGCTTGGAGCTGCCTATATCCACCTCAGGGAAGAATTGCTTGTCCTATGTTTGTTTTCCTTGGAGTCCCAAGACGCTCTTGTCATTCATGGTCCAGTACACTACGGAGATCCTCACAGCAAACCCCGTCTTACTTAAGGCAATGCAAGGGGCCCTTTGTTTTGTGCAATTAAAAAATCGAATTAGGCCAAAGTTATTAATAAAATTTGGCTCTACTCAGTGCTCACCAACTTTAGTAGTTGGTATTATAATTTTAATTCGGTGAAGACATTAATTTACAGATTCAGGAAAGTCAGCAAACCCCAGGCATGATAAATACAAAGAAAACCATCCCTAGGCACATTGTAGTCAAGTGCTAAAAACCAAAGACAGAGAGAAAAACTTAAATGAGCCAAAGACGCATGACACATACCTTAAGCTCTCACGTTATGCTGAAAGCTTACACTCCTTAGTGTAGAAATACTACATGGGAAACATCTGCATTTCTTAACATATAAAATTTATTTTTTACATGTGGAACAAGAATTCACAGGAAGGCAAGAGAAGCTATTTACTTAATTTCTAAATCTTTCTGAAGTGCTTTAAATAATAGTATCTACTTCTTCTTCCTAGGTCTATGAGACATATTTGTTTGGAAAGAGACTTGTAACAGACATGTGTTTCTCAATAAAGTACAACAATTAAAACAGCAGCATGGCTGTCGTAGTTTATAAATGAGAATGGACCCTACCTAGAACAAGACCCATCACTTGCTATGGAGTAATCATGGCTGTTCCACACAGTTTAAGAGCTTGGGCGCTCAGGTAAGACAAAACTGGATCTGGGTCTCAGCTTTTCTACTTATCTACCCACGAGATATCAGAGCAGTTACTCTGAGCCTCAGTTTCCTCGTTCATAATACAGGAACGATAGTAGTATCTACTTCATATGGTTCCTGTGAGGTTAAATGAGACAAGACACGCAAAGTGCTTCACATCGCATCTGGCTGTAACGAATCCTCAATAACACTGTCTCTGGTACTCTTGGGCACACCCAGCAAATGAAGCTTGGTGTCATGATTTTAGGCATTGCACCCTCATAAGCCCTTGCCTGGAGGAGGAAAGGGAGAGGAGGAATGAAGAGATGTAAGAGTTAGAAGAAAGGCTAGGTCTGATTGCAGTGGGGTCAACAAGAAAACAAGCTCCTTTGGCTCTCACTCTCCAGACAGGATCCCAGACGGGTCTGGACTAAGCCTCTCAGGGCAGAGACTACTCTTGTCTTTACAGCTCTTGAGCATGGTAGTGACCCTGGCCCAACAAATGCCAGTTGAATGAATGAATGATATTGCGATGAAGCGCCATTGCAAAATGGCTATGACAGTGAAGATGAGAAAGTCCCAAAGCTAGCAGAGCCCAGGCAACGGGGGGGCCTCTGGCCACAGACTCCCACTTGGAACCAGTTAGGAACTTGAGAACTTTGCCAGCCAAGTGATGTGTGGCATTGCCTTAACATCCTCGGCACAAAGTGGGTGCTCAGTAACATCTATGGAAAGGACAAACGCGTGAATAAATGGGGCATCCTCTGAAAAACCTGCTCACCAACATCCTTAAAATGTCACCAATTCATGGAAAACATATGGGCAACATTTCCTGGCGATGGATGGAAATTATAGAACAAGGACCTAATGAAATACCTTTGTACTTATCTATTATGCATCCAAATTAAAGTGCATTGCAATATAGGCCAATTTAGAAAATACAGTTTGGCCTCCCAAAGGCTTGAGAGAGCCCAACAGTTGCTAAAGACAAGATGAACTTGAATTATTTAAATGCAAATACTTGTCTATCCATCGAGCTCAAAAAGATGCTGACACTGCAGCATCCAGATTATGATTTCTATTTTCTATTAATCCTGACTCACATTTCTGATCAGGCCCCGAAAGCACACCCAATTCTTGATGTATTTTCACAAAAGATATGTACTGTGCTGAGTAAATGAGAGCAAATGTGAAAAAAAAGCAAAATAAATGGTTCCAGTTCTTGACAATTGTTCTACAGGATGCTCCTCGGCTTTAAGAAGTAGTGATAACGCATTGGTGAAGGAATTCTGGAGAAAGAGCTCTACATGCTTGAGATGCTATAAAAATCACTTTGTTTCTCTGTAATACCTGATACAAAGCCATTTCCATAATGACTCTCTTTGTGGTTGTTCTAAAAGCAGCATGAGGTAAGAGAAAGTCAGCCTTGGGCTAGAAATGCAAATTCCTGTTATTATAAAAATACCGAAAGATTCACCACTCCTATTCAACATAGTACTGGAGGTGCTGGCCAGAGCAGTTCGGCAGGAAAAAGAAATAAAAGGAATCCAAATAGGTAACGAAGAAGTAAAACTCTCGTTACTTGCAGACGACATGATCTTATATATAGAAAACCCCAAAGAATCCACAGAAAAACTATTAGAAATAATCAACAACTACAGCAAAGTAGCAGGGTATAAAATTAACGTGCATAAATCAGTAGCATTTCTATACACTAACAATGAACTAACAGAAAAAGAACTCAAGAACTCAATCCCATTCACAATCACAACGAAAAGAATAAAATACCTTGGGATAAACTTAACCAAGGAAGTGAAGGATCTATACAATGAAAACTACAAGACTTTCTTGAAAGAAATTGACGATGACATAAAGAGATGGAAAGACATTCCTTGCACATGGATTGGAAGAATAAACATAGTTAAAATGTCCATACTACCTAAAGCAATATACAGATTCAATGCTATCCCAATCAGAATCCCAAGAACATTCTTCACAGATATTGAACAAACAATCCTAAAATTCATATGGGGCAACAAAAGACCTCGAATTGCTAAAGCAATCCTGAGCAAGAAAAACAAAGCCGGCGGAATCACAATCCCAGATTTCAAAACATACTACAAAGCTACAGTGATCAAAACAGCATGGTACTGGTACAAAAACAGGTCCACAGATCAATGGAACAGAATTGAAAGCCCAGAGATAAAACCACACATCTATGGACAGCTAATCTTCGACAAAGGAGCAGAGGGCCTACAATGGAGAAAAGAAAGTCTCTTCAACAAATGGTGCTGGGAAAACTGGACAGCCACATGCAAAAGATTGAAATTTGACCAGTCTTTTTCACCACACACCAAAATAAACTCAAAATGGATCAAAGACCTAAAGATTAGGCCTGAGACAATAAGTCTTTTGGAAGAGAATATAGGCAGTACACTCTTTGACATCAGTTTCAAAAGAATCTTTTCGGACACTGTAACTCCTCAGTTGAGGGAAACAATAGAAAGAATAAACAAATGGGACTTCATCAGACTAAAGAGCTTCTTCAAGGCAAGGGAAAACAGGATTGAAACAAAAAAACAGCTCACTAATTGGGAAAAAATATTTACAAACCACTTATCCGACAAAGGGTTAATCTCCATAATATACAAAGAACTCACACGGCTTAACAGCAAAAAAACAAACAACCCGATCAAAAAATGGGCAGAGGACATGAACAGACATTTCTCAAAAGAAGATATGAATATGGCCAATAGACACATGAAAAGATGTTCATCATCGCTAATCATCAGGGAAATGCAAATCAAAACTACACTAAGATATCACCTTACACCCGCTAGACTGGCAAAAACATCCAAAACCAAGAGTGACAAATGTTGGAGAGGTTGTGGAGAAAAAGGAACCCTCATACACTGTTGGTGGGAATGCAAACTGGTACAACCACTATGGAAAACAGTATGGAGATTTCTCAAAAAGTTAAAAATAGAAATACCCTATGACCCAGCCATCCCATTACTGGGTATCTATCCTAAGAACCTGATATCAGAAATCTCAAGAGTCCGTTTCACCCCTATGTTCATCGCAGCATTATTTACAATAGCCAAGACGTGGAACCAGCCTACATGCCCAGAAACTGATGATTGGATAAAGAAGATGTGGTATATATACACAATGGAATACTACTCAGCCATAAAAAAAGACAAAATTGGCCCATTCACAACAACGTGGATGGACCTCGAGGGTATTATGTTAAGCGAAATAAGCCAGTCAGACAAAGACGAACTCTATATGACTCCACTCATAGGTGGAATTTAGTATATTGATATGGAGATCTGATCGGTGGTTACCAGGGAAAAGGGGGGGTGGGGGAAGGGCCCAGAGGGGGAAGTAGTGTACCCACAACATGACTAACAAAAATGTACAACTGAAATCTCACAAGGTTGTAATCTATCATAACATTAATAAAAAAAAAAATACCGAAAGATTGTTTGGGACCCAGAAAAGTCAAGTTCTGCCCAGGCTATAATAACAGGAACCCAAATGGAGTTGCCACATGCAATGTTCCTGATGCACTTCTCCCAATATTTCACAAAAAGCCATTACCATGGCAACGTAACCTTCAAGCACACACAGAAGAAACACCTCAAATTCTTCCTTCAGAATGGCACAGATCTCACACAGGATCAAGGCATTTGTTTAAAAAACACTTCTCTAATGCTATTTTTAATGGCTGAAAGATAGATTTAGGAAGTATGGGGGCTCAATGTACAGACAGAATAAAGATTAACCAAGCACATGAATGACTGATACACATTTTCACAGTTTTAAATGGCTTGAAGTTCTACTGTAATGATGTAAGTAAATGCAAATCCCTGTATACTGATCAGAGGAGAAGTTTAATGAATGCGAGTGTCATTTTCTCCCTGAATGCCAAAGGATAGAAGTGTTTCCATTTTATGCTTTTTCAAAAGGGACTCCCAACCCACTCCAGTCGTTGATCCTTCATAAAGAATCTTCTTAGCAACCACTCACCTATGTGCATCCAGCAATGTGGGAGGAAAAAGAACTCATTTCCCACGTGAGTCCCAAAGCACGAAAAACGAAGAAGGATTTAGAAGTCCTTCCGCTTCCGCTTGGCACATCAGCAGCACCATCTTTTAATAAAAGTAGAGCTGATATCTCATAACCCAGGCAGCTTCCTCTAGAGCGTAAAGTCTTCTCAGATTTGTCAATTTAAAACCCTGAGTCCCCGCGTGAGCTCAGAAGGTAGGCTCAGCCAGTGAGAGGCCCGGACACTCAGCGTCCTTCCAGCAGCCCGCAAGCCCTGTTCCTCAACATCGGGTGTTAGCGGGAACTCTCTTGGAAGCCTGTGGCTCTGTTGCATAGAGAAGGGCTCTGCAGAGGCGGGAGAAGGAGAGTGCCTGTGGAAGCTTTTCGCATCATTCTGAGACCCTGGGTTCTCAGCACCCTGCCTTACTATATACATGGTTTGAGTTCAGTCACATCAAAGGTTCATTTAATATACACTCAAGTTCAACAAAAGGCATTGGTTTGGAAAAGTGAAAGGAGAAGTAATTCAAGCCATTCTGTTGGTGACTTCCTTCCTGTAAGGACTGTTCTAGGAGGAGCATAAGGTGGGGGAGTCTGCTGTGTCCTCCGTTGAGCCTGGTCCCTCGTTGCTGACACAGGGTGAGCACCTCGCTGGGTTTCCCCGATCCGGAAGTTCATGGCCTTAAACATAAGCTGACAGCTTCACCTGGGCTTCAACAGCATCGGAAGGAAAAGCGGGCTGGGAGGCGGCACGTTGCCTCCACGTGGAGCCTTCCCGAAGGAGTTTCAAGGGCAATTTTGACCGCACCTGGTTCTCTCCGTACTCATTGACTTCGGAGCATGACTGGCATGTAAGGTGCATCTCCACTACTTCTAATTCTAGGATGTGTCAGAGGACCCTGACGTTCTTGAACTAGACTTTCTGATTTCTTTAAAATGCTGTTTTAATTACCTGAAATGTAAAATAAAATTTAAAAATATCCGGCTTATAAATACAATAAGGCTGAAAAGTTTTGTTTGAAGTTGGCTGTTTGGAACTCAGAACGCATTTTGCTATAAGAACGATGTTATAAATGGTGCAAAAGGTATGTGGGTTCCCAGCATAGCTCACATACATCTTTGTTTGGAAATTTATACAACTGCAAAGGAAAAACAGACGGAAAAAGGGGAAAAGGGGATGAGAAGTGAGCGCGGTACCGTGGCCAGGCGCACTAGCGCCAGGCTGGCTCTTCCGAAGCCAGCGCTCCCTCCCCTCGCCCGTTGACGCCCGCGTCTCAGTGGGTTCCTCCGCCCCGCAGCGCGGGGTCCCGGAGCGGTTCCCGCAGCCCGTGCCGGGACCAGGCGTCATTCGCCCCCGTGCTGCCGCCGCCCTGGGAAGAGCTCGGTTTGCTCCGCCGCGGCTCCCCCGGGTGTGAGCTGCCCGCACCGTCCAGCCTTTGCACTCCTGGTGCCTCTGCGCACACCAGGCATCCTCGAGAGGGACCTCAGCGGTCTTAACCCAAGCACGCTCAGGACAGCAACGCCGGTCCTCATGGCATTTGATTTAATTTGAAAGGAAGAAAAGGAGGGGTGTGCTGAAGGGAAGGGAGCTGGGGAGTTCCTCCCCCCGCGCCCCGACACCCGCTTCTTTCCCCGGCCAGTCCCTGTGCTGGTCCGGCTCGCTCCCCTCGGTGTGATGGTGTCAGCAGCGAGAGAAAGAGGGGGCTGCCGGGGCGAGGTCAGAGGCTTCCTCGGGGCTGGCCCCAGCCCGCTGGACCGACCTCCTGGAGGTGTCTGTGGAGCAGCCCCAGAGCAGGAAGGACAGAGCGACAGTGGCAGCTTTTCCAGAGACTTCCTGGGGCTCCCCTCAGCCCCGCCTCCCCGCGTCCAGCGTTCTCCACACACAGTCCCGCCGGGTGACCTCTCACCTTCTGGATCTTCTCCGCGATCTCCCAAATGTTCTCCGTGGGAAACGGTGGGAGACTGTGGATTGTACACAAGTGAGAAGGCCCAGAATCTGCGTGGGCCTGCACACTTTCTCAATCTCAAGAAAGGTGTCCTTGAATAAAATGTATTTGGGGGAAGAAATCGTATTTCCTGACCTCTTTCAGTGCATTTAAGCACATACCAATTGCTTGCACCATTCATTCATTTATTCAGTTAATAAATCTTTTGTATTTAGAATTATGTTACATTCTGAGAATATTTTCTGGAATTTCAGATAGTGCATGTCTATAATAGGATACTTAAACTTTTCAATGAGTTAATCTTAAGTGTAACTGCCATTCTAACTTTGTATGTGAGGTCAAGTTCTTAATACAAGCTGTTACTATAAAGTTTTTAACGTTAAAAAAAAAAAGAGAGAGAAATTAGCTTTTTGTTTTTGTTTAAGGAAAATTTCCTGCCCTCCAGGAGCTCACAGGTTAGTCAGGAACAGGAAGTCAGCTTGAACAGGGGCAGCCTTGTTTCTCTTCAGTTGTTGACAAACCAAGTCCTGCCTCTCAGTGTAGCTGGGCCACAGCCACGGAGCCTGCGGTCGACTGTAGGGTTCCCCGGGCCTCTCCGTGCACAGCACTAATGGCCTGGAGACTCCTCAGAGTGCGTACAAAGGGCGTATGATGTCTCTCAACACACCTTTTCTGGAGTGGACCCAGCTCTGCTCCTGCCCAGAGTGAGCGTGCTGGTCCTGTGTATGTACAAGGATGGTCACGCAGTGGGGGAGAGACGTTATGACCAACATTAAAACCGGACTTCATCAAAGCAGGCTGCATACTCATTTCTTTGGAAACCCTGAATATTAACATGGTACTAACAATTAAGCCCTATTCCTAAGCTTTCCATTTCCATCCATCTGGTTAAGCACTTGACTACCAGGGTATTTGGAACAATTTGAAAAAAGAGAGAGCACAGGAGAGAAGATTCGCTAGGAAATGTTGATGAGTAGAACATTTCGTTTTCCTTTTCTTAGCCTAGTCTAAGAAATGGACGTGTGGACGTAAGCCAGGGCTATTTGAGGGGGGCCTTTTCCTCAGGGTGCTCGAGCTGTGTGAGTGAAGTCATGTGTCTGGGCACCCCTAGGTCTGGCCCTGCATTCCAAGCACGTGGTGGGATCGTTCTTTGCTGCCCATTTTAAGTTAGTTGTGGCCACGTGACTTACAAGGCCAATAAGTAGAGGTGACAGGCCTCACTTCTGGGCAGAAGTTCTCCAAGCCAGTGCACCATTTGCCACATGGACAATGTCCCAGCAGTGGCTGCTTGCAAGTAAGGGGTTACTTACTTGGGTTGCAGAGTAAGGACAATGCAGAGTGAACCCCCAGGATGAAACGCAACGTGAGTGAGAAGTAAACAGTGTGCTCGAAGCCGCTGAGGTTGGGGGGCTGTTTGCTCCTGCAGGACAACCTGAGCTTCAGTTCTGACAGACAACGTGTGGGACAGGAGAGTTGCTTCTGCCGGGCTGGCTGTGTGGGAGTCACTGGAGGTGTCTGTCATTTATCTTTCTAAATCATTCCGTTGCTCCTCCACAATTCATCTTTTAATTTCAAAGCTCTTGGCTATCCTTCAACTTCTTATAAAGGAGCATAACTTTATTTCTTGATCTTCTGCTGTCGCCGTTGTTGTGCTTGTTTTTGAAGCAGTAGCAGGTGTGCAGAGGAAAAAGGTCCAGATGGGGATTAGAAGTGGAGGCCCTTTAGTGGCTTCCTTGCTCTGCCATTAGCATTTGTGTGATCTCGGAACAAGACATTAGTGTTTAGGGGCCTCGGTGTCCTTGTCTGTAGCACAGGAACTTGGACTAGAGCCCAGGTGGCAAAGAAGCATCCTGTGATGAATTTTACCTGGCCCTGCGAGATCCTGTTCAGTCCACGCAGAGGTGGGTTTTCCCCCTTTTAAGTAAACCATGATAGCATAAAAATCTATTTGTCAACATTATAATTCAGAAGAATTCACATAAAAACCTAGCTTCCTCTTGCTTTCTTCCTTTTCTACATGCATTCATTCAACAAACATGTGCAGAGTGTTTACTAGGGACCATATAGTCCTCCAGGCCCTGGGTTTACAGTTATACGCAAAACAGGCAAAAAACCCACACCTGCCTGGGGTTGACATTCTAGAGGATTTCCAGCTTCTCTTGCAAATTTGGAAGATCTGGCAACGTGGGGCCCATATTTCAAGCCACCAGGGCTGCTGAGAAGCTAAGGAGTAGCTTAAGCCTGGGCACCGGCCCCACGTCTGGAGGCTTCGCTGCAGCCGCCTGGCCCCCGCGGGTGTCTGAATCTGGGATGTGTGCACTGAGGGACCTCCCAGAGTCTTCATTCCTAACAGCCATGATTCTAAAACGATATGCAACAGAAAATAAAAACTGAATATTTTCAAGTGTGTTACAGAACATCTTCATCTTAATACTGTTACGAATTGTATAAACTGAGCTGTGGATGTAGGTAAAAAAGAAATGGCCTCTGCCCTCTCTCTCTCAACCCCACTATCTATCACTTGACCAAACTCTTCCAGAAAGAAAGAAACATACCCAGCATCCTCTGCGTCCCCCTCGCTTCCATCCTGCTCCTTTCCTCTCTCTGTCACTGCTCTCCTTCCGGCTTTCCATTCTGGAGATGCAGATTAGCTTTGTAAATAACCAGGGGTACGTATACCTCAGGTATCTTAAATATTTAATGACTTGTCTAAAATTCTGGTTCGCCACTTGGATGGAAATTAGCATATCACTTTAACAAGATTCTGGAAAGTCCTCTGTTTGCTCTGCAATGTTATTTACTGACTACATCATTGTTCTCCTTCACAGTGAATCCAAGAAGGCATGTGGGTGCAGGGGATGGTTACATGTTTCAGCTCCAGCAGGAAGGGGCTTTGCGGGAAACGTGTGGGCTGGTAGATATTAACAAATTATTTGCAAGGTTATTGTAAGTCATCTGTGCTATAGCCATTCTTTTCACTTCTCTTTTCTTTTCTTGCTCTTTTGCTCTTTCTCCTCTCTTCCTTAGGTGGGATTGTAGATGAGTCATCTTTTTGAGTCATTTTCTTATTAAGTAGCATTGTTAATGGTATCAAGGTGGGGAAGAAGTAAGACAGAACACCAAAGCTATTACCACACGTATTAATGGATAGATACACACATATCTCCACCCACGGTGCACACACTTATGTTCTATTACTCAAGCGGAAGACAATTAAAAGGTCATTTTCCTCTGTAAAAATTTTCATCTAAAGGTTGAGACGTAGTAAGCCAAGTTTCTGCCAGAGCAAAATTTTATAACCAAGTTATAAAAGCTTGAAAGTAGCAAGACACAATGGAAACCCTGACACAATCTTAATTACATTGTCACCAGACACAGTGTTAAAATACTCATATGAATGTTCCTTTTTAATCCTATGAATTCGTCCTGTAGATGTGTCTAGAATTATATTTCTAATGTCTGACATGCCTATCCCACCTCTGAGCAAAAGAATTATTCTAGTTTCTGGATCAAAATAGGTTATTTTCAGTCAAATTTCTAGAAATATCTCCCTGAAGCTGAAAAACACCACCCAAATATTAATAGGAATAATAATAAAAATAATTCCAATTACTACCATTTATTGAGAACGCGCTATGCCTCAGGCCCTGTGCTGTGTTTACCTGCCGTATCTCATATAATCCTCGTGATTACCCTAAGACATGGTCCTTCTGTGGCTCTTCTCCATTTGCCCCTTCAGGTCCACCCTCCATCTTTCTTAACCCTGCTCTGTGCCCTGGACACTGACCTTTGCAGACATCGTTGTCATAGTTCCCAGGCCTTCTGATTCCGATGGGTTCCCAGAGAGGGAGGAGAGTGAGGTCTGAGCATTTATTCTCCCAGCTCTGTCTCTTTGGGTTTCGTATTATCTCTCTGTCACCCCAGATCCTGAAAGGGGCCTCTCCCTTAACCACCACACTCTCTTCAGTTTCTGGTAATTCCTCCCTCTCCTCATCCCTTCGGATATGGGAGTTGCTTTGGTAGCCCCAGTATGCTTTCTCATCCTTTGCTGAGTCCTCTGAACTCTGCCTGTACTCTCCTCATTAGTCTCTTACTAAAAACTCTCAATTACTTGGAGTGTGTCATCTATTTACTGGACTCTGAATAATACAGTTCTATCATTTCTCTTTTACAGATTGAAAAAATTTTGAGGCTTTGACATGTTACGTGACTCGTCTAACATTGCACAGCTAGTAAATGTTAGAGTCAAGAGTCGAACTGGATCTCGGTCAGATCTTATCCAACATGGCGCATGGTCTGTAACAGAATCCCCACTGTGTTGGTTTTCTGCAAAGATGTCAAGAAAAGGATCTGCACTTCCAGCCCAAGAAGAGGAGCTGGTTTTACTTTACCACTGTTGGCCTGGGCTGTGTTGGTTTTCTAAAGCTGCTTGGCTTCTCTGTGCCTCAGTTTCATCATCTATAAAATGGGGAAGATAAGACTTGCTCCACTAATTGCTCAGGATTCTTGTAAGAATAAAAGTAAGACAACAGGTGTGGAAGGACCTTAAAAGGATGTGGATGCTATGTGAATGTAAGTTATTTTCCTTGGATTATACGACTTGTAACAGTGTTAAGAGGTAGATCTCTCTATGTATATTTATGTACATGTGTGTGTGTACATATGTAGAGTGTATGTCTTATTCATTCAGTAAGTTAAAATACCATTGTTCTTCCATGCTACAGACCCTTTGCTAGGGTATCTACTACTGTTTGTCCATGGTTCAAACTTGTATACATTCTAAATATTAAGATCTCACATTTACATTCAATCTTTTTTTTTTTTTTGAGGAAGATTAGCCCTGAGCTAACATCTGCTGCCAAACCTCCTCTTTTTGCTGAGGAAGACTGGCCCTGAGCTAACATCTGTGCCCATCTCCCTCTACTTTATATGTGGGATGCCTACCACAGCATGGCGTGCCAAGTGGTGCCATGTCCACACCCAGGAGCTGAACCAGGGAACCCCGGGCCGCCGAAGCGGAACGTTTGAACTTAACTGCTGCACCACCAGGCCGGCCTCACATTGAACCATTTTTCAAAGTAAGAAAATTTCCTTCACCATTGGCAATTCTCTGTGTAACAAGGCATACCTATACATTTAGAGAATGTGATTATATAGACATGACGATATATTTTATAAAATGGTTTCATCACACATGAATAGGTAAATGAGGAACTTTTTTTCTTTAAATTGGGTCGGTTTCTGTTATAGCTGAGATACAAAATACATAATAGTGATGGTTGAGATAAAAAATAAATAAAAGTTTCTGTAAGGGATAGTGAAAAGATGGATTCCACTCTTTCTATCAGTTGGGAGGTGGGTAGACATTTGACAATATTCTGGGATGCTGCTTAGAGTGGGAATCAGTGAATCTAGAAAGCCTCAGGTTGTGAGGAATTCCAGGACCCCTCCGTGAGCAAGGTACTCCCTACTGTGGTGGTGGCGGACGGGGGGCTCCCAGGGAACCTCAGTAATTCGGCTGATGTCACATCGTCAAGTAGAAGCAAAGCTGGAGGCCCTGAGCGCACCCTGCTTCCAGCCCACTCTGCTTACAGATGGTCGATGGGTCCCACTGGACCCCCACTGACAAGGCTGCTGGCCACAGCTTCAGGAGGTGAAAATGGGCGCTCAGAGAGCACCACTGGGATAAGCCTCACGTCCCTGTGGCTAGAGTTCTGACAATTCTTTGATATTGGGAACATCACATACTTGTTTGATGTCTCAATTCTCCTATCAGCAGAATATGTACTGGCGTCCTGCCTCTTGCTTACAAGATTCCTGAAGATTTTTTAGAGACCCCAGAAAGTGTTGCCACAGAAAGATGAAGGACAATTAATTCTTCGTATCTTGAGCTGGAGCTATCTGTGCACTTGTCACATGCTCCTAATCTATGACCAGCTTTTAATTAGACAAGGGGCATTTCACTTTAATGTCTTTGATGCACAAGATTCTGGCTCAGGGCGGTGGGGGCTCCACATCCGTGGAGATCCTGCTCACACTGCTTTCCAGCTGGGCAGGCACACTGAGGCAGGAAGGCAGACCGGCCAGGAGGCTGGCCTCAGGGGTCAGGCAGAGTGGCTGACTTTGGACTGATTTCCTTTCTGAGCCTCAGTTTCCTCGCCTGTAAAATGAAGATAATAACACCAACCTCAGAGGATGCTGAGAGTTTTAAACAGAAGAGATGTATTCAGCAGTGTGCCTGTACGTAGTAAGAACCCAGTGAGTGTTCACTCCCCACTACATTTTTGACATAGCACTTAACATATTATATAAATTTACTTACACTTTTGCCTCTTCACCCCCACCTCCCGCTCTGCCCCTCTGGAGCTCTGAACTGAGCATCGTATACAGCAGGTGCTCAGGAAATGTTGGATGAACGAATCAAGGGAAAGTATAAGATGTGGCCCTGCCCTCTAGGAGTTCACTACCAAGTTGGCGCCTAAGACATTTACCTGCCAGATAACTAGTAATTACACATGGCGGAAAGAGAGTGGCATGTGCGCTGTATGCACAGAGGCAAGAGAGCCGTTCTGACCAGATGGGAAAGGAAGGCCACATGGAGATGGGAGCTTGGAGGTGGGCAATGCTCAAACAGTGTCATTCCACACTCTGGTCACTCCAACACTGGCGCTGTGTCCCCTTCACTTTCTCCGTGTCAGTTTGGTAGGCAGCTGGATTCATTTCCTGTTGCTGCTGTGACAAGACACTCAGTGGCTTAAAACAACACACATTTCTTCTCGTACTGTGCTGGAGGTCAGAAGTCCCAAATCAGTTTCATTTAGCTGAAGCCAAGATGCAGACAGGGCTGGCTCCTTCTGGAGGCCCCAGGAGAGAATCGATATCCTGGCCTTTTTCAGCTTTTATAGCTTTTCCGTTCTTTGACGCTCAGCCCCGTCCTCCCTTTGCAAAGCCAGCAGTGTGACATCTTCAAATCTCTCATGCTTCTGTCAGCACGTTCCCTTCTGTCTGACTCTTCTGTAGTCAAACATCCCTCTGCTGCCCCTTGTAAGGACACTTGTGATTACATTTAAGACCTACTCGGATAATCCAGGATAATCTCCTTATCTCAAGATCCTTAACTGAATCACGTCGGCAAAGTCCTTTTCACCATATAAGGTACCATTCCCAGGTTCCAAGAACTAGGATGTGGGTGTGTTGGGGGCCATTATCCAGCTTACCACCGTAGCCAATAAAACAGGGGACAAGAGAAGTGCCTCCCAGACTTTTGGATTTTTTCCAGTCCATCTTAATGTTGAATTCAGTGAATTAATGTCGACACACATCCTTGTCATCCTGTGTCTACCGTTAATTAGAATCCGCTTAAATTCTTCCATGGAATTTCATTTGAATGTATGAATTTGAGCTAACGTGGTTTGCTACTGATGCTGTGGAAGAGAAAGATAGTCAATATTTCCTAAGAAATAGTAACGTAGCACTCACAACGAGAATAGACAACTGTGTACTGGGGGACTTTGGGAAGAAGAAGAAGAAAAAAAAAAAAAGAATAGTCACATGAAGCAAAGAGACCCAGTCAGAGACACTGCAGGAGGAGGGGCTCAGGAGACACGCGGCGGGGAGAGGCGTGCTCACAAAGTGTGCCAAGGCTCTGGGGCTTCTTCTGGCTGGAGCTGGACTTGTGGCTGTTTCTCTCGGAAAAGGCAGCTGCTGACACTCCCCCTTCCCTGAGAGAAATGTCTACAAAGCACGGGAGAGGGTCAAATGAGCAGTCAACCTGCACCCTCTGAGCTTATAATAATAACCCTGTTTTTTCAAAGTAGAGTTTGGTCCACTCAAATACACATAGAACCACGGTCATCATTATGAGATATCTGGTATTTCCACAAGTGGTTTTTGTACACACATGCTTTGGGGAAATTTGATTGGTTTTAGCATGTTAAAAGTCTCCTTTCTGGTACTCTCACGGTTCAGTCTTCATGCTAATGGCTATTCGAAACCTCTGGGAATTTGTCTTCTTCAAGGTAAAGATGTAGCCCCATCTTCTGTTTTAAGTTTAATATCCATGTCTCCTGCCAGAAGTGATTTCTACATAATGTGGTCACAATGCCTGGCACCTACTTTACTCGACGAGGACATCCACACTGCCAGCTGTCACATAAAACCATCTCAATTCTGCTTAATACTGTCGCTGAGCTCTGCCCGTTCTAATAGCATCATGTTTCCATAGTTACTAATGCATTTCCAGGGGGGAAAAGTGTAGAGCAGGTTAAAATTAAAGATAAAAGGAGAAAAGTAAGTAGCTTAAACTGTGTGGTGGGTGGGGCTCTCCAAAGTCCACCAGGGCACAGCTGAGGACGCGGAGCCTTGGCTTCTGAGTGGAGAGCTGTCGGCAGGCCGCAGAGCTTCAGGTCCACACCCCCCGACCCAGTGAATGCTTAAAAGGAAGGGACTCAGTGCACAACTGAGTTACTTATAGTGGATAAATGGGGCCAAATAAAGGTGTGGATGTCCCCAGTCACAGTCGTGTTTCTGAATCCCTCTGGCCTGCACACGGGGGTTGGAAGAGCTTCCGAAGGAGCACCTTTGCCTGTCCTCTTTCAAGACCCATCACCTTCCTAGGGCCGCCTTCCCGTCCATCACTCAGCACTAAGGGACCTGCAATCCTGCTGCCGTCTTGCTGGCTGAGCCCCACTTCCTCACCTGGGAGCTTGGGGCACATCAGGCCAGGCTGCTGTGCATGGGCAGTGCTGTCCCACTCCCTCTGGCTGCTCTCCTTCCAGGCGGGCCCCTCACCGCCCCTCATGGCTCACCTGTTCTCCCCACTCCACTCACCCACCACCTGTCCTTCCATAGCAGGACGCAAGCCCACCTTCTCCTTGACTCCTTTGTGAGAACCCTGGTCAAAATTACCCTTCACTCCCCACCCTCCCTGCACACATCCTCTTCCCGTCCCCTGTTGGGTTATAGGCATCAATTGGGTTTGCTTTTCCCACTCACGGCTTTCAGGCCTCCTCTTCGCGTCCCCCCTTTTCCACTGGGTGATGGCTTCTATTGAAGCTATGTTGGCTCAGTTCCACACCTTTTCAGTCACCTTTCTTAAAACACTTTCTAAGACTCAGCCCTGCTCCTTCTAAAACGTCAACTGCATATTTAATTCACATCTCTCTTCTCTTCCCATTCCTGACCCTACGCTAGTCAAGTTGCTAGTGGCACATGAGAGTGGACGAGGAGGCCTTCCGCCCCTCAGACTCCTCTCCCCGTCTTCCTTGCATGCTTCTTCTGGCGTTGGTTCAGGAGCAGGAGGGAAAGAGAGAGAGAGCCGGTCTCTTTGCTGCTCTGCCTGTGAAGCATCCCGCTCCTCCGCATGTGGGGCCTAACTACTGCCCTGCTCGTTTCCCTGGAGCTCAGAAGGTGGGCCCTTTACGAGATTGGCCTGTCGACCCTCAGCTGACAGCTTCTTCCCCACTCCTCTGACGAAGACTCGCCGGCATCACCCGGAAATCTGTAGCCTCAGTCTCATCTCTTTGGCCTCAGTTTCCAGGGCCTGCAGGCCCAGCTGGGTGCTGCCTTCACACCTCTTTGTGCCCTTTCTTCATGCCCTTTCCCTGTGTTGTACCAGCCATCTCTCCCCTGACCCTTCCTTCACACCCTGGCAACTGCCAATGGCTTGCTAACTGTCAGGATGGCACCATTGCTGCGCCTGAGTTTGAGGCTGGTGGACGGTTAGGGCAGGTTTATGAGGGATTCTCCAGGAGGCTCCCTCTAGGCTCTGGGGTGGGAGGAGAAATACCCCAACCCCTTGCAGGGGTTAGTGAAAGGAGCAAGAATGGGGGACTAACCCACAAGGAGACCACTCAGACTCTCCCTGGACAGCTTCTCTCTATTAATCTGGGGCGGGTGGGGAGGTGGTGGAGAGAGTGCCAGATCTGATTCTGCTGAAATCCTGCCTCCCAGCGAGCCCTCAAGAGGTAGCTGGCCCCAGTACCCGGCGGCTGCCTGTGCGGAACTAATTTCATTCCCTGAACACTGGGAACTGCACCAGGCGCCCGGCTTTCTCTCTAGTTCCCGGAACTGTGAAGCCCCAGGCTTCTGCTCCTGCATGCTCTATCTTATGACACTTGATAGTCAGGTTGACCACAAAGATGGCAGCAAGATTGGGGGCTGCCGGCCTTCTTCTTGCTCCTCCTTTCGTGAGCACAGGTCAGCTCCCTCCCCTTTCTCTGGTGCTGACCACAAGGATTGGGTGAGTTGGGATCTGTGGTTTATAAAATTCAACTTGATATATTATCATAATTCTACTGAGCAATCTACTTTATATAACTTACATGGTTCTCAATTCATTTAAGCAATTAAGAAATTGTATTTCTTTTGCCTTATGCACAGGCCCTACCCAAGTGCTATGCACATAATAGTCAGGGACTTGACAAGGATATGTTGACTTGAATGAGGGACAATATGAGCCATAGACCCCAGGAGCTGGTGCTGTGACAATCTGTGGTGGCTTCCCACTGCCGCATAGAACTAGAAAGGGCTGAGACCACTGCAGTAAAGAGGACCACAGCCTCATTCTGGCTATAAAGTTGTGTCTACCTGATATTCCATAATCATGCATTGCATGATGTTTCGGTCAACAACAAACCACACAGATATACACAACGATGATCCCATAAGATTAGTACCATGTAGCCTAGGTATGTAGTGGGCTACACCATCTAGATTTGCTGTGAGCACATCTGTGATGTTCGCACAATGACGAAATCGCCTAACGACTCATTTCTCAGAACATATCCCCATCGTTAAGTGACGCATGACTGCATTAATTCCGTTCATCAAAAACACAAACAATCCAGAATTAAAATCCAGATTTCTAGTGTTAGAGAAACGAAACATTCGTATGATTGAATGTTTGCCTTTTATTTTTTTTAAAAGCTCTGTCTCATTCTGTTTATTTATTTATTTTTTAAGATTTTTTAATTTTTTTCCTTTTTCTCCCCAAAGCCCCCCAGTACATAGTTGTATATTCTTCATTGTGGGTCCTTCTAGTTGTGGCATGTGGGACGCTGCCTCAGCGTGGTTTGATGAGCAGTGCCATGTCCGCGCCCAGGATTCGAACCAACGAAACACTGGGCCGCGTGCAGCGGAGCGCGCAAACTTAACCACTCGGTCACAGGGCCAGCCCCTGCCTTTTATTTTTTTTTAAATGATTTGCTTGCAACTCATTATAGTGCCAGAGACAATTAGGTAAGGCAAGAAATAAGTAAATTGGTAGTATTCCTGAAGAAATGTCTATTTTCCAATTTTGAAATTTGGAGGTGAGATTTTTTTGTTTTTCTCTTTGGAAGGGAAAAAATAGGAAAAAATAAGGAATGAATCCCAAACTGAAAGGAAAAAATAACTTTTAGTAACAATCTGAAAGTTAATGCTGATAAATCCTCAGGATATATGTGTGTTGCAAGTTTTTATGTTGATACCCCGTATTTCCTAAATTCTAACATTTCATCAATTAAAAATGTACCGTCCATTTAATAATAGCTGTTCAGGACAAAGAAACATGACCACAGTAATCTTTGATGTGGATTGTAAGGTACTACCTAACATTAACATGATGGATTTAAAATGTTGAGACTTTAAGATCAGTGCTTTAAGCCCTTCATTCAATCCTCTTAACAGCCTGTAAGAAAGATATTGTCATCATCCACATTTTACTGATGAAAAGCCGGCTCCACATCAAAGATAGTCTAAGAGGCAGAGCTGGACTTGCACTCAAGTCTAACCACTACAGTGAACAGCGGCAGGTTAGAAGCCCGGAGGACTTCATCATTATCGTCACAGGCCTGTCCACCCGAGATCTGACCATTTCTACCACTTCCATCCCTATCTCCCCAGTTCAAGCCACCTTCACCTCATGAAGATGACTGCAGCATCCTCCCAATTGGCCTCTCAACTTGAGCTTGTACCCCTGAAGGCCATTATCCACCCAGATACCTGAGTAATCCTTATAGAGCCTACCTCATATCACATCTCACCCTGAGCTCAAAATCCTGCAATGGCTCCATCTCCCCGAATTAAACCAAAGTCCTCACCACAGCCCCCAAGGCCCTCCCGATCTGGTTCCTGGCTGCCCTTCTCCCTCCCTGGATCATTTCAGCCTCATTGGACTCCGAACTGTTCTCAGATGCAGCAACCACACTCAGGGCCTTTGCACTCGCTGTTTCCCCCAGGTACTCTCTCACCTTCTTCTGCCCTAATCAAAAGTTATCGAAAAACATCCCTGCTCCCCCTCTTTAAATAGCCCCCTCCAGGACTCTCTGGCCCTTGCCTGCTTCTCTTCACAGCAGCTATCACCTCCTGATACTCTAAACATTTGTTTGTTTGTTTCTCTTTCTCCCTTTTCTAAAAGGTAAGTTTTTAAAAGGCAAAGACTCTATGTTGTTCACTCTCTTATCCTCAACACCTAGAACAGTGCCTGGCACGGAGTGGGTGCTCAGGGAGTGTTTGTTGAATGAATCCATTAATTCAAAATCACATTAGTCTTAGTAGTTAAGAATCCGTATATATGGGCATGCTGTTCTGCTAAGAACTATTTATCCTGCACAATCCTGACTCCATTCTGCACAATCACAGTTAGATATAAATAAGCTATAATTCCAGTAGTTCAATAATGGGGCATGTGTCCTCTCACTCCTGCTACATCATGGCTGGAATGGTGCACGCTATTTTGGTAAGAATGTGGTCTGTCAACGAGTGCCCTGAGCCGGTGTGGCTCCGCCTCATCTGCCCGTCTGCACTTTGCTTGGCCTCACAGGGGCAGGAACAGCCTCGGGACAGCCTCAGAGCCCTTAATTCTCTCTTTGTAGTTGACTCTGCACTACCAAACTCAGATTCAATTTTAACAAAATTCCTCTTGTTTGAAACCTAAATGAAGACCATTTAATCACTCTTTTGAGAAATACATGTGCTGGTAAGAGGAACTTTTTAACTAAATAAGTTTCTATTCTTGTGAAGGCAGAACAAGAAGAAATAATAAAAAGTTTTCAAATAAAAACCGTTTCCTATTTTCATAAAAATGACTTGTTTCATTCTTATAATGAATGCATATAGTCCCTGCATGGCTAAGCCCGGAGACCACGTCTCGGTCCACGGAGCATTTCTCCTCTTCCTTTTCCCTCGTGCTTTGGTTGGCTGGTTGCCCATCTTGAAACGGTGCCTGGATTGTCCCTCCAGCCCTCCTTGTCCATCTTCCAAAATGCACAGGAAGCAGGTAAGAATCTCAGGCCACATACTCAGATGTGCAAGAAATATAGCATGTTAGAATCTTTCCATAAATTAACTTAATTTCAACTCACAGACCCTCTCCCGCCAAGCTAACAGGAAACTTAACTTTCAGACGATACTGGCTCTCTTCTTGCTTCCTCCATGTGGCTGGGGATGGACCAAGGTCCCAGGGGCTTACACTCCTGAGGCATCACGGAATCCCTTCCATCATTGGTCATCTATCCACTGTGACCCCAGAGATAGCCTTTATCCCAGATCACATGGCTCTTGACTCTTCTACTCTCAAGCCACACAGGGCGCTTCATAGATCTTGGGAACCGTTGAACCCCTGGCTGGGGATCCGGTCTCTTCAATACCACAGGGCCACTCCCTTTGTATCCTGTCAGATGCCATCAGAAAGCAAGGCTCATGGGGCCACAGACCTCCCCTGGAACCTCCTATTCAGAAGAATCTCAGCTTAATCTGGGAAATGCCTTTTCTCTCAAATCTGACTCTCTTCAATGGGCTTCGGCTTTTGGAAACACAAGGGACACTTTTCGCAAATAAGAAAGCATAAGCTACTTGCTTGAATGAAGAAAAGAAAGTGGAGAGATGCAGGTTGAAACCACGTATATTAATATCTTTAAATGGTCCCATCACACCTGCCCAACTGCAACCAAACCAGATAATCTCTTCTCTGTTCACGCGTCTCAGAGGAAAAAGTTTCAGCTCGATGTGGGTTGGAGGAGTGGACCTAGACTTGGGGTCTCAAGTGGCCCTGCTGCCTGGGTCGTTGTGAAATTCAGAGCCTCAGGCTGCTGCAGCCATTGAGAAAAGACCAGAGTGGGACTGGATGTGAGGGGAAGACTCAGCCAGCTCCATCTGTGCATCAGATTCTATTCAAAGTCCAGTCATTGAAAGAGTTTTGGAATTGTCACATCAATTTTTCCATTGACCAATATGATCCTGTGAATATTATTTATCAATATAAGTAATTCACCCCTAAAGTGTAGTTTGCATGCAGGTATTCTCTTTCTACGACTTAATCTGTTTACCACCATAAGAAATGTAGTTTTATAAACTGTCTTGCTTTCATTGTCCCTGTCTTTGTAAACGATCAAGTGGTAACTCAGGAATTAGCATCTTATTCAGCCCCACATTCTTAACATAAAACCAACAAAAACAAAGAATCAAGCAGTCCCTGTGTAATCCCCGCCCTGAGACCCTGCACACAGCTACACGTTCCTCTTCTGGAACAACACAGTGCACGGCCAGCAGACGTTTCTCAGTGACGTGTGCACACTTTGATGACTGAACAAGACAAATGGTACAAGCCTCTCCATTCCTGTCTTTACCCTGTCATTTTAGTTTTCTTTTTCTTATTGGAATCCACGTCATTTTGAGAATCACCTTCATTCTTTATTGGTACAAGGTTGGGTGTAAGTAGATAGAATAGAAACCATGCGGGACAGCAAGGATAGGTCAGGCTCTTCAGCAGCCAGAGTAAAAAACAGACAGGATTCCTGCTCCGAAGGAAAGAAGACTCATCATGAATGCGAAAAAGGTAAGTCTTGTAGAGAAGGAAGACTGTACAGAAAGCCAAGAGTATTATATTGTATACAATCCCACAGAAGCTTTTGAAGCTTATGGGAATTGGGTCATTCATGCATCCAGTGTTCCATCCAACAAACCTTTATTGATCACAACATGCCGGACACGATGCTAGGATGGAGGATGATTAAAATATGAATATTCTAAAACAAAGACAAAAGTTTAAAAAAGGACCTATTGTAATGATATTACTGTATGCTCATAGAGCCTCATTTATTCTTGTCCCCTTGTTATTGATAGTAATGAAAATTATAATGGATAACAATTGGCACTTTACGTACATTATCTCGTGCAATCTTCCAAACAACTCTAGAAACAATTGCCAGGTGCATCGTACAGATACGGGGGCACAGAGAAGTTAAGTCATTTGCTAGTAAAGACAAAGCTGGGCAGACAAATGCTCTAGTACCCTCAGCTACTGCTCCACCACGCTGCCACGAAGCCATTCACCACTCCAACTCCACGTTTCGTGTTTGCACCTTAAACACACACGCGTACTCCTTGCTGGACTAAATATGTATGGCAAATACTTGCCAAAAGTCACCTTTGAAATTTCTGTTATTCCCTTGAGCTACACATAAATTTACCTATTAACACCTTAAGATGTACTTATTCTCTCCTCAAGCCAGATTTCTAATAGCGTGAACTGCCAAAAATAAACATACCGGCCGCTGAACTTTACCTCACCCTGCGGATTTGGGGATGAGCCCTGAGCTCCTGAGCAGACGGTTTTTGAACCACTACACTGCTCCAGTCCTTTCTCTGCTCTATGATGAAGGACGCAGAGCGCCTGGGCCATTCCACTGCCTCATGACAACAAGGCAAAATAGGGCCCTGCCCAGAATGTCACTTGTCAAAGTTAGGTTTCTTTCAGTCCTGAGTCACTATTGGCATAAACATACACTGGTCACTACAGCAAAAAGTTGGCCAGAAGCTGTCTGAACTTAGAATGGAAACCTAAAGCCTGGTATTTTGGACTGCACAATATGTCATTAGGTTCTCTTCTTGTGGCTCAGTTGCTATAACTGAAAATGGGCATAACACTACTTGCTACTCCCTTTCAGATATTATTTTCTCAAGGATAAAAACAATATTAATTAAACTCTTTCAATCCCCCAGTTTAAGTGTTTACATGAGGCGATCAACATAAAGTAAGATTTTAGTGGTGTAGAACATTATCCAGACATTCTGATAATTATGTTTGTCTTTTGTCAAATCCTGTCCCTAAGGTGTTGTCATCTCAAGATAAGTATAGACCAGGCTAATATCCTTAGCAGGAATGACCACCAAGAAAAATTATAAACTGACATTTTATGAATGTTTCTATTTCTAAAACTAATCATGGTTAAAGGTCAAATACATTGATCAGCGGTACTGTCACATGATAGTGTTGCCTTCCTGCTAAGAAATGAAACTGAAGTGCACTCATTAAACTCATCACATGAGCTTCATTAGTGGAATCAGGCAGAGTTCATTAGTGGCAGAAACATGCAGACTTCATTTGTTTATTTTTCTTTCCTGTCAACAAGAACCATGTTGTCATTGCTGTGTTTGCCTTAGGAAATGTCTCCTCTGAGTTAGAATACAGACCCTGTTGGCAATAATTCGGTGCACAGCAGTGGCGGTCCGGTTCTTTCCCTTCCTGCCTCCATGTACAAGTAGAAGGGCTTGATCTTCGCCAGTGGCTCTACAGGCACTGTCCTGTCTTTGCAAAGATGATGTAACTGAGGTGACACACACGTGGGGTTGTCTAGCCCTGTGAGAGATCCATCAACAATACCCTCCTGTTCCTATTTTAGGACTGCTTCCTCCACCATTGCATCCCAGACCATGCTTTGCATCATCCCAGCTCTACAGCTCTGAGTGGTGGCACAGTCCACCATCAGCAAGATCCCAGGGGGGTCGTTTCCTCACTTCCCTCTTACTCAACTGCCGCATCCCTTACAGCCTCCAGGAAGCAATCCCTGGCCCCGAGAGACTGAACTATAAGCCAAGGTTGAGTTTTAACTCTTGACTCTCCTGTTTCTGAATTCCCAGTGAATCTTTTTTCTAACTCACTTTGATCTGCGGCCACTAATATTTCTCCCTAAATTAGATGGAATCTGGTACTTACTGCTCATATGTCTAGAGAAGGTAACTAGATTTAAATGATTTGGGATCAAGAGTATCATCGTCAAAGCCCAATATCTGGATAGTGATAGAGGAGCTGTGGGTTTTGGAAGGGGGTGGAAAGAACTGAGGCGCACCCAGCTCCCTTTCTTGGTATGTGAGAGAAAACTTCACAGAGGAGGACTGCATCAGATTCAAACATTTGAAAATTTATATCAGAATATGCACAAATTTTATGAAAAAGAAGAAAAGCTTCTTTGTGATTAAAACAAAATGACTGGACAACCTAATGGCTTCAAGAGAATAATATTTAATAGAAGAGTTCAGAAAAAGGATTTCACAGCCCTGCCGGAAACTCCTTCCTCCCCCTCCGGAACACTGCTGTGACGCCGCGGATGAGGCAGGGACCCTGCGAGCTCTGCGACATGCGGTGATGCCGCCGAGCCTGCAGCTACACGGCCGCCCCGGCACCCACCGCCGCGCGTGCTGTGAACCAGTGAGTTCTTACCTCGCTGACTACAGTCAGGAGATTTGGGGGCAGACACATTCTTTGAGCTGTGGGAATTTTAATTACAGCTTGATTTTTATGGCTATCCATTGATTTTCTGCTAATGTCCACCTCTGAATCTCCTAATTTTTACTTAGGTGTTGAAAGAAAAAAAGTGCAGAAAGGAGCATTTCTGGTAGATGCAGTACTGAGGGGCCTAAGGAACAGAGCAGATCCAGGCCGCAGCTGCCGTTGCTGTGATCACCAAGGCCGGGAGAAAACCGCTCTAACTTCTCACACTCAAGCTACACACTGTTGGAGAGAATTTGCATTCTGATTCAGAACCTAAACTGCGGCCTCACACAGAGGAGACCCCCAGTGGCCTGCATCTTCAGTGGCCTCGTTATTCCTCCTGCTCTCTTGCCTCATCTGAATAAGTCTTAGAAGCTGGAGGAAGTGATACTTTGGGGTTCCTTTAACTCTCCCCTCTCTTGCATAGTGTATTTGCGTCGAATGTGTTAGGCTGTTTAATGGTCCGTGAGAGAGATTCATGTCCTAATTCCTGAAACTTGTGAATGATGTTACCTTACATAGCACAGGGGGCTCTGCAGACATGAGTAAGCTAAAGATTTTCATGGAGATATTATCCCAAGTCATTGGGTGGACCCGCTGTGTTTGAGTAGTCTTTATAAGGGGAGGGTAGGAGGACCACGGTGAGAACAGGGAGATGTGAACACAGCACCGGAAGTTGGAGAGGGGCACTTGAAGATGGAGGAGGGACCATGAGAGCGCAGAAACGCAGGTGGCCACTAGAAGCTGGAAAAGGCAAGGCAAGGAATTTCTACCCTGCAGCTTCCAGAAGGCACATAGCCGGCCGACACCTTGATTTTCAACTTCTGGCTTCCAGAACTGTGCGAGAATAACTGTGTTGTTTTAAGGCACTAACTTTGCGCTAGTTTGTTGTAGCAGCAAAAGGAAACCAGCACAGTGTGAAATGTCCAGCTTTGCTTCCGAAGGATACTTGCTGCCCCCGTCAACCATCTCTTGTTTTGAAATTGGACCACAGGAGGTCCTGCTGAAGCCCGCAGGAAGCATCTGGTGGAATCTGGAGGCCTCAGCAAACACACACTGGCTTCCCTGGTTACGGAATGACCCTGTGCTTCTATGCGCTGAGAGCCGGGCCTCCTGATTTCCAGAAGACTGCCTTTGGGGAAATTCTATTTGAGTGAAACTGAAACCTTAGGACGTCTTCCTTGGAATTGATAGATAAGCCATTATTGATCGAGAAGCTGCATGTTAGACCACGGATTTCCCCACTCCCACTTTCTATTTGAGTCTCTTTACAGTAGTTTATTTTCTCTTCATTAAAACTGAACACGTTTTCCATCAAGATGAGAACTCTCTGGAATTGGACTAAGACTTCTTCCAAGCATTTCCAGTCTTTGTAGTAAATGCAAAGACTCGTTGTGCAGAAGTCTTGTGCATGTAGAGAAAGGAAGTGGAGTAGCAGTGAGTCAAAAGGTCTATTTTCATCAAATGCCTCAGAGAAACTCTTTGCTGGTTCTTGAGTTGAGAGGGAACTAGCATTCATTAAAGCCATGTTATCTACACAGCTGATTTTTCCTTCTTTTCTTTCTTTTTTTTGGTGAGGAAGATTGGCCCTGAGTTACCATCTGTGCCAGTCTTCCTCTGTTTTGTACATGGTACACCACCACAGCATGGCTTGATGAGCAGCGTGTAGGTCTGTGCCTGGGATCCAAACCTGCAAACCCTGAGCTGCTGAAGTGGAACACATGAACTTAACCACTAGACCACTGGGCCAGCTCCATATCTACACGGTAAATTTTTATAACAAGCTTGTTACTGTGGTCTCAGGCCGAAGATACTAGCAACAAAACCCAAGTAAAATAAAAACCAAGCTTAAAGTGGAAACTAATTTCAAAGAAATGGAAAAGAGGGTGCTTATTAGCATATATTCTTCAGGAAAAAGCTCGCTTTTGTTACATAAGAGCTCTGTTAAACCAGATGTGCCTTCCAGTCAGACAAACCCAACGTGGAGAACATGGTGCTTGGAACTTCCTGAGGCTGGGTCCCTTCGGGGCCTCTGCTGGAAGACGGTAGCCCCGGATACAGAAAACGTCTCTTGCTAATACTACTATCATGTACAGTTGCCTTTATGTTTAAACCTGCTAGATTAAAAAAAAACCTCGATAAGAGTATACCAAAAGAGAAATTAATTGTATTATAAGTAGTTAGTTTTGTCTGGATACTCAACTTGAAACCTATATATCAGGTTTGACCTTTCATATTTCTTTAATGCAAGAGACTTCAACTGTCACCACGATCACCTTTAGAGATGACGATCTCACAGGAGTTGCTGTGTATCAGCACAGTCATTCTCTATTATTCTAATAAATAGGTTAGAATTTAAAAAAAAATGGTTCACAGCAATTTTTTCAAAGAGTCGCTCAAAATATTAAAAACAATTTTTTCTCCTAAAACAGTAAGCATGACCACGAAATGCAGGAAAGGAACTAGAGCGTGCTTCTGTTATCAGGCAATCTTGCTATTCTGTATGGAAAAGTCTAGACCTTTACTTGGAATTGCGTCCAACTCGAGACGACGTAAAGGAGACGTAGGCACCCTAGGGAGGGTTTAAACGAGAGTCATAATTCCAGTTGGGAATCAGAAAATGAGATCTAAGAGGAAAGGACTGGCACCATCCTGGAAATTAAGAGGCTGAGTCGTAGTAATGGTTTTCAAGGACCGGAAGCCTCCTGAGGCACAGAATTATAGCTAGCCCATTTTCATCTCTACCGAGGACAGGCCAAGAAGCTTCCAATGCAGCTGGAAAACAGCTGAGTCAACTGAGGAAGGGATTCTGTCATGGTGAAAGGTTTTTTTGACTCTTGGGTGGTTTATCTGCAGAGCAGGCAGGCCAGGTGAGCAGGTGCTGGGACCAGAATGGGAAGGACTCCCCGTGCCTGTGTCAGCGGAGGCTGGGGTCCTCAGGCGGGGCAGTGCGTGCCTCCTTGCCTCACGGCTCTGCCCATGCTGTCTTGCCCCTCAATCCTCTGTCTTCATTTCCCACCCTGACTCAGCTGTTAGGGTCCGGACGAGAGTTCTAAAAAGCCTCACCTCATTGCTTCCTCCGAGGAGTTCAGAGCTTAATGAATGATTCTAATTCTTAGAAAGAAGAGCCAAATTTTTTTCATGACTGCCGTGAAAAGACATTACACAACATTTCTTCAGAGGCCTTCACAAGCAGTTGCTGCACAGCGCAAAGTGGAAAAACAGGACCGATTTCTCATGAGGGCTGGACCAGATGGCCTGCGCCAGGGCTCTCGGAGTCCTCCCTAGCTGTCGATTCCAAGAAAAAAAAAATCACTGCTGGGCTTCTGTTTCGGTTTTCAATCTGAGTAACTGAAAATCAACCTGCAATGAGGGTTTTTAAATGCATTTTGATTTTGACTCTCAGAAGCAAGATTTCAAAGTAATCTCTAAAGGCTGAAGGAGGCTAAAGTATGTTCACGCTGAGTGCCCAAATGAGCATTTTGTATCCAGGGTTGACAGGCAGCTCTGTCTGATCATCTGTGCCCAGGGTTTAGGAGATCTCTTTCTGAGACACCAGTTTTTTAGGAACTGTGATGCTAAGCACACCATCATCTGCAGGTTCATTTATGTCCAGCTTCAGAACATGTGCAAGCAGAGAGCTGTGGCGGGGCCCCTCGGGGTCCGCACAACCCTGCCGGAGAGGAAGAAAGCCAGTCTGGCCCTCAGTGCACAGCAGGGCCTTGCCTCTTCTGGAGAGAAAAGCTTGAGCTGCAAAGTGTGTACATGTACAGAAGGGAATTGTCCTTTCTAGAAGCGTTTCAAGCGCGGTGCTTCTTTCTGTGTTGAAAAATGGGGCACGAGCAAGAAGCTGCAATGTAGGAGCTAAAGGAGCGTAAGGAATCTCGCGCTTGGAGGCAGGAGACCTGAGCTTGGCCTCGACCCTCCCATCAGCTCCCTGAGTAACTCTGACCCAGAACTGGCCATTCTGTAGAAAACAATGTGACTGCATCTGCGGTTCCCTCGTTGCTAACAGCCACTGCTAACTCACTCATTTCTAGTGACCACATAGGACTAATACTTCTCAATACTGAAATGGAAATCAGAAAGACATTTTTTTTGCCTTAAATTATTCAGTCTCCATAACTCTATTTCCTAATTCTGAAAAGAGTAGAAAACTGGTGACAGCAATGTTTTGTAAGCATACAACACGATTAATTTACAACATCAAATCATTTTTTATTATGTCTAATGACTATCAGAATGGCTTTGAAATTCTTGTAGAAAAAGTATGAACTGATGCTTGTGAATTCAATTCTTCTCATAAAGGGTTTTTTTTCTCCTAAAAGGAGTTTTGAAGAATACTCAAAGAAACCAAGAGTCTTATATTTCGATCAGATTCACTGGACCCAAATCTCATACTGTCCAAGAATTAACATACTAATGATAGACTATGAATTTGATGAAATGAATTTGAAAAATGAAATTTATTAATCTGATTTTCCTTTTGAACGTAATATGATTTTTTTCTCCTTTTCTTAGAACACTTCTCAAATCACCACAAGCTGAAATATTTGCAGAAAAATTTAAAAAAAGAATTTCTATAAAACGAATGCACTTCTAAAAAGGGTCACTGAGTGGATTTGGGATTAAGGACTCCATCTGTAGCAACCCAGTTGACGACTGCAGCTAGAAGATGAGCTGTTTCTGGAAACACTTTGGATGGATTCCTTTGCTTCCACACGTGTGCACACATACACACGTGCGCACACACACACGTGCGCACACACAATTCCAGAGCGGTGGAACTGGAACCACACTTGTCTAACAGCTTCCGGGGGCCTCCCTCCCTCCTACCATTTTCTCACCATCCCCTGGATGCCAGACTTCTGGCTGGGGCCTTGCAGAGGTGGAATAAACTCTGTGAGATTGAATCAGTACCTTATTTTCAGGAAGGTTTCTCCACCTCCCCATTCTCACCATTTCGTTTTGGGAAGAGAGGAAAGCCCACACCCATGGGTGTCGGTGGAAATGACAGTGGTATTCTTAACCGAAAAAGAAAAGAAAAGAAAAAAAATTGGCAATTAAATAACCAAGCTGCTCTCTTCTCTGGACTAAAATCAAGTATTTCTATTTGAAACACGGCCACAGAGCTGGCTCCTCTCCTCTTCCTCCTCCTCAGCCCACCTAGTGCCTCCCACTTTTCCCCATACAGAGGCTGGCACAGGCGCACGCGCTCACACACACACACTCTCGGTGCCTCTTACGTAATCGGCTGACAAGATTGATCTTTCATTTCCATTGCTTTGATTCAAAATCTGCCCACCACTCGTGGGAGGCAGGGAATGGTGGAGGAGACGTGAGCTTCAGTAAAGAGGCTGTGTAAGGAGTGGCATGGAGAGACATCTGGTTTGAGGCTCCCCCTGAAGTCTTGATTCTCTATAGGAAAACAGAGGGCTATGGAATTCAACATAAATTCTCTTATTTCAAACTTACTGCTCTTCGATTTTATTTTGGAACAACTGCCAGATTAATCCTCTCTTAAGAGACCTTTGTAATTGGACACCCTGTTCAAAAATCTATAATAGTTCCTCCCCTGCTCACGTTCACTTTATGTCTAAATGGGTGACCCTGACAGCCCACGTGCCACAATCTGACCCCTCTCTCCCTCTACCAGCTTCTCTTTCCCCACTCCCTGCATGGGCCCTCCATCCTCTTCTGATGTTGCTCTCCACCCCGTGCACGGACCCTCCATCCTCTTCTGATGTTGCTCTCCACCCCGTGCACGGACCCTCCATCCTCTCCTGATGTTGCTCTCCACCCCGTGCACGGACCCTCCATCCTCTCCTGATGTTGCTCTCCACCCCGTGCACGGACCCTCCATCCTCTCCTGATGTTGCTCTCCACCCCGTGCACGGACCCTCCATCCTCTCCTGATGTTGCTCTCCACCCCGTGCACGGACCCTCCATCCTCTCCTGATGTTGCTCTCCACCCCGTGCATGGCCAGTCCATCCTCCTCTGTTGTTGCTGCCCCTCCCTGCACAGTCTTCAGGTCATGCTGCTGCCCCTGCCGCAGTCTGCTCTCCTCCTCCTCTTGGCTCCCCTTGGTATTTCTCTTTCCTCAATACTAAGCTCCATCGACCTTTCTTGTGAAGCCTCTCCCTGACTCCTGCACCTCAGACTATAGCAACAGTTATTCTTTGTATCCTTAACTTACGTGGCCTTTTGGCGGCGATATCTAGTCATGTCAAAGTGTAAACACTCAAGAGACCACCCTCACTCATTTTTTTTATCCCCAGCAATTAACATAGTGTCCCATATGTGTACTCATTCATTTTCCAAGCATTTATTGAGTACCTTTATGTGCCAGGTGTCAGCTTAGACTCTAGGGTTACAAAGGCCAAGCACCTGACCTCAAGGTGCTCATGGACTAATGGGGAAGACAGATGCACGTAGATAACAGCAACACTACGCAACCCATCATTCCCATACCAGATGCAGAGGGGGCGCTAAAGAGCAAGTATTTACTGCCTATGGGGGTGGAACCAAGGAAGGGTTCACAGAGAAGGTTATGCTCAAGTTGGGTCTTGGAGGGTGCCTAGGAGTTTGTCTGACAGATCAAGCAAGGTAGTAGAATTCCAGGGTAGAAGGACCAGCATGGAAAATTATACAGAGGCATAAAAAACCAAGAAGTTTCAGGGTACTGTGAGCAGTCCTCGCTAGCAGACACCTCTGATAAAGCAGGAGGTTAGAGGTCAGGTGAGAGCAAAGAATGGTGCCTGGATGCGTGACAGAAGCCAGAGCATGAAGGGCCTCAGGTGCCGCGTTAGGTAGTTTGGATTTTGTCCCCTGAGCTACTGGGTGACGTTGAAAGAATGTGGGAATAATGTCACGATCTGAAGGTACCTAGTGAGTGCTAAAAATAATGATGACAATAACTTGATTGTCCTTTAGTGGATGAATGGTTACTAAAAAATAAAATTGTGGGACATCCATACCATAGAATACTACTCAGCAATAAGAAGGAACAAACTATTGATGCAGACAATTTGCATGGGTCTCAAGAAAATCATACTTAGTGAAAAAAAAGCCAATCCCAAAAGACTACGAACTGTACAATTCCATTTATATAATGTTCTTGAAACAATAAATTGTAGAGATGGATCACAGATTAGTGGTTGCCAAAGATTAGGGGTTGGGGAGGAGGAAGTGGATGTGGCTACACAAGGGGAGTACGAGGGAGACTCGTAGTGAGGGAACAACTCTGATTCTTCACTGTGGTGGTAGTTACACATTTCTACACGCGATAAAATTGCACACACATATAAAACACACACACACGTGAATACATGTACAACTGGTAAAATCTGAATAAGTTCTGTGGATTGTCCCAATGTTAATTTACTAGTTTTGATGTTGTGTTATAGTTAAGCAAGGTGTTACCATTGGAGAAAACGGGATTAAGGGTACATGGACATTCCTTGTACGTTTTTTTTGCAAATTCCTGTGAATCCATAATTATTTCAAAACTATTTTAAAATGATAACAAAAATGGTACAGTGTGGTTACTCTAAAAAACTGAAAAAAAGAGCAGTTTTTGGTGGAATTCAAAGATTACTGCTCAGACAATTTTCTTCTTGTAAAGAATTCTCTTAAGAACTTCAAGGGATGTTTTATGTAAAATATACAGCACAAGGTTATACTGATATGGATGTATATGTTTCAGATAAAATTTTTCTCAATAAAATTGGCTCCATAAATATGCAAATTGTTCTAGAATTAAAGTAACAATTTCAGAATGGGGTGTAGCTTAGTACAAATATGCTCAATTCTAAATGATAAAACTCTGGGATCATGTCAAACACTAATAGCTGGGTCATTCTAAAAAGTTACCCAAAAACAAACTAACAAATCTGGCTTAACTTCTGTTCTGAGTAACTTGGCTTCCTTAGGATGAAAGGTTCTTGAAAGCATCCACTTCTAGCATGTATGGTTGCAGAGTGTACATCAAACTCTAACACAGTGTGACAAACTCTCAGATTAAAACACACACAAAACTAAAATAAAGGAACTCTCAGGCATTAACAAAGCACAAGTACAAAAACTGTGAGCAACAGAATAGTCCTGTGTTCTTTACTTACAGGACAGTCCCCAGGATGAATGGTGGGTAGAATTTTGTTCTCCTGGGCTGACAGTAGCATTCGAATAGCAGATTGCTCTAGTGGATTTTTTCATTTTCAGCCTTGAAACAATACCTAATTTTATGCAAGACTCTTGCACAATGGTGGTGTGAATGTAATAGTGGCTTTGAGCATTTTATTCTTACAGAATTCAAATGTTTCACACAAGTGTATGTTATTAATTTTTTCTAAAATCCCAAGGTCATGAGTTCTTGATTAATGAATGGCAATCATAGGCTATAATATGAGTTGGACTTTAAAAATCCTAAGGAATTATATGAGTAGAAGGCACTCTATTCATTTATCAGGGGTATATGTCCCTAATGGCCAGGTAGCACCTGACAGCAGGGTTGGAGCCTGAAAGACGGCCCTGAGAGGGCAACAACAAGTGGCACATATGGGCACAATAGTACTCATGGCCCAAGATGTAACCATAATCCTGGAAGTGGAGCAGAAATGGGAGCCTCAAAATGAATGAGTTAAGTTGACCTAGGCACGACTACCCCCAGCCCCTGCCAAATATAGCCTTCATAAGAATGTTTCACAATAGATAATTATTATTTGTTTGGGTTTTTTTCATGGTCTCTTTCCCCAAGCTGAACGTAAGCCCTAAATCTAGCCTGGTTTCTGCACCTTTGTGTACCCAGTTCTAGTAGGGTTCCTGGTATAGAGTAGGTGCTCAACAAATATTTGTTGACTAAATGAACACCTTTTCACTTTATAACACTGCTTTTTGACAATTAGAGTGATAGACACGACAAATTCTGGTGAAAGCTATGAACCATCTTCTCAAAAAAATGTACGGAAGGCAATATTTTTGATCTTCTATAGGATTCATGGATCCTAGATTAAGCTATGCCGATGGAAATCATTTTCAAGGATGAAAATATTATTATAAACACAATTAGTCACTGACTTTCCTTTCTAGTTCCTTCAGGCATTCTCCTGATTGTTTACTCAAACCAATTACCTCCCCAACTCTATGACATTGTTTTTTGTTATTTGTTATAATTAATAAATAGTCCACACATGCACATTATACTTTACTGACATCAATGACAAAGAAAAGGAGAATTTAGCTAAAGGAAATATTTTCATCATTTTTGATAAAATGTATAGCTCGTCTCTTTCTCCTTCCTGCCTCTGTCTATCTGTCTGTCTCTCTTTCCAGCCTTGAGAAAGTCTTGGTGTACATTGGGATAATCTCATAATCTCTTTTATAAGGGTCACTCTGAGTAGAATTTGAAAGAGAGAGGGGTTAGGTTATACTCACACACACAAAACCAGCTGCTTGTCACAGATCAGCGGTTGATAATAAGAGGGGGAGTGGAGAAGAGGTATCTTGTCTAGTCATCAAAAACAACAAATAACTCAAAGTTTACTGAAGACCCTAGGTGGCTAACTTTTCGGGAGAGAAGAGCTGTCCTTACTTGACAGTAATGAAAGACGCCCAAAGGAATCTTACTTGCATACCGAGCTTTTGGTAAAGAGGGACAATAATCACCCAATCTGAATCTGAGCTGAGCTGAAAATATTACCAGAAAAATCTTAATGGAGATCTCCTGCCATCTCAAAGACTTCAGAAGACCAAACTCTTCCAATACAAATGTTCACAAGCAACTGTGAAGTCTGTCACAAGAAAGGAGGGGTGTTACTTTTTATTTCTTCTGGTTTACAAAAAGGAAAAACAAAAAACAGCTCATAGTGCTGCTAAAATGCTGGAGGCCACGATTCTAATCATCTCTGTGGTCTGCCTTAACCCTGAGTGTCCCACTCCTAGGCGCCTGCGGAAGGCAGCAGCTCGTCTCTGTCTGGGCAGCTGAACTGCATACAGAGCAGCGCGGTGTCCACCGGGCAGGGGCCGGGGGTGCGCCACAGCAGCAGTGACAGAAAATGCCAACGCACTCGACACTGCAGTCTGAGGTAGCGAACTGTCATTGTGGGGCCCCACTCTCCATCGACTCACACTGCTGACACTTCAAGGGGTTGCCTGGAGCCCAGCTGCTCACACTGTGCTGCAGCTAGGGCAAAGAGCTTCAGCTCTGGTTTTTAGTGGCTACCCCTCACAGCTTGCTTTCTTCATGGCGCAAAAATAGATCGAAACAACAATGCTTGGCGTTTTTGCAATGAGAAGCTTTCCTGCAACTCTGCAAAGAAACTTTTTCAAGGGTAACTTTTATAGATATTGGTTTAAATTTCAGAAAACCCACATGGAAACAGTCTTAGGTGTGCATTATTCTAATTGCATTAACTTCCTTCTATCCTAAAACTTGGTTCCTAACAAAGATGAGGGATAGTTAACGTAAATAATTGAGAAAATCATATTTGCAAATTAGAGTAAACAAAGCCTTTGGAAGACGCATCATTAGTGTCTCTCCTGTACATGAGCAAATGCTTTCAGAGACTAGAAGCACCATAGTTTTAAAGAAATAAAGTTGGAAGGTTCAGCGCAAAGCAGATATAATAAGGAGGCAGGAGTCACATAATTGAATAAGGAAATTTTCTACTTATCAAATTTAAGTCATTCCCTATTAAAGAGAGCATCAACTATTACCAGGAAGATTTCCAACTATGGAAAACAACATGGAACAGGAGGGAGCTTAAACACGTATGAGGAAACTAGCAGTATTTTAACAATTGACTTTTTCTCCATATTTCATGGCAAGGTCTACGTTGTATTTCATGCAATAATTCAAATTTAAATGTCAGTGTTCAATCTAATTTACCACTGTAGGTGTTTCTTCCTGCAACAAAACTTTCTTAAAAGCTCTGCATGGTATTTGTTACCTTTGTCTTTCAAAGATCCGTGAGGATGCAGTACTAGAAGGGAAATTATTTTTAATAGTATCATCACAGAAACTACAGTCCATCATAAAACAACACACACACATTTGCTGTTGAAAGGCTACCGCGATCTCAGCACCAGTTCCCAGCAGATGTCTTATTTGCTGCAGACTGGCATTCACATAGTTCCTAAGGTGTCCGTAACACTTTAGAATACACAAAATGGGCCACATTTTTAAAAATCCTATACACACACAACACAACACAACACAACCACCTTGAGATTTCCACCCTCCTAAGGAGCTATTTTAGAGACACCTGAGAATTCTAAATTAAGCACCCGGCCGATGAGTAAGTCACTTTTCGAAACCGATGAACTGTCTCCACTGCACCTGTACAGAACATGGAAAGCCCAGGCAGAAAGAATCTTACATCCATACCTATATTTCATGCCAGTCTGCTTCGCGGTGGACTCTTTGAGAGAAATGTGGTGCTGAGGGGTGAAGGTCCCCAGGCTGCGCGCGATGATAGCGACCGTGCGGAATTTGGCCCGGGCTGCGTTCACCACATTGGGGGCGGTGGAGCTCTGCTTGCTCAGAAGTCGGTCCTCACCATTCCGACTCTTCAAATTGTGCTCTGTGCAGGCTATGGAGACTTGCATTGCTTCCCCGGGCGGTGCACAGTCCCTCTCAGAACGCCAGAACACAGGCAGTCACGGAGGTTGAGCAGTTGGAGGGTTCTGCTCGTCTTTTCACCCCTCCTTGCTCCCCTTGCCGGGGATGCCGTCAGAGGAGTCCTCGCTGCCTACTTCCGAGCCGGGAAGGGCAGGGGTGGCCGCGGGGCAGGACAGAGTCCGGGGCACCAAGAGAAGTAAGCAGCCAGCCCTGAAGTTGTCACGGCAGCTGGAGCGCGGATCAGGCTCGCAAATCTTCGCGGGCAGTAATCTCGGCTGATTCAACAGCCAAATCCGTGCGGTCGGGAGGCTGTCGCAGACGCCGAGAGCTGAGCATTCGTGCTGACTGCACGCAGCCCTGCCGGGAGCCGGCCCGCGGCGTCTGAATGCGGGCTCGCTTCTGGGCGATGGCTCAGATCCACGCAGGCATACCGCAGGATGCGCCGCCAGCACCCTCTGGACCACAGGCAGGATGCTCAACTGGCGCGTGGAGCATCCCAACAAGCAGCTAATCTCGAGCCTGTCCCCACGGACCTGTGGTCTCCATCCACTCCGGCTGTCAGGTCCCTCCCCGCCCGGCTCCCGGAGGATGTGGGGGCTCTCAAGACCCCTCCCCACTCATTCTCAGGCGGAAGCCTGGATCCTGAGCCCGCAGGGACGCGGGTTTGCAGCTGCACGGAGGAGCAGGCGGGTCCCTTTAAGGAGCTCCCTGCCTTTGTGTGCGACGGGAAGGCAAGGATCGCTTTCGCCAGACTCTCGCTGTAACAGAATCTGGAGGGCTGCTCATAAAAAGGGCTCTGCCCAGACTCAGACCAAATCCTCCTGCAGCACAACAGTTGGAACTGGGGGAAGGCAGAGTGGGGGTGCTTCTGCCACGAAACATGCCAGTGAATTGACACGTGAATACTCTGTGACTGGCTTGCTAACACGCAGCTTGAAATGCCTGTTATTAGCCTTGCCAGGGTTCCCCTTTGCGCGGTATTTCTCAAGCAGATAAGTTTGAAGTTTCCTGAAAAGCCACAGTGCAGCCTTTTGGAGTCAGGACTGCTAACTTGCTGCAAAACCTATTCTGTCTCCCAAAGGAGGGGAGAAGGCAGCAATTCACCCAGAGGGCAGCCGCACTAGGTGAGCAGCAGGTCCACATAATTGCCCAGGAAGGCCCAGGAGGGTGACTGGAACCGCACACACCGCCCACTGGCCGTCTGAGGCCAGCTGGTGAGGACAAGCACTGTCTCCAGGTCAGAGGTGGGCAGCCAGACCTCCCCGTCCACTCTGAATCCACATGAGGCAGGAACATTGCCTGGTTCAGTGTCAGGTGCAAAGCAACTGCTTAATAAATGTGGCTGAACCAAACTAAGCACCGATTGGCCGTTAACAATTCCTCTCTCCATTTGAAATCCGTGGAAGCCAGACTCCTTTCAGAGATTACTTACAATAAAATTGTGGCTTCTAAAAAATCAGTTTTCTAAACATGATTCCCAACAGACACTGCTGTCAAGCAAAAGGGAGCAGTGTTTAAATCAACAATGTTTGTGAGCACCATCTCTGCACTAGGCAATAGGGAGAAATATGAAGAAAACATGAAGCACTGTCCTCCTGAAGGAACTAGCAATCTGGGTGGGAAGGAAAGCATTCATTCTTAACACGGTTCATTAGCAGTGTGGGAGGAATGCTATGACGTGTCCGAACGAGTGGTCCAGACGCTAAGTTCACTGGAGGTAAGCAGCATTGTGATTACAGGAGCTGGAGAAAGGCCTTTATTTCCATTCATTCCCCACACTTCTACTGGGTCCCTGTTAGGTACCTGGTTGCTTGTTGCCAGGGGTCAAGGATGGCTTAGACAGAGGCTAGACCTCAGGGAGCTGTGGACTGGATGCCCAGGCAGCCCTCAGAGAGGGGCGGGACTTTGCCTGGGGCACGAATTTGATGAGCAGGAGAGAAGGGAGGCCGTCTCCCCAGGGGCTGGCAGGTGTGGGGAGGACACACGCTCTGGCTGGCTCTGTGTCTGACCACTTCCTCCCAGCAAATGAAGTTGTAGGAATGAAATTTTCAGGTGTAATATGTGCCTGTTTTGAATTCTATTCCAGACATGAATCTTAACATTTTATAGCCAGCAAATAAGGTTCAGTCACATTGTGGAATCCCATCCATCATGGAATTGCCCTCTGTGCCCTTCCCACTCCGGACTTTGAAAAACAAATATACCACCTACACTTCAGAGGTGGGGAAGAAACTTTAGGAGGGGGTGAGGGCTGTAGAAAGGGACAAATGAAACTGGGGTGTCTTCCTTCTACCCCCAGCTCCCAGGAGGGGTTCCTGAAGCATATCTTTGTTCCCTGGAATAAATAACAGTGGGCAGAGAGGAAGCGGATTATTAGAACCTTTATTTTTTCACACTAAGCTGGCTCATCGGAGATGATCAATGTGATTCAGGAAGAGAGTCAAAGTGAGAAGAGGAAGCAGTGGGAGGAATCAGAGGGAACAGCTCAGAAAAGGGAAAAACAAAGCAGCCTGGGAGGCAAGATGGAGCATGGTGATCACCACGCGGCCAGAGGGGTCGGGAGCCAGCGGCTCCGGCACTGGGGGGAGGCCTGTGGGAAGGCGGCTCAGGGCTGAGGGAGGGGTGCTGCCAGTTCTACAGGGAGGAGGGAGGCGTGGAGAGTGGGGCGATCTGGACACTGCTAGTCCAGTGGCTTTCAGGTTTGCCAAGAACTAGCAGCACTGTGCAGGAAAACATACCCAAAACCAGGAAGGGGAATAGGTTATCAGAATAAAACACGCACAGCAGAGCTCCCTGAGCCACGTTTTATCCCCCCTAGGACCAGGCAGAGTGCCTTGTGCATAGCAGGCCCTCACTCTATAAATAATTGAGAGAGGGAGATAAGGAAACAAAGGAAGGAAGGAGGGAGAAAGGAGGAAGGGAGGCAGACGGGAAGATGCCAAATTCTTGGATAAACTTGATTCCTTTAAAAAGAAAGAAAGAAAGGAAATCCTGCCCGTTCTAGTTTTGCACTTAAAAGGAGGGAATAATTGTCCCACACTCACGTCTGCACCTCTTGTGTATAGACCAGTGGCCCAGCCTTTGGTACATCAAAGTACTGAGGCCAGAGGAGCGCTCGGAGCGCCAGCCTCTTTCTTGCTGCCCACGGTGCACCTTTTCAGATCCGACGCCAGAGGCTTTCTTACAGGCAGCCAGCAGCTCGGTGACTTTCCCCAGCCCTGCTCACCCTTCCCAGCACTAATGGAGCAGCAGGTCTCAGGAGCCCGGAAATTAGGTAACAGTTGGCTGTGAGAACGCTCATTTCTAATGAGTTTGTGCTAACAGGCCACACGCTAATTAAACTGGGGAATTAGATTTGGAATCTGTATCCTTTCATTGTCACACAATAAGATTTGGAGGAATTCTCACTGTTATTATTTCAGGCTCAAATCAGGCCTACAATGAAGATTAGATGTAGATGCAGATATAGATGTAGATGCAGATGCAGATATAGATGTAGATGTAGATGCAGATGCAGATATAGATGTAGATGTAGATGCAGATATAGATGTAGATGTAGATGCAGATATAGATGTAGATGTAGATATAGATGTAGATGTAGATGTAGATGCAGATGCAGATGCAGATGTAGATGTAGATGCAGATGCAGATATAGATGTAGATGCAGATGCAGATATAGATGTAGATGCAGATGCAGACATAGATGTAGATGCAGATGCAGACATAGATGTAGATGCAGATGCAGATATAGATGTAGATGCAGATGCAGATATAGATGTAGATGTAGATGCAGATGCAGATGTAGATGTAGATGTAGGTGCAGATATAGATGTAGATGCAGATGCAGATATAGATATCGTTATGTGTTGAATTGGGTCTGCCCCAAATTCATATGTTGCAGTCCTAACTCCCAGTAAGCATCTCAGAATGTGAGTGTGTTGGAGATAGGATCTGTAAAGAGGTAATTGAGGTAAAAGCAGGTCATTAAGGTGGGCCTTAATCCAATATGGCTGGCATCCTTCTAAGAAGAGGACGTTAGGACGCAGACACACATAGAGGGAAGACCACGTGCGTACACAGGCAGACACAGCCATCTGCAAGCCAAGGAGAGAGGCCTCAGAAGAAATCGACTCTACTGACACCTTGATCTTGGACTTCCAAGAATTTGGAAGCTTCCAGAATTGTGAAAAAATATATTCTGTTGTTTCAGCCACCTGGTCTGTGGTGTTTTGCTGCGGCAGCCCTAACAAACTAATACAGATATAGATATTGTTTGTTTTTATTTTAATTCTTATATTATAGGTCAATAGAAACTATTGGAGCCCTCTAAAGAAGCTGCCCTTAAAAGTCATTATTAGACCATGATGAATATCATTATTGTCCACTGTGCACACCCTAAGCCAATGTTACAAATGTGCTCCAAAGGACAGCCCCAATGACAACTCATTTACTCCCTCCCACAAAGTCAAAAAGCCCCTTCCCGGTGACACAAGAAGTCGTGCTTTTCAAGGAACTTCTACTTCTGTCCCCTGTTTTAAATGATCTCCTTATTTTACTAGTTTCCCCTTTTATGGGCTTGCTTCCTGCTGAGCATCCAGGAAGCAGCAGCCGCAGAAGTGTCCTGAGGAGCTGGAGAGAGAGATATGCGCCAGCAGCCAAAGGCCCAGCGTCCAAACCCAGCTCTGTCACTTCGCCTGTGACCTCAGGTAAGTCGTTACAGCTTTCTGTGCCTCTCTTCTCTCACCTGAAATATGAGGGGGGTACATATTTATTTCCAACATCCTCTCTTGTTCTATAGACTCGAAGGTGCCTTTTCAGAGCTATGTAGAGGTTGCAACATTACACACACCCAAATTATCACTGACGCTATGATTTCGCCTGAGGCTCAACTGGTCTCTGTTCATTACCTGATATTTGGAATTCCTTGACATTAGTGTCCAAGGGTCATTGGGCTGTGGTGACAGGGATGGTCAGGAACAGACCACGGCTACTTAAGCCCATCTTCTCATGCTCATCTCAGAGTCTTCACGGTAACGGGGAAGGACTCTAGGTGCGGGCTCAGCTGATCTGCATGCGGATCTGCTCAGCGCCTTCCTTCCCCTGTGCATCGAGCAGGATACCTCACCTCCCTGTCCCTCAGCATCCTCATAAAAAAATGGTGCAAGAACGTGCCTCTCTGGATGATCCTGGGAATTGCATGACCTAGTGCTTAGCCCACAGTAAGCACTTGATAACTCCTAGGTATCCATCTCATTTATTAAAAGCAGGGTTGTTAGAAGTCTTCAGTCTCCTCTTAAATAAGCTCACCTGGAGATCTCAGCAATTACAAATAGCAGTGACACTTAAACAACACTTCCTATATCCTAGGAACTCTTAAGAATACTTTTCATGTGTTAACTCGCTTAATCCTCACACAACCCCGCAGGGAGATGCTGTGTTATCAGCTCCCTTCTATAGATGAGGAGAGGGGAGACACAGAGAAGTTATGTAACTGGCCCAAAGTGCACAGGCAGGAAGCTGCGGCCCCAGGATCCACCTGGGCTAGCCTGCCTTGAGGGACTTGGTTCCTAACCACTAGGCCTGCTGCTTCTCACTACAAGGACTTCCTTGTGAGAAGGACTTTGAGAGGTGCCACTTTATGAATATGATTTAAAAGAGGACCTATTCTTATTATGAGTCAGGGAAAGAAATTCAATATTAAAAGTCTAAAAATTTCAGAACAATGAAATCATCCACGCTAGGTAGCTTTCAAGTATGCCTTTTATCAATCTTTTCAAATACTCCATAATACTTTAGTTGCTCAAGAAAATTTTTTTTCCAAGTTACCTGGCAAATTTCTGATTGATTCAATTTATTACAAGCAAAGTCAGAAGCAAGTGCTTTTTGCTGAGTCCACTTAGAACTTACAGTTTATATTGCATTGGAAACCACAGCCAGCGGGGGCCAGGAGACATTCAGTTACACATCCAGGCAAAACCGGATTCATTCAAAACAGGAAAGAATCTGCTAATATCTGAAGAATTTTAAATATGCAAGTATACAGATGGCAAGCCACTTTCTGTGCCAATCATTTGTGATTAAAAGAGGAATTGTTAGGGCGAGAGTTTGCCAGAGATTCTTAATACATGGGTTTGAAGAGCAATTTATTATACTCTGACAAATTGAACCAGCCATGAAAATTAGCATGGGCCCCCATTTTCATGGGCACAGGTTTTGGAGTAAGAAAGAAAGTAAAATTGAGAGGCTAACGTGGAAATACTCTACGTGCTGCTAAGTAGATGAAACTTCCGGATGTCTACCCTTCTGCTTCCCTGAAGAAAAGTCTCCAGAGAACCCCACCAGGAAACTGTGACAGGCTCAACACATGTTTTCTCACACCACCACCTATGTGTCTAAAACCAAAACATAATTATACTGTGGTTAAGCTTTTCAATTAGCAAGTAAACTGTACCCACAGCCACTGACAAATATTTCCTTAATTTGAAATTTCTGACACATCAGATGTATCAGCACAATTTCCATTATTTATCCATCACTTCATGTGTTCAAGGCAAGGTGCCGTAGTGCTACCAGAAGCAGAGGTGGAAAAATGGGAAATTCACAATTCAGATTATTTTGCTTAGGCCTCTTCATGGTAGGTCATTTCTCACAAACATGTCTGGAAACTGGACAAAGAGCTGGAAGGAAACAGGGACACATGGTCTGTTGTGTTTTTTTTTTATACAAATATTATTAGTTCTTCCTAAATTATTAGCCATTAGTATAATTTCTGCCATTGCCTTATAATAGAACAAACTGGTCAGAACTATTTGCCACGTCATTGGATAAAAGATTTTCCTAAAGAGCTTAACTCACAGAGAATTTGTTTTCAGGTATAATTAGAATTACTATATTTCATCCAACTTAGGATACCATTAGCCATAAGATACATCATTATTTTGTATACCACTAAAATAAAAATGGTGGCCAATAAATTACTACAGAATGCTCTTGTTTTATCCCTTAAGCTTTTTTATTTTAAATTTATTGAAAGAGTCTTTTTAGACTTAGGTAGACTTTTCTGCCCAAAATTTCACTCTTGTACATATATAAAAAGGAAACTATAATGGGAATAAATTGGTTAAAGTATTCTCAAAATGTGTTCACATTCAGAATTTGATGCTGCTGATGTTTTAGTCAGTCATCAGTGTCCACATCTTTGCACACAGTCATCCTTTCTGTTGGTAATGCAACACTTTTTAAAAAGCATGCTCAACTATTCTTTCTGGGATTTCTTTCCCAAGCTGTTGATACCCACTCTGAAAGTTGTGATGCACACTTCCAGGCACTGACAACCTCATCATGGTGGCCACCTAAGCAGCAGCAATTAGAAATCATGTCACAATTTCAGCAAAGGAAAAATGTGTGCTTCAAAGAATGGATGAACTATGGTGATTTCTAAGATAGTATATTACGAACTCTTATTTCATGGCCATTTAAATCTAAAATACTGTGGAAGGAAAGAAGGATGGGAGGGAGGGACGGGGGAAGGAAAATACTTTTGAGCACCCACTATGTGCCAGGCATTGTGCCAAAGGCTTCTGCATGCATTATCTCACTCCAGAGGAAAGGGAGGGAAAAAGACAGTGTCAAGATGGTGGTGTAGGCAGACTCTGAACTTGCCTCCTCCCATGGACACAACAAATTTACAACTACTCTTGGATCAATTAGCCCTGAGAGAGAACTGAAAACTGGGTAAAAATTACCCCTGCAACAAAGGACAGTGCTGACTGAGGTGGGAGAGCAGAAATTCCTTTTTGGAGAGAAAAAAAGCCACCTTCACAAGCCACGGCACTTCCCAGCTGGCCAGGAGCTATCCTGAGGTGCTCAGCCTTCCCTGGAGGTGTGAGAGATCTGAGCAGGAGAGCATTACCTCTATAAGAAGCTTTTGGACTCAGCACAACCAAGACAAGTGTCATACTATCAGGCTTTGCTGGCTATTAACTACAATAAGGAATACCCCCAGAAAAGATCTCGGACACAAGGAGAAAAAAGCCAACTCTTAAAGGGCCCATTCACAAATTCACCCATCTCAGAAAGCAACCTAACATCACCAGAAAGAAAGGTTCACAGTCCTTTGGTGAAAAGAGACTCACCTGGTAGGCTCTGGGTGCATCTCAGTTGGAGGTGAGACCTTTCCAGGGAATGAGACACTGGTGGCAGCTACTGTTGTGACCTAGTACAGGCGTGCAGACACAGATGCTGGCAGATGCCATTGGAGTTCTTCCCCTGGCCTGTTAGCCCAGGGGTCTACCTCACCCCCTAGAGCACCAATTTAATCCGGCTCAACCAGGGCAAACAGCCTGCTTTAGGGACTGGCTCCACCCAACAGCAAACCCTTGGGCAACTTGTTGTCCTGCATAGATTGGGTGCTTGATACCTCTGCAGCTCTGCGAGTGGGTCTGCCTTTGCAGGACAGGGTGTGTATGAGGAGCCAGTTGAGTGTGTGGGGCATTGGTGGAGTGTGTGGGGCCTCTGCAGTGGGGTGACTGGCTCCACTTCAGTGAGTCAGGGTATGTGCATGGGGAAGGACTGTGTTGATGGAGTGTGTGACCCTGCAGGCAGTGGGGCTTGTCAGCTGCAGCAGACTTGTGCTTCTCAAAGAGCCTCATAAGGGGATCATCTCCATCTTCCAAAGCTTGAAACAATTGGGTGCTCTTGTGCCTGGGTCCAGCCCTACTCAGCTGCAATCCTCAGAGAGCTTACAACAGGCTTGTAGGCAGAACCATACAGCAATTCTAAGCCCCTGAGCCTGGCAAACAGCCACACTAGGGGCCTACTCACTTAACAGAAAACTACAACTGGAATGTACTATTAGACCTTGCAGCCAACTGTGCTAGGGCTCCTCATAGCCAATAAAGTGATGGAAGGAGCCATAGCAGCCACACACAGCTGAGCATTACAACCAGCTGGCCAGAGGGACATCCTAGACTTCCTGGATACCTGCAGAAGAGCAACCCTGCTAGAACAGAAGGACAGATGTAGCCCACACACATGCTACTCCTGGAAAATTTGGAAGTGACGATGAGAGGGAAGCACACTGCTGGGCCTCATAAGGCATCTTCTACATAAGGCTACCTTTCAAAGATTGGGAGATGTAACTGACCCACCTAAAACATAGATATAAGCACAGAGAAAGAAGCAAAATGAAGAGGTAGAGGAATAAATTCCAAGTAAGGGAACAGAACAAAATCCCAGAAAAAGAACTAAATGAAACAGAAATAAACAATCTACCTGACCAAGAGTTCAAACAAAAAGACATAAGGATGCTCACTGATCTTGGGAGAAGAATGGATGAACTCAGTGAGAACATCTACAGAGAATAGGAAAATATAAAAAAGAACCAATCAGAAATGAAGAATACAATACTGGAAATGAAAAATTCATGAGAGGGGAATGAATAGAAGAGTAGATGATACAGAAGGACGGATCAGTGAGCTGGATGAAAGACTAGAGGAAACAACCCAAGTGGAACAGATAAAAGAAAAAAGAATTAAAAAGAATGAGGGCCATCTGAGGGACCTCTGGGACAACATCAAGCACATCTGTATGACAGGTGTTCCAGAAGGGGAAGAGAGAGACAAAGGGGCAGAGAAGCTATTTGAAGAAATAATAGCTAAAATCTTTCCTAACCTAAGGAAGGAAATAGACATCCAGATACAGGAAGCACAGAGAGCACCAAACAAGATAAACCCAAAGAGGCCCACAGCAAGACACATTTTAATTACAATGTCAAGAATTAAATAGAAAGAGAGAACCTTAAAAGCTGTAAGAGGAAGACAACAAGTTACATACAAAGGAAACCCCAGAAACCTATCAGCTGACTTTTCATCAGAAAGCTTACACTCTAGAAGGGAGTGGCATGATATATTTAAAGTGCTGAAAGGAAAAAAACCTATGACCAAGAATACTGTACCTGGCAAGGTTATCATTCAGAATGGAGGGAGAGATAAAGAGTTTTCCAGACAAGCAAAAACTGAAGGAGTTTATCACCAAGAAACTAGCCCTACAAGAAATGCTAAAGAGGCTTGTGTAAGTGGGAAGGAGAAGACCACAAATAACTATAAGAAAATTATCAAAAAAGAAAAAGCAATAAAATCACTGGTAATGGCAAATATACAGTAAAATTGGGAGATCAACCACCTATGAAGACAATATGAAAGTCAAAAGACAAAAGTACTAAAATTATCGATTTCCATGATAAGAGGATAGTGAATACACATGCACAAAAAAAGAGGTTAGATATGATATAAAAAACATAAAGTGGGGGAGGAAAGGAGTAAAAGAGTAGAGATTTAGAAAGAGGTCAAACTAAAGAGACCATCAACTTAATATAGATTGCTATATACATAGATTATTATATATGAAACTCATGGTAATCACAAACCAGAAACCTATAATAAATACACAAAAAATTAAGAAAAGGAATCCAGACATAATACTATAGAAAGCCATCAAACCACAAGGGAAGAGAGAAAGAGTAGAAGAAAGGAACAGAGGAGCACTACTAAAACACCCATAAAAAAAGTAACAAAATGGCAATAAGTACATAATTATCAATAGCTACTTTAAATGTCAATGGACCCAATGACCCAATCAAAAGGCATAGGGTGGCTGATTGGATCAAAAAAACAAGACCTATAGTTATGCTGCATACAAGAGACACACTTTAGACCTAAAGATACTCACAAACTGAAAATGAAGGCATGGAAAAAGATACTCTGTGCAAATGGCAAAGAAAAGAAAGCTGGGGTAGCAATACTTATATCAGACAAAATACATTTTAAAACTAAAACTGTAACAAGAGACAAAGGGCACTACATATTGATAAAGGGAGCAATCCAACAAGAGTACTTAACACTTGTACATATCTATGCACCCAGTGTAGGAGCACCTAAATATATAAAGCAATTATTAACAGAAATAAAAGGAAAAATAGACAATAACACAATAATAGAAGGGGACTTTAACATTCCACTTACACCAACGGAAGGATCATCCAAACAGAAGATCAATAAGGAAACACAGGCCTTAAATGATACATTAGACCAGATGGACTATAGTAGATAAATATAGAACATTCCATCCAAAGACTGCAGAATACACATTCTTTTCAATGCCCATGGAACACCCTCTAGGATAGATCACATATTAGGCCAAAAAACAAGTCTCAATAAATTTAAGGAGATCAAAATAATACCAAGCGTCTTTTCTGACCACAACAGTATGAAAGTAGAAATCAACTACAAGAAGAAATTCAGAAAAGCCACAAAACATGGAAATTAAACAAAAGGCTACTGAACAACAATTGGGTCAATGAAAAAATCAAAAGAGAAATGATAAAATACCTGGAGATGAACAAAAATGAAAATATAACATGCTAAAATTTATGCAATACAGCAAAAGTGGTTCTAAGAGGGAAGTTTATAGCAATACAGGCCTACCTCACAAACAAGAAAAATCCCAAATAAACAGTGTAACAGTGCACCTAAAGGAACTGGAAAAAGAAGAGCAAACAAAACCAAAAATCAGTAGAAGGAAGGAAATAATAAAAATCAGAGCAGAAATAAATGAAATAAAGACTTAAAAAACAAGAGAGAAAAAGCAACAAAACCAAGAGCTGGTTCTTTGAAAAGATAAACAAAATTGGCAAACCCCTAGCCAGACTCACCAAGAAAAAAAAGAGAGAAAACTCAAATAAATAAATCAGAAATGAAAGAGAAGAAATTACAATGGACATCTCAAAAATACAAAAGATTATAAGAGAATGCTATGAAAAGCTATACACCAACAAATTGGATAATCTAGAAGAAATGGACAAATGCTTAGAATCATACAACCTTCCAAAGCTAAATCAAGAAGAAATAGAGAATTTGAATAGACGAATCACCAATAAAGAGATCAAAACAGTAATCAAAAACCTCCCTGAAAATAAAAGTCCAGGACCAGATGATTTCCTTGGTGAATTCTACCAAACATTCAAAGAATAATTAGTACTTATCCTTCTCAAACTTTTCCAAAAATTGAAGAGAAGGAGAAGCTTCCTAACTCATTCTATGAAGCCAAAATTATCCTGATACCAAAAGCAGAAAAGGACAACACACAAAAAAAGAAAATTACAGTCCAATATCACTGATCAATATAAAAATCCTCAACAAAATACTAGCAAATCGAATACAACAATACATTCAAAAGATCATACATCATGATCAAGTGGGATTTATTCCAGGGATGCAGGGATGGTTCAACATCCACAAATCAATCAATGTGATACACCACTTTAACAAAATGAAGAATAAAAATCACATGATCGTCTCAATAGATGCAGAGAGAGCATTTGAGAAGATGCAGCATCCATTTATGATAAAAAGTCTAAATAAAATGGTTATAGAAGGAAAGTATCTCAACATAATAAAGGCCATATATGACAAACTCACAGCTAATATCATTCTCAATGGAGAAAAACTGAAAGCTATCCCTCTAAGAACAGGAACCAGACAAGGATGCCCACTTTCACCACTCTTATTTAACATAGTATTGGAAGTCCTAACCAGAGCAATCAGGCAAGAAAAAGAAATAAAAGGGATCCAAATTGGAAAGGAAGGAGTGAAACTGTCACTATTTGCAGATGACGTGATTTTATATATAGAAAACACTAAAGAATCCACCCAAAAACTTTTGAAAATAATAAATGAATACAGTAAAGTTGCAAGATACAAAATCAACACAAATATCAGTTGCATTTCTATAAACTAACAATAAAGTAGTAGAAAGAGAAATGAAGAATACAATCCCATTTACAATTGCAACAAAAAGAATAAAATACCTGGGAATAAATTTAACCAATGAGGTGAAAGACTTGTATACTAAAAACTATAAAACATTGTGGAAAGACATTGAAGAAGACACAAGGAAATAGAAAGATATTCTGTGCTCTTGGATTGGAAGAATTAATATAGTTAAAATATTCAAACTTCCTAAAGCAATCTGCAGTCAATGTAATCCCTATCCAAGTCCAACAGCACTTTTCACAGAAATAGAAGAAAGAATCCTAAAATTTATATGGAATGACAAAAGACCCCAAATAGCCAAAGGAATCCTTAGAGAAATGAACAAAGCTGGAGGTATCACTCTCCCTGATTTCAAAATATACCATAAAGCTATAGTAACCCAAACAGCATGGTACTTGCACAAAAATAGACACACAGATCAATGGAACAGAATCAAGACCCCAGAAATAAAGCCACACATCTTTGGAGAGCTAATCTTTGACAAAGGAGCCAAGAACATAAATAAAATGGAGAAAGGAAGGTCTCTTTAATAAATGGTGCTGTGAAAAATGGACAGCCACATGCAAAAGAATGAAAGCAGACCGTTATCTTTCACTAAATATAAGAATTAACTCAAAATGGATTAAAGGCTTGAATGTCAGACCTGAAACTATAAAAATTCTAGAAGAAAACATAGGCAGTACACTCTTCCACGTTGGTCTTAGCAGCATAGTTTCAAGTACCATGTCTGACTGAGTAAGAGAAACAATAGAAAAAATAAACAAACGTGACTTCATTAAACTAAAAAGCTTCTGCACAGTGAAGGAAACTATCAACAAAATGAAAAGACAACCTAACATTTTGGAGAAGATATTTGCAAGCCATATATCTGATAAGGGGTTAATATCCAAAATATGTAAAGAACTCATACATCTCAATAACAAAAAAACTAAGAACCCAATTTAAAAATGGGCAAAAGATCTGAACAGACATTTCTCCAAAGAAGATATACAGATGGCCAACAGGCACATGAACAGATGTTCATCATTAGCTATCAAGGAAATGAAGATCAAAACTACAATGAGATATCACCTCACTTCGGTCAGAATGGCTATAATTAGTAAGAGAGGAAATAACAAGTGTTGGAGAGGATGTGGAGAAAAGAGAACACTGCTGGGGGGAGTTCAAACTGGTGAAGCCACTATGGAAACAGTATGGAGATTCCTCAAAAAGTTAAGAATAGATCTACTATATGATCCAGCTATTCCACTGCTGGGTATTTATCCAAAGAACTTGAAAACACGAATGCATAAAGATACATGCACCCCTATGTTCACTGCAGCATTATTGACAATAGCCAAGACTTGGAAGCCACCTGTGTACCCACCAAGGGACAAATGGATAAAGAAGATGTGGTGTATATATATATATATATATATATATATATATACACACAATGGAATACTACTCAGCCATAAGAAATGATGAAATCCAGCCATTTTTGACAACATGGATGGACCTTGAGGGTATTATGCTACGTGAAATAAGTCAGAAGAAAGTCAAATACCGTATGATCTTACTCATAAATAGAAGACGATAATAACAATAAACAATCACATAGAGACAGAGATTGTGTTGGTGCTTGCCAAAGGGGAAGGGGGGAGGGAGGAGGGTGAAAGGGGTGATTAGGCACAAGTTTGTGGTGATGGATTATAATTAGTCTTTGGGTGCTGAACATGATGTAATCTACACAGGAATCGAAATATAATGATGTACACCTGAAAATTATATAATGCTATAATCCAATGTTACTGCAATAAAAAACAAAAGAAACGATATGGAAAGGGAGGGAAGAAAATCAGCCTTTGTTAACTATCTAAATTAATCGGGCTCTCAGCCAAGCGTTCTGTAGATGGAGTTGCATAAGCATTCATCTTCACCCTTGAGAAAGTAAAAAGTGAATCAGACTCCAGAAGAACTTTCCACATAAAGTTACCCTTGCCCAATGGTGCTGAGAAAAATAAGCAACCTGAAAGTCTTTCCAGAAATAGACTAGAAATAGAAAGTTTTTCCAGAATTCACTTTCCAGAAAGTGAATGGGTTAAAATTCACTTGTTTCACTTCAGATTGTTGGTCTTCTCTATTCCTACACATTCACTCTACCTCATAATATCTAATATATTTTTATAAAAGATGCATTGTCTCACTTTATTCTGTTCATTTTCAAAGAGGAAGTTTTGTAAGAAGAGCAGATCTATGGTCCTATGGATTCCTTCTCATTTAAGCCCTTCCCTTTGGCAGATCACAGAAAGTGGATGTGGGAGGCCCCTTAGGCTTTGTTACCTTTAACCTCATTTAGGGACTATCAGAATCAGGCTCTCACCTTATGCTCTACCCAGTAGTGTACTGTCTGAAGTTTTTATAATGCACAAGGATTAGTCTTATAAGTAAAATAAAATACAATTTTAACGTTATTTTTTCATTATAAATTTATCATAAATTCATCTAAGGGGAAAGAGGGATACATAAAAACAAGAAGGAAAAAATGCCATGCCTTCATTCAGACTTCCAATTTTTAACATTTTTGTCAATATCTTCTTGATTTTCACCTTTTTTAGTTCCTTGTGCAGTTTTGTGGTGGTGATTATTGATGTTGCCATTGTTTTATGCAGTTGAATGCTTTTCAAGAGTTATGCTATCATTTTGCTTTTGTTCATCTGTCTTTTCGTTTTTGTCCATTACCTATCCTAAAGTCAATTATTTGGCATCACCATGCATTGATCACCACATCAACTGCATTTTTCATTGTTCAGTTGACACATTCTAGACCCTGTTAAGGCAAAGAGGTGGAGGACACAGCCCCTTCTCATAGCACCCCCTCCCTGGCTGGGGAGGGTGCAGACATTCACTGATGACTAGCTGCCTACCCTGTATGTCAGACAAGTGTATAGTTGACACACGCTCTAGAAGAAAAGGGAGAGACCACTGGGGGGGGCAGTTAGAGAAACTATGGTGGTGTCAGAGAAGATCTGGGCATTAGGACAGGGAAGAACTCAGGCAATGAAAGAGGGTGGGGGAGGAGGCTACACCCAAGGGGAAGCATCTTCAGCAAAGATGTGGAGGTTGAGGGGCCTGTTGGGGAATAATGAAAAAAACCAATTTGGATGGAGCTTTATTTGAAAAAAGAATTTCCATAAGAAACGATACAAAACAATTATACATAAACCAACTGGCGTCTGCTGAGGACAGCCTGGAACAAAAGTCTGGGTGAAGATGCCCTTCTCGGGGCAGTTGAGGGAGGTTCAAGATGGAAAGTTCATCAAGGATTCTGGCCTGGGGTGAGGAGTGTAAGCAGTATTTTTGGAAGACTTATCTGGAAGCCAACAGAGTGGCCTGGAGGTAAGAGACTCAGGAAGACCAGTAGGAGTGTGCTGGAATCAGCCAGCCATGAGGCAAAGGCTGCTGATAGAAGAATGACACTTCTTACTGCCAGTTCTAATAGAATGATGATGAGAAACGTCCACAATGCACCATGAGCTGAAAAAAGAGTTCACAAAATAATATGTACAGTATGAGCCTACTTTGACAAAAGCAAAAATTATCTATCTCTGCAGAGAAACAAAGGGATATACCCAAATATATTGGGTATACTGGATATACCCAAATATTATCAGTAGTTACCTGTGGGTGGTGGAACTCTAGGTAATTTTTATTTCCTTTGTTTTGATAGTATATGATTTTCTGCTGTGAGTACACATTACTTTTGATTATAGAACAAAAAAAGTGTTACCTAGAAAAAAAGAAATGATGCTTGCAGCAATGAGGAGCCTGTAGGTGTACTTATCATGGAGGGAAGACCCTGCACAGCGCCCAGGACAATGGGATAAATGTCACTAAGCCAACTCAGCTTTCTTTTCAACAAACAAGTATCCAGGAGCAGATTATCCAGGATGTGACCGTTAAGCTTTGCTGACTGATGTGGAGAAGAATTTAGCAAACCAAATCACCATTCATTTATTTTTCTGTACATCTGATATGGCTTCTTGCTGGCGAGGCAGGAAAGGAGTGATCTGACTTGATAAGGACAGCAACAATTCAACATGGGACATTAAATGAATTTTTGGTAATAGTGACCATGAATTCTACCAAGCTAAACCTGGTTGACCCTCCCTAGAGCTGGCATCTGCTAAAAGGAAGAGAACTATGTAAGTCCATAGTCAATCAAATTCTTATGTGCTGAGTTCCTTAGGAGATAATGACATGTCTCAGTCATCAAACAGGTGTGCAGAGAGGTGCTTTATTAATTCCTGTTGACTGAATAAATGACCAACCTGTGGGATAGTGCCAGAACTGGGTGGAAATCTGCTATGTAGAAATTGAATCAGTACGTTGAATATCTGAGACATCTCTCATCATTGCGCTTTGTCCCCAGTATTGTGCATTGACCCCTTGCCCTCCCTCCTACCTATTTTTACATAGTTCCATGGTGATGAAATGAGAGATGGGAGTAATGCAATGTAGTATTTCTGGTAGATGTTGGGAAATATTGGCAGAGGAGTAGGAATGAGGAGGGGACTGGGAAAAGAAAAAGAATTTTAGCTAAAATCAAATGTAGGGAAAGTTCAGCAGAGAAGCACAAAGCTTGAGCATAGTCTGCTGACTGAACCCCATGGGGAGGTGGTTGGTCAGTTTGGGGAAAAGGTCAGTTTGTCAGTTTCCTAGTGCTATCATCACACATGATTGCAAACTTGTGGCTTAAAACAACAGAAATGTATTCTCTCACAAATCTGGAGGCCAGCAGTCTGAAATCAAGGGTCAGTAGAGCTGTGCTCCTGCCAAAGGCTCTAGGGCACAATTTAGTCCCTGCCTTTTCCAGCCCTGGTGGCCATCTGTATTCCTTGTGACTGCGTCACTCCAGTCTCTGACTCCACCTTCAAATGGCCTTCTCCTTCCTATGTTTGTGCACATGGACTACTTGGGAGGTAGAAGCAGCCATGACACAAGAAGGAGGGAAGCTGTGAGGTGTGCAAGCTACGGAGGAAATAGCTAGGCAGTGACAAAACCCCAAGAAATGTTTGGTTGGTTGGTTATTATTTTTACCATTTTCCTAATCAAGAGTACCCCCAAGTTTTTTAATGGATACCTTTCTTTTTGATAAAAGCTTGAAACATTATGTCAGCAGAGGTACATACTGGAATCTGGTAGTCAGAGCATTATGGGTCCAGGCCTAGAGCAGCTCAAGATTCAGTTGGAACTTGAGTTCCAGACTCAGTTATGAGAACAGAGGATTCCAGTCCTAGGACTCAGGATGAAGTCAAGGAGCAGGGAAGGACATTAAATCCAAAAGGAATGAGCTCTTCCCATTAAAGAGGAAGCTTGGAATCGGGTTGATTTAAGACAGTCGTCAGGGGATCGATTCAGCAAAATGGTCAAAGTGGACCAGTCTCTAAAATGGAAGGATAATTCTGAAAATATTGAAGTATTTGATTTAGTATTAAAAGATATAACACTGCATAAATCAATATTCTTAACACTATGTTGTTGGGATTATAAAATATAAAGATATATATGTATATGTATATATATATAACAGGACAAAGGATGGGGAATGAATGGAACATGGAACTATACTTGGACAAACTTTCTGCATTTTAACAGAAATAAGTTAATTTTATTCTAAAGTAGATTGTGATAAATTAGTTACTGTAATCATTAGAGAAATCAGAAGAAAATAACTCAAAGAAATCACTTTTAAAAATCAACAAAGGAATTAAAATATTTAACAGAAAAGAAGGCAATCAACAAAAAAGTAAAAGTTTACTGGAACTACTAAATGAATTTCTCAAGGTCACAGAATATAAGATCGATATACAAAATTCAATTATATTTCTATATACTAGCAATGAACAATGCAAAATTAAGAAAACAAATTTATTTGCAACATCAAAGAGAATAAAATACCTAGGAATAAATTTAACAAAAGAAGTGTAAGTCTTGTATACTGAATACTACAAAACACTGCTGAGAAATTAAAGATCTGAATAACATTTCTGTTCACAGATTGGAATAGTCAATATTGACAAGATGGCAATTCTCCCTAAATTAATCTAGAAATTCAATACAATCTTTATCAAGATCTCAATAGGTTTTTTGTAAAAATTGGCAAGCTGATTCTAAAATTTATATAGAAATGCAAAAAACTTAACCAAAACAATTTTGAAAAAGAAGAGCTATGTGAGAGGACTTATACTGTCTGATTTCAAAACTTACTGTAAAGCTATAGTAATCAAGAGAGTGTGATATTGGCAAAGGATAGGCGTGTAGAGTAATGAAAGAGAACCGAGTTTAGAAATAAGTCCTTACATTTCTGGTCTACTGATTTTCAACAATGGTGTCCAAAACAATTCAACCGGAGGGGGGATAGTTGCCAAAAACGGTGCTAGTACAACTGGATAGCCACAAGCAGAAAACAAAAACAAAAAAGGAACTTAGACCCTTACCTCACATCCTACATAAGAAAGATCAACTCAAAATGGATCATAGATCTAAATTTAAGAGTTAAAACACTAAAATATCCAAAAGATAACATAGGAGAAATCTTTATGAACTTGAGTTTGGCAAAGATATGACACCAAAAGTACAATCCATAAGGAAAAAAAGAATGATAAATGAGACTTTCTAAAAATGAAAATCTTGGGGCTGGCCCTGTGGCCGAGTGGTTAAGTTCACACGCTCCACTTTGGCGGCCCAGGGTTTCACTGGTTTGGGTCCTGGGTCACGGACCTAGCACCGCTCATCAGGCCATGCTGAGGCGGCATCCCATACGCCACAACTAGAAGGACCCAAAACCAAAATATACAGCTATGTACTGGGGGGCTTTGGGGAGAATAAGAAGAAAAAAAAAGATTGGCAACAGATGTTAGCTCAGGTGCCAATCTTTAAAAAAATAAAGATAAAGACGAAAACCATTTCACTTAAAAATAAATCATTAAGTAATGTATAGACAAGCCATAGACTGGTTTGAAAATTTATGAATCGTATAGTTGGTAAAGGACTTGTATACAGAATACATAAAGAATGCTAATAACTAAAAAAAAGATATACAGCCCAATTTTTAAAAAATGGATGATAGATGTTAATAGACAATTCACCAAGTGAAATAGGCAGATGTACGAATGGCTAACAAGCACATGGAAAGGAGCCCCGTCTCATTAGTCATTAAGGAACTGCACAAAAAACCACAGTGAGACACTCCTATACTCCCACCAGAATGGCTATAGTTTTTTAAAATGCCATTTAATAGCAAGAGTTTGTGATGGTGTGGAGAAACTGGAAGCCTCATGTGCTGGGGGTGAGAAGGTCAAACGGTACAGCCACTAAGGAAAATAGTTTGGTAGTTTCTTAAAAAGTTAGGCACTAATTTACCATATAACCAAGGACTTCCATTTCTAGGTATGAAAACATATGGCTACATAAAGACGTGTAAAGAATGTTCATAAGAGCATTATTCATAATAACTAAAACCAGAAAATCATCCCTATGTCCATCAAACGGTAAGGGGATAAACAAAATGTGTTATATTTCAGTGATTCTATCCAGCAATTAAAATGATGGACTACTGATACACACAACAACATGCATCAGCCTCAGAAACATCAGGCTATGTGAAAGAAACTGGACCAAAGGCCACACATTACACAATCCTATCTTTATGACGGGTCTGGAAAGGCGCATTTATGGAGACAAAACATCACTGGTTGCCTGGGACTGGCAATGGGAACAAGGATTTAACTACAAACAGACAGGGGGAAATCTTTTGAGGTTATGGAAATGTTCTAAAACCGAATTTCGATTATGGTTGTACAATTCTATAAATTTACTAAAATCTTTGGGTTATACATTTATTTTGGTGAATTTTATGGTATATAAATTATATCTCAATAAAACTGTTAAAAAACAAAACCAAACGAAGCATGACTTTGCTGAGACCGGAGGTTTTTTTTTAAGCCCCAGACTTCCCTTCTTGTATCAGAGGCAGAGATTGGAGGTCTGAACGTAAAATTTATTATAAACCACAGTAGACAGAGGTCAGAGGGCTGGGAAGTCTCTGAGAGGAGTATGAAGATAGGTTCGGGAAGAACAATGAGTTTAGTTGCTGTGAGGTTCCCCAGAAGGGACTGTGCTTCCTCCGTCACAGGCCTGGGGTACTGGAAACCCTAACTAGGTTGAGGGAGAGTCCAAGGCATCCCAAAGAGGATCCACCCGGGCGCGGCACTGGGTCACGCGGGTCTCCCACACTGCAGAACAAGGCAGCAAGGCAGCCAAGGCTCTGCAGGCCTCCAGGGCATGCGGGAGGTGCAGCGCGAGGTTTGCAGTCCAAGATTCTGGGTGCAGCAGAATGCCCCAAAACCAGGCAGGACGGCTTTGGAACACACAGGCACCAGGGGGGCGAGGGACAACTCAGAGGAGAGCAACTGGAACCTGAGACTGGCATGACGATCAGCTCCGACAGGGAGCTGGAACTTTGAACCAACTGGAATGTTTACCCAAACTCCTGTTCAGGAAATGGATGAGTTACCTTGAGCGGCAAGTTATGGCTTCTTCCTGCCCTCAGCAGGACTAGGGGCTTGAGAACCAGAGGAGGACAGTCGCTAAAATCTCCCTTTTCCAACCACTGACGGACCTTTGCAGGATTGGAGGGCTCCAGGCGAGCTGGGGGTCTAATCAGTCTCCTCTGCCCTCAAGCCTCCCAGCCTTACTTGCCGGGAGGAGCATTCCGTGGCCCCCAGTAGCCAACTCTTCTGGGTTTAAAGGGACCCCCCTTTCTTCGATTAGGAAGTCTCCTTGTCTCTGTCCTCTGGAGGGTGACTCAGGCCTTCTTAAGGGGGTCTGAGCAGAAGGACAAGTTGCCCAGAGATAACGGCTCGGGCACCAACTTCTTGTCACTGGAATCTTCTCACTTTGAACATCAGGCAAAGCCCTGAGCCGCAGGAGGCGCTGCCAGGGAGATGAAAGGGTTTACTTGTGTGTGTAGTAAGCGCCCTGAGTCACCGGATCCCAAGGGCCCAAGAGCAGTGCTTCGTTTTAAACCCCAGGTGTTTCTAGGTTCATTTACAGATCAATTAACCCATTTGTAACTCCTTAAGTGACATTTTAAAGTGAGAGATCATTAAACAAAAATCAATTGGAAGCTTAGTCACTCCATTTCCCTGCTAGTCAGAGTGGCTCGTCTGTGTGAACTACTGTTGTACTCTCTGTCCAGAGAGGTGCTCGCCGGTCCACAGCCAACACTGTTATTCAGGCCCAGGGCTTGCTCACTCCACAGCACGGCACGGTATTTATAGCAATATGGTTGTTTGTTAGAAAAGCTTTCATGTGGGGGAAGGGGAGAGAGCATATCTGGATTCCTAATGCTTTTGGCTTGGAGCTTTTTCCTTTAATTGAGTAGGAGTTACTTAACGTTATACATAGGTAAATGAGAAAATGTGATCCTTTCAGCAAATGATTGCCTGATTTTAATTTCCCTGTAATCATTCTTAATTGTTAGCTGTCTTCTGAAATTCAAAAGGCTGTCACATGGAGGGAGGATGTTGGGAGTGTCGTTACATAGGATAGAAACGACCAAGGGGAGCTGGCAGCAGGCAGGTTGGGGGCATTGTAAAGAGGGACTTAGTGACAATGTGGGCTGTTCCACAGCACATCAGGCTGCCCAGCTGGAGAACGGGTAAGCATCCTGTCAGTGCAAGTACTCAAACTGTGGCCACAGGACCAGAGGTCAGTACATAATGGAGAAGAGAGAGGATTTACTTCCCAGAACGGTAGTTGCATTTGATGACCTCTTTCAGGTGATAAGGAACCGACAAGTGCTTAGATGACATGGTTTGTTCTTTTGGCATGTCCAACATCTCTTCTCCCTTCTTCTGATAGCAGCGTCCTGTTTTCAAGCAGGATAGACCCCATCCCAGGCTCCTGGTGTGGGACCAGTGCAGTCAATGTGAGAGTTCCATCACCAGGTCACAGTGACGGACCCAGGATGGTGATGTGACCCCAGTCAGTTCAATATTGCTCAATCCTGGGACTTTTATTGGAAAAGAGAAACTCTCTTTCTTCTGGACTTGTAGCAAGTTAAACCTAAAGTCACCTAGGGCCATTACAAGGAAAGAACCTGCTTGAGAATGAACTGGAAGGTCTTTAGGTAGGACCCTATTCTCTAGTGGCCCCATCTCCTCGTGGCCTCCTCCAGCAGGTGGTGTCTGCCCTTTCCTATTCTGGTCTTTATCCACCATGTTACTGTGACTCAGCTACTTGGTGTCTGCCTCCACTGCTTCTGGGACTACAGACTGACTAATTGCACACTTCCTATTCAAATTCCCCAAGGAAAAGACCTTGACTGCACCAGCCAGTCACCGTGCACGTGATATACCCAAGTAAACTATGGCTCTCACACTTGGCCACCATGAAAGGCTGTCTTTGTGTCAGGCCCCGTTATGAACTGAATATTTGTGTCTCCCCTCAAATTCCTATGTTGAAGCTCTAACCCCCGGTGTGATGGTCTTAGGAGGTGTGGCCTTTGGGAGGGACTTAGGCTTAGACAAGGTCATGAGGATGGGGCCCCACGATGGACTTAGTGTCCTCATAAGAAGAGGAAGAGACATCAGAGCTTTACACTTCTTTTGTATGCAACAATGTTGTAGATGTGGAAGCTGTCCTCAGAATGCGGCTCTGGCATGGACCAGATCCCTCCCCAAGCTATTGCCAAAGTCTTTTCCAATTTCAGGTTTCTACAATTCCTTGTTTTCTTTTTAATTCTCTTTCAATTGTTTTGTTTGGATTTTTATTGTTGATAAAGGAAGTTACCAAGCAGGGGGCCTCATACATTCGGCTCCTTCCCTCACCTACTACCCAATGCTTGTCCCACCGAGGCTTTGGGCACCAGATTTTACAAGTGAACAAGATTGAACAATAAAACCAAATCTGGGACCCCCAGGCTCGTCTGATATGGCATGGTGATTCGGTTAGGTCCTGGCAGGAAAAGGAGAGTACACTCCTGGGTCATCCGAGGAGAGATGTTGACAAGGTGTAACGGGGTGTCCCTTACAGGGAGGATATCCCTAACTCACGATGCCTCAGGTCTAATAACAGCTGGGTCTGTTACCACCTCTAGGCCTGAGGGGACATTGGAAGGAATGGCTACCAGAACCCAGAGACAGAGAGGGCTGAGCGAGGGCCATCTACAGAAACTGTGAGCCTCAGTGGAGGGATATGGGCAGCCCCCAGGGAAGGAGCTCTGGGAATAAATACCACCCCCCCAACACCATCTCTTGCCAATTGGCTGAACTCAACTGGAAGCCAGAGGCCACAGGAACACAGAACAGCCTCCTGAGGGCTCAAAGCAGGGTAGAAAAGGGTAGGGTATAGACCTGGAAGGGTAAATGGAAACTGTTCAACACACACCTGGGGGAAAACAGTAGTTCAGGTCCATTTTCCCTCAAGTAGGCAAAAACATCTCAATACAACGTGGGCCGCCAGTTTGTCTTTCTTGCAATAGGCTGATCCAGTGCTGCTTTTGGCATAAAAGAGAAGACGACGCCCGCTCAGACAGTGAGCACCCACTCACTGGCGGGACCAGCCTGCCCTGCCTGCCTGGGGGCCACCACTCCTCTGTTAAGGGCACAGTGACCCTGGACAGGCTGGACTGATCTGTTGAGCCGCACCAGCCGTAAAGGCCGGGCTGCACCGCCTTCAGGCACTTCCGAAGAGACTTTGGAATAGAATGCTTCCATTCCTTCAGTCAAATATCTAATTTTAATCAAAACGTGGAGAAATATTATGTTTCAAAAGTCGAAGTGAAAAATATTATGGAAAAGAAAGGCCAGGTTTCTGAGAGCAGTGCCTTGCATTTTAGATTAAAACAGGAGTACAATGGTTCTGAAAACATAAAGCTTTTTCATTTTTTAATTTAAAATTAATCCACTAAAACCTAAAGACACAAATTCACTGAAATCCTTCAAACTCAGCAGGCCGACTAAGGCTGCTTTTTTTCCAGGGAGAATCTGATGTGGGAGAGAAATCGCATGAGTCTCTCACTTATTAAACAAATATTGACTGAACATCTCCCACATGCTCGGCACTGTTCTAGGGGCCAGGAACAGAAGGAAGATTCAAATATAGACAAGATCCATCTTTCCCTTAAGCAGCTTAAATTCTGATGAGATAGACAGAAATGAGAACAGCTAACCACAACACAGGGCAGAATGAAATACATGCTCAGAGAAGCTCAGGAAATTTGGCGGGTGGGGCACGTCAAGCTGAGATTCATTCTACCTGTAGGGGAAATCAGAGATGGCTGCATGGAGGAGGTGATGCTAGCTCTGGACTTTGGAAAATGAGCAAGATATTGTTAGAAGTCCCAGGAGCCCACAGTTATACAGATAAGACAAGGACACCTTTAGTGAACAGAGACATGGGTGCATGAAGTCTTGGCAAATGTAGACCAGAGGGGCAGTGTGGTGCAGCTGGATGGGACGATGAAAGACGACGTCAGAGGGAGATGGAGCTGAAAAGAGGTGTTGAGTCAAATCATAGGGAATCTTACATACCAGCTTACTTAACTCTCTTTGGGTGTAACAGGGACTCTATGGGGTGCCATATCTGCTTGGGGTGAATGTTAGATATTTTTTGTGGTTTCGTTTTGAGCATTACAATCCACAGCAGCTCTATCTTGCTGCCTCCAGTCTGTGCCCCATGTGTTTCCGCGACAGTGAGATCCATAGTGCGTTCATCCCTTTGAGCCACAGTAAATCACTTCAAGCAGATGATGTTAGCCGCCTCAAACTGTAAATAAGATCTGGCTCGCAGCGCCCTCCTGGACACTGGAAATGGTTCAATACCCCCCAGACGGAGGAGCCGGAATGAAAGTGGTTCGTTGGAACAAAGTCGCCTATAAATAGCTGTGCTGGGCCGATGGGCCACATTGCTCAAAGGCCCTCCAACTAATCGGCTGGATGTTCCGTAAATCAGCGCGAGAGCAAAGGGGGGCCCGGTGTCACCCACACAGCCCCGGCGGCAGGGAAAGAGAGGGCGCTGCTAATTAATCTCCGCGTCCTGCCATTCGCCGCAGTGTCTCTTCTACCAGGGCAAGTGGGATTAAAAATGAAAAGGGAGAATCAGTCGGCTTCCTTTACAGGCTGTGTTACCTAACCCCAAAGGCCAAATCAGGAATTGCTTTGGATTTTGATGTTAAAGCAGCCTGGAGGATGCAAAGGAGGCTGCACGAAATCGGATCGACCAATGCGCCATTAACTCCAACCGCTAAGGGAAGGATGCCGAGCCCCCGCCCAGCTCTGAGCAACTATGCTTCATCTGCTCAGGGCTCAGTTAACAAAACAGGGCCAAACAAAACGTCACACTTTCGGCGGTGAGCCTGTGTATCTAAATATCAAATACTGGGACGCCCTTGGGCAGAGCCCACGCTGAGACCTCACGCCGGCCTGGGAGGTGTTGCAAACGTTCCTGGACCGGAAGCACCGCTCTCGGTCTGGGCAACGGCCGCCCAGCAGCTGCGAAGACAACGCTGGGGCCCGTCTTCGCCCCAGCGACAATGGTCCCCTCGGGACACAGCATTCGGCAGGGGATCTGCAAGAAGCAAATGGCCTCATTCCTGGGCCAGGGCCTGACCTTGAAGTGACATCAGTGTGTCTCGGTCTGGGCTGGCTGTTGAGGGGCAGGCAGCAGAACAAGGTCTTCACTTGGCCAGAATATGCCAAACAAATGCTTCATGTAAACTACATTTAGCCACTCTTTGCTTTTTATTTTTACCATTTTATGTTTTTCAAAGTAATAGTGACGACTATTTGTCAAACCTCTTTATAAACACCTCTTGTTACACAAAAATCATGAATTCACTGGCTACAGGAGGCATTGCACCCTTACACATCGATGTCCAGAGGCAGGGTGAAGGGAAGGTATGTGCCTGTGTCTCTTTTTTAAGCCTCGGTTTCCCCTCCTGTCTCATTGCCTGGGAATGCGTCGCATGCCCACACCTAAACTAACCACGCGGCCAGGGGCACGAGCCTCCTTGTGTGGCTTAGACCAGTGGTTCTTAGACTTGAGTGGGTGTTAGAATCACCTAGAAGTCTTGTTAATCCAGATTACTAGTCCTTTCCCCAGAATTTTGGATTCAGTGGGTCTGGAGTGGGGGCTAAGAATTTGCATTTCTAACAGGTTCCCAGGCTGCTGTTAATGCTGCGGGTCCACATGTGGAGAAGGTGACATGGACAAATCAAGGCTCCCCCTTGGGGCAGGGAAGAAGCTGAGCCTCCCCTTAAACACATGGCTGCTTGGAGGAAAAGGAACAAAATCAGGCTTCCCTTAGGAAGGAGAGGGCTGGGTATGTGGCTGTTGAATGGCAAACATCAGAGTCTTCTGGGTTGGAAGCTGCTAAAACCTGAACTTCTTGACAAAGAGGCAGTCTTTTATGGTCTATTTGATTCTGGCTTCTTGCTCGCCTGGTTAACAGCACTCGACTCTACCGCTCCCAGTGAGCCCAGGCTAGGACAGAGGCAGAGCTGATGCTGGAGATGGCCAGTGGCCCAGCAGCATGGGATGGAGCCCGGAAGACCCGGGGAGGCAGCAGTCACCAATGCTCACCAGCAAGTAGCACCAGCTCTGCATCTCTGTCCAGTCCAGCGTCTTGGGGAAAGTACCTCCACTCTCTGAGATAACGTGATAAAAAAACAAACAAAACAATTAACTAATGATGTTGCACTGCCCGTTTCAACTGACATAAGCCAGATTTCACAAATACAAGCCTGGTGCGGCAACCTGCCTTTTGTGTCTTCTGTGTATGTGCAATAACACCCAAGTATTTAATTACAGTTATGCTGTGAGCCGGGCCAAATATTCCTGCTCCATCAGTGTTCTGTGAGAACACGAGCCATTCACTCATCTGTTAATTTGGCCTTTTCTTGGCTGCTCCTCACAAGACAAGCTGTGCTCCCTGCACACTTCTGATTCTCATTGGCTTAGGGTTTAGGCTGTGTTAGGAAGGGATACCTAGGGCCATTTAACAGAAGTCAGCTTGAGTGACTGCCAGCTGAGCTCTCTCGTTCAGATAGCCAGCAGTCAGGACATGAAGGCTTACAGAACAATGTGAGTTGGGAAACTGTGGATTCTCTCGTGCATAAGACCCCTCGAGGCTCCAGCACTGAGACAGGAGTCTCCCCTGAGGACTTTGGGGTGGGGATGGGGAGCATTCTCAGCAATGCATCTTGGGCACTCAGCTCTCCACAGCACTCACCGCCAGGGCCCTGGGTATTTTCCCCATATATTTGAAGTGAGCCAAGAGGCACTTCTAATCTATTTGCCAGTTCTGGAGAACCGTTACTTTGAAGATAGCCTCAGTAACTCCATATATTGAAGGGAGAGAAAATAGATTGTGTACCATCCTAACACTGTCTTTCAACCAGAGGATATCAATGGCTTCAAATAGAGTGCTGTCAAAGACAAACCCATTAGCTGTGACTTTCTCCTGTAGATTTTGGCAGAATTTGAAACACCAAAAGAATAAACAAGAAAAGAATAAAAGTGTTGGCTTATCAACTGTACACAGTGTTGTTCTACTTTCCACCCAGCAGGGAAACAGGGGGAAGAATATACTGATAAGAGGTAAATGACACCACTTTCAGTTCAGTGATTTAGTTCTGGTATGAATAATATTAAGCATTGTGCCAGGGGAGAGATCCACATGTGCCTTGTTCCCTGCCCGGGCACGTTTCTAGCGTAGAAGATGCTGAGACAACATCCCAGGAGAGTGTCCTTGGCTGGACCGCTCAATGGTACTCTCCGTCAGGGGAGCCAGGTGCTTCTCACCTGCCATGCCCAGCGTGTAAGACTTTTCCATTTCCTGGGGGTCATGACTGCCCAGGAAATAGGCCCAACTCACCAGCACTGAGGAAACTGCATTGTCACCAGAGTGGGCCAAGGCAGAGTTACGTGGAGCAGCCAAGCCCGGAAGTGACGCCTCCCTCCTAAGAAGGCCGTGTGAAGAAGGCTAGCTCTCGGTCTCTAGCACAGCTCGGACTAACAAGAATTCTGACGGATGCTCAGCAGGGTTTTACCTTCAGTATAATCAGATCAGATGAACTTTATAAATCTTTACAGATGGGTTTAAAATATGGTTAGCAGCCTAAATTTCAATTTCACAGAATACCTAATGTCAAGGAGCACACGTACAGAAATTTTAGGCCCCTTCTTGCTGTTTGACTCTACATTTATATTTCGGAACACATGAATAGATTTTTCCCACCAGTGTAAATCCACCTGGTGAGAGGATGGGAATCCCTTACTACGTCATCCGCTGAGGCCACCCATTCCTGGGAGAGGACACCCTCCTGGGCCCAGACCCTGGGATGTGGCCTGATGGGCAAAAGCCATCAGCTTTCCTGGGAACACTGACAGCTACTCTATCCGGGGGCAAATATGTTTCCATATTTCTGCCAGTATTACAGCATATGCTCACATATTCAATGCAATTTCTGAACTCTCAGAACATCTTTCCTTCCTTCTTTCTTTTCTCTTCCAGGGCAGAAGGGTGGAGCAGAACATATCCCCGCCTTAACATAGATATGGCAAATCACAGACGCAAGTTAGAGGCCTTGCCTCTGTCCTCACCCAGCATGAGCTTTATTGTTTTCCAGCACACAAGTTTAATCACTTATGGTTGGAAGGAAGAAATCACAAACATAAACGAGTGTCATCAAAGAAAACAATTGAAAATGCATCAAATTTCGTTAAGAGGAGTTTACTCAAATGCATCCATAAGGAAAGTGTTGAATAATGTTTCTCTCAGGTGACCCCGTTTTAGGGCAGACGACTGCTCCCTTGTGGACGCCTGTCCCAGGTCGAGCTCTGAGCCTAAGGACGAGCCTGGATTTGAAGGTGGAGACGAGTCTCAGCCCTGAGCAGGTCGGAGGCCTGCCGATGTTGGGGGTGAGAACAAGGCACAGCTGTGGGCCGGTGCTGACGGGACAGCCCAGAACCACGCAGTCAGAGGCCAGGAGTCAGCCCTCGTGCCACCCAAGAGAGCGCAGGACAGAGCACCAGGGAGCCAGCCGGCCCGAACCGGGATAGAACAGAGAAACGTGAGCCCAGAGAGAGGCAGGCCTGGACGGTGTGCAGAGTGGCCCCTGGGGCCGTGGGGATTGTCATGTGCCTCCCCAAGGCTGCGCCAGCCTGTTCCAAGAGCGGAAGCTCTCCCCTTGAAGTGGTTTAAAGCCTCTGCTTTACAAATGGGCTGTCCCGTACAGATACTGTGAATCTTAGAATTAACCATGTTCCTCACTCTCCTCTGGGCACCAAGAAGCTCAAAGCTTAATTTTTTTTGCCATCTTGCAAAAGTTCTCTGCACTTTTTGTCGTACATTTCTCTGTACTAACTTTAGCGCTGGTGTTAATCCTGGTCCTATGCTTACTATTCGCCCACCCCGCTCAGAACCCTTCCTATATTTCTACTGGTTCGCTTCAGTATCAGTAATAAGGACAATTAGGCAATGAAGCGGACTGACTTTCAAGCGGTTTGTATTAAGTCAAGTGCTTTGGCTAAGTCCACTGTTTGGAACTCAGAACATATTTTACCATAGAAATTAGTTAAAGAGTCCATCTCACACAAGCCCATTTAAACTGATACTGTAAACCTACTCCAGTATTCTCTCTGCCAGCCGCGTCTCCTAGCCTCAGCTTCCCGTCTGGTGCTTACTAAGTTATTCATTAATAATCCAGATTCTTCAGTGAGCTGGATACCTAATTTGAGTTTCTATTTTTCATAAAGGTCCCTCTCCGGGTACCTTCCAATTTCTTAGTTATGCATCAAGGAACGATGTGAGAGAAAGTAGGCTTAAGAAAAGTCTGTGCAGATAAAAGAAAATGTTAAAATAAACCCAGCTCCATCATAAATTCAAAAAAGCGCTCATCAATTTCTACCGATAACTAGTCCTTCAAGGAACATTCTAGTCAAATGACATGAAGGCCTTAACTTGAAGATGGCCCAGGTGCTGCGAGAGGCCTGACTGTGGCATTTGTCCCCATTCATCCTCAGGGTGTTTTGGCTCACCTAGCTGAGAGGGTAGAAATTCTATTCTTACATTGTCCCCAGAGGCCACTTATTCCTGGGAGAGGGCACCCCTCCCAGGTCCAGACCCAGGAAAGGGCCAGACAGTCAGAACCATCAGCTCTCCTGGGAATGCTGACAGCTACTCTATCCAGGGGTAAAAATGAGAATGGCTTCTCACTGATGGTAAGTACCCCTCATGCAGATGCCCCACCATATACACGGGAATACTAAAATTTACAGAGTGGGTGCAAAAAAGCTTGTTGAATGAATAAATGGTATTAGCTGGAATTATAGGACCTGGAAGCCAAGGACCATATGACACACAAAAGGAGGAGGGGAAAATATGGAGGAGGAGAAAAATTGTGAAATCTCTTTTTCCTGAACAAAAGCTGGCTTTGGGCAAATTTATAAAATAGGCTTTGAGACAGAACTGATTTGGATCCTGACTCCACCACTGGTAAGCTCTCTGAACTTGCTGTCCTCCCTCTTAAAGGAGGACTGACCCTGTTGTGTTCCAGGGCCTCCCGCTCCTGGGTGCACCAGGGCCTCCACTTCTCTCTCCTCAAAGTTTCGATCTCGCCTCTCTCTTACGTTGTCAGTTTCTCCCTCCAAACTGGATCATTCCCGACAGCATTCAAAGATGCTACAGAGCCTCCCATTTTAAAGAAAGCTCTCCCTGCCTGCGCATCCCTCAGCTGCCAGGCTATTCACTCAACCACAAGAGGCCCTCCCAAGGTTACCAATCCCTCTGAGCAAAGTTTCCCCAGCCCCATTCAAACGGCCTTTGTCAAGGGCAGCTCCTCTTACTGAGATCTTACAAAAGCAGATCCCCCAAAGGCTAAGGCTCCCCATTCTATAGTGTGGAGCCAGTGCTGAGAAACGCCTGCTAAGCTAGAGGTTCTGTTTCCCAGTGACTCTTATCAGCCCCACACCCACATGTGGCCATCGGACTAGTTCTTGCCGATGGACAGGGACCAGATCATAGAAGGTCTTATAGAGCGTGAGAAGGAGTTTAGATTTTATTCTGAGATTGATAGGAAATCACTGGACTGTTTTTAGCAAGATCTTCTTTCTCCTTGAAACTGGAAGCTCATCCTGGTGGGGGCGGGGGGTCCTTCGCATTTACTCTTACTTCTTCTCTCTTACTATGGTAAGATCTGTGCTTGGCCGACCACTCCTTAGCTTCCCAGGTCTTTGGTTAAGGCCATCTCCACTAACTTACCCATTCACACAGCGCGCCTTCCACCATCTGTCACTCTAACTTATTTTTTCTCCATAGCACTTATCACTGCCTGACCTTGTATCATATTCAAAGTACATCAGAATCGCGTGAGCACTTGCTAAAAATACAGATTTCTGTCCCAAATCCCCAGGAACTCAGGAGGTCCAGGAAGGTGCCCAGTAATCTGCATTTAACCAGATGACTCTGATCCACAGGTCAGTAGATGGACTCCTGGTCCATCAAAGAGGTGCTGCCCTCCACACTTGGCCCCTGGGAGGCAAATGATGATTCCCAAAGAGGAGGATCCTCTCTCTTTGGGTTTGTTTTTTTTAAGTAATTTCGCTGATTTTTTTTTTTTTCTGGGAAAAATTTGCCCTGAGCTAACATCTGTTGCCAATCTTCCTCTCTTTTTTTTCCTTCCTCCCCAAAGCCCCAGTACATAGCTGTATATTCTAGTTGCAGGTCCATCTAGCTCTTCTTTGTGAGCTGCCACCGCAGCATGGCAACTGACAGACGAGTGGTGTGGCTCCGTGACTGGGAAACGAACCCGGGCTGCTGAAGCCAAGTGCGCCAAGCTTTAACCCCCAGGCCCTCAGGACTGGCTCAAGGGAGGGTCTTCTCTGTCAGGGAAGACTTCAGCCCCTGGGATGGTGCCTGGCTTTAACTAGAGGAAAAGAGCCAGCTGGCTGGGCAGCTTGTTTCTCTAGAACATTTCTGAATTATTCCAACTGCACAATTCCTGTTCCTAAAGCCCTAAAGTCATGATGGAACTTTGCACACATCACTTTACCTCTGTGGGCCTCCATTGTCACTTCTGTAGAATCAGATGACACTGAACTAGGTGTTATCTTTGATCCCTCTCAGCCCCTGGGAGTCTCATCCACAGGCACCTGTTTACAGCACTCGCACCCTTAGCAATAACACACAATAAGAGGCAAACTCTGAGAAACGGAGGGGTTTGTTACAAAGGGGAAATGACATCACAGGCCCTGGAACTGTGCAGCAACTTCCTGTGGCACCAAATTGCCAGTTAAAGAAAAGTACTTTCAAGAGCTGAGTCTTGCACAACTGCCAGGAAGTTCTGAACATTTAACCATAAACATTTCTGTGCTTGCAAATTCTAAGAACCTGGGCACTTATAACCACGACAAAAAAAGGACATAGAAGGGAGCCACCCCAAGAGAAGAATTCAAGTAGATGCTACATTGCAGTTTGTAAACTTCACAAATGCTCAAAACTCTAGCTGCAAAACACAGAGGAAGAGAGTATCATTGTTGCATTGATTACAGCTTGTCAAATAGTGCAATTTTTGTTAAGGCATTCAAGGGAGAGAAATAAGGAGGGGAGAAAAGATTCTCCTCAAGATGACAGCATCAAGACAATGTAGGTGGGGGAAATAAAAGAGCTGAGAAATAGCCATCACCTCATTTAATCAGAAAGCATTTGTTGGGCCAAGTTCTGTGCTAGGAACTGGAGACACAAAGATGGTTAGAAAATAGTCCCTGTCTTCAAGGCACTGAGAACTGAGGACAGACAACGGCAATGCAGGCAGTGGTGACACAAAGGAGGCTGTGGTCCACTCTGCTGAGGGAAAGGCCATGGCAGGTTTCCCACAGGAAGTGGTGCTTGAACTAGGACTTGAAAGATGAGTAAGAGTTTGCTGGGAGTATGAGAGAAAAATTGCCTACCGGGTACGGAAAATAACATGGGAAAATATTGATTATGTATTGTGTTTGTATTTTTCTCTTAGCCATTGAGATCAGCCCTGAACATGGCTTGGCTTTGTGACTGACTTTGGCCAACAGGATGAACCGAAGCGACGGTGTATCAGTTCCAGGCCTGGCTCTCATGAGGCTTTGCACACTTTCATTGCTTCTCAGACCTCTGCAACCACCGTGTGAACAAGCCCGGGCTAGCTTTCTGCAGGATGAGCAACCACGTGGAAGAGAGCCATCCTAAACCAGCCAGTCCCAGCCAGCCTACCAGCTGACTGCAGATGCGTGACTGAGCGCAGCCAAGATCAACCTGACCTCATCAAGAACACTAGTTTTTCTCCTAGTTAAAGCAATAATAAATGGTTATTGTATTAAGCTACTAAATTCTGGAGTGGTTTCTTATGCATCTATATAGAACTAAAAGAGGTCCTTCCAACTTGAGCTCACCGTTTTACTTAACGGGGTTAAGAAAAAGAAGAATGGATCGAATCCTAACTTAACGTAGTAATCAGCCTCTCGCAGAGTTTCCATTAATTCTTTGAAACCATCGTCGTTTCCTTTAGAGTCCTTCAATAATGCAGTTCTCATGCCCTCAATCAGCATCACAGACAGCTGAAACAAGGCTGCAGAGGAAAAGAAAAAAAATCTTTTCTTCCTACTGCTTCTGTTCATCAATGCCCACCACATTTATCACCTCCCTTGCCTGTTCCTGATCAAACACAGCAATGAAATCAGTTATCTTACAAAGGCAACCTCCCAGAAGAGCTTCATAAGCAAACAGGAAAAAGTAGTATTCCTTTTTCTCACCCAAATACACTCTGTGATAAGACACAATATACGTAGATGACAAAACATAAGCTGCGGGGTCTCCTTCACCACCTGTGTTGACTTTTAGTTTGGATGGTGCCTACTTTTGATGGTCTCACGCAGCCTCCTCTCCTGCTGCCCGACTTTGAACACAAATACACACTGCAAATTTTCCACGACTATGTTAAATTAAGCCCAAGTGGCCTATTGAGACAATTTAATCATCTTCGTGCCCAGCTACTAAGAGTGATTTTAGAGGATTCAGGTACAGCTTCATCCCCAAGGATAGCTCCCTGTGGTCTCTGTATTTATGCGTCCTACTGGAGCATTAGTCCCTTATCCCTGCAGAAATCACAAAATGCAATTTTTCTCTTCTAGAAGAGAATGTGAAATTAAACAAATACTGTAAATCTCCTCTTCTCCGAGCTTGATTAGTCAGGAAATCAGAGCCACCAAAAGTGTTAGGGGACCAAGGGGCTCACTCTAGGAGTTAGAGCTTGCGCAAATGTAGGAAGAGCTAGGGAAATGGAAGTCTGGAGGAAGGGAATCAGAAGATCAGAGAGAGTTACTACCCACTGTGGTAGACAAAATAGTGGTCCCCAAAGATGTCCACATCCTACTCCCCAGAGCCCATGCATATGTGACCTTACTGGCAAAAGGGACTTTGCAGATGTGATTAGGATGAGGATCTTGAGATGGGAGATTATCCAGTGTTATCCAGATAGTCTCAATGTTAGCACAGCAGTCCTTATAAGAGGGAGGCAGGAGGATCAAAGGGAGAAAAAGGAGATTTGAAGACAGAACCAGAGGTTGTAGTGATGCATCTTGAGGGTGGAGGACGGAGCAGGAGCCAAGGGCTGCAGCTGGCCTTGAGAACCTGGAAAAGGAAAGGAGGTGGATTTCTCCCCTAAGGCTCCAGAGGAAGACACCTTAATTTTAAGCTTTTGACTTTGAGAACTATAAGAAAATAAATTTGTGTTTTTAACCACTGTGTTTGTTGTAATTTGTTACAACAGCCACAGGAAACGAATACACTCAGGACAGCTTAAAGTGTGGGCATGGATGGAGCATATGGGAAATTTTCAGAAAGAGTGTGTGGTTGGCCACCCAACTAAAATAGTGAATGAGAAGCCCACGGCAGGTCTGTGGAAGCTATGGCCTCTGTGGGAACTTCGCTCAACACTTGGTGGCTTGAGGACATCCTTGGTCAGTGGGGTCAATAGCTAGGATGAGAGCCTGGAGCCCACTGGTCTATATATCCGTCTCTATATGTCATCGTCCCCAATCACTGTGATCTCTGAGAGTAATGGCTCCTACTTCACCTCTGCTTTCCAAATCTAATGCAATTTCTCTCTCAGCCCAAGCTAATCATACAGCAACAAGGATCTGGGAAAGGTAATTCCCAGTATTAAATAGGAGCAGTAATGCCAGTGTGATGAAACACACCAAGCCCTGGGGGGTTCCCTACAAAGGGCCCAGATAGCCCACCCCCAGCAAAGATCAAAGTCGACAAGCCTCACCCATACGTTTGGAGCTTCCAACCAAAGTTTTAGTTTCTCAGTCTTAAAAATAAGCAGACGTTCAAGGATGATCGAATATCTGGGGAAAGCCTTGAACAAGAAAAATATGTCAAAACACCACAATCAACATCAAAACAGAAAAAAGCGACTTGGAAGAAATAGGAACCATGCATAGAGAAGAAAATATAACCCAGCTACAACAACTAAAATCATTGGTTTATTTAGAGGGTTGAGAGAAAAATGTTGCACCCATGAAATACTATTAATAGGATGCTTTAAAAAGTGAACATTTAGGGGGCTGGCCCCGTGGCCGAGTGGTTAAGTTCGTGCGCTCCGCTGCAGGCGGCCCGGTGTTTCGTCAGTTCGAATCCTGGGCGCGGACATGGCACTGCTCATCAAGCCAGGCTGAGACGGCGTCCCACATACCACAACTAGAAGGACCCACAATGAAGAATATACAACTATGTACCGAGGGGCTTTGCGGAGAAAAAGGAAAAAAATAAATCTTTAAAAAAAAAAAAAGTGAATATTTAGAACACTAGAAAAACCTTTTAGAAATTTAAAACATGTTATCTGCAATGAAAAATCACTGGAATAACTGAAGGGTAAATTTTAGGAAATTTTTCAGAAAGAAAAGTTTAAAAAGGAAAGCAATGGAAAGGAGAGAAAATATCAGGCGAATAGAGAACCAGAGCAGAAAGTCCCTCATCGGAATAATAGGAGCAACAGTGAGAGAACAGGAAAATACAGGGAAAAAAATCAACAAAATAATTTAAGAAAGTTTCCCATAACTGAGGACATGAGTTTTTCCAGATCAAAAGGATCTGGCCCACGGCGCACACAGCACAACGGATACAAATCAGCCCACACCAAGTGACTTGATCATGAAATTTCAGAGTATTGGAGCCAAAGAAGAGATTCTATAAGCTTCCACAGGTTTAAAATTAACATCAGCAACAGGCCAGATACAAGGGTTTATATATTAGAATTGCCTCATACTTTTTCATGGAAACACTGGAAGGTAGAAAACTAAAGAGAAATGTCCTCAAAATTTTGAAGCCAAATTATTTCCAACATATAACTCTTTATCCAGCCAATCCATCAATCAACAGGAAAATCAGGACATTTTCAGACATTCAAGGTTTAAAACATTAACCTCCCAGGTACCCTTTCTAAGGACCTGGAAGGTTTATTACATTGACATGAGGGAATAATCCAAGAAAATAGAAAACACAGAATACCAAAAAAAAGAGGAGATCCAACATAGGAGTGTGATGAAGGGACTGTCCCTGGTGACAGGAAGGGAGATGCTAGAATGACAGCAGAGGCAGGCGGGTAGCCACCCGAGGATGGCAGTGTGACCCAGGAGACAGACACTCTCCCTCAGTGGGCTTCAGCCCCACCATGCTCGGAACCATGTTCTCCACCAACAAGCACACCAAGGAAGAGACACCTCGGACCAGGAAGCAGGGGATCCAACTCAGAAAGCAAAGCGTATTCCCAGGATGACAGCACAGGTGCTTCCAGGATGTGATCTGTGAGAAAGACCTCGAGAGTATGCGGTCTATAGGGGATAATAGAGTCCTCAAGGGATGTCTCCAAGGACAAAGTGGAGCTGACAGATTGCCTGATGTAATTCACCTTGTAAAATATAGTGTTGAGAGGCTGTTGGAAGGCATGGGAAGAATTTTCAACAGGTATCAAGAAAACTAAGCAAATTTTAAAAGGCAATTATTACTATTAGGAAAAAACAAAAAATATGAAAACATAACCATAATGCACTACACCAGTGCTGTTCTTGGCCAACTTCTAACTGCCAGCATTTGCACACAGCAGGCTGGAAGTGTCGAGGAACTGACATTCCTTGGGAGCAGCCTTTAACATATTTCTGATAGGAGCTGGTGTATAAACACCCCAGTTCCCTCACCCACCAGTGGGATGACACACGTAGTGTGTTGCGCACCATTTCCCAGGGTGCCCCTCACTGGGTTAGGCTCCAGCCACCCACAGTGGTAACCACTTGACAATGCACCCTGCATTGTTATCTCACCTCCCTTTGATGACTCCCCTACTTCCCCGTGGATGTTTCCTGCGCCTCCCAAATAGACTACTTGTACAGAATCCTGGTCTCAGGGTCTGCTCTTAGGGTACCCAGATGTGACAAATTTCAGGGAATAAAAGCTGCACAGGCATAACAATGTTAACACTGAATATATATTTAACCAAAATTTCTAGTATAATTATATGAGAACAGGAGAGGAGAAGCAGAGAGGATGGTGACAGAAGAGAGTTAAGTCTTCATTTCCCATGTTAGAAACTCAATAGATTCTGTCTCAAATTGATTAGTCACATATTATTTAAAAGCATGGAGATCTAGAAATGCAAGAACGAACAGCTTAAATAGTCAAAAGTGGTTGTTTCAGGGAAGAGGGGGTCAGGAGAATGGAGAGGCTGGAATAAGAAGTTGCCATATTTTGATACATAAATCTTTTAATATCTTTTGACTTTTTGATGGTGCTATTACTCTTAATAGCATTACTACTTGCATATACTTTTTTGATATAATTTAGTTGAGAGAAAAAGAAAGAAAAGAATGAAGGAAGGAAAGAAGGGAGAGAGAAGAAGAAGGAAGTTTAAAAAGGAGAAAGATAAAAGAGGTTGGCTCTCAGAAATGTCAAAATGGGAGAGATCTCATCAAGATGGCAGTGTAAGCAGACTCTGAACTCATCTCCTCCCATGAACACAACCAGGTTAAAACTATTTTTGGAAAATTTACCCTGGATAGAAAACTGAAAACTGGATAAAAAGAACCCCCATAACAAGGGACAGTCCTGACTAAGGCAGAAGAGGCAGAAATTCCTGCTGGAGAGGAAAAAAGCCACCTTTGGGAGCAGTGGAGCTTCTCAGCTGGCCAGGCGGGAGCCACCCTAAGGTATGTAGCCCTCCCTGGAGGAGTGAGGTCTGGAGTAGGGGCCAATACTGCTATAAGCATCCTTCAGACTCAGCACAACTAAGATGAGGGTCTTACTGTTTGGCTGCACTGGCTATTAACTGCAGTAAGGATACCCCCAAGGAAAGCTATTGGTCGAAAGCTGAAAAGACCCGGGTCTGAAAGGGCTCAAGCACAAACTCACCATTTCAGCAACCGAAAATCACCAGAGAGAAAACTGACAGTCCTTTGGTGAAACAAGGCTCACCTAGTGGGTTCTGGGGGCAGCTTGGTGAGAGGAGAGACCTCTTCAGAGACTGAGACATTGGTGGGGGCCATTGTTCTGACCTGGTCCAGGCATACTGACTCCAGTGGACGCCATTGAGGTTCTCCCCTCGGCCTGTTAGCCCAGGGGTCTGCCACACCCACTAGAGTACAGATTTAATCCAGTTCAGCCAGGGCAAGCAGCCCACCCTAGGGACTGGCCCCACCAAACAGCAAGCCCTCAGGCTACTTGTCAGCCTGCATTGACTCAGTGCCTTGATCCTCTATAGGCAGGCAAGTGTGTCTGCCTCTGTGGGGCAGGTCCTTTGTGAGGACCAGGTGAACTGTGGGGGGCATTGGTGGAGAGGAGGGGGCCTCTGCAGTGGGGTGTCAGTGTATGCTCCAGCGGGTTGGGAAGTGTGCATGGACCAGGATTGTGTTGATGGCATGTGTAGTCCTGTGGAGGGTGAGGCTTATCACTGGCAGAAGACTTGTACTTCACAAATAGCCATAAAAAGGATCCGCCCCACCTTCCAAAGCCTGAAAAAATTGAGTGTTCCCATGCCTTGGGCCAGCCCCACTCAGCTGCACTCCTAAGAGAACTGAAAACAGCCTTGTAGGACTGAGGCCTATAGCAACTGTAAACCCCTGAACCTAGCAACCAGGTACACTGGGTACCAGACCAATTAAGAGGAAAACTGCAACAGGATTGTGCTGTTAGACTTTGTAGCCAACAGTGCTGAGGCTCCCTAAACTGGATTTACAAACAGCTGGCTAGGGAAGAAAAGACTAGACTCCCTGGGTACCTGCAGTAAGAGCAACTCTGCCACAGCAAAAAGACACAAGAAGCCCACAAAGAGGTCACTCCTGGAGCATTTGGACTGGTGACGAGAGGGAAGCACACTGCTGGGCCTCATAAAGCATCTCATACATAAGGCCATTTCTCCAAGATCAGGAGACATAGCTGACTCACCTAATACATAGAAATAAGCACAGAGAAAGAGGCATAATGAGGAGACAAATGAATACATTTCAAGTAAGGGAATAGGACAAAACCCCAGAAAAAGGACTAAATGAAACAGAAATAAGTGACCTACTCGACAAAGAGTTCAAACAAAGTCTCCTAAGGATGCTCACAGATATTGGGAGAAGATTGGATGTACACACTGAGCTCATCAGTCAAGAACTGGAAAATATAAAAAAGAACCAATCAGAAATGAAGAATACAATGCTGGAAATGAAAAATTCACTAGAGGGACTCAATGGCAGAGTAGAGGATGCAGCAGAATGGATCAGTGAGGTAGACAAAAGACTAGAAGAAATCACCCAAGCTGAACAGAAAAAAGAAAAAAGAATTAGACAGAATGAGAACAGTCTAAGGGAACTCTGGGACAATATCAAGCACGCTAACATTCAGATTATAGGTGTCCCAGAAGGAGAAGAGAGAGACAAAGGGGAAGAAAATTTATTTGAAGAAATAATAGATGAAAATTTTCATAACCTAAGGATGGAAGCAGACTTCCAAGTACAGGATGTACAGAGAGCTCCAAACAAGATAAGCCCAAAGAGGCCCACGCCAAGACACACTATAATTAAAATGTCCAAAATTAATTCTAAAGAGAGAATCCTAAAAGCAGCAAGAGAAAGGCAACAAGTGATGTACAAAGGAAAGCCCATAAGGCTATCAGTGGACTTCTCAGCCAAAACCCTGCAGGTGAGAAGAGAATGGCATGATGTATTTAAAGTGCTAAAAGGAAATAACCTAGAGCCAAGAATACTCTATCCATCAAGGTTGTCATTCAGAATAGAAGGAGAGATAAAGAGCTTCCCAGATGAGCAAAAATTAAAGGATTTTATCACCAAGAAACCAGTTCTGCAAGAAATGCTGAAGGGACTTATTTAAGTGGGAGAGCAATGACCACAAATAGAGATAAAAAGAAATTATCAAAAAAAAAAAATCCAAAAACAACCAGGCAATAAAATCACTTGTAAAGGTAAAAATATAGTAAATGTAGCAGATCAACTACCTGTGAAGATAGTATGAATGTTAAAGACAAATCATCTATTTCAATGATAAGAGGGTAATGGACAGACACACACTAAACAAGAGACTATATATGATTCAAAAAATATAAAACATGGGGGGAGGGGAGTAAAAAAGTAGAGCTTTTAGAAAGAGGTCAAGCTAAAGAGTCAATCAACTCGATATAGACTGTTATATACATAGAACATTATATAGGATCCTCATGGTAATCACAAATCAGAAACCTATAATAAGTAAGCAAAAAAGTAAGACAAAAGGAATCAAACATATCACTAAAGAAAGCCATCAAACCACAAGGGAAGAGAGCAAAAGAAAAAGAAAGGAACAGAGAAGAACTACTGAAACACCTAGAAAAAAAAGTAACAAAATGGCAATAAATAAATATTTATCAATAGCTACTTCAAATGTCAATGGACTAAATGCTCCAATCAAAAGGCATAGGGTGGCCAATTGGATAAAAAAACAAGACCCATGTATATGCTGCATACAAGAGACACACTTCAGACCTAAAGACACTCACAAACTGAAAGTGAAAGGATGGAAAAAGATATTGCATGCAAATGGCAAAGAATAGAAAGCAGGGATAGCAATACTTATATCAGACAAAATCGACTTTAAAACAAAAACTGTAACAAGAGATGGAGATGGGCACTACATAATGATAAAGGGAACAATCCAATAAGAAGATACAACACTTATACATATCTATGCACCCAACATAGGAGCACCTAAATATATAAAGCAATTATTAACAGAAATAAAAGGAGAAATAGACCGTAACACAATAATACTAGGGGACCTCCACTTACACCAATGGATAGATCATCCAAACAGAAGATAAATAAGGAATCACTGGCCTTAAATGACACATTAGACCAGATGGACTTGGTAGATATATAGAACATCCCATCCAAAAATGACAGAATACGCATTCTTTTCAAATGCACATGGAACATTCTCCAGGATTAATCACACATTCGGCCACAAAACAAGTCTCAATAAATTTCTTTTAAAGATTTTATTTTTCCTTTTTCTTCCCAAAGCCCCCCAGTACATAGTTCTATATATTTTAGTTGTGGGTCCTTCTAGTTGTGCTATGTGGGATGCTGCCTCAGCATGGCTTGATGAGTGGTGCCATGTCCATGCCCAGGATTCCAACTGGTGAAACCCTGGGCCACCGAAGCAGAGTGTGCGAACTTAACCACTCGGCCACAGGGCCAGCCCCTCAATAAATTTAAGAAGATTGAAGTAATACCAAGCAATTGTTCTGATCACAAAGGTATGAAATAGAAATCAACTACAGGAAGAAAATCAGAAAAGCCACAAAAATGTGGAGATTAAATAAAATGCTACTGAACAACGATTGGGTCAATGAAGAAATTAAAGGAGAAATCAAAAAATTCCTGGAGACAAATGAAAATGAAATTATGGCATGCTAAAATTTATAGGATACAGCAAAAGCAGTTCTAAGAGGGAAGTTTATAGCAATTCAGGCCTACCTGAACCAAGAAGAAAAATCCCAAATAGACAATCTAAAAGTGCACCTAAAGGTACTGGCAAAAGAAGAACAAACAAAGCCCCAAATCAGCAGAAGGAAGGAAATAATAAAAATCAGAGCAGAAATAAATGAAATGGAGACTAAAAAAACAATAGAAGAAATTAATGAAAGCAAGAGCTGGTTTTTTGAAAAGATAAACAAAATTGAAAAACCCTTAGCTAGACTCACCAAGAAAAGAAGAGAGAAGGCTCAAATAAATCAAATCAGAAATCAAAGAGGAGAGATTACAACAGATACCTCAGAAATACAAAAGATGATAAGAGAATACTACAAAAAGCTATATGCCAAAAAATTGCATAATCTAGAAGAAATGGATAAATGCTTAGAATCATACAACCTTCCAAAACTAGACCAAGAAGAAGTAGAGAATTTGAATATACGAATCACCAGTAAGGAGATTGAAACAGCAGTCAGAAACCTCCCAAAAAATAAAAGTCCAGGACCACATGGCTTCCTTGGTGAATTCTACCAAACATTCAAAGAAGAGTTAATACCTATCCTTCTCAAACTCTTCCAAAAAATTGAAGAGGAGGGAAAGCTGCCTAACTCATTCTATGAAGCCAACATTATCCAGATACCAAAACCAGACAAGGACAACACAAAAAAAGAAAATTACAGTCCAATATCACTGATGAACATCAATACAAAAATCCTCAACAAAATACTAGCAAATCGAATACAACAATACATTCAAAAGATCATACATCATGATCAAGTGGGTTTCATTCCAGGGATGCAGGGATGGTTCAACATCTGCAAATCTATCAACATGATACACCACATTAACAAAATGAAGAATAAAAATCACATGCTCACCTCAATAGATGCAGAGAAAGCATTTGAGAAGATATAGCATCAATTAATGATAAAAAGTCTAAATAAAATGAGTATAGAAGGAAAGTACCTCAACATAATAAAGGTCATCTATGACAAACCCACAGCAAATATCATTCTCAATGGAGAAAAACTGAAAGCTATCCCTCTAAGAACAGGAACCCACTGTCACCAGTCTTATTTAACAATAGTATTGAAAGTCCTAGTGAGAGCAATCAGGCAAGAAAAAGAAATAAAAGTGATCCACATTGGAAAAGAAGAAGTGAAACTGTCACTCTTTGCAGATAACATGATTTTATACATAGAAAACCCTAAAGAATCCACTAAAAAACTTTTAGAAACAATAAATGAATACAGTCATGTCGTGGGATACAAAATCAACATACAAAAATCAGTTGCATTTCTATACACTGACAATGAAGTAGCAGAAAGAGAAATGAAGAACACAATCCCATTTACAATTGCAACAAAAAGAATAAAATACCTAGGAATAAACTTAACCAAAGAGGTGAAAGATCTGTACCCTGAAAACTATAAAACATTGTTGAAAGAAATTGAAGAAGACACAACGAAATGGAAACATATACCGTGCTCTTGGAGTGGAAGAATTAACATAGGTAAAATGTTCATACTTCCTAAAGCAATCTATAGATTCAATGCAATCCCTATAAAGTTCCAACAACACTTTTCCACAGAAATAGAACAAAGAATCCTAAAATTTATATGGAACAACAAAAGACCCCGAATAGACAAAGGTTCCCTAAGAAAAAAGAACAAAACTGGAGGTATCACACTCCCTGATTTCAAAATATACTACAAAGCTATAGTAACCAAAACAGCATGGTACTGGCATAAAAACAGAAACACAGGTCAATGGAACAGAATCGAGATCCTAGAAATAAACCCACACATTTATGGACAGCTAATATTAGATAAGGGAGCCAAAAGCATACGATAGAGAAAGGAGAATCTCTTCAATAAATGGTGTTGGGAAAACTGGAAAGCCACATGCAAAAGAATGAAAGTAGACCATTCCCTTACACCATGCACAAAAATCAACTCAAAATGGATTAATGACTTGAATGTAAGACCTGAAACCCTGAAACTTCTAGAAGAAAACATAGGCAGTACGCTCTTTGACATTGGCCTTAGCAGCATAGTTTCAAGTACCATGCCTGACCAGGCAAAGGGAATAAAAGAAAAAATGAACAAATTGGACTACATCAAACTAAAAAGCTTCTGCACAGCAAAGGAAACCATCAACAAAACGAAAAGACAACCTAACAACTGGGAGAAGATATTTGCAAACCATGTATCTGATAAGGGGTTAATATCCAAAATATACAAAGAATTCATACAGCTCAACAACAAAAACACCAAAAACTCAATTAAAAAATGGGCAAAAGATCTGAACAGAGATTTCACCAAATAAATATACGGATGGCCAACAGGCATGTGAAAAGATGATCAACATCATTAGCTATCAGGGAACTGCAAATCAAAGCTACAATGAGATATCACCTCACTCCTGTCAGAATGGATATAATTAATAAGACAGGAAACAAGTGTTGGAGAGGATGTGGAGAGAACAGAACCTTTGTTCACTGCTGGTGGGAGTGCAAACTGGTGCAGCCACTATAGAAAGCAGTATGGAGTTTCCTCGGAAAATTAAGAATAGATCTACCATATGATCCAGCTATCCCACTGCTGGGTATTTATCCAAAGAATTTGAAAATGCAAAGGCACAAAGATACATGCACCGCTATGTTCATTGCAGCATTGTTCACAATAGCCAAGACTTGGAACAACCTAGGTGTCCATCAAGGGATGAATGGATAAAGACGATGTGGTATATACACACAATGGAATACTACTCAGCCATAAGAAATGATGAAATCCAGCCATTTTTGACAACATGGATGGACCTTGAGGGTATTATGCTAAGTGAAATAAGTCAGAGGGAGAAAGTCAAATACCATCCGACCTCACTGGTAAGTAGAAGATAAAAACGATGACAAACACACAGCAATGGAGATTGGATTGGTGGTTACCAGGGGGGAATGTGGTGGAGGGTAAAAGAGGTGATTAGGCTCACATGTGAGGGAATGGACGATAATTAGTTTTTGAGTGGTGAACATGATGTAATCTACACAGAATTCAAAATTATTACGACGTACATCTGAAAGCTATATATTGTTATAATCCAATGTTACTGCAATTAAAAAAATTAAAAAAAATGTCAAAATGTTTTACGGCTGAAACAGCCTTTCCTCAGCTGGACTGTAACTCCTTAACCCCAAGGCTTGTGTTAAATCCAAAGCTAGGCAAATCTACTATAGAGAACCATGAAGTCATTAAACTTGTCTATTGTAGAAATATTTTTAGACGATGAAATATGTCTAGTAATTCACTTCATAATCAGTAGTGTGTGTGTGTGTGTTTCTCATTCTCTCTCCTTATTTTCCTCCTCAGCATGTTTTCCCTGCAGCTATTAGCATTAAAAAAGTACCTCTGACTCCTGAAGTGTTTTCCCTCTACCCCCTCAAGGCCATTTCCATCTTCTTTCTAAGCAAACGCCCTCCCTGAGGGGGCAGACAGAGCCCTCATGGGTTGGAGTGCACAGGATACAAAGTCGACCCCACAGAGGCTTTGCTTTTGTGAAACTGACATCCTACGGAGGAAACTGATAATAAACAAACAAAAAACTAGATACTTACCAATTGCAATAAATCCACAAAAGACGTAAACAGTGGGATGTGATCCAGAGCAAGGGTGAGAGGATTCACCTGGACAAGGTGCCGAGCACCGCCTCTCTGAGGGTTGCAAATACCTTGGAAGAGCATTCCAGAAGCCTCAGCCATCAGAAAGGCTTTTTGACGTGTATGAGGTTGTGGCCACCATGGAGCCATGGTGGCTGGGGAAGGAAACCCAGCTGGGGGAGAGGAAAGCAGCCGGGGAGGAAAGAGGATGGGCACGAGGTCAATCTACTCCACAGTCTTGCTAAGCTAAGGACAGACTGCCGACTGCCGAGGAGCTCCCGGGAACAGTAGCTACCACCTGGTTACCTGCTTACTCACTTAGAAGCACAAGTTCATCTTTTTATCTTTGCATTAAGCTTTAAAGAAAGGCAACAAAAAGAAGCATTTCCCCAACAACCTCAAAACACCCAGGAAAGGAGCAGAATGGTACGTGTTTGTACACAAATTCATTATGCATTTCACATGCAGTACAGTGTCCCTTTCCTGCTAGAGAGAACTGATTATTAGATAAAACCCTCTAAATTTATTACATTTCCCACAGCCAGTATTTGATTAAAAAGCTTGTTTCTCAAGCATCTTATCTCTGAAATGGGAGTAATGATCTGATCGCTTTTTTCCCCCCAAAAGTACTAAAACTTAAGGAAGCTTTAATTAATTTTGTACCTGCCTCAAGTCAAGGTCTTGTGTGACATGAAAGCGAAGTATTATTGTAGACATTTCTCACAACAACCTGGTTGTCGGCTAGCTAGTAGGTAGGCTGAACGTTCATGTGTGATTTAGTATCTCAACATATTGTTCATTTCTCACAATTTTAGACCTCAAGCCAGGCTGTGCCAGTGAGCTGCGTCAAACACACAAAAAGCAAAGTCATTTGGAAAATTACCACGTTTTTCAAGAGTCAACTACTGGAAATTGATGAGTAACCACAAACTGTCAGTCTAAACAATTAATCTAAAAGGGGCAAGACTGTAAAAACACGAGTTTATGAATCTAAAAGCTCTAAGGCAGAGTCATTTGAATTCCCCCAAACCCTCTGTCAGAGTCGGAGACTGAGCAACTGTCTTCAGGTTTTACCATTTGCCGTTTCGTAGGGGCCAGCAGTGCCCGTGAGTTCCCTCTGGGCCCGTTACAGGGATCTGCATGTTCTGGAACAGCCTCCATAACTCCCTGCCTTGGTTCGCGCAGCCCAGACCCTCAGCTCACCTCTCAGCTGCATCTCTGACCTCCACTCTCCCAGGCCAACAGTCTCATTCATGCACTTGCCAATCAGTCAGTCAGTCAGTCAGCCAGCCTGTTAGTCAGTCAGTCATTTCCTTACCTAGTCTACAAAAATCTAACTCCCTGCTCTGAGCTAGGCATTGCCCTAGGAGTTGGGGATACCGTCGAACAGGACAGAAAGGCCTTGGCTCTGATGACACTCATCCCATCATCGGGAGGACAGACAGGAAACAAGTAAACTGTGGAGAAGGTGGCGTAGGAGGTAATGGGATCAGGAGTGATGGGAGAATGGGGTGCACTTTAGTCTGAGTAGTCAGGGAAGGCCTCTCTGAGGAGGTGACATTTGACCTGAGACATTGAATGATGAGAAGAAAGCAGCCACTCAGAGGGATTAGATAAAGCATTGCAGGCAGAGCGGGATGCAACAAATTTCCAGCCTCCTAAGTCATTGTTTTCCTAAGTTACAAAACAACATGTGGGGGGGTTTGTGTGTGTGTGTGTTAAAAGTCTGGGAGGCTGTTCCCCAAGTATCAACAGTCATTTTCTGGGGGGGTAAGAACATGGGCAACTTCACTCTCTTCTTCACATTTCTTACAATTTCTAATTATGCTACAATCAACATTAATTACTTATGGAATAAAAAAGCAACTATTCTGAAAAGTTCCATTTTCTTTCCTAAGAACAATCAAATATAAATTCAGAGAGAAAATGACCATTTTATCCATTTGGTAAAGCTCATTTACTTAGACCTTTTAAATTCACAATCTGGGATAATTCCAGACATACTGAACTGGTTTGCCTTGCTATCATCTGTGAAAATAAATTATTTGGCAGTTAATTCAAAGAAAGTGATTAGTCCAAGAAAGGGCTACAACCAGTAAAGTGTTTTCAAGCCACTCTCTTCTAGGGTTCCTGTGCCAACACCGTTCGTCCTGACCACAAGCAGTTATCCACACCATTCTGTACACACGCCCGGCCAGCCTCTGCCTCCAGGGTAGCACCTGCACTGAAAACAACGGCACTGCAATTCCATAAAAATGCTCTTGTAACTCAGCCTTTCACCGGATCTTCCTTGAGTCTTTGTCCAGTTTGGGGACTGCGGAGGAGTTTTGCTGTGTTTGGTAAAATTAGTATGTTGAAAACAACTAAGATGGCATCCATGTCTTATCATAAAAGTCAGAATCCTACTATCAGAGCAGGTAAGCAATTTCGGAAACCAGACACTTCCAGTTTCAGGCAGGTGTGCGTCAGGCAGTGGCCGCGGAGAGGCAGGCGACGGCCAGCGACGGGCACACACACAGCAGAGGGCTGGGAGCTGGGGCGAGCAGGATGTCTGCAAGACACGCCCACGGAAAGGATTGTAGGTTCGGGTGCGGGTGCGGGGTGATCAGGAAGTGCGAGGTTTGAAGTAGCAGTTTCTGGAGCACCTCTAAGGGGCCGTTATGGCACCCGTGGGTTCGAAGTTCCCACCACAGTCTCAGACTTGTGGCCCCCAAACTTGCCTCCCCCTCGAAGTCATCTGGAATGTTTCTGAAAAATAGGAGTTCCTGGACCCGGCTCCCAGAGACCACTGTTCAGCAGCTCTGGGTTGAGGTTTCAGAATCTGGGTTCTTCCAAATCTCCTGCAGGGGAAGCGCCATGTTGGGGAGGCTGAGCTGCAGAGGACAAAGCCAGCAGGCCCTCGGGAGAGCCCTGCATGCCACAGCAGGTGTCTACAGAGGCTGCACAGCGGAGGCACAGAGCCGCTGCCCCTCACTCAGCAAGCAAGCTCTCCAGCATGAGGAATCTTCTCAAGAAGAGCTGGAAAGCACTTGGCATAAGGGACACGACATTTCCAACCTGGCTTATCAGAATCCCATGGGGGGGTGTTGTTGGTTTCATTATTGTTGCTGTTGTTTACTGTTATTATTGTTTTAATATGGAGCCCCAGGCTCCAGCCCAGACAGCCTGACTCAGGCTGTCTGGGGTGAAGCTCACCAATCTGCATTTTAAGCATCCCCAGAGAGTGGGTTCGGAGTAAGCGCTCTAGTCTAGCAGTCCTCAAGCTTCTGAGTGTGTGTCCTTCTCAGACACCGATTCAATAAGCAGCTTCCTGACCCCACCTCCAGAGATTCTGATTCGGTTGGCTGAGACCCAGGAATTTCTATTTTTGACAAGCAGTTATCTCACAGAGAATTCAAGGATGGCCCTTTCAGAAACCTTGATCCTGAACACGGCCCTCCCATCTCTACCTCATGCCACCAAGCGAATGGTGTTCTGCAGTTTGCAGAAACTTTTCATTCAAAGGTAGAGAAGTAAAGACTTTGCATTAATATCTTTTTAGTATATGCTGTGGTGAGCATCTGCCACGGCCTTATTGCTTTTCACAGGCTCCAGGCAGACCTGTCAAAAAGGCTAAAACATCCATGGGCCATCAACCTCAGGCTTGACCCCAACATGGCGCTTCCCCTGCAGGAGATTTGGAAGAACCCAGATTCTGAAACCTCAACCCAGAGCTGCTGAACAGTGGTCTCTGGGAGCGGGGTCCAGGAACTCCTATTTTTCAGAAACATTCCAGATGACTTCGAGGGGGAGGCAAGTTTGGGGGCCACAAGTCTGAGGCTGTGGTGGGAACTTCGAACCCACGGGTGCCATAACGGCCCCTTAGAGGTGCTCCTGGGTAAGGCCGTCACCCAGGGAAGCTGCATGTGGCCTGAGCTGGAAGGGAAAGAGCAACTCGTAAATGAAAAGGAAGGCCAAGGTTAGGGTACCTTGTCAGGTACTGCTTGTTAGAGCAACATGAGACTATAGCAGACAGGAGACAAAGACTAAGATGAGGCTTTAAAAACAGGAAGAAGTAGGACACAAATTATGAGGTGGGCTGAGAGTGAAAGCTGTGGACACCGGGTGTGGACAAAGCAGGGCTGCAAGGTGTTCAGTCTACTGATGTGAAGGCCAAGGGGCCTAAAGGGAGCAGCCTGATTAAAGAAGGTGAGTGACAGTCATGAGCCAGAGCAGAGAAGAGAGACCGCTGTGCTGATGAATTTAGCAGCTGCACTTTCCTCCAGCAAGTGGCATCTTCTCAGGCGTGACTTAGAGTCGTGCACTGAAGGCCGGTGGTCAGAGTGTGGCACTCAGCCCTGCACGAGCCCAGTTTCCTGGGCCCAGACACGTTGGGACATACACTTGCTGCTCTCGCTCGTTGCTGATCTGGTAATTAGTCACACGAAGAAATTAAAAACTAGAAAATCAACATCTAGTGGTTCTGACTTACAGGAAGAGAATGAGAAGGGATCAAAGACAATACTAGTTACATTTATTTCTACATATCAGTAACCTCTGGTGTTTGTTGGCATCTTGTGTGAGTTTGGATGCCGAGTCTACTTTCTGAGAGAAGCACTAACTCTGTTTAAATCGAACTCCTCCTCCCCCACACTTGCACTGTGCAGCTAAATGTGGCTAAAGCAAAATGCATGACCGTATTGACTGAACCTCCTTTAAATTCATGACACGGACATTGAGGGACCCTTAGTAGCGCCCAGAAACCATAGTCTGCTTCTCTAGTCCTTTCACTCCTCCTCTGCCCACCTTGTCTTCTTTCTTCAAACCTTCAAGACACTCAGCCATCCCCGATCTCAGCCACTGACCTGCCCTCCTATTTCCCTGAGAAACAGAAGGCGCGGGAGGGTCCCACCCCGTCTCCGTCCTTCCTGCGGAGATGCCCATTCCCTCTGCCATCTCCTGATCGCTCTGGATGGACTGTCCTGCTCCGAGTTAAGGTCAGCCCTCCACTCTCCTCCTGTGCCCTATCCCCTCCTTGTACTTAAGGAATCTCTCCAGCACCTCTCCCTTCTCTCTCCTGTGGTGTCAACCTTCCCTTCTCTACTGGATCTTGCCCATAAGCATGCACACACATTTTGCCAGAGTTGATCACACTCTCCTCCTTAAAACACATTCTTCATCTGGTTTCCAGAACACCCTACTCTCCTGGTTTTCCTCCTCCCTCACTGACTGTTCCTTCCCACTCTTCTCTGCTGGTTCCTGCACCTCTCCGCAACCCCAGGTCCCATGCTTGAACCTCTTCTCTTCTCTGTCCACACTCACTCTCTCAGTGATCCATCCACTCTCAGGATTGCCAATATCACCTATGAGCTGACCCCTTCCTAATTTCTATCTCTAGGCCAGTTCTCTCCCCTAAACTCTAGAATTATGTACCCAGTGGCTCACTAATATCTCTGCTTGGATATCTAACGATCATTTCTGATTTTACAAGTGCAAACTGAGCTCCTGCTCTTCCTCCCAACTCCACCTCCCCCACAGGGAAACACAATGCTACCCTTCCAGCATCTCAGGCTTCAGACCCGAGAGGCTTTTGCTCATTCCTCACATCCACTCAGTCAGCAAGTCCTTCTGGCTCCTTCGAGAGAGAGACCCAGTGTGTGACCGCTCCTCGCCACCTGTGCCTCACTGCCCAGGCCACCTCACTCTTCACCTGGATCACAGCAGAAGCTCCCTCTGCTCTCTGAGCTTTGGCCCTGCCACTCCTATTTGACTCTCAGTCCAGTGTCCTAACACACTCCCCCTACATGTCTTCCCACTTCACCCGGGGAGAAAGCAGAAGGCCTTATAACGGCCTACACAGCCCTACACGATCTCACCCCTCTCGTTACCCACCCTCTCCCTGCAGCCTCCCTGCCTCCTTGCTGGTCCTTCAGTTCATCAGTCACGCTCCCGCTTAGGGCTCTGTCCTGGCTCTTCTCTGCCCGGGTCTCTGTGTGGCTCGCTCCCTGTCTCCATCAGGTCTTCCTGCAGTTGGCATCTTCTCAGTGAGACCTTCCCTGACAGCCCTGTCTCCAGCTGCAGCCCGTCATCTTCCACGCCCTCCTCCCTGATTTACTTTCCTCTTAGCACTTCCCGCTATCTACTACACTACATGTGCAAATTATTACTAGCATTATTACTTCGGTACTCTCTGCCACCCATATAAGCTCCACAGGGCAAAGATAGTTACCTGTTTTGTTCACTCCTGTTTGTACCCAAAATGGTGCCTAAAACAGTGGCTGACAGATTTTAGTGCAGAACTGTTTTTTTTTTTTTAAGGAATGGAAGAGTTGCACCTTGAGATTTCAGACTTCTGCAGAGCATGGGCAGCCTCGAGAAGAGACGACACTCCAGGTGAAATACTACAAGGCCTCCTAGCTCAAGGAGAGGAAGTCAGAAAGGAAGCAAGCCAGAAAAACAGGAAAACTTGAAAGACAGCTTTTTTTTTTTTACAGTTTTTGTGTTTTTTCTGAAAATCAAACACTTTTGTATTGTGATTTGGTTTTTATAATGGTGACTAAGGTATTTCAGTATTTGTGTATTCCTACCTGCCCTTCATCCTCCCCAAATGGTTTACAAAACTTTGGTAATTGTTAGATTTTATTTTAAAAATTCACGGTTACAGATGAAAATTCCTGTATGCTTGGGTAAAACATTACTGTCTCACTTTGAAATGCAAAATGAGCCTTGCACTTCTGCCTCCTGGGGCATTCACAAAGACGGGAGGGATAACTCTATCTGTTCTTCCCACGTGGGCTTCTGTTTGTTGATGGGTGGTAGAATTTCTTGGCTGTGTCCTTGCCCTCTTAGCCAAGCCGAGCTCTAGGAGGAATGTAGGCCCCGTGAGAAGTTGTGTTTATATTTGTGGAATAAGAAGCCGGAAACTCATTGACCTCCTTACATAGAGCATCAGGCTAGAGGCCAGTCTGAAGGTCCAGCTTCCCTGGCTTTGAGATCCAAATTGGAAGTACTAGTAACTATTCAGGATCTCTTTGTTGAAAGGTAAATTAACATTTACCAGAATTCAGAGTAGTTTGATCTATTTTTAGCTTTGTTTGTGTATGTTCACCACTCACGTAAATCAAATCTACCTTTCTACTTAACGGGGGCTGGGGCGGGGCAGGGTGAGAGTGTGGACAAGAGGAGGGACCAGGAGGCAATCATCTGTCTAATCTCATAGTTGCAGGTACCTTTGTTTACTATTAGCAGAAGCCGGTGGTATTACTACCAGCTGTAACTTAGTATTTATTACTAGCCTATGAACTAGAAATCATTTCCTTCCATTCTTTCTCCCTTCCGTTCTTTTTCATATGATGGCATTAGTGAGTAGCTATGATCTAATATTTGGAAATCTACCACTTTCCCTCCTTTTCACCACTTCTTCAGCAAATGGCTTTTCATTCACATATTCATATTCCATCCCAGGAACAAATTCTTCTCTAACAGTTAATTGTGGGAAAAATATCCTTTCCTTGGTGAGGAATACATCTTTTAAACAATCTACAAATGGGTACTGTTGTCATAAGCTTCCCATACTTCTTCAGTAGGAGATTTGTCCCAAAGTCTTCAGAGCACAGCTTTCAATATGTAATTTCTTTATAAATATGTAACCCTATAAGACATGTGCGAACATATGGCAGTGCAAACATGATAAAGTTTAAATAGCCCCTGAAGTGATTTGTTGGACTGAACTTTAATTAAAGAGTTCATTAAGGTCATCATTATAAGAAGACAAACCGGTAAAGAAAACAGTTCTGGGTGCTGAAGGGAAGAGCTGTGGCTGCTGTCGCTGTTGCTGTTAGTGTGTTGGTCCGTATAATTGCTTGCATATCATTACCTATGTCCATAAAATCATTCAGCTCACAGATTATAGGATTATTACCAAATGACTTGCTTCGAATAGCAAATGAATATAGCAACTTCAATTGATTCTTTTACAATATTGGTCATTTGTTGGATTAAATCAACAAGTTCTTTTGCTCTTAAGTAAATAAAAGAAATAAAATCAAGTTAAATGATATTAAAAACTACTGTGAGACTGAGAAAAGAGTACTTAGGAGTTTTAAGACTCATAAGGGTGCCCCCTAAAGTCAGAGAGAATGTCTTTAGATTCTGTGACTTCTTGGATTAGCTCTGATGTTAAACCCACATCTTACTGTAATACACAGCATCACCTGGGGAGAAACAGCAAACAGGAACGTTTTCTTAGAGCATCACTTGGCAATACCCCAAGACCACATTCCACTCTTTTACTCTTCTGTTACTTAAGCATCTCTAAGCTGTCATCACAAAAATAAAAGCCAAGAAATAGAACCATGTGAAAATTGTTTTCTCATGTACGATAATCTTTGGAGCCCAGGTCCACAAGAGCCTCCGAGCGACCATGACACGATGGAATACGTGTCTGTAACAGGAAATGTGTTTTCTCCCATCTTGGTATGTTTTTTCTTCGTCTTGGTAAATAGTACGGTTAGCCTTCAGTTGTTCAAGCAAAAGCTGTAGCATTCACCCTTGTCGCTGTCTCCTCAGCTCTCACATCCAACCCATCAGCAAGTTCTTTGCACAAACAAAGCACATCTTGACGCCGCGCCTTCTTCCTGTCTCTCCTATGCCCACCCGGCCCCAGCTGGTTGTTTCTCGGACAGACTGTGGCAGGTGGCCTCGCCATGCTCTTCTCCAGTCCATTCTCCAAGCAGTAAGGAAATGACCACTGGAAACAAGTCAACTCGTGTCTCATCCGTGCCTCGAAGCCTTCACGTCAGGGCACACAGGTAAAGATGGTGCTTAAACACACAGAGTGAACTTTATTCCCTCCTGAAAGCCCACTAAATCGACAATAAAATGACTTTTCAAAAAGCCATGAACCCACAATCACAGGGAAAAGAGAAAAGGAAACCACTATGATAAAATTCTGGAGGCTGGGAAGCAATGGAAAGTGTGAGAACTGACGGCAGTTTGAGAAAGAAGTCCTCTAAGTTGGCATGGGAAGGCCAAGAAACAACCTGATTTACACTGTGGAACCCTAAAAGGTTCAGAAAAGGATGGCACTAGGTGCCTGAGGGAGTAGGACATACCGGGGTATAAAATGAGGAACTTAGCGCAAAGTTATTGAAGGCGTCCCTTCCCCTCTACGTGACTGGGCAGCTGTTCTCTCTCCCACCCGGTGCCAGCAACAGACCCGGGGTTTATCTCTAGAAAGGATGAAATTGGGCCTCTGGAAGGGGAAGCACCACACTCCGCTGAAGGCAAGGGTACCATACAGAAAACGGAGGGAAATGAAGGCCAGCAAAGGCTGAGACCTCCCAGCTGTCTTCCCAGGCCTTCACTCTCCAGAAAGGGATGGGAAAAACTGACTGGGGAATGTGACCAGTCAAGAGAAAAGACCTAAAATGAGTAACATCAGGGATTCTCCCTCAAAAAATCTCAGCCAGATCACCCTTGGAGTGACCTGCTTGGAGTTAACAAGCCCCAGCCACATGCTCAAAGTTTCCAGTCAGCTTTCCGGTCACCCACCCTTAAATGTGAGCAGAGGACAGAGCATACCACCTGCTTAAGGAAAAACTAAGGAGAAAGACAGAGACAAATAAAAGGGGGGCCATCTGAAAGAAACAGAGAACTATGTGGAGGGAAGAAATCTTGAAAAAGAATTTACTAATGCTTTAGAGATCTAAGAGAAAATGAAGAGAAGGAAGAATAGGATGCTGTTTCTTTTCTTTCTTTTTTCTTTTTTTTTTTAGAGGAACATTCAGAAAACAAAAAATAGGCTTTGGAAATTAAAAACAGGATAGGTGAAAAGAATAACTCAATAGAAAATTTTTGAAGGTAAAATTGAAGGCATCTCCCAGGAAGATAAAAAGACAAGTAGACGCTAAATAGGAGAAAAAGCAATAAATATTAGACAAACAGTTCAGGAGCCCTCACATTTCAATTATAGGACTTCTAAAAGGAGAGAAGAGAAACAGAAAACTGAAGGGAGGAAATCAACCATGAAATAATTTAGAAAACTTTTCAGGAAAGAAGGATTTGAGTGCCCGGATTGAAAAGGCCCACAGAGTGCCCAACATAATGGATGGAAACAGGTTTGCACCACAGCCCATTCAGTATGAAATCCCAGCTTACTAGGACCAAGGAGTAGATCTTAAAGGCTTTCAGAGAGAAAATTTAAAACAAGTTGCATGCAAAGGATAAAGAGCCAGAATTGCTCCAGACAGCTCAACAGTAACACTGGAAGGTAGGGACAATGAGGCAGTGTCTTAAAAATACTGCAGGCCAAAGCCTTCTGATCTAGAAATCCATACAGCCAATTGTCAAGCAAGTGTGGAGACAGAATAAAGATCTATTTGGACAGGTAGGATTTCAATAACTTTACCTCCCATGAATCCTTTCTCAGGAAACTATTGGAAGATATGCCCCAGGAAAATGGGGTACAAAACCAACAATGGGAAAGACATGGGATCGAGGATATCAGTCCAACAAGGGAGCAAGGTAAGGATGAGAGCGGGTCTGCAGGCACAGAGGTGGGCCCAGAATGGAACAGCCCAGAACTCAGGAGAGCCTTCTTCCCGAATTCGAAGCTGCTAGCATCCCTGATATGAATGCACACTTTCAGAGGCTATTTCAACACCTGGAGGAGGAGTTGAGGTTGAATAAGGGATACATACACAGGAAATATGCTTAATTCAAAAACAAGATAATTATTAATTCCAGGAAAAGCAAAAGGTTGTGAGGATAAGAAAAGTTGTCCTGTGTGATTACGAGTAATCACAGCTCAGCTATGAGTAGTGTCTGCCTGGTGGTAATAACGCGAGTATTGAAGATTGCGCTAACGAAACCAGAGATAAATCGATCTCAGGAGGATGGGAAAGGCACACTTGTGCACAGGGCAGGAGGAGGAAGGAAAGATAAAATATCCCAAACCGTAAACACAGGAGGTGCCAGCACATCCGTGCAGGGCAGACAGCAGTGTTCTCCCCGCAAGGGGAAATGGCAGAGACTGCTGTTTCTCCCAAAGGACCCACAGATCTAGATGAATCTCTAAAGTATGTGCATGCAATTTTAACTCAGCTTTTTAAATTAAATACGTCTTTTTACCAATATACAATATACCTACAGAAGATTGCACAATCATATATGATTCTCACAAATGAACACATCCTACGTCTACCACCTGGATGAACAGAGGACTTCCCTGACTTCCTTTTCTGAGAGACCACTCCCGACAAGCACTCACATCTCATCCCACTTGTTACTTCACAGCACAAGGTGTGCTTGTGTATGTGCTTCGATGTTGACTTGTTTGTGGTCTCTCTCTCCCTCTCACACATAAATGCCACAAGCCAGGCTCCTTGTCTTTGTTTATAGCTGTCTACCCAATACCACTGTATAGTACACACGGTAATCTCTCAATAAATATTGCTAAATGAAGGAATAGATGAACACAAGGCCCTAAATAGGATTAAATGCAACACCATAAAGAATTAAAACTGGGGGCCTGCCCAGTGGCGCAGTGGTTAAGTGCGCACGTACCACTTCGGCTGCCCGGGGTTCGCCGGTTTGGCTCCTGGGTGCAGACATGGCACCGCTTGGCAAGCCATGCTGTGGTAGGTGTCCCACATATAAAGTAGAGGAAGATGGGCATGGATGTTAGCTCAGGGCCAGGCTTCCTCAGCAAAAAAGAGGAGGATTGGCAGCAGATGTTAGCTCAGAGCTAATCTTCTTCTTCTTCAAAAATAAAATGAATTCAAGAATTAAAACTGGTAAGGACTTCATGTAGCTTGTGGTTAATTTCAAACTTTGTGATGAGGAAAGTAGGTATCAGAAGAATGGCTATGATCACTGACTTGCCCGAGGAAATATACCTGGCGAGGGGCAGAACGAGGACCCTGACTGCAGGCCAATGTTTCCCGTGGCACAAGCCTGCCTCGAGACTGTCTGCTCTCAGCCAGATTAATTTATAATCACCATAATATTCCATAATGTCTGACATTAAAGAATGAAGTGCCCACACTCAAATTTTCATAAATTATAAAAAAACCCTTCTTTCCCTTTCCCTCATCCCAGCTTCTCTTTTCTATGTCTACTAGCATTGGCACAAAATCTGTTATGAATTCTGTAATAGTGTGCAAGGCATGCTAGTGCTTTCTAGGAATTGTTTGGGCTCGTGCTGTTTGGATGTCAGGTTTATGTCACAAGAAACAGGTCTGTGATCCTATCTTTACAAGGTGAGTGTTCAGCACAATGACTGAAACATAACTAAGTCCTCAATAAATAAGCATTAAATGTTGAATGGAATGTTTTCTTAGATTACACCAACTATCACATTTTGGGACATCAAATTCCTGCTACATAAGGAGGTGGTCATGTTTTAAAAAAAACTTACTTTTTAAATTATAAATTGCAGAGCTGGCAACATCCTGCCACCCAGCAGGGACCTCTGGGCACAGCCGGTGTTTACCAGCCCCCAACGGAGGAGATGAGGGATTCCCACAGTCAAAGCGGGACGGTCTTTGCTCTCGCTCACTGTCTCTTTCTTTCGTACCTTTCCTACGTGCCCTTTATTTCAGATCTCCGGCGCCTTCCTGCTTTCCTCACCCCATCTTCCTGTCAAATTAGGGAATGACCTTACATCATTTTGCTCCTCCACTGATTACACTTCAGGATGAGTAAATGCGGAAAACATAATTGTGCCACGCCTTCTAGCTCCAACTGTAGAAATAAAAATTGTCTCATTCCTTGTTAAACAGGGTTTCAATCCTCTCGCTCAAAGAGATTTGTCCAGGGCTGGGCCCCCTGGGAGCATTTCCCCAGGGAAGCGGGGAAGAGAGCTTGTGGGGCACAGTCCAGTGCCCTCTCCCTGAGTCTGTGCTGGTGCCACCCTGACTGCCGCTGGGGTTCAGGCATGCTGTGGCCCATGGGTGGACTTCCCAGGAGTCTTGACATGAGGAAGTGACCAGCCTGTAAAGGAGAGTGTGGGCACAGACAGAAAACTCCTCTGAGTGGAGGGAGGAACAGTGGAGGTAGGAAGTGGAGGGCCACACAGTGGCCATCACTGAAGTTCTTCTCTGGCCCATCCCACAATGACTGCAGCCTGGGTCTGGGGGAAGAAGGACCTGGAACTGAACCTGAAAGAGCCGTTTCACCAGAGACTCTGAAAGTGCCTGGAAAACCTCCAAAAGAGGGCGACACAAGGAGGAGAGGGCGTTCTCCCTGCTTCCCATCTCTTACCCTAGCGTGTTCCCGCTCGTTTCTACTGGGACATGAACTCAGAAGAGGCAGGCTAGAGAGAAGCAGGAGGAAGCAGCAGATGCTATGCGAACGCCAACCAGGCTTGTTTATGACCACACATGAGACACATTCCAGGGCCTTCCAGAAATGCTTGAGGAGAACCTCACAGGGGCTGGGGACCTGATGGAGGCAAAACTATCAAATGCTGCCGTCATGTTCAAAACACATGATGGGGCTGGAGACATATGGCTTTTGTGAACCATAACATCCAAGGTTTTAGCTACCTAACACCTCCCAGCCAGCACTTGCTTCTTTTCTCCTATCCCTGTTCCCTGAGGACTGTGCGCTGCCTAAGGGTGGGGCCAGCTGTGCCTTCTCACAGCACAGGGACTGTCAAGGAGCCAGTGCTCAATCAAGATGGGAGGGGTGGGCAAATGAATGAACAGAGGAGTGGAATCCAACCACCTTGGTACAAGAAGTTATTGCACAAACCCTTAAGGGAGAGGACTTTTCTTTTAAATATTTTATTTGTTTTTTGAAGAAGCTATGTGATCTTTTCTTTTTTTCTTTCTTTCTTTCTTTTTTTTTTTTTTTGCAGGGAAAGTTTGCCCTGAGCTAACATCTTCTGCCAATCTTCCTTTTTTTTTTCCTCTCCCCAAAGCCCCAGTACATAGCTGTACATTTTAGTTGTAAGTCCTTCTAGTTCTTCTATGTGAGCCGCTGCCACAGCATGGCCACTGACAGATAGGTGGTGTGGTTCCATGACTGGGAAACAAACCTGGGCTGCTGAAGTGGTGAGAGCACTGAACTTTAGCCACTCGGCCATCAGGGCTGGCTCAGGAGAGGACATTTCTGATGTTGAATTTCAGTTTAAGAAGGTAAGTTTAAAACTATCCTACCAGTTATCAGCCCCACTTCCTTGTCTTTAGGATGCCATTGCTAAATGTGCAGTTGGTTCCCAGATCCATTGCTGACTTGGTGTCTCTTTCAGACCTTGAACCGTTGACGTGACAGAAGGGCTGGAGGGGAAAGCCATGTCTGGGCAGAAACACTCTGTTCAAGGAGGTCCCTCCTTAAGCCCAACTTGCGGAAGAAGCCCTGAAGGGGGATGGCTCCTTGGAAGGGTGGTGCTGGAGTTTGGGGTGAGAACTGGCCACTATGCCTCCTACTGGGGGCTCTGCTCCCATTGTGTGAAGAGAAGAATCATTTGGTGTCAGAGTGACCTGGGTTTGCGCCCAAGCACTTCTATGTCATAACTGCGTGACCAGGAGCAGATCTCCTAGCCTGCTGGGTCCCCTGTTCCTCCTTTCCTGAAACTGGATGATAATGCCTGTCTTACCTGCATCATCCACTGTTGAGTCAAACAAGAATCATATGCGAAGTTGCCTGTAAGAGATATATATGCATATCATCCCATTCTAGGCCAGGAGTAAGATGGGAAAAGACAATTCCCACAGCCATCAGAAAGTCTTTTCCAGTCTTTCAGAATTGTCACACTTTGTATGGAAATATTCCAAGAACCATTTTTCCTCTCTAAGTCAAACTTTTAGGGCGTATTAAATACCTTTTAGAAGAAAGTCCTTTGCATTTTTCTTGAAATTAGTTATATACTTGCAAATGGCCAGTCATTCCAGCACTAAATTGAAACAAATTCATGTTGTAAAATAATAAAAAGACCTCTTTCATTGCGTGAACTACTGATCACTGGATTAATGGCCTTCACTCGTTCACACAAAGACCTAATGGATCATTTTTTTTAACAACACTGTAACTAAGCAGTACTCAGATTTTGGAAACCATTAAAATTATAGAATAACCCCAAAGTGCTTGATCCTCCCTGTAGCTCTTTTTATCTAGAGTTGGAATTCATTGTTTATGGGCTTTTATTTCTATGCAACCCCTGCCAGCTCCAGGCGCTGGGTTGTTCTCTTTTAATAAATGTCTATCCTTTATGCCTGCGTCTTATAGTCCACTTGGTTTGATTTACCCTCAAGTCAAAATACTTTCTTGATCATTGTGCACAGAATTAATCAACACCGACAGGACTATTCATGGTGCTTATCCCTCACTGCAGAGAGAGGAAGAGCACTGGGCTGTCAGGGCTCGGCTGCAGGGCGTTTTCTGAATTTGGATGAAAGGATCACCCCCAAAACATGCAAAGTTCTTCACAAGCTTTTGGAGATAAAGTTTTCCCCCACCTGGCCCTGGAGCCCCTGTTCCAGGCAACTGGAGATGCCCAACTCCCTGCCACCTGCTTATCTGATGGGACATTAGACCGGCGTGTTTCAGAGCCCAGGAACAGGGGCTCATCAGCCCCTGGAGAAAGAGCAGGCATATTAAATGATGCACTCCATTTTTATATCAAGCATAAATGCCAAAGCAGTTCCGGGACTCATGCATTTGTAAAAGGAGGAGAAGGGAATTAGCGCCACACTCTCTGCATCGCTGGCACCCAACAAAGGGAAGTGTTGCTGTTTTTCTTTGTTCGCATCAAACTATGGTGGAAATTCAATGATTTTTAAAAACAACAAAACCTTTTCAGGATGGATCGAGTCATTGGGACAAGTTTATTTTACTCAAGTCTGCAGAAACTCATTTTTAAACTAAGAAAATGGAATTCTTCGTGTATTTTACTCCAGTTTCCTGATGGTATATCTCAAAATACAATGTGACATGAAGCATTAAGCCATATAAACTTTTGCTGTAGCTGTTGTTGTTTTAACCTATCTGGGACGGAGAAGCCAGGGTGATGATAACCATGGCACCCAGATTAACAGCACAACCTCTGGGCTGCAGCTTCTACAAATTCATCCAAACTGGAACCAAATTCTTGCTCTGCTTGCTGACTCTAAGCAATATCTTTGCACTTCCTCTTAACTAGTAATCCTTGCGCAATCTGTTTTACTTGCAGGAATGCTGCTGCATCATTACCTTGGGCTCGAAATGTTTTCAGGCCTCGGCAGATGTCAGCCGCCTGCCCTTGACACTAATTCTATCTCTGCAGCTTGCGTTGCCATTGTCAACAAATGGTTCTGATTATGCTATTCTGGTTCCATTCTGGCGGAAAAGAAAATAAGCCCCTGGACAAATAAGCGTTTGATCCTCCAGGTTCGTCAGGCAAAACCTGAAATCGCTTCGTGTTGAGTACGCTGATGGGAACAGCTCAGGCTTTGAAGATAAATGGTTCTTGACTTAAACCCCTGCTTCACCACCTTCCAGCCGGGGGGCGTCCCAGCAATTTTCTCAGCTTCTCTGGGAGTCAGTTTCCATATCCATTAGAAGGGTAACGACACCTCATGTGCCCAGTGGTGGGGGGGATTAAAAGGAGGTCAGCAGCCAAAAGCCCGTGTCTGGCACTGGGAAGGCCTCATCCAGTCTACCTCTCCCAGCTCAGCCTTCCCCAGAGGAGATGACTGCACACTCGCTCACGGGGTCGGCACTAGATAATCTTCCTGAGCAATGGCTCAATCATCCATTATTCATTCTGGTTTGGCCCTAAACCCAAGAACCAGATACACAAATATATCTTGTTTAAATCCAGCCACATCCCCAGTGCCCAGAACTGTTCATGAAACATTTAGATGCTCAGAAAACATTTGATGGGTGAAGAAATGGAAGCACAAGCCCCAGGACACCTGAGGCTGCTTAGAAACATGGCACGCCTGTGTCCGCACCAGCGTGCTCGGGGCCAGTCTGCACCAGCCAGTGGCTCTTACCGCCCAGGACCTTCTTTAATCTTCGTTCCATATCCACCCTCTTCCCTACAGATACTAGAAATTTCCAATTTCATCAACAACCAGTCAGAGTCTGATCTTCACTAAGTAGCTGGGCTTACCATCCAGAGCTAACCAAGTTCCAGCCTAAAATAAATAAAATTTTATTTCATTGCCTTATTGGCTAAACTAGGATATTCAAAATGGTCATTAGACCCTAACAGAAATTTGAGGACCTCCAAAGGCCAGGAAACCCCAAATTTATAGCCACACACCATATGCAAAGGCTTTTGCAGAAGCAAAACCCCAAAATACATTAGATTGAACCATATGAAACTGTCACATATGCAGGTCAAAATGATCAAATGTCAGTAATTTCATACCGTTCAGTCTGGTAGCTCAGTGAGCACCAGCAAACGGACCCTGATGCTTTACTCTCCTTCGGAAGGAGCGTGACCACTTCACCTGTCTCCTTGAAACATCTTCCACGGCTGCCCATTCTGCATAAACCCTGCGGCCAGCACTGCAGGCCATTCTCATCCCCAGCCCAGCCTCTCTCCCCATCCCCTTCTTCCTTCTTCCCCAGCAGCCTGAGTGCCAGCACAGCCACTGGTCCTGGAGCAGGAGCACCCGTGCGCGCCCAACCTCAGGGCCTCCGATTGGCTGCTGGTCTGTGTGGGATGCCCTTTCTGCCTTTGTTGGCTTACAAACTGGCCCTGTACTTGGAGGGCAAGGAGAGACTGAAGAGAGAGGCAGACCACTGCAGACAGGTAGGGGGTGGTTCTTCTAAGCAAGGGAACTGACGTAGGAGGCTTGTCTTGGGGGGCCAAAGATGAGTAGATTTCTGACCCCCTGCCAGAATCTCAAAAGTTTACATCGAGGCCTTAACTGGGTTCACTCACCTCCACGGTCCAGATGGGTGTCAACAACACTTCACTCTCTCAGGGCTGAGTCCTTGAAACAGCTCCCACAGTGGGAACGTGGGCAGAATGTACATTCCAAGGACACGGGAGGTGGCGAGGGGCCTCCGATTGCCCTGGTCCCGCTGGCGGGTCAACCAGTGGACACATCCTCTCAGGGACCTCCCCCGACAGCCTCCACTACCTGTCCAGTGCTTCCTGGACTTTCAAGATGCAGCTGAGAAGATAGCACTGCTCCTAAACTTTTCCCAAGCCCTCCCACCCACCCCCACCCCATCAGAATGTACCTCTGTCGCCTCAGTGCTCCCATAACCTCTGCCTGACCTCCACTCCAGCACTTCACATAACATGTCCTGTGTTATGTGGACATCTAGGTTCCACTTCCCAACAGACATAAAGCTCTATCAAAGAAGAAACTCAATTTATTCCCCTTGTGTTCCTGGGTACTGAGCACAGTAGCCAGCACATAGCAGGTGGTCACTAAATGTTGATTGAATTGAGCACCGACTGTGGGCCACAAACCAACTTTCCAGGACTTATGCCTTGCTCAGGATCAAGGTCAAGGACATGGGTTTTGTTTCACCCCCACCCCTGCCATTTAACATCTGAACCACCTTCTAGGAGTTGCCTAACCTCTGTAGTCCCCCTTTTCTCATTTCAAAGACAAAGAGCCTCCACTTCTCAGAGTTGTTAGAAAGGTTGAGTGAGACAGCGTAGGAGACGTGCTCCCTGCAGTGCCTGGTGTACAGTAAGCGCTCAGAAATGAGAATGTGTGGTTCATTCCTCTTACAGTAATTATGAGCGTCTCTTAAACAATTAACTGACGTGTAATGCGTTTAAAGAAAGACTGACACCAGAGGCAGAGAGAGGAACAGACATTGTCCCAGAAGCCTGTGCACCCTAAGATACCGGAGTTTGAAGATCCCGCTAATGGTGGGCAACAGCCTGATGTGTTTGGTACAAACACACCAATCCCACCATCCCCAGGTGACAAGAACGAATCTTTCAACCTTTATTTCTTGCATCCACTGGGATGATATGACCGGATCTGTGCATTTGAGAAATTCGAGTTTGGCTTCAGCGGCGCTGTGAGTGCCTGTTGATTGTTCCCTCCTGCCGCCACTCAGGACGCGGCAGGGTGGTCCTGGGTCTGCCAGCCTGCAGCTGGGAGCGGAATCCTTCCGAGAGTGCCCCGCCCTGAGTGCTGCAGCAGGGAGCCGCAGCTTTAGGCTGACAGGAAGAAATGGGGGCAATGACAGGAAGCTTGGGAACTTTGACTTTTAATTAGGCTTCCACTTTTTGTCTCGGGTGGGCATAGGTAAGGGGTGCTGCTCTTTATGTCTTACCAGATTCCCCCAAAACAAAGGTGAATGACACAGGCTGCAAGAGTTTCCCCAACAAGCCGCAGCCTGCAAGGAGAAAGGTGGAAGATCTCCTATTTCCCGCAGAGGCTGTGCAGAGAGGCGGCCACATAGCAGCCTGGCAGGATCTTCCAACTGATTAGACAGTGGGGCTTATGAAAGAGGAGGAGGCTGAGGGGCCTCTGAGCTACGCTGTCGGGTAACTAAGGTTATACAGGCTGAGGATGGCAGGAGGCTAGCCCTGACCCTACCCCACACTTGGCCATCACCCAGCCCCACTGCTCGTGCTTGCTAAGGAGCTTTGAAGTCCGGCCTTGGTCCCCCTGCTGCCGCACTCGCCATAGCAAATCCGTCTCCAAATGGCACTGCGAGTGCTTTCATCGTGAAACCTCACTCTGCATTCCTTAGAAGGCTTCCACAGCTCCCCCACTGCCCTACGAGACAGTCACAACTCCACACTGTCTCCAGGGCCCCAAGGTCTAGCCCTTGTCTCCCTCTGCAGCCTCGCCTCTCATCACCTTCCCTCTTGCCCTCTCCATGTGACACACACTTTCAGAGCTTTGTCCTCCCCATCCCAGGCCTGCGCCCCTGCTGTTCCCTTTGCCTGGAGTGCTCCCCTGCCCTCTGTGCTCACCCTTCAGATCTCAGCCCAGGCATCACTTCCTCAAAAAGTTCTCCCTGATTGGGTCAAACTTCTTCCCAATAAACTCTAAGGAGTATCATCCTTTGTCACCTGGTGGTGGGTGCAAATTTACCATTGTTTGTTTTATTCTGTCTCTACTGCATCCCGCCAACGAGACACTCAGTGCCCGAGCGCCCTGTCAGTCTGCGTCTGCTCCACTGTGGCTGCCTCGAAAGCTGGGCCTGGTGCCTGAGCATAGGGGGTGCTTCATAATTAGCTGTTGATTGTTGAATGACTGAAGGAGAAACTGCAGTTTATTTTTCATTCATAAAAAAATCTGCCACTCCATCTTCCTTAGTGCCTGAAATCATCCCTTTGTAGGTGGAGGACTTTCCAGCCTTCGAGAGAGGTCGATAAAACGGAACTACTCCTGGGAAAGATTAGAAAACTCTCTGCTCACACTTGAATGACCAGGTGAGGAGTGCTGCCTCCTCCACGGCATGCAGCAGCCTCCGCTCTGCACCTCCTCTCTCTCCTACATCCACACGGAGGGGATAACTCACCACCAGAATTTGGAACCAGGAAGCCGCTTGACTCTCCACAAGAACCAACACTGTTGGGGGTCATGAATTTCCCTTACAAGGCCTCCTCACACCCAGAAAAGAGCCCTGCCAGCACGGCTGGGCCTGGGAACCTGGAGGACAAAGCTCCCTGCAGCCACGTCCATCAGCACCCCTCTCCGTCTGATCTCCCTCCCTGGTTTGAGCTGAGAGCCCAACCTCTTCCTCTGACTCCAGCCCAGCTCCTCCTCGGAGCATCTTCCTGGGAACAACTCTGCTGAGCCTGCTAGATCTCAGATGAGAAACTCCACTGGGCAGCCTGCCACACGCTTGGACACCATCTGGGACTGTCACACAGGCACAAATGTATCCCTGAGTTTCCTGGAGTCATTAATTTCCTTTGAGTAATTACCGCAGAATTAAGAGGAGCATCGAGGTAGGCAAGCCTATTGGCCATGAGCAAGTAAACTCACTTATCTTTCCATTCTGGCCTCATCTATTCGACCTTCATGGGAGCGTGACAGGATAGCAGAGATCAGACAGCCCTTTGAGCGCCTTTGCCACAACAGTGCTGAGCTGGTCCCCCTGTGCGTGCACGAGTGTGGCCCCTGGGGTTGTGAAGCCGAGGGAGCGATTCTAGAATTGTCATTTCCATGAGGGCTGGAAGGCATCTGCCCCCTCAACAAGATCCGGAAGAATCACCGGCTGATTACCCAGAAATCCAACCCATTGCATTGACTGTATGTCTGAAAATAATACATGTTTGCATATTCCAAATATTACTCATTGCAGATAATTGCTCAACAGATCAGAAAGTAATAATTGGCTGGAAAATATCAGGCTGTAAGAAGCCTTGAAGACAATTTCTAATCAGTAGTTCATTTTGTGACTCTTCCTTATTCTCCCCCTTTGATTTGTAGTCCTCAGAATAAGGTATTAAAAAGTACAACTTCAGTCGCCGTGACTTCATTCTCGTCCCTGACTAACCTCACTATTGTCTTCCGCGTGGATGCAAGACGTGCCCCACGGCACCCGCTTTTCTCCACACTCACACTGCCGACCGCCTCAGATCTCCCCTTGTTTGACATCAAATGCAGCCTGACAGCTGAGATTTCATTATCATTCAAAAAGGAATTTTGCTTTTCTTTTCTAATTTTTAATCTTTGAAATCTCCACTTTGCGTTTGTTCAGCGCTGCTTCCTGGACCAAATCTTGGGGAAAATCAAAATTTGAGGCATGCATCCACTTGTTTCTCCACCTCATGTCCTCTTTGAGCAGGTAAAAAATAAAAGGAATTTGACAATGGAAAGGAAGTTTCCAGAAGGGCAGCATGTAGTCGAGGGAGACTGAGGAGCAGTTCCAGATAGAGGCTCCTGCCGGGGCTGGTCCTCGGCCCACCCACACGGCCCTGGGGGAGCAGAAAATGCACAAGGGCGGGGATGGAAGATGTGGCTCTTGGTCTCACTGCTGACTTTGAGATTTCAGGATGGTCTCTGTGCTCAGTTGGGCACTGGGTGGGGTGCCATTTTAGTTGGTGTGGCTTCGCCCAGCATGGTGCCTGGCACACAATGGTGATCAATAACTGTCTTTTGAATGAGCAGATGAATAAACAACGTGAGTGTTTTATAAATATTGGGCGTTATGACCTCCTGTTTTCTCTAGTGCTGGCTGGGCCAACAGCTTCCGTCTCCTCTAGCCCTCTCATCTCCAGAAAGCACAGGCAGAACCCAGGGGAACAGCCCAAATTTCCTCTACTACAAATGCAGCCCTGCTCACTGCATAGGAGTGGGAAAGCAGGAGCACTGTAAGTCAGGACACTAGGAAAACTAAGGGTGAAATCTGTACACAGCCACGTGCAGCTTGAATCTGGTTCTTGATCTAACCCTCCAGAAAAAGTGAAATATACACAAGGGAAAAGAGAAGGACAGCTGGCTTCGTGGAGCATGACGAGGCACCAGTGCAAAGCAGGGAGAGCAGGGGCGGGCTGGCCCGAGAGCCGCCCTCCTGAGCAGCAGCCCCTGCTCACCAGCGGGGCTCAGCCGTGCCTCCCTGTCTTCCAAGTCAATAATCCGATATGACTTGACAGTTGCTTGGTAAGCATCCGTGATGAATCCAGACCATTGCAGATGTCCTGCGGGGAAAGGGGAAATCAGCACAATCTACTGATGATTTAGTAGTTTTAAAGAAATAACAGCAAGGTAACATTTTTAGGATCCTTTTTCAAGAAATTTTCTCTAATGTGGAATATAGTCCACTAGTATGAAATTGGCTGTAGACTACATACTTGTGTTCCAGAAAGCATCTATGTCAGTGTGAACTGAAATGCATGCAGTCTATATTTTGTCCAAAATATCAAAACCATATCATCTATCATTGCTATTGAGGAAACATTCGCACAATCTTTTTTATCTTCAAAGGGTCTGCTCTTATACTATGGTTTATTGACATGGATGTTGGTTTGTTAACTAACATAAACATTTACATATGCCATAGCCCCTCAAGATCCTCTCCGCAAAGGAAAGCAGTCTCCCTCATTCTGAATAAATCCCAAACAAGATACCCGTAAACACAAGTGCAGTCTATTTCCCTGCCACAGTGCCTTTGCACATGCTATTTACTGTGCCTAAAATGCCCATCCCAATCCAACTCCAATTCAATTTCCACATTCCTTCCAGAAGCCTTTCCTGGCTCTTGCCTCTCTTTCCAAGCTAAACTGTGTACCATTAATACTATACACACTCTGATTATGACACTTATCACCTCTAAACGTAATTGTACACACATTTATTTCTCCACTTGACTGTTTCTTTAGAAAAAAGTTTAAAAAACAGAATCTATTCCTCTATCAGCACTGAATACATGAATAACAGTGGACAATTATCTGCAAAGGAAAGGCTGGAAGAATACCTGCCTGTTATGTATTTTTGTTACTGTGTAGTCTTGAAAACTATACACCTGAAATCAATATTCCAAGCTGAGATTTGTGGTTGAGTCCCATTCGTTGTCACTTCTAGTTGGTATGAATAATGTGGTTTCAGTATAGAAACTTTGCCTTGTATCCACAGTCACATGCCACACAATGTTGTCTCGGTCAGTGAGGGACCGCATAAGTAATGGTGGTCCTGTGAGGTTAGCGCCATGCAGCCTGGGTGTGTAGGAGGTACACCATCTTGGTGTGTGTGAGCACACTCTATGATGCTCACACAATGGCAAAATCGCCTAACAACGCCTTTCTCCACACGCATCCCTGTTGGTAAAGGACACATGACTGTGGAGCGTGTCCCTACATAGTAAGAGAGTGGCTGACTCATGTGCCCACTGTGCCCAGCGGAGGCTCCTCGGACAGCGGACTTACCCAGAATGCACGTTTTGTTCTCTTTGCTCACAGCACGGAATTCAGCCCATCGTCAGCAGGCGCAAGTATTTTTTCCCTCCTCATTAACATAAACACTCAGAGCACAACACAGAAACCCTTCTCACTGGCTCCAAGTTGTCAGAGATGTTCTAAGCCAAGCGTGCTAATGACTCAGAAGGGGCATTCGGAAATTTGAAAGCTCTTCATGGACGTGATTTCTGCTCTCCCCACCTCCCCCTCCTCGTCTGTCAAGCCCTCCTTGTTATTTTTAACTCCACATGCCCACAGCTGTGCTTCAGAGACGGCCCCGCTGAGGCAGAGGCGCAGCCGGTCACGGGCTGGGAAGCAAGACCTGGGACGCACGGCCACGAAAAACAGAGCATGTCACAAAGGGTCGGAGCGGGGAGAGGAGGTGGAAACACCCTCAGAGAACAGAGCTTCACCGAGGCCGAGGACAATCAACCCACTTCCCACAGCCGGGTGCAGGAGGAGCACTGCCAGCCCTGACGGAGGAGCTGGACAAGGACTCAGTACGCAGGCCTAAGGCTGCTGGATGTCTTGCCCACCGGTCTCTAACACTCTTAGAGGCCACCACAGATCCTGACCTGTACCAAACCTCCCAGGCCAAGCTAGCCGCCCGCCTCCCTCCGCCAGGCATCCCCGGGGCTGCGTTATCTTAGAACTTCAGAACTAAGGGAGCAAATTCCAGGCCGAAAGAAGCCAACTCATTTGGGAATATCTTCTTTTTGTGGCTCTTCTTGGTACCAGTTTTAACCTCATTTCACCCAAATAAAATTGCTTGCTTTGCTGCCATTCAGTTCTCACTAAGCAGAAATGTTTCTGGCTGTCACACCTTCCTAAAGCGAGCCTGAACCCTCCGGTGAATGGCGCCCCTTGGGGTGTTGGAAGACCCTCCTGAGCAAAACCAACACAGCCCGCAAAGCTCTCCCCTCCCCTGCTTTGTCCTTTCGGTCATTTTCACACGGGCATAGTGGACATGGGCCCTCCTCTTCCACCAGGCTTTACAGATAGTGTCTCATGTAGGAACATGAAAGTGTGACAGCTTTGTATTGTTCATGTTTCACTTTTGTATTTCTGAAATAAGTGCGCATCATGTGGGGTCCCAACAGAAAACAGATGGCCCACTCGAATGAGGCCCTCCCCTCTAGGTTATTCATTGATGCAGAGGAATTATAACGGGCACGGCGGTAGCCAGGACGAGAGCAGCAGAGAGGGGAGTGGCTGCCAGAATCAGGTTGGAGAGAGTCATGCAGAGAGGCTGGCATGAGTTCTTTGTCAAGGACTTGCAGCCTCTGGTCAAGGGATGCAGTCAGCCTATGGTGATCCCTGCACAGAAGGAGTCCGGGTCCCCCTCGCTTTCCTTCCCACTGCAGGGCCTTCCCATTGGCCACACCAGATGGGAAGGGCTCCCAGGTAGGCCATGCAGGTCAGCCTCCTGGGGCCAAGAGCGGGGGCCAGGAGAGAGAGAGCAGATCTGGAGAAGCAAAGAGTAGATAACTGGCACAAAATAGAAACTTTATTTTTTAAAATTAAAATTTAATACTTTCTTTCACCTAAAACAACCACAAATTCACAGTTTGAATTTCTTAATTTCCAGTCCCTGCAGGGATAGACAATGTTTCAGATCCTGAAAACTTCCTATATACTCCTTGCTAAAAATCAAGGAAAAATAGAAATTCCTGAGGATTTCCCTTGTGTAAGTCATTTGTTTTTACCAACACACTTTTTTCTTTTCTTTCTACAAAAAATAAAATATAAAAGGATTGAAATCTAAAAATATCAGAGCGAAGCTTTGCAATTCACATGGCCAACCATAAAATACTTAGATAAAACTACGATTCTCCTTCCTTTCCATCGTTTCAGTAGCATTTATTGAGCAACTGCTACACCCCAAGTATCCTGTAATACACTGAGATGCAAAGACAAATGTAAACAGACAAACCTTGCCTATGTTGGCTTAATCACAGAGGGCGGCTGGGTAGGGACGTAGTCTTTGTTTGTTTCAGGCTCACAAACAAAGGGGCATCCTGAAGTGGGACTGGCGTCAGCTTGGTCTGATTTGGGGCTCATTGATGTTTGCAAGCTTGTCTCAGTTCTTCCTCCTCACAGCGCTTGTTTGCATCCTCAGCAAGGTTCTCTTTGTCGGCGGGCGGGATGGGATAGGAACCTGAGAACCAGAGCCACACACTCTGGCACCACAAACCCAGAAGGGAAGTGATGTCTGTGTGTCACAACCATGGCCAAGGTCTGGCTTCACTCTGATTGGACAGGCTTGAATCATCCAGAACCAATCCCTGGAGCCAGGAAAATGGGAGCTTTGATTGACGTTGGTCAGTGAGAGCCCCTCGCTTGTGCTGAGTCTGGAGCCGATCCAACCCCACAGCCTGACATTGGAGGAGGGGCAGATCCCCCAGGGACAACCTGAGGGCTATTGGTGAAAGAAAGCGGAAACAAATGACAGGAAAGCACCATCACAAAATAAAGACACAGGCAAAAATGCTCCAGAAGACGGACAGAAGGGAGTAACAAACTCCCCAGACGGGCTGGGCAACGTTCTACCTGATTCTTGGCAGAGGGACAGGATAGGATAGTGCACAGTAACGTAGTAAAGTGGAGAAGGGGATCCTGGCAAATACAACAGTGTGTGCAACTGCACGGAGGCATGAAGGAGTACAGCGTGTACTAGGAGCAATGGGACGTTCAGTGTGGCTGGGTCACAGGGCTTGAGGAAAGTTCCCGATTGCAAAGATGTTTGGAACCACTTTATGTAATGGCAAGAATTTGGGCCTTATCCTTAAAGGCAGTAAAGCATTTAGTCAGGGAGTGACAAGATCCGATCCATATTTTAGAAAAACGATGTAGAACAACGTAGAGAGCAGGGCTTAGAGGAGGGCCAAGTCTAGAAGTCAAGAGAGCCGTTCAGAGGCCATTGGATTTAGAGGCAAGAGATGGCGCCTAAGTGCAGAGGAAGGAGAGGGTAGTTTGGAAAGAAAATTAAGTGTTAGAATCAACTGGACTTGATAATCATTGGACTTGACCAAGAAGGTACAAGGGGGAAAGGAGATGAGAATAACCGAGTTTACTTGGGTACTGACGAGGATATTCTACCTGGTTGTTATTATTCACTCTCATATTTTTCATGCACATTCATTTTTTATATTTATTAACAGCACAAAATCAGCACACAGAACACTTCGGTTTAAATTAAAATAATTAAAAATTCATACCAAGGCAGATTAAAAACTTTTTTTAATATCTGAGTAACTGGATGATGAACACAAATATAAAATCAATATAACTTAATCTATAAAATTTAAACTGAACATAGCAGCTTTGGAATTTTGCCTTCTATTTCAAAATGTTCTTTCTCAGAATCCCTGTTCTACCTCAGAGCTGGAAAAAACAAGATTAAGAAGTCCTTTTTATGATTATCTTTGCAAATGATTTATAAAAGTCACTTAAATATGTAATTATCGATTGTCTAGGCATTTAAAAGACATCTAATTTTGATGTCATACGGATTGGCTATATCACTGAAATGTTTCCTCTTTTGTCTGAATACCACCATTTAAAAACCTAAGAAAATCGATTGACATCTATTTCAAGGTTATCAACCTAGCTGCCCAATTAGCATGCCCTTATTTCTACTCAAATGGGTAGGAGTGCAGAATTTATGTCAGTTCCAGACAGAGGGAAGCATGTCTTCTATACGCCAATAACTTGGAGACTATCTATAAGATATCATACATGCAAAACCAGACTACAAGAAGAGTTTACCAAGCTCTGAGTCATGACCTAAAATGGAATTGCCCACCTAGGAAGTAAGTGGATGGGACCCTGAGCTAAACTTGTAGACATGGCAGGTGCTAGAGAAGGGAGACGCCGTGCAGCATCCAGTGGGAGAGCAAAGCTCAGTGCTACACCACCTGGGAGGGGGTGGCTCCTAGTAACACAGTAAATGCGACGGTTGGAAGGAGGATGGTGCTCAGCTAGACTGTAAATGCACCAATAAGCATAGAAATGAGCTGTTTGGACAGCTGAAGCTTGTGGCTCCGTGGTGGAACTCAGCAACAGAGGATGTCCCACTGACAACTCGGTTTCTGCTCTAAATTCTTTCTTTTGCCCTTTGCCCAGACCTGGAATATTGGAGAAAGACCCAATGACTTCAGTTTGGACCTTCGTGCCATTCCAGCAACGAGTGCAAAGAGAGGCCCCTGCAAGCACGACTAGAAAACAAGCGCTGTCTAGATGCCGAATCACAGAAATTTAAAAAGAGGATCTGAAGAATTAAAGAAAATGGTCTCCTGTGAAAGGGGCTTGCCGCAAAGATGGAGGGCAAACTTTAGAGATCTCTAATTTATAACTTCAGAAAGATTTTAAAAGGCATTGTATTTAATAAAAAGAAAGAAAGAATCTGGATTAAAAAAATACTTTCTGATAAAAACTAAAATTCCTGAATTCAAATATTGTTTAAAAAGAAAACTTCAGAACAGTGGGAAGCATATTATCTCATGAATGCAAATTTTAAGTTTTATTTAAGTTAGTAGAAGCACAAGAAAAAATCTGAAAGAATATGCCACAAACTATTTAAAAATTATGACCAGTTTATGAAAGACTTTCTTTTGCTAAATGGTACTTTTCTGTATTGTTTTAAATTTCATTTACTATTAACATGTATTTTTTTGAAAATGGAAGATAATAAATCTCTTAAAGTCAAGCCTTTGAAGAATATTAAATAACATGGAAAATTTTATTAAATAAAGCAGGTTGTAGAACCATGCATATAGCATGATTTTAATTTTCGTAATTTTGTAAATTTGTAAATTTGTAAATATTGATAGCAAAAAATACTAAAAGGAAATCCACTAAAATGCTTAGAGTAAATAATTTCTAGGTGAATGAATTGTAGGTGACATTATTTATTTTTCTACATTTTCTAGAATTATGACATTTATAATCAGAACAAAAACTACAATGAGATAAGCCATAAAAAGAGGACCAAGTAATGCCTTGAACATAAACCTGTCTATGGAAATTGGGAAAAGACTTACCCCAGTAGGTAATGCCCACAGAAATTCATACGGGGGTGGGAGCAATTCTTCCTCAGAGAAACAGTGTGCGAAAGGACGTGGAGCAAAAAGAGAAGGAGTATTGTATTCAAGAAATGTCACGTAGTTCAGCATGAGCTTGTAAGTGTGAAGGAGCGAAACTGATGAGAAATTAAGCTATAAGCTCGGGGCCCCAAAAAGGGGAAGGCACGCTGTGCTAAAGACTCTAGAATTGAATCTGTAAGCCAAGGAAGCCACTGATGTATTTAAAGCAGGAGAGGGGGGCTCAGCCCTGTGGCTGAGCGATTAAAGTGCTGTGTGCTCCGCTTTGGCGGCTTGGGGTTCACGGGTTCAGATCCAAGGCAAGGACCTGCTCCATTCACCAACCATGCTATGGCGGTGTCCCACGTACAAAAAAATAGAGAAAGATTGGCATGGGTGTTAGCTCAGGGCTAATCTTCCTAAAGCAAAAAAAAAAGAGGAGCATTGGCAACAGATTTTAGCTCTGGGTGAATCTTCCTCAGAAATAAATAAAAATAAAGTAGGGGAGTGACATGGTTTGATTGGTGTTTGAAATCACTGGCTTCACTATGGATGATGGAGTAAAATGAGAGAAGACAGATCTGGCCTTGCAGGGTTAAGGTAAGAAGTAATGAGGATGAAGCCAGGTTGAAGAGGTCATTAGGAAATAGAAGAGATAGCGCTTAATAACTTACTGGATGTGTGTGGCGGTGAAGGATGAGTCCAGCAGCATGCCCAGGTTTCTGTACCTTATGGTATTCTACTCCAAGAAATAGGGGTAGAGGGAGTGCAAGATGCAGACTGGGGGTGGGGCAGTAAAGGAATAATTCATTTCACTCCGGACATGCAGAGTTGAAGTGACTGTGGGTCATCCATGTAGAAATCTCCAATTGGCAGATAACGATAACAATATGGGTCTCAAAGTCAGAAGAGACAATGGGACCAGAGACAAAGATTTCAGAGCTATGAGTTAGAGGTTACCTACTACAGGTATGGATGAGACAACTCAAGGGGCACGTATAAAGGGAAAAGGATAGCCAGCCGAGTGGGAGCTCTGAGGAGTACGGCTTTAGAGCTCAGTGGTGAAAGAGAACCCGGTCAAACAGAATTCAGAGAAAGAGTCGAAGATAGTGAGATGAGTCAGGAAATCAATGTCCAAAAGTCAAGAGAGGTGTGCAAAAGGGAGGGAGAGTTCAAAGGCCAAGTAAAACAAGGCCTGAAACCTCTCTTTCGGCTGTTAGGAAATGCACACATCCCCTTGCCGAGGGCGGTGCTCCTGGAGCGATGGAGGTTGGAAGCTGGAGTGCAAGGACGTGACAGGCTGGATGGAAATGAGAAGGTGAAAGCTGGTAGGACAGGTAGGAATGGGACGGGGCAGCAGCTAGAGGGAGCAGAGTGCAGAAGGAGGGCTTTCTGTTTTGTTTTTAAAAAGGGAGACACTTGAGCAGGTTCGCCTTCTGAGGGGGCAGAGACAGAGGAAAGGAACATGGAAGAAAGGACATAAGAGATGGCGCCAGGCTCTGGCAGGGTGAGGTCCACAGCACCGCCTGGGAGAGGGAGTCTGGCTTTGAACAGGAGGAGAACCCGCTGACGACGTAGGGGAGTGGGAGAGAAGGGAGTAAGGACAGGAACTGATACAGATAAGGTGGTAGATTAAAAAGCCAAATTTTAGGGGACATACAGAGGAATTGTGTCTAGTTTCTTTACAAACAAAAAGGCAAGATCACTGGATAGGAGTCAGGGAGTTGGGCCAAGAAGGGAGCTTGAAAAGTGGGATGAAACATTGAAGTAGCAAGTGAAAACGAACTGGCAGGGTCAAGGAAAATGACCGTCAGGCAGCAGTGTGGCCCCCACTGGGGCTGTTCATTGGAAACTTGAGGCCCATGGAGGCAAGATGACACGATATTTTCCCTCCATGATGCTCAGCCCTGCACATGTATGGATGCAGAGAAGAGGCTAGATATTTCTAAGGCTGGGAATTTAGAACTTGGGATTTGCAAGGCAGAACCACAGGGTAGGGAAATAGGGAAGGTGTCAGCCCAGAGGTTGCAGAGATGGACCTTGTGTGCTTGGCTGGCCAGGGGAGAAGAAGCAGCCCAGGCTCTGTTGATAACAGGAGATGCTGAGGTGCAGGAGTGGGCCTGCCGGTGGGACAGGTGGCAGTGAGGGGAAATGGACTCTCGGAGCCTAGAAAGTCAGAAGGAGCTCGACCCTGAGGCCTGAGAAGGTCACGTGAGCTGTGGAAGAGGTTTGCCAGAGTGGGTGGAGTGTCGATGCAGGTCACGGAAGATAACCTGTGGGGGCTCATGGGGAGTGACAGTATGACATCTGGACGTGTAGTCAGGAGTCCTGGGTTTTTATTTCAGCCCTGCCACTTCTGTCTGCATGACCTTGAGCTTTACCCCCATACTCCCTGGGTTTTTGTTTCCTCTTATGAAAATAGAGATAGGAGGCACTGTGTATATGAAATAACGTGTGTGAGCGTTCCTGCCACACGGCCAGCATCCATTCATATTGATTGGATCTGGAGGCATGGCACAGGTGAGCATCGGGGCCCAGTGGCTTGGGGGAAGATGGCCCCATCAGTTTGGGAGAAGGGAGCAATGGGCTGGGGAGAGCAGAGACACACTGTGACAGCTTCCCCATTTTGCTTCAAGTTGACCTTACTGCCCTCAGGTGATGGGGGCAAAGCGGAGCTGCCCTCAGAGATATTTTGGTCACACTAGTCTGCAAAGGCAGACAGCTTTATTGCACTTGATTTATGAAGACTGTTTAAAAAATCCAGCTGACTTTGTTCCCAACACCTGTGTTCTCGAACCCAGGCCCTCCTACCCACTCCAGGCCCTCGCTCCATCAATTATCCCCTCCCCCAGAGCCTCCCATTTCTCCATCTTCACTGGCAACTCCTCTTTGGCCTCCAAACACCCCACAGCTCTATCCGGTCTCTCCACATCCTCATGAACCACACTCCAGACCAGAACAGAGCTGGGCAGAATCTAAGGTTCTGTCTGGGTGGAAGAGGGACCTGGAGCTGCAGCAAACCTGGCAGGAAACAAGGTGAGATGGGAGGTGGTTGCAGAAAGGAGGCAGGAGCTTGACAACAGAAAAACAACCATCTTTCTCACCTGTGTCTAATGTAAGTCCTCTCTCTGCCTGAATAAATCCTTGACTGACTTGAATTCTTTAGGGCACTAAGGGGCACAAAAGTTAAGTAACTTGCTCAAGGTTACGTAGAAGTGGTGGCCAGATGGAGAAGTCTAGGTCAATAGCATCTTATATGGCTTTTACACTTAGGCTTCTTCTCATTTCACCACATAGTAACCCCGAGAGGTCCAGCTGCCACACCCAGTTATGTTTGTTACCATTTAACAGATGAGGAAACTGAGTGTGGGAGACAGGGTGATTGCTTTAGGTCACAGGAGATGGCAGGGTCAGGAGCCCAGGTTCTCCACTACAGATCCCTGCCACCGGGCAGACAGAGACCAGGGGAGAGAAGCTGGTGTCTGAGGCAGCAATGGGCAACAGCAGGGGTCTGGGAAGGGCACAAAGCCAGGAAGGCTGTCAGGTGAGCCCCTGGGGCAGCTGGGTGCAAGCTTGGCCAAGATGAGTCCAGTGCTGAGGGGGTCTCTGCTCCTGCACACACAGACACTGGCACTGTTTACTTCAACGGTTAGCTCAGGATTTCTGGAGTGCCCTTGTTCTTTTTTTTTTTTTAAGGTATACTTTTTGGTGAGGAAGATTGGCCCTGAGCTAACATCTGTTGCCAATCTTCCTGTTTTTATTTTTCTCCCCAAAGCCGCAGTACATAGTTGTATATCCTAGTTTGTAAGTCCTTCCAGTTCTTGATGAGCCATGCAGAGGTCCGCACCCAGCATCGGAATCTTGAACCCTGGGCTGCCAAGCAGAGCACATGAACTTAACCACTCAGCCATAGGCTGGCCCCAAGTGCTCCTATTCTTGAAGGCAGAAACACATCCTCCAGTGGGTGTGACAATCCCACAGGGATGGCGGGTCTGGGCCTAATAGCACCACTGCCCTGAATCCTGTGGCCGTGACTTGGTCTGCATCTTCCTCTTCATCCTCGGGAACTCTGCCCTTTGAGACTTACCTCCCAGCCCTTCTCACAGCGCTCCCCTCCTCCTTGCTACTGCAAAGACTCTCCCTGGCTCTCCATCACCCAGCTCCACCCTCATCGTGGGCCTTCCTCAGGGCCTCACTCCTTTCAGCTCTGTGTGTTCTTCCAGATGGTCTCGTCTCACTCCATGGCTTCCAATGTTATTGTTAAAGTATCGTTCAGCCAATTATTGCAGCGTTAAAAAAATATTAAAAGCTGAAACTAAAATTCTTCTTTAGAATGAAACTGTCTTAGTTTAGGAAGATACCAGATTGGATCACTTGGTTGGGAAACGGCAAGATCTAGGGCTAAATCTGGAAAGAGAGGGCAGAACATAAGGAAGACTAAACTGATTTTCTTAAGAAAATGGGAGAAATTCTGCAAGCAAGGGCAGAGAGAAGTGCTCCCAAGAGGAGACGTAGAGTGAATGGCGGCAACTCGTGCCTCACTGAGCTGGCAGAAACGGCCGAGGGCTCTTTAAAAAGAGGGGTATCCCCAGGGCAATGTTAAGTTATTTGTGTATCTGCAATGTAAAGCCCCTCAGCTCCCCTGATGGTCAATAAATTCTGCCAGCATCAAACTACTGTGTGAGCCTGTTTGTATGAAACGTCTTCCCCAAGACTAGGACAACGCTGACTCCACATCTGGACAAGTAAGGTACACAATAGGGCCAGTGCCCGGGAGGTCTGGACAATCCACACACGGAACTCATTTAACGAGAGGCTCCTAAATTCTTAGATATTCTGTGGGGAGTATTGAACTTGCCATGAGTGAATAGGGAATAGGGAGCTTAACTCCATCTTGTATGGGCCTTAAGAAACATGGAGAGCCTACCTCACAATAACAAAGTTAGTAATGTTGCTCATGGTAAACATTTTGAACAATACTAAAAAAGTACAAAGAAGGAGTACAAATTAACTATAATCCCAACCCCTAATACAACCATTATTAATACTCTACCGTAGAGCTCTCCAAGCTCTTTCTTAGTAAAACTTTTCATATAATTTAATAATCTTTCATATACTCCAATCCTCTCCCCCCAAATACTAGATCCATCTTTTCAGATTCCTCTCTCTTGAAAGTCAAACTTGATATGTCCTAAATTGAGTTCGACATCTTCACTCCTGAGTAGAATTCCTCCACTCCTACCTCCATGCCATTCCTCTTTCAGTTGATGACAAGACGTGCTTTGACTCACTAAGCCTTGGAGCCATCTTTGATTCCTCCTTCCATTTCTCCCCTACAGCCAATTAGGCACCAAGTTCTGTGAGTTAAGCCTCTGAAATGTTTCTCTGATTCACTCGTTCTTCAGGTACCCACCACCTTGACTAGCTTCCTCATCCACGCCCTCATCTCTTCATGACTAGACTTCTGGTTAACCTCCTCCGTGGGCTCCTTGCCTCCAATCTCTATTCTTTCTAGCCAGCTCAACATATTCCCGTTTAATTGATAGTCCCCAAGTAGAGCATTATCAAGTTACTCCCCTGCTGGAGACTGGCAATGGCTCCCCATTGCCCAAGAAAGTAAGCACCAACTTCCCACCCTGGCATTCAGGATTTCCCTAAATGTAATCTTTTCTCCATCAAGTTGGATTACCAAATTACTGCCTCAAACATAGTTCATTATTTTTCCCTTCTAAGCTTCGTCTCTCTGACTCTCCTTCTTTTGATGGTTCACCCATATGTTACGGGCTGAATTGTGTCTTCCTCAAATTCATATGTTGAAGTTCGAACACCCAGTACCTCAAAACATGACTGTATTTGGAGATGGGTCCTTTAAAGAGGTGATTAAGGTACAATGAGGTCACATGATGGGCACTAATCCACTATTACTAATGTCCCTGTCAGAAGAGGAGACTATGAGGCAGAGGGAGAGACATCTACATAAGGACACAGCAAGAGAGCAACTATCCAGGGGCTGGCCCCGTGGCCGAGAGGTTAAGTTCGCGCGCTCCGGTGCAGGCGGCCCAGTGTTTCGTTGGTTCGAATCCTGGGCGCGGACATGGCACTGCTCATCAAACCACGCTGAGGCAGCGTCCCACATGCCACAACTAGAAGGACCCACAGCCAAGAGTATACAACTATGTACCGGGGGGCTTTGGGGAGAAAAAGGAAAAGAATAAAATCTTTAAAAAAAAAAAAAAAAAAAAAAAAAAAAAAGAGAGCAACTATCCACAAGCCAAGGAGAGAGGCCTCGTGAGAAACCAAACCTGCTGACGCCTTGATCTTGGACTTCCAGGCTCCAGGACTGTGAGAAGATAAGTTTTTGCCGTTGTTTTCTGTTGTTGGGGCTTTGTTGTAGCCGACCTAGCAAACTGACACACTGCCCTTCAAGGTCCCTCTGTCTCCACCTTCTCCATGTGATGTTTTCTGTCCTCTCTCGGGACCTGTATGACACTCTGTTGTTGCTTATTTGCTCTCCTGTGCAGAGTCTGGAGTCTGCCTTGTCCCCCACAATAGACATACCTTATTCATCTCTACAGGCATCATTGTGCCTAACTCAGAGCCTCGCAAATCATTAACTATTCAAAGAGCACACATTGGAGTGTGTTAAAAGGAATTCTACTGCAGAATAATTCAAGAATTACTGTATTCCAAGAAAGGAATAAAATGAATCAGTGTAAGCAGTAACAAAAATGTCATACATTTTCTAGAAACTCTCTGGTACCCAGCATTTTCCTCTGACATCGAACATCCAAGGAAAGAAAGTCATTAGGCAAATCAAAATGTCTATTATTTGAAAAGTTAGATAGGTCAGTACCTCTCTTCCCACAGTGTAACATGCTTCAAGCCCGTGGCTCGTCAGTGCGGCAGAGGGAAACAAGCCCTGGTTCATAAGTCGGACTGACCCGGTTCCACGCCCGGCTCTGCCATTGACTAGCTACACGCCCACTATCAGAGCAGTCCACCTCTCCGACTCGCTTTCCCTATCTGTAAGATGGAAACGTCCGTAACTACTTTATAGGATTGCTGTGAGGGGAGAATTAGAAATAAGATTAGAGAACCCGGGCTGGAAGCCAGCTTCCACCGTGTCTCAGCGGAGTGACCTCTGACAACTTACTGAATTGCTCTAAGCCTCAGTTTCTTACCCATAAAAGCGGGAGGAGGACAATAATCGTTCCAAGCTAAAAGGCTGATTTCTTGGGTACTTGAAACAGTAAATGTTCAATATATGTCAAGGAATATAATAAGTCAATATTAAAGTGCCTAATGCAGAACGTAGTGTGTAGAGAATATCCATTAAGTAGTAATTTTATTATTATTACCTGCACCAGGAGGATTTACATCAAAAATACAACCACCATCATGAGGGAAAAGTAGTCTTTTATTACATGCAATTATGAAGTTTCTAAGGGAGGATTCCAGTATTTGAAGCAATTTAATCTTCTGCTGAATGAAAATAGTTTTGAGCTGGAACACTGACAAAGCAACATGTAACCTCATCCCTCTCCACGATTCCGTGGGCGTGTGCACTTCCTCCTAAAGCAGCCTCAACTCTACGTTCTAAAATTATTTCTTGCAAGGGTGGACAGAGACATAAAGCTCTCGATGAGACTGGCTCAGCTCTGGAACACATGCCTTCCCAGGGAGCCCAAAACGGGCCGCTCCCCCAACCTGACACACACGCGCGTGGCTGGGCCCTTCAGCATGAAGCCACGAGAGGAGTCAGCCAGAAAAGTCCCAGGGGCCCAAACCAGGGAATAAGAAAGGATATGAAATAATTTATCTTTTACTTTATAAAGGTTTATCTCTCTCGTTCTGGAATGGGGGAAAAAAGCATAAATGGCCTATAATTTTTTTCAATGGTTAGTATTTACATATGGTTTTTGGTATTAGCATAGGACTATAAAATCTCTTCTTAAATCTCTACTATTTTGAAAACTCTACCACATCAAGCACATAATAAGAGCATAGTGAATATTCCTTGAATTTCAAAAAAAATCAATAAATTTAACCAATCATTTAATCAACAAATTAACATCTATTTCAATGACTTTAGTAAAAATAAAACCTTAGACGATCTTGGTGATTCTCAACCAGAGTGGGACAGCAGGAGTTCATCACATTATCTGGTTAAAAAAGTGACTAATGAGAAATTTATTTAGTCAAAAAACATTTATTCTGGATCTATAATATGCCACATACATAGGCTTTCAAAAAATGAAGGTAAATCAGATTCTCTATCCTCTCAAGATTGAATAGCAAAATCCTCTTCCAGTTCAACGGGCTCTCAATGAAAAGAGAATTCTGGCAGGCCTCTGCTCCCTCCCCGCCACTTTCCTCCGTTAGACAGCGGGACGGCTTGGTCAGAAGGGGAAAGCCAGGGCCTTCTCTGTCGTGCCGCACCTCCTCTGCTCCCCACTAGGACTTGGCAGAGTAGCTTCTCAACTTTGCAGAGTAGAATTTCTGAAGCAAAACCTCAGAGTTGCGGAACACTGGAGCCAGAGGGCATCTTACAGGTCTCCTTGCCTCGGGGTTCAACCCCGTTGGTGGTATATCAGCTCACCTGGGGATATTTTTCAAACAACCTTCACCTGCCCCCCAGGTTAGGCACATCCTGGATGGGTGTGAGGGGTGAAACACACCCGCAGCACTATTCCTAGTTGAGAGTCACTGATATGGTCCAAGGTTTTGTTATGGTCCATGGGATCGTCAGAACCTTGACTTGGATCACAGTGGAACCTCAAATCCAGGTCTCCTTACTCCCAAATACCAAGCTTTCTCTCGCCTGGGACCCCGACGTGAGCTCTGGCGAGTCTGGCGACTCTCCTAAAATTGTATACAAAATTTGGACATGTCCACATATGTACATTTAACTGGGGGGGATCCATGGCTCTGTCACAGATTCTCAAAAAGATCCATCCCCTGCCCCCCAAATTAAGAATAGTTAAGTTCAACTTTGCATTGGTTATTTCCCAGACAATTCTACAAAATGTCTGGGTAGAGTGAGGCAGGATTGGCCATGTATGATTGGGCCTAGAACCCCCACGTGATGTGATTTGAAGACGGCAGTATGAGCCCCACTCTGTAATAGCCCCCAGTGCACTCCCAGACTTTTGCCTGAGAGCTCCTTGCAGGTTAACTGATTTTGCCCTCTTCAAATCCAGATGCCCCCAGAGGAACAATGTCAGTCATTATCACACAACAGAGAGGAAGTCATCCTAACGCTTCCAAAATGCTGTGGGGGAGCTGCAGGTGGATGTGAAGGATGGCGAGGAGGCAGAGAGACCACAGGCACTTCATGCACCAAGGAATGGGGACAGCTTCACAGAGAAAGGGGCATGAAAAGAGGAGGCAGTTGGGCCTCAAATACCCAAAGCACCCCTGTTTTTCTTTCATGACAGTCCTGAAGGGTATAAATCCAAACCCACTGCAACAGATCAGAAGCCTCATGAGCTGATCATCTGGCTGAGACCTCTCTGAGCCCTGCAGCCTCCTCCATCCAACAAATAAATGGATAAGTAAATAAACAAATCAATAAATCACGAGACAGCCAGAGAAGCGCCATGTTGCCCTGAAGGATCCCACCTGGAGATTTGAGAGGTTGGATAACTAGCATCTGGCACACTTAGCTGGAAGCTGGCACTTCTTCTAGAAATGAGAGTTCACTGACAGATGCCCCCTCCTTGGCAGCCCTAGCCACATGGCTTCCCACTGCCTCTTTACACGCTGCCTCGATGGCTCCAGGCCTTCTGCTCTCACTGGGCCACTGTGAGAACAAGAAGGTCAGTGGAAGCAGCCACATTTGCTAGGTATCAGCTCCACTTCTGGACCTCACCCACAACTGACCTTAGGGGCAAGTAGCCACCTTTAAGAGACAGACCTAAAGAAAGGGTTGGCAGATATGCGGGTTTCTGATTTGCTTTGACTTGATTCTGTTACTATGTGCTGATACTTTGACTATATGCTGAAACAATCAGGGTGTGAGGGGAGGGTCTGTCCCAGTTCTTAATGGGTAAAGAAGCAGGCCGTCCTCTGGGGGGAGAATTTTATTTTGTCGAGTGCCAGAGATCCTGCTGAAGATAGCCCCTCGCACAGCAGTCCATGCAGCTAAAGAGCTCCTCCTGCTGAATTCCCATCAAGGAAGCAGCTGCAAAAAGCAGCTCTTCTTTCTAAGCCTTGCGTGTACTGCACTGTCAGGCACGTGTTTCTAATTCCTACCCGGGAACAGGCCACTAAAAATCAACGATTGCTTCAAGGGAGCAAAGATAGAAATACCAAGTGTTGAGTTCCTCAGATTATGTTCAGTGAAATTGGAGACAAGAAAGTTAGACTTGAGAAATATCTTTGTTCCAGAATGGACAATGCATTACTTAGGGTTCCCCAGTGAATGAGAACCCACAGGAGAGATTTATTATAAGGAATTGGTTCACACAATTATGGAGGCTGAGAAGCCCCACAATCTGTTATCTGCAATCTGCAGACCCAGGAAAGCCAGTGGCGCAGTCCCAGTCCAAATCCGCAGGCCCAAGGACCAGGAGAGCGGATGGTGTGAGTCCCAGCCCGAGGACAGCGGAAGACTGACGTCTCGGCTCAACAGGCAGGCACAGAGCAAATTCTCCCTTCTTCCGCCTCTTGTTCTGCTCAGGCCGGCCACTGACCGGATGCTGTCCCCTCAGCAAGGGGGAGGGCAATCAGCTTTACTCAGTCTACCAACCCCACTGCTAATCCTTCCCAGAAACACACTCACTGACGCACCCAGGATAATGCTTAACCAAATCAAATATCTGGGCACCGCTTGGCCCTGTCAAGATGACACAGAAAATTTACCATCACATAACAACTTGTTGCACTCAGTTCTGTGGAGTGTTAATGCTGAGTGAGACTTCATAATTAATGCTCCTGTTTAAAGATGGGGAAACTGAGGTCCCTGGAGAGGTTGAGAGACTTGACTCAGGGTCTCACAGACGTTTGACAGTAGAGCTGGAGGTAGAACCCCGATGGGCTATGCCATTTTCTTTCTTACTGACCCCTGGATGATAATTGTTCTTATTACTCAAACAATTCATCATCCATTTCTGGCATGTTTCACAGTTTTTATTCATTGATTACAATGAGGAAAAGTCCCACTTCCAGAGGATGTTTTTTCCTGTTTTTCAGCTCTTCTTCCGTCACCTTGCTATGTCCCCCCTCACTCTCTCGCCTCTCAAACACTCAGCCATCTTGATGGCAGTCTGCCCCCACAGTGAAGTCAGGGCTGCACTTCTGAGACACAGCAGATGCGCTGTGGAAAATGCCGAGTTTGTTGCCATAGAACCGTCAGCCTTTGCGGCAGCGGCTTGTACTCAGGTCCCTGCCCCTCTTAGAAGCTGGCAGCAGTGGATTGAGGCATCTGACACTCAGATCTTCTTCCACGCTTTTCTCTCCCTCCAGAGAAGGAGCCTCTGCTAGACAACACTTGTCAGTTGCTTTCAATGGGCCCTACATGTCTTTCCCTAGCTGCAAAATGTTTGAGGCCCATCAGTGAATAAAATATCCTAATCAGTTTCTGAAGGAACTTGCGTAAGACAGCAAGGACCTTCACATCCAGAGGCGTTGGTGAAGGAGTGTGGGGCTATGATAATAGGTTGGAACCACTCTGTCTTGAAAAGCATCAGACGCCCTCGGAGCTTTCCATGGCTGGTAAAACCCAGACTTAGAGAGTATTCCCAGCCTCTGATATCATCCTGTGGATTTCCAGATCCTACCTCAGTCCTTGGGCCTGAGGGTCTTATCTCCTTGTCTTGTCTTCCTATAAGACTTCACAATGACTGCCTCAGTTTACCTAGAAAGGCTCCTATCTCCCCTTAGTGACTGCTTGCCACTGACCGCTAGCCTGGATGTAAGTGCCCAACCACATTAGCTGTCTTAATTTCCTTTAAAGATGCCATTCAAATTACATAACAGGGCCATGCTTAAAAATTCTGTTATGAAACTGCACTGTCCCTCTGCCTGCCACTCCCCAGAGTGGACTAGAGTGTGTTTGTTCACAGCGGCTTCTGATGAATGCAGATACCGAGGAGACGCCAGGTGTATGTGTGAACCTGCTGGGCACCAAATGCTCATCTTGTTCTTAGTTCAAGGATCTTTCTCAAAATTTCTTGGAATCCTGTATATACATATATTTTTAAATTACACGTACTGGGCATACTGCCAAGAAATACAATCCCAGTCTGCTGTGTCCAGGTGGAGCGGAAATGCATTTGAAAAGTGTTTGTGATGAGATTTCTTGTCGAAGAGCCTCCTGTCTGGCACCTCACATCCTCCGACATGTTCTACTCCCAGGAGTCTCCCGAGACTTGTTCAGACTGAGTGAGTATGAAGACCCCGGAGCCGTCTGCAGTTGTGAGGGGAGCTTATGGAATGGAATCCACCAACGATTTGGGCATTTTTGTCATTGATTTCAAAAGGAATTCCAGAAACGGATTGTCCAGAGAGGACACTTGGTTGTGTACCCAAAGACTGCGGGCTCTGTCACGTTTCAGCTCTCGGCAGGGTGCAGGGAAAATGGAGGCCCTGAGATCAACACTCTGAGAACTCGAACACGCCCACGGGGGCTCCCTTGTGACTGGTTCACTTAAAGCAGAAAACGTTATGAAAACATGGAGAACTGGCTTCAGGGAGGAGATATTTCACATTCTTGTCCTTTAATGGGTCTGATGATACACAATTGCATAGAATAAGTACTGCCACTAAATGAAAAGTATAAATCTGTTTCCCTCTTGCTGTCCCATTTCCCTCAAGGAGAGTCTTTCAAGCATTCTGCTTATAGTCTGTGCTAATTTCTCCACAGCTAAAGGACCACTGTGGAGAAACCTATATTTAAAATGTAGTCATATGGATTAGGATTCTTCAGAAAAGCTACTATTCAATGACATTTATAGGGGAGAGAAACCAATTTAGACCATTCTTACTCTTACAATGCTGTTCCTGGAAAGGGTGTCATAGGCCAAAATGATATAAGTGGAAACTGATGTGTGTGTGTGTGTGTGTGTGTGCGTGTTTGTAAGTTTCTATGATCTGATTCTCAGCTTTGATAAAAATGGCCCTAAGAAACATATTTAACCAACCATAAATTTTTATCCCAGTGTAGATCATGTAAAAGTAAGGACAACATAATTGGACAAGCACAAAAACTCTGAGCAGATAGCCTGCAACAACTTTTGCATGGTAACTCAGGAAGTGTCCTGGCAGCCATGTTTTGCCCAGTTCACCCCCAGAAAGCAGTATCTTCTCCTCACCCTAGTTTGGGGAAGAAATTTAGATGATCAGAAAACACAATGTGCTCAGATCCAAGAGAAACAAGAAGCTGGCACCTTGTGAACAGAGAGGAGCCATTCTCGAGATGGGACAAGCAGCCTCCAGCAGTAGAGGGAAAGTGGCCTCTTTGGAAATGTGACTGATGACGACACTGTGCTAACAAGCACTTTGAACAGAGACTGAAAGGAAAGGCCAATTAGAAATCCTCAAATATCCCACGTAGCAGAACAGCTCAAGAAGGGGAATCCAGACAGGACAAGGACAGAAACGGTGGTCTTAGGCATCCCTGCCTGAGGGGTGTGCCCGTTCCTTCTTGAAGAGGGACACACACCATTGTTTGCTGTACATAGTTAGGCTTAAAATCACTGCACATGGTTTCCGTTGTATAGACCGGGTTCAAGCATATTCAACCAGTTCTTTTGGCACCTTCCTAAGGGTCCCAGCACAACCTCAGAGGACGAAGATATTGGAACTGAATGCAGCTTATTCATCACTCGTCTGGTTCACTCAAGATTCTGACTCTGAGAGTGAGCTCACTAGGGAAGTGTCATTCCTCACAAAACGTCACCGGTGGGGCTCATTTCTGTCTTGGGGTACTATTAGGTACAAATGGGTAATATCAAGACTTAAGTGTATATAAATCAGTCCAACAATGTAGCATGATAATAAGTCCTGTAAAATTGTTTCATGTGACACAGTACAAAGCATCCATAGAACTCTCATTCTTTGCCTCATTTACACTGGAAAAGAAACGAGAGATGACACAGCACCTTCATCAGAGTCAAGGAATTAGGTACTTCTTCCAAGAGGATTTTCATAGAAATGTGGAAAAGGTAACCAGGGTCCCACGATTCCTAAGAAACTGACCTGGGAATTCATGTGTACCTGCCTTCCATTTCTCAATACTAATTTCTGTGGAGCAAGTTTCCACATTAGAGATCAAGCTTTTGGTGACTCTGCTGTCCTCAAAAGAGAACATCCTGCTGTTTTCTTGAGCTGATTTCTCATCAGCATCACTAGCTTCATGTGCATGTTGATGTTAGGAGAGGCAAGTATAATTCTAACATTCCATCATTCAATACATTTTGATATATGCATGTTGTATTGCCTGAAATACAGTAGGCACTAAATTTATATTTGTTTATTGAATGAATAAATTAATGACTAAATATGTTATGTACTTTGCAAGACTCTGTGAAGGATGTGTAAGTGAATAAGATAAGAATGACTATATATTAGAGATTCTAAGATACACCTTTTTGTATTTTCACATCTCTAAGCTGGAATGCTTCTTACAGAAGATAATCTTTTAAAATTACGAAAGGGAGTGTGTCTCCTTCTTAATGGTGCACAAATTAATGGTGCATCTTACAACTGACAGTATCTTTGATTTGATGAATATCTTATGTCACATCTCTAACTGAGAGGACATGGCTTGTGCACAAATCCTGGACTTTCAAATATATAAAAAAGCTTAGAGGGTATCTTGTCCAAGCTTTCTCATTTAATAGACATCAAAACTGAGATCCTAAGAGGTCATGGCCCAAATAATTCAGCTGTTCCACAAAAATGCCACAATTAGAGTACTGTTTTCCTGACTCTTGGCTGAATATATCACACCACATCAGTTTACACCATAAAAATTCCATAAATAATTATAATCTACCCGGATTGTTTTTTCTTTCGGTTAAAAAGATATTTGGTTTAAAATTGGCTATTTGTTTTTACCAAACAGATCTTATACATTTCAATGAGTTTTTCTTCAAAGTAAGCACCTTTGAAAATTATGTACTTTTATTCTATTGATGTTATCATAGCACAAAACCTCTCTGGGGTTTGTATGATGCCATCTTCAGAGAAAGTTTATGTTAGAAAAGAAAATGAATCTTTTGCCTTAGAACAGTAGTTCCATTACTTCCTAGAGCACGTTTCAGAAATTTGCCAAAGTGATTTGATTGTAACAATGATTGTGTTGCCACTGTGTTTAGTGGGTATAGGTCGGGGACAAGCTCATGCCTTATCTTTGTGGATGGAAATCCCTTCTTTTCTATCCCCTACTCTGTTGGTGCCTGCAAAGAGCCTCACATGCCACCCGCTGCAGACATCCCAGCCCAGGTGGACATCCCTGCCCACACATCCACACCTTCACACCTGGCCTGGGGTGTGGCCAACCCTCCAGGGAAGAGATCCACAGGAGAGGCTGTGCAGGCCCTGCAGGCAGGAAATTCTGGAATTCTGGGTATGCAGGGAGGGTGGTCCAGAAAGGAGGAGCAGCTGGGGGGGCATGTCCCTCGGGTCCCTAGGAATCTTTGCTCTTTTGAGGTCAGAGTAGAGCGCCGGGCTGCCTGGGGCGGTGCTGGTCATGCTGTCCCGCAGGGACAGTCCAGCAACCAAGAAGTGCCTGTGTCCTGGACACCGCAGATGTCCTGCCAAACTAAACCACTACAAATATAAACCGCTTCATAAAAATCCCAAAACGTTTGCACAAGGAGTTTCATGAAAAGCCCAGTCTTCTGGAAAAGCTTTATTAGGAAGAGAGAAGCTTAAATGGAATAAAGATCTCACCATAAAATTATTGAGCAATTTATTCACTCCACACAGTCTCTCTACCAATTAAAACTCTACATTTAGTTGAAAAGGGTATCTGTGCAACAGTGCAGTTGCCACAAAAGCAAAGAAACTATTTGCTAATAGATGAGATGTGAAAGCCCTTTAACAGATTTAAAGCCACGTAAGAAGTACAAGGATTTCGCTGAATTTCATTAATTCGGGTTGTTTTAAAACATACCGTGTTATTGCCTACTTGTCTACATATTATTTTAAATTTTTCTGGTACAATGAGGAAAACAATATACTGGCATCATTTATTTTGGGGTTACCTCTTACTTTTTAATCCTGCTCTGTCTCTGGCCCTCCGGAGCTGCCACACCATTTCTTTATAGGTCCTTCCGTTACTATTTGTTTTCAAATGCATCCTCTGCTCCCCCTTGCCTGTCAAGGCTGAGCCCCCCATGGCCTTTCCGTGTGCTAAGAACTGAGTGTGGGCCTCCACAGGCCGTGGGCCTTCAAGGCAGGAAATACGTGCCACCTCGTCTCCATTGCTTCCCACGTCAGAACACTGACAATTACTTTGATACTACACTTAAAAGTAAAGCCCAGCATACTATTGCAATATTATGCTTTCTCACTACTTTACAATTTCTCTTGGTGTATTACCTCTGTCAAGTAAGGCCATTTCCTTCTTTCGCTTAGGACATACTCACGTTCACTGAATCTGCACATGGGAAAAATGAGGGACGAGAACTCCAGCCAGAAGCCCCAGATTCCTATACGTCAGTTCCCAGCCTCACAATGGGCTTCCGTTTCCACATGAACACCCCCTAAATCCCTCACATGCCTTCCGGGGACCAGGAAGGGAGGGTCTTGTGAGAACATGGTAAACAAGGCCCCAAGTCAGCAAGATTATTCAAAAGTGAGAACTGATCATTTATATTTGAAAACCAAAACAAAGCAAGCTCGGAAGTACAAAAGGGACTTAAACTATAAATATAAAGTAATGTTAAAGACAAGTATAAGTAAAAACATTAAATATAACAAAACATTTGCTCAGAAGAGGAAAGGTGAACGCAACACAGCAGACGTGTGGGGAGTTGTGTCCGTCAACAGAGTAAACTCCACGCTGGGTTCTGCCAGGAGGAGTGTTAGCTCAACACAGGACGCCCGAAGCCTTACTGATGGTGGAGAGGCCACCTCTTCAGTCTCCTCTCTTCTGCTCCTCTAACTCTGTCTCTCCCTTCTCTTGAATCTCCAGGCTGAGCCCAGGGCAAGACCTTTGGCCTGCAACCTACGGGTACCTCTGACCACACACAATGCTACGTGCCTGTGTCCATCAGTGACCAGCAAACTTGCCCATCTGTCTGTCCTTACAGTCCACTTTACAGTATGATGCTGTAGGCATGTGTTTGCTCTCATCAGGATCTCCTTTCACATCAAAAGGGTTTTGGGCATCACCCCAGGATCAAAATTAAAACAGTGGTATGGCTTTTCAACGTTTCCTGCTTAAGCGTGTCATTGATTTCTATTCAGAATGAGGGTAAAATTCATTTTATTTATTTTTCCCATATAATATTTAGTAACCTATAGTGTATTTTTCTTATGTAAAACACATCATAGCTTCTTTACCGATCTTTTGTGTTATATTCACCTTTTTTCTTTGGGGCAAATAAACAACTCACACACCAGGCATTATGCTAGATACCAAGAAGAGAAGATAAACAAGAACATGGTCCCTCTTCAGGTAGCTTCAAGTCTGGTGAGAGATGGTCACATGGGGAGGCACAGAGCATATGTGAGATGGGGCAGAAAAACGGCCAATTCTTCTCAAGAGAGCCGCCTCATTTGTGAAGCCTAAACTTTCCTGGCTTGTACACAGAATGACATGGGGATGCAATGGGGCACCACATGTGAAAGCACTTTGAAAAATATAATGCTCTCTCTCTTCTGGGGCACTCATCTCACATTTCCTGTCTCTCTTATCTGGTCACATCTAAACTGTAGAGTTGGGCAAACTGTCAACAGCCAAAGCAGAGGTAGGGCAAGCCATACTTCATATCCCACCAGATTAACTCACTGTGTTTAGGTCATCGATTCTGCAAGGCAGCCCTCCCTGCAGCCAGTGGGCTGAGAGTCTGTTAGATGGGAGAAGGATAGTACACAAGACTCTGCAGGCTGGACACCCAGCATTGACTTTTGCACATTAGTATGCGTCAGCATCCTACGCCTCAGTTGGAAGACAGGACAACGAGTGATGAATCACCTTGTAGATTATAAGGTCGTGTGCGTGCTAAATGAATCTTTGTACCATGGCATCCACGCAACATTTGGCCTTGATTTATAATTCTATATAAAGTTTGCCATTGCTGCAAAAGGGTAATAAAATAACAAGATAAAGTTGAGTTAAAAGTACTTCTTCATCCAAATGTCTACACCCAGCAAAAAGTTATGGCTGGATTTGAACGGACATGAATAAAGACAAAATTCATATTTCTCTTTCCCTAATCACGGGTTCAGCTGGTGCCAGAAATCTGCTCATTGTGGTGATTTAATCACCAAGACTAAATAATGCTTCTCAGTAACTTGAAAAATAACCGGACATGCAGAAGAGCGTATATCAAAATGCTCTTGGGGAAGGAACATTCTGACATCTTCTCCATAAGAGAGTTTTAGTTACCAGTTGCTAAATCAACCCCACTACCAGGTTGCCACTTGATCCTTAGTGATCATTGTTCCTACTCTTTCACCACAGGCTGACATGGTGGTTGACCCCCGCCCACACTATTTGACTTGGCTCAAGGTAAGGGGACTGTGTAGAACTTTTTTTTGATGCAAAATAATTCTATTTTGTCTCAGCCATTGCATCAATGTATCCATAAATATTTCAGTGTGTATCTCTAATAAGCGTGTCCACATTAAAAAAAAAAGATTTCCTTAGAATAAATTCCTAGAAGTAAGATTGTTGGGTTATATTCTCATTTAAAACCTTGCAGGATATTACCAAATACTTTTCCAGAAAGTTGACACAAATTTACACCCCCATCAGGAGTGTGTGACGGATCCCTCGTCATCCATAGAGTGTATTTTTTTTTATTGAGGTCATAATAGTTTATAACATTGTGAGATTTCAGTTGTACACTACCATTTGTTAGTCAGCATGTGAGTGCGCCCCTTCACCCCTTGTGCCACCCCCCAGCCCCCTTCCCCTGGTAATCAATGAACTGTTCTCTTTGTCCATGTGTTTGTTTATCTTCCACATACGAATGAAATCATACAGTGTTAGTCTTGCTCTGTCTGGCTTATTTCACTTAACATACCCTCAAGCTCCATCCAAGTTGTTGCAAATGAGACGATTTTGTCTTTTTTATGGCTGAGTAGTATTCCACTGTATATATTTATCACATCTTCTTTATCCATTCATCTGTTTATGGGCACTTAGTTTGCTTCCATGTTTTGGCTATTGTGGATAATGCTGCCATGAACATAGGGGTGCATAAGTCTCTTTGAATTATTGATTTCAAGTTATTTGGATAAATACCCAGTAGTGGGATAGCCAGGTCATATGGTATTTCTATTTTTAATTTTTTGAGGAATCTCCATACTGTTTTCCATAGTGGCTGCACCAGTTTGCATTCCTACAGCAGTGTATGAAGGTTCCCTTTTCTCCACATCCTCTCCAACATTTGTTATTTTTTGTCTTAGTGATTATAGCCATTCTAACAGGTGTAAGGTGATATTTCAGTGTAGTTCTGATTTGCATTTCCCTAATGATTGTGATATTGAATATCTTTTTGTGTGCTTATTGGCCATCTATATTTCTTCTTTGGAAAAATGTCTGTTCACATACTCTGCTCATTTTCTGGTCGAGTTGTTTGTGTTTTTTGTAGCTCAGTTGTGTGAGTTCTTTATATATTATGGAGATTAACCCCTTATCAGATATATGATTTGTAAATATTTTCTCCCAGTTGGTGCATTGTCTTTTCATTTTGATCCTGGTTTCCTTTGTCTTGCAGAAGCTCTTCAGGACTATGCAGAATTTTTTTAATGTCATAGGTCATTTGAAAACCTAAAAATAAATTCACAAAAGCAAAGACAACCTTATGGATGTTGAGTTTGAGATTCTCGAGTGGATCTTTCAATGCAGGCTCTTCTACTGAATGATGGAGACGTTGCACATCTTCACTGTCCGAGACAGTGGCCTCATGTGGGTGTTGAGCACTGGAAATGCAGCTAATGCTACTGAGGAGCAAAATTTTAATTTTAATTTACTTTAATGTTAATTAAGTTTAATTTAAATAGCCACATGTGACTGGTGACTACCACAGTATGAGTCCTGTTTTCAAATATTATTGAATAAACCACATCTAAACTTAAAATTTTTATTTATTTATTTATTTATTTATTGGTGAGGAAGACTGTCCCTGAGCTAACATCTGTGCCAATCTCCCTCTATTTTGTATGTGGGATGCTGCCACAGCATGGCTTGATGAGCAGTGTGTAGGTCCTGTGCCTGGGATCCGAGCCCACATTCCCAGGGCCACTGAAGTGGTACATGCAAACTTAACCACTACGCCTCTGGGCCATCCCCTAAACTTAAGTATTAAAAGCAGTTTTCTAAACTACCTGAGTATAATTTTCCTGCAATTAGTTGCTAACTTCAGAGCGCCTGAGCTTTGCAAATTCCAAAATTGACCTTGTGAAATGGTTTTCCTTGTTTTCCTGATCTTGTTTCTGTCTTAAACAAGTGTCGATGGGGATTCCAGCTTCCTTTGGTTTAAGTTTGAAGCAGCTAATCAAATGAAGGCAATGGAGTTGTTTTTATTCATCCGGAGCAGCCAAGTGGGCAGTTCCCAGGCTGTTCCAAGATCAAACTCTTCGGTGAGTTTTTAACTCAAAGGTAATCGGTACTGAAGATGTTGAGATGCCGGCTGGCAAATGGCCACACTCTGAGTCACCAGCAGGAAGTATCTGAAGGGATTTCACAGACACCACGCGTCTGTGAGAGACGTTAGCGATCTCCTTATCCTTTTAAAGCAAGAGACTGCGTTTTAGTAACATCTGTGATTCTCTTCAACCTGCCTCTGAATTGCTGAAGATGCAGCTGGATGTACAATGAAAATAAGACAAGAGTCCTCTCAAGACAGTCAGGAGGGAGGAGAGTAAAGGCAGCGAGGGGCGGTTTCCTCTGAGGGCTAGTTAACCTTTTTAGTGTCAAGCATAACATTTTGTGTGTAGCAGGTGGTCAAAGTTATTAGTTGATTGTTGCCTAATTGATCGACCTAAAATTGGAAAGAACAGCAGATTCACATAATACACAAAAATAAACAGGTGTGGTACTATTGCTACTGTTTACTCTGTCTTCCTTGTTCAAAAACATCCAGTATAAATATCTAATTTAAATGTGTAATCTATTCTGTTAGGCTTCAAGCAATGTTTAGAAATCCACTCTATGATTTCCAGGGGTGAAAGCATTTCAGATGTGAGTTTTTCAAAGGCTTCTTCCATGTGCCCAACACGGAAAATCAAGTACCCAAGTACAGTGTTCTAAATATTTCTTCTAAGGTTTTTTGAATTCTTAGAAAGCCTTCAATATCTAAATCAAGAAATTCAATGTGATGTCCACTCCTACGTTCATTCCAGCATTATTTACAATAGCCAAGATCTGGAAGCAACCTAAGTGTCCATCGATGGATGAAAGAATAAGGAAGATGTGGTGTACACACACACACACACACACACACACACACACACACACACGCAGAGACAATGGAGTCAGAAGAAAGAAAGAAATCTTGCCATATGTGACACCATGGATGGACCTAGAGGGTATTATGGTAAAGGAAATAAGTCAGATAAAGACAAATACTGTATGATTTCACCTATGTGTGAGATCTAAAAAACAAAACAAATGAACAACCAAACAAAACAGAAACAGACTCATAGATACAGGACACATACTGGTGGTTACCAGACGGAGGAGGTGGGTGGGGGAGGAGGTCAAATTGGTGAAGGGGATTAAGGGTTACAAACTCCCAGTTATCAAATAAATCTCACTGGAATGTAATGTACAGCATAGGGAATACAGTCAGTCATACTGTGATTACTTTGTACTGTGACAGGTGGTAACTAGATTTGTCATGGTCATCATTTCATAATGTGTACAAACACCGAATCGCCATGATGTAGACCTGAAACTAACAGGATATTGTATGTCAATTATAGTTCAACTTTAAAAATCATATCATATCTAATAAAATTATGAGTAGGTTTTTTTTTTAATATAGGCAAAGTGCACAGTTACTTTTACAGATAAAATTTGGAATACCTTGCCGATAATTCACTCCTTTTCATCTGGGCACACACGTATAGATATTTTGTAGATAGTTAAGTCAAAGACCAAGCATTTTACGAAAAGTGTGAAGTCACAATGCTTTGCTTATATGGACCAGCCTTCACAAACCATGCAGAAACCCACATGTGGGTAGAATGAAAACATTTTCAAAATGTATAGGTGGCTGTTTATGTTCAAAAAGAAAATACGAGCAAATACTGCAATATTATTTAGATCTATAAGCAGCACGAAGGAGTCACGGAGGACAAACTTCCTCTGGTTGGAGCCCAGCGCGCCGTGTCAGGGGCTGGAGTCAGCTGACATTCTTCTTCCTGGTATCAGTTCTCTTGGTGGGCAGAGGGGTGTGTGTGTGAGTGAGTGTGTGTGTGTGTGTGTGTGTGAACACATTACTCCTTCTTTCAGTTCAGTCATCAATAAAAGGGCCGTTAAAACCAACGTGAAACAAGAAAGTCAGACCTGCAGCAAAGGGCACAGGCTTCTTCAAGGACAGTAGAAGGTAGTGACCAATGTGATGGAGGTGACGCGGGGGCTGCAGCCTCGCACCCCTGGACCCCTCAGAGCCTGTGAAAGAGGAGGCACGGGCCAGCCTCAGAGGAAAGCTTGAGCCGCTTCAAGTAGCGTTTTTGAGGTTACCCTGAGTTAATAAATTGAGGTGACAAGATAACCGCCTCGGGAATGCAAAGGTTGGAGGAGCTGCTTTAAGGCTGGACAGGGGAGAAAGGGTTGACAGCGCAGCGGCTCTCCTAGGACCCTCTCTCGTGAGCCAGAGCGCCATGACCAAGGTGATCCTGCAGCCGACCTGGGCCCAAGCAGGTCAACACGCATCCCCCACCCAGATGGCCCCTAACGCACGAGTGGAAATGAAAACCAGCACGCGAGGAGCGAAGCCAAACCAGCACGCATCCTGCGCATCGGGCCCCCACACCGCTCCGTCCCAGCCCCCCGCGCCACTGCTGTCACTCACGCCTTCGAGCCTGTCACCTGGCTCGCTGCAATAGCTTCCTACTGGTGTCCTACACACAGCTCTTCCACAAACACCTTTTTGGATGTAATTTTGATCTTGTCACTTCTTACTTAAGTAATCCTGTGACAGTTTTTATGGCCAGATTCTCCAGTAATCTATTTCTTTCCTGCTTCTTAACCTCTTCTTCCAGCACTCTCCTCATCAAGTGTGACTCCATTTATATAAAATTCTAGAAAATTCAAAGGTTTTGCGGGGAGCAAGAAGGAAAAGGAGGAAGAGAAGGAAGATGAGAAGAGTAGCTGCCTGCCGGTGACTTCCTGCTGTGTATGTGCTTTGCGGTTATAACGTTATTTTTCTCCATAACCCTGTGGGATAGGTATTGCTATTTCCATTTTACTGATGAAAAAATGTAAATGTGCAGAAAGGATAAATAAGTTGTGTAAGTCACTCACTGAGTAAGCCTTAGAACCAGCATTCAATCTATATCTGTATCTTAAACTTGTTTTGATAACCATCACCTCTGGGGCTTCAAATCTATTATTCCCTCTACATGAAATGTTCTCCCAGTCTTGGACCAATCTTTGAACTCTTATTCATCCTTCAAAACCCTGTGCATGAATTGCCCATTCCTCAAAGTCATTTCTGACTCTCAAGAGAGCATTCATCACTCTCTCTACTACATTATGACTGCGTTTTAAACTGCAATACTGCATGTATCACACCAGACTCCAGTCTGGTTATCTGTTTGACATGGCTGTCTCCCCTACTGGACTGCTCTTGGAGTTGCTTGAAGCCAGGAGCCTTGTCTTTCCTGGTCAGTAACTGGCATACTGCTCGGGGCACAACTGGTCCTCAGTCAGGCTTTGTTGATTTGAGCAATGCTACTGAGCAAAGAGAAAAGGGGTGGCTCAAAATCCTTTGGTTAAATTCCTAACCAGAATTTAGCAAACCATCCACGTGACTGTTGGCAGATCGCTTAACCTTTTCAGGCCTCAGAAAACTTGTGTGTAAAATTACGGGGTGGGGGAGGGTATTGAATGACCACCCCATCTCCTCAGATTCTGAACTCCTGCTCACTTGCTCTGCCTCAGAGGGCGTGTGGAGCGAGGACCGCTGGAATCAGAGCAACATGAAACGGCGTTCGTATAATCACACCGGCTGAATAGTTGATGGAACTTTGCTGTATTAAGTGGGGCAAGTGGGGAGACACTAACCACCTTAGAAATAAACCACGTTATGAGTTTTTAATGAGCTCTTTATTAAAAGTGCATTTCTCTCCATGCTAAATTAACTAGCTTCTAAAGCCAGTGTTTCCCTCCCTCCCTTTAGTGAGTGAGATTTCTGCTCATTTCAGTCAGGTGATTAAGCAGCACAAGCTACTTGGGATGTAGACCGACAGAGGACAATGTCCCTCTACACACAGAAGTCAGAGGATTTCGGAGCAGGAGGGGAACGAAGAACCAGAGGCACGGCTCTAAGGCACGGAGGCGGCACAGCTCAGCGGGGGGTAGCCTCACTACCAGTGGCAGGTGACTGGCTGGCTGGAATCTCAGGCCCACGGTTCATTGCCACACTAGCTTATGACACATCTGTCCCCACCCGCGTGATCACTGGAGAGTGTGGTCCACCCACGTAGGTCGCCTCACCACAATCCGCTCCCCTCTTCCCACACCAGGAGCGCCTGCCTCTCCCCTGTTGGCCGGGCAGCCCAGGAGGGGTGGTCTGAAGCCATGACATCAGCCAGCTTCTCCCGTCACCCAATCCAGTCAGCGGTCCAGAAGCGGACAGGGAACCCAATCAAAACCAAGGAATCAACGAGAAGATGGAAGTTCCTGGAGAAGAAAGCTCCTTCTTTCTCTCTTCCTTCTGGAAGGGAGTGAGAGCTTTCGTTAGCCATCTTGAAGATGAGAGGAGAGCTTGAAGCTGCCGCAGACCAGGCCTTGGCACTGAGAGTGGAGCCCTTACCAAAAAGAGTCACAAATGCAGGAAACTAGGTCCTGTCCACAGCGTTTGTACCTTTGAGCTACTCTTTCCCGAAATCTTCCTGCCCCTGAACTTTTTAGTTACATGCGCCAGTAAGTTTCGTTATTACTCAGGCCAGCCTGAGTTTGTTTTTCTGTCACTTGCAAATATACATACATGCATCTGATAGAGATGATCTATGATAGTCAAGGTTATCTATAGAAGAGAAGCATTTTGGTGGAATGCATTTTAATTTTTTATCTACATAAAGGCCCAGATTTTTCTCCAGGTTAAGTTCAGAACAAGAGTCTGTATCTGTAACCTCACTACAGATCAGACTGATGAATCCCAATGCTTATTTTAGATCCAAGGTGTCTCAAAAAAGAACTTCAAAAGCGTACATCTTAAATTCTTGAAATCTATTTTTAATTACAATTTTCTCACATCTACAGTAGCAATACACACATATTCAGAAATTAGGAATAGAGAAAGGGGAAAAAATCGTCCACATTCCTACCACCTAAAAGTAACAATTGCTAATATTTAGTTGTGTTTCCTCCTATTCTTTTTGCTGCGCTTTTAAAAAAAATTTAATTGAGTCCATTCTGATTAAGTACAATACTTATTTGTCTTGATTTTAAAAGTGAACTTTACATCAATATGAAAGATTTACTTAATGTGAACATTCCCCCCATACACGTATACATACACCCTCGAAGCAAATAGAATTGCTGAATAAAATATAACAAAATAAATTTAGAAGCAACTTTAAGGCCTAGAAAGGGAAATCTCCAGGTGTGAAAACAAAGGGAGCACCAGATCAGGAAAGCAGCCAGCAGGTGAGGGGCGTCTTCCTCCCTCGCTCAGGAGGCAGAGAGGCTGGTTCTCGAGGCAAACGCAGAGAATGCCACGCACGCTACTGCCGATGCTCCCGCTTTACACACATCACCATTAGTGGGAAGTCCTTCTGTATTCTGGTCATAGGTTGGGCCAATTTAAGTTTTCAACTACGATTTTTTCTATTTTTCTCTATGTTCACAGGTAGAGGGAAGTCCAGAGACACTGCTCAGTGGGCAGCGGTCCAGTTCTGTTAACTAGGATTCAGAATTCACTTTTAAGTTTCCCTACACACGTACGTGGGTCTTTGCTTTCTTCCAGCACGTCTCTGTGTACAAAGTAAGCGATGCCTCTCCCTCTGCTCTTGCTGAGGTTGACCACGGCCTCATGTCCCTAGCTCCACGTCTCCTCTCCGTCCACACCTCACTCGACCTGTCAGCAGCATAGCACAGAGTCCACCTCCCGCCTCCTTCACGGGCTCCTGCCCCCATGCTCTCGCTTCTCTCCCACCTTTCTGAGCGCTCACTCAGTCTCCTGGCTGATTCCTCCTCATTCCTCCTCCTGCTAACAGAGCCTGGGCTGTAGTCTTGGCTCCTTCTCTTTTCTGTCTACACTGTCTTGGCTAGTCTCACGGCTTTTCACTCTCATGATAGGCCGACGACTCTAAGGTTTATACGTTTATATCTTGAATATAAGCCTCCATCCAGACCTCTCTGTGAACTCCAGACTCTTGTCTACTTGACACTTTCCCTTTGTCGTCTAACAGGCATTTCCCCATATATCCAAAAGCCAAGCTCCTATTCTTCCTCCCACCAGATTTGCTCCCCTACAGCCTTACTCATCTATTTAAGGGCAGCGCGACTGTCCCAATCGCCCAGGCCGAGGAACTTGGAGTCATCTTTGACTATTCCTTTTATGGCACACTAGATCCAATTTATTAGAAAATGCTCTTGACTCAACTCTTCAAATCCATCCAGAATCGGATCACTTCTCACTATTTCCACTCCAGCTCAAGCGACGGTTACCGCTTCCCGGGACCATTACCGTAACTTCCCGATCAGAAACCCCGCTTCTACCTTTCAGTCTATTTTACAACTCAGCTGTTGGATTGATCCGTTATGCATTCCATCCTGATCCTGTTAAAACAGAAAATCTACTGAAAAATACATCAAATCACGTCACTCTCCTACTCCACTCTCTCCAGTCTTCTCAGTCGCACCAGAAGCCAGCACCTTTTCACTGGCCTACAGGGATCTGCTTGACTTGGCTTCTATGCAGTAAAGTATTAACCTTGACCAAAGAAAGGTTTGGCCCTTTGCCCCAGCTCTTGGGAGGCAACCTCTATGTCCTCAGCATGCTCTGCCCGACAGGAGAGTCTTTGTTTACCTGGCAGCCTTGCACCTGCCTGATGGTCCATGCCAACTATGCTGTTTGTGGTGGGGGCCTTGGGCCACACGGAATCAGCTCAACTTCCACGGGCTGGAGACCAAGGTCAACCGTGCAAGGGTTCAGTGTGTCTGTGTGGCCAGCCTCCAATAAAAACTCTGGATGCCAAGACTCGGATCAGCTTCCTGGTTGGCGACACTCTTCCCTGTATTGTCTCACATTGCCGTAGGGAGAACAGGGCTCCCCACGTGACTCCATTGGGAGAGGACCACTGGAAGCTCTGTGCTGGTTCTCCTGGGCCCCACGATAGGCACCTCTTCCTGATGCCGATTTGAGTGTGCATTTTTCTGCTGAAATAAACTGTAACCTAGCGTAAAGGCTCTGCTGAGCTCTGCAAGTCCTTCCAGTGAATCCCTGAAGCTGCGGGAGGTCTGGGGAACCTCCTGAATGTGCAGTGTTCTCTGTTGGCTTCTTGACGTTACTTCTTGCTCCTTCACCTTCATTTGCTAAGCTCTTGCCACACTGGCTTCCTTGATGTTTCTCCCTTACATGCTCCCAGTCTGGGCCTTGCACATGCTGACTCTCTCTGTGGAGCACTCTTCCCCTAGAAGCCGTGGGATTGTCCTTTCCACCTCCTTCAGATCTTTATTCAAATGCCATCTTCTTGGTGAGGCCTTCCCTGGTTACACTCCTCAACACTGTGACTGTCCCTGACACATATACTCATCCTCTTTCCATGCTTTGTGTTTCTGCAGAGGACTTACCTTTTCTGAAATGTTTCACACTCTATTGATTTAGTTGGTTTATTGGCTACCTCACCCCGACTAGAGTAAAATCAAATTCAAGAAAGCAGGGAACTCAGTGTGTTTCGTCCACTGTGGTGTCCCCAGTGCCTGGAACAGTGTACAACATGGGTGAACACTCAGCATAGCTCCTGAATGAAAGAATGAATATGTGTGTGTGTCAGGGAGGAAACAAACTAAATAGTTCAACAAAGGAATAGATACAGCACCAAAAACATCAAGACTGATTAGTGGTCATACAAAATAACTTCATAAAAAGAGTGCCACCAATGATTTACAAAACGTGGTTTAGTAGATTTGACTGCCTGAACGTGATTTTCCGTCTTCTAAGAGAATGTGTTTTGGATTGCCCAACAATTTAAAGGGGTCATGAGACGTAACAAGGAAAATAGTTAACTCATACAGGACATCCAGGAACCAAGGATTGGTGACCATGGAGTCAGAAATGGAAGGTTCTTGGAGAGGAAACAGTTGCGAGGAAGGAGCAGAAAGAAGATAGCTGGACTCTGTCCGCCATCATGGCATCTCACCCAGGCAATTAACCCCACTGAGCGGAAGAGGGCCACCCCACTCTTGTTATTGCCAAGTCCCACTAACACTGAGTCAAAGAGGTCAGGGTCTTGCCTGAGAGGTAGAACGGGGCCAGACTCAAGTGGGAAACCCCACAACGACCTAATGACACCACCATGGTACCCTCCTGCAACTGCTGACCCCACTGAAGAGCTCCTCAGTTACAGGCCAGGTCTGAGCTAGACCAGGAACCAGAACTCACAACCGCCCATAATTACTGAGTACAGATGGAATCCTTTAGTGCATTTAGGGTCACTGAGGGATTCCAACAGGAGGGCTGACCTTCTAGACTTGTCCCCCACCTTTTGGGAGATGACACCCAGGTGTTGTAATGAGATGATGCCCCTCTTGTAATGAGATGGAAATGGAAAATGACCCAGAAAAGAGTAAACTAAGGAGGGCTCTAACCGATGGGATCAGTGGGCAGGGGGTAGGGAGGGGAAGAGCTTGTGGTGGGAAGGGGTGGAGAAGGAGAGGCCCACGGCCCCATAATGTGGGTATGTAAGCACCGCATCTGAGGAGAAACGGGGCATGTGCACAGAGTGAAAGCCCCGAGTGTCGTGTTCTGGTCACTATAACTCCGGACCCACTACACACAGGGCCGGACTGTGACACCACAGAGAACTTTCTGGAGGAAAGTACAATGAAGATTCTGTGAATGGAGGGAAGTAAATGAGCAAATCAAACGTGAAACAGGATGGATGTCTGAGGAGAAACAAAAATAAAGTGCGCTTATGACATGATGAGGAGTATGGCAGGCAACTTTAAAGGATCCTAAAACCCAAGACCTAAGGACCATTTCCTACGAGAACATGCCGTCCCCAGGCGCCGCTACCGCAGATGAGGATGCTGTGGATGAAGAAGACAGCAAGTCAGCAAGTGAGCAGCAGAGAGATCAGGGTGGAGAGCCTGGCGGAGCGATGCCTTGTGTCCAGTGACCCTCCAGGTTGTCTTCCGGTGAACAGTGAGGGCTCACCTGTTATACTCCTGCTCAATTATCCACTTATGCAGCGAATAGGTGCTGAGTTCTACACTAGACACCACCTTCTGGGGTGCAGCCCTTAACCACAGGGATGAAATCCGGAGCTCTCTCAGGCGAGAGAGGGACATTACAAGAATAAAGGAACGGGAGTGCTGGGAGGGAAGCGGGCCCCAGGGAAGGAGGCGCCCGGGCTTGCACGGCGTCATTCAGGAAGCGATCAGCTTCCAAAGGCGCGGGTCGTCCCCGCGTGCAGAAGGACAGAGTGCTGCAGGGTTTCACAAGCAGGCTGACGCGGTGACCCTACAGACCCTCGAAGCCGAAGCGAGAGCTCCGGCCCCGCCGCCCTGTGCGCCTGCAGAACCTCTGTCTCATTCTGCCTGAGCAGATCAATAGGAACATCACGGAGGCAAAAAGACTAAAGACCGTCGGGTCAGCACTCCCTGGTCTAAAAGCATTCCATCTGGCCCCGTGAGAGCCCACGTTTCCCGGCTGCTGGGGCCTCGCAGCTGCTCCCCCTTCCAGCATTGGGCTTCCCGGACCCACGGCCGCAGCCGCTCCTTCTGCCCTGGAGCCAGCTGCGCTCGGCCTCTCCCTCCGGCGGGGGCTGCAGTCTCCTGGGCTGGCCCCGGCCGGCTTCACGGGGCCGGGCCGCCTGCGGTGCCCGAGCGCCTGGCCTTCCCGCCCGCCCTCTCTGCCATCAGCGCGCAGACGGCCGCTCCAGGCCCTGGAGACTCCGAAGGCACCACCGCCAGCGCGCCCCTCGGCCGATGTGCTCAGCGGATGAACACAGGTCGCTGCGTTTATGGAGGTCGGTTAGGCCCGTATGTCTTTGAGATCCACCTCAGCTTTGGACCTTAAGTTCCAGTGAAGATGCGGCGGCCCTGGTTGGGTAGCGGTGAACTCGCAGCCTTCGACGCGGAATTGCTGGCTGTCACCGGGAGACCCGAGGCCGCGCGGAGCAAGTGCCTGGCACTGCAGCGCCACCTCCCGACACGAAGCGGACATTGCAGCTGGTCACAGCCGCCTTCCCCACCGACCATCCTCCCCGTGCCAAAATTAATCCCCGCCTGCTCTGCTCCAGATTGAAGGAAACTAAAAAGACACGACGACACAATACGACATGCGATCCTAAACTGGATCCAGTACTAGCAGAGTAAAAAGATTGCTATGCAGGGCATTACTGCGTTGGCTGACAACAGTGGAACACAGACACAGAAGGATAAAAGTGTCAGAGGATGTAAATTCACCTGAAGTCGCTCATCGTGCTGGGGGCATGTGGGAGAATAACCTACTGTTAGGAGGTACTGAGCGGGAAGGGCCGTAACGTGTGTAACTTACTTTCAAAGGCTTGGAAAATAAACTGGAGGTGGGGGTGCGGGGAGCCAGCCTGTAATGACCTGGGCGAAGCTTACAGCAAATGGGCGAAATGTAAACAATAGGCCGAAGAGTAAAGTGCCTACAGATGTTCTTTATGTTACTCTTGCAACTTTTCTGTACGTCTGAAATCACTTTCAAGTGAAAAGTATTTTTGTAATAATCTGGTTTTGAGAACTGGATAGGTTGTCTTAAAGTAGCTCCCACCTGGATGCCCTCCATTAGAGGTTCATTTCTTTGGATATGACATATTTTGCAGACACTCTCAAGCCCCCCAATTTCAACTAGGACAGCTTTGCTTTCACCTGTTTGGAGAAAGTGTTTTTCTGCTTCATCGTTGTTTGAAACACTGTCCTAGAACGTATCTTCGTCTGAACACGGGCGCGCATCACCAGACGCGTGATTGAAACGTGAGGGAGGAGCAGGTGATAACTAGCTAAGGGCAGGCAGAGGGCTCGCTGGATGAGCGGGATCACCGCACGGTGTGCAGCGGTGTCCCGGGACCAGTGAGCACGAGCCCTGGACACATAGGAGGAAGGGCACGCTGGCTCGTCCACCTCCCGATGTGGTGCTGAGCCAGGCCTGCAGGCTCACGGTTCTAACGCTCGGCCTTCTCCCAGGGAATGCCGACAACACACCCCTTCCAGATTCGCTGCATCCGCCCCATCCCAACTGTGCAGCGAGGGACCTGCCCCTGAGATGGCGCAAAGGGCACCAGCAGAACCTTCTCCAAGGGAAGGCCGAGCGGGCGAGCCGTCTGCCTTTCTTTCCCCCAGCAGCCGCCCAGAGGTCTGTGGTGCGGCTCAGAGTGCCCTGTGCTTGCAAACTCCTGCACAGAGAACGTGTTCTCTCCCAAATATCTACCTAACATCTCCGCCAGTCAGGGCTTCTCCGAATCCCGACCGTGCTGGCCGTAAGTTCTTGCTTTTCTCACTATAGAAAATTTCCCATGTGGTATCAAAAGAGAGTCTTATTCATTTTCACAATCAAGAGAAATACACTGACAAAAGTTCCGGTCTAGGGCCATCTGGGTGAAGTTTAGATGTCTTCTGTCTGCGGTTCAGGGACTGAGGGCTTCATGTTCTTTATCAAATAGCGCCTCCTCGTGGCACCAACAGGCCCTGCAGGGAAATTCAGGACGAGCTGTTTTCCTGAGTAAAAATGTAATTTGACTTACGCGTATTTGCTTTTTGGTCAGAAAAACCAGGTCTCAAAATGCTGATTTTTTTTTTATATGAAACCCTTGTCAACAATTTCTACGTGAGAAAGCGCGGCTTCATATCACTCAGTGTTGCTCTCCAGCCCTGAATTTCCAATGTTTTCATTATGCTACGTAAACGAAGCAACTTCCCCCTGGAAAAGCACAAGTGGGAATTTCAAAACAGAATGAAAATATCTAAAATCCAAGTGGCACTCACCTCTCACTCTTGCTTAAATTTTAAAGCCTTTTCTATCTAAACTGACGTTTTAAAAATGTGCTTATTTTAGAACTTGTGTTCCAGCCAATAGGAAATGAATCTTCGGCCGGTTCTGAATGGGCCCCTTTCCCGGAGCCTCCCAGCCCTGCGCCAGCAGCCCATCCGGGTTTCAAGTAATCATATAGGTTCTGAGCCGGAACCATCTGCGCGTCACCACCGTTTCTCCAGAAGTGTTCACGCTGGAGAGCCACAGCAGAGGGCTCAGAGCAAATTAGCACAGGCCCCAGACTGACCCAAATCAGGCCAGTCGGAAATAAACCACATAGACTCTTTTTTTTTTTTTTTTTTTTGAGGGGGAAATACAACCCCCTGCACAGGGAGCACTTTTTCTAGGCTTTTCATTTTCACCGTCCGGGCCATCGGACCTTTTCCGGCAGGCCTGAGTGTGTCACGCGTTTCATAGAAAAGCAGGTCATGGGAATGCATCCCGAGGGGTTTTTGGGGTGAGGGGGGTTGGGAGGATGACAGTGAGTTACATTTAGGAACAAAAGTAATTTTCAACTTGCACACTGTATCATGGAAATTAGGAAAGCAGAAAGGCCAGAGGAGGACGGTCTTCCCTGAGTGCCCACGACACGCCCCTTTGCACGAATAGTGTTGTCCTCTGAGGAAGGTCGTGACTCTTACTTTATAGACAAGCAAGCGGGGGACCAGAGGAGTAGGGAGGGAGGGGCTGGTCTTCGAATCCTCCAGCTGGGACACCACATGCTCACTGTGACAGAACCCAAGGAAAGGTTTTCAGAGCAAAAAATACTTCCTGCTTGTCATTAAATCTTCACTTAGAGATCGAGGAAGCCTCTACCCTTCAATGAATGCTTTCAAACGCTTCGCCCAGCTGTCTTTGAGAAGAGCTGGGAGCGAGTGAGCATTCTCTCCAGCTTTCCCACCATCGTCTTCTGTTCCTTCCCTCCTGCATCCCTGCACAGCCAGCCTGCAGCACCGCGCGGGGCCGTGACACCCATGCTTCCCGCTTGGTCCAGGCTGGAACCTTCCTGCCCCCCTTCTCTGTCTCCAGGGCAGGCCGGGTGGTGTCCTGGTTCTTTGGAGGTCTGCGCCTGTTAACTTAGATTCCACACCTCCATCTTAATAGGGGCCTTGGAGAACTGACACCTCCAGTCCAAGAAATCCTGACACTGTGCAAGCTGGTGGGAGGTTAGCCCTTTGACTTTCCTTCTGTCTCAAATATTTCTGTTCTAGACACAATAGTAGGCACTGACAATACACAGATTGATAAAAGATGATTTTTATCTTCATTTTACACCATTTGGAGAGTAATGCATTCCAAAGCTTCATAAGGCTGTTTTGATTAAATAGGAGCCCATGTGTGAGGTGAAAAGAAAAACAAAGCACTTTCTAAACAGATCCTAAGGATATATTCCAATAGGAGAAGCAGAAAACTTGTAAAAGCAAGTGAGGAAAGGAGGGTGAAATGCTCAGAATTGTGCGAGATTCAGTTTGTAGGGGCTTATTTTCTGCCATTCTCCCTTTTAGATATATCATTATCCAGGTTTTCTTTCAGTCTCTGAAAGATGACGAATGGCCGATCCTAGAATTGCCTAGGAAGGAGGTGGAGGAGGGAACTCTGCTCGCTGGGCTCCGACTCCTGCTGGCGGGCAGGGAGCTGAGCACTTTCACATACGTAACTTCATTTATAGTTTAAGACACAGTTGCGAGGTAAGTTGAATTAGGCCCACTTTACAGATGAGGAAACTGAGGCTCAGCAAGGTTAAGTAACATATCATGTTTAAGATACAGGAGAGACAGGGGCATAGAGCACTACTAATAGGGGAAAGTGAAGTTCCCACAGGCTCTCTGGGGCTTTCTTTCAGCCCCACAACTCCTGAATGGATGCACCCCAATCAAGCAACTCAATGTATTGAGCACTTTCTAAGCGCAAAGCATGGGAAGATTACAAAAGAGTATAGGCTCCTGTCATTGTCTTCTGGGTGACGACAGCATTGTTTTGAGAATAATACACACACAGATAACTGACAATCGGACGTGTATGGAGCCAAGGCACGTCCTGCTATGAGAGAAAAGGAAGAGACTGTGGGTTGGATTTGCCTAGGCAAGAGGGACGTGTAAGAATATTCTGGGTAGGGAAAGTAATGACGGTGAGACTGGAAGGTTTGGGGCAGGGATGAGGGCCAAGTGTGCAGAGCAGAAGGACTGAGGCACGTTACACAGCAGAGCGACGGGGGTGGGGGGTGGGGGGGGTGCCAGGAAAGCAGACGAGAGCAGGACGGGGACCGTGGCTGGATCTCCAGCACCCCAGGAGCAGTATATGGGGGGGCGCACGTGTGTGTGTGTGTGTGTTGGGGTGGGGGGACTGGGAATAAATATAGAGAGTGTAGAGAAAGCATTGGACTGGGACCCAGGGGGCTCTGGTCCCAGCTTTGTCGCTGGCTGACAACGCACCTTCAGGCCGGTCACCTAACGTCGCCAAGCCTCAATGTTCTTCAGCTGTAAAACCAGGAACTGGAGCAGATTATCTCTGAGGTCTGTCCCATGTCAGTAACTCCGAGACCTCCCCCACCTCTCTTTTTCTTCTTTTATTGTCCCCTCCCCACCTTCAACTCAAGGCTATAGAAAATTTTGTCTTTGGTTGGCAAATAGCATAACTTTTTTTGGGGGGGAGGGGGAACAATTATTTAATTCCAGCAACCTGGACAAGCCCCGCCACTGAAAAAGAACAGCAAAATCTGTGTCATCATTATTGGGGAATTTTTAAAGCACAAATAATCTCAAACTGATCAATGTGGTTTCTATTAAGCCAGTATCATTTCTTCTACCATCCACCCACTTGCTTTTGCTGAATTAGTATTTGATGCAATGCCACGATTAATGTTAGGGGCTGTGGAAGGAACAGCCCTAGGAACCTCACTGTTGTGTTTACTAAGGATATTTTCAAGGATGCTGTTAATTACACAAAGAAGAAGAAGCACCAGAGAACATTCTCTTTGATCTGCAGGTCAGGAAGAGGTGTGCCCTTACCGAGCACCCCTGGCTGGCCTCTACCTTCAGGACTCTGTGACCCTTGTAAAGAGCTCCATTTCCCTCTTCACAATTTGGTGCTGCTAGAAAGCACAGAGCCAAGTTCAGGTCCGAATGCTCACATGTGGCACGCTCCCTCCCCGGGCTGTCTTCCCACGCTGCTCTCAGGCTTTCTTAGCCTCCTTTTTCCTTCTTTTTTAAAATTTATTTTTATCTTTCTGAATTATATACATTCAGGCACCTCAAATACCTCTGGAATCAAGGAGGTTTAAAACTCAATAAACACAAACAAATAAATAAGTACCCTGTACAACTGAAAGCTTCGTTTTCTAGACCAGGGTCAGCAACTATGGCCTGCTGGCCAGATCCAGCCTGCCACTTGTTTTTGCATGGTCTGCAAGCTGAGAATGGCTTTTACATCTTTTAATGGTTTGGAAGGAAACAAGGAAAAAGATTTGTGGTATGCAAAAATCATATGAAACTCACGTCAGTGTTATAAATAAAGTTTTATTGGAAGCCAGCCACGCCCGCTCATTTGCTTGTGGTCAGTGGCTGCTTTCACCCACAACGGCAGAGTTCCGTAGTCATGGCAAAGGTGGACGTGGCTGCAACACCAGAATAGCGACTCTCTGGTCTTTTGTGAGAAAAGTTTGCTGACCTCTGAGCAGCCCTTCATTTGACATCTGCTTGCGTTCCTCCTGGCTAATGGTAGTATTACAAGACCGCTTCAAAGCTGGGTGTTCGCTGCACCCTTTCTCCGTCTAGACATTTTTTGTGCTTTGTCCCTGAAACTTCCTCTTGGTGTGCTTGACCCTTGACCCCAGCTCAGATTTACTGTCTGGCTCAGAGTTCAATGCTATGTAGTAGAGACAATTAACTTTTAGGCTTGTAGAACTGCCTGAAGGACCCTCTTAGATGACTATTTCATAGACAAAATGAATCCACAAAGAACTTGTATTTTTGCTGAAAATTCTAAGCAAACAGAAGGATCTACACAGCAACTTGGCACTTTTTCCACCACGTTCAATTTCCTCCAGTTTCTTTTCAGCTGATGCATGTGTTTGCATATTTACTGATTTTTTCCTCCCCTGGTGCCCCTTAGTTAGAAATATAACCAAGTCTCCATGGAAACACAACATAATGCTCTTTCACAGATGATCGAAGGACCCAAGCAGCTGGTATTGGGCTGAAGGCTGCAGTGGCATCTGACCAAATTAGGAAGAGAAAACAGCTTATCCGTCTCTCCCAGACCGCTCAGAATTCTAAAGCTCAGCGTGGAGACCTACACAGACTGTAAATTACTGTGGATTTTTTTATTCTTTCTTTTCCTTATGAGATTCTTCTATCTTATTCGTTTGCATGTTTCAGCTACAGGGGGCTTTCCTCCCCTGCCGCTGGAACGGTTGACAGAGTCTACAGCATAAGCAGGTGGGCAACCTACATTTAGTGAGTGCCTACTGTGTGTACGTACCTTATGTTGCAGCTGGCCCAACAGCACACAGTCTGCAAACCGGAAGAGCTGGGATTTGAACTCTGGGCTGGTTACCTCCAAAGCCATTCCCTCCCACTACACTTGAAGTGATGCCATTCAAAAAGGACAACATGGCAAAGGCGGGGTGAGCAAGGTGTTTTAACATAGCTGGGGGCTTTGAGGGGAGGTGGAAGTCAAGGAAAAGAAGTCAGAATGTGAAGGTTACGTTTACAAGAAGTCAAAGTCAAAAGCCAAGCTGGGGAAGAACTGAGTTCTCTTCCCCCCAAATCCCTCCCTAATGCTTCAAGGAGGACGTTTGACAGGCCGGCCCTGTGGTGTAGTGGTTAAGCTTGGCGTGCTCCACTTCGCTGGCCTGGGTTTGTGGGTTCAGATCCCGGGCGTGGACCTACACCACTTGTCTGCCATGCTGTGGCAGCATCCCACATATAAAGTGGAGGAAGATGGGCACAGATGTTAGCTCAGGGCTAAACTTACTCAAGCAAAAAAAAAAAAGGAGAAGTTTTCAATAATGATAATTAGTAAATGCCTTGAAAGAAGAATAGAGGAAGTGCTATGGGAATTCGGAGAAAGGAGACTTGCTTCAAGTTGGGGGAGGGGTAGTGCAGGAGCTGTCAGGAGGAGGTGGCCAAACTCAGCAAGCTCACTGTAATTCAAAGCCTTAGCTGTTTCCTGGGGCCAGTTACCAATTTAACTGCCCTTTTCTTTCCTCAAATTCTGATCTGGGAATGTCAGTCCCCTAAATCCTATTTCTTACTCCTGTGATCCCCTGGCACACGCTTGCCCAAGAGCCTGCCTCTGTGAGCAGACCGGGCATCCGCAAGGTCGCAGAGCCTTGCTCTCCGAGGTGTTATGCAGAGTCACCCCAGACCTGCACTCGAAACCAGCGGAGAGCATGGGAGCTGCACGGGTGCCTCGAAACGGGCTGGGGGGGACTGCTCCCCACAAGCAGGTGGGCTCCAGGCCCCCAACTTCAACTAGGACACCTGTGCTTTTACCTGTTTGAGGAAAGTATTCCTCTGCTTCATCACCATTTGAAAAAAACTGTCCTAGAACATATCTTTGTCTGAACATTAGCACACATCACAAGATGAGCAATCGATGCTCAAACCAGGGCTTTTGAGAGAAAGCAGCAGTCCTCTGAGGGTTTACACAAGAGTCATAGCAATACCACTCATCCTGTGACAAAGATGCAAAGACAGATTATTTTTTAAAAAATGCAACAGTCCACCGCATCTGACCTATATTCCACCACTGCCACCCTTGAAGGTCAAGAAAAGTGTGGAGGAGAGAGTGAGAGACCCTGCAGAGGCAGAAGGAGGGGGCAGCTCCTTCCTGCTGGAGGCAGATGCTGGAAGGTGGGCGAGCAGTGTGGGCATCGCCTCCTCCAGCCCAGGGTCTGGAGCCTGGGTTCTCTCAGAAGGGTGGTTAGACTCTTCCTAGGCTGTATTCCTAAAGCATGACAGGGCGGGCTGCCTAGGTTAACAGGCCCCATACGCCTAGAAGAGTTCACGCCTCTTCTGCATGAGCCCTTGGTTGCAAAGAGAATCCCTGTGAAATATTTTGCTCTCCAGAGAGGAGCCGTCTCATTGAAAATTGTTTTATCAACTGAATAGCTGAGAAACTGGAGCAGTAGCCACTACGTTAAAATGACCTTTAGATTATAGAGAAATGAAATCTCTGGGGACATCTTGTCTGTGCAAAAGCAGTCTTGTTCTGTCAAGTAGGAGTTTTGACTTGAGCTGAGACAACTGTTCTTTACCAATGCTAAGCTGTTTCATCAGTTTTTAGCACCCCTGTCCTGCTCAACAGCTGTGGACCAGCTTCCCAGGCTCGTCAGGGAAGCACGTGGGCAGGCGCTGCCATGACCCGGCTGGGCGCAGACACATCTTAGAAGCTGACCAGTATCGCTCGGAGAAGGAACAACACTTCCCATCTCAGAGCAATTTGTAGAGGTCACATATCCAACCACCTCCCCCCTCCAGAGAAAACTTCTCCCTTTCGTTAATTTTTCACAGAATAATGATGGCGTTGGATACTTAGAGAACAACCGGTAATTCATCTTGGGCTACACTGATAAAAAGTCCTGTCATTTAGAGAAGAACTTGCTCAGTTTCATGAACTACTTTATTAGCCATTAGCACAGACCACATGATTCAGGCTTAGAAGAAAACAACAGCCTTGAGGCCCAGGCAGCATTTAAAAAATCCTCCTCTTAACTTATGAATTCCCTTAAGAAGAATAGAGTCTCCATTCTTGACCATGACCCACGAAATCACCCCCCCTACTCAAAGTCAAAGACATTTCTACTGGGAGCGCACGGTTAGGAGCTTCCACAGGTGAGCCTGACTACCTTTTGAGCAAGGAGAAAATAGACAATTTAAAGCTAGGAAAAATGAGGCAGCCCAAGAAGGGGGCTCACCGAATGCATTTTTCTTTTCCTGTATGGCGTTTGTTTTGCTATTTCAATCATTATTTCTTTGATAACAACAGCCTTCGGCTTCAGTGTAGTGCCCTGGCTGGACGACGTCGCAACCAGCAAGTACCTGTAAGCCATGCCCGTCTCCGCCCTGGTGGTTTCCTGCAACGAAATCCCATGGACATGTAGGAACTTCTCCAGGCACCTCCGCTCCGCTGCTCCGCTGCGCCCAACAGGCCCGCAGGCTGCCTGAGGCGGAGGCTTGCTCACCGCCAGGTGCCGTCTGCATTTCAGAGCCAACTCACCGCACTTGGGCAGCCCCAGCTTGGGGCTGGGGATGTCTGCACAGGCAGGTTTATAAAGATGCATGTTTCAAAGACCCCAGAAAGCCAAGCTAATGTCACAGTACTTAGCTCTAAAGCTGGCTGTATCTTCCTACGACTGACTTGGGTTGTCTGGCTTTGGTGTGTCTCTGAAAGGGATCAGCTTCTTTTCCTTAGATGTCCCTTATCGTTTTTGAATGCGAGCAGACTCCTGAGTCCCTGGCAGACTGCTGGTTACACGTCTCTGCCGAAGCCCATGCAAAAAGAAGCCGACGAAGGCCAGTCACTGTTCTCATCCTGTACCGTTAGCAAAGTCAAGCCTAAGAAACTACGTATTTGCCCCGGGAAAAAAATATGGGCGCTCTTTCCCATGTCTTTCTATTTAGGTAAAAGGAAATATTTGGGTGGGATAGGGGCCAATGTTCTGTTCTCATAGGACCATAAGGCCTTGGGGATGACTCATGAGAGTGGAATGAGGCCTCTCTGAGTTATCAGATACGTTACCACCAAGTAACTTACACACCAGCGACATGACTCATTTGGGTGAAAGGTCCACTGGCCCTCCCCTTCTTTAGACACTGCTGTCAAATGATGGGAAATATCAACAAGGTGGCTGTAAAAGGCAAAGAACCCACACAAATGTGCCCAGCTGATTTCTGACAAAAGTGCAAGAGCAATTCAGTGGAAGAAAGACAGGCTTTTCAACAAATGATGCCGGGGCAACTGGACGTCTATAAGCAAAAGCAAACAAAAACAAATGAACCCTTAACTTAAACCTCCTATTTATACAAAAAATTAACTCACGGTCATCACAGACTTACATGTAAAACTATAAACCTTCTAGGTAAAACTTAGGAGAAAATCTTCGGGACTTCCAACTAAGTGAAGAGTTCTTAGATTTGACACCAAAAATACAATCCACAAAAGGAAAAATTAGTAAGTTGGATCTCATCAACATTTAAAACCTTTGCTCTGTGAAAGACTTGGTAAAGAGCATGAAGAAACAAATTACAGACTGAAAGAAAGTATTTGCAAACCACATATCTGACAAACAACTTATGTCTAGAACATATACAGAACTCTCAAAACTGAACAATAAAAACATAGACCATCCACTTAGCAAGTGGACAAACGATATGAACAGACATTTCACTCGAGAGGATTTGCCTATGGCAAAGAAGCACGTGAAAAGATCGCCAACATCATCAGCCACAAGGGAAATGCAAATTAAGTCCACAACAAGATATCGCTGCACCCCGTCGGAACAGCTGAAATAAAAATGGCAACAACAGCAAAAGCTGGCGGGGATTCAGGGAAACCTGATGAGTCATAAATTGCTGGTAGGCTTGTAAAGTGGTACCACCACGCTGGAAAAGAGGATGACAGTTTCTTATAAAACTAAACATACCAACCTTACCTACAACAGAGCAATTGTACTCTTGTGTATTTATCCCAGAGAAATGAAATGTATGTTCACACAAAAACCTGTACACAAGGGTTCATAGCACATTTATTCATAATAGCCAAAAACTGGAAACAACCCATTTTTCACAGTGAGTGAATGGTTAAACTGTGGAACACCCATACCATGGAATACTACTCGGCAATAAAAAGGAATAAACTTTTCATACAAGCAACAACTTGGATGGATCTCAAGGGAATTATGCTGAATGAAAAAAAGCCAGTTCCAAAAGGTTACATACTGTATGATTCCATTTATATCATATTCTTGAGTTGACAGAATTAAAGGGATGGATAATCGATTAGTGGCTGCTGGGGGTTAGAGAGGAGAAAAGGGAGGCAGGTGGCTGTGGCTATAGAAGGGTAGCCAAGGGATTCTTGTGTTGGAGCTGTTACGTGTCTTGACTATGGTGATGGTCACATCACTCTGCACATGTGATAAAATTACGTAGAGCTAAATACACACACACACACATACACATGAATGCATGTAAAACCAGTGAAATCTGAATAAGATCAGTGACTTGTGTCATCATCAGTTTCCTAATCGTGATATTGAACAATAGTTATGCAAATATCATCACTGGGGGAAACTGAGTGCACGGTATATGGAATCTCTCTGTATTTTTTCTTACAATGGCATGTGAATCAATAGTTCCGTGATAAAATAAAATTAAAAATTAAAAAATAAAAACTTAAATAAAAGTAAAGAGGTTAAAAAAAAGCAGAGACTCCTCGTATAAGGGTCCTTCCACCTGTGATTCCAGTTGTGACTCGACTCTGTCCGTGACTCCTGGACATGAACGATTCATCCAGTCCAATGGGCTTCCCACTCGAATCCCACCCTTCACCACATCTTTGCTCACATGGCTTCTCCCCCACCCGTCAACTATCCCCTCACAGCTCCCCTCCTCTAGGAATTCCCCCCCCACCCAACCCGGGATACAATCATTCCTCAAAATTCCTCTTGCAATTCACTTCTCAAGCACTCACTTGACACTTCTAAACTGTTTCCCAAACACTTGCAGCCCCCTGATGATTTCTGCCATATTTTTGTACCACTTGTACCATTATTTATTTACTGTTTGGAATTAATTTGCTGTTTTCCTACCTAAATAAATTTATTTCGTGCTGTGAACTGAATTTTTTTGTTCCCTCTGAAACTCCTATGTTGAAATCTAGTCTCCAAGGTGACGGTATTTGGGGGGCTGGGCCTTTGGGAGGTGATTAGGTCATGAGCGTGGAGCCCTTAAGGAAGAGACCAGAGAGCTAGCGTGCTCTCTTTCCGCGTGGGTGCTCTCTTTCCGCCGTGGGAGGACACAGCGAGAAGACTGCTGGCTGTAACCCAGCAGGAGGGCCCCACCAGAACAGAGCCATGCAGACTCTTGGATCGTGAAATTCTCAGCCTCTAGAACCAGGAGAAATAAGTGTTGGTTGCTTAAACCACACAATCTATAGCGATGTGTTATAGCAGCCTGAACTAAGACATTGAGCAAGGAAACAGCATATTACTAGCATGGTAAATAGAGAAACTTTATCACTTGTAGTAAAATAGAGGGTAACCTGTAAGAAGTAAATACGAGGAAAATGGAGACTATTATTAGATTGCAGCTGGACGCTGCTGGTGTCTAAAGGCTCTACACCAGAGTCCTTCCTCTTCTTGGTTCTCGTGGAGGAGGTTAGAAGGTATTAGAGAGGGGTTTGTGATATTTTAGCACAAATCTGAGACTTTCTTTTTTAGGAAATCAGAACAATTGAAAGGAAGTTGAAACAGGAATATACCACTTTACAATGTGAATTGAATCATTTAATGCCCCATCCGTGTACCCACTAAAATCATCGTGTCTGCCAGTGGTACTATACCCACTTTGGGAAACACAGATTCAGCACATCTTGTCCCAGATTGTTGGACACCTGCTCCTTCCCCTGCGGGTGCACATCTGACGCCCCCTCGAGGCTCCCCACTCTCTGAGGGGAGGGGTGAACTGGATCTGGTATAAACGTGTAACCTCCCTAATAATCAGCATGGGGTTTTGTGCAGTATCAATATCTCACAGAAGTTAATGGTTTGGTTGCTTGAATTTTAAGCTCCCCAAAGCTACCTTTCCTCTTGTCAGTATATTTCCATTTTCAGCCCCACAGCCAAAGCTCTGAGTCTCAAGGGAGAAACAAGAGCTTATAGAGAGAAGGCCAGAACAGCTAGAAGAGGAATCACGCAGTCGGGGGAGTTAGGAGGAACTCACATTCCCGAGTCGAGTTGTACCTCCTGTGCCATCACTAACACCAACAGTTGAATGTGATGGCGTGAGCCGTGGCAGTGGTTCCTGCAGTGGGAGTTCCTGTCAAGGGAGCAATAGAGGTGAACTAGAAAAGCAGTCGTGAAAACTGAGACATGAGCCCTCTTTGACCCACCACTCTTTTTCTGCTCTCTGGGTACGGAGCCAGGCCCAGGAAGGGAGAGAGGGATGAGAAAGCCAGTTTTCATCTGAAACTCAAGTTTCTTTTCGTAAAGTTCTAAAAGTTGATCACCGTCATAAAAGGTCCCAACTTGAAGGTGGGGAGTAGAAACTATATTTATGAGGGAAGTGTTAGTCCCTTTGGCTGTCAATGCAAATTAAAACTAGTTTTAAACTAAATGTACAAGAATGTAAGAAAAGCCTCTGAGCGGCCGAGGGGCAGTTAATGTCTGTCTTGCTGCCTATAATTACCATATACTGTTCAGAATCTTTCAATATTATGCAACCCCAGGGTCAGCAGAGCGTGGGAAAAAGTGACAAGGCCATCGGATGAGAGAGGCGCTTCCTGCCACGTTCTGCTGATGGAGAGTGAGAGGCTGTGGGACCCAGAAGTCACAGATAGAAGCTTCTGTAGCTCTGGGTGGTGACCAGGCTTTACCCACACCTGTTCAGCATTCACAGGCAACTGTGGGTCCTTGGGCAGGTCTTGACCTCCCTGTCCCCTGAGTTTCTTTATTGGCTCAGACTTAAGTAACCTCTAAGATTCTTCTAAGTCTGATGTTCTGTGAGTCTTAAATACTAGTTGGGCTAGACATTCTACAGAGAGAGGACCCTTCCAGTTGGCTGAGGAGACTCGGATTCAGTAAATTACTAGCTAGTTCTCTAAGATACCAAGCCCTTGGGATGGCTGCTATTATTTTTGGAATACACCAATCACTTTTATAGCCTGGTTTTAAATTTGTCTTGGCTAAGGAGGTGACTTGTTAAACACCATACCCTGGATTTATGGACATAACACAGTCACCTAAGAATTTCTCTGGCCTACGATTGAAAACTGAGGCGGGAGCTGGTGGGGCTGGGAGGGTGAGACTGCGTTTCCACGCCTGGGCTGAGGAGTGCTGGTTCCCCCTGAATGAGTTGGGACAAGGGACACCAGACCACGGTTCTGAGCCTGTCCTCCTGTTCTGGTTATTTATGGGAACTTCGTCCTCTTGCTCCTGCCCAGGTGTCTGTTCACCAGTGTTCCGCAAGTGATGCAGTGACAGGCACACAGTCACCTGAGACGCCTGCCTCTGCCCCCTGGGAACCATCAGTGGGGTTTCTCCTCCTGTCATTGCCCCCTTCTCTTCACCTTTCCCAGAGCTACCTTGGGATCTGGTGCTATGCGGTAGGACCAGGTGTGTGTCACATCAACACAACCCACAAAGCAAACATCGCCCTTGCCCGTGAGCTCACAGTAGAGTGGCGAGAGACAGTAAAGCTACGAAGCAGGGTACTACGAGCTTTGGTGGAGGCGAGCAGTGAGGAGACGCCCGTGCCCGTCTTGGGGGCGGAGTGGAGGAGGGAACCTCAGCAGCAAAGGAAAGCGGTGGGAGGGTGGAGGGAGTTCTTTCAGAAGTTCGCAGTCAAGCAAGAAGCCCAATCTTGAAAGTCTCTCTGTTTATGGTTTATCGGCTTTTTTCAGGCCAAAATTTCTCCAGGAATAGAATAAAACAGTCACAGTAGAATAAGGGAGGGGACCCATTCTACAGTGCACGGGATTATAGCATGGCACTACCGGAGGGTCCCTGTCAGCCCTGCCTCAGCTCCCGTAGGTGGCGCCTCCCCTCGCTCTGGCTCATTTACCTCTTTGCCTATCCCCGCTGCTGGAATATTAAATAATGTTGCTCTACGACATAAAAACAACCCCTCCCCAATGTATAATTGTCGAATTTCTGACATATGCATTCATACATTACAGCCTTGCTTTAGAAAAAAGGAAGCATACTTAAGGGTGATCAGGTCTATGGGTCTCTTTCTTGGCCTGTAAAGGGCTTGTGGGCAGGGCTGGCCCTTGGGGCTTCACTGGCATCTCCATTTATCCCACATTGACCGACATCCACAACCAGAAAGCATCTTTGAGTAGAGTTTTGGCATTTTCAGCAAAAGCTCCCCCCACTACTTTGGGTGTGACTCTCTTGCTTTCTCTGCAAAAGGTCCCAAAAGATGCCAAAATTTATCCTTTAGTCTGAAGCTAATGCAAAGGAAATGGCGAATGGGACCCAGATGTGCAAAAGTACATCCTGTGGCCAGGAATGCCTTGAAAGACAGCTGTTGGGGGCGCAGGGTGCCTTGGAGCAGAGGTAGGGGAGGAGAAGCGAAGGTGGGAGATGGGGCTGTGGTCCTATTATATAGGCTTTGCACTCTTTTTGTAAATAATATTGAACCATGGAAGGTTTGAGATCAGAGCAGTATTGTGGTCACATGCTGTCGCGTCGTCACTGAAGTAATGCTTCCAGGATGCTGACAGCACGTCCTCCCCTTATCCCAGTCTGTGCTGGCCTAGCTCACAGGAATTTCCATGGAGAGGGGTGGAGTCTGGTAGAAAGAGCATGGCTGTGAATCAGGTTCGAATCCTGCCCCTGCAGCACACTAGTGGATTGACACTAGTGGATTGACACTAGTGGGCACTGTCTGAGTCCCAATTTCTTCCTCTGGAAAACATACCTCACCATATGACCTCATAGCCTTGTTGTGAAGATTAAAGAAAATAAGGTAGTTGATGTACCTGGCACGGAATAAGTGGCCCAATAAATGATGGTTATTGTTATAGTATCTGCTGCATTACCCAACTCCAAGGACTGCCATCAACACTGTACTCTGGTGTAGTGGCTGTGCCCCCTAGTATTGCAGTGCACAGCATGCATATCTGTATGCCGATCTGTGGCTGACCTGGACAGACCTAGCAGGCCACAATTTTCAGGGGACTTAAATGCTGTGGGTTGTGTGACTTCAAAATGGATGAGATGGCTTTAAATATGCCTTTCTTCTTCTAAAAGGAAGTGACAGATTATCTGGATAAAGTTGATTTGTTCTTCATCTGGCAAGAAATCCCGCTATCACTCCTTCAAAGTCAACTCGGAAAGCAGATTTGAAAGTTGCAGAGAATCCCACACCTCCACGGTCACTGCTCGTGCTCGGCCACAGGGCTCATCCATCCACCTCCACATTATTCTTTTGGGGTCCGGAACTTGTCAGCGACAAGGCTGGGAGGCTGGGAAGCAGAGTGGCATCATGAGAAGTAAATCTCAGCCATAACAACAAGGCCTAAGAATTTATCGCTTCGGTTTTGTGGTACAATCTCCTGCGGAGAGGTCTTACTGGGAGCGTTCCATCTGAGCCCATCCACCTGTTCCTCATCTTCTAGGCACTGAAGAGCAAGCTGAAAAATCTAGGGTTCTAGCTAGGGCTGTAAAAAGTCTTAGAAACCAACCAGCTCATTTCTCTTGTTTTGCAAATGGGGAAAGAAACATCCAGGTAAATTGGCAACATTGAGTCAGTTATTGTAAGGACGGGGGAAAAAAGTGCACGTTTCCAGGAGTCTGGGCTTAGAGGTCAGACAGAAGGCGGTTGAAACATTTATCCGTCAACATCCTGCTGTGTGATGTGAGTACTCGCTGAGCTTTTAGTTTCTTCCTCAGAAAAATGGGGAAAACAATATTACCTTCGAAGAGTTAAACAAGCTCAATCAGTTTACATATTTTAAATCCCAAATCTCCCACAGTGCCTCTTGGAACGTCATTTCACTGTATAATCGTTGTAAATGTTTAATCAGAGACCAGAGTTCCAAGCCAAAACTGGTGGAAAACTGGCCCACGGGGAGCCCCACTGTGCCTCCGCTGGGGGGCGAATGAACAGCTCGCTTCGCTGACTTCATCTGTGACAGAATGTTCTTTTTGGCTGGGAAATTTATAAACTCCTGAGTCCAAGCGTCCCGCCAACATTTGGAAAAGTTGAGTTCTATGCAGTTTGCTGTTCTAAAATCTCTAAGGATTATTCCCAGATCAACTTCAACTTGAAGCCATTGCAGTATTTGCACTTTCCCAAACGCATTCAAATGTGAGTTCGAATAAAGTGAGAGCTGCATTTTTTAGAGGTCATCTTTGTAGGAACTCTGCTAGACAGACCACAGGCAGGAATCACAAATGAACAGCAAGATACCAGCACCGAGCCCACGCCTGAGACCTCAAGTCAGAAACCATGTGCTCTGCCTGGGTCATTATTCAAGCAGGATAGATTTATTTCCATTCCCCAGCAGAGGATAGAGAGCAAATTAGATGAGAAGAGCTGGTAGGGGCAGGCACACTGACAGCAGCAAGGAAAATGTACAGCAAGGTGAGGATACGGAAAAAATAATAGAGGAGGGGAAAACACAGGAGCCAACATTTAAAAATAAAACAGCAAGGGGCCGGCCCGGTGGCACAGCGGTTAAGTTCGCACGTTCCGCTTCTCGGCGGCCCGGGGTTCGCTGGTTCGGATCCCGGGTGCGGACATGGCACTGCTTGGCAGCCATGCTGTGGTAGGCGTCCCACGTATAAACTAGAGGAAGATGGGCACGGATGTTAGCTCAGAGCCAGGCTTCCTCAGCAAAAAGAGGAGGACTGGCAGTAGTTAGCTGAGGGCTAATCTTCCTCAAAAAAAATAAATAAATAAATAAAAAATAAAACAGCAAAAGGAGGCCTCTAATTCTCAAGGCAAATAGTTCTAGACACCTTGATAGTCCCTGAGGACATTTTACCAGAGCACAATTGTCGACATTTATTAAGATAAACTAGGCTTGTCAAGTTGTTTCTTTAGGTTTAAAAAGTTAAAACAAAGCCTTGACACTTAAATTAGAAAGTTTCAGGCATTGGGAAAAATTGCTTGAGTGAAAATTTTTATTCTCTGACAATGTGAGGCAAGTAAGGCCTAATTGTGAATATTTTATGCATTTAGAAATCTTCTCCCTCGCATCCTCGTGGACATTTTTCCCATTTCTAGCAACGTGGTGGTTTAGCTGACTCCTAGCCTAAGAAAAGGGCAACTCGAGCTGCGGCACATAACACAGTTCTCTCCCCCCCTGCTGCCTCCCTGCCGCCCTGCACATCCCACCAACTCCTGCACAGCCCTGTGGAAACCCAGTTGAAATGGCGCATTTTCCCTGGCACTTCTCTTCCCTGTCTCCCCTGCTCCTGGCAGAAGAATTACTCCTTATCTCTATTTCTATAGCCCTTTATTCACACTTCCGATATCCCACCCATAAATCTGTGCTGTAGTCTTGACTTCCTTGAAAAGACTCCAAGGTGATTCATGGTGAGAAGCCCATCTCACACATCCCCATAACCTCAGGACTGGAACAGAACAGATGATCTAACTTCTTGAATGAATTTCTGTTTTATTTTCTAGTTTGATTGTTAGAAAGCCTTTCAATATTACATATATGGTAATAAACAAGCGTCCTCGAATTCTGAATATTGACTTCATTGGAAATTCATTTAACTGAAAATACTTGAAAAATGCATTTAAACTTAATGCTTCTCTGCCATTTCCTTTGGATGAATGGCCATCTGGAGCCTGAAATATTGTAAACAGATTTAAGCATTTAATATTTTGTTCAACAAGCAACTGGTGTTTACACAGTGACATCATTCAAATTGCTAAGCTTGGAGACAGAAGGAGCTGAGCTTTCGATGCACCCACTTGTGGAACTGTTTCTGCTGACTCTCACCTCCCTATTCTCAGAGGTAGTTAAATAATTCAACAGCCCTGTTGGACAGCTTGTTTCATACTTAATGTTCATTGCTGTAAAGCAAATTAAACATGAAGATTAAGCTACAAAATGCACTCTGGACTCATTTTTTCTAAGTGAACTATTTCAAATGGGAGATATTTATAATAAAAGAATCTGTTGAATATAAACCCAAATTTCCTTAGCCAATTTTTCCCCAAATTCTTCCCCATTCCACGTAAAAACCTGCATGCATCTTGTTTGAGGATCATCAGACAGAGAAGGAATGCCAGAACATCATCGATGACATGCAGTTTTATTTAATGATATTACATTCAAAACCAGGCTGTATCCTGCTGCTGGGAACAGTGACTGGCTTATCTGTCTTCAAGAATCCTATAGGCACATTATAGAAAAACATGATCACATTGTTTGAACGAACATGCTGTCATAGAAACTCCTCTTAAAAACACACGCCAAGCCAGTCTTGAAACAATGGAGTGAATTAGTGAGCTCTCTCGGCTCTCAACAAGTGCTCTCTGACCTTTGTTTCCACTGGCCTGATCCTGCCTCACGAGATATCAGCCCGTGTCTGTGGCGCCAGAGCCTACAGCTGTTCCCATGGGAAGGGACGAGCTGCTGTCCTGCGGCGGCTCCGTCTCACAACTGGATGGAGGAGGGATGAAACACAAGCTGCAGAGAGGCAGTGGTTCATCCATCCATAAGTGACCCTTGGGGCAATAGAAAAACTCAGAGTGAGAGCTGAACAGTCCCAGATTGACATAAGGAAGGCTGTGTTCCAAGGCCCTGCTAAGCTGATCTCAGATCACCATCTACCAGTTTCTGAAGGGCCACAGCCTTCTCAGTGAAACAGGAAAGTGAGTTCCAAGTAGAGAAGCCAAAAGAGATGCACCCACCATATGGCAAAGGCCGCCAGGCTCTGAATGAGCAGAACGCTGAAGGTGAAGGAGCGCGTTGGCCTCCCCCTGTTACAGGAAACGGTCAGACTCCACCTCAGCACCTCCTTCACTCGGCTCTGACAGGGCTCCATGGCAGAGACTGCAGTGTTCACCAAACCCACGTCTCTCTCCTCCCAGGCACACATTTGGGCACAGTTCCAAGCCTCTCTTGCAGTTCAGTATGGTCCTGTGACTGTATTCCAGCCAAAGTCACTTCTGCCTGTTCATGCCACTTACACGCCCGACCTATGAAGTACCCTCCACTCGATCCTGCATACTGTCTTCTGCTGTCCGCTGGATTGATGTCAACACTCAGCCATGGGCCAGCTTAGAAAACAGGGGTTGAAGATGACCAAACTTTCATCAGCCTGGCTCCCACTTGATGGGCCTCCTCCCCTGCTTGGACTTACATGAGTAAGAAATAAAGTTTCTTACGTCAAGTTGCTGAGCTTGCAGGATTTAGCAGCTAAAGCTACCTTTAACAAAACCGATGGACTTTATTTTGTAGAGGGCATTGGCCTACACCTTTACTATAGTAAGCACTCAGGAGCCCCTCCTGGCCTGGGAACCAGAGCCAGATATCTGGTCTGGAGCCCAGTTTAATTTCCTGGTGACTGAAGAAATATTTGGTAAGTTTCTGTTTGCAATTAGGTTGCAATATGCATACCAATGCACACAAAACTCCCAATTTCTCTTGCCTTAGAATAGAGATTTTTCTCCACAACTGGAAGATTGACACCTGATGACATTTCACATAGCTAGGGAGGCTTCTGGGAAAAAGAAGCATTGTTTCAACTGTCATCTCCATAGAAACGTGAGCAAGTGCTCCCCAAAGCTATGCTATTTCCTCCTCCCATAGAGCAAAAGCACGCAATACAACAGTGAAAACTTCCAGCAGGACATTAGCACTTGCCACTTAGTAACAACCAGAAGCTAAAATTGGAAAGCCCAGGGCAGCTGTTGTTGTCTGATGTTTGCATCCTCTCAGAGCTCATATGAGAGGGAAATGGCCAAAGACTCTGACTTAAACCTAAGAGCTGAAATTGAGCTAAATTCATCTAACAGAGGGTGCCTCCTGGGGGCCTCCAGGGCCTCTGCTCTTACACAGCTTTTTTGATGGAAATAACTTCCATGGGAGAGAAGCCTGAAGAAATATTGAAATTCACGGTCCACTCTGGTACACAGCCCTTTGCTCTCCATCCATGTGACTTCATCCCCATCCAAGCTGCTCCTCAGCCTCCCCCCTCCCTTTGCTACACATGCATAGGGCAAAACTCAAGGACCTCAAAGGAGGAGGGGAAGCTGTGACTCCCACATCCCACATGAAGGAACTTTATACTGTGATGGAAAGTGAAAGGAGAAATTACTGAAGTGACGTCAGTGGCAATCAACAATCAAACTAGGAGAGAGAGTGTTCTGAGGGATTAAGAGGTGACAGCTGCCTCCCAACCACCCAAGTTCAAGTACTGGTTCTGTCGCTTACTTGAGTCTGAACTTGGGCAGAGCCTTCTCTAAGCCTCAGCTTCCTCCCATAAAGTGGAGATAATAAAAATAGCCACCTCATGCATTATCAGAAAGGATTAAACTGAATAATCTAGGGAAAATGCTGGTCTATACTAAGTATTCAATAAGCAGTTGTTGATACTCTAGAAAGAAGACAAATGTCCCAGTCTTTGTCAACATACCCAGGAAACCCTGTCCAGGATCTGGGAAAGAAGAATGGCTGCACTGACCCCATGTTTACCAGAAAAGCAGATTAGAGGTCACCCTGCTCTCAAGCCATTTCCTAGACTGAATTAGAGCTGATGTCTCAGGAGAGAAGGCAATAGAAATAACCCAAGAGCAAATATACAGACGGTGGCTTAGAACACACTGAGTATTGTCACATATGTTCTTGTATCTAATCTTTAAAATCCTAGAAGATAGATAAGACAGATGTTTTATTTCCACCATCTATATGGAGAATTGAAGTTTGGGGAGGGGACACGATTTGCTGAAATTCCCATGGCCCGCCAGCTGTTTTAAACCCAGGCCTCTCTAGTCCAGGACTGGATCAATCCCCTGCACTCGGAGGGCGGACGCCGACAGATGGTTGACCCTCGTTAAGCAGAAAGGATTTTAAATGAGGGTGTAAATGAAAATCCTAGAAGAACGGGGTTTTAAGTGAAGCAAGGAGGAAGCAGCATGTCAAGACCACTCTCTGAGGGTTGGGAGCTTTCCCAGGCTCGGGAGCTCGTGGAGGGAACCCAGCAAAAGGACAGTGTGGAGGCCAAACATGGAGGAAGGCTGACAGCTCTCCAAAGAGGAGGGTAATGGCGGCATTTGCCGAAGGGCCCTGTCTGTGCCTTCGCCGCTGTGCTAAAACTTCTAGATACGACCTCGTTTAATCCTCCCGACCCTGTGAAAGTGCAATGCTGTTATTCCCCTTTTCCAGGTGAGGAGATTCATGTCAAGGTCACACAGATAGTGTGTGGTGGGATCAGGATGCACACCTAGGTTGGCCTGGCATCAGAGCTCCTGTGAGTCCGACCCAGGTTTACGTAGTCCCTGAGGCTTACAGAGAAGGCAAGATGCACCCTGTCTCTCATTGGCTAATACCAGAAGCACACAATAAGCCACAGGGCAATATAAAAAATTAATAAACTGAGCTGTATAAAATACTATTACTCCACATAAAATGAAACTAAGCTGCATAACTATGGCTAAATTTTAAAATCACAGCCTGATGTTACCCCACCAAAGGAGAAGCAGAATATCCAGTACGCAGAGATGGAACAGAAAGGCTGAACTTGGAAAGGGAGTAAAACAGCAATGGCTCAAACAGGTCAGCTGGAATATACTTGAGCGTATTCAGCAGAGAGGCAGTGTTTTATCCTCTTAATGGGAAAAGGAGAAAGAAATAGTCAACAACAGACAGAAAGTGAATAAGCAGACAGTGGGACATGGGGAGGACTTTGATCAAATGGGCCTGGCCGTGTTCCTCCCTGTCTACCACACCTAGTTCATATTACACTCTAGTTATCTATGGCGAGAGCTCCTTCCTGGAACAGGCTTTCTATCCTAAATTCCTTTAGGCAGTTAGGGGGATGGTCAAAGTTTCCTCCTGAGTCTTTCATTCTTAAAAATAATCAAGGCAAAGGGACACATTTTGGGGTGGCCAATTCTGATCCCCCACATACGGATGAAATGAAATGAATATAGAAAGCCCTGGGCAGAGGTCATGATGCTGTATAGGTGCTTGATAAATGTGCAGGAGGTGAAATAAACAGTCCTTATGTACCACCTTCAGGATTTTTGTTAGATGTGAGTTCCACCTCTACTCATATTTGGTGAATATTTTCTTTTCAATTAACTCACTTATTTTAAAACTTAGCCTTGTCTCCTGCCATAATAGCCACAAATACATAGGTGTGAGGTGTACGTTATACATTTCCTCCTAATATTCACGAAAATAAATGTAAAATCATTGAGAGATTTAACGTCCACATGCCCTCCAAAACCATCTCAGGTACAGCTGTGTGCGCCAAAGTTTGGGAGACACTGAAAGTGTGTAAAGAGCCCTGGATGTGGGAGCAGGAGACCCAAGGTCTAGGCTGGGACGAGCATGCAGGCCACCTTCTTGAGGCATGTTCTCCCAAAGGAAAGTGGAGATAAGAACTCATGCTTTATGTTGAGTGACGGCACATGAGATGATGAAGGTGACAACATTTAATAAACAGGGACATTACAAACTGAAGATGTTTGTGGGACTCTGCCTCCTTCTATTAAAGAAAACAAAAAAAAATTAAACATGTCTGGCACTAGTTAACCATTTACTAAAATAATACACTCTAGAAATCAAAGAGAATTTTCTACTGCTCCTATAACTTCAAAACAAAGCATCGGCTTGTCTCCTTTTTCTTGCAGAGATAACAAAGTTGCACAATCTCTATCAAGGTCAGTGAGCAGGAACTCAAACTCTGCCTCTCTGCTTTGGCTTATGGTATTATTACACCACGTGGGCTCAGAGCTGGAAAGAGCCCAAGAGATCACCGCGTCTAGTCTTCTCATCATACAGAGGAAGCACTGAATTCTGGAGAATTTTAAAACCTTACTATGGTCATGGAGCAAAATGGGATTCAAATCATGCTCCAAGCCCCTCAAGCAATGCTCCTGCCATTACACAAGCCTGTCCCCTAGTAAGACAGAGGACGTCAGGGGAAGAGGAGCTAGAGATGCTGTGCTCTGTATAATCCACTAACATCCAGTTGGGAAAGAAGCCTGTAGGCAGGTCAGAGTACTAAGACGTGGACACTGCCTTCAAGGTGTCCACGGTCCTTCAGAAGGAACTGGACACACAAAAAACATGGCCCAATTAACAGGAAAATAAAACCGAGACATTGCCTCAATTTTCCCAAGATAATCCAAAAAGCAGTAATAGGGAGGGAGACTGAAGCAAGCCCTGTGTATTTGGCTACTATTGTGGGAGTGGGTGTGCCTGCCCAGGGATGTCACTTCCAACTCCCCACCCTGGGGGTACAGCTGCACAGGGCAGCTACAGCCTCATGGTCCTTCAGTCAAAGGACATCATCATCACCATTAGGGACCAGGGCAATCCCACCCCTCCCCAGAAGCTGCTGCTGGGATGCTGGGAACCTTCTTGGGCTACCTAATTCCTGTCCTGTGGAGATTCACTGTTGCTCCTCACCCAGTCATTCAACAGTCTAAAATTTGCACTAACACTCAAAACAACAGAGCGAGGAAGCAATCTTTCTAGCATACGTCTAAAATCATAGTAAACTACACAAAAACGTCCTCACATCTAACACCTCCGGAAAGATACTTCCATGTGACTTCTCAGATAAACATTCCAAGAGTTATAGTCTTAAAGAAAGAGTGCCTGCTCTAAGAAATATGTATACCATCTTTTAGAACAGGAAGAGCTTTCTCTTTAATAGGAAAAGAATCTAATCAATAGAATTTTCTAAGAAAGAAAATCTTGGTTTAAAAATTTAGAGTTATTACATTGTAGCTCATGTCCACCTCTCCTGACTCTGCCCCGATACCATTTTACTGATGCCATCCATCATGTTCTAGGTCACTAGAGGAGGGCAAGGCTGGAAGGGACCAAGATTGATGGAGTGTGCAATCCACGCCAAATGTTTTACCTCCTTTCATGGAATCCTCTATACAGTTCAGAGTGTAGGTATTTTTACACTCATTTGAAGAACGAGAGTAGAGCCAGTACACTCTAGAAAGGGAGGCCTCCCTAATTTTGGTAGGTCCAATAACAGTCTCAGGATAATAACAAAGGCCTGGACCATGCATCAGGAGCTATGCTAAGGAGCTTTATATAACAACGGTGTGTGCCAGGGCCGTTTCACGTGCTTTACTTACTAAGTCATTTGACCCTCATAATAACTCTATGGCATTGGTACTCTCATTACCCACCTTTAATAGCTGGAGAACGAAGTCACACAGCCGGTCAGGGGCAGAGCCAGGGCTTGAACCCAGCAGCCTGGCTCCAGGATCTAGGGCCTTAACCCCCAAGCCAATCGCCTCTGTCAGGCAAGGGGCCCGCCCAGAGCCACCAGCCAGTAGGTGACACTGCTGGGATGCAGCCTGCAGACTACAGGATTCCAGAGGTGTCTTCTTTATCACCGACACTTCCACCAGCGCTTCTCTTTGCCAAGCTAACACCTGCACTTGGTGCCCTGGACTCCACCTTCTTCCTCTTTGGGGACTTTGCTTCACTATCTGTGTTACACACTTTCTCTATCCATTGGACTCCTCCCTTCTGCCCCCAAACATCGACAGATCTGCTTTCTCCTACAAATTTCTCCCCTAGACCCTGCTGCAGACTTCAACTGTCATCCTCTCTCCTCCCCTCCACTGCCTCTTCTTGAAAGACAGCTACACCCTCTGCCTCTCCTCCATGCCTGGTCCCTGTCCAGCCCCCATGTCTCTAAGTGGTCTCCTCTGCTCCCATTCCCCTGGCCACACTCCCTGCTCCAGCCTGCAAGAACCTTTCCAAGATGCTTGCAGGAGCCTCAGCAATAGAAGCAGCTCTCCATTTCCATTCACACTTTCATACATCTGTGCCTCTGCTCACACTTTTCCTTCCACATGGAGTCCCTTCCCCAGCCCCCGTCTCCTCTTGCTCAAGTCCTGCGTGTCTTCCATGACCAGAGCTAAGCACTCCATCTGGAAGCACTCACTCCTCCTCCAAGCTCTGTTACGATTTCTTTTCTACAGCACTTCTTCTTTAAGTACACGTCTTATCTCCCCTAGGCTGTACCTAACCTGAGGGCAGTATTCTTAGCTAACTCATCTTTATGTGTCACTCACAGGTAGTTGTAGAAAGAGGACACTCCATCAGTGGCTGTTCAGTGTTCATTCCCTGACCGCAGGCTTGATACTCCAACAACCACATCCTCCTGCGGAAACTCAAGGCGGAGGTTGCTAAGTTCCTGGATCTACCTGCTGCCCTGTTGGCAGGAACGGAGTCCACCAAAACACCTTGGAGAACTGCCTGTCCTCACACGGAACCACATCTGATCCCCTGGAAGCAGGCAGAAGGAAACGACTTCTAGGAAGTCAGGGAGTTTTGACAGCAGAGAGAGGAATATTAGAAACGTGGCCCTGGTGAAGAAGAAAGATTTATTAAGATGGTAGAAATCACCAGGAAAATGCTATAGCTAAATGTTCATTCATGTGTTGACTTGTCCTCCTAAATGTCCCCAGTCATTTCAATTTAATAGGTTCAGTCAGCCATGGTTTGGAATATCAATTCCGCTGGCATTTCAAAGCTCTTTGTATTTTATCCCCAAGTCACTTGTCCCCAGGAGCATGGTGATCGTATGAATCCCCAAAGTGCCTCTGTCAGAACACACAACGGTCTCTCGTAAACATTAGTGGGGCACAACAGACCCTCAGCTGTCAGGTGCTGGGTGAAGAGGACATTTCTGCCAGATATTTTAAGAATCACCTCATCCTTAATCATTTTCGTAAGCCTTAAAGACATCATGCACGAGGCTGGCTCTGTGGTCGAGTGGTTAAGTTCACGTGCTCTGCTGCAGCGGCCCAGGGTTCAGATCCTGGGCGCAGGCATGGCACCACTTGTCAGGCCACGTTGAGGCGGCATCCCACATCCCACAACTAGAAGGACGTGCAACTAGGATATACAACTGTGTATGGGGAGGTTTGGGGAGATAAAGCAGAAAAAAAAAGATTGGCAACAGTTGTTAGCCCAGCTGCCAATCTTAAAAAAAAAAAAAAAGACATCATGCACAATATAGGCTCATACCTCAACCTGAGAGTTTGAAAACAAAGCACATTACTCTTTTCAAATCACTTGTACATTATCTCATTTAATTTTTACAAGAGTCCATTAATGCTATTAGTCCTCTTTTGTGGTCAAAGAAGTTCAGACTCAGAAAAGTTAATTAACTTACACAACAATTTGCTTAACTACAAAACTCAATGCTCTCGATTCCATATAAACACTGTGCATATAGAGAAAGCGATGAGACAGGTGCTCTCCAATATTGCCCGTGGAAAGATACACTGAGAAAGCAACTGCATTAAGAATAAATATGTATGTGTGTGTATATATGGATATGAAATATTATATGTATAATAGTCACCATTAATTCCACTTCTAGAAATAGAGCCTAAGAAACTAACCAGAGATACGATTTTTAAAAATTTGATATAAAGACATTTATTGTAATATTATTTATAATAATGACAAATTGTAAACAAAATAAGACTGGCTAAGCAATAATATAATCACAAGACATAGTCCTTACAAAGAAACCTTTAAGTAGTTTTTAAGAAAATAAAATAGAATGGCATAATGTTATGTGGAAAAAAACATAGAAAACAGAATATATAGTAAGATTCCAATTCATAAGGCTGGGGAAAAGCACATGAAAATATTAGCAGTGGTTCCCTTTTCTTCTGTATGTGTTCTATTTTCAGAATTTTCTACCAAGTTCAAGTGCTACTTTTGTGATCTGAAAAAAAAATGTTATTTAAAACCAACAAATAATTTTTTTTTAAATCATATCCATAGTTAACACAGAAACAAACTCCCTTTGCCTCCAACTCCATGGTCGGGCCCCTGCACCAACCTCCCTCATTATGCAGACAAGTGAGCCGACATATAAAATACTTCAGAAGCACAGGGTCATCGGGCAACTTGGTGAAATGGCCAATCCGTCAGCATGAAGCAAACTACACTAGAAGGTTTCATATGCAGACCCGAGTAGATGCAGCCCCACAAAGGGGGCCAGAACCACTCAGCACAAGACTAATGTGCGTTCTCAGTCCTGCTTCCTGCAATTTTATTCCTCAAATATACCAGGACTGCTGGACCCCTCTCTATCTCTAATGCTTTCTTCCAATCATCTAATAATACATTTTGTTTCAGATGTAGGTTATCACTGAATCTGGGCATAAGACAATTCCCAAATCCCTCTTGAACTAGAACTAACCTGCTGCAAAATATTTTCATTCCATCTTCTCAGAAAGGAAATTGTGTAGAACCCTCTAGCAATTCCGTATTGAAGGCCATCAACCAACGGCCCACAACATTCCTGCCCGTAGCAAGCGTGCAAGGCCTTCAAGGACTCTTCAGTGAGTTTCATATTCTGTCCTGTAAGTAAGGTTTCACAGCCGGGTACACTTGTTCATGTTTTATATTACTCATATTTCTCCTCTACACACAGTGCTCTAAGGGAGATACCACTCTTGGGCCATGCTGTTGGAAGAAAGGACAATTGGAAGTCCAGAAAAACTTTCTGTAACTTCTTCCCGGCAACATCTACAAATGCAAGAAAAACGGGCAGCTTGGGGAATTGCACGTTCTATTGCTAATGCTACAATTTGAAGGGATCGCACCATCGGTCATTGTCATCGTCCCCATAATCTCAAGGAGTTAAATGAAGTAGGTAGTTCCAACACCGAGGTGTAAAAAGGAAAGGAGCTGGTGATGAGCACAATTTCCTTTTGCTGAGATGCGCATACATAGAGCTCTGCAGTAAATCTAATTCATAAATGGACTCAGCTCCAACTGCACATGCTAGTTTCCTTCCGCAAACAATCATGTCGCTAAAATAAAGGGGGAGGAGACATTTTTAATTTTTGTTGTCATAAGATAGACGTGACCTTCACTGTTCTTTAACACACTCACTAAACAGGAGACACATAAGGCTATTGCAAAGCAATGATTCATAACATTGCCCCACGGATCAGCACGGAAACGATTAATTCCGAACCATCTCTTCTGATTACAGGACAAGTTGTTATTGTTTGAGTAAAGTGGAAAAGAGGGGAGATTTGTTTTGCCGCAAAAGCTGCTGGCTAAAGCTGGTTACCTTGATTAACATTCCCCTTAGCCCTGATGTTATTCCAATGTCAGCAGTAATTTCATGGTCCTATGTTAGAATCCTTTAAGGAATGTTTTTGATCTAGAGTAAGTAAAAGAATATATGATGGAAGAAAATCATTTATCAAGGCTTTCCTTTGTCACTTAACTCTTTCTCCAGCAGCTCTTGAACAGCAGCTTTAAGACCTATAGATGTGAGGTGCAGGCCCTACCAGCACGGAGAAGCCTGTTAAGGCTTCCTTTGACTGACTCTTCTCCTCGGGTCCTTCCTCCAGATACCCCAGCTGTAGGCATAACAGCTTACAGGAGCTTCAGACAAATCACTCTGGCCATAAACAGTAAACGTGTCTCATAGAACATTTCCAGAAACTTCATTTTGTTCTACTTTTTAAATGTTGATTTTTAAATAGTGGCCTAGATTTGAAAATACCCTCCCTTTTTTTTTTGCTGAGAAAGATTTGGCCTGAGCTAACATCTGTTGCCAATCTTCCTTTTTTTTTTTTTTTTTTGCTTGAGGAAGATTAGCCCTGAGCTAACATATGTGCCAATCTTTCTCTATTTTGCATGTGGGACGCCACCATAGCATGGCTGACTAGTGGAGTGTGTCGGTGCCTGGGATCCAAACCCATGAACCCAGGCTGCCAAAATGGAGCACACCAAACTTAACCGCTATGCCATGGGGCTGACACCCGGAAATATCTATTTTATTCCTGCCTTGGAAAGGGGAAAATGGAAGTTCAGGCATTTTGAAGTTTGTAGTCCAATAAGTTGTTTAGTTTCTTGTAGTGTTTTTTGGAATTAGAAATATAAAAAGGAGCAGCTCAGAGCCTACCAGGATGCTTTGATAAAGAGACCACATTCCAGAATTTCCTTGCTACCCACAATCTCTACAGAAGAAGTTTTCCATACTTTGACCATTTCATTGGAACCACTTTTCATTTCTAATGGATTTTTATTGCTATTTAATGAAAATAGTTATTTTAGGCTTTATTTTCACAGTAACTTTCCTCGCAAAATTATCTTTAATTTCTAAGAGATTTTTTATAGCAATTATAAGGAATAAGCATTCTTGAATTTTAGGATGCCAGACACTTTCAACTGAGTACATTTTGCCTTATAACGATGAGATTTGTGAAATTACTCCTCCTCTGCATTATTTGAAGCTGGGGCTGAGAAAAGCACTGGGAGAAAAATCTATTGAAATTTGTCTTACATTTACCTCTTTTTTTTTTTTTTAAAGTGCCTTTTCCTCTGAGGTTGTCTGTCTTAGACAGGGCTGACTCCCATATTAGCGGTCAATGCGTTCTACTCTGCACCCCCACCGCCAGCACGAAACTCTCATTCAACAAGTTCAAACTACTCAACTATACGCTTTTCAAACAGGAGACACACAAGTCCCTCCCTCGTCCCCGAGTTCCCAAGGGAAGGAAGTGCAGTCTTTTGTCGGTGCTGTTCTGGAAGGGGGCCATTTTCCTGCAGTCTGCAAACTCCAGATTTTTACTTAAGCCAGATCTCAATGCCATCCTCCTTGCCGTCAGCTCTGAGCTGTCTACTGCCTCTTTACAAGGGGTGTTTTCTGAATAACAATCCGAGGAGCATTATTTGCCATTTTCACCAAGCTCCTGCTCTTTGTGGTTACACGTTCTACAGTGTCAATCATTCATAAGGCAATTGGAACCCTTAAGCTCTCCAGCAGCACAGGAAAAGAAAGAAGGCATCCACTCTGGAGAGCACGTCTGGCGTCTCCTACAGTCGCGCGAGGAGGGGCAGAGGCTTACCTGTGAGGCATGCCTGTGGTGGAGGCGGTGGTGTGCTCGCAGGACAGCTCCCAGAGTTGGAGGTACCAGTTCATCTCCACTTCGCGCACCAGAGCCAGCTGCCGTGCCCTGAGCTGGCTTTGCTGGGAGGGCCCGAGGCTGCTGTCTTTCCCATTTTCTGAGGCTTTCTTGGGAGATCTGTCTTTGCTCCCTATGGAAAGCCCAGACTGCTTCCTTAACTTGCTGTTCTCTTCCGAGATCTGACTCCCTGCTACCCCAGTCCGGGCTGCCAGCATCCTGGAGGTTCCCTCTGTCTTTCACAGAAGACTCTGAGTCACTATCATCAAAGTAATTGGAATTGATTTTCCTGCTTCTGCCTCCCTCCTCTCCCCTGTCCTCTCTCGTCCCCTTAACCTTATCCCCCCGCAAAGCTGTAATTGAGCCGGGTCTCCCGGCCGCGGATGAAAGGCTATCTCTAACTTTCCTGAGCAAGAGCGAAGGTGGCCACTATCTGTCATATCTCAGAACATGGAAATTTTAAAAACAATCCCCAACAGCTTTGTAATGATGAAGTTTTTCAGCACTGTTTCTTCTGCAAAGCATGGACTTCTGCTTCATTTAATAATAACTCTGAACCTCAGCTCATTAGGGTTTGGTAAATTATATCCGATCATCATGTTAGAGTTACAAAAAAAGACACCCAGAGGCTCATCAGCCATTCTTAATTAGAGTCCCTTTAGAGTTCTAAAAGTTTTAATGTGAATTTCCTCAAATAAATTTAACAACATCAATGCGAAAGAAGGATTTTTCCTTTTGTGTAAACCTAAAATAATATTTTCAACTTATTTCGTCATCCTTTGGGAGAGGGAAGCTTTTTGAATGTCAGTGAACTGCATAACATGTAAAATGCTCTTTCACTCCTAAATCCTGCTGTAAATGATTTACTTGGCCCTCTCGATACTGCCGATGGATGGGAGCATGAGAATCAACTTATAATTGAGGAGACTGAGGCTGAAGTTGGAGTGAAAAAAATAGCAGAGTGAGAAGAAGTGGTAAGAGCCCACGTGTGGGTGTGGATGTGGATGTGGGGGGTGCATGTGCCCACTGCACGTGAAGACCGGCTCTGAAGATGGAAAGAAAATGCAGTTAATGGTCCCTGTGGTTCCCATGCATGGGGTTGACCCACACATGCCCACCGACCTGACCTCTGTCCTAGCTTGGGGACAGTGATATCAGTGCCCATGTAGGCATCTACCACAAAGTTCTTAGGGGACTCACTAAGCCCCCCATTCCCTAATCAACGCCAGTCCCTCCTGTGTCAACTGCTTCATGTCGGCTGCACACGAAGAACTCAGGACGGTTTGTGAATTGCTCTGTCCACGCAAGACCATAAATTAAAAAGCATCGAGGCGGAGCGAATTCTTATAGCTGCTGTGAATGGCAGGAGAGGAAGGAGAAAGAAGAGTGAAAGAGTTCTTAAAGAGTTAGCTCTTCTGGAAAGCATTTGATGTCTTTGAGGATCTCCAAGGGCTTTTACTTAATCAAAGCCAAGAACGAGGGGACAGTGGATCACAGCACATGGACTCTCTCATATTCAGGGGAAAGCTGTTTAATATTAGGATCCAGGGTAGTCTAGGATTAGAACCATGACCACCAAGCAACGTGTCACCTGAAACACCCATCAGAGGGCAAGGAGGCAGCTGCTACCCAGCACCAGGCCTGTCCCACCTGAGGCTGTGGGGGCTTAGGAACCTTTAGCACCAGCAGCTGTAGCCCCTCCAACTCCCCTCCCTGCCCTCCATTCCTTGAGTCATTGAAGAGCTTCTGGCAACATGGGATCCATAGCAACAGGCTCCCCAAAGTGTAGTCTCTGGGAACAGTCTCCTCGGTTTGGTACCGTTGTGGGTGTGTCCATAGGGGCTCTACAGTGGAACTGGAAGGGGGTCTAAGTTCATTCAGCCAAGGGGGCTGCATCCTCCCCGGCTTGCCTCTCTCGGGAGGCAGTGCCGCTGTGTTTCAGAGCTCTGCTCTGGCGTCAGACTGCTTCTTTTTGAATCCTAACTCCATCACTCACCTGCTCTGTGATCTTAGGCAAATTACTTACCCCTGTCACGCTTCGGTTTCCTCATCGATAAAAACAGGGATGATTATCTACTTGTGGCAGCTTTGAAAGACAGCCCTCAAATGCTTTGACATCCTCTCATTGAAAGGTGTGGTCTATTTCCCTTCCCCTGAATCTGGGTGGGCTTCTGACTGCTTCAATCAGCAAGATATGATGGAAGTGATGCTATGACTTCCACAGCTTATCATATCAGAAAGGCCAGGCGGCTTTCACCCAGCCCCTCGGGATGTTCATTCTGGAGGAAGCCAGCTGCCATGTAAGGAATCTGACGACCTCGAGATGGCCATGGTGGAGAGTCACATGTGGGTGCTCTGACTGTTAGCCCCAGCTGAGTTCCCAGACAACTATCAACAGCAGCTGCCAACTCTGTGAGCAAGCCACCTTGGGCATCCGGGCACAGTGGACCCTTCAGGTGACTGCGGTCCCAGCCAACATCTGACTCCAATTGCAGGGCACATCCCCAGTGAGAAAGGCCCACCCCAGCCCTTCCCAAATTCCTAACTCACGACACCGAGATGTAAATAAGATGGTGGCTTTATTACCACCAATTTCTGGGAATACTTATTGTGTAGAAATAGTAACCAGAATGTTCCTCATATCCTTATTACAAACGTTTAGCAAAATATGTATGAAATACTTAGAACCGTGTCTAGCATATATTAACATTTAATAAGTATGAATATTTACTCTCTAAGTTAGATGCTTATTGCAGCACTAGAATTCAAACTTTCTGCTTACATTTCCCTTTTAAAAATTTGAAAAACTCAGCATCAACTTAAACGTTTTAAAATATACATTTTTCATCATAAATTTAAATAGTTGCAAAGGATGCCTTGTCCAGCATATTGTAAGTACTGTTTTTTTGAAAATAAAGCTGTTACATCCCTATCTTAAGTGTATCCAATGGAATTTAAATCCCATAGCTATTTGATATCTATCATCATCCATTTAAAAATTCATGAACACTCTCTTCTTCAGCAGTCGAAAATTTTACCTTCTTCCTGAACTTGTTTTTCAAGCGCATTTCTTACTCAGAATTTTATTCTGATATAAAATATTTGTATGCTTGAAAATATTTTAGATGTCCCTATCAAATAATTATCTGCAACAAAAATATAAATTAAAATGTTAAATTATTATTTTCTATGTGCATAAGACTCTAAATGTTATAAAATCTTAGGGATTGAATTATCATGATAATTATTACTGGACATAATTGATCAAAATTGTATTTTCTAAATTTTGGAAAATGATTGCTTAACATAAAAAGTAAAATTTTATTGAAAATGTATCTCTTAATGACATGGATGGTTCTGTGATTTTTTTCTTTTCTGAATTAGGTCAGATATCCATAGCGTAATATTATTCATTGGTAGAATGAGACAAGATTCAGTGTCAATTCTATTCTCCTTTTTTTTTAATTTTTAAAGATACATGTTCTGAGAAACCTTGTTCATATAGATAAGCTAATGGAAGCAGAAGACTTTTTTATTATAGTAAAGTTATTCAGTTCCTTAAAAGTCTTCTCAGATATTTATATAAATCACAGTGCTGTGTCCTTTAAAAATGGTGTGTTAATGCTCTATCTGCTGACAGCTCTGGGATGGGGGGCCTTTGGAAGGTGGGGACAGAGGAGCGATGTGTATGCAAGGGCCAGCTGCTGAGCTGGAGCGCTCTGTGAGGCCCTGGGAAGCAGCAGGGAGGGCAGTCTGGGGCTGCTGCAATGGTCCCTGAGAGAGGATGGCGGCTTAGACCAGGAGTGAACGGCGGAGGTGAAAAAAAGGTGCTCAGGGTCTGTGTGCATATTCTGAAGGGGGAAAGGACAGAATTTCCTAGTGACTTGGCGCCAGGGAAGCAGTATAAAGGAAGGAGAGGGGTTGAGAGTAACAGGAAGGACTTCAGCTAGAGCCGCAGGCTGAGCACCACGTGGATGCGGGAGGATCAGGTCTGCTGCCGGCCTGGGGTGTGAGCAGAGGGCCGCTTCTGTGCTGGCTCCCGTCCTCACCACTTTTGATGCTCTTGACTTCTTCCTGAGGATCCAGGTTTCCATCCATTCTCAGTTCCTACAGTCTGAAGAACTTCCCTGAACGTTTCTTACAGATCTACTGGTAACAATTTCTCTTTTATCTGAAAATACCTTCATTCCACCTTCATTCCTAAAGGGCGTTTTCTCTGGTTTTTTTCTCCCATCACTTTTGACATGTTTTTTTGTTGTCTTTTTTGCTGGATATTTTCGGTACTTTCTCTGTATCTTTGGTTCTGATCAATTTGACTATGATGTGCCCAGGTTGTCTTTGTATTTATACTTCTCGGGGTTTGCTGAGCTGCTTAAATCTGTATGTTTCTGCCTTTCACCAAATTTGGGGACATTTTGGCCCTGAGTGTCACAGTTTCTCTCCTCTCCCCTGGGACTGTAATAACGCTATTGAAGCTGTCGACGTTGTTTCTTATGTCCTCGAGGCTCTGTTCAGATCTCATTCTTGTTTCTCTCTTCTTTGGATTGGATAACTTTATCCATCTCTCTTCAAGCTCACTCTGTCATCTAGATTCTAAGCACATCCAGCGACGTTCATTTCAGATAATGTATTATTCAGTTCTGGAATTTTGGTTTGGTTATTTTCTATAGTTTTGTTAATCTGATGAGGTTTCTCATCTTTTCATTCCCTGAAAGCGTGTTTTCCCTCATTGAGCATAGTTAAAGCAGCTGATGTAAAATCCTTGTCTGGTCTTTCTCTCCCTAACCATTCCAGACTTTTATCCCATCTACGTACCTGACTGATTGATTTCTCTTAAACAGAAAATAAACAAATGGAAGGAGGAGGGAGAGAAACCTGCTCTCATTATACCTTCCTTTGCTCAGCATCCTTCAATTTTTCCCCTATATCAGAGGAGAATGTTGAAACTCATCAAATGGACTTTAAAGGCCAGTCACTGTCTCCAGTCTACCGTTTCGGTTTCCTATCCCGCTGCTTCTCTGCACACAGGGTGCGTTTCGACTAGATTGCTTCACTCCTGGCTCCTCACGGTCCCCTGAAGTGCCTGCTAGTTCCTGCGGCCACATCTTTAGACTCCTTTCCCTCTGTCCCACATGCTTTCCACCCATTTCTCAATTCTCTTACTGAAATCCCAGGCTGTCAAAAGGCCCCTCTGACCCTGACAGCCTGAAAGGAGTATTTCCTCATTCCTTTCGGTCCCTGTGTCTGAACTAATTAAGGTGCGTTGTTCCCACGCAGCTTTGTGACAACTTCTTCACTGCTGACCTGGACTATCTCTGCTCCCAGTGTATGGCCTGCCCTTTCGTCTGCCCTGAGTCCCTCTCCCTTGCACCCCTTTCTGAGGTACCACCTTTCACACACACCTTCAGCATCCTACCCACTGGATCTTCCCCCTTCACTACCAACACATGCTCTTGAAGGCCAATGACAGGGCCAGGAACCTGAAAAAAAAGGTTTTGTTTTGCTTTATTTCTAGAAGCTTCTATTTAGATAATAAAAGAGAAAGAACATAAAGTCCTGAAGTGGGAAAGGAGACTTGATTACATAAGTATTATTTTCCTCCTCTCCCTTCCCTCAGGCCAAAAAGAAATTTGAGGCAGGATGAGAGGATTGGCGTGGACTTGATTAGGGTTGAGATGCCACTGGGCCCTATCTGCTCTGCACCCAAGAAGGCGTGTGAGTGGGAGGGAAGCCATGGCTGAGGGAGGTGTTTGGCCATGTGGGCCTGAGGGGGACCTCCCTGGGTCCTGCATACCAAGGTGACTACAGAACGTGTTGTGAAACTGGGACACTTTTGAACATGAAGAAAGGGCTATTAATAATAATGACATAGAAACAACAGGCAAAAACTGGCAATGTTCCCCCAAACAGGAGGCATAGTCACCCTCACATCCCCCCAGCACCATGTGGAACGGCAGCCAAAATGTTTCTGTGGCAGTGGTCCCTCCCATCAAAAGACCTTTAGAGAGAGAAGCCAACAGCTGTGGAAGCTGGGGTTGAGATAAAGGGGATGTGAAGGGCCCTGATGTAAGAGAAGAAAGTCTCACACCAGGAGGACAAGAGCCCTGAACTGCAGGCCTGTGAAGACCAAGGGCAGTCGAGACTTCTCCCGTGGCCAAGACAATATGTGAGACCCCTAGAGATTTAGATCACCCCAAGGAGAAGGGAGGCATGGGAGCATCTGAAACTGAGTTTACATTCACAAGTGACTGTTTATCTTGAATTGGGAGAATTTTTGTTCTGCTCTCAATAGAAACGGTTTTGTGAGCTGGACACTGAGGAGTAAGTGATGTTTTTGTATTCCTGACTGCCGTGGCTGTGTAACATTGAAAATTGTTTTCAACCCTCCTCCTAAGACTATCGATACTTTTATTAGTTTCAAGCAATGAAAGAGGAGACCTCACTACAGACTTCACACATGTCCCCCTGTGTCCTCTGAACTTGGGTTGGGAGAACATAGTAGCACCATCAGGCCATTCCTAGGTAGTGAAACACACACATCAGCAGACATGGGCTGTGACTATCTGCAGATGGTCATGCATGGGCTGCAGATGCGTATATGGACCATGATGAGCAGAGCTTAGAGGGAGGAATGTGAGGATGTTAACCTCCAAGTCTCAGTGTGGAGAATTTGGAACCAGAGGCTTTTCTAAATGAGGCCACTATTTCCAGCCAGAATAACAATATTTATCACAATAACTATACCCACGTAGCTAGAGATTTGAATCATTTTCACGTGTATTCTCATTTCATTCCCCACTTTTAGATGAGGAAATGCAGGCCCAGAGAGGTTGCATGACTGGCTCCACTTTAAGCATCTTGGAGGGACTCAAAACCAGATGCTGTGTTTCACTGTCCATATCCCTTCCCTGACCCTCAATCGCCAGTTCAAGGACCACCACCCGATGCCACGGGAAGGGTCCTTTCCAGCACCAGTAACCTGGATTCTATCCAGGAACAAACTCTTCACGCACTGGCTATTTCTAAAGAGGGCAAGTCCTGTCACTCTCACTCTGTGATGCTAACGAACAGCACACTGGCTCTTTCCCCACTAAGGCAGTGGGGTTTTTTCTTTACCTTCCCACTGCAAGGTTGGTTTCTTCTTTCTGGTTAACTTGCTAATCATGAGCTACTGTGGGTCATCTTTATTACGTTTGAAATCCTTAACGCTCTGTGGCGAGTCACTTTGTATTTCCACAGCATTTCTGCTGCTTCAGGATGCTACATATTGCTTTTAGATAGTCATCATCGAAAGAAAATGCGGTTCTTCTTGATGGACTTTAGAACTTGCTGTTTATAAAGCACAGAGCTTAAAAAATATTTAAGTGTTTGGCAAATAAGGAAAACACGTCAAGCCCATCAGTGGAATGTGTGCTGAGGGCCAGGCCAACCCTGCAGTCACGGCTTTAAGGAAACGTCAAGAAAAAATAGTACCTTGTATGAGCCTTCAGTAGCCTCTTACAGAACCTAGAGACTTAGAAATCACCTACGTTTCCTCCGTCTCCTCTCTTGTGAAAGAGAAGAAGTTCTGAGCATGATCTCCAAAAGGGAAAGCAGAGAGTGTGCAAAATGGGAGGTAAGTACTTCCTTGTTTCTAAAGGGAGACAAGTTCTGATGATGATCAGGCAGCCAGGATCAATGACATTTTGTGATGTTACAGGAAACACTTGGGATGTCAAACCAACAGGAAGCCTGTCCCAACCACTGCCCTTTATTGCCATAATTTACTCAAAATTGTTTCTTTAAAACTTGAGAGACCACTAGTTAATAGACTTGGAGGGCACTTCCAATTCATAAGAACTATTCTGGGGTCTGATATCTAAATCCACTCTTCCCTGGGTGGAGTATTGATGCCGTGACGCTCTTGGTCAAGTTTCTCTTTGGGTCTCGTTACCTTGGTTCCCATCCTCCAGGCTGACCCAGTCTAATCACTCACAATAAAAATAACACCCCAGGCTCTCAGTGTGTGGGTTGGTATGAATTCAAATATGCCTTCGGCCCCACGCTGCAAAGTAAGTAACGGCCCACATTTCTGATGGGTTACTCTCACCCTTTGCAGACTAACACTGTCTCGCTACCTGGTAGAAAAAGTGACTCCATTTCCCACCCATTCCTGATCCTTAGGAATATCATTGTATGTAAGACTAAACCAATTAAATATTTCAAAAAAAGTTCACATTGATGTTTTCCAGCATGACCATCACATTGTCTCAAGTTAAGGGGAGAGTCGTTAATAAAATCTGCAAATATTATGAATGAGAAAGTAAACGGCAAAAGTAAAACAAGACATGTATTTAAGGAAGTGGTTGTTTAATGAAAAGAAAGCCTGAGAGATCACTTAAATCTGGGGCAGCAGACATAGTTTAATGGGTTTTCACATCTGCCATCCTGGGTTGATCCAAGCTCTGCTGCCTACGACCTGTGTGACCTGGGAAAGTTGTCGACCCTCTCTGAAAACCAGTGTTCCCATTGGCATGAGAGGGAAATACAGATTACAGTGTTTCTATGAGGGTTACAGATACTGAGTGTAAAGCACCTGGGACATATGCTCAATTAAATTAGAGGCATTATTGTGATGTCAGTCATTGTTATATTATTTACATTTTAGCACCTAGAGTATTTTTTAAATGTGTCAAATATTTGACTGTAATAAATGAATATGGAAGAGTTTGGCCCAATATTTTTTTTGGCCCAATTTTTTTCGGAGTCTAAACGCTGATTTGTACTGTTATTGCCTAGTACTCATGAAATTGAAGACATGTCAGCAGGGAGCTCTTTATTCCACAATGCCTGGACCTGATTTAAGACACAGTGTGCACAGGGTGATTAATTGAAAGGAGATTGGGAGCACAGAGATTCCTCTATAAATATCTGAGGCACCTTAAGAGGGCCAAGGTGCTGCGGCTAGCTAGGACATGAATTAGAAGAGCGCAGGAGACAGGAGCAGGGCTCAGCAGGCCTGCCCACACCAGCAATGAGGCGGTAGGAGGAGACCTTGACCCTGACCCCAACCTGCAGAACTGTAAGGGTCCTGGAAAGGCTAGGGGACACTGTGGGACTTTCAGTTGCTTTACGGGATGGTGATTTGTTTTCTTTGTTCATACTGATTTTATCAATGCACAGAGAGGGTTTTGCTACTCAAAGTGTGGTCCAAGGACCAGCAGCATGGGTGGCACCTGGGAACTTATTATAAATGCAGAATTACCCCAGACCTACTGAATCAGGACGTGCATTTTAATAAGATCTCCAAGGCGATTCATATGCACATTGAAGTCTGGGAAGCACTTGTCTGCACATCTCGGGAGACTGTGTCTGTGGAGGGGCTGAGCAGGGTGGAGAATGCAGAACTTTTGAGTAGTACAGAAGCAACAGACCTGGAGAGGTCTAGCCACTTTCCTAAGTTCACTGGAGGCTGTCTGATGCCAAACCCCTGCTCGGCTCTTTCCTTATTGAGCAAGAGCTCTTTAAACACGAGCTGGATGCCTGCTGAAGAATACATATGCTCTGTGTATAAAATTTGCTTCTGATAAATGGTGATTAATAGGATTTACAGATTTTCCCAGGTGGCCTAGGGGTAAAGCAGGGATGGAGATAACACTCAACCCAAGGCCAGTGAGCTCCCATAAGCACCACAGAATTCTCTTTGTCTCAAACCCTCAGCCCCTCTCCTGGCCCTGAGCTCCGCTCTGGGCCATCGATGCTGCTTCCTGCTTCACAGAACCTGGGATGTTCCTCCTCTCGTCCTGATGCCCAGTGCTGACCAGCATCCTCTACCAAGCTCTGACACACCACATTTAAATTCTCCATGGATTTCTTCTGTGAGTTATAACTGAAAGGTGGGTGTGGAATGCTGCCACTAACAGTGTTTGACAAATTTTTCAGACTCACAACCCATTTTCTTCCTTCAATATAATTTTCCAAGGAAAAAAAGAAATAACCAAATTCCTGCTAAAGATAGAAAGCTTGATTCAGCAAAGGATGGTGTGATCCTCTAAGCAGATATGCTGCCCATCTGGGACTAGAGAAGCCATGTGTCATCTTAGCAAATGGGAGTGAGGCTGTGGAGAGGCAGATGGCCTTTTTCAGGAGATTGCTGCGATGGGGAAGAGGGAAATAGGGTGATGGCTAAGGAGAAGTAGGCATTGAGGGAGCATTTTAAAGATGGGAAAGACTTGAGCAACTGTGACTGCTGGAAGGAAGAGAGAATCCCGGATGAGAGACAGGCTGAAGATTATAGAGAAAGAAGATGACAGACAGAACAGGTCCCCAGGTAGATGGCGGCATGGAATCCAGAGTGCAAGAGACAAACTGGTCTCAGGCAGGGGCTGGACAGTCTGTTAGAGTAACAGGAGAAAGGTGGGAGGAGGATGGAGGCAGATGCAGAGGGTTAGGCTGGAGGGAAGGCATTTGAGGAGGTTCCCCTGTTCTCTCTGCAATGTAAGAATGAAAGGGTCTCTTCGCTCCTGGGGATGAAGGAGTCCTTGGAGAGGCCGTGTGCTTGAGGAGAGTGGATGTGCTCAGTCACTTTCCAGCAGGAAACAGATGGCACACTCAAAATAGTTTCACTAAAGAAAATTAATGAAAGGGTGAGTCAAATAGACATGGGCTGGGCTAATGGAACAAACAAGGAAGGTGAGGCTCCCAAGAACTAGCAACGATGAGCAAGACGAAGGAGGGGAGCCCTTGAGAGCTGGAGCCACGAAAGGGGAATTGCCCAACAGCGACTTAGTCAGAGGGGCTCGGCAGTGCCAGACCCACGTGAGGCAGGGAGGAAGCAGGGAAATAGGTGACCCAACCTCTCCGTCCTCTTGTCCCCGGATTCTTCTGCTGGTGCCTCCCTTGACAAAACCCAACAGAAAGCCAGAGGGCAAGGAGCCAGATGATGTCGCCTGTAGAGGTCAGACAATCAGGGCACAGAAAAAACACCAGTGGAGAATCGATCCACAGGAGAAACAGCAAATAACCAGCACGTGGAGAATGTCTGAAATGGGCCCTGTGGAGGACAGATCAAAGAGCTGCCGAGGAATGGGGCCTGCCTGGGGTTGGAGACCATGAATCACAGTGGCGTTTCTTAGTGCAGGCCTGTGGTTGTCTCCTGGACAGCTCAGCAGCCAGGTGTCAGCAGAGAGGAATGGGATGGACTGGTTGATCCAGAGTCGGGGATTTTCAGGCAGGTGGGATGGAAGCACAATGTGGGTGAGAAAATTGGCACTGAAAAAATACGTGATGGACAGTGCTGTGTGAGATCTGTGAACAAGAAATTGAAAAGAGGAAGCTGCCGATAGAAAAAAAGAAGGCCAAGTCTTGGAGGCCAGGCCCAGGGGTACCCTGCTGTGTTTCTCAGTGGTCTCTTAAGGGTCAGTGAATCTCTGGGGGGACAGAAGGCTGAGATTGATACAGGGATTTAGTTCTGCTCGCTAGGCCCCCTGTCATGGGCATCTCTTCGGGTTGTGTTTGTCTGTTTATGCCCGGCACATCGTTTTTCGTTGGTAAACAGCAACCCCTTCCACATAGATATCACTGGACTATAAACCGAAAGGCCCACCTGGCCCCTCTTATATTGGTGGCCATGTCATCCAGGCCTCTGTATTTTGAGCACTGTGGTACGCTGTGTACCTGCTACCATGTGCTCATCCAAGGAGTGAGCACGCTATCTAACGAAATCCCATTGCAGCCCTTCCACAGGATTTAATAGATGGACGTGGGGAGACAGGGCCTCTTCCTATTGGATTACGAGCCTAAATTGGCCAGGGTCCAGCTTGGCTCTCAGGTAGAGAAAGCAGAAGAAAAACTAAAATGCCAACATTCAAAACGATGGACAAGAAGAGCTGGAAGACGTAGAGAGAAGCAGCTCTGACAGTATCGTTTGAGCCCCTGGTCCAGCCATGCATGGGTCCATCCCTTGGACTTCTGCTTTCATGAGACAATAAAATCCCTTTTGTGCTTTTGCTGGTTTTTACTGGAATTCAGCTGGTTTTATTTTCTGATGCTTTTCACCAGAAGAGTGTTGAGTAATATAACAGTCTGGACATGTCAGAAATCCTCGGTTGGCCCTGGGATTGATCATTCAGAAATCCACGCAGGGTTTGGGCTAAACCTCCCTGGACTGTCCTCATCTCCCGAAGGGTTCAGGCTGTTACCCCCTTGGGGCCCCTCTGCTCTTCTACTCTCCTTAGGCCCAGCTCAAGGGTCATGCTGCATGGAGGACACACGGGCCACCCAGCCACCTGTGGTCGTTACCCCTTTCACCGTGGAGCTGATTCGGTCTGGTGTCGAGCAGCTCATGAGTGACTGATAACAACATGAAGAATCACAGCCTCGGAGACTGTTCAGGCCCCATCCAGCATCAGCGTGTGGTTAGCGGGCCAAGCCTCTTAATTTCACAGATGGGTAAACTGATACCGGGGGGCCTAAGAGACTTGCCTACATATAAAGCAGTGGAGGCGGCAAGGGAAAGGACCTAATATTTATTGAAAGAGAGCTTACCACATGCCACACTCTGTGCGCTTTACAGATGTTCCTTTGTCCTCCAAATCATCCTGCCACAAGGGTTTATCAATACAATTTTCCAGATGAGGACACTGAGCATTACGGGTTTGCAATAACTTGCCAGGGACAGGTTAATGGCTGGGCTGGAATCCATGTCTTGGTCTTTCTGCCCCCAAACCTCCCAGTCTTTTAAAACCTCCACACTGTCAGCTCCCTATTGCAAAGATAGAATGAAAATCTGAAGAAGAACTATAATAAAGCTGCAATTTGAAAACATCTCATATTGGTACTGTCTGGGATACATAGGAATATATGGGATATGTAAGCCATAAAATATTTCTACTGGTGACCTTTGGGGAAATCCCTAGCACATATCATGGCCTTAAATAGTAAAATTTGTTACAAAACGCCAGGCTTCCAAATAGCTTTTTCCCTTATTTCGATGGAATAGGAAGAAAAGAGAAAATAGAAGACTCTTTCACTGTCAAAATAAAATGGAGCCGATTTCCGCCAAAGCAGTTACTCCTGGACTGTCGAGTTATTAAACTAGAGGCTGTTCTCAAAAAGGCAAGCGTTTCACTCTCTTCACTTCAGCAAGAAGTGCTTAGGAAGCTCAACTTAGCAGCAGAGGAAAAGGTCCTTCTTCTGAGCACTCTGCAAAATTCAGTTTATTTGAAAGAAAATAGCGCCCTCTCCTTGCAAGAGCTGTAGAGCATGCACAGCAAACAAAACAGAATGACCCATCAGCCCTGTGTACCCCTGGGCCAGGGCCCACTCACTTTCAAGGGCAATCCAGGGCAGGCACAGGCTCCCTGCTCCTCCAACTCCAACAGCCTAGCGTCTTCAATGTTCCCACTCCTGTTATTGTTATTTGTAGTGACGTTTATCAAGCACTAACCATGTGCATGCCTTATGCTGAGTACCTGGCATGCATTTTCTCATTTAAATGCCACAGCAGCTCTATAAAGTAGGTAGCACTATTATGTCCATTTTACAAAAGAGGAAGTTGAGGCTTGAGGAAGTTAAGTCATTCGATTGAGAGAAAACCTGTGCTTTGTGCCTCCTGGTGAGTTGGAGTGAAGGCATCTCCTCAGGCCCCTTGGGAGAGAGGGGAAGGGAAGGAAGGAAGCTAACTTTTTAGCCTATACTGTGTCCAGCACGCGAGGCACTTGATGTTTCTTGTGTCTCTCTTCCTCACAATGAGCCTGGTTTATATAAACAAGCCTGTTTTCTATGAGAGTTAACTAAGAGAGAGATTAAGTAACCAGGCAACAGCTGGTATATGGTTGAGTGATAACCTGACGCAGGTCACCTGTTCTAAAGAGCCCTCGCTGAATCCACCATATGTGGGTAGATGATTTAAAGCCTAGCCCTGTGATCGTAGCTTTAGGATCGTGAGCAAGTCCCCAAGCGCTGGTTTCCCCACTCTTAAAAGGGAATAATAATCTCTCCTTAAGCAAATTGAAGGTCAACTAAGATAATGTGTGGGAATCTTTACTACGCTCCACTTTTCCAAACACACCTCCATCCTCTGGTTTCTGCGGCACCTGCTTGCAGCTCTGTCAGGCCTTTGCTGCTCAGCAATGCTCCCTAGTGGCTTGTGTGTGCGGGGACTGTGCTGTGAGCCCGAGGGGGCCCACGCATTCTGCAGAACTCACATCTTGGGATGAACCAGGCACTCGCCTGTTGTTTGGTAAATGTTGACTGTTGAAAATCTCCTGCTGTTTGAATCATAGGGACTGGAGACATCTTTGCAAAGTCCTAAATCCCTTAAGGGATCATTTGAGCTGCTGCCCACCTTTGGGTGACTTTGGTCTCTGTTACTTCAGAAACCCTGGCCATAAATTCAGCTCCCTCTTTAAAATCCAAACTTGCAAAGCAAAGCTCCCCTCAAATATCCGTTATCATTTTCCTTTGAAGAGCTACCTCCTCCAGCAAACTCTGATTAGATTTTATTTTTTGAAATCCCATTTTCACAAAATCACTCATGCCCACCGCTGTGGCGTTCAGCCACAGTAAGAATCAGGCAGTGCCAGAGCCACAGATCTGCCCTTCTGGTCCTCAAACCAAGTATCCATGGCCTCTCATGCATCAGGTTGGTGGGAGCCACACAGCTGAGAACCCCGCTGCACTGACGGAGCAGTGACCAACAGCGCAGCTTGGGCGGGGCGGGCATTGACAGAGTGTCATTTCACAGTGTGATGCCTCAGTCAGTACCATTGTGTGTGTCTAGCATTTGGATCAGAATGTTGAGATCGGCATTGCTCTCGAGCTAGGCCTTTACCAATACCACAGAACGTAAGAACAAAAGTTCTCAAAGGATTAAAAAGAATACAACGTGGTTCGCTCACAAGACATACAGTTTCACACTGGTTCAGTGGTTCTCCAAGTGTGGTTCTCTGACCAGAAGCATCAACACCACCTGGAAACTTGCTGGAAATCCAAATTCTCAGGACTCAGAATCAGCATATTGGCACCATCCTGGTGGCCCAGTCTCATGTCATCCTACAGGACAAACACCAGGCAAGCCAATAGAAGCTATCTGCTCACCAGGATGCCCTTCTAGAATCAGGACTCTGCCACAGAGCCCTGGAACAACCCCAGTCATGAGTCCTGAAGCTCCTGGACATCTGGTCAACCCCACGCACAGGGATGTGGGGGTGTAGAGAGTTAGAGAGCACCCTGAAGGGGAGAAAGGGAGACCAGGGCCTATGCTAGACCCGGTCCAGGCTCAGAGCATCCTGCTCAGATGACACTACAGGCCCCAGCTGGAACTACGCCCTGGGGGGCGTGGCACTTAGAGAATTTTGAGGAAGATATTTCAAAGCACAGGAGCCCTTCAGACTATGTGGGGTAGGGGCGGGTCTCGGGGGAGAGGAGCAGTGGATGGCATGGGGAGCCCTGCTTGCCCAGGTCTAAGGACAGTAATGCTGTTGGCTTCTGTCTGTACAGACTGTCCGCACTTATAGATTAGAACCCGCCTCTACTGCTCCCAGACCAGTCTTCGTAGCTTCCACATAGCCCAGCATAGCATTTTTCACGGAAGCAGAGGTCAGTAAAGTTTGTCAATTGCTCCACACATAAGTCTGGTTTTTAACTAGAGAAAAAAGCATGGTATCTGTGGTCTAGACTGACCTCCCTCTCTCACTGTGGAAGCTTGTCTGAATCACAAGTCATCACATCAAGGCAGTAGCCCACCTGAGACCAGGAGATTATCGATCAGGTCTTCCTGACTCTGATCACCTGTTCTTTTCACTATATCGTGTTGCTTTGGGACCATCAGAAGTTATGGAGACCTGAATTTGGGAAGGTGGTTTAGGTGGAATGCAAATAGGGTATGAGAGAAGTCCAAAAAGCTCTCTGGCAGTACAAAATCAACATATAAAAATCAGTTGCATTTCTGTACACTAAAAACAAACTAGCAGAAAGAGAAATCTAGAAAAGAATCCCATTTTTAATTGCAAAAAAAAGAGTAAAATTCCTAGGAATAAATTTCACCAAGGAGGTGAAAGACCTATACACTGAAAACTTTAAGACATTGTTGAAAGAAATCAAAGAAGACACAAAGAAATGGAAGGATATTCTGCTGATGGATTGGAAGAATTAATGTAATTAAAATGTCCATGTTACCTAAAGCAATCTACAGATTCAATGCAATCCCTATCAAAATCTCAATGTCATTTTTCACGGAAATAGATCAAAGAATCCTAAAATTTATATGGAACAACAAAAGACCCCAAATAGCCAAAGGGTTCCTGAGAAAAAAGAACAAAGCTGGAGACATCAGCTTCAGTGTGATGAAAGCTGTAGTACACTCCCTGATTTCAAAGTATACTACAAAGCTATAGTAATCAAAACAGCATGGTAATGCAGAGAAACAGACACACAGAACAATGGAACAGAATTGAGAGCCCAGAAATAAACCCACATATCTATGGACAGCTAAAATTTGACAAAGGAGCAAGAACATACAATGAAGAAAGTCTCTTCAATAAACGGTGTTGGGAAAACTGGACAGCCACGTGCGAAAGAATGAAAGTAGACCACTGTCTTACACCATGCACAAAAATTAACTCAAAATAGATTAAAGACTTGAATGTAATGCCTGAAATCATAAAACCCCTAAAAGAAAACATAGGTAGTACATTCTTTGACATCAGTCTTAGCAGTATCTTTTTGAATATCATGTCTTCGGGCAAGGGAAACAAAAGGAAAAATAAATAAATGGGAATACATCAGACTAAAAGGCTTCTGCACAGCAAGGGAAACCATCAACAAAACAAAAAGACAACCTACCGATTGGGAGATGATATTTGCAAATCATATATCCAAAAAGCGGTTAAAATCTAAAATATATAAAGAATTCACACAACTCAACAACAAAAAAATGAACAACCCAATTAAATAACGGGCAGAGGATCTGAACAGACATTTTTCCAAAGAAGATATACAGATGGCCAACAGGCACATGAAAAGATGTCAAGCATCTCTAATTATTAGGGAAATGCAAATCAAAACCACAGTGAGATATCACCTCGCATCTGTCAGGATGGCTATTATCAAAAAGACAGGAAATAACAATTGTTGGAGAGAAGGAGAGAAAAGGAAACCCTCATACACTGCTGGTGGGAGTGTAAACTAGAGCAGCCACTGTGGAAAACAGTATGGAGATTCCACAAAAAATTAAGAATAGAAATACCATATGATCCAGCTATTCCACTGCTGGGTATTTATCCAAAGAATACGAAAACATTAATTCAAAAAGATATGTGCACCCTTATGTTCATTGCAGCATTATTTACAATGGCCAAGCCATGGAAACAACCTAAATGCCCACGGATGGATGAATGGATATAGAAGATGTGGTATACATACATATAATAGAGTACTACTCAGCCATAAAAGAGATGAAATCTTGCCACTGGTGACAATGTGGGTGGGCCTTACACATATTACGCTAAGCCAAATAGATCAGGTGGCAAAAAACAAATACCGTTTGATTTCCCTCATATGTGGAAGACAGGAAACAACAAACACACACAGAGACACAGAGGACAGACTGGT